>NC_089682.1:92700709-94066959 GCF_031753505.1 Anomalospiza imberbis | reverse complement strand
AGCTATTTCAGGGTGATTCATTAAGATCTATTAACACAAAATTTAAGATCCCTGACTTTTCACTTTCTATTTTAGAATTAGAAATTCTGCTGCAGTGAGGTCAATTAAATCCTGTATTATCATCAAGCTGAAAAGTAAAAAATACTTTTATTTTCCTTTAACTCAATTATGGATGGTGCAGCAGACTATACTGAGTCCTAGAGCTGTACTGCAATCAGAATTAGTAGATAGAGGAGTCACTGGACACACACACACATACATATTTCTACACATACACATGAAGTACTTATGGTTGACATGAATCCCAGTATTATTTGAGTGTTTACCCCCTTCAGAAAATTTGTGCTTGTACCCATTGAGGTGTCAGTGCTGCAAAGACAGAAAGAAGGAGACACAATTGCTTAGAGGAATGTAAAGCACTTACCAGTGCAATCCTGGTTAGTCCCTATACAACATCTATAACCAGCAAGGTCCTGGTCAATGACATGCTGAACATGAGTCAGCAGTGCCCTGGATCCAGGAGGGTCAGCCACGTGCTGGAGTGCATCGGGCACAGCATTACCAGCTGGGCAAGGGAGGGGATTGTCCCGCTATGTTCTGCACTGGGGCAGCCCCACCTCGAGTGCTGGGGGCAGTTTTGCCACAATATAAGAAGGATATAAAGCTATTAGAGAGTGTCCAAAGGAGGGAAACAAAGATGGTGAATGACCTTGAGGGGAAGCTGTATGAGGAACAGCTGAGGTCACTTGGTCTGTTTAGCCTGGAGATGAGGTCACTGAGGGGAGACCTCATTGCAGTTACAACTTTGTTGTGAGGGGAAGAGGAGGGGCAGATGCTGATCTCTTTGTGGTCATCAGTGACAGGACTACATTGAATGGCCTGAAGCTATGTCAGAGGAGGTTTAGGTTTGATATCAGGGAAGATTTTTTACCCAGAGGGTGGTTAGGCATTGGAAGAGGCTTCTCAGGGAAGTGATCACAGCACCAAGCTTGACAGAGTTCAAGATGTTTGGACAGTGGTCTCAGACACATGGTGTGACTTTTTGGATGTCTTGTGCAGGGCTAAAAGTTGAACTTAATGATCCCTGAGAGTCCCTTCCAATTCAGAATATTCTGTGATTCTGTGAACATGATGACCTGTCTTATGCCAGATACAGCAGCTTTCTTTAACTGAGTGGCTCACAAATCCTGACTCAAGCATCTTCTCAGACCGTTCTGAAATAGCTAAATACAGCTTGAGAAAGATGATCTACAAAGCCATTTTGCAATGATAAAGGAGCTGCATAAAGCTAGTCAATAGGTAACACTTCACGCATACTTCTGTATGCAGAAGTCGCTTCTCAGAGAGAAGAAGCCTCTATCAATCTAGAATCACAGGTTAGGTCCATTCCTGACAGTTTGGAGGCTTAGCTGAGCAGGCTTGTATTTGTTAAAGAGTAGATGTCAGTGATGATCTCTGACTATATACACTACCCTAGTAGCTACATGTACTTGCCCAGGAAGGGACTGTGCTGGGTTTGAAACTCAGCTGGAAGAAATTCATACACATTTTAGTCTGCTTGAGTGCAAAATTTGGTTTTCATATGTTTGAGTATATGAAAAGGAATGCAAGAAGTGTGGCAAATGATAACAGGAGAGAAAAATCACTTGACATTCAAGTTCTGAGTGTCCTCTGCTTGGGTGTGAAGGAAATCAGGTTCTAGTCCTCACCAGCCTGCTTTCGATTTTTTAATCACCACGCAGTGTGAAATGCATAAACAACTCAAGGCATAAGGATTTGAAAGCTGATCTCTTCTTATCAGTGACCATTCATTCATCACAGCCTCCAGCTTTCTAAATGGCCTCCATTTGGTTCCAGGAATCCCACATCTTTCTGCACCTTGGTTAGGGTGCAATCGCAGGAAACATCAATGGGGATGGATGGGGCTCCTCCCTCACTAGAAAACTGGAGCAGGAGAAAGGCACAGGTATAACTACTAAGCAGGGAAAAAGACTGACAATGAGTTTCTCATTTCCTACCTAAATTGCAGTGTCTGAATTGGAAGCTGATTGGCTGAGTGAAGAGGAAAGGGACACCTTCCCTCTGGCCCTGCATTTCAGAGGAAGTGCCCACAGCTGCTACTCTCCAGAGAAGGTCCATGCTCTGTGTGCACTTCAGGAATGCTGTGAGCCTGGCTGTGAGGCCAGGCGTGTATGAGGTGCCTATGTCACCAGCCCAAGTCACGGTGTAGCAGTGGTGAGTGCTGCTCACCTCACTCCCTAGGGCCACTTCTCCTGCGCATGTGTGCATATGCCCACATATGAAAATTTTCAACTCTAATTTAAGGCATCAAACTAGAGCAAACAAGTGATGAACTGTGTGCTTTGAGGATACATATCCACATATGATGGCAGCTTTTGTTTCATTCATTCAGAATGTTTCATTCTACCTGGTGGCCTAATGTTCTGCCAAGCAAAAATAAGAAAATATTTGCATTTTCCACAGATTGCTGGTCATGTAATTTTTTGTAACTTGTCTGTAAGGCTCCAGTGGAGTGATGTAAATAACAAAGAGGGTTTAAAATAAGAATCACTCAGTGGTTTGTTTAATCCTCTCCACATTGTTTTGTATTGTGGAAAATCTTTTCTTGTCTCTTTGCATCTTTTTTTTCCTAAAAATTAGTAAAGTGGAGAAATATTGGGCTCTCATATGTCACCCTGTTTAACAGATTCTCAATCACTTTCATTTAGTGAGTGACATTGGACCTCACAAGTGACCCTAGATCATATTCTCTCTTAGTGTCACATTATTGTTATTTATTGTATCACTAGAGCCTAGATGCAGCAATTTGTAGACTATGAAATGCAAGGTTGCTTTGCACTCCTCAAAACAAAATAATATCCTATTCATAAATTAATACTCAAACAAAAAATATATACAAGTCCCACTGTAAAAAGAATAAAGTCATTGCTTTATTTACTATTTATTTTTCTCAAAATGTTTTTGTCTTGACAGAGTTTTTTTAGCACACATATAAATACAGACATGATTAAAATTGTTGATGACTTAAAAAATAGAAATAAAGACATTGTGAGGGAGAAGACTATAAGCTGACTTGAAGAGACTGCGCAATTGGTTGTGGGAACAGTATATAAAAGGAACGATATCTGGAAACAGAAGCTAAAATTACTTAATGGATTACATAGCAATATTCTTGCAAGAGATAAAAAAGGAAAATATTTTATTCCTAAGTATATTTATATATGTATATGAACTTCAAATAAAGAACAAAAAACAATACAGTGCCAATGTTCTCATCCATTTCAAGCTGATGAAGGTTTTTAGAACAATAAAAGCAATATATTCCCCAAATTTAGGAAGAAGAAATATAACAACTCATACTATAGCACTGAAAAAGGAAAAAGCTTTCATAGAGAAAACATTTCCAGTCTCCAAGTTGCAAAAAATGCAAAAATCATGTTATAAATAGAAGTATTTATGATGATGTGTGTCTATATTCAAAATCTTGAGATATTAACAAAATAATCTCAGCATCTCATTATTAATTTTCTACCATCATTGTAAATTAGTTCTAGAGCTCTTTTCTAAAAAAATTATGTAATAGGTAACTGTGTATGGAATAATTGTCTTTACACAGCTGAGGTTAACTTTATTATCAATGTCACATTTGAGCCATAAATATTTGTACAGTGTCACAGCAACAATTATCATTATGCAACACTAAAAAGTTGAGGGCCACTAAACAGTTTTGAGATTTCACAGCACAGCTTTTTGGCCCCTTGGAACTGTTTGAAATTATCTTCTTCTCATGATCCATCCATGAATAACAGAGAAATAAGTTTGATATCTGCACTTGAATTCATCCCACTCACCAGTTTTGCTTTAAAATCAGTGGAGAAAACCAGAAACTTTTGAACCATTGTTCAACTCATTTTAAAGTGAGCATCTAAAATAGGTCAGAAGTATTGTACCTTGAAAGGTCTTATTTCTAACTCCTGATTAGAAAAGGAGCCTAAAAAAGCTAGAACACATATAGATGTCTCCACTGTAGATTTCTAACATTAAATGTGGTTAAGTCTATTAATATAATTTAAGTATTTACTTTTCTGTATAAAATCCTGGTTACATGTGTCCAGAAGTACAGGTAATGCACCAGTGCTCACTCTGCTTATTTCATCAAATCTCCCAAGATTCTGCCAGAGAAGCACAAAACTTTCAAATATATGTACACTGAATTATCTTCAACATTTTGTGTCGCAGTCAAAACACTATTGTCTTCAATAAAATATTTTCTGAAGATAATTAATTATTCACATCCTCAGACAATGTTATGATAAGAAAGAACAATTAATGTCACATAACTTCAGATATTTAAAAATTACAGACATAAGACTGAGCCAGTCACCCTAAGTTCCCTTGATAGTAACTAGAAAGAAACTGGCACCTCCAAAGAGCAATCCATCTGACCTATCCGAGATACCAATCTTAGGGTGAGAAGAATCATTCCCTTGAGGTATCTATTTCTCTTCATTGACTGTAGGAAAGAGAATAGGGCAGGTTAGAGATTTTTTTTTTTCTTTTAAAAATGCCGAAACTAGGGCAGATAATTACACTATGAGGAAAAGAGTTAGTCTACTTTGTACAAAAAAGCCTGTAAGAATACATGAACCAAGGGGCCAAATTAAGCTGTGTTGAAAATAGAGCAACAGCACAGAATTTGGTGGATTTTTTAACATGTACTAGGCTCAATATATCTTTGGTATAATTGGCCACTCAAGAAAACTCAGGAAAACTGTAAACAAAAATGACTTTCTGATCGAATACAGAAATAAAGTATCTGTTCCAAGGCAGCCACATATTTCATACTTAATGTTAAGAATATTTATAGGAGTTCAGACTTAAAAAAAACTTGACAGGCTAAGTTCACATGCACTTTTAGAGTAACAAGTTAACCCTCTTGATATTGGTGTCATACCTACAGAAAAGATTAAGGTCAACGCTTTCCTTCTATGTAGGAGGCTGTCAAGAGAAACCCAGGCTTAAAGCCAAATACAAAACTTGACCTACAATGTGTGTATGTTTGAAAGCTAGTCAGGGCTGGGTGGACAGAAATGCTAAGTTTGGAAGAAACTGACTGGAATATAAGTGGAATAACACTTTCTTGACCAATTAATTTACAAGAACCATCCTGTATCAATGAAATAAATATTTAAAACTTGTAACTGAAATTGTTCTAAAACAAGGACATTTCTTGTAAAGTAGGGAAATTTATTTTTTTCCATCCAGAATTTCCATAGTTCTAACTTACTAAATTTGTAGTGGTACTAAATTTGCATGAAGTGGTTGGGTTATTTTAGCTATACTAGCTTAAAGTATAAATATCACACCTTCATAAAAAGTGCAATGAAATAAAAGCATTTTTAAACTGTTTTTTATCATAATAGCAAAAATAAACTTTTCATATAGTGATATTTAACTCTATAATAAAGAATAATGTACAGAGGGGAAAAAAAAAAGGAAGATTCTGCACATTCTTCAGATTAATAATGCATAAGGTCATGTTGGACAGGGCTCTGGTCAACCTGATCTATTTGAAGATGTCCAGGCTCCTTGCAGGGGGATTGGACTAAATGGCCTTTAAAGGACCCTTCCAGCCCAAACTGTTCTGAGATTCTATGATTCTATAAGTTAGCATTTTCACGTGCATGATTTCCTGTAGAGCAAACATATAGAATAGCTGTCCTGAAGTCAGTAGCAACATTACAGAAATGTTTAATGTTAGGCTTTCAAATGGTTCTGGGTGTACTGGGACTGTTTTTTACACAGGTTATTGCACTACAGGTATTCTCATCCCTCACTCATTCTGGTCATTACACTGACTTATTTATACAACGCAAATAACATATCCGGTGTTTTACTGAAAAGAGACAGGGCTTGCTGCAGTCAGGTGTGGGACACAGGCAGGAAAGAGAGGACACATGCATTAGTAAGAACGAGGGAGAGGAGGAGCATTAGGGCAAAGACAGATGTTTGATGTGTGAGTCACATCAACTGAAGAACGAGAGTAGTATCAGAAATACTTTGCCTAAAACTTCAATATAATTTCATTTTAAAATACATTTGACTACATTTGGAACAATTATATAAATGCAGTATCAACAACCTACAATGAAAAAAAAATGGGTTTTTTGATTTTACAAATATGTTTCTCCGAAGGAAACATAATACTCTTCAGAATTTATCAGAAACATCATAGAATCTTCTTTTTTTTAAACTGTATTAGAGAGAAAAAAACATGTACAAAATTTCCCCCCCCAAAAAAGAAATCTAATAATTTTTTTTTTTTCAGCTCTGGTGAACACAGATATGCCTACAAAAGGTAACCCATAATATATGGCCTGATGCACTGACAAAGGACAGAAGGATAAGACTTATCAAGAACACAAAGACTAAAGGAAATACAACATTGTACTATGCTTCTGTGTTTGGGAGCACCCCAGATACACAGGAACTGCATACAATATTAAAAAGACAATGCAAGACTCTATTTTGTTCCTCTTGAGTTTATCAAAAGTTATATCAATTCTAACTAAAGGGGAGTAGGAGTAAAATTTTCCATAGTGATAGTCTTATTTCATAATGGTTCTTTTTTCAGTGTCCATAAGGGACACAAGAAGGAGAACACCAGGTCAGATAAGCCACAAGGCAATGACTACATTATACTCATTTTAATGGTGCAGTAAAGAAGATGGAATTATGATCCGAAAGGTAAGAACTGAGAACAGAATTCTCCTAGTCTAGACTGGCTCAGGAGCTGAACAGAGCAAGATGGGGAAACATGAAGAGAAAGAAGGATAAAGAGCATATTTGGAAAACATATCAACAGTAGATAACTTAGAATTTGACTTTCAACATAGAGCAGATAGAGGCAAGTCCCATCAGGAATATTTACCTAAAATCTGCATGTGCACATAAAATGTGGTTTTTTTTGAACACGAGACTTAATAAAATATTTCAGAAACAACACAGTTCCACTTCACAGAAATCATGGGTTTTGTGGATATTAATTTTACTTTTTACCAACATATTGTATTCAACAAAATGGTCCATGGTCTTTCATAGCAAGTAAGCACACAAAGGTCACAGACTATGGCTCCACACCTGTCTGAACTGTTCAGCAGAAATGCAGCTGGACTATGGAAACCAATCCTATTAAATTCAGCAGGTGCTTCCCAAAATAAGTAGCTGGGAACTAACTACTTATTTCTAACTGAAGGTAACTACTTACAGTTTCTTTAATTACATCCTTCCTGTACACCACTGAATCCAATAGGCCTCACAAACAACTTCCTATAATCTAGAAGACTTAATGAAAAAATGAAGTCAATGTTCTGGATTAATGCCAGAAACCACAGGCTGTTAAATAGGTGACCAGAACAATTTTCAGACATGTTCGCTAATCATCAAAAGGTCCTTAGTACCTAAGAAATGACCTCAAGCATGATTTATTAATGCTTATCATTAACTTAGTGCTACTGCATTCAGTTTTTGGACAGAAAGTTGCTGCCAATCAGCCTTAAAATAAGCTCAAAAATCTTCCTACTTGTATTAATATCAGTTAAACTGCTTATGATATTTGATGGCAGGTTTTGACTGTGAAATTAGAAAAACATTGGATGATGATATACTAGTGAGCATAAGACACAATTATAATGACAGCATTTGTTACCATAAATGTTGGGGTATACTATGAAACACGGAAATCCAGGGCAAGAGCTTAAGAAGGAAAGATTTAAAACATATCCTTTTCTTAAGTAATGCACTTTCTTAAATGTAACACGTTTCTTATGATCACTGTAGACGAAGCTATACTCTAAAGGAATTTGAATACGTAAGGGCTGATGGTTAAAGTCTTGCTGACACTGGACAAAATCTGAAGATGAGGATAGGGTGGAAAAAGAATGAGGAGAATAGTATTGCATATGAAGGTTAGAGTAGAAAATTGGGGGCAATTAGTCTGGAACACTGCAGAGAGGCCATTGTTCCTGGCTAGGACATTTGCTGAGACTGCAAATCACATATTTATTTATTTCTGCTGAACTAGCCTTCTATGTAATAAAGCACTGCAAGGACACAGACCAAGAACAGTAACATAATTCACTTGAAATTAAGTCACAGCAACCAGCTTATAGATAAATGGATAAAGAGCTACATATTTTTCTGACATAAATTGGGTGTAACGTCATTGCAGTCAATGGAATTGTATCATTTTACATCAGGAGAGAATTTTTTCTACAACACAAGCAATAGTTTTGTCAGTTAGATCCCATTTTCAGTAACACCAAAGCTACAGAAAAATCCCATTTGCAACTTCTTGTTGATCCATTTATTTGTTCTGTCCAATGGCTAGACAGGTCCTCCAAGAATTAAAAAATAAATCCATTTCCCTGCTGGTGATATCTGAAAACAAAGTATGGAATTAAATTCTGACACTTTTTACACCTAAAAGTTTCAATGAGCTCAATACCACCATTTTATACTGTACAAATTTGGTACATTGTTTCCTATAGTTCCTTGTTATTTAAATTTCTGAATATTTGAGTAGCAGTAAATAGAATATCTGCATTAATGTAGATTCCATTACACCTTCAGTTCTGACGTTTGCTCTAAATATAGCTCAATCACTAAAGGAATGAGCTGGGACAATTTGTCCAGATTGAACACTTCAACAGTTTTATTCTTTAATGAAATCCTCATTTTAATTTTTTTTTTAGGCATTTAGAAATTCTTTTGAAAGTTACAACAGCAATAATTATTTATTTCACAAATTCCATAATTTCAAAAAGTAATCTGAATACTTGGCTCTGCAGAGGCATTGCCGTCCTTTCTTGCTTATATTTTGCTAGGTATTTGTTTCATTCTTGTTATCATTTGTTGTTGTTGCTCATCCTGGAATTTCTCAAGTGAAGAAAGAAACTAAACTTCTTTGAGAAGACAGATGGATCTAAGAAGACTTAGATAAGCCTTACTTTTATTCTGGAATATTTCTATATTTTTAATTGATGCTTCTGGCATCTCATGAAATCCAATAGGAAAACAGAAATGCCTTTTAGTGAAAGGGAAAGCTTTGTTCCAGAAGGTATTAGTCATTTCCTAAATATTGCTACATATTTGTTCATGATCTTTGAATAAGCTACATGGACTTCTGAGAGTCTCTTATATTGTTTATATTTTTTCTTTAGTCTGCTTAAACACAGATACATCAGGTAGAAAGAGAAAATGTTCTTTTTAGTGCTGCTGGGATCACAGAGCTACTTAAAATTGTGACAAGCACCTTTTCATCTTTTTAGAAAAAAGGTTTGTCCATACCCTGATATCCTACATTAACAGGACCACAGCTTACACTGGAGGTTTGTGGAATCTGGAAACTTTAGGAAAAAATGCAGCCTGCAATGCTGAGGATTCACAACAAATTTAGACTCTATGCTAGAGATCTGCTCTAAACATACTTCGGTGTGGGAAGTGCTGTGACTGTGTTATTGCCATATCAGGATACATCTGCAAAAGGACTTGCAAACCAAGCACAGTCACTGTGGCTTTACTGTGTTACTCAGAAACCTTTTGCTGGACTGCCATCTACAACCATAGGCCACCTTTATTCCCTGTCCAGAAATCTCCATAAAAGAAGTTCTCATCCTACTGTACTGCTTTGTGCTTATACCCTGGTAAGGCTTTTAAATGTCTGGTCTCATCAGGGACTTCCAGTGTGGCCAACTATCCTATGTGTTTGAACAGCATCACACAAAACACTTTTATCCAGTATCTTAGTAGTCTCCTAGGACAGAGACTGTGAGAACTGAATCCTCACCTCTAACCTTGGTGTCCTTTGAGATGAATACTCTATTACTGTATTGAGAGTGGCTGGGACTTTTCTGTAGACTTTCTTATTGTTCAGTTTTTATTTTTCAGGTTTTGCGTAGCAGTGTGTAAAAGTGGTGTCTCAGGCTCTTACATAAAAGAATTCTTGTGTCAGAGAAATAAGTATGTCTTATTTAGTAAGGGTTTAATACCTTTCTCTACCCTCAGTATTTTCAAAGAGCTTTACTATTTCAAGTGACTCTGACTGGCTTGCAAGTTTCTGGGACACCTCCCTTTACCCAAGCATTGAAAAAAGGAGAAAATACAGTTTGTCTGCAGAACTCTCAGAAATTAGGTATTGCAGTACATAAATTCTTCTCTGGATTCTTATCAATCTCCCCAATGACCTGAAAAAATTGTACTGCATTTATATCCAGCACAGCATCTGAATTTCAACACATTACTATAATGTAATTATAGTTAGGCACATAGAGATGCAGATTCAAGGTATCCATTTCTGATAGCCTCACATCCATGTGGAGAGGGAGGTGAAATGTCATAGCACTGCAGAATAGGTTTCCTCTTTATCAGTGAGCAAAGCACAGTATATGTAAATACTAAAGCATTTTATTTCAAATCCTTCTCAAGTTAATAGTGGCTTTCAAAGTATTAGAATAAATTCACCCTCTTGGAATGTGAAAAAAACAGTGGCGTTTCACCAGATATGTACATGATTTGGTAGCAACAAAAACTTTTATCTGTGTTTCATTCATATCAAAGGATCCAATCTCCTTATATAAGCAAAGGGATGAGTTCAGATACCAATGAAATGCAACCACCACAGGTGACATGAAGTGGATTTCCTCTTTTGGTTTTGGTTTTCTGTTTTGTTTTTGGTTTTTTTTTTCTTTTAATTTTAAATTTACATAACTGTTCAGCACTGGTAGTGGAAAAGAATCTCAGATGAGATAAATTGTCTGCACTGATATTTTTAAAAATTTCCTGAACACAGCAAAACATGTTGTGAAGTTTCAGGGTCAAATACAGTCACAGTTTTAGAAAAGAGGAAAGCTAAATTAGGCCCCTACACATAAACAAAGTTTTGAGAAAACTTACTAACCCACTGATCACTAGCCATCGCAGCTAGGTTGAGAGATGCTTAATGAGCAACTTATTTGGGTAGGGATAGGTGACTGTTAATAGCAGAGGAATGTCTGAGAGAAGAAAAGGTGTTCACACAATGAAAGGACTTAAGATGTCAATAAAGCACATGTTTATGGCAGTGGCATTAAGCAGTTAGCTGTGATTCATGGGTTTAAAAGCAAAAGTCATTTAGTTTGCTAATTACAATAACAGCTGCAAAACTGAAGAATTCTGCTACAATTTATGAGGCACAAAGTGTGGAGACAAAACAATAGAACATTTAAAATCTGACCATTAAGGGTTTTCTACTAAAATAGCATCTGAGTCCCTCAGAGTACCACTGAAAGAACTTTAAAATGTTCTCAGTCTTTCCTGCTCAGTCCCTGTCTTGCATTATAGTTTCCCATGCTGTTAGTCCTTCTGCTGATTGTTTCAGCACAGTGGATGGGGTGTTTGGTGTGTGAGAGGTCTTGACTGGATATTGTCCAGGGCAAGTTTGATTCAATGAAATAGCAAGTCCTTTCACAGGAAGACCAGTGCACAAACCACAGATGTCTCAAATAATTTACCTGAGTTGTGTGTTCCAAAGCCCTCTTTTCTGCACATGACACAACTACAAGAAAGTGGGCTGTGACCTGTGTGACACATCCAGGTGGTCCATATCCAGACCTGTTTAGTTCTACACTTCTAAATTTTCATTATATTTTCTGAAATTCACTGTTACTCTTTCATTTCCTCTACAGATGTGAAACTGTTTCCAATCTGAATTTATTATACATATTATAGATAAGTAGATAAACAAACGACTCAGTGGAAAATATATATCTGGTCACACCCCTATAAATACACCAGGGATGATCTGCACACAATTTATGTTTAACAAGATTTTGAAAAATTACCCATATCTTATAGCAGCAAGAGGGTAAGATTTCTTTCTGAGTTAAATATAACAGGGCCATTGCTCTGTTTTTTGAGGCACATCCAGATAGAAATACCTACAAAAGTTACCTCTGTATAAGGAAACAACAGTAAAATATGCAGTGAAGGAACTTCAAGACACTTTTACATAAAGCTGGTCTGAGTCGATGTCATGGGATAACAAGTTATATTAAAAAGAAGGGAAATGAAAGCCATGGGATGATATCCATCAAAGTAGTGTAGCAAAGGATATAAACCACCCTTTGATAGCTATCAAGCATTGGATGTCATTGAACAGCACTGGCAGTAAATACAATAGAATCCTGTAGTTCTTGTCTACTATCGTATGTTGGGCAGACTCGTGCTAAGTGGTGCTATGCATGATGTGCTGTCCTTAAGAGAATGCAGTTACCCCTCTGGAGACACCTAATTTCCTTTATGAAAAAGATATCCACACCGGTCAAAGTGTGTAGGAAGGGCCACGCTGTTCAGCTTCCTTTTCTGTCCTCTGTCCATCTCATTTTTGCCCACTTGCCAGCATATTTACATGAATAAAATCTACTTTAAGTATGCAATGGTTAGAGGAGACGTACTGGAGAACTTGACACTAAATAATGTCATTTAGCTAATTAGGTTAGACTGGTAATAAAGCTAATGATAGAAACACTAGTTTTGGCAACAAGCATCGAGTTCTGTGAAGAAGAATGTGATTGCTGCTTGGATCCTATTCACCTTTAAAACTGTCATTTTGACATTCATAAAGTAAGCAGGACTTTGTGGAAAAAGAGTGCTTTCAGAGATGCATGGATCAGTAATGACTACAGAATTGGGATAAAACAGGCTGTTTAAGATTCTGTGTGTGTGTCATGCCAAACTTCATTCTCCAGAGGGCTCAGAAGCTCACAGCCAGCATCTTCTGGAAATATGTCACCTTCGGTCGCTATTGATCAGTAGCTACCTACCGTTGTGCTGGAGATTCAGCTTACCAGCAACAAAGTACTGCAAGCACTAAGGGTGCTGCACAACAGTGCACAGAGCTTTTTGATGAACAAAGTAAAGAAAGAGATATCTTTGAATAAGGTCAGAAATTGCTCAGTGATAACATGTTTTCATGTTATCTGTGAAAGCATCACCACAGCTCAGTTGACAGAGGTGAGAGACTACTCCAAAACACTGAGAAACAATCACACAACCTATCTTGTTTTTTAGTACTGAAGAAAAGAGCTTCATTCTCTTGGCTTTTTGTCTTAATTTTTATCCACCTGAATAGGCACTGCTTTACTTCAGTTTTACACATCACCACCATGTGAAAAGTGATTTATTTTTAATGTATTACAAAAACAGTTCCTAAAGATGATTCTTCTAAACTACAGATAACCCCTAAGTTTATAATCATTTTAATTAAAAAATGCCTGAGATAAATACACATGCAAAAAATAAGTAAAGTTATGATGAATGGGATGCACACAAGTCACCAAAGTACAGACAGGCATACCAATTCTGTTTACAGTCCAGTCAACCTATGGACTTTCTACCTAACTTCCTTCCTGGAAACCTGTGGGCCATTGGGACTTTGCATTATGTTCCCTCTTGAAATCAAGGTCAGTCCAAAACTTTGCTACAAGAAACTTTTAATTTTTGTCACACACATTGGAGGGAAAAAACTGTGCTAATTGCACCTACCTATTCTCTGAAGCCTCTGAAATCATGGCACAGGTCTGTTCAGCTCCCTGGCAGGCAGTAAAAAAGTCCTTCTGAGCTTATTGTGCTCAAGTGGAAGAAATACTTCATGCTTTGAGTAATCATTGGACTTGTTTCCTTGAAAAATCCTTTACAAACCTACACATCTCCACCTAAACAGTGGCAAAGAGGGGGACATGGAAGAGAAGAAAAAATGAAGTCGAGAGAGAAGACCGCTTTACTCGATAAACACAATAAGAAGATGCATAGCTATTTTGTCTCAAGCCATTTGTGGACATTTCAGAAGGATACATCACCAGGGAATTGAGTCTCTTTTGTCTAAGTTTCTGCAGTTATTTCCCATGTGGGTTCCTCCAACATTTACAAAAAAATCCACATTCAATTCAGAATAATAGCACAGTTACTATCTAACTGGTTATACTTAAGTTTGGCAGGGGCAAAGTTACTGAAAAGCAGTATTTTTCTTTCCTATATCGGCCTCATTTTTGTGATTGACAGCTGACTGACTGACTGACTGAATGACTGACTGACTGATTGAATAACTCTCTTTTGGCTTTATGAGTGTATTTGCCCTTTTATTCACATTTCTAACTTTCCAAAGGCAGTTAGGAATGGTTGGATAAAATTTACATCAATATCAGGCTATTAGTATGTAATTAGTAATGTTGTTTGCACCAGAGAACATGCACCTATAGAAAACCAGGGGATGGGAGCTAAAGAAAGTCTAAGGCCCAGTCTTAAATGCTGTATATTTACTGTAATGGAGGAAAGAAACACCAAGTTATTTACAGAACCTGGAGAGATCTCCAGCCTGTTATTTATTACAGGAGGCAATGTTCAGCAGGCTTAATAAATAGATGTGCCCTTCAGACTGCTCTTAGTTTGTCCTATCGTGTCTTTTTCCATCTTCTGCCTTATAACATTTTCTATGCCTTGTAAACTGATAGGAATTCATTCCTCAATGGCCATACACAGAGGTTAATAAGCTCCCAGCAGCAGATGACTTGGCACTAGAGGAGAAATACTCTATGCTACATCCAGTTCAGAAATGTTACCTTCATATCCCCTTCCCTGTTTTGGGAAACTGTAAGCCTTCTTCCACTTCAGTTCATCTAGATATAGACTGGCAGTGTGCTAAGTCTTTTCCTCTTGTCCTGTGTCCAAGAGGCTGTTCATTGTGAAAATTGCAAGTCAATGTGACGTGACACTGAGTCAGCCAGAGACATGAGGTAGGTGTGCCAACATTGTTCCCTACATCAAATGACAAAACAAGGCTTTTAGTGTTAAAAATCATAATTCATTAGGTCACAGTGTAGAACAAGGCAACCATTACAATATAGAAAAGGAAAATTTCTGGGGAACACAGCTTAAACCGTTTGAGAACAAATCTCTCCCCCATCCACTGTGCCTGTCCTTCCTTCTGACCTTGTTCTCCATCCTGCAGTTTTCACAGTGGATTGCAGCAGACTCTGACTGTCTCTGAAAGTTTCCTTTCTGTCACCTCAGTGTCTGTGCTCTCTGCTTTCTCACCGATTTGCACGCCAGCTGCAGGCTCCCTGCCTGCTCCACCCTGCACTTGCCAAAGGTTGTCCAGCAAAGCCTCTAAGCTCACTCTCAGAGATAACACCATCTCTGTCTCCCTTCAGAGGGTGCAAAATCCAGGAGAAAACAAAGCAGCAGCTTTTGACCTTGCTGTCCAACACAGCCTTTTCGAAAAACACACTGCTTATGGAAACTGTGAATAAACAAGTAACTCAGGCTGTTTAACATGTCACTGTGACATGGTGGTGAGCGGTAGGAAAGGCTAAAAGAATTTAAGGGATTATTGGGGGACAAGCAACTAATCCTATGTGTATTTCTCTCACATTTCTCACATCGTAAAATGTCATTCACTTGTGCGGCAATGAAGCAGAGGACTTGCTTGTTTAAGAAGAACAGATCAGTAAGGTACTGAGGATTTCTATTCCTCTGAAGGATTCTTTCTAAGGTGATAAAAGATCATAGTTATCTATACTGGCACAAACAGCAAGGTGTCTCTGCCTTGTAATATTAGAGCCAAAATACTACACTTTCTGGGCCTTAAATTCGATTTTTTTTAATCCTTGGAAGACACGTACAAATTCCACTATAAAATAAATGGAGTTTTGCACCAAGTGTTGAGAATGCTAGAGGTTAAAAATATTCTCTACCTCCTGCCTCATCTGTGCCCTGCCATTTCTATATATTTTCATACATATGCAAGTTTATGCTGTGAAATGTTCATAGCAAGAGTTTGCTATAAAAAAGGTTATGCTTTATACCTGATAAAATGCTAAAATAAAATAGAATTTTAAAAAAGCTGTGAAATATACCTTGGACGCCATGTGATGCTGCACTAGGAAATGTAGCTTACAGAAAACTACAAAACCTGTAACCTAAAGCATGGCACCAATCAATCCATGAAAAAAACGAATATGCATGATGCCTGGGTTTCCTGTACTCAGTGAGCACATTCACATGATAAGGCTTTTTATCACTGAAATGTGCTGTACCAGAAGGAAATATATAAAAAGTACACTCACCAATTTGGAATGAGGTCTGTAGCAGTTTGCTGCAAAGGAACCAACCATAAATGGGGGAAAAGGAGATGTCTAAATAGGCAAGTCTTTCTAGAAAAAAAAAAATGAAAACAAAACACCTGTAAGAATGCAGACAATCAATATAGATTTTTTTCCTACAATTTTTTTTCTAACTATAACCCTTAAAAGATTTTGAGACAGTAATTAATGTAAAAGTTGAAAAGTCCTCAGTTTACATCTTTTTAGTTTCCTGCTCCTTGAAATTAAATTCAATGATATGAGCAATGTTGATGAATTTTTTCCATCTTTTCCATTCTTCCAGTTCCTCAGTTTCTTAAAATTCTGAAGTCATGAAAGCATTAAAAGAAATATTAAACCCTGAAATTCTAGTCAGCCCTCTTCCAGCACTCATTTTTTAAAGTTAAATATTTCTTCTTTTACCATTCTGAAGCTTTCATAGGCCCAAAGTTGCAAATATAAAAATAAACCCTAACAGAACTATCACTTGGTGCATTGAACCAAATGGCACAAATAGGGTAGGAGTAGAAAGGACAAGTAAGGACAATCTAAAAAAGAAAGAAACAAAGCCCACCTATTTCCAAATTAGTAACTTTTAAAAATGCATGTATACATGCATTTTTTGCTTGTGTCTTTTCGTCTACTTTGATCTTCTCAGTGCTGAAAAAAAATGCAATTCACCATTTATTTATGCTTTTGGCTTTGTACAAATGTTTCTCTGCTTTTCAATAAATTCTACACACAACACGTAAATATCTGTGACAAAGACCATACCCCTGGAGTGGTACAGGATGCATTGCTAAGCAACATTATTTTTTTTAGTTTGCTTTAGTTTTGTCCTTTTGTTCTCTCTTGGAGTTCTTTTAGTCACTTGCTGTCTTACTGTGTGAATGCAAAGAGAACTTCCACCAGGGCCCCTCTCCGCTAGTAACATGCTATGTAAAGAATTCAGATTTCAGAAAGCCCATACAGAAATCATGACATTTCTTAACTGACTTTGAATCTGATGTTCAGAAAAAGAAACCCCCTGGCATATGGGAATATAAACCTGGGGCATTTCCACTTTAGATTTCCATTATTCCCTGAGTGGATGGGTCTGCTGAAGCCTCAAATTCAGAGCAGAAAATTAACATTTCCACTTTTTTCCCCATCTTCTTCACTTTGTGTTTTAATTTGTAAAAGAAATCTGAATGTATAGACTAGATGGGAATCACAGAGCACTCCAGCAAGGTCCTTAACTAGGAGATCAACAGAGAGGGCTTGAAGACATGCTGGAATCAGCTGCTGCCTTTGACCTACTGTTGAGACAGGCGCAGCTTGTCTGAGCCTCACGTAACTAAAAAATATGCAGAAAAAAACCATAAAAGATAGCTCCTTGTATTGATGGAAATCAAGCATAAGCCTGAAAGTCTAAATGTGAATCTCCATATTTAAAATGTTTTTTTAAATTATGAATGAACATAAATGCTCTAAAACTGGCAACATGAAGAGCAGGAATGCAAGCACTCTCACATTCATAGATAGATCTGTGGTTGTGCAAAGTCTTCCCAATAGAGCAAACTTTGCCAAAAGCTAAAAACACAATATCAAACTTGGGCCATTTCCTTAGAGAAAAAGAAATAAACTTTGGATTTTTTTTTCTTTTTTAAACAGGTAAAAGCTGCTTCTAAAGCTGTCATTTGAGAATATGAAGCTTTTTATGCCCTCAAACCATAAGGTGCTTTCCTGACTCTCCCTTATTGAGGTCTGCATTTCTAGTAATGCTGGTGTTAGGGGTGACGTGGCAGTGGTTTCAAATAGGTTTGCAGCTGACCAGCAGCAGTCAGAAATGGTAAGTTTCCAGACGTTTATGACAAAATTAATCTCTACAGACAAGGAAATCTTCTATTGGTATGAGGCTGGCAGCTCCAAGGCAACCTTGACATAAATTTTCAGCAAACATATTCCTGCCATTGCAAGCTGTGCTATCCTATCAATTCAGTGTGATTATCTAGTCCAATACTGGGTATCCACATTTAATAGATGTTTCCAGCAGCAATCCTCTGACACCTTCAGCTAAAACTTGTTCTCACTATCTTCTTTACCCTCATCTATATTGCTGTCTAGAAGAGAGCTTCCCAGTTCCATGAATTGGTATGTAAGGGCAAGTATTTGCTTCATAAACTCCTGCTACTTCTCAGCTGCTTGTCAGTGCAGTGGAGGATTTTCAATATGGCATGTAATTAACTGTTACTGAAAAAGTAAAAACTAAGTGTAGCAGGTAAAATTGTGATTTGTCAGGGTTGTTCCTTCCTACAGTTTTTTAAATTGCACCATGTCTCTCCCAAAAATGAATTCATGAATGACAATAGTATTTTTAGCAGTGAACTGTACTTGTGGAAGTGAAAATTCCTGGCTTTCCTCCAGAAAAATAAACACTCTATGAACAGAAACAACATCTCAACATTTCATATAATAGGGCAGTAGTGCAGATGATTACAGGACACTTAGCATGCTGATAGTTCATGGACATTCCTACCCACTTTAACAAAAATATTCATTTGTAATGAGTTAACAAAACTAATTTTGTGCAAAAGTTGCATTTTGGAAAGTAGAAACAGCAAGAATTTCACTTTGAGGTTTCACACTTGGAGCAATTGTATTTCTGTGATCTACTCCACTGAGCACAGAATCCATTTTTTCAAGCACTAAAGCTATTTGGTAGGGACAGCTTGAGATAATCGGGCAGTGCCTTTAACACTGAACTGTATCACCCGCCAAGGGCAATAGAGGTCAAGGCATTAGGCCACTGACAACTTGGCAACTGTGCAACTTCACTGTGATAGTATCAAATAACAGCAAGTATAAAATGTAAATATTCCCATCAACCCAACAATTAAATGTAAAATTATTGTTGTATAACAACTAATCAAAAACCCTAGTTAAATTTTAACAAACTTACACAGATGCTGCTTTCTTTCTCCTTTGGTTTCCTAACTCATATCCTTTCTCTTGGTATTACCTTTGTTTCTTGCATCAATCTTGGCCTTTGTGACTACAGCCCTTTCTTGTCAGAATACTCACACACCTTTCGCTACCTAGTACTTCTTAAATGTGTTTCATTTCTACAGCTGAATGGCATAAAGCATTCCTCTGCTACCAAAAAAATAAAGTAGTATCTACTGCAAGAGATCACATTTTCCCGTTTGAAGCTCCTATGGACTGCTTGCATTTCCCCAGCTATCTCGAGATAGGAAGCCCAGCTGTTTGCTTTTTTCACTTCTTTCATTAGAGTTCACACTTTACCTCCAGATACCCTGCTAGAGCAACTGTCTTCCTACATCAAAGCCCTCTGGAGATGTACAAACATTAGTGAGCATGTTAGAAGCACTAATGTGCAGAAACTTACCCTCTGCTGCATATGTGGCCTCTCGAGCTCTGTGCAGGAGTGTTCTTCTGTCTGAAAATAAAAAAGAGTGGATGAAATAAGAAGGGTTCTGTGCAACTGCAGCAACACATTTCTTTCCTCCTAAATGCATTTACCAAGCAAACATCCAAATCCACTGGAGCTGTGGCTGATGAGGCACCTATACCTGCAAGGCTGTCTCCTCAGGAAGAACATGGTGTGCACTTCCTTCATCCTCTCTACCTTCGTCTGCCATCCGCTCTGTGGTTTCATTCTTACCTGAGAAAGCAAGGTCCTTTTATTACATGAATAGGTTGAAACAGTATTTTAAATTATTTTACCAATACTACTGTTACTTGAATACAATGAAATTTTGGTCCTATCGTCCTTTTCACAAAACTTTACAAGAGAGTCACTAGAATAGGAAAAGCATCATCTGACAGGTATCTTCTGTCCTTTAGATTCATTCCTGCAAATGTTTGAAACTTTCCTTGTCAGAATAATGCACTGGATGCAGCAGCATTTTTCATTAACTCGGTCACCATTCTAATACTAACAGTGCTCCCATAATATGTACCCAAAAGAATATAAGCTTATTGTTGGATGTAAGTGATGTTGACCTTCAAAATGGAGTGGTTATTCCAAAAATAATGACATTATAAAAGGAAAATTGCCTTTTTTGCCAGTATTGTCCTATCAAAGACTTTATCTAAGTGGTTAACTTGACAGCTTTAAGAAAACTTTGTTGTGATTAATTAATGTATTGTGTCTTGCTTGATTTTATTTCATACCACAATTTTTAATTCATTTAATTAACAGTATAGCCTCATTAAGCAATGATATATTTTTAAATGCAGCTCATTTGTAAAACAGATTTTGAGTTACATCCTAATGCACCCCTTGCATTCAAGTTCTATACAAATTGCACTCTTGCCTGACCCATGACTGAAATTAGACACAGTCTTAGATACTTAAATTCTTGCAACATAATAAGAAACTCTGACAAACAGAAGTGGATAGATCCTTCTTTGGAAAAGCAGGGTTAGCAGAGACCTGCAGAATGTGAAGATGTTTAGGGTCTAGACAGAAAAAACCCTACAACTTCAGTTAAGACAAACAATAACAATTCTCCAAGCACTTTCTTATTTATATAAAGGTATTTTATCTGGTTGGTTAATGGCTTGCTTGTTTTCAATTAAAAAGGTCTGATAAATATTGTAACCTATAAAATGGCAGAACTGAATTATTTAAAAAAGGGAGAGAGACCTGTATAACTCATCACCTTTCAGTGAAATGGATTTTTGTTAATTGTTGCCTCTCACTGCATCTAAGGTGTGAAATGGAAATCTAGTAATGTCAAGTTCTAAATATAAGATGACATTCATAATGTGCCTCTCTTTTACATCCTTTCGTAGATATTGTTTCTTACCATAGGGTCCAAACAATTATTTGATGACTTAAGAATTATTATTTTCTGGGTCTAGTTAGGTTTTAAAAATACTTTCTATAAATTTCTTAGTGCAATTTGAATTACACTATAAGAAGCCTAAACAACTAAAGGTGACTGGTAAAAACTACATGATATATAGACTATTTCCTTTTTTCTATTATGGCAGTTTCACATAATGTTTTGTCACCCTAACAGAACCAAAACCCGGGTTTCACACTAATAATGGATGCTAGCCTAATTTCATCAAATGTCTGTGATTCAATGAACAACCTTAAGGCATCCAAGTATTCTGTTGTGACAGTATGCTAGGGTGCCTGGTGTCCCAAAAGCAGGACGCATTCAGCAATACTTTAAAAAGTGAACAAAATAGAAGATTACCATGGCAACTGTCCAGCCGCACGCTCTGTCTCGCTCGGCTCCTCGAGTCTCCGCCGGGGAGCGGCCGGGCTGCGGCTGCCGTGCAGTACCCGCGAGCGGCCTCTAGATGCCGCTGTTGACTGCGGTTCGCGCCGCGCGGCCGCTCCGGGGAAGGGCCGCGAGGAGAAGGAGCGCGCTCGGCGGGAATTGCTCGAGCCCAAACCCGCGCTGCCGACGTCAGCAGCCCGGGTTTCACCAGTTTCAGGGAAAACAAGCAGAGCTTCTATATTTATCTGTAAAAATAACGACCCCCTCCCCGCAAAAATACCCCAGACTTGTTCTTTCCTTTTCCAATAGGATTACTCTCTGAAACACAATTAAAATAGTTTTCATTGCATCCTAAGCCATAAAATGTTCCACAGGAACATCTTCCTAATTACGGAAACTCCTTCTTACATACACACATACTTAATTATTCTGGATGTCTTTGTTTAAAAATTACACTGTATAAATATTAATCCTTTTTTCCCCAACTATTCTTTGTTCCATGATCTACATTCATTGTAGCACAGTGAATTTGAGATCATTAGATCAGTTACTGCTATTTAGATGTAAATGTCTTCAAAGAAGATTAATTACTCTCTAATTCTGATTTTTTTTTTTTAATCGGGATAATGAAGACATTCTCTGACACTTACATGATAATTAAAAAAACCACTCATAAATAAACATAACCCCCACAAACACACCAAAAAAAAAAAAAAAAAAAAAAAAACACCGGAAAAAAAAAAAAAAAAAAAAAAACCAAAAAAACAACAGAAACTCTCCTTGCACCTCTATATAACAGCTCACAGCAGATAAAATTTTGGAAAGTGTATGGGTAATTTTTATGGCATTTAAGCTAGTAAATGAGGTTAGGTGAAGATCCAGGAAGCCATTTAATAGTTGAAACGTTCATGTTCAAGTTGCATATCCCTCAGAGGATATGTCTTGGCTCCTCTAGAACATGGGAAGAGTGCAGAATTACAGAGTACTATCTTTCACAAATGAGAGACCACTCTTTCCTGTAAACCAGTCAGAGAAGTAGAAGCTCTGAAAGCATGGTGATCTATCCACAAGCACATGGAGAGCATGTACTCATACATTTATAACTTCTCAGTTTGGACCTCCTGGCAGATGCTCTCAAAGAACAAGAGAGCCCTGTTTAGGCAACTGAAAGCAACTGTTATTAGGAATGCTCTTGAATTACCTGCTGTAGACCTCATAGAAATGGAAAACGAGCCACCAAGAGCACTTGAATCACAGGCTAGAAATTCATTATAGTTCTCTGAGGAAGTAGGAGAGCTGAGAGGCTTTTTTTCCTTTATCTTATGTGACTCAAGCATCCACCACCCTTTTGTGCACCACCTGCAACTCATTGATTACTTGGGGAGGGTCAGACTTACTGACACTGTGAAGGATTTTCTTGAATGACAGTTTCACGCAAGGGTCGTATACAGCCCATGGAATAAAGAATGGAAGCCAAGACGCATGCTCTAGTCTTGTCTGCTATGCCTGGGAATCAGCGCACACGCATACACACACACCCACACACGGCCAGATACAACCTGCCACCATGGGACTTAATCATATTATCAAAGTGAACAGCATCACAGAAGACACAGCTAAGAAGTTCTTCCAGAATTTAGGAGTTGTGATTGTGAATCTATAAAAACAAAAACCAAGTAAGCATGTTCTAGGCTAGAGGAATACTAAAACCATTTAAACATAAATTTCATGGTTGTGCTTAAAAATAGGGCAAAACAAAATGCACTGTGCTTTACACAAAGCTCGATTCTGTAAGCATGTACTGTTTTATCCACTGAGAAAAGGAACAGGATCTTATTTACAGGTCCTGAAATTACTTGAGATATGCATTACTTAGATAGGGTGAGAATAGGAGATTTTTGAACAGCCACAAAATCACAAATGTAGCTTCTCAGAGCTATTTAAATTGAAGCAAGCTGTGGACAAACTTCCTTCAGTTAGATGACATTCAAGGTAGGACTTTTAGGATTGCATTGTGAGGTAGACGCCTAGGTACTGTCCATAACTTACTAGGGACAACTAAGATATTTTTAGACCTGTTTTGGGGACTTTGGCATTTTTTTAACCATATAGTTTCTTAGATGTTCTCCAATATTATGAAAGATCTACTGCACATCAGAACAAGTAGTATCAGTGTTAATAAGAACAAAATTTGTGACTGCACACTTTAAATTGGAGCTCTCTTAGGCTAAGTGGGAGCACTGACATAATTTTTAATGCTAACTGAAAGAATGCAATTAAAGAAAGAATTATGAAAGTGAGCCTCCTGTCTGTATTTAGTGGGGAGGAGCTGTATTTTTGATATTGCCTCCACTTAATACTATTAAAGCATGCAGGTCCTAATCTTAAACTTAATGAGTTTCTTATGCATTAAAGTCTATGTTCAGGCACAGCATAATTCTGCTTCATCACCAATTTCTTCATTTCCACTTTTGGAAAAACTGAAACATACAAACCTCTGCAGGAGAACCAGTTATGTTCAACTTTTAAAGGCTGATTCAAAGCTTATATCTACTAATAAATAAAAAAATAACAAGACAGAAAGATTACTCATTAGCCATTTGTCACTGCCAAAGAATCCAAGCTTTGGCAAAAGCATTTACTTTACAGTATTTTACATTAAGTGTTTCAAAGCAACAGATGGGTCTGGCTGGCTCATCTGTTGTTCCATTGGGAAAGTGTAGGGCACTGAGCTGCCACAGACCAAAATGGAGTGACAAAAACACTTTTGTCAATGGAATGGAGACTTTCACTCAAGTTTACAGACTTACATCCAAGATCAAATACTTAATGGGGATAAAAACTGAAAGCTCACAATTCCACTGGTTGTCTTGTAGTAGGATATATGTCTGTACAGAGGAAGATTCTTGCTATACCATCTTTACAATGTGTGCATCTTTTGGGCTAGAAGACAATCTCTTTGTTCACTTAAATTCAACTATATTAATAAGAATCTCATAGGTTTTCAATTTGTATTTTTTTATTATTTCTGTCAGTAATGAAAAGCATAATATTATGCTGAATACAACTGGCTTACTCTCTGTATATCCTGAAGTCCTCTGGCACTCATGCTGTTAGAACAAATACTAATATTTCAGTAAGACTCCCTACATTTCTCAGGCAAGAATCAGCTGCACAGGAATCTAAACCAAGCAGCAGCTGAGGCACATCATCTTGAAATGACTAGTGTTCAGTGTATCAAGTTTACTGAATTGCACAGGAGTTTTGTGGAATTGACAGCACTGAAGCAGTGGGGGAGAAAAAGGCTTTGTAATTATTACTCCTCACTGGTATGGTAATAGCATATGGAAGGTGGATCTGGTTTTACAATGACTGACACAGTTTGTTATGCCTTACAGTAAAAGACTTCACAAATACAGAAATGAGATAAATGTATTACACCTTCATATGTTTTTCCTCTGGCATCAGGTGCATTTTATCTGAGTTTTCAGTTCAAGAAAATCTGTAGGTTTCTTTTTCTATTGCTCAGATTTACTGTCTTCAGTGACAAATAGTTATATAGATATATTCTATAGAGAAGAGGAATGTCTAAAGAGGACTGAATAAAATCAACTTCCTTCTTTTTCAAAATATTCTATCTTGAAAACAAGTATCCTTTCCTCATCACAGGCCTGAGGTTTGCAAGCACAGATACACATGAATCAGACAGAAGGCCTTCAGTCTATCTAAGCTTTAAAAAGATAAAGGGGAAAGACTGAGATATGAAAGGGAATCTAAGAACTGATCCCTGTAAATCCATCTGAAAATAACAACTTTCTGGCCTATGTCAAAACAAACTTTGTCAGGGAAAAACACTGTAGCACTTCCAAGCTATTCCTAATACTGCATTTTTCAGATTTTAAGGTGTCTTCCCTTGGAGGGGGGATTTTCCTTGCTCACACAACCAGAGTCTGCCCAAGTCCATTGCAGGAAAAAGGGTGATGGGTGCCTTGTTAGGCTTTGCTGTAGACCACTGAGGCATCCTCCTGGCTCTGCTAGTACTAAAAGCAATCTAATCTACCTGTCTAGACAAGGCTTTGCACTGGTCTGATCCCTTCCTTTGGTGCTGCTTGTGACATCCAGAAATTTGACAAGGAAAGAAATTATTGATCAGTCTGAAGTGTGTTTTGCAGCGATAATTGTCTAAGCATGACTGAGTGATGCCCCTGTAGATAGGTGCTTACTTATTTCCTGATGCATGTCGTCCTCAGAGCGACAGAAACACTGATAAGAGAGAGGACAAAATGACTAACTTTGATGGAGTTTGTGTTGAAACATCTGCTGCTTGTCAACATGGGAGGCAGAAGCAGTGATTTATTAGTAATAAAGAAGGAAAACCCATGAAACACCAATTTATTCTTCCTCTAACTATTTTCTAAGAATGTCCAGTTAGTTTCCATAAAGGGAAAATACTGCCCCATTACCTGTATATTTTTACTTTGCTTACATTATTACTTACATGATAACACATTATTTACTTTAAGACTTTGAATAACTCCTGCCCATTAAGAAACCTAGACAATATAGTCACTAAATAGAACAGTGAAAATCTATGGAGAAGTCATATTGTGGTCATTTAGATTTTTTCTCTTTCCTAGAACCTAATATTTTTTAGGATATTGAACGGAATGTAAATGACATCAAAGATACTTCTGACATTTCCTATTCTGTGAACACATACCAAATACAGACCTGTAATTTTCCCCCATTGTTTTTGTGAGAGTAATTTCATTTGTATTAATCCTTTCTTTCAGGCTCAGCTCTGTGTGAGCACTCTGCAGAACTATGGCTTCCATATAAAGAGGAGCTCAGAGAGGAACTGGCCTCCAGAAAGCCAAATTACATCAAAGTACTCCCCCAGAACACGGTGGCATGTACAGAGTTGGGGTACTGCTGCCCATAGGAGGAGGGAACACACCTTTTCTTTTACAGATTTTAAATCCAGAAGAACAAAAGGTCTTTGAAAATCACAGCCATACCACTGAGGCACAGAAAAGGGATGCGGCCCAGGAATCTGCTCTTCTCTTCAGTGCATATGCATGGCAAATAGATGGGCATCATCTGCTTAATGAAAGGGTGTAGCTCTTGCAATATTTCTACCACCAGGATGCTAAACATACAACTCCCAAAAGATAAAACCTCAAAACCATAGATGCCTTGGTTTAACTGGGACATTAAAGAAATGCAGAAGTGTTAGAAATAAGAAGAAGCGATCATGAGAGTACGATGCTTTTAAACAGAAATTAGTCATCTGTCTGCCTGCGTTTGTAATTTAAAGAATAAAGCTATGTCTACATCAAACAAGTTTGTTTTTTTTTTTTTTCCCTAGAGGACATTGTGTTTAATCAAGATTTACTACCTTAGTAACCTTTTGTAAATGGTGAGGCATGACTGACAGAAGAGTAGGACTCGAAAAAGAAGATATTTAGGTTCAAATTCAGGTGTAAATATGTAAATTTCACTAATACAAGTTAGTGTGAGTATATATATATATTGATTTAAATTGAGCATTTTCTATATTCTGTGCAAGCAAGGAGCAGGTCATAAGTTGAAAGCAGAAAAACAAAGTAAATGTTTGTTTTGGTAAACCATGACAATGCCTGAAGGAGGTCTCATTCTATGTTTTGGGTCTCATTCTGATCCTGCCAACACTGCATCAGCATTATTCTGTCTATTAAAACTACATTAGTGTTCTGTTGGAAATGAAAATGCTTCAGTAAAACTTTCTTCAGACAGTTTTTTTTTTGTCTGAAAGCCTTTAGACTTAATTTCTTTTCCCTTCTAGTCTTTTTAAACAATAAAGCATCAATAAAACATCAGGTTATTTGCAGGTTCTGGAATATTTTTGCCTTACACAAAAGCACATTGGTTGGAACCTCCTGTGTTCTCATTCATCAGGTACTTCCATCGTAAAAAATGACATGAGTGTAGCAAAGATTTAAGCTTTTTTTTCTTTTTGTGCCACATAAAATTACATCTAAGTGGTCCAATTATTGCATTTTAAACAGCATTTTTTACTCTATTTCAGTTATATCCAAATGAATTTTTAGTATCATAGTAAATAGACACTAAAGCCCTGTGAGGGAGGAAAAAGCCCCACACACTTTCAAGCAACCAATTCAAGCCTGCATATTAATCTGTACCTTTAAATAAACAGCAATATTTAAGAGGAGTTGGGCACCTTGTTGTATTGTACAGAGACAGGGCTTGAACACCAGCACTGCAAAATGCCAGCTTTCAGCTTGTGCACTTCTGGACCCTTCAGAGCCATGAACTGACATTTGCAATCTTTGTCAGTCAAAAAAAAAAAGGCAAATTCACTTAAATTTAGTTCTGCCATTCAAATGGAATGAAGGTCATCACCTGCCCCTTTTGTGATTTGATTATCCAGGGACTGAGTTTATTTTCCTGAAGAAAGACACATTAAAAGGTCCCAATTCTGCAACTCTTGCCCCATCTCAGCAGCTCAATTGGCTTAAATTATTAATCATTAACTGACTTAGCTACTGCTATTTATCTAAGAGTACAAATTATTATATAGTCCTGAGCTGCTTATTTAAGCGTTTTTTCCTTTCCTAGAGCTCTCACAACCATTCTGAAAAACAATTAAATAAACTTTGAAATTGCAAAAATGAGTATATTAAATAAATAGAATTTATAATTCAATTACCTGCCTTATTCAAATGCTGTAGTTACATATTGTTTACATTACCCAAAACACTTTTATTGACTTCATTCATATAAATAAAGGCTACAGTCCAATCCTTCTACCCAAGAAGACTAGGTCACTCTGAAGCAAGCTCCTGAATTAAAAACCATTAGGTGTACAAAGTCTGGACCAAAGCATCATGCTTGAAAGGAGAAAAATGCTTGCAAGGATATGAAGAAAACATAGGCTCCACAATCCTCTCCATATGCTGCTCCTGACTCCATAGCATTCTTCTCTCATCTTTACAGAAGCCCTGAACATTTGGGGGTTAGATGTGCAGCAGACTATAGGCATCACTTTTTGGCCCAGTGCTTCTTGTAGGAAGTGGGTTTCCTGAGGTTACTATGAGACTGAACTTGACAGAAGCCGAAATCAAGGATACAGCAATGCCAGTGACAGTTAGAGCAGAGAGGAAAGCCTGCCCTGTGGAGGTGGACTCCTTCATGGATTAAAAACTATCTGTAACAGGGAGAGTTTTTACTTCTTTACCTGCCACACTGAACTCCTAATCTCTTCTCCTTCCAGGGACAGCTACATCAGAAACACCCTGAGAGACCTCAGCAGAACTGGCAATATTGCCTTGAATACTTCCTATTGCAGATGGGACCAAGGATGGGTTTTCTAATGACTTCGGCAACATACCGAAACAAGACCTCTGGGGATAATATTAAGGATTTCTCAATAGTTAGCCCATAACCTGCTATCTGAACACACAAGCGGATTTTTAGAATGCATTTTTTCACTACACTGCACTGAAGGGGACATCCTATAGGTGCACCATAGGTCAGGTTCCAGTGTTGCAGTGCTCTGCCATGAAATAAGAAAGCTCATTCATTAGCATATGAATCAGCTCTCCACAGAAAGTGGTAGAACTGCAGGAGAGGAAAAGCCATTTTGCTTTAATAATAACAGCCTGTAAGAGGCAATCCCAGGTACAAAATGATCAAGTGACCAGAGCCAGTTCAGTGAAGAATGATAGCATTTTATGCTCAACACTTCAAGATTAAAGTCTTTAGTTAGCTAAGCATAATGTGAATCAGTTTCATGTATAATGCATTGTGTGAGCCTGTAGCCACTGTGATACAATGTAAGCAATTCCATTTAGTGCAATTTGACTATAGCTAGTACAGAATAATTGGAGTCAGTTTCTAGCATGCTAGGATTTGAGTCAAATATGATATGGAAAAGATTTTGATACATAATAATAGGGAAGCAAAGATAACAAGCAGTGATGTGTATGAATAGTTGGTAAGTTATAATACAGACGTCATTTTAATAAGGTATGATGTGATTATGAATCCAGTGTTTTTACACACAGATAAAAGACTAATCCATAATGGTAAAGAAAGGCAACTATTAGGAAACAGTACAAATAATGGCCCCACAGCTGCATTTGAGGGGAAGCTGACATCGAATACTGCAGTTTTCTCAAATGTAAGAGTGATGGAATAAACATCTACCAGAGAATAAACATGTCTACTCAAGTGAGCACAGGACATGTTCAGAGCAGTTCCTCACACTGCAGGGGTGCTGTTAATGGTGCACTGGGTGATTCCAACTCCTGCTCAAGAATTCAGCCCTTTCCATTCTTTTTCTACCATTATTAGAAGCAGTTGTGATAGTTCTAACCCCTTTGGTACTCTGGGCCTCAATTTTACAATCTGGTGTGCAAATATAATAGTTTAAAGACGTGCATCTTCCATGAGGTTAATAATGTATGACTAGTTGAAATACTACAGCATTTTAAAGTAAGCATATAAACATTAACATGACAGATCTGCATGTAAACATTGTTGGCTTTCTAAAATTACTTCTAAAAACAAAAAAAAAACTTGCTATTATTGTGACTTGTGATTCCATTGGTTTTAAGTCCAACAGACACTAGTTCATTGAAATTTTTTTTCTCTTCCTAACTTTTCACTAGTCTAACCCTGTGTACATGAGAAGAGCTCATTTATGAGCATGTGCTAATCAGTTCTGACTACAAGTTTAAGTCATCCCTGAGCAAACAGAAAACTATTCAGCTTAGCAATAAAGTTAAATAATTATTACCAGGCTATGTGATGTGACTACAATGTGACATTGAAATGACTATGGTGTGATTAGAATAAGAATGCTATATGCCTCTGATGTTACTAGAATGAGGCTATAAAACGTCTGTGATGCCATACTGCTGTGATATGACTAGTGTCAGGAAAAATGTGTGTATTATTAATGCATACATAAACATGCCATATTTCAGAAGCAGACTGCATTACACAGAATGCTAGCAGTTCTAATTATCTCCTTTATTAATGGCTATTCTGCTTTGTATTTTAAAAGACAAAAGAACTGCATACTTAATTCATTCACAGAATTCTTTTTCTAAGTAGTTTGGCAGTAAGGTTGCTCCTTCATGTCACTTGCTTGACTTTCAATGCCAGGGCTCTAGCCATCCTTCTTGTATTACATAATGAACATTTTTCTTAAACTATTATTAGATCCAGTTCCGTTTTCTAACATTACTTGATGTCATCAAAACCAGGATCAATTTTTTTTTCTGTGTGTAACTGTAAGAAGAGTATTTTGGACACAACTACAAAGCACAGCCAAACTGAGAATGTTTAATCTTTACGCATCATGGGATTACAGGATGTGCAATGCTCACATACAGTGTCTGCATCCATATACCTTGCAAGGATATGTACATTTATCAGTATGTGGCACACAATTCCAAACCATGCAAATTACTGACCTCTGAGAGGTACAAGCACCTCCCACCATTTGTTAATAGTGCATCCTATGTGCAGACACATATGGGAGTCTAAGAGCCTGCACATGAAAATGTAAAATCTTCAAGGTAGAACTCTGATCTTTAGCTCACCAGTGCTATCCACTGAAAATGTGCAAATGTGATAGTACCACAAACAGAAAAAGTCAAATGCTGATGTTATCTTTGTTTTTTTCCTATGCATATATATTTGAAAGGCTTAACCAGAAGCAGCAGCCAGCGTGGCCACGTACCTGAGTATACTAAATTGCATAGGTTCTAGCATACAGCTTGTAAATTCAAGATGAGAAAAGCTAGCAATAAAAGCACAGTCAAATAAAGGTTCATTCATGCTTCTGAAAACGTTGAAAAAGGCACTACATATAATGCACTATAGATAATGCACTATAATCATCTTCTTGTCACACTTTTGAGGTCACTCATATCATAATACATTGTCATTTTATTACAGCGTCTTCCAGGCATGTGATGCTTCTTTGTGGCTAGCTGGATAATTTACCTGTGTCATTTATGGGGAAGGCGAAACGATCACTTTTATTATTTATCAAACCACAGAGAGGAGGAATCTTTTCCAGTTCAATGTTTAAGCAGACAAAACCCAAACCAGCAGAGTAGCTCTCTCCCTCCCTTGGCGAGCGTCTCGGCTGACCCTTCGGGAAAGGGAAGGAGAAAGGTGTGCAGGCGTAAATGGGAGCCGAGACAGGGCTGGAGTCAGAGCGGCCTGAATTATAGATGAAAGGGCATGTATTAAATATAAGGCCGAACCGGGGGAAGGCGGGCCGGGGCAGGCGATTGCCTCCGAACCTGCGCGGCGCCGGGTGGCGGCCCCACGGCCACCGCTGCGCTCCGCGCCGGGCCCGACTCGCACCACGGGCGGTCGCGCTGCCCCGCGCAAGCGACACCGAGCACGCATTGAGGCATCCCCCGCCCCCCCAAACCTCAAGCCGCACCACCAACCCAAACGCACACCGAGCCCTTATTTCCAAATTACGCCACAGCCACGCGCAAACCCGACGCTGCTTTCCGCCCCCTCCGCGCCCCACGGGGCGCTGCGCCCCCGACCGCGGAGCGCTCGCCCGCCCTCCGCCCGCGTGTGTCCGTCGCACTCCTCCCGCGGAACGCCCCGCTCCCGCCGCGTCCCCGCGTCCCCTCGCCCCCGCCGGTCCCCTCCGCGCGGCGCGCAGCCTCCTCCCGCCCGGCCGGGCCGGGGAGCGACGTGCCCGGCGGCCAATGCCGCGGCCGCGCTCCGCCATCCACCGCCCCCGCCGGCGCGGGCCAATGCGGTGCGGCGGGAGGGGTGGCCTCGCGCCGCTCCCACCCTCCCTCTGGGCTTATTGAGAGTTATATCAAGAATTTCAGTTCAGAGAGAGAGAGGGAGAAGGAAAGAGCGTATGTGAGGGAGAGAGGCTTGGAGGGAGGGAGGGAGGGAGAGAAGGAGGGAGGGAGGGAGGAGGGAAAGCGCCGCCGCTTCCTCCCGTCACTAAAGCAATAACCTATTAGGATTTCTTTTTTTGATTTTTTTTTTTAATTTTTTTAAAATTTTTTTGGGAAACTGTCACCCCAGAGCTAAAGAGGGAGAAGCACCGCCAGACCAACTCTTGCCATTTCCAGTGAGAAGTTGCAGACTTCATGTAGCTGCCTCTGCTCTGCCGAGAGAGGGACGGGAATGGTGTGCAGTGCAGAGTGGAAAATACCCCCGCTCTAAGAAGTGCACCGGATTTTTCTCTTGCTGTTTGTTTGGGTTGTTGCGTGCACGTTAGGCACCCAAAGGATCGCCGTTTCACAGGAATGAAACGTGGAGAGGATGACTAACGACAGAACTGTGAATTTGTTCCCTGGAGTTGCTAATTTGCCACCCCGAAGCAACACATATCTCGAGGAGGAAACGTTTGGCTGCTGCTGATTTCTCCAAAACTGGTGGTTTACCAGATGCATTGTGCTGTATCTGCTGGAACAGATCATTGCTTAGCTGCAGCAGATCGTCAAAGGTAGACAACTAACGTAAGTGCAAAGTTACCCTTAAGCTGGGATACATTTTCTTTAAAGAAAAAAAAAAAAAGCCAACAGTCAGTATATTTATCTAGGGAAAGAATCTGTGGTTGGGATTTTGTTGATGTTGGTGGGAAAGGCTCACCTACTCGCCGTCTCTGCATCCCTACCTGCATTACTCTGCTGGAAGTAATCACAGGCATCAGTTACCGTGCAGCTTAATGCAGATAAGATTAGTGCTTAGGGCTGCCTAGTTCCGTCAAACTGTAAGTGCTGGCAGCCTTGCACCCCGATAATGCGCGGTTAGCAGTGCATGCAAACAGAAGTCTGTCAGTCGCTTGCCTTGTCTTTTTTTTTTTTTTTCTTCCACCTGCATTATTAGTCTGCAGTATTTATATGTGGCAGCTGCTAATATCATCCTGAAGGGAGACCGGTGTCAATGGGGAAAGGCTGCACATTTTTTCCTCCTCATGTCATCAGAAAACATATATATTCCCCCCATCTGTAAACATACTTCCTGCTTCTAAGTTACATTTGGAATTTCTAGCCTCCTGATTTAGACTGTGTTTAAAAAAAAAATAAAGTTTTAGGTTATTAAACAGAAGGAGAAGTATCCAACATCTGGAGAAGAAACATTGAGCCGAGAGTGTAAGAAACTGTAAGTCCTGTTATTGTCTCATCAGTTAACAGGGATGTGAAGTAGCCAGTGACGACTGCTGCAGCAGCAGCACGTCCGGGTGGTTATTTCCCAGTATGATAGCTATAGAGGGGCATGCAAGGCACAGTGAGCAGAGAAAAATCTGGTTAGCAAGAGCTAAAAAATACATATGGAAGCAAAGAGCAAATTACATTTGGCAGCTGGCATAGCAGTTAGAATCTAGAAGTTGCCCGGGAAGGTTTTTTACTTGCACCAAATGACTCGGTGGAGGAGGGTAGAGGGGGAATGCACTTTACGGATTACATGTGTACCAAGAAATTATTCAGAAAGTATGTGTCGAAACAGTAGCTACCCTTAATCCTGCAAGTAGTTATTTTCATTCGTGCTCTGAGCAATGCAGCCGATGGGATACTGGTGCATTTGTCCGGAGGGCTTGCTTGTAAAAGGGAGCAGTAGGAAAATGTACTGCTGGAAGTGTGCATTGCAAAAACAAGTAGTAGTTGGAGATTGTGGATTTATCATGCCTAAAAAAACAATAATGCTGTTCTGTGTGGTTGTGTTGACAGTGATGCCTCCAAATAAGAAATGAGATGTAATGCATCCTGCAGTCCATGCATGCCTCCTCTTGCAAATCGCGCATCATTCCTCTCTGGAAACCTTTAAGTCCTAAAATCCGTGGAAAGAGAATAAAAACATTATCATGGACCTGAGGGATTTTTACCTGTTGGCCGCTTTGATTGCCTGTTTAAGGCTGGATTCTGCTATAGCTCAAGAACTTATTTACACTATTAGAGAGGAGCTGCCTGAAAACGTGCCCATAGGGAACATACCAAAGGACCTGAACATTTCTCATATCAATGCTGCCACAGGGACCAGTGCCAGCCTTGTCTACAGACTGGTCTCTAAAGCAGGGGATGCACCTCTGGTCAAAGTGTCCAGTAACACGGGGGAAATCTTTACAACATCTAACAGAATAGACAGAGAAAAACTATGTGCTGGAGCTTCCTATGCAGAAGAAAATGAATGTTTCTTTGAACTTGAAGTAGTGATTCTCCCCAATGACTTTTTTAGGCTGATCAAAATAAAAATCATTGTAAAGGATACTAATGACAATGCGCCTATGTTTCCATCCCCTGTTATCAATATCTCCATCCCAGAAAACACTCTGATCAACAGTCGCTTTCCAATCCCATCAGCAACAGATCCTGACACAGGTTTCAATGGTGTGCAGCACTATGAGTTGTTAAATGGGCAGAGTGTCTTTGGACTGGATATTGTAGAAACTCCAGAAGGGGAGAAATGGCCTCAGCTAATTGTGCAGCAGAACTTGGACAGAGAGCAAAAGGACACCTACGTGATGAAAATCAAAGTGGAGGATGGAGGTACCCCCCAGAAATCCAGCACAGCTATCCTGCAAGTCACAGTAAGTGATGTCAATGATAACAGGCCAGTCTTTAAAGAGAGTCAAGTAGAGGTCCATATACCAGAGAATGCCCCTGTGGGCACGTCTGTAATTCAGCTTCATGCTACAGATGCTGATATAGGAAGCAATGCAGAAATCAGATATATTTTTGGTGCCCAAGTTGCCCCTGCAACCAAAAGATTTTTTGCTTTAAACAACACCACAGGGCTGATTACAGTTCAGAGGTCCTTAGATCGAGAAGAGACTGCTATTCACAAAGTGACAGTGCTGGCTAGTGATGGTAGCTCTACACCAGCTCGGGCAACTGTCACCATCAATGTCACTGATGTAAATGATAACCCTCCTAACATAGACCTCAGGTACATAATAAGTCCCATCAATGGCACAGTGTACTTATCTGAGAAAGATCCCATCAATACAAAGATTGCCCTAATTACGGTTTCAGATAAGGACACTGATGTGAATGGCAAAGTGATCTGTTTCATTGAGAGAGAGGTCCCCTTCCACTTGAAAGCAGTTTACGACAACCAGTATTTGTTAGAGACCTCTTCCTTGTTGGACTATGAGGGCACCAAAGAATTCAGCTTTAAAATTGTGGCTTCTGATTCTGGCAAGCCCAGTTTGAACCAGACTGCCCTGGTAAGAGTTAAGCTGGAGGATGAAAATGACAACCCTCCGATTTTCAGCCAGCCTGTAATTGAGCTGTCAGTTTCTGAAAACAACCGGCGTGGTCTATACTTAACAACTATTAGTGCCACAGATGAAGACAGTGGGAAAAATGCAGACATTGTTTATCAGCTTGGTCCTAACGCCTCCTTTTTCGATCTGGATCGAAAGACAGGAGTTTTGACAGCCTCCAGAGTTTTTGACAGAGAAGAGCAGGAACGTTTCATTTTCACTGTTACGGCCCGAGATAACGGCACCCCTCCTTTGCAGAGTCAAGCGGCTGTAATTGTTACTGTGTTGGACGAAAATGACAACAGTCCCAAATTTACTCATAATCATTTCCAGTTTTTCGTATCAGAGAACTTACCAAAGTATAGCACGGTGGGGGTGATCACAGTGACTGATGCAGATGCCGGGGAAAATAAAGCGGTGACCCTTTCCATCCTGAATGACAATGAAAACTTTGTGCTGGATCCATACTCCGGAGTTATAAAGTCCAACGTTTCTTTTGATAGAGAGCAGCAGAGCTCTTACACCTTTGATGTTAAGGCAGTGGATGGAGGGCAACCTCCTCGCTCTTCTACAGCAAAAGTAACAATAAACGTGATGGATGTTAATGATAACAGTCCTGTTGTCATCTACCCACCTTCTAATACTTCTTTTAAGTTAGTGCCACTCACAGCAATTCCAGGATCGGTGGTAGCTGAAGTCTTTGCTGTGGATATAGACACTGGCATGAATGCTGAGCTGAAGTACACCATTGTAAGCGGCAATAACAAGGGTTTGTTTCGGATTGATCCAGTGACGGGTAATATCACTCTGGAAGAAAAACCAACTCCTAATGACGTGGGGCTGCATCGCTTAGTTGTCAACATAAGTGATTTGGGTTATCCCAAATCCCTTCATACTCTTGTGCTTGTATTTTTATATGTCAATGATACTGCTGGAAATGCCTCTTATATTTATGACTTGATACGCAGGACTATGGAAACACCTTTGGATCGGAACATAGGGGACAGTAGTCAACCCTACCAAAATGAGGACTATCTCACAATCATGATTGCTATTGTGGCTGGTGCCATGGTTGTCATAGTGGTGATATTTGTCACAGTTCTTGTTCGCTGTCGACATGCGTCCAGATTCAAAGCTGCCCAGAGGAGCAAGCAAGGTGCTGAGTGGATGTCTCCCAATCAGGAAAACAAGCAAAACAAGAAAAAGAAAAGGAAGAAAAGGAAATCTCCAAAGAGCTCCCTTTTGAACTTTGTGACCATTGAGGAGTCCAAACCTGATGATGCAGTTCATGAACCTATCAACGGGACAATAAGCCTTCCAGCAGAGCTGGAGGAGCAAAGTATAGGAAGATTTGACTGGGGCACAGCACCACCATCAACCTTTAAGCCTAACAGTCCTGATCTTGCCAAGCATTACAAATCTGCTTCTCCGCAGTCTGCTTTTCATCTCAAACCTGACACTCCAGTTTCAGTGAAAAAGCACCATGTGATTCAGGAACTCCCGTTGGACAACACCTTTGTTGGTGGTTGTGACACCCTTTCCAAACGCTCTTCCACTAGTTCAGATCACTTCAGTGCCTCAGAGTGCAGTTCCCAAGGAGGCTTCAAGACAAAGGGCCCCTTACACACCAGACAGGTAAACGAGCACTTTTACTGGTCTATAAGTACTGCATACAAGTGCCCGATCAACCAGTATTAAAAGTGCCACTGTGTTGTGGGTTGTTTTTTTTGTTTTGTTTCATTCTAATTTAATTTAGTTAACATTATGGGGGGAACAAAAAAACCCTAAACCAAACACCAAAAACAAGAACAAACAAACAAAAACCTTGACCTCTTTATCATTTACCTGGGGCTTAACCATGTGTTTGCAAAATGCCTCTGATACTTTGGGTTTTGAAGAATTTTGATTGTTAGAGGACTGCTATGCCTCCGTGCATGTGCACATACATGTGCGTAAGCAAAACTGAAAAAAATACTTTTTTTTTTCTCCCCAGTATTTAACTGTCCAATTGTAAAACATATTGAAGAACTGTTTCCGTATGTGCTCAATTTCAGTCTGAAATTTGACTGTTTCAAGGTTGAAGGAATATGTACATGGTTTCAAATTTCAAAGCGAATTGGCTTGAATTTCTTCTGCTGTTCAAGCTGATTTGGAACCTTGCTAAATTAGTGTTACTAAAAGGGTTATTTTTTTTTTCCCTAACAAAGACAGCCAAATTTCCAAGTTACTTCATTAGTGAAGCACGTGGTTTATTGGTAGGATATAACTAAGCCATACGTAAGTCTTCCTCCTGTTTGAGTTCAACATGATTTTGTTGTAATAGATGGAAGTTGGTATCACATAGATAGTTTGCTGCATATTTTAAAAAATGGCCAAAGCATACTTTTGAAAGGAACGCGTTCTCTGAATACATCTGAATTATGCAGGAAAAAGAAAAGAAGTCAATCCATTGTAAATATTTTCTCATCTTAGTAATGCATAAGTGATCTGACATATCTCATTTTAAACTGTGAAACACGCCATATGAAGAGGGATTAGGAAGCTCTGAGAGACTCATATTTCAACCAAATCCAGCATTAGGTGTGGTTGCTTTTTTTTTTTTTTTTTTTTCTTTCTTTAGGTCTAATAACTCATTGCTAATAAAGATTTAAATGCGGTGCTGTCTTAATTTATTTTACGGGCGCTCGTCTTGCGGGCTCCACGGGAGCGCGCGCGCGCGGCCCGTAGGTGGCGCCAAGGCACCGCGCGGCGCGCGCTGGCCCCGCGCCAGCCCTGCGGAGGCTGCGGGGCCGGGAGCGCGCGAGGGAGCCCGGCCCGCGCACCGGACACCGGCCTGTGCGCCGGACACCGGCCTGTGCACCGGACACCGGCCTGTGTGCCGGACACTGGCCTGTGCGCCGGACACCGGCCTGTACACCGGACACCGGCCTGTGTGCCGGACACCGGCCTGTGCGCCGGACACCGGCCCGCGCGCCGGGCACCGGCCTGTGCGCCGGACACCGGCCCGCAGACCGGACACCGGCCTGTGCACCGGACACCGGCCTGTGCGCCGGACACCGGCCTGTACACCGGACACCGGCCTGTGCACCGGACACCGGCCCGTGCACCGGACACCGGCCTGTGCGCCGGGCACCGGCCTGTGCACCGGGCACCGGCCTGTGCACCGGACACCGGCCCGTGCACCGGACACCGGCCTGTGCGCCGGGCACCGGCCTGTGCACCGGGCACCGGCCTGTGCACCGGACACCGGCCTGTGTGCCGGACACCGGCCTGCGCGCCGGACACCGGCCCGCTGTGCGCCTGGGCCGGCCCGCACGCCGGACACCGGCCTGTGCGCCTGGGCCGGCCGGCTCCCTCGCTGCTCCGCCGCCACCGACGCTCCGTCGGTGCTGGGAGTCGCGTCCGTGCTCCTTGCGGGCGCACTGCCCTCAGAGGGACGGTGGTTTGTCTGGATTTACCAGGGATACGGATCCTAGGGAACCAAGCGAGACGCATTTAGGCTTGTCTTTGCAAAACGATTTTGACGGTAGCTGAGTTTAGGACAAAGTCATCCTCTTGCTGTTGCGTTAGCCTTATCTGAGATGAATGTGCTGTTCCCAGAACTGTGTCTTGACTTTGCCTGTCTGTAAGGTGTCACACTGACAAAGTGCTAAGAATAAAACAAGCACTTTGGAGGCAGTTCTGCTAAAGTAGCTGCTCTGACACAACTCCTTACGAGACACCGAAAACCCCACAGAAGAATCTCACGAACACCTAATCTCTCTGAGGGACTTTAAAGAAGGGTCTACTCCCTAAGCCATCTCACAGCACCGTGCACACACAGTCAGCATAAGTTAAAACAAAACTATTAAAATAAAAAAACCCCAAACATTTATAGAAGAGCTCTGCAAAGTATGTGTTTACTTGTCTGAAGTTTTCTCCTCAGTTTTAGTTGCAAAACATTATGCCTCCAAACCACACATTCCATTTCTCTTCTGAAGTTATTTTAATTTAGGCGTAAATTAGCTTAACAAACTCTATCAGAAAACTCAGACTTAACTCCTCATAGTATCTAGAGGCAGTTGGGACACCCAGAATTTTTTATCTGACAGAATGTGTAAGCTCTGCATGGCAAAATTGAACATGAGGGGAAAAATCTCCCACACCCATACAAAAACAACTGGCAGTATTTCCAGAGTTACCTCTGTTCATTACATTAAATACCTTGGTCTCCATTTAATAATATCTGTAATTATAACTACATATGGATCTGATTCAAATTTCACCGAGGTCTTAGTGTATCCTTTTTGAAGTCAGTAGATATTCATGATTGGGATTGCTCCCTGAAAAAAACTGTATTATTATATGTAAATGAAAATACAACTCTTAGGAAGACAGTTGCCTAATCTGACTTTGTATATTTTTATTCTGTGGGGAATGATACAGTGTCTTTTTGGGTTTTTTTCTCCCAGTGATGAGTGTTATAGGATGTAGTCTTTTTAGGCTTCCTTGTCAATTTTGGCTGGAGTACTATGATCATCAATGGTATTAATCATCAACAGTCTTCCTGTTCTTCTGTCTCTAATTCCTAAAATTATGATGCATCTTAGCTAATTCTCATTTTCACTAGAGTGAAATACACCATCATAGGTATTTTTAAAAAAATTGTGATAGAGTATGGTCTTTAAGCAAAGTATTCAGCTTTAAAGATCTTACTGAACAGTAGTGTGTGCTAATGCCACAGCATCTGAAAAAATTTTTACAAATTCCTTTAGGAAGAGATACTTAGTTCTGTGCCATTATACTGTTTTCTTCAGGTTTAACGTCTGCATCTAATGAGTTGAGTTAGGTTACTTATGTATATTCAGTAACTTGCTGGGTTTTGTAAAGAACATGGGAATTGTTGTGGATGATGTTGATATGGAAAGATTAAATATAGAATTAATATATGTCTAAGAAATACTAGCATCTCCACCTTTACTTACAACTTCTTCTAGTTCAAGGTAAATGTGCACACACAGTGTGTCTTGCAGATACATTTATATTAGCAAAGAGCTGAGACCTAAGTCAGCACTTGGACTTCATTCAAGCAAAATCTCAGTGCTTTTGATGGGCACGTGGCCCTAGAAATCTGTTATAACTGGGTCTTAAATCAAAAAGCATTTAGAATTGAAAATATATTGTTCATTTAAAAATTCTTAGATTTTTGGGGGTTTTGGGGGAGTTTTGGGTTTTTTTTTTTTTTTTTTTTTTGGTGGGCAATTTCTGTGCAATCATCAATAAATTTAGTGGAAATTCTGTGGTTAAGTTTTTACATGTGACTTTGAATTGTACAGACTGATGTTTCATAAGAACCCAGTATGAAAACCAAAGCCTCCTTCAAGTGCCTATCTTGCAGTAAACCTGGTGGATGCTCTGAAAAGAGCATTTTTGAATACTTGAACTTGGGATTGTTCTAAATGCTAATTCACATAATTAGGAGTATGGAAAGGATGTTGCACACCACCAGCTTGTATAGCTAAGCTTCCAAAATCAGTGTTATGACTCATAAAGAATACTGAAATCTATGCAGGCTTCTCAATCAGTGTTCTTTTCAGTATTTGATTGAACTTTAAAATGCGCTTCAAATTAGTAAGTCATTACACCAAACAGCTACATAGAAATACAGCAGAAGACGACATGTTGTATTTTTCTATGTGAAAGACCTCTTTTGAAAAGCAAATAAACAGACAAAAACTCTACTCAATGTCATTAGCTTAACAATAGATTAAATAATAAAAGAAATTAAGGCAAATTTGCTGTGGTTATTCCAATTTTAAATTACAACAACTTCATTTAATCAGATTTAAAGCACAGCAGTGACAAATAACACAGGTTAAAAAATATGTATCAATATAGGTTATGGGCAAAACCTTTAGTCTTCATTCCTAATCAAAATGCATTTAGGCATGTGCTTAACTTTCATTTAACGTAGTAAAACTGAAGCAGATCCTTAAAGTCCAAGTGACTTGAGATGTTGTCTTCAAGAAAAACTCGTAAGCACAATATAAGCACTTTTCTGAATCAAAATGATAATTTAGAAATTTTGGAAATGTGCACAGTTCTAGAAGATTCAGGAAAGTTAAATATATGTTAACACTGTCCTTGTATTCCTGTGCTCTAGTGGCAGAAATTAAGGATTTGGGGCTTGAATGACACATTAACTACATTCCATACTAAAGTGTATTTTTAGTCTTATACTCAATAACATAAGCTCTATAGAGATTGCTTTATTCCTTTTTTAGCCAATGGACTTCTTGCCTGATCAAGGAATGAGTAGCCAGGCTCCTGCTGACCAACGCACATTGCTTAAGCTTTATGTGGCAAATCTAATTGATGTTATCTTACTCTGGAGTGTTTAAATTTGTAAGTTTGGAGTTTATATAAGAGAAAAGAAAAGCTGAAAACATTAATGACTCTTAATTTGATACGCTGAGAGTGGCAATTTCAAGGTGCATAAGTTGATGGAAATCTGCATTGGAACAGCAGTGCAGAGCTTACGTCACCTGCAAATATTAAAATTCTGTAACCATAGCATTCCACAATTCTGCGTGCAGTATTATTTTTAGTGGCCTTGTTTCATCACTTAGTATAAATAAAAAATACATACATTCTTTTGTATGCTTAGTTTGGTTTATGTGTTAGCATGGATATTAGTCTTGGGTGAGGACTAGTCATCTGGAAAACTGTCTGCATGTAAAATTCAATTTTTTCTAGTTCTGCATATTTGTATATCTACACTAAAATATTAGAAATTGTGATAATGTACAGTGTATTTTTTCTATTCTTATGTAACTGAAAAATAGGTTAACAGATTTCACTGAACTGTCTAAAGAAATTCATCTTTGAGCTGAGACCAAGCATGGAAATTTCAGCTGAAAAGAAGAATTTTTCAGAAAGTTATGAGCATGTGAAAACTGGGAGCTATAATGGATATCTGAACATAACCCTAAGCTATAATACCATTTTCAATAGTGATGGTAGACATGCTAAACTAGAGTAGGGAACATTTTGTGTATACAGATCAGACAGTAAAAGCTTAGTAATCTTCATTTCTCTTTAAATGTTTCCTGTGCATGAGATTTTTATCAGAATCATTGGAGTCTCATCTGTCTTGAATATCCAAAGCCAAAGTTTCACATATGCTAAGAAATTTGTGCCACACACGTGAGTGAGAACTGCATCTTGAGAGTTTTATGCTATTGCAATTTTATGATAATATTATTTTGTATATAGGAACAAGGGAGAATCTTTTTAGTTTCCATTTCAGGTTTTCACTTCCAAAGAATCTTTTCTTCTAGCACAGCAAAACCATATCAACCACACTTTATTGACAGCAATTTTATTGTAGCTAGAGGCTTACAGTAAGCTGTTTATTGGTGTTCCCTAACGCAGTTGGCAGCAATTGGGAAATTAATTTTCTTGCCCCTGATGTGCTTTCTTGGGTATAAACAACAGATGTTAAAGATATGAAAACTGTGACCCATTTGCATTCAGCAACTCTTTACAGGAACAGTCTACCTGTCTGAAGTGCAGGTTTCAAGGCCTGAGTAATTTTGCTCCATCAATTCTAGAATTCTTACTTTTCCAATATTATTCTTTCTCTACCATTTAATTGCATTGAACATATAGGACTTAACTCACAAGATGGATATACAGTGTTCTGAAAGACCTAACAGGAATTACAGGTGCTACCTAATATTCTGGTACCACTTCTTTCACAGAACATCACGGTGGTCTGTAAAATCTATACTCATAAGTTTCCTCAGTTGCTATTCAAGTATGGCCATGTTGCATACATTCTGTAATGTCCATGTCTTTGGTGAAGAAAAAGAACATACATAGAATCATGTATTATTTTTTTCCTGCTTTCATTTCTTTGGCTTTCCAGACTGTGGCACAATGTATGTAAAATTATTTATCCCTATACACTGATGTGGGCACTTAATCAGTTCATTTCTGGTTTACATGAGAAAACATTCCTTTGAGTGGAAAGATTTACCAGACTGTAGATAAGAGATGAATGGATGCTATTATATTTTACTGAAGTGTGTGGGGAGGAGAACATCCTTTGTTCATTTCTATCTTTTAGAAAGACATTTGCTACGTATGGGGCTTTAGCATCTTAGCTAACTGAAATTTTAAGTGCTAGTCTAGACACAAAATGCTTGTTTACTGTTCCCTTGCAATTAAAACACCATACAAAAAATTCCTTCTAAAAGAGTTGTAATAATTTTCTTGCAATGGATTATCTTCTAGTGAGCTATAAACTCTTCCTTAAAGCAGAAATAGCTATTTCTTGCAGAAGACACATTAAATTGATATTGCTACTTTTTCACTGGTTGTGAAATTATGAAAATTTGAAATAAAAAAAAAATGAATTGTTTTGATCAGCAGCATTGTTGTAGCCAAACAAGCCCATGTATATATTATTCCTGAAACCACTGGGTTTCAGGAATTGGTACAAAATTCATGTTAATCTTTCTAAAAGTATCTGGACATTCAAATCTTGGAATGATTTGGCCTTCCTTCCCAATTTAATTTTTGGGTTTTGTCTATACTCTGAATTATATGTGATAATACAGAGAAAGGTAGTTAAAAATTAGATTTGTAATCATACTGAGGTGTTTAAATTGTACCAATCTCAAAAGGTAACCATTTTTTGCTTCTTTTTTTCTTTTGCAGCAAGTGAGGTGAAGGGTTGGTGGAGTGGGGGAAGATTTGTTTTAAAGTCTTGACATGGGTTGTCCTGCATCTATTGTTGCACAGAGAGAAAATTTTATTATTTTTCATTTGTCATAAGTTTTTGGTGTGTAGAATGTGTAGTTTACTATGATGTGATGTTGCAGTTTTGCCATTTTTTTTTTAATAAAATGTCACTGAACTTTTTGTGCACAAATATTAGTATTATTACTTGAAAGTTGGTTTGGAAAATGCATACTTTCTGTTACAAGAGGACTATAAAGCGCCCTTTTCTAGAGTAACAGTTCATAATTTGAAGTTGAATCCAAGCTGGGATAAATCCACAGGTTTATTCCATCTGCAGCTCTTTTTAATGTTAACTTCTTTATAAAAACAATAGGATGATATTGAGACAATATATCCAAAATATAAGAAATATGTAAAATTAATCAGAAGGGAAGTGAATTAAAAATATTTTTATTTTGAGCTGAATCTGATAAAATGGGAAAGATCAGCAGTCAGATTTTTCTTTCTTCCTTTGCTTCCCACCCTAGGTTTGCAGAAAGGCAGAGTTTTAAAATAACCACCTCTTCCCAGTCCGGAAAATGAAATCAGATATTCTCACTGGCTGATAGCTGAAAGAAAATCACTACTGATATTGATTTATAAAACACTTTGTAGCCTGAAACTGATATTCGTTCATTTGCCTCATTCCTTCCAGTGAAATTGTCAGATGCTTCATTTGTAGTTCTGAACGATGTTCTTACCACCTCCTAGGCTTTCATGTGTTACTAGTAAGAAAAATCTCTTATTGGTTTTCTTTATCATTAAAAGTGTTAAATATCTGCCTGTACAATATTTTTCATCAAATGAACTAATTTGGCCTATGCCTTGTAAGGTCACAGAGCCTTGAAAACACTGAAAAAAGTCAAGAGGAAGACCATGCTTCAGTTATGAATGGTATTTTGCTATTCTTCCAGCCCCTTCTTGATTGGTAGCTAGCAGTAGTATCTCTTAAATGGCTAAGCCTGCTAGATGTAAATATCTGTCTCCTTCATAACACACAAAGTTATGGAAACAATTGTCTCTCTGATGTAAAGGTTCTGTAAAATGCCTATGTTTCTACATATGACCTATGTAGCTGCTCTGCTGAGCTTCATGGTGAAATGCTTTGACCACTGAGGTCTATCTTCTCTTACCAAAAATTTTTTGGAAGAAAGTTTCCACAATAGCTTAATTTTACAGGAAGTGATGAAAGAGCTCCAGAGAAAGGTGAAGACTAATGAATCTTCAGAAAACACCTCCTTCCTGTGTTGACAGGATGCACAGCCTGAATGATATTTAACTCCTGTTTTTAGTAGATTTCCATTCAATGAGAGAGGTTTTGGCAATATTGTTGTTATTCCAGTCCCTCTTCTTGGAGCATGTGATGAATATATCATGATTACTTCAGGTGCCCAGCTTCTGATGGTGGATCTAACCTTATTTCTGTAAGTGATGTTCACAGAAAATATCATTGGTACAGTTTTCACCAGTACACTTAGCTGGTAGTGCCTCCGCACACAGTGCATTTTGCTTCTGTCGAGACTATGGTGGGATTAATCTTGTCTGACTTCTAATTCTGTAACAAATCTAATCTGCTTTAGTGGGTTTGTGATTTACCCCACCCTGAAGAAAATATGGTGCTTTAAGCTGAGTGACATAGTTGAGCAGCACAGCTTGGTAAGATGCATCCCACGTCCAGTGAAGAGTAAATTTAGTGTGATCCATATTCTTCACTTTCCTGATGAAGAGCATTATCTAGTCCATTTTTCTCACTGAGGTCAAGAGAAGGGTTTTAAGGTTATGTATTTCTTTAAGTGAAGGTATTGTTTGAATAGTGCAGGTGGGCACAAAAATGTATGGGCACAGTTGCCTTTGGGAAAGTCTTCTTTGGATTATGACTCAAATTCAAAGGCTTCCAAATTAGCAGAAAGAGTCTTACAGACTTTTTATTAAATCCTTATCTTGCCATCAGCTATCTATTTTAGTAAGCCAGTGCAATGAAACATCAGTTATTTTGTTTTGGTGATGTTCTGAGTATTTCTAGTTTTCCTCAGCACTGCACATTCCTTGGTACCTTATTCCGTGAACCTTAGTACAGGCCATTCACATTATAGTGTAAAAATGATTCTTTTACCTCTCTGGTAAAAAGTATGTGTCTATAGCAGTATGAATTTTCAGTCAGTTTTCAGACTGTCTCACTTTCACCATTGCAAAAATACAGGTCAAAATATCAGTGACATGCTAGGTTACCGCTAAGAGAATTTGAAATTGCCTTCAGTTTGTGACAACAGTACTCTGACGGTGTTGAAGTCTGCAGCATCCAGAGCAGCAAGAGGTAGGCTGCATACCACTTGCAAAGCCCTAGTCGTCTCCCGTATTTTTAACTACTGCCAGATAAATAAGAAACAAACAAAACCAACAAAACCCCCAACCAAACAAAAACAACAAACCAACCAAACAACATCCCCCCCAAATTAAATCTGCATCTGCTAAGGACAGTAAACATTGCCTGTTGAAATTTAATCTCTCTACTGTACAGGAGATGGACTTTGCTATTTGAGATTGCATCAGTTTCATTGCAGAAAGCTGTTACATCTGTCAAACATTTCAGTTTGAAATGAACACCTGATTTTTTGCCTTTGTATGCTACAAGAGCACCAGGTTGTCAATCAACAGAAGTACAAAATGAGACAAGATAGGTGATCTGCTGCTGTGACTGGCATTTTATTTTTATTTTACAACATCTTTTTTCTTTCTCAAACTTAAAAATGGCAATATTTTTCTATAGTGGGGTAACAGATGAGAAACATGGATATAACGAAGAGAGGTCACTCCAGTCCTGTTAGTCTTGGCTTCTAATGCCCATTCTGTTGAGAGCACTGGTACCGTCCAGGTGGACAATGGAGCTGTAGGTATGAATTTTATGATGTCCATCTTTTATGAATGTCCATCTGTGCAAATTTTATGAATGCTCATCCTGTGTGAATTAGATGAAAATATGAATGAGACTTAAATCCATTTAATTTTGTTATTCTTCATTCTTGCTGTAGTTTTAATGCATTGCAACAAAGCTCATGAAGCCCAAAGTATTTAACCAGTAGGGCAGGACAACTTCTGAGTGGGCTGTGTAGGCTTTCAAACTGCCTCTAGGCAAAGTGGGCTCCTGAACCTTCAGCAAGTAATTTGAATCATGTTAAATTTTTGGGGTTTTGATCTGCTTCCCTCAGTAAATATCAGAACTTTTGTTTCTTAATGTGATTTTTCAAATTTTGGACTAAGAAATGGGCAAAAGCATAGGTGCTTTTTGAGTGGTTTGAGAAACTGTTGCACTTCTATGGTTTTGTGATGTGTGTATTGATAGCATCCCCACTGAACATCCCTGGATTTCAGTATCACTCAGCTTTGCTGAATCTAGGCTTTGGCCCTCTTCTGTGCTTTAGCAGTTGTTTAAGAAATATTCTAATCCATCACAGAGTACCAAGAAACTAATGGCTTGTGAAGTATTTTAGTCTTCAAGCTTCCACTATAGATTATATGAAAAATAGTGTCATTTGGCTGATGCTTGAATACATCTCTTTCTTTTATGAGACACTGTCTATGTCCTTTCATGTTTCTCTTTTTATTCTCTTCTTTTATTTTCCAAGAATGCTTATTTTTGTAAAATATATTTATGCACATATTAGAAATCTGAGTTTCCCCCTCAAATACATAGTATCACAGTGCAGAAGTGGCATATTTTATGTACAATCTGTTCTAGTACACCTGTCTCATAACCACACATTGCTTGTGTCCACACAAAAACTTTTAATGAACCATGCTCTTTAAGATTCAAGGATTTGAAACATTTGGAAGCATATCTGTATAGCAGCATAATATGGGAAGCCATTCTATATGTGTTGCAGTTAAAACAAGTAGACAAAATAATTATTTAATATATGTTTTTATTTGCTCACTTTTTAAAATTTTATTTTTATAAGACCATTCATACTTTTATATATGGCATAATGCAATCACAATTTGTAATAGGTGTGCTATCTCACAGAGTTATGATAGAAAATTGATTCTGAAAGAAAACAAGAACAAAAAATGTTAATCACAAAGCAGAAGAGTGAAGATTGCAGCTCAGTAACTGGATAGTGCTTCTTGAGTTCAGCAATTTGAAAGGGAGATTGGGAGGAGAGATGAAAACATTCATATATCTTTACATTTCAAAATGGTTTAAAGATGACTGAACTTGTGGGAAAACTTATTCTTTCATAAGAAAGCTGGCAGTGCTGCTGTGATATACAGATTGTCAGTGATCCTTGAGTCTACTTCTTCAAAGCAGTGTGCTGAGCCCTTTTCAGCAGAACAGTTCCATTCAGTGCCTGCTGAAGCTTTATAGATGGTGCAGATCACCTCCAGACAAAGTACTTCTTGTTGTCAACTATGATATTTATGTGTCAAAAGTATGTCACAGAAGTAATTCTCAATTTTAGAACTTTCATTCTTTGGATCAGTGGTGACCACATTAAAAAACGCTCAGCATTCACTGTCTCACACTTGGTATTATTTAACATTTTCATGTCCTAGTGCTAAATAGCAGCCTTAGTTGTATTCAATATTCTGGAAATTCATTTCAGTAAGCCTCTAGCTACTGAAAAGTGTTATATCTTACATCGTGCTGTACTCAGTAAAGATAGTTGGGGGTCAGGATAGCCCTCTGCACTGTGTGCTCCTGCTTGCTACTGCTCATGACATTTGGCATCTGATAGGGATGCTGTGATAGCACCTTCAATTAAAAGCCGTAGGCAACAAGCATAACAAAGAGAATCCTTAAGAATGCTTAACATTATGCCATTCCTTTGACTTGAATAAAACCAGCATGAGAATAAATTGCCTGTGTTGGCTTAATTGTGATCTTCACCTAAGCACTACCCATGAGACCTTAGACCCAGCAGAAAACGCTAGTGGGAGTATCAGGGGCTTTTTCTGAAATTGCTTAAATTTATCATATTTCTGTTAGAAAACACTGACACAATTTTATTCCAGCTTTAAAGCCTTAAGCTTTTGCTGCCTGGTTTGGGTTTTTATGTCTATGCAGTTACACAGATAATGAAAGACAAAAAAAGCCTGTATATCTCTGCATGTAACACTGCTCTGCAACTATATAGCACCTCATTAGTTTTTTTCAGTATCAGAGATAAGTTAGCATTCTGTCATGAAATCTGACTGCCACCACATCTTGCTGAAGCTTATAAGTCATGCCATTGTAACTTTCAAAAAGTGCATTAACTCTCGCAACAGAAGATTCAGCCTTGTAAACACAAAGAAGTCATATGGGTCTACCTGTGAAGCCAATTTGTTTGACATTTTCTTCTGTAAATTTTGCTGCTCTTAGAAATCTTTTGAAATAGAAAGGGAGAAATTTCAGTTTTGTCTCTTTTTGCACAATGAAATTGACCGAGGTAGACCTAACCTCATTTACAATTGGACTGTGCTGTACACTCACTACTTTTTGAACATGATGTGCCTTTTTCTCATTTTTAAAGTTTCTATCTTCACTGAAAGAAAATGTGTTTTATATCAAGATTGCAGTTGTGAGGTATCTGCTTAAATGTAAAATCCTTATGGAGACAAGAAAGAGCTATTTTGTACCTTACTGTAGCTGGTCAAGGTCAGCCTGGAACAATTCACTTGGGGTTGATCTCTATTGGCTATGTACAGATGAATCTACAATATCTTATCATTAGCAGGATTTTCTACTGCCTTACCTACTTCAGCGTGAAATCATGCTGCACTGTCTTGCAGTGAGGTGCCTTTAAGGGTATGATTTACATGTGTACTTACTCTAGGTCTTTTAACACTTCTCAAGTGATGCCAAGTGAGTCTGTCCTACTGTCTGGAAAAACCATACAGTTTGGTCCTGTGGATGAATTAAAGTCCTTGGACTTTCACATATAATACTGATGATATTAGCAGAGGTACCCCTAAGTGTTCCTGCCAGGCTTGCATCACCATCTGGTGTAATTCCAATGCATTTTCATACATCTTCAATGTCAATGTTAGTGTTCTGCAAACTTTGCTGGATTGCCAATGATTGCAGCTGCATACAATGGCTGTAACTCAGTCACCCCCTAAGGCAGAGTAACATGAATCACCAAAATCAAACATTAATTCAGCGCAGGCCATTACTTTGTGATGGTAATGGTATAGATGCGCCTGTATGCTTTTTTTACTAAAGTAAAACACAGTATTTTATAGGAAGCATGATCAGAATAAAACATTCCATACATGGTCTACTCCACATTGGCAATAAATGTTCCTAGTAGACTAGGAACAAATGTCAGCTCCTTTGCAAGTGAGGTAAGCAGTCCTGGGTATGAGTTGCCTTATTGGAGTTTTTTGTTCTGTAGCTTAAGTCTGCCTGCTCCTAAGAATGCTCTTCTCAGTGTATGTCTTCCACCTTTTGAAAGCTTTTCCTGAAATTGTTCATAGGTTTGGGGTTTATAGTTCTTAAAATGTTCCTTTGTATTGTCTCATCTCTTTTTTTTTTTTTTTTTGAGCTGATCTCAATGAATTTTTTTGATATTTTCTACTTCTAAACTTTCTAGTTAATTTGCTTGCCTCATATACTGCACAGGTGTCCCACCTATCCTCTCATTTTCAATATACTTTTATTAGCATTATATTCCCCCATCAACCTACCTACAAGACCACATATTTGATACAGTCAGTAGTTACTCAGTGTGAGACATTTTCCATTCACATGTGATACCTGCTGGCTGCTGCTTCCAATTATGCCATATGCTGGAAAGCTGAGCTGTTGAAGTATTGGAGTGAATGTTGTAATCAAACTAGTTAAGAAGTAGCAGTGTGTCTCATAAAGGGTTCTGGACAATGTCTGATTTCTTCCATAAGCAAAATACTGACAAGTCCTGCTTTGTTTTGCTGCTTTTTCAGGTGGCAGAGAGCTAGACATACATTCATTATATTGTAAAATCATAACCTTCGAGATCTTGCTGAATCTGCCCTACAGCTATTTATCACATGATTGCAGGGAATGAAAATAACATTCTTTCTTCTACTAGGAATATGTTGCTAACCTTGGGGCAAGATAGTGCATAATTTTATGTGTGCCTAGTCTTGCTGTTATATATAGACTGTTTTGAGATCAGTGTTATCATTTCCCAGAATTTAGCACTAGTGCTTTAGCAGAGCCAAGGAGATTTCATATACTTAGGCTCTTGGCTAAAGTAGTGACCAGGGATCTCAAGTCTGACTCACATTTATATTAATGCCATTTTATAGTCATGGACAAAGGCCAAAAAGATGCTAATATCATTTGCTCCTAAGTTATTTTTTTTTAGGTTAAGGCTGCATGTAACTCTACTTACTCCAAGTAAAGGCTATCTGAACCCAATTTGTATTTAATATTCATTAATTTTGTACTTGTGGAATCACAACTGTTTCCCTGATAATTTTGCTTGTAATCAAGAGTTGAATCTTTCTCCTCCTGGTTGTGTGATAATCCCTCTTTCTTCCTCCCACAAACAAGCTGAAGGAGATGCAAAGATCTCTAATAATTTTTTCTGTCCTGTGGCACTCATCCTTCTCTTGCAGCTTCTTGAGTAATAGCTGGGTTTAAACAAGAAGCAGTAATTCACTTTAAATAGCAAGAATTATGGAAACTGAAGCTCAGTCCCTTCTCACAATTGCCAGTTTAACCTCTGAGCTGCCAAGCTGCTGCTTTTAAAAGCATAGCTCTACTATAGCTGTGTAACAAATATGCAGCTCTGACTTCTTGATTTGGTCTGTTTGCAGGATGGTATGCCAGAAGCAGTTTTAAGCACATTGAAATAATCTCTGATACTACATAGACATTGTCAGTCATGGCCCACTTTTGAACTACTTATGCATAAAGACAACAATTTTTAGTATTGTCTAAAGATAAACCTTTCTGGAAGAAAATTTCCAAGCTTTGTAAATTGAGTTTCAGGTTTTAGTGTCTGTGATACTTTAACATCTTTGGAATAGCAGGACAGCATGAAATTAACAGAAAAAGACTGAGGCAGATACTGATGAAAACAGTTGAATGTGCAAATCAGACTACATCCACTGTTTTAAGAAAATACATACTTCTGAGTGTTGTTATGATAGTCTATGCCCTTAACAGGAATGTGTACAGTTATAAAATAGATGCTATTTTCTAATCACAGGGGACAAAATAATCACATTTCTAGTCCACAGGTCTGTGATATTTTTAAGTAGTTTAACACAATGGTAAAATGCCTTGTACTTAATCCAAACCCACTGGAGCTTCAGATTATGCTGTTCCAACTTGCTGTGTGGATTTTCTTCAGGGAATTCCTAGTTGATTAAGGTGTGATAAAAACTGACATCAGGAAGGGAGAAGTTTGTTTTTATTGTCTTCTGTATTGAGTTAGCTGTCCCAAAATATAGGTATAAAAGCAGAAGTCCACTTTTCCAGACTCAGCTGAGGCAAACATAACAATTTTAAATTCTGCAGAACATACTCGGGCAAAGTGTCCATTTATTTTATTGAGAATTTTGCCTGATTAAGAACTGTTTCCCCCTTATCTCTGAGTTTCTTGGACAAACTGTTTTGACTCTGATCCAGTAATGTAGAGCAAGCTTCTTAATCTGGCACATTAAATAAAAGCTCAGCTGGGAGAGGAATGCAGTATTTTGTCTTTGCATTTCAATTGAGTCAAAACTTCTTTTAAGCTCAGGCTGTGAGAATCATCTTCAAGCAATATAACATCATACACAAACTCAGGTGATAGATGCTTGGAATGAATACAAGTGTATGATGGGGCACATCTTTCCTGTTAATAAAAACAAAAATAAGGAAGTGCAGCATTCAGACTCCCTTTTTCAGTTCTGTCAAGCAGTACTTGTTTTGACTTCAGCACTCCTGCTGTTTGGAGTCATGGACCTTTCTTTTTACACAGACAGGGTATTATCCTAATCTGCATGCTGGGAAAAAGTCTAGTTGAGAGTAGCTGAAATTCTAAAAGATGTTTCACTTTTGACCACATCCCAGTTTTGAAGTAAGATTGCCAATGTAGGAAGGCTTGCTACTTCTGGAGTTGTAGAGAGGGTCTTGAACCTCTTTCCTAAAACTTTTTTCCTCACATTTTGATTTCTTTTCTTTATGAAAATTGCTCATATTTCTGTCAGTGTAATAATGAAAAGAGCTGCACTTTTTATTTCTCAAAAAAATTATTTTTTCCACTTGTACTGAGACTTCAAACTCTGCCAAAAATCTGCATAGAAATCACCAATTCTTCTGTAATTCTTTAAGCAATTACCATTGAATGCACACACTGTTGTTCAAAATGCTGTAAATACATAAAACTTCAGCAAGAAAAATCTAGCACAAATCATAAACAAGTTACTGATACAACTACTAACATACATATTTTTCATTTTAAAACATACGAATTATGAAACATAAATACATTGTCAGTAAACCCATGAGTGATCTAGTTATAATTTTATCACATGTTGAATGAGGGGAGGCTGCCTGTACACTGAATACTTGTAAGGTAATTTATCTCGCAGGAGTACCGACAATACTCAGTTTAAGATACAGAAGTACTTGCTAAGAAGCTTACCAAAACAATATGGTGGGTTTAGACTAAAATCATACCAGAAGGTCCATTTTTCTCTGAATCATAAGAAGAAATAGATTGTTTCAAACGGAAGTTGAGGAATAACAAAATCTAAGCAATCTGTACTTTGGCAGAGTCAGCATAGGACGGCTGAGGTTTTTCTCCTTATTCTGAGCTAACATATTTATTTGACAGAATGCTGAAGAACTGACCATTTTAATTAAGAATATGTTTTCCCAAAAAGCAAAACTCTTGGTAGGTTCAGGTGAGTCTTTATCGGGGGGTGGTTACATAATGCTCCTCAGGGTCAGCCAGCAGGGTGAACCAGTTGATGGCATCAGCCCACTCCTGGGAACTGCAATATTTAAAGCACCACTGGAAAAAAGTAGGTACTTGTTTCCTTCACAGTTTTTATTGCTTTCCCTAAAGTCTTCTGTCCATGACTCTTCTTGAACTTCAAAGTCCATGAAAGTCCATGAAGTTTTTTCTTCTGAGGCTTGGGAACTGTCACTTTTTAGAAATCTATTGATTTAAAGTTTTGTGCCCCATGCTTTTTTTTTTTTTTTTTTTTTTTTTTTTTATGTTACAGGCTTAGTTTTTCTGATTCTTTAGGGTACTTTGACTATTCTTCCCACTTTCTTCCTATCTAACCAAATGTAGCAAAAATATTCTTATTTTTCTCTCTTACCCTGACTGCAGGCCTACTTTTTTTTTCATTTTTGCGTTATTTCCCAGGAGAATGAACAAATAATCCCATGAAGTATCCATTATCTGTTAGGAAGTGAATCATACATCTGTTGCATGCTACTGGCTCATGCTGTTTGATCAACGGTCGGTATTAAATATGTAGACTTAGTTAGCATATTTGTCTTTGGAATTGTAAAATAGAAAAAAATCCTGTTCCCTAAACCAATGCATTTAATTCTGTATCAATGACAGCTCTTTCAAACAGAACAGGCAAAAATGCTTACATGAGATATATTGTTACATAGCTCCTGAAAAAAAAATTAAAAATTATTTATAGTGGTACTATAGTAGTATATATGTAGTAATGGTACACAGAAATATATATATATATAATTGTTTATGTAATTTTAAGTGGTTTACAATACAGAAATATCAATATTACTCTTTCAGTAAAGGGTAAACTGAGGTATAGTGAAATAAAATCTTATAGGTGACACTTATTTTCAAAGCAAATTGTAGAACATGGATTGAAAACTATGTACATCCTATGCAGAAGCACTTATATAGAAGACTAAAATTGAATTAGATATAAAGTGTTGATGTCTTCATGGAGGAAAACATAGCAGTTTTAGAAATCTGGGATGCCAGTACCACATCAGCAGCTATTTGCATAGTATTGTCAGGGACAACTGTTCTGTAGACAATTCAGTGAATCAGAGCTGTTTGATTAATCAAATCAAGTCTCTGTTGAAGCAATGCAGAGAGGTTATGTCTGCTGGCAATCTGATTTGAAATCAAATGTTTATGGATTAATGAACACAAATCAATTGCTTCCAAGCCCCTTTTCAAGCAAAATCTTAGGTCTTTAGAAATGTAGCTAAGTAGGGAATGATTAGCCTGGTCTGACAGCAGAAGTGAGAATTTATCCCCTCAAAATAAACTCTTTACAATTAAAGAAAATCCAAGCAATTAAAAGGAGCCAAAACAAAGCAAAGAACAACATTTGCAAGTCATGTTTGCTATTTTATTAACATATGGTAATGTAAGCAATCTGTAATCATAGTTACATTGCATTCTAATTGAACAATAAAATTAACAGAACTATTTCCTATCAGCTGAGGATCTGTCCCACAATTTGTGTTTTAAAAAGCAGTCCAGGTCTCATCTCCAGATGACCCTTGCACTTTAATGTATAGAAAAAAAAGAAAGAGTATTCTTTCTTTCTTAGCCGTAGTTGTTCGTTATATTATCTTTAAAAAATGTGAACAATGTGCATATTATAAAAGAAAGTGTGTAATCCATTTGAGCATAAAAGAAAGTTCTTCTGCTTTTATAGGAATTGACTCAGAAATAATTCATGTACAATTTTGCATTCCCTTGGTCTCTTTCTTCTCCTAGAGGGCTCTGCTTTGGTTAGATACTAAATTAGTTATATCTAAATGCCATCTTTGTTTCTGCCCCCACTGAGCTTAACAGTTAATTTTCCTAGCTAGAATAAAGAAATCCTTGCTTTCATATTTTATCCCATCCCCATGGTGCAGTAGACCAATAAGAAGCATCTGGTTCTTACCGAGTTAAACGAATAAAAGCACTTTTCTGAAGAAAATTGGCTGGCTTTCACACACCTCAGAAAAAAATCATCAATTAAAAATGGAAACAGCTGGAAATTAACATCTTCCTCTTGATGGTGAATATTAAACTGCTTCTGATTATACTTTCCCTTTCTTTGTTATAAGATGATCATTATTATTTTACAATTACACTTTCACATCCTAAGGTAATAGTGATAGCCTTACCTGCTTGGGTTTGTTTTTGAAAAACTTGACTATGTGTAACATTTTATTTAAAACTAGCTGTACTGGCTTTATGCACAGCATAACTGAATCTTAACTTAATTGAGGATAAAATTTTAACAGAACAGTTTATGGTTAGGAAAAGATTTGCATTAAAATCTCTGGGAATTTTGCATTTTATATGAAGTGCTTTTGAAAAGCCTCACTTTTGCCTGATAAACTCATAAAGATCACAGAACTGAATTCTAAGGATGTCGTCTTCTATTTCACTTGAAACATGATTTAATCTGGAGGTTAGACTATTTTAAATGGAAACATTAGTGATGACAGTCATTAATCTGAAAAAAAACCCAAACCAACACCAAAACAAAAACAGCAAGTCTTCAGCCACTCTCTTAAAACTTTAGGATGTAGATGCTGCTTTGTGCAAGGAGAAATTCCATGAACTGGCCTCTGATGAAGTTTCATACTGTGTCACCATCTTAAAGTCATGACTCTTTTAGTGTGTAATAGTGAATAATATCTTTTAGCTTCTTACTTTAGTGCTAATTATTTAATTTAATTCTGCTCAATTAGTTCCATTAATTTAGGTTGATTGGCTGGTGTAATTTTTCTAGTTATTTTGGTTGCATTAGTTTAGTTGGGCCCAAATAATTCAAATAAGGGGCATATGAGGCCAGTCATCATGTTGTCTTGTGACTGTACTTGTGCATGTATAGATATGAGAACAGATGTGTACATGTGCTTGTGTGTACATGATTACATGTACCTATTGAAATACTGAGGATTCTGCTTCAGAGAGAAGACATTATGGTGGCCAAAGGTACATTATTCATTTTGTCTAATGAACATGCACTGATATGTATTAGTCATCAGAATGAAATTCAAAGTAATTTTCAATAGTTTTTATGAAGACAAACATAATTTCTCTTGTGAATAACCCAAAAGTACTTCATGCTTTCCAGTTGAGAAGTTAACCAAGTCCTCATAGAGTACTGGAAAATCTATGTTTATGAAAACAGCTGAAGATCTAATTCCATGACATTTTAAGATTTATTTTACAGAATAAAAACAGAAGCCAAATGTTACGATGAACCATCTGAAAATCCAGTGCAATTGCAGTCCAAATCAATGTGAGGCTTCTCCCACAGAGACCTATTGCATATATACATCAAAGGTGAATATATTCTGTAGGAATGCCTTTAAACAAAAGCATGATATAACAGATGAGATGAACACTTGTAACCTTTGTAACTCTCAGGTTCCTCCTTAGCAAGCAGTTCCCTGGCTGAATTCCAGTTGCTTAGAGTCTAAATGAGAATAAAACACATAGGGACATCACTAAGGCATCAGCAATATCGTTGGACAGAGTTTCTAACTGGAAGAGATCATTAAGCACCTCCACATGGGTATTTCTGATTCCATTTGTGTTAGTTGCATTTTACTATTTGTTTCTGGATGTGAAGGTCCTCAACATTGCAACTATGTGAACCTTTGGTCCTGTGGCATCTGGGCAGAGATTTACAAGATTTCAGTCAGGGAAACACCATGCTGATACTAAGAGTGAGCTGTCAGGTGCAATTTCCATGTATAGGTGTGTAGAACTGTTGCACTGTGCTTGAAGATAAACTCCTTGCCACCAGTTTGGCTTGTACCTTTGGTTGCGGCATGGTTGGCTTCTGCCTGTGCTGTGGGAAGGCCTGTCCTGAGCATCTCTGCAGGCAAAGTCCATGTGTCAGTGTCCTTTGGGCTAATGTAGGCAGCGGTGTAGACTGGAGTGATGGGTTTTGCAGTCCATGGTACCTGCTACTGCTAGTATGACCTTTGAAGAGATATGAAGGTCAGAATTAGACACCTAAATCTTCTGTTTCACTTAATTCACTTATCACTCTGTCAGATATGGAATGTATATCATGCTCAGCATGCATTAAGATTTCTTAAACTAAATTTATTGAGACTTTTAAGTGTTTTACCATAACAGTATCCTGCTGTTTTTAACAGTGTTGCTGTTAAAGGAGACAAAGCTAGTATCACTGTAGATGACTTCTGATGGTATTATAAGTGTTGAAATTCAACAGAAAAGTCTCAAATATTTTTAAAACTAGCAGTGCAAAATTATTTTACTTTTTTTTTCGGTGTGTTGTTTGGGTTAGGCTTCAGTAGTCTTTTCAAGCTTAAATGTGATCCCTTCTGCAGAAAACTTCCCACACCTTATGCTCTGTGTACATCAAAACAAACAAAACTAGCTCAGTGGTCTGGAGGCAGGATACACTGTACCCATGGATGAGTAAGAGTGGTTTATGCAACAGTATGCTGAGATACATAAGTGATGGGTGGCAAGCATGTAGATCATGTAATCACACTCCTGGCTACTGCTGGTGTAGAAAGGATAAGATCTTGCTGAATTTCTGAAGGATGAAATAGTAGTGGCAGTACAGTGCTTCCAAAAGACAAGTCATATCTGAAAAATAAAATGCTACAACAATAAATGTCTCAGTTACCTAAGAAGAGCTTTATTTTAAATTTTCCTCTATTTTGTGGTTGATTGTGAAGCTTTGGCTGTTTGGTTTATTTATTTGCTTATTTATTTCCTCATTTTCAGAATTATAATATCTAAATATTTAGTCATATTTTTTCTTAATTAAAGATTGTGGTTGTATATGTCACTAAAGGCCTTAGTGCAACTAATGAGCAAACAAGCTTTTGTTTAAAGGCTTCACTAGATAATCAATCACAAATCCTGTCTGGGAGCTTGTAGCTGTTACTTTTTCATGTCAGTAGAATTAAACCAAGGTTTACAGCTTTAAATTAATCAAGCTGATGAAAGGCTGGGGGTTTTTAATTTTTTTGTTTTCCTAAAAAATATATGAATTTGACTTCTGTCGATATGGGAAAAATATGAAAAGGATATACATGATCAGAGATAGGAATCCTGCAGCTGTGTGCATGTGCATATGAGAGAGAGAGAAGATCCAGACAGATTACTTTGCAGTGTGAAAATGTTGAACTAAAAAGAAAAATGCTGGTGTTTACAGAGAATCTTGTATTTAACAAGAGCAGTCCTGGAAAGGAATGCTCCCAGTAATCTCTCTTTAACTGTCTCAAGTGGAAGAAAGCCAAGTTGTTCAGTTGCACAATGGGCTGAAATCATGTGGGAGAGTTCCTGGTTGAGAGTTGAAAACTGAAAACCTGACATGCATAAGTGAATGAAGCTACCTTATGTGATGTGTTGATTTAAGATTTTTCTCTCCCTCCTTAAAAATACAGCCTTTGTCTGGGTGCTGAAGAGGCAACATTGTGACACAAAATTAGTTTAAAATTGACATTTTGGAAATCGGTGATAATTTGTCCTGACATTATGGCCACTGGTTGTGTTTGTGACAAGCAGGCTTGATCCAAGGGGGCACTGTGAGAGCCAAATTTAATAGACAACCATTGTAATTTTCTGCCTTGCAGACAGCAGAGACTTTCTAATGTTCTTTCACCACAACAGCCAGGGATTACTAAGTAACAAGTCCACAGGATTGGGGGAGGATTGAAAGGATTAATGGAGTATGACAAAATTGCACCTGAGGGGGAAAATCTGTAGCAGTTTTTGTATCCTGATGTGGTACATCAGGCAAATTGGCAATTGCTACTGATCTTTACACATGCATGTCTTCAAATAAAGTGGGTGAAAGTCAAGCAGATGCAACTATGAGGCTAAGGCTGTCATAAACATTCATGTCATCAACTGCATAAATCACTTAATACTATCATTTTAAGTATTTTGATGATCAACTATATTAAACATCGGTGGATTGTAGGCACTGTACTAAATCATTTTTTTACTCCACTATAACCTCTTATCCTGCTAAACTAAATCCTAAAAAAGATTAAAAATGTAGGGTTAGTCCAACCCTTCTCTTCAAAGATAATTAAGGAATACAGTTTCTGTTTAGGAATACTGTTTTCAGCTTTAGAACTTAAAAAAAAAAAAAAACAAAAAAAACCCAAACATATAAAAATTGTTTTACAGTCTGCATTCATGAGCTGATCTGATGTTAGCTAACTCCCACTATCCCTCTGATAAATACTATTTCAAAACAACAATAGCACTCCTAGCCCTGAGTTCTTATGGGATATTAATGTTTTTTAATAAAATGTTTAGCACTATGAAACACGAGCAGTTTGAAACATAGCAGTTTGTTAACAGAAACTTGATTTCTTTTCACACTGATTTAAACCAAAAGTCCCACCACTGGCAGCAGTGGATTTTGCATGAAATAGAAAAAAGGAGAAGCAAGAAGAGAATTATTCGTCTTTATTTTTGAAACTCTATTTTATTTGAAAAGAAACTTAATATACAATAAAATTTTTTTATTACGTCTCTAAGAAAAATATAAACTTGGGGGCATTTTTTGGCTTAATGGAAATTTTAACTTGATGTTGTGTTCATTGTAGCTGACTTAACCTTTAAATTATGGTACTTTTCTTTTCCTCCCTGTTTGGTATAAACAGTCATTGGGGAAAAGAGCAACTGTTGCAAATGGTTAAATTTTATGTAGGTCTACACAAGAAAATGTAAATTAAAGCGGAGAAATCACATACATGCAGATGCAATCTGAGGTCATCTCTCACTGATTGTGAATTGTTTAAGGAAATGTTTCTTCAGCAGCATTGACTGAAGGTCTTGTTGTTATTTAGACTTTTGACTAGTGGAACAGCAAACGATTCATTAGTTCCATTAGCCATCCTTTCTGCACACTGGGAAAAGCTAATGTAATTGTCAACTATTTCTACTGTATACTTAAGCTGTCAAGGATCCTGGAAGGCTTCAGTTATTCTCTTTGAAGATATCAAAGTAAGGGGTGGGCTATTTTGTGTGTTTAAAACAGAAATAGAGAAAAAATATGCCACAAAATGTAAGCTAAAAGATTTCTTTTTAACCTAAAGTGACGCTCAAATGCAGTAATGCTGGGCAGGTTTCTGACTGGCAAATCTTCTGGTTTTTGGAGTGGTTTTTGTTGTTGTTTTGCAGTTTTTGTTTTGGTTTGGTTTTTTTACTTGTTATTTTAAGAAAAAGTCTTAAAGTACAGGCTGTCAGCATGCCATTAAACCTGTCTTGTCTCCAGGAGCCATGCCAGGGATTTTTCTTTCCATTCCCTTCAGGTTCCCGAGGCAGTTCGATCTCACCTGTGTGCTGTTGTATGCAGTGGACAGGCAAGTGTAGCATGACTGAAGTCGGTGGGCTTGCTGTGCTCTTCTTGCATGGATATTAGGCAAAACTGCAGTGCATATTTTTTTATAGCTTGTCACCGTGAAGTTTCTGGTGGCTTAGTGGACAGCAAAAGAGAAAAACATCATGTGGATCTGCAAAATTATGGGTATTTCTTCCTGCTGTTAACAGGGATGACAGCTGAAAGTCTAGTCTACTACACTTAGTAGGAAAAAGCAAAGTGTGTTCCTGGGTGAGTAGTCCAAAGAGGTTTGCATCTGAACTGCAATTTCTGCCCTCCAAGTGATCACTGCTATAGGTAGTGTTTGGCAGACAGAGTACTTTTTTTCTCCATAGAAAAGGCAGCTATATTGGAAAGGCAGTAAAGCTCATTGGTGCAAGATACTTAAGTTTGGTTAAAAGAGAAAGTAGGTAAGTAAATCCATGTAGCGTGGATTTTTGTAAATCCATGTAGAATGGGTTTTTGTCCACCCTGAAAAGGAAAAACGTGCTCTCTTCTGCAAATCTTAATGTCCCAAACATCCTTGGTGGTGGTTAAAAATCCACCATCAGTCATTACACATTTCAGCATATTCCTTTTATTTGGCAATAATGAATGCAAATCTGTCTTGTCCTTTGCAAATACTTTGAGCTGTTCAGATAACACATTGCAGAGTGGTTGGACACAAATCACATAACCCTACTGTGCTGTTTGAAAGGAAAGTGCAACTTTTAATTCATTATTGGCTAACTAATTTTCTGGTATGTTTTTCACACACTTTTGAGTGACAGTCACACACCCCCAGTACATAATTTCTTTAATTGCAGTGGTGAAAACTTGACTTTCTCTTTAAAGATTTAATTTTACATCCTAATTGTAAAATAATTAGTAGTTTACTGCTTACTCTTTTGTCCTGAAAAAGGAAACACATTTTGCATACTTCTCCAGACATAACATTGTCACTGTGTGATGATTTTTCTCTAAAACATGAAAAACTGTAGAAAAGGAGATCCATCTGTTGGGAAAGTTTTGCTCTGTGTGTGATATAATGTAATGAGTAATCATAAATGTAAAACAGTTGATGTGACGATTTCCTATATAATGATTATGCAGTAGTTGGTAGCCACAGTATACTATATTACTCCTGTTATGTATTTTGGAGGTGGACACTATGGATTCATAATATGGTTTAACTTGTATAAGTAGTATCAGTCCATCTGAGGGATATTCTTTCCCCAGGTTGAGAATTACAAATTTACAGTGTTGATTTTTTGAATCTTATGAGCCACTACAGAGTGGAAAATATTTAAGGATAGCAGTGTATGTGCTTCTGTATGTTACTGAGTGTTAAAATAAGCAATCAGTTGATTGTTAAATAAACGTATATATATATATATATATATATATATATAAACAATGCATTATATTTATGCAAAGAATAGTTGCAAAAATCAGGTGAAATATTTCACTTTTATTATAGTAATAGGCACCATTGCTATGTATTTATCTATGCATAGTTTAAGAGAGAAGAAGATGCTGTCAATGATTCTGTAATATTTTCTTCATTGTAGTGGCTATGGAATTGAATAAGAATTCACTGATATGTATAGTAATGAATCTTTAAAACTATAATTTCCTATCAGTATTGGACAGTGCAAATGAACAGGTGTCCTTTCAAAATGGACTTTTGTATACTTTGAGTATAGAATTACCTAAAAAAGTATAAAGTAGTTGTACATCCAAAATGTATTAAATTCCATTTTTCCTTTGCTATATTTTGTAAAATGTTTTCATTGTAAACAGTATGCCTCACACATGTCAAATCAAAGCTCTTTATTTTAGGAATATATACCTAATGTAATTGGAAGCTTACTGCACTCTCATGCAATGTATATATTGTGACTTCAAAAAGTCTGTACTGAACTTTGCTCAAACTACTAGTATGTGGATTTCTTTAAATTTATTTTTAATTAATGATATGAAGGATAAGATCCTTTCTAAATGTACTTTAAAATTCACAATAAAGTTTCAGAAGTTCTTTTGTACAATGTTGAGGCTTTGTGTTGAATTTTCTTGTTCAAATCCTTTTAAACAGGTATCTTAGTCGACTAAGTTCCACATTCCTCAAATATGTGTAAATCTGTGTTTAACATCATCACGATTTTAATCAGGTGTGCCCTGTTACAAAGTACTGTAGTTCCATTTACTTCAGAGTAAATTAGGCTACTCCACTGAGCACAGTGTCTCCTGGCACTTCTGTAATTTCTGCTGGAGATTCAGTGTGGGTTCAACAATACGTTGGACTTCAAGGGCAAGATAAAATATATCTCAATTTGTATATCAACCCAATCCAGGAGACAATACAGAATACACTGGATGAAATAGTGAGGAAAATATAGAGAAAAACATGCGTATTTTAGAATGTTAGAATATTCAAAAATCTGTTTTATAGCTCCCAATGAAAATAGAAGGAAATATGGCAATGCTGGAGAAAGATGCAGTAGTCTAGTACACATTCAAATTTATTGCAAGCTTTCAGTTTTATTCTGAAATTCCATGTCTTTTGTTTTTATTGTTATTATTGCATGATTCAATAGTAATTGAGGTAAAAATATTGGTAGGATCAATGGGGAATTTGCCTGAGTTAAGAGGTAATTGAGCCCTGTGAAGCTTGGAATAACAATTATTTTTTCGTGTCTGAACTTCATCTGGAAAAAAGAGTGGCAATTGTTTTGCTCAGATATAAAAGTTTCTACTTACCTATATGTTTAGCAATGACTAAAAAAGGTTAAACAAGAGGATGGTATCATTTTTCTTTTGAGGACAAAACAGTCTTATTCCCCATGAAATGGACTACTGTTTAGCTGTTTATTAAATCAGAAAAGGATTTGGCTTCTAATTTTGTAGATGAAATCTTAAAAAGCATTTAAGATCGTGGTTGTGAAAATTGCTAGTGGAGCAGTTTTAGGTCATTTTTTACATGTTTGACAACTCCGTACGGTACACCTGTATTATCACGAGAGTAATTTTTCAAAATTTTTCTTTCACTGGCACTGCATATCTGCATATCTGAAGACATATATAGCTTGATAGTTTCCATTCAGAAATCCCAATATAGCTCCTTAATAGTGGTTAGCTCGAGTTTTGCACATTAAAAATGTAATTCTGATGTCAAGTAAATCTGATTTGAGAATGAGCTAGAAATGTCTTTCAAAATCCCCTATTTAACTTGTCTGTTTAAATAGGTAAAACTTCTAGAAATTATTTCCCATTGCAAAGCTTCAACTAAGGTCCAAGGCAAAATTAGACCTAATTATCTTAATGGCAGATAATACTCAGCTGAATACTTTACTTACAAAATGCGTTAACTTTAATGGTGCTATTCATACAGAAAAATCAGATCTTTCTTTCTAAGTTACTCCTTCTTTAAAGACTGAAGAACAGTTTTGAATTGTCTTCGAAAAGAACCTGAAATTCAGGCTCTAAAGAGAGCCCTCAGATCTCTGCAGAGAGATAGTTTCACCATACTCAACTATTTTTTAACAGTCTGTAATAACATTTATCTCATTAAAGATCTGCTATGGGGCTAACTCAACACTCAATTATGGTGAAGCTGATACTCCAAATGAAAACCATTTTCACTTTTAATTCTTGAAATGGGAATGGATGTTCAAGTATTCGCGTCTGAGGAAACACAGATGACCAAAAAGAGGTAGGATCCTGCACTTCTCTTGCAAATATAGCCAGAGACCAGAAATAGCACACCAACATTACTCACAGCAGAATAAACAAAGCACTCACTATCATCAGGATTGCAAGTCGGCACACTGCCTGTTGACAGGTTTGATGATAGTCATCACCTACTTGGCTTGCTGTACTTGGGACCCATAATTGTCTTTGATGTATGGTTTTGTGTCTTTTCGCTAAGGTTCACATCATTGCCTTTCCCATTATGAATCTTTTTATTGCAAGACTACTGCCAAAGTTATTAGACTAATCTGAAACCTGATTGGGTAACCCAGGCTCATATTAGCTAGCAGCTAAATCTGAGAGGAGCCTGTTAGGCTCAGTATTGTACAGTGCACTTTTAAGTGCTCCTTGGTGTGCCGGGGGTTGTGACATCCATGCTGGATGGATGGATTCCCCTTGTGCAGAATCTGACTTTACCTGAGGTTGAGGGATCCTGTGTTGATTTTTAAATAATTTGATGTCAGTGACAGAAAAATGATCCCTGGTGTCCATATGTAGAAGTCCCATCCTAAGTTTCATTTAATAAAGCCTTATAATACTGCAATAACTTGGTCAAATTGTGGCAAAAGCAAAGAGGTTGTTGAATTAGGATATGGTAATTTCCCTAAGTAGGACAGACTTATTGTACTGGGATTTTTGAAGAGCCATGCATGAGACTGATGAGCGCCAGTTTCTAGGCTATTTAGTCATACTGAATATGATACATTAACATGCCCTTTTTTTAGCTTAGTAAGAGCCAGATTATGGCCAAAATAAACTAAAATCTCATAATTGATAGCCATCATCAAAGGAAAAAAAGTAAAACAGTTTATTATAGTTTTAGAGGGACAATTTAATCAGATTAAAACATAGGTAAACTCAAAAACAATGCCCTAAAGAAAGAGCTGTAAATTATATTTTATTTTGATCTTATGAATGTTACATTTTTGAAGTTTTTGCAGGTTTTTGTATATCAAGTGATACCATCAATCCATGAAGTTAGATATTAAAAGACATTTAACAGTTTGACTCAGTTATTTCTATACGCATGAATTAATTTCAACTTTATTTTCTTAATAGAAGAAATTATTTTGCTACTGAAGTCTCAGGAAGTGCTCTAGCATCTTTGCAGATTTCTTGAAGACAGAGAAAATTTCTGAACAGCCAGCATTTAAACATCTGATAAGAACCTGCTTCATCAGAAAAGGAGTAAAATTATTTTGTCTTTGAAAAAGGCTTCTCTTATATTTTTGATGGGGAGCAGATTTGCTGTAGGAACTTGTTCGATTTCATTTTTGCATATTCACTCCCCATTTAATACAAAATGTTTTCTTGTTTGCAACATGAAGCAGGATCCTGTCACTGTACTGCAAAGGGAAAACACATAGTGGGCTTGGCATTCCCTGACAATATGCTTTCATTAAAACTTTAAAATGTAAATGTACGAAGAAAAGCATGTCATATCCCATCACAGAGCTTCACAGCTCTTGCGTTCATTGCCACTACTGTGTGGCAGAGTTGCTCTTCTTTTTTTAGCTTGTTTGCCTTGTAAATGTAACGATATACAGCAAGTTATATTTGGGAGTGAATGTTTTGCGAACCTCAGCTAATCAATAGGAATCGTAGCTCCAGCTCCATTAGACCATTAGCAGTTTAAATTAGTAACCAGTGGTTATCACATCTTTAACCTTGCAATTTTTCTCCCCTGCCAGGTTCTTTCTCAAAGTTCTTTGCAACACTATTTTCAGGTCACTACTCAATGTCTTATCAAAAGTAGTGGGTGGATTAGAATTCAGATAGAAGGTAATTGTTAAACAGAAATTGCTTAAGTATTGCTTTGACTATGGCCAGAAAGACGTTAATTAAAAGCAGTGGAGAACATAATCCTTTTCTGAATCCAAGTGGCTATGGCAGTTCCAACAGTTGGGAGGTACAGAGCATGCTTTAACCAGCTAGAAAGCTATTTAGATGGATCAGAAAATATAGAGTAGAAAGATTATACCAGTGAATCCAATTCCAGAAGTGTCACATCATCCATCCTTTTGCCTTTAGTTTTTTTATTTTAATGCTAAATACTTGAAACATAATCTATCATTTGGAACATACGTTAATTGCAAAATAATGTAAGAGCTCATTTTGCTGTCAGAAGTATTACTTTTTCACTCTGACAGTACACAGCAATATGCCTGACAATAGCATTATGGGTAGTTAGGAAAATATTTTCCTTCTCCAGCTTCTTCAAACTAGCTTTTCCAAAGGCTTACTCAGAGATCACAGAAACAAACTTCATTTCATGCCAGAAGACCATACATTCCTTGGTTAGAGGGGGTAACTACAGGGTCCACTTGCAGAACCAAGGCAAATTCTCCTTTGCAGACAGGAATGTTGCTGCTCTGCCCTACATGGGAGAGAGAGGTGGAAGGAGCTGCAGTTGTGTGTGCTTCAATGACAGAACTTTGAGACATCATTTTACAAACAGTACACTTGGTATTTATCTCCAGGGGTACTTTTAAGTCAATTATTTCTGCCATTGATGTGCTTCTTTTTATGGAAGTTTCTGGCAGGATACTCATGTCTATGTGGTGACATACCTGCATACCATAGGGGTACAGTAATAAAGCTTCAACAGTGTTAAGTCTCTGTGCTTCTTTGTGTTTTTATGCTTTATTTTAAAAAGTATTTTAACATGGCTTTTTTGTGGGTTTTAGTTATGGGTTTGTTTGGGGGTTTTTTGTCTTCTCTTATGCTGGCCCAGTCTCTCTAGACTTGCAAAATTATTGATTTTTTTAAAAAAAATTCTAATTAGTATTGTTTCTTAGATAATTTCTTTTGCTGTTGTAGTTCTTTATCAGGATGACAGAGTATTACCTGGGAGGCAAATGTTGACATCACTTAGAGTTATACCTTTAAAAACAGAGGCAGTATATTACTGTCCTGATCCTAATGCTTTTATAGGTACCACTGTAAACATCTTTGCTATAGACCGTGATAAGAAACCAGGTAGTCTGTCTTTGTAAGTGTGACAAGAATGTCAAGCTACAGTGAAAATAAATGGGAAATCAGCATTATTTAAGAGAAAAACTAATCCACTGTCATACCCAAAAATAGCTGGTTGCCAAAAGCAAATATTTCACTTAAGTAAAGGCTTTGTGCCTTCCTTAAACCGGACTGTTTTAAAAATTATGAGAAAAAATGAGATAGAATAAAGATCTATAATTATCAATAAAGATATGAACTTCACTAAGAAAAATAATTTCAGAAACAAATTATTTTAAGCATTTTCTCTAAAGAACTAGTGACACAAAAATTCTGTGTAAGAGAAATCGTTCCAGGAAAATAAATGCTGTCCTTTAGTATTGTCAGTTGTCTGCAATTATGTTAGATTAAATTCATTTGACTGAATGATCTAATCACCTAGACACCCATTATAGTTAGTGGAGAGAAACAAACAATTTGGGGGCATTGATTGATCTCATTTCATCCTGAAGTAAGTGGTCAAAATCAGTCCTATGAATTTAACTCTAAATGTTAGTAGCTCATGTGTAAACATGAACCCTGTAGAGATTTAAAGCGAATGATGTCCATTTTTTCAGACATCATATTTCTTTGAGTGTTCTGTCTACGTATTTCCAGCCCCAATATTTCTCTGGCTGTGAGTTCAATATATAGAATAAAAGTAAATTCTTGCAGTGCTCTTCATTTAGAAATGTGCAAGGAATAGAATTAAATGGAGTGGAATGTTTGAATGTTTTCAGTGATAGCAGACTGAAGCCTGGATAGTCATTGTCATTGTAGTACCTTGACAAAAAGCATAATTGATGATCCTAGCATTTTAGATATTCTTTAATAGTAATGTAAAGTAATATATGTGCTTTTATACCATTTGACTACTTAATGACAATTGATTTATACGTTGGTCATTATCTCCTTTGAAGCAGATGAAGGAGTAAGAACATTTCTAAGAGCAAGATCTCTATTTTGACCTATTTTTTAGTTTAAAAAAAAAGAGCATCAAAATTAAATTTCATGCTGGAGAGTGGCTCTTTTACCTTTGCTGCATGCAAACATTGTCTTACAGCCACCTGTGTCTGTCTCATGTCTAACTTACTCTAAAAATTGGCGTTTTTCTAATGGCTAGCCCAGAAAACTTCAACCTGAATGACAGGCGTGAATTCTTCCTTTCTTATGCATCATCACCAATTAGACATGAGTCAGACTAAATTGCTCAATCAGGTTTATGTGTTTTTCTCATTCTCTAAGGGATTTGCACTTCTCTAATGGTTTTGTCACGGATTTAATTTGTTTACTTTTTCTGGATGGGAGGGGGTTTACTTTATTATTAAGCCCTAGATATTGTGACAGGAATGGAAGAAGCTTTATTGAAGTATTTTTTAAAATTTCCTTCCAAACTGCACCTTACTGGAACATTACTCCAAAGGGTATGGATTTTTATCTATGAACCTCACTATCCTGTCCAAGTTCCATCTCCATAACACCTTAAGGCACTTAACACCATCGGTCTAGCTGAGTGTCAGGGATGCTGGGGTCTGGGATACCTTGGTTGTTCTGATGCTCTCCATTTTATATGTTTGAATCCACTGCTTCCATTCATTTTGTCTCCAGGGTAAAGAAGATTTTAGCTTTCAATGACAGCAACAATAACCATAACAATTAAAAAAAAAAAAAAAAGAAAAGAAACAGGGAAGGGAAAAACAATTTCAAGTATAAATTCTAAAAGAAAGATCAACAAGCCTATGTAATTTCAAAGGTCTATAGATTTTCAATAAATGCCCTAGATAATGTTTATTTCACAGCAGGATATGATCAACAGTCTGGAATTTATAGAAGACTCTGAGCTCTCAATCCATTCTATTTTTTTCCAGCTGTTCTGCCTTTGGAAGCAGTGGAGCAGTCTGGAAAAGACTGCAGCAGTTGAAGCCAGAGACTCCTTTAGAAACAGCAATGAGCAAAATATGTCAGCATTTCTCTACTGACAATTTGCAATAGGTGATCTTTCTCAAAAGTCTGTTGCACAGTACTAAAAAGACATACAAAAGCTTAGCGTGCCCATGGGGCTTGGGAGCCAGATAATTTCTAGCAGTGAGTTCACATCCATAAGTTAAGGACTATATTCTGGATGGTAGCTTTGTTGGTATAATAAAGTCTCATAAAAGAGAAATATATAAAACTAGATCCATTACCATGGAAATAGTGAAAGGTCATTTCCATGGAAACCACGGGAAGCTCTCATGCTATGATTTTGAGGAAGGCTGTCTTTGAAGATGCGATGCATTTATACAATGAGCCTTGTTTTAAATTAAATTAAATCTATGTACATAAAGGGATAGACATTTTGAAAATTCTAACTTGGTACAGCCATTTGTTGGAAAAGGAATGACTATCAAATCCAGATGTTTTCCTCATTTTGGCTATGGGGAAGCTGTTTGGTGTCTTTTTCTGTGCCTAGTGATGTAAATAGCCGAGATTTCTTACTGAGAACAGTAACCTTTTAGGACTCAGGACTATAATTTCTCTTTTCTATGGTTTCCCTTCCTGACTAAGCTGGATGCCAGAACCTCAGCCTCAGGAGAATGCTTTCTAGTAGATATGCATATATTTGTAATTTGAGAGCTCATTCAGGCACGATGATGAGAAAATTTCAAGGATCTACCTTTATGATGAAATTCTCTAAAATCAGTACAAAGAGTGGGGTTCTGTAGAAATGTCTGTGAAATCCTGTGCAAGCTAATACATCCTAATTTTTCTTCCTTCCTCCATCTCCACAACTGTTTCTTTTTTCTTTAGACAGTCCCATATGTAGTTCTTTTTAGAGACTGTTTAAAAACAGTTCATAAGAACTACATAGACAATTAGCCTATAAATTTTGAAAAAAATCTTACCTGAATAAATAATTCTCCAGTATTTTTTCACAGTGAGAGAATGTACTGTTTCTATAATGCAAGAATGGAAAGGTAAATGGATAAAAGAACACTAAGGTATTTAAAGGTGCTTTTCATGATACTGGAATACACACACCCTACCATCATTGTGTATTTCCAAGCAAATATAAAATTGACTTGCAAAATCTTTGAAAGTTTCCTAAACTATCTTTAAAAAGTAGATCAACCTCAGGATCCTTGTGCACTGGAGGGCAAGAATCCCTACTTAAAATAATTTACATAAAATCATAATGAATGTTGGAGCCAGACTACTTTCTTTTTCTCTTATCTCATTAGAACCACTGAAGCAAAAGTCAAGGCATCTACTTTTACATACCTGGCTTAGATTTGAAACAGCAGTAAGCTTTCAGACATCCAATTCCCCCAGGGCTGCCTATGAAGTCAATGGGCAGAGTTAGTGATATCTAAGGTTAGGCAGACTCTGCACTACAGGTCTTGCCCACAGAAGTATTTAGGAGTCTATGCCCCATTAAGTCATTGGAATGCAGTCACTTAAATGCCTTTCCTAGCCTGACTAAGCAAGTGCTTGATTACAGAGGAAGCCCAGTGCTGCAGCCACCTGAATCACCCTTTATTTTAGGAATAGCAGTAGCTATAGGGCTGTGGTTGCACTTTTCTAGATAAGGTTGTGGGTACTGTCCATACATTCTTTTCTGTCAGGATTTCAAAATGCTAACCAAACATTAAGACTTTTACCTTTTTATGTTTGAGTGAGTTAAGGATCAAAACGTGTTAAAAGCAGCATTTCTAAGTTTCCACTAATTCAAAGGATTATCAGTAGTCACTTTGAATAAGCTTGGGCCTGGCTTCAGTCTTAGAGTCTGGGAGTCTAGGACAAGGAGTTCTTGCTAAAAATAGTATCTGCTTGCATCTGCATTAACTGAAAATCAATTCAAGCTGTTTATCAGATGTTTTTTTTTTCAAGTGGGAAGGAAGAAGTGATATACTGATTTGATGCACAGGTCACTCTGCATAAGGTTTTCCTGATTTGACATCCTGACTTTCAGGGTGCAGGTAAACTGAAAGAGATAAATGAAAACATTGTGAGTGTTCTGCATTATTTGTCATTTCAAGGGGACAGCCTTGATTGGAGTCATCATACACTTTATCACGAAGTCTAGTACATCCATGCACTTCAGACTTTGAAACTGGAGATTTTTTAAATTGCCAAATATGCTAAATGAATGGAAGATTTAAGGTGTTTTTTTCCATCATTGTATACACATGTGTAATTCTTTCCACCTGGAAAAGCAAATACTTGAACTCATTCAATATTTAATTTATTTGAATTTAGTTCAGTGATGCTCGCTATGATATCTCATTTTTTTGGCCAGTCCCACATGGGCCAGGTGAAGAAGTACAGATGCTTAGGTGTGACCACCATGATGGGTCTGCTGAGTGAAATTTATATTAGGATTTTTCAAAAAGTTCTACTTATATCCCATCTTTATTAATTTTTTCTTAGTTTCATATATGATACAGAAGTCTGCTTTCATTTTTTCAGTTATTTCAGGTGTCAGTACTGTCCTATGGCATTTATCAGAAAGTGCTCTGTTAACAGATTTTCAGGAAATCAAGCAGAAATATTTAAAAATTAGTGCAATGACAAATAAAAATCAGTCTAACTTGTGTGTGTCCTATCTCTCCTTAACTTTTGCTTCTTCAGTCTTCCCCACTGGGAAGTTATGTTCAAAGTTATCATTTTTTTGGCAGGAAAGTTCTGAATTACACTCAACAGAAAGTAAACCTATAATTTTTTATTTATTTATTTTATTTAATCATCTACAGTTGCCAAGAAACTGTAGTCATCTAGCAAGGTCTTGTTACATTTGGCCAGATGCAGAGAAAAGTCAGGGAATTACTCAGAGAAGTTTCAATGGCTTTGGAAGAAACTCATTTTATTTGTATACAGCTAGAAATACCAGAGAGTTGATTTATGTCATGAACATGAATCAATCCTATGGCAAATACTGCAGTTCGAGAATTCCGTTAGAGAGGTGGTGGAAATGAAAAAAAGGCTTGAAGTAAATTGGGATGGAGGAGATAGGAAGAGACACAATAATGAGCATTTGTATATGGTTCTCTTTGTGCCTCCCATAACCTAGTCTTTAAATATGCTGATGACTTCCTTATTTTGTCTAAATTATTTTTATTTCTAAATCAAAATTTTGCTACTTTTAATCTTCCAGCTCCCTCCACCTCTTTTTTTTTTTTTTCCAGCTAGGTTTTTAGAAGGCTATATTTAGTACAGTGAGCCACCAGTGGTCAGTTGTCCCAAGCAACCCCTGACTTCTACCATTTGTAAAGGCAGTACTTTAAACAGCATTCTTCCATGTCTTTCAGACATTAAAATAAGGAATGAAGCTGGACCAGACCCATTTGGTCTGACCTTATGGGCCCGATCCAGATATATTTGCAGATTTTCTCAGTGACACTGATACCTTGATACACTTTTAACTTTTAGTATTTGGAAGTATTAAATCTACTCCTTTGTTTATTAATTTTTAAAGGATATCATTAATAAATGCATAAAATGGGTCTGCATTTCTAAATGAATCTTTTTCATCAAAGGCAGTAGGCTATCATTACAACTGATAGTGTTTAATTGACATTTTTAAGATTAAAAGAAAAAACATAGTTTTGGATTATTAAAATGGGTCAAATGATAATTTGATGGTTTGAGCTCAAGAACAAAAATCATAACAGTATTTCTTTGTATATTTTCTGCTCTTGATTATTTCAAAGTGGGAAATTGGAAAATATAAGTTTGATTTCTTTAGAGGATATTTATCTGCTAAAAAGGACAAGCAAAAGGTTATCCTGTGATGACATTTTTGAGTATTATATGAAAAGAGGGATGATAAGGATTGCAGAAAGAGATGCAAGGAGTGAAGAAGCTTTCTTTAAAAAAAATGCAGCAAAAGTGAAATTATCTGTAATTTCAGATTTTCAGGAGAATATATGCTAAAATGTCAAAAGAAAAAATATTCATTTTAATTATTATTTTCAGTAGAAGAGACACTCATTATTTTTACTATTTGATTTAGTGTTTTGATTACAGACAATGTTTATATCAACAATAACTTCAAAAGTGTACTGTCACAGCCAGATCCCATGTGCCTTGCATGTGCCTTGCTCTCTGCATTTGCAGAACATTTTACAGCACTGACGCCAGTTCTACAGACAGTGCCTTTTAGCAAATTAAAGAAAGTTGTATATGTGTTTCAAGAACAAATCCCCAGTTGAGAAGTAACTCAGGAAACCAGAGACAGAATTTTGAGTATGTTACATGGTAAACAAAACTGTAGGAAGATGCAGCCAGTAGAGATTTTCAAACAAAAAGCTGTCCTCCGTCTGTATTGTATCAAAAGAATGTCAAGAGTGCTATTACTCAATTGGAGATCAGAGAAGACTGTCCTTGAAACACAAAAGTTTCTAAATATTTTTGGAGTGGAAGGCAAAATTAAAACCAAAAGGAAAAAAGTGATAGTCATTCCAACAGAGACAAAATCTAGTCTCACTCTAATATAATGTGTCAATTTTTAAATAGTAATAATAAATATACATGGGGTACCTCTCTCTGTTAACAGCTGTGGTAATTGAAATGCTATTCACAAAAAGCCAAAGAATCTCAACAAATTCCCTCCAACTCAAAATGTCGTACTGGTGTCCTTCGGGGTGTGCTGGGTACAAGAGAAGGGCAGGAGCAGAAGCAATCAACAGAAAAGAGGCATCCGTACATCCTGGGCTTGTGAAAAGCCCACGGCAGTGACACAGATTCCAGCTGCCTCATAAGTGCTGGGTAGGGGGCTGAGGTCAAGAAGAGGGGATCAAGAACTTTTTTCTCATCACCTCCCATATCCTCCAAAGGCTCAGGCAGGGATTAAAGCCAAGGTGATTGCTTATTAGTTACTGACACTGGAGAGACCAACATTTATCTTTACCTGACCTCCTGTACTGCCCAAAGATCTGACTGAAGCATAAACATGTAAAGAAGGTAAAAATCTACCAGCCGTTCAAAGTTGCCCTTTAGTGGACAATTAGAGCAGTACAGTTCTTGCTTGTTTGTGATAATAACCACAAACTGTCAGTGCTAAAGGAAGTGATACTAAGATGATAATATAATCAATAATAATGCAAGATATAAGGCTCACTTCTTCCATCAGTGAAAAATCTGCTGTGTTAATAAACTGTACTAAGGTAAATTTTGCTTTTTTTGCCCTTTCACATTCATATGATGCACAATGAATTGTTACAGGATTCTGAGGATAAAATCCTTCCAAAGATGCTTTCAGTTCTTTTATGAGTCACTAGCCTTGTTGTGCATGAACTACATAGCAAAGGATTACTATATTTAATGTTTTGTATAGTTTAATTCCTTCTTTAATATCTAATAAATAGAATAAAAACCACTAAGATGTTTGTTTTGTGGGGTATTCCCTAATCTTGGTATTTTTACTTATTTTCACTTTGAGGTTTGTTTTTTTTTTGTGTGTTTTTTTTTAGTCTTTTTATTCTTTACATTCTTGTAAGAAACCATTTATTTGCAGGGTTTTGCAGTTATGGCATATCTGGCAAAGTGACTAAGCACATAGGAAATTAGTAATCCCTATTTTACTTTTTTATTATATGCCCTTATGTATAACAACGTTGTATAGAACATGCTTTTAAAATCTGTGGGTGTGTGAATGCATATAGTTTAAGTAAGATAATGTGATTGGTGTGCCTTACATTTTATCTGTTCAGGTAAGTAATTTGCCTACCTTTTTTCAGGAAAGTGTTGCTTTGTTTTGTTTGATCTGCTCCTATAAAATTCTAGCTCATCTCAATGATTTTGCAGTCTTTGTTGTGTAGGCATTGTCTCCATCTCCTAAATACTAAAAACTTTAAGCCCCTTTTTTGTTGTTTTTATTTTCAAGATGAAGCAACAGCTATCACATTCCCATTGATAATAATAGAGATTTTGTGTATGATTGCTGTGGGAGCTGGCATAGTGGTGTAACACATCTATCTAGATCATCCAAATTGCATTCAGATTCCTCCCAGAGCATGTTGGATCCATGTCCAATCCCAATTACACAATGCAATCAGATAGTTATTACTAACTGTACTGGAATCACCAACTTTTTGGAGTGCTGAGCTGATAAATATACAAAGAGCTAAACTATCTTCGTAAATAAGCATTAGAATTACTATGTTTGGGATATTATATGTCTTTCTTGATATTTATTTGCATTTCCATCACCCCAAGTTGCACACTAGATATTTTAGAGAGTTAAGATTGTTGGTAATTTGATCAGAGAAAACTTACTGTGAAAAGCTTGTAAATTCATGTAACTCTTCTTAATGACTTTGCTGTCAGTGCCAGTAGAAAGTCAAAGATGGCTTTTCTAATTCCCAGCTCTGTGAATACAGTATCTGAAAATCCATGTTTCTGACTTTTACATTTATCTTACCAATAAAAATTCCGCAGTTCAGATTTAGATAAATCATTTTGCTGATGGTGCATAAGATAAAACAGAAATTCAACTGACTTTTATCTGAGGACTGATTCTGTAAAGGTAAAAACTTGGTATTTATTGTTAAAGGAGACCTGTCTGACTCTTAGAATAGCTGAGCTGATAAGTCCTTATGAGGGGGAAGGACAAGAATTGGTCCAGCAATGACTTTGCTGAGTTTATTTTTAAATATATGTAAAATACCTTACCTTAAGCCTGCTGAAAAAATCTGCTCTAATTTCAGCAGGCTTTCAATGTTGGGCTGATTAAAGATTACAAAGCACTTACTTCTCAGTTCTTGTAAGTACATTTATGAAATTTCTAAGGTTCTGCATGTACAATATGTACCATTATAATACTCTGCTGAGATAAGACACTTTGAATCTGTCCTCCATCCTACTTATTCTGACTCTGAAGATGTGAGGTCTAGTTACAAGACCTGGTCTTGCCTTTTTCAACTTTAGAAACCTATTCATTGTATTTTCAACTTAATATATTCCGATGACAGTATTCTGTAAGAAAATGCATTTTGAAATCTAAATTGCCTAACAAATGCACAAGTTCTTTTTGTGCCCTTAACTGGAGAATCTGTGAAATGGGTGTACAAGGAAGGTATGAAAGGCAAAAAGTCCTTATAAATAAATCTTTATGCTTCAAAAATATTTTGATGGAATCTAATGCTTCTTTGAAACAAAGCTCAAATGTGTATTTGATACAATGATTTTTAATGATGGAGTCCATGGGTGTCTTGAGACATCCCAGTTCCCGTTTCTTGGCAGTTTATACCAACTGATACTGTGCAAGTCAAATCCATCAGAGGACACCTTTCTGCAAATTTCTATGCTCTGCTTATGCAGAGCTCCCTAAGGGCTCTGGAGACACAGGAGGAGAGATGTTTATTACGAGCTTCATTTATTGAAGAAAACAGCTCATGCATTTAGGGGGAGGATCACAGAGACACGGTGAAACTCGGAGAAATCCCTCAGCTCTAGATTTTAAATCTCCCAAGCTTGCTCGTTCTTTTATTTGTCTGTCATTGTGCACAGAACAGCATGACCACTGTTTGCCTCCGGAGCCACAGCTGCCAGCGGGGGATAAGCGAGAGGCCCATTGCAGCAGAGGGGAGGGGAGGATATTTACACTGACCCAGCCTGCTTGACGTTTATGCAGGAGGAACTGCAATTAGGGAGGTACAAAAATGTTAAAAGAGTGGATTTCTTGTCTGACAGGGAACTTTCTTAACCTCTGTCTCTCTCTTTCTGCCTTGCAGAGTGAGAGATTTTCCACCTCTCCACTGGATTTTCTTTAGCTGAAGCTGAGCTGATCAGCTGGCTGGCCCTGGGGAATCTGGTGAAATGTTAAAACAGGCCAGGTCTGTGGCCCAGTGGGCAGCTAATGAAATTTCTGCTCAGCATAGGTAGTGGGGGCTTGTTGCATCCTGGGTTGTGTCTTGGTTGCAGTCATACTCTACTTCAGCAGTGTCAACTTAGAGGTGTTCCTCTATTAGTAGTCAAACTGTTCTGAAAATGCAAAAAAAAAAAAAAAAAAAAAAAAAAAAAAAAAGAGTTCTGTAGCTTCACTTCCTTCATTACTGATGGCCAATACAGATTTTGAAGCAATTGCCAGCATGCAGGCTTTGGACCATGTGCTTCAGTTTTTTGGGAGTAGTACACCTTTGAATGGACGTCCCAGGAGGCTGGTGGCACACACGGTGTCAGTCTTCAGAAAGGTATAATTCACCTTTACTTAGTCACTCAGCAACTTCAGTGGACTCTTATCATCCCTCCTGAACACACAGCAGCATAAATACACAGCAATCACTTTACTCCTCAGCTATACCCTGATTACTGCCATGGGTGTGCAAGGAAGAGGGAAAACCCTGCATGTAATCTCACAGATACTTCAACTGCAGCTTGGCCTTTTGCTTGTTTGGATTACCAAATATTATGTGTAGGATAGATGGTACTTTTTTCTCTCATATGCTAATTTATGTAAGTATGTGAAGTTCTACAATGAGGTGCAATCAGCTGATAAACAAGAACCATGTTCAGGGTGGGGATCATCTCAGCTGAGCCTCATTTTCTGCAACTGAAATATTACACATGAGCTCTGTATGTAGTTGTAAAGAAACAGAACGTAGGGTGTCACAAGTCATTTGATGTTTTTAACAGCACCAGATGACCTACAATTCCTTATTTTGCTCCACCAACTATGCATACTAATGCTGTGGCAGACTAATATTCCTTGCAGGATCAGATTATTTGAATTTGATATATTTGATCAGAGAAGGAACTGGTTGAATGTAACACATGTATGTCATAGAATTTTTCCCAGGGAATGTTAATTGCTTTTACATAAAAAAAGTTTAAAGGTTGGGTTCTTCTTTTTTAAAAAGCTGTCTATTATCTAGAGCATCTGTGTTAGCTGGAAATATTTTTCTTTATAGCATGCATGATGTTTCAAACTATGCTACTAAAAACAGTGTTTTTATAAAAAAGCACAAGCTTTTCTTCAAATCAAATCACTTTTTTGTCTCTCTGTATTTTTTTTTCAAGAATATTTGTCTCTTTCATACATGACTATGTCTTTTCTTTGCCTATAGTTTTTCTCTGCCAGTTTAATCTGTCTAACATATTTTAGGCTTTTACAGCAGACTTATCACTTCAGTATCTAGGCATTAAATGCTTCGATGCATTTCTGAAGGCTTTCATTTTACTTAAATGCCTTTGAACACACTTAGAAAGGGTTATTAATTAGAATCAGCAGCCCAGTACAACTTCAGGTACTAATTAGGCATTGCCCTTCCATAAATTGTTTGTAAGTTTCCTACAAACAGAACATTTTAGCTAACTCAATAATTTTGAGATGGAGAAAATCATTGTATGTGTTTTTGTCAATCTTTGCTGCATACGTATTTGATATGACATGGTTAGATTGTGCTTATTTGTAGAATGCAACCATACATCTTAATAAATAAAGTTGTTTTGGCAATTATGATCATTAAATTCAAAGGGAATTTAATGAAGACAGTGAACTTTAAAAGCATTCATCCAATGACAGTTTAATTCTAACATTTTGTTTTCTTTCATATTTGGTATGGTTTCATTTGGTATGGTTTTATTTGTTTGTTGTTTTTTATCTCTATTACTTCAGAGCAATAACTTGCCTAGAGTATTTTAAACAACATTTCCTTCTTCAAAACAGTGTGACTGTACTTATAATAGTTCTGTAATTTTCAAACTGAAAACTCAATAATAGGATGGCAAATAAAATGCCCAACCTTTTATGTGAGTATGACAAATTGTTTAATGCATCTAGTATTATATCAGCATTTCTAGCAGAAAGCCCAGTGAGCATAAATTTAAATATATCATAAAATATTTTGATGTTTATTGAAAGCTGGAAACTCTGGGAACTCTGGGGACACATCCTGCCTCCAGAGGTTCGGTGTCTGGGTTGGTGCTAGCTATCTACCAGATGTAATCACAATTTGCTGGCCTTTTCACACAATAAGGAATGGATAGTGTTTTCTCCTGGTAGTGATTTAGATATAAAAAAAGTAATATATGAGGAACTTAAGTTACATACAAAAATTCTTTCCTCGGTCATTTTTTTTTTTTTTTAATGTGATTGAAGTACTTGCAGGACACTTCAAGAGACCATGTGCAGTTAAGAAAATAAATGGATCTAATGCTATAAACTTAGTAGGGGAAAATACAATACGTGCTAAATGTGAGCTGGTTTAAGTCTGATTCCCCACTAATGGGTTAGAAGAATAACTCCTCTCTCTTTTGTGCTGTAAATTTTGAACTGCATTTTTTAACATTGAAATTGTTATCATGAAAATGAAAATTGGTTGTTAGATAGAATAAATGTGTGGCTATTTATGAGATGAGGCTAAGAGAGATTTGTTTAACTCAAACAATAATCTTTCATTTGTACCACATTAATCTTTACACCAGAAATCTATTTCTGCATTGCACATTTATTTTCTAGTATGAGTGCTCAATATTGTTTCCTCCAAATAATTTTGTGAAAACACAAGCCTCCTTGCTATATTTGGAAAAACACTCCATGTCTTATGATCAATTTTTATGACCTTTTCTTTCAAATAGGCTCTATGTTTCATGTACCTCATAAAGACAAACAAATGCAAGTATATTCTATGATTAAAATTTGCAGTTACTATAGTTTAGCCTCTTGACACAAGTTTAAAACAAACAAGTTTTTCAAATTATTTTACTTTCCATTACTTAAGGGCCTGAAAAGAGAAGTGCATATACATGAATCAACATTACAGTAAGGGGTATCCCCAGTGTTTAAACTGAAGCAAAAGAATTCTTCCTAACCATAGCACTTAACAGTCTTGAAAATTGTAGGATATTCTTCCCACTATGTTTACTACAAAGAAATCAAGGAAAGAGCTTACAAGACATTTAAACCTTGCTTGGATTTTGGCTAGAAATTCAGCACCAGTGTTTGTCAGGAATGAACCTGCAGTGTTTGCAGAGGCCATATCAAATGACATCAATTGTAAAACCATATGTAAAATTGCTTGTATATAATACCTGGAATTAATTTATGAACCTCAAAGGAAAGTGGCAGTGCACTTGATGAACACAACTCCAGAGCAACATGCCAGTTCCACAGATGACTGAAAGGTTCATCTCAGCAGGCTGATTTCTGTACCTGGAAATAAAAGTATCATAGGCTAGTAGCACAGTGATTTATGAAATATAATGGGAATCAAATCTCAGATCTCAGAAATCTCCACATAACCTCTTCATGTCTACAGCTATCCCTGAAGTCATGATGCTGAATCCTAAAGAGCTGGGAAAGAAAGCAAGCTTTTGTCAGAAGTAGAGCCTTTGCTTTTCTTCAGGAAGGAAGCTTTTGTTCAGCTTAGTGCAGTGAGTTACAGCTCAGCAGAACTTTTTGTACTTTGTTTTTGGCTGACATTGGACTGCAGCTGTGATACAGATACCTTTTCAATGGATCTTTGAGGAACAAAATGAAAGGTTGAGACAGGGCAAATATTTTTATGAGGTCCTCGGGGAAGTTGGATCCCTGGAGAAAAGGAGTGATGATCAAAAATTCAACATAGTAATCTGACATTCACTGTTCATCTGAAACCTGAACTTTAAACTAAAGGACACTCAGGTCACAGTTAGTACATGCAGTGTCGTGACCACAGCATCTCTCTTCTTTCCTCATTACTTCCAGTAGAGCATTCCCTGTACACAGAAATCTACAGATCCCTAGAGAGTCAGATTGCTGTGAAATAGCCACTCCTCTCTTAAATCATATTGGAATGAGTTCTTTTGCCAGTAGACCACCAGCTCTGCACTGTCATTCATACACAGAGCCTTAAATGAAGGAGTGATCTGGAAGTCTGAGCTGGGTATGTACCAACCACAGTAAAACACACTCTGCTTGCTTCCAGTCACGACATTTGCCCCTGGAACATCTTTTACTTCTTCTGATGCTCATAACTTATGCTAATGCCCAAAGGTGAGCTATTCGTGTCAATGTGTACACTTAATGTATTTCTGATAAAATTAAACTTTGTAGCTACACTGTATGAAAGAATGGACATTAGCTATGTGAAAAGAAAATACAACATAAAGTGTCATCTTAAAAATACCTGACACTTTCAGAAGAATAGAGTTGTATGTATATTTTAAACATGTGAAAACTCTTTACTGAAATGTGGTGTTGGCTGATGACAAGAATGCAATACAGTTTGGGACTAATGAGTTCTCTAGGGGTGAAAATTATCTATGTAATTGGGAAGAAGGTTTTCTTTCTTAAAACTGATTGCTTTATTTTTTCAGTTTAGTAGAGCAAGTCTTTATTGCCTGAATTGCATGTAAGTTGTTTGCTCTGCCCTTTTTTATTCCACACAGATTTATCTTGCATTTGTTTGGGATTTTTTACACCAGAAAATACTTTTCTAAAGGAAAAAAAAAAGAAAAAAGCAGAGTAATTAATCTGCTTCACCAGAGTTGAACTATCTTCTTGAGTTGAACTGTTAGTTCAGATTGAAAAACTAACCCTTCCTTCATTTAAGAAAACTATTTCAATTTTTAAAATGTATACTGGGAAAAATAGGGGTTTTTTTAACTCAATCCAAATCCATCTAAGCTTTGCAGGGTTCTTTTCCCTCAAGGGTGGATGAAATTCCTCATATTTAATGGCAAATAAGTTAAAAATATATATGTGTTCAATGCTCCATGTTTTGTCCAGAGCATGTGAATGGCACCAGCCTTTTCTCCTGATATTTTCAGGGATGCCTCAGTGAGAAGGATAACAGGTCTAAGCGTCCCATCCAGAACACAAATTGTTAGCCTCTCCATTCTGACTGCTTTGCTCCTGGGCATTACTTGTAAACAGTAAACAGTCCTCGTAAACAGATGTTTGGAAATTTTGAAATGAGTGTGACTAAAAATTACTCCCTTTCTTCTCTGCGTAATAAATACCAAAGATTCCAGATAACAGGATGTTTTCTCTCTCTGTAGGCATTTCTGACCACTGGTGTAATAAGGTTCTTGATTACCTATGAAAAAGGGAACTTTCATCCTCTTTGGTTTTAGGTGGTTTTTTCCCTTCTTTCTTTAAAAATAGTTTAAAATACAGTTTTTAGGTTTTGATGACAGGAAAAACATATTAGTTTTTCAAAAGATTCTCACTAGAATGCTACAACTTTCTGATGTCAATCAGTTTAAAAAGTTCTAGCCAATTTTTTGTTTATCTTGTACAACTTATAAAAGAAAACAGCTCATAGCATCATTCCTACTGTCATGCCTGCATCTAGCCCACTATACACATAACTCATTAGCATGAAGAATTTAGTGGCCTGAGCTCTTGGATGAAAAGCAGTAGCTGTTCAACTCCTGCTTTCTCTCTCAGACATTCTCCAGATAATGTAGTACCTCTTAGTTGGCATCATCCTGAAAATGTATCTTGGATGGATTTTTATTTTCAAAGTGATAGTTTCCTGTACAGTCTGCTCTATCCTGGATCCAGTTCAGTATGGAGGAAGGTAATTTATCATTCTTTAGACTGATTTCATAAGATGACATAGGTTGGCTCCAGTGAATTCAAAAATGCTGCAGCATGACCTGCCAATGCTGCAATATCTGCCAATACTAGCACCTGGAAGTGATGTCTTTGCAGTGATCTTATGCCTAGTAAATTAGGGTTTCTAGAACTCTCCAAAGGACACTCATCATGCAGTCTTCTCCCCAGATGCCTAACCCTCCAAAATCAGTACAGAAACAATGGCTGTTTCCAAAACAGTGGACCCAGTGGTGACATGACATTGCAGCTCGATGGATGACAGGTTGCAACTACTGTTCTGGTGTGTCACTGTAAGGTACTCCCTTCCTAAGGGGGAAAGATTGCCTTTTAAAATTATCAGGTTCTGTCCTTATGCAGCCCAGAAAGGAGGGAACATGATTGCAACAAAGATGACTTTTTAAAATCTGACAAGAGAAGAGCATACAGGCTGTTCTGTGACTAACAGTGACTATGAAAGATCTAAAAGATCCTTCCCCACAGATTTTTTCTTCTAACAAGAATTAGAAATGGAATTAGGAATTAGCTTGCAGTGCTTTTCCTTATACAGCAGCAAAACCACCACGTGTTTTGCTTCCCAACAATTTTGGCGTGTATCAAATGTGAATCTGGCTCAGGAACAGCTTGTAAAAGCGAGAAAAGTAAGACTTAGCTCCAGTAAGTGCCTGAACACTCTTTTACGTTCACTTGGCATGAGGATGATGGTATTTCAACTTGACATTGACATGAACATTTCAATGGCTGGACACTAAGCTCTCTGATAAAGCTATTGTCTGACTAGGAAACAAGGCTCTCGTACAGGGTAGCCTCTTTATAGAAATTATAGTAAAAAATTAACCTTTCAAAAGTTAAGTTTCTGTTTGAGGACCCAGAACAAGGAGTGAAAACAAGGAATAATTTCCCAGCAACAATCTAAGTTCTTGTCTTTTCAAAAGAAAATGAAACACAGACAGGATTTTATGAACAGTACTTAGATGCCTGTGAAAATGCATCTTTTAATTTTCCTATTTAGGGTCTGCTTCCAGATACAAACACAAATGATGAGTCTTATATGTGGAAACAAACTTCGCCTGAACTTTGGAAAATTCAAAACAAAATAAAGAAATAACCCACACAAAAAATAATGGTATTTAGAAAATGACAAGCTCAGTTTTTTAGGAATAGATTTTGACAAGATCTGGCTGCCTCATGCCTAGTATTTTTGGCATGCCATTTGAATATAGTACTTTCTGAGTACACTGCACAAAAACATAGTTTTGATATGCTTTAGAATGCCTATTCCATGGTTCTCTGTATATTTCTTAGTTCTGCATTAGCTGCCATTTTATGTTTTTTCAAAATGTACATGCAACTCTTTTCATCTGCCTCTCCTTCTTCCTGTTCTTTTTTTCCTTTCCTTTGGTTATAAGCATTTTATATCAGATTTCTGAATCTGTTTTACTATATTAGAGCAGCGCCAAAAAGTGATATCATCTGGAAGTTAAGCAGAGACATTATGTATGTATTGAAATTATTCCCAAATCATATATTCCATATAATTTATGGGGGGGATAAAATTTCTGTCATGGCTTGTAACTAATGTGCAAAAGACTTGCTTTGTCAGACAGTAAGTGATATGCATAGAAAGAGCCCATCATATTTAGGTTAGCAGTTTGCAGTCCTTTCAGTTATTTTTGATTTTCGTTTTTTTTTTTTTTTTTTTGTTTTTTTTTTTTTATTTGAAGGTTTATTATCAGTTTGCTGTACATTCATCCAGTAATTTCGGTTTCAGTAATCTTATCTCTGAATATATGATCTTAAACTGTTTATTAATCTGAAGATTAATCTGCTTTTAAAGAGGATTTTTTTCTCCTGATTAGCATTAAGAAAACCCAATTCCTTGCTGCTTTAGATGAATGGAAATTCTTTTAGTTTGTATGTGATGGCAAACTAGGATTTCTGCCAGTTCCCTTGATTGTATTAGAGAAATTCCAGACAGCTAGAAAATAGTAGTGGCTTAATGCGTGATTAGTATTGTAAGTCTCCTATTGATGGTGCATTAATAGCTGTCATCAGAAGTATCGTAAAAAAGTGTTGGTGTCAGCAGTGCTATGCCTAATGACAGTCTCCTTGTGAACAGGTTACAGAGAGAGGTGAAAAATGATAGATTATTGGTTTAGATCCTTGTCCCTTATTTAGAGGAAAAGAGGGGTGAAACTGTCACTTTAAATAATAGTTTTCTACTTCAGGAGATGGTTTGTTGGTTATTCTCTCTTCTTGTAATGCCAAAGTTGATTTTTGTGTACTGGAGACAATAAATGTAATGCAGGAGCCTGATACATATTCATAATTTTGCTCTAAGGCTAAAGTGCTTTCCTTGTAAATTCATCTAGCTACAGATATTGTAAGCACCAAAAGCAATTACTTCACTCCATCAGATTGCTATAAAAGAGAATACCATTAAAATCCTTGTTCTGTATTTATTGTTCTAACAGTGAACAAGAAGAACATTCTGCTGAGACACCAGTGCAAGAACCAAAATTAGCATGCTTTTATGCAATTATATTTGACAAAGCTGGACATTTTTTTTTAATGTGTAATGTAGTCAATTTATGTACCTATCAAAAACAATTCATAAATCTCTCCAGTGCTAAATTGTAGAAAAGTGGGAAGGCTAGGCAAATTTAGAAAAAGAACAGCAAGCTTTCCATATTCAAAGAAAGACATGGAAATCAGAAAAGAATGCTAATTTTTCCTGTTGTTATTTCTATTCCCTGTTTTTTTCACTGTATAACACCTAGAAATAATTCACTGGTTGGATTCTACACAGAGTTCAAAAAGATTTATCCTGCCCCCAATACTTATATATAAAATAGAATTCAATTCTGTATAAAACCAAAGGGATGCTGGAAAACAGGAAAAAAAAAAAGAAAAAGAAAAAAAAAGAAAAAATAAACCTAAAGAAAATCAGGAGTTATTTTATGGTAAAGGACACTTATAAATGAAAATTGGAGAATAAAAATTGAAAAAAATAATGAATGGATTAGCTTTCTAAGAGGGTAACTAGGAGACATTTCACCAAGCATCATACAATAGAGATATTTGTTTGAAAGTGAGCACCATACAGAAGCTGGGCTCACAGACTTATCAGAGACAGAGGCAAAACTCTCAATATGAAAAAAAAATTATAGAATGGTGGAAGGTCGGTAGTGGATTTTCTTGAACATTAAAAAAAATTTTATGGCAAAGTAAATAATACAGAGGAGACAATCTTTAAAAGGAGCATAAAGCAAGGAATGTGCTCAAAACATCAGACCAAATAAACTATCATTTGCATAAATAGGACTTTACATTTGTAGGACTGCTGGAGTGCCACAGTGACAATTGTTGGGACAAGGGGGCAACTGTGAATATGTGAGATGGGGACAGCTATGTGATGACTTTTTCATTGTACTTTGGGAGATGCACTAGATAGATGCTGGCCTGGAACTTTTAGAATTCATGGAGCTCCCACACTAATTATACCACAGTGATCATTGATTCATTTTGCAGTCAATGGACAGAGGCACCTCCAAAGCACCATCTATCCTAAATCAGGAAAGCAAAGTCAATGAGATTAATGATTTTTTTTCAGGGATTCTTGGCCTTTTTACTGTTCCAGGTAGTTTAGGAACTACCCCAACCAGTAAGATAAACACCTTGTCATAACATTATGCAGCAGTTGGATGGTGAATAACAATAGTTGGATAGCGAATGTAGAGTTTACTGCAGCACTGCCAAAAGACTCCACACTATGTTCAAATCTTCTTGTGCAGGTGCTGTAAAATAAAGCCCTTTATACAGTCATGTATCTTTCTGTGCATGCATCATGCATCTCACTTGGAGACATCTGAAGCAGACTTGAGGACCAGAAGCTTTATGAGGTGAACCACAAAGAGCTTTTGAAATGTTTTTAAGTGGACTGAATTGTGTCCCAAGATGTACACAGACCTTGTTTCTTCTCCATTTAATGGTATAAATTTCAGGAACTGTTTTTCTGTTTGTTAATGTAGGTAATGTGAACTGCTGCAAAACAAATTGCATTAAATACATTTGTATATCATATCAGATGAAAAATCCAATTAAAATTACTTATTTGCCATGAAAAAAAAGATTATGAGGAAGAAAATTATTTTTAAATGAATGTTTTTTGTGAGTGCTGCCAGTTTAGAACTGGTGTATACAGATTTATTATCTAAAGTTGTCTTTTTCTAAAAACAAACTGATCTAAGCAGTCTGAAAGTGTCTATGAATAAGTACTTGCAGCTGAAGAAGAGTTTAATACACATGGAAAGAATATATTTCTAAGTATCTCCAAGGACAAATCCCTATTTTTACACAGATTTTCACATTTTATTTTTTCCTGCATCAAGTAAAAAAAGATTTGCTCAGGCAAATTAGAATTTTTACATTTAATTGTTTTGGTATTTTTAAAATTAACCTCAGGACAAGGTAATTTCCTGTGCAGAATTGGACTTAGGTCCAGCTTACTGCTTTGTAAGAAAGAGACTGTATCACCTGGATCTGTCTCTCAAGGAAAGACTCTCCAGAGGCTGAGCCACTACATGGTGGTGAGGAGCAGATATGTTGTCTGGGGAGGCATCAGAAGTGTGGTTGGAAGTGGTTGTTGCCCTTATCACTGAACTACCTCAGCATGATAGTTTGAATTTATTTAACATTGCTGTCTTCTGTGAATTAGGATGTTATAGCCCTTTCCTCTGGGCTGGCAAACATGTTGGATTAAGTGACTTGGCAGAGATGACCTAGGAATTCTGTACAAGTAGTAGAAAATGGACACATGTCTCCTTAAGCCTATTTAGTTGCTTACCAAATAAGCTCATTAAACACCCACCTCCCCATCTCCCCCCTCTCCACTTTATTTGTGTTCATTAGGACAGGTGTCTTAGTAATGTGCATAGAGAAAAGTTTTGAACACTGCTGAAGTTGTGGTTATATGTCACATAATTCCTAGAACCCAGAAGCAAAGATACAATCTTACAAAATTGGATAATTTTGGAGGACACCTGCTACTTGGTGCTATATCCATGAAAAAGAAAGCCAAGCCTAACTACTAAGGAAAAGGACAAGCATGAAGTACAGGGCCACCACACTGGAAACCCTTGCAGTTAATCCAGCAGGAAGCACACATTGCCATCTTTTTGCCATGGTTCTTTTTGATATTTAATTTTCTCAGCTGTTTTGTATGTCAGTTTTAGAAAGAATACTTCAAATTCTGGTTTGGTTTCTCTCTTCCTATCAAAGCTTCTCGCCCAACACATTCCCATCTCAACATTTTTTCTGCCTACACATGCATTACAAGGTCTCTTTCAGTGGTAGGATGCATTGCCAATGATCTGTCTGTCTATGCAAGGGCTTTTGTTGCTGCAAACACTTTTTGGTTTTTTAAGCAAATTCTTGTCATGTCAACAGAGTCTGCCTGTGTCAAATAGGGACTAAGAAGTAGATTTAATTCTGGATGTCCATATGCAGTAGAAGATAATCTGAAGTTTGGCTGCTGTTCTTTAGCAGTACTGAAATTCTTTAGTGTTCCAGATATATTTTGGACATTAACCTCTGTTGCTTTAGTTACATCTGTACTAATGAAAATTACTGTAGAAGTTTTACAGCAAAAACTATCACTAGTAAATTTAAGATAGGGGAGCTTTCAGTTCAGTTCAGTGTTGCTAATAAAATCAATAATACAAGAAATTAAAAGAAATTAGGTCTTCTCTGTGAAGAGGCTGTAGTCCAACTGGGATAGTTACAGTAAGCTACTGCAGCCATTGTCAAAAGCTGTTTAAAATAAGATTAGATCATTACATCATTGTACCATTTTCAGTTGGAAAGTTGTCACTTTGTTTTATGAATGCTGTTTAATATACAAATTTCACTGGAATTTGAAGGAGACAGTAATACTTGGGATGATTTAAGATTAGAAGTATTTGGATAAACATGGATGCTGGTTGTAATAGATCTGAATTGTCACCTGAGATTAGATAATCTGATTTATCATTATACTGAAGAATTACAGATAACAGTTTACAATATATTTTCATTTGTGGTCTTGTCATTGTTTCCTTTAGTAAATAATCCTCCTCTGTATAGCAGAAAAAAAAAAAGAGTTTTATTTTTTCTTAAGGACATGTAAGGTTTATTGAAAGTAGTTTTTTTTCTATGTAGAAGAACTGCTATTATTTGCTCATTCACTTTGATCAGGGACAGACAGTTATGATCTTCATGTACTTATTTATATTTAATGCATTTTGGTTTTCCTTCATATTCTGGAGTTGCTGGAGTAACTGCATTTGTGAAAACTTGCAGTTAATTTAATATCCATTTGCCAAAGTTAATAAAAGCACTCCAAAAAATTTGCTTCTTTGTCAACCTATTCTAATGATGATGGTGACTAGACAGGTCATGTCTCAGCTTCCAGAATCAGAGGGAGACATGAAAGGATTCTGGTAGGAAAGTATAATTACTGTGTAAGTGTTTTTGCACAAGTGTTTTTGCAAAGTATTTTCACATAAATTTCCCAAACAATTCTTCAAAACTTTACTATTAAAATTTAATGGCTTGTTTAACAAATATTTTCTGTTTCAGCAGTCATGAGCCAGGTAGCTATTTTCTCTGCTCAAAGTGGCAGTCTGCTTGACACAGGAGATCCTTTTTTCTCAATGCATGATCACAGAGAGCATCACAGACAAATGAAGGCACTGTCACTTTCCATCGCCCTGCTACACATTGTGGTGGCAAGGCAAGGTTGCACCTTATTTTCCTCCCTCACTCAGGCCTTTTTGTCAAGGGCGCTGAAGTACATCCAAATGTATTTTCTGATGCAGACTCCTGCTGGCTGAAATCTAGGTCTAAACCTTGTGACCTTCCTTCACGTGCACTCTCTCTGCTCTTCAGCAGCAGCACTGCTCGGTGCCGCACTGCGAGGTTGCGTGTCGGCTGCTGAGAGGCACATGGTACTGGGCGGGCTGGGCTCTGCCTGGAGCTGTTGTTAGAAACCTTTCCTACGCAAGAGCTCCAGAGTCAATGCACTGACTATTTAAAAATAACATATTCCTCCAGGAATGCTGAGGTATTTCAGTAGTGATCCAGCAGTGTCTCCTAGGAGAGGAAAATAGCTTCCTGAGGTCATGGCAGAGGTCCCGCTCCTGGCAGTGGACAGCAGTGAGTGTCCAAGGAATGGCGTGAAGGCAGGGACATCACAGAGGTGACCTTCTGAGGTGGGGGGTTATTTATTTCTTACTGCTCCATTCACAGCAGTAAGTTAGCAGCTAGTACAGGTAGGAATCAGCTCTCCTTCATTTGGTAGCAGAGGCAGAGGGAGTTAACACAAAGTAATGGGAAGTAGAACATGAATCAAGCAGGAGGAATATAGCTTAAGTATCAGAGAAACTACTTAGCAGTAAGCTGTATTACAGAATCAGGCAGATTCCCAAGGAGAGATGACGGATTTGTACTGCTTGTGGCATTTAAAAGTGAGCTGCACACAGCACATTAAATACATTAAAAGCGATCTCGCTGTCTCTAGCAGAATGGCAGATCAGATGAATATCTCTAGATATAAATGTGTTGCTGTCCAGACAAAGATTTAAATAATTTCCAGAATAGCTCAAATAAACACAACAGAAACTAAATCCCTTTTCTTTAAAATTGTAAGAAAAAGGTTTCAACTTGTTTTTCTTGTTTATCTTGCAGAAATTACCTTCCTTGTGTGAACCACAGTTGTATATTTTAACTTTTTGCATTTGTTCAGTGTTATAAATTTCATTTAATAATCTGTATTTAAGTAGATGCTGAAATGCATACTTTTCATATATATATGTATATACATTTTTAGAGAATTAGGTGACTGAAAGCATATTGCATCATTTAATTTAACGAAACCAAATTACTATGTGCTTATTCTAGGCAATACTAAGCGGTATGGACATGGGAGTAACATACTGTTCAGTTTAAGTAAGAATTTAATAACCTGGGCTTTCATTTTAACCACTTGAATAGACCTGCCTTCTGTCTTTTAATGAATTCTTTGTCCAGAATATCATACACACTCTACTGAATTAAATTCTCCATAGTCTGGAGCATTTACTTTCAAAAATATTTAATATGCAGCTGCCTGCTAACATACATTTCAAATCTCCATGTGAAGCTATGAAGTAGAAATAAGGAACTTATTTAAAAACTTCACGACATCATACAATTTTGCCATTTAAGACTGTTTAATGCTTCAGGCACTTAGGTAACTTAATTTTTATATGAGGGAAGAAATAGATTTAGGTATTCAGAAGAAGATGAAGTCAGAGAGTGCTGTGCCAGGTGTTTCGGCTGTAGAAAAGCTTAAAGCATGGAAGGAGCAATGTAGCAGCAAAGCAGACCTGCTGAATAATTCATCACTGTCTTGCACACTTCTGCTGCTGTACCATTATTTAGAAAAGAATATTATATTGTTATTGATTACAGCTGTTGCTGACACGTTTCATTTGCTGGGAGATGTGAGTGCATGCTTTGTATTTCCGACACTTTCACCATCACCAGAGAAACTTATGTATGAGCTCGATTAAAATTTAAGAGGCTGGATGTTATACACACGTGTACACACATACTCAGCATTTATCCCTAACACTCCCGGTTTGGGCCGGGTGAGCTTGCTTCATGTGTCAGAGGAGCAGCCTTCTCACAGATAGAGATTTTGAAGTGATGAGAAGCATTTCTTAAGGGAGTACAAGTAACTTTGCCTTTATCAAAATACCACTGAGAGATCAACTCCTTCATTACACCAACCCACCGCCCCACGCAGCCACAGGAGCATGTCCCAAAGGACCTTGGAGCATCCTCTGCCATGAGAGGAGGCTCTGCTGTGCTGTGATCATGGACAGACCCATTTACACAAGCCAAACCCCAAGGGTGCCCTTTCCTTAGGCTGCTGCAGTTACTGGTACAAATGAACTTTTGCCTGAAGTTGGCTAAAGGCCAGAGGAACTTGATGGCTGTTGCAGCTGGTAGTACATCTTATTTGAACAAGGAAATGCAATCCTGTTCCTCACATACTTGAAAACAAATACACATGGGTCTATATTCATGCATATCTACATGATTAAGAGAGACAAGAGAGAATTTAATATCAGTATGAACTGTAGATTGAAATGCATATAGATATATACCATTATTTGTGCTTTCAGATTTACACTGGAGCACTGTGAGACATTTTTAGACTTCTGATGATTTTTAGACCTCTGAAACAGTGAAGGATATTTTCCTCTATTAAGGAGAGGGAAAGACAAGAAATAAGCGAGATTTTTTTTTTTTTTATTTATTTGGTTGGTTGGTTAAGGAGCACCTGGTATAGATGAAAAAGATATTGTGATAAAATCTATATTGTCTTGAAAGAGCATTGATTCCAAGTGGTTGTGGTGAGCTTTGTCTTAAATGTTGAGCTTGTAGTGGATTCTGTAATATATTCTGAACAGCACAGAAGGCTGACAGAAAATAAACTGTATCCTGGAGAAAATACTTTACTTACCTCTCCTTGCATGTCCAAATCCATTAAAAAAAAAAATACGAAGTATAAAAAATACAAGGAACTCTGAACGCTTTAGTAAAAGAATAATCAGATTTCCTTCCCTTGATTGAAAATCTACTTGGTGGAAATAAAATTCACTTTATACCAGACTTAATCCTTGGTAAGATACTGATCTGTTGAAGTCAATGGCTGCTCTCCCAATGATTTCAGAGTAAGGGCTCACTCCCAATGGCCACAGTTTTCTCAGGTGGCAAACAGTGATTAGATTCATAAATATCTGCTTCTGCTCAGATTTTGGAAGAGCTAGTTCACACTTAGCAGGTCCAGAAGCTTAGCAGATTACATGATCCCCCAATATATCTGTCATATATACAAAGCATATCCCTGTTGGAGATACACAAGCTAATTTGGCAAAGCTTGAATGTCTTTATATAGAGACATATATAGATATATGTCTCTAAATACTAGATAAGGATTGCTCGATAGAATATTCCGTAATATGACTAGAAAGTGTTACTTACAGATTTGTTCTTGTTCTCTCTCTCCATCTTTCTTTCTTGGCCTAGAAGAGAATTTTTTTGTTTTATTTTACTCCTTACAACTTATATGATAAGACTGATTTTAAATAGATTTCTTGTCACCTTGTCACCTTTGCAGGGACTCTGTATGGATATTGGATCAATATCTGAATAGAAATTTGTGAATATATCTTTAAAAATCATTCTTCAAAATGTTTGGCCTTTACTATGGTAAAAATGGGTGACTGCTGCAAATTTAAAAATAGGCTCTTAAAGGCTTTGATGCTTTTGCATCAAAGACATCTCTTACTTCTACTGTTTAGTTATTGTGATTTACCTAATGGAAATCCATACATAGATTTAGTCATTGTTTTGATTCTTGGCAGCTAGTAAAACGAAAAGCAATAAATCTCTGAAACTTATCAAGAATGTTGAAAGCTACAGCTTATCATTATTTATTGTCTAGAGATTTTGGTATATCTGATTAATTTTCAAGATATGTGCCAAGAAAAAAAAAAGAATATGATGTATCTTTTACAGAATGATCAGCAAAACTCACAATAATATGGTAGTGATTAGTGCAGAGCAATGCTTGAAGCAGTCATATAGTGCCAGTGATTATACTTCAGATCCACTATAAAAGCAAGCTGTTCCTGATGTGCTCCTCCAAAGTAGGACAAAATGTTCTCCATTAGTCTGTTGCCACTTAACATATTTCTCTACGTCATGTCTTGATTTTTCTCTCATGCCATCTGCAGAAAAAACATGTCTCTCAACCTTCTAGATCCTGAGATGGCAATATTCAGAGCTGTAAGAAGAATTAGGCTGTGTGAGGAGTGAATCTTTTCATGGTGGTTTGCAGAAGCTTTTAAAAACATACAGACAAAGAACAATGCTGACAGTTTTTTTTCTTTTTATCTTCAGTAAAAGCAATTCTATCGTTGTTCATGTTTAAATAATATATAAAATTCACATTTAAAATTCAAATAATATTCTGGGATTTTGATCTATTTTTTGCTGCCAAAATATATGAACATTTCCCCTTATTCTTAACCTTGGTCATTATGGTTCAGAGCAATGTGAGAGCAGGATGCATTATGGACCAGCTGAATGTACCTTTTCTTTTTCTAGAAACGCAAATATTTCATAAATATTTATACCCAAATATGTAGTCATTGTCAAACATGATCATGTGTGTGTATATACACCTTGTATTATGTGAAGATGGCTCCCACTACGTAGAGAGAATTTTGGACTGTTGTGACAATCTGCTTGTGTTCCCTTGCCAGTGTGTCCCCTGAAGCAGAATTCTGATGATATGAGCCTGGATCCAGGTGTCCTACTGGACTGACACTGTGGTGCTGAGCATTTCACAATCCCTGGCTGGCTTCTGCAGCTGCTTGGTACATATTCAGCTGCTTTTATAAGAGGGGAAGAAAGAGCAGGAGTGTGTTTCTTCTGTGGGGCAGCAATGGGACCTCTCAGGACTTGTTGGTGATGAACATGGAATGGGAAAAGTGCAGGGAAAAAAAATGAATTAATACACCTAAATTCACTTGAGCTTTTCAGATACAGGAGCACTTGTGACCTAGTGACACAGTGAATGGTGGCTATTTTTAGTACATACATTGCTTCCTGATATGATAATGCTTTCTATGCCCTAAAACTAATGCCAAGAAGCTGATGAAATTATTCCATCTATGAGAAACATGGCTGGTTTGGAAAAAAATAGAGGCTTTAGCGGGGCTCAAAACTGCACTCTATGATACAGTGACAAACTTGAGGCTTCTCAGTAAATTGTGTCGTGATTTTAAAGAAGCACCTATGGACAAAGAGGCGTGGAAGCTAGGAAATGGAATGTCTTTACCCTCTGTTGACAGAGGGCAAAAAATAATGGGGGATGCAACTAAGGATCTCCTGACAGGCTAAGACATCATATGATGTGAAGCTTTGTTGATGTCAGTGAAAACTGGTGGAGCTGTGGACTGAAGGCATGTCTCACTCACCAGTGTCCATGTGTCATGTGGCAGATATCTGAGACTTTTAACATATAGTGTTCTCCTCCTTTGGTTCTTTTTCTCTGTTTCAAGCATGCTCCCTTTTTCTCTCCCATGTGGCTTCAGTTTTGATTTTCTTTTTACAATGAACTTCTTCTTTTGCTTAACAGTGAATTTGATTAACAGCTGCTCAAATACTCTCCAACTTCCACTCCAGGTATGGAGTTTTTGATGTTGGCTTTGGTTTTGTTTAGTTGTTTTGTTTTGGTTTTGGGGTTGGTTTTGGTTTTTTTTTGATTTGTTTTGATTTGGTTTGGTTTTTTGTTTTGTTTTGTTTTGGTTTTGTATGTTTGGTTTGTTTTGCTTTGGTTGGTTGTTTTTTTTTTTTTTTTTTTTTTTTTTTTTTTTTTTGTTGTTGTTGTTGCATCTTTCACACTGGCTTTTTAATCTGTAAGTTTTTATCACTGCTGTTTTTTGCAACTCACCATCATCACCATTTTCTTTTTTCCTATTCCATTTTGCTTTCCATGCTACTTTTCATTCAGTAGTGAGAAGGGAGATTGGCAGGTATTTTGTGCCAAAAATTGAAGGGGTGGAAACAAAGGGTTTTACAGAAGTGGATAGAATTATTTATTGTGGGGAAAAAAAATCTCAGTGATCTTTTAAAATTAATTGAAATACCTCCAGTATTGGAAACACAAATATCAAAACGTTGTGGAAGAGCTTAGCCTAAAGCAGACTGATGCCAATAGAGGGATCACAAGTGACTTATAGTCAATTGGCATTAAAGCTGATTGAAGTCTGTGACACTTCTGTGAAAAAGATGCCCCTCTCTCTGGGATTAACTAGCCTTAGTTTATATTTACAGTGCGAACACAGCTGCTGTTGCCATAGGATATGATTGCCTTTCATATTCTGTGATGTACTGTGTCATGTACTGTACTATATTATGTAGCATGGTTTTAAAGATTTTTCTGTTTTCCATCTTCCAGTTAAGAACTGAGACATGCACTGCTTCTATGGCTTGCTCGGGGTAAGATGTGGATGTCTGTTTCAGAGAAAGGACTTGAATTTCAAGTTTGTGAGTCAGTGCTTTAGCACTCAAACAGTTGCTACTCTCTGACACCTGTCTAGTAATCAAAGACCAAAAAAGTGAAGGGTAAAGTGTCTATAGTATACCAAACTTTACACTGAATAAGAAAGAGAGGGAAAGAATTAACCTAAAAAAGGGCATCCTCTAAAATGTTCTTATACTATTGAAACTGGGCCACTTGGGTACCCAGGGATTCAAGATTCATGGATTTAGGACAGCAAACATGAAGGTGCTTGGTTGTATATCCCCATAGCTGAGCAACTCACCAGGAATACAGGAGTCTTAGATATCTGCTCATTTCACTGTTCATGCATTTTGTATTAGAAAGTTGTCAGGTAAAGAAAAAGAAAGGAAGAATAATAGAAATGAAATCACCCCCTCCTCTCCCTGAAATAGGCTCAAGTTAAATTTTAGGCATAAATATAAAGTTTATTTTATGTTGTTCTCATGGAAAGTAGATATCTAAAACTGCTTGAATGAGGTATTGCAGGCATGCTCAGAAAAAATGCCCAGAACATGGTGTGCTATGAACCCATAAAATAGATAAACGTGATCAATTTCTGCATTTTTAATTCTTTATGCAAATATTTTCTTTTGTATTTGTTTTAAAGAATACTATTTGTTCTTGCTGAGCATAAAAGAGATACAGTTATATAATGTAAATGACAACTGTCTGCAGTTCACTATGTCCCCGTGAACATGATGAATAATGTGTGCAAAGAAAAAATATGCTCAGCAATAATATTGTCTCCTTAATTATCATCACATCAATACGAGAACACTTCAGCATGTGTCTTCATGGATATGATTCCCACAGAACTGTAGAGAAGAAATGTTACAGCTTTGAATTCCACTGTCTTATGATAAAATATTTCTGGAATAAAACTGAATTAGCTGAAAGCCTCTTCGCTTTCTTTCCACTGTCTTCTATATCCATGTATACCTGTAAGGCGTTTTTTTCTATCTTATTGTGGTTACTCCTTTAACAATTTTCAGCAAATATTCCTTTGCCTGTATTCTTGACAAGTTTTATTGCTACACTTCAACATCCTCCTCCAGTTAGGGGTAGAATAATGTCAGTCATCTTGCGCTAAAAAATAAATAAGGTAAATGTCATTTCTTTTCTTATTTTTCCTTTGGCAACATGCTTTTCTCTGTTTTCACTGTGGAAAAAAAAAACCTTTTTTTTTTTTCAGAAGAGTTTATAAAGAATACAGCATCATGGATTTAAGATTTGGACAAGGAGCAGCATCACCTTGATGGACACAGTGAAGTTTTAAGCAGTGACTTGAATAGATGTGCCCTCCATTTACACGACTCTGTAATTTTAACGGCTGCAAAATATTTCTTAATGTCTGTTTCAAGACTAGTAAATAGGATCATTGAATCATAGAATCGCTTATGTTGGAAAAGACCTTAAAGATTAGCAAGTCCAACCATTAACCTAACATCCCCAAATCCACCACTTAACCACATTTTGAATCACTACATCTACATGTCTTTTAAATATCTCCAGGGTTGATGATTCCACCATTTCCCTGTGCAGCCTCTTTCAATGTTTGGCAACCCTTACAGTGAAGAAATGTTTCCTAATACCAAATCTAAACCTCCAATGGACCACCTTGAGGCTGTTTCCTCTTGTCCTATTGTTTATTTATTGTTATCAAGGAAAAGACACCAACACTCACCTCACTACAGCCTCCTTTAAGGTAGTTGTAGAGAGCCACAAAAAAAAAAAAAAAAAAAAAAAGCAAGCAGAAGGCTGTTATTTAGCTCAGAGAACAAGCAGTATGTCATAGTTCACATTCATGCAGCTAGATGGTCCTAAAGGCAAGATGACCACTGTCTTGCAGTCTGGGGACTGTCTCCATTCCTAGATAACCCCTGAGCTACACCACAGTATTTTCTATAACAGCAGTAGCTGCCTTAAAACTGTCAAGGACTGTGCCTCTAAACATGCTGACTGTGCCCTACTCCTGTTTAGTTTACGAAGATGGATGAACCTTTGATTTTTATAGTTCAGTGACACTGTAAGAAGGAACACTGAATACTGAGAAATGAGCTACATATATTATTACAGTTTTCTGCCTGCTACTCTGAACCTCAGCAGTATCCTACTTCTATAGTTGTTCGTATTCGGGGATTATAAACCCAGAGAATGATAAACACCAGGAATTATAAATCCCAGGAGATGATGAAGCCCTAGCATTAAGCATGGATTTCCAGAACTCAAATTTTGTAGATGCAAACTCAACTGGGGAGAAAGCCCAAAAGGGACACATGATTAATAGGGCAAAACAAACATGGCTAATTCTAGGATACCACATATTTTTGAAAAGTCTTTATGAAAAAAAGTGGTCATATCTGAAGAATTAAAGCTAATATTCTTAGTATGCACTGCCTGATAATTCTGTATGTATGGAGAGGTCCAATTACAAGACTCATTATAAAAAGCAGAACTTTTTTCCTCAAGCCTCATATGTGCATGCAACTTGCTTTAACTTCGCAGAAGACTTCAGTGAGTGAAAACCAGTGAAGAGGAATTAGATACCTATCTATCTTCTGTATTTCTAGTTTTTTTTTATTTTGGAAGGGGCTCAGTTTAAGACATTGAGATGCTTTCTCTAATCAAACTGTATTCTTTTACAGAGTGCTATTTCTTTTCAGAGGTATTCCAATTTTCTTTGTTTTCCAATCATATGTTATAAAAGACACGAACAACATATCTTGCTGAATATTTCTATGTACTAGGGCTGCTCCTAAAATATTAATGTCTTGTAAAATCCTTATTAAAAAGTGGAGGGATTTTTTTGTGCATAAGTGCACATGCATGTTGATCTAGAAACACATTATGTGTCTTCCTACTGCCTTCCCTCCTTCCTTCCTTCCTGCCTTACTTATTTTGTTCCTTTACACATAACTGCTTGCAGATTACTATTGTCTTTTACCATCCAGGAGGGATATCAATCATTTGAGGCTGAAGTTATTTTCAGGAAAATGCTCGGGTCTTTTCATATTGAAAAATGATTGATTTAATCAGAGATATGAAAGCTTCTTTTTACCTGTCTGTGGAGTCTAACAATTTGACTGCCCTTATGTTGTCACTGTAAAATAGAAGCAGAAATATGGATTCTTCTGCAAAAGACATTTCTTCAGTTTTGCTTTCTTATTGCTGAAGCAGCTTGAATGGCACAGCATAGGTTCAGATACTGAGGATACACAGCTGTGAGAAGTGCACTGTTAATTTTATCATCTCAGAGGGAACCAGGCCTGAAAGAGGTTATTCCAATTTGGTACTGTTGCAGAGAATTCATCCGGGGCTGGCCTCAGCGTCTGCTTGGAGCACTCAGACGTCATCTTTGAAGCTAGCTGAGGGACTATACTGTCATCCCAAAGGAAGCAGAGAGGATTTGTTCCATTTTGTATTTGTGCTCACTTTTATTCTGAATGTGATAGAGTCAAATGAGGCAAGCTCAGGAGTTTTACAAGTTCTGTGACATGGCGTGGCTCTTAAGTTTAACTAAAATCATATTTACATAAGCATGCTTGGTTTGATCCAGCAAACATTTTACATTCATATTCTGATTGAAAACACAGAGAATCTGGCTGTTTCTGTAGAGGTGACATGATACTCTGGCTGTAATGTAAATTACCTAACTCAATCCCAATATGTAGTTCCTAGAAATACCTCATTATTGATACACACACACACACCCCTTTCTTCTTTTCTGACCAAACTCTTCCTGAAGTGAGATACTTTTCCAAACTAGCATAAAGTTCCTCAGAAAAACAGTTATAGAACCTTCCAAATGAAGTCAAAACAGGATAAGTAGTGCAACTAAGTAGTGTTTTCCCCTCCCCACAATTGGAAATCATTGCCTTCTCTGCTCTGTCCCCGTGGTGTTTCTGGACGAGAAACTCCTAAGGTGAAAAAGAAAGCTATTTTTGTTGTTGCAGTTGTTGTCTTAAAAAAAAACCAAAACAAACAAACAAACAAACAAAAAACCGCACCCCCACACCCCACCACACCCTGCCTCCCACACTATGATTCCAGATTTGATCAGACTGGCATTATGCTAGATTGAAATCTTCCTAATAATTTAATTTGAGGGACATAAAATGGGTTCATAAAAGTTTTCTCTTTATTACAAGGAAACCAGTAATAAGGACACTTAAGCAACTGCTATGTGAATGGGAACAGGCTTATTCATGCAGTAAGATACAAATATTACAGTGCTGCTTTTTAAAAAAAAAAAAAAACAAGTTTACCTCTCTTATAAAAACAAAATTGAATTAATCCTTCTGGTTCTTTTCTGAGACAGTAGTGGTGATAAGTCTTAACTGCTACTGAACATCTATCTAAAAGCCAATGACTGTCAGTACTTTAGTATCTCAGTCATCACAGTATTTCTAGGTTCATAAAGAAGCAAAGGCTCCATGCTGCTCTCCTTGAGTCAATGAGAACTTTGCATTGATTTTGAAGGAAGAAAGATGATGACCCAAGTGCAAGAGCTCAGATTTTACATTCTGGTTATCAATGATAAATATTGACTTCTTTCATGGCAAGTACTAAAGATTATTTTCTCCATTTTACAAGTGACAAAAATCAAAGCACAAGGTTAAATGCCTTTTATTCAGCCACAGGTAAGGAACATGAAGAACTAAGAGGCTCAGGGAGATCTTGACAATCAACTCTGAACGGAATCTTGCAGAAATTTGGCAGTTATAGGAGGCAGCAGACGAGACAGGAGGCATATTCTGACTGGAGGACCAGGAAAATGCAGAGAGATGCTTAGGGCATGGGCTAAAAAAAAAACTTAAGAAAAATTTCTAGGCATAGATATGCAGTATATGCTGCTCCTGATGGAGGCATGGGGGAGTCACTTTGAAGTCAGGACTTTAGGGGTGTGGGACCCCAGGCTGGGGATCCTGATCTTCATGCTCACTGCTTGATGAGGTTTGACAAGGTCTCACACTGCTTCACTGGCACTGTGGGAAGTAAAATTGCAATGTGCAGATACAGAAGTGCCAAGTCTGGTATACTTTATTTGGAGAGGCTGAGTTTGATTTAGCCAGGTTTCTCTAGATTACAAAGTAAGAGAAGGAGCTGAATGTGCAGTCTAGAAGCCCTTTTAACCTTAGAACATGAAACCTTCTGCACTGATCAGCTTTTCCAATAGGTCTTTCAATGGAAAAAAAATTCTTTAGTATAAATGATTTAACTGGCATGATGCACAGCACAAGAAGTAGAATTTTGTTAGCTTTTTGCTGAGAAGAATTTTGCTGTCTGGAGTTTTGACAGAGGGGAAAAGAGGAAGAAAATAACAGCTATAGGGGATGCATGTTGTACAAGCTGGAATGCTATATTATGTTTCAGTTTTCTCATTTTCTTTCATAAGAATTCTAATTTACAGTAAAAATTACCTATCACATTAATATAGGTGGTAAGGATGATTACTAAAGAAATAAAAAGAACATAGAGTATTTTCCTGGTATTCCCCATTACATGTGTTCCCTGTTACCTAGGAGAGGAAGCAATGTATGTTAGGTATAGAAATTAGGAGATGGGAAATGCCTATAATTGGTCCCTAACTGTCTGTGGAAAGAGATGTTGCAAACAAGAAAAATATTCTTGTTAGGCAATGGTTTTGCATCTTAATTAATAGAGAAAAAGGGAAAAAAAACCAAAGAAATTGCAATTATTTTGAAAAAAATCTGAATGTATATTCATCAGCCATAAAAAGGGTAATATGTATTTCATTTATATATGTATCCATGCATAAATACTTATAAATTCTCAGTATCACTGACTATTACTGGGCTGCTGAGGACTTATGTTAAATAGATAGACTTGCATTTAAATGCTGATCTCAACTTTCCACAAGGGACCAGTAAAAAGTCTTTCAGTAGGAAAGGCTGGGATCAGCAAAACATGAAATCATTATAGCTGCAGACTATCTAGACCTGCCTTGTATTAAGCTTTTGAAAGGGACATTTGTTTAAGGATAAAATAGCTTTATCTTGCCTTGAATGTTCAATCTTATTCTATGGCAGAACCTCTGTATTCTCACAGCAAGGGCAGGGAACAAGGACTGAGGCACAGACCTGTCCACCCTCTCCAAAATGATGCATGAGAATTCCTGATGCAATCTGACTATTAAAGAACATTAGGCAACCTGGAAGTCTTTGACTTGATTCCAACATTCTTTACATAATAATTTATCAGAACACAACTGTGAGGATTTGCCTGGGTGAGTGCCCTAGGGGATATACCAACTTTTTCCTCCTTTACTTCCCTTACTACAAGCAAAGTTAAGGTCACAAGTCCACTGCCATGGAGTATGACTTTTTCAGCCTGTCAGGTTCTTGTTGAATTCTACCATATATTTGGTCATACAGTGATGTTGCCATTTCCCTATGGAAGCAGAGTGAGGGGCTAGAATGAAGTGACTTGCATTTTTTTAATGGAAAAAAATAAGGTACCCATGTTTATGGTAGATTTTTCTTTTTTTCCACAATCTGGAGTTTCACTGATATATTACAAAGGAACATAGAAGGATCCCACACCAGTGTAATCCTGTGGAAATTTGAATGAAAAATTGTAGATTAGATTATCTGACCTTTAGCTGCAAATTGATTTATCCTTCAGCTGCATTTAAGTCATTAGGATTATTTCAAACCTGGGTAATCCCTAAAGTCTGCAACCTGTAGAAGACAGGAACAGTGTTGCAAAGAGATGGCTGATAAGGTGATTTGCATTAGGATTTGCAGAGGTAAAAAACATTCAGAAAAGCTATAGTATGATAGTAAATATTGTTTAGAAAAACCTTTTTTTCCCCAAGCATATATTTTCTAGTTAAATAAATGCTTTGTTCTGACTTCTTGCAGCACCAGATTTTTCTTGCCTTCACCTGACAAAAAGTAACTTCTTATTCTTTTCCCATTTCTTCATGATTCTTGAAGAGATAGCACCTTCCAAGGCACTTCTCTTATACACCCATTCTTCTCCTTTTCATGACCCTTTTTGCCTTAGGTATTAATTTTTTTTTAAATGGGGATTTTCTCTAGCTTACCAAATTCACCCATTCACTACTTAAAAAAATATGTAAAAACCATAGTAATCACCATGACTTCATAAGCAAGCTGATTTTTGCTCTGTTCTTCTGAAATATGAGTGAATGGATGTCTTCTGAAGTATAAGTGAATGGATGTCTTCTGAAGTAAGAACTATGAATAATAACAACAGATACACTGAAAGGATGCTATAAAAAGTGGTTGCATATGTGTGGTAAGCACAGACCTCAAAGAAAGGATCAGTTATTTCATACAGCCATATACAAGGCCTGTGATTTGTTCAAATACTAAACAAAACTAAGAATTCAACATATTGAGAGGATCAGAGCTGAACTTAAGTGCAGTTGTCTTTTTAATAGCCAGATGTACTAAAAATAGCAATATAGAAGTTGATTGTTTAAGCTCCTCAGAGATGCATGAGTCTATAATTTGGCATCTGGGATATAGAAACTGTTGTCACCCAAAGATTTGCTTATAATCCAATGATAGATGGCATAAGAAATGTCTGTTCCTAGAAATGAAGGGTGGTCAAGGAAACAAGCTTTGAAATCCTTACTTTGTTCCCTTTTTTTGCACTAACTATGATTATACTGAAGTATTCATATACCTGATGGATGGCAAACAGGAACATTTTGACAGAAAGTGCTCTACTTGGTAATCCAAGTGCTTAGAGGTAGATCACATCTCCTGAGCTGCTGAATTTTAGCTCTGTGTAGGTGGAATGTAGCCAAACAATGTCCGCATAGTTTACGCACTAGTGTATAATTAGCCAAGTACTTAAGCTTTCCTTTTTGCTTTTGATCTTTTACATGTAATAGCTAATGTTCGGTACATAAAAATGAGACAAAGTGCTCTTTCCAATTCTTTCAGAGTATTTCCATTTATAGAGATGTCAGAGAGCTTTGTTTTTTATAATTCTAGGGAACATGAATGTCTGAGCTTTGAACTGATTAACATCTTGTGCATGCAAATCTAACACAAAAGAATCTATTTGCAGCTTGACTTCACAGCATATTGCTACCATATTAGCAAACACCTTTAAGTTGTTTGAAAAAGTGATGATTTGTTATTTCCTTTAGGCTGTGTATCTCTCACTTATATATGACTGCTTTTTTTCTCTCTTTTAATGATATCCCCATCATCACCACCACCACCAAAAACAAAGAAAAAAAAAAAAAAACAAACTTTAATAGTAGCTCCCTGGGTTGATGGATAATATTAATTAAATAATTTAAGGTGTAGCATGCAAACTTCCTCTTTCAGTCTATCTGTGGTTATCTTCAAGGTTTTACAGATGGCTGCAAGACAACCCATAGAATCTTAATGCAAATTAGAACTTCAGTGTGACTGTGACTGAGTATGAAGAAAGTGCATAACTAAATACATCAGAATAAATTAGTAAAAAAATCTGGTTTTAAATGGTTTAAAAAGCAAATTTCTGTTTAGCTGTCTCTGCTATACACATATATTATCAATTAAATATTGAATCAATTCAATTTCTGCTGTAGAGGTAAAAATTGATGCACATTCATTAGCTACAGACACCAATAAATGGAAAGCTGAATGATCATTCAGACTATTTTACAACCTCATGCCTAGGAGTGCTTATTTTGGGTCAAGGTTATTGTGAAGGAAAGGGCAAGTAAGGACAAACAAGAAAGCTTGCTCATTTGCTCCTCTGTTGTGCCTGTTCTAAATTTGGCTGCTTTCAGGGAATTCAATCCTAGCACGTTTAAAAGCAGCGCTGAATGAACAAAAGCTTGTCTGGAAAAAGGGGACCGGATTCTTAGTTGATGTGAGTTATCATGGCTGCACTTATATCAATTAAGCTATGGGTTGCTATTACAATATTCTAGAAAGCACACACATATTCATATTCAATCTATGTCTATCTTTATTGTAAGATATTAATGAAGAGGAAGGCAGAATCAGATAAATGTTTACATTTTTAATGGGCATGGAGAGTAAACCTACTCAAAGGTAATACAAATATATTTTTGTAGTTAAATGTAGACTGAGAAATGTGAAAATAAAGTCTGATAAATGTTAATAAAGTTGTAACTTAGTAGAAATTTCATAGTAGAATGCTTACACAAAATAAAGATTAATTTTAGGATTCCACTCATAATTTTTAGGAGCCTTTGTCTTGGAGATGGATTCTGTTGCATTACATTTTATCCAAGTACTGTTAAGGCCACACTTGAAGTACTGTATCAAGTTCTGAGCTCCAGTGGAGGGCCACTAAGATGCTTAGGGGATTTGAGCATCTCTCCAGTGATGCAAAGGTAGAGAGATCTGGAACTGTTCAGAAAAAAGAGAAAAGAAGGTTCGTGGGGACCATACCAATGTGCATGAATACCTAAAGAGGTTGAGCAAAGAAAAGCAATACACTCTTTTTAGTGGTGCCCAATGACAGAACAAGAGGAAATGGGCACAAACTGAAACATAGGAGACTCCTCCTGTACACAGGGAAACATTTTTTTCACTGTGAGGGAGAGCAAGTACAGGGACAGGTTGTCCAGGGAGATTGGAAGTCTCCATCCTTGCAGATATTCAAAATCCATCAGCATTGTGTCCAAAGTGACCAGTTCTATGTGTCGCTGCTTGAGCATGGGGGGTTGGTTTAAACGAACTCTAGAAGACTCTTCCACCCTCAACCATTCTGCAGTTCTGTGAAATCAGGCTGCTAACTAGTAAAATTTTGAAAGTTTGAAGCTTGCTTCTGGTGCTGGACTTTTGCAGCAGTGAAATAAGGACGATTTTAGGCATCCATTTTAATTTATCTATTAGAAGACTAAAAACTCAAGGAAAATAAATTACTGTCTTATGCTAATGTGAGAATTAGTCTTATACTTTATGTGTAGTGGAACTTATATTTGTGTAAATAGAATGTAAAGAATATAGCTGAGCTAACTAACATGCTAATTCCTCTTAACCACAAAAGAAACAAAACTGATGAAAATGAGACTTCACTGAATGAAAAACGTTCCAAGACTGGGAGGAGCCAGTGTTTCTAAGAAGGATGTGAAATAACCAAACCTAAAATTGAAGGTAGTGCTTGGATTTGAACCTTACCATTCCTCTTTCATAAGAAGAAAGTAGATAAGAAAGTAGATTATGATATTGAGTAGATTATGATATTGCGACCATTCTGTGCTAATAAGAAGATACAAAAATATTGCATAAACACACACACATACACACACACACACACTCTACTGTTACACATGCAGTACCTTAAAGTACAACAAAGCATGAAGAGTAGGATGGAAAGAGCAATCAGAGGGAGAAAAGCTTCTGTGAGAGGCTGACATCATGGCTTTTCCAGGTAGCTCTTGAACAGACTGAATATGGAAGTGAAGAGCAGGTGTTCATCTGAAATAAGGTCACCAATGAATAGAATACCAGACACAGTTTGCTAAATTTAGGTCTGACTCATTTTGGAACAGTATGAAACATTTTTTCTAAAGAGTACCAGTTCTCAAAAGGATTTTTTTTTTCTCCAAAGAGCTGGTTGGTCAGTCTGCTTTTACAACTTCATGTAAAGTGCTGAATTGTTGAGAAGTGTTGTTACTAAGCCATTCAAGCTTTTATTGTAGAATCTTTGCTCATCTTGTCTTCATGAGAGTAGTGAAGGTTAGCTAGTACAGTAAAATGATGCTCAAATATTTTGTCTTTTCCATTAGCTTATATTCTGTTCTGCCACTCTTCAATCTATTATAAATGTATCAAAATATAGTTTGTGGTTTATCATTGTCAAAATATAATGGAACTGTGATTAGTACAATAAATGCTGAAAGCATTGAAACGCAGTTAGTAATACCAAATCTTAATGAAAATTCCAAATTAAGACTTCCTAGTTGTTTACAAAATGCAGCCCTGTGTTTATTGTCATGCACAAGCACAATGCTAAACAATTTTTAACAAGAACAGACCTTAGTGATCAGATATAACAAAGAAGGATATATTAGGCAGCCTTATAAAAGATAATTTCTTCTCTGTTCCTGTCTGAAAAATATGTCTATTAATCAGTCAGACATTGTGTGTTACTTAAACATTAAATTAACTCAATCAACAGAGAAAAGACAGTAGAGTATCAGAGATAAAAGAGCTTGGACTCCTTGTGATGCAGACAAAATTTATTAGGAGAGTTTTGGGGTTCCAACTAAACAGTTTCCTTTGTGGTTCTCCTTCTGAATTCTTATCAGTCATGTCTGCTGCTGTCCTTTGCCAGCCTCTCATTCTTAATGTTTGCTCTCAATAACATCCCTCAAGATGCTTGGTTTATTGAAGCCTGGTTAAGCACAAATAGCAATTTCTCGTGTTGACCTGGCTCTTTCTTTTTTAAAGTTCTTGAACTCACATTTTTAATTTTTTGAGATTTCTCCATCACAACAAGTGAGTATTGTTTGTTAGCAGAGCAAAATCTAATGGAGCATTACAAAACAAGAGAGATAGCCTTTTTCTTATGCTCCTATTTGATTTGGAAATATTAGATGATATGTTAAACAGCTCTTTAAAAATCTTGAAGATATGACTGGTATCATCTTTATTGATGTTACTCCTAGGTATTCATATTTTATTACTTGTTTCAAAATGGAAAAAGATCTCCTTTGTATGATCAGAACTGGAACACTGAAGATTAAGAAAACCCATGTCTCTGCATTATTCTGCAAATCCTAATTAAAATAAATTTTTTAAAAAAGCAAATTATTAACTTTACTAGTATCTTGTAATATTTTTCATTGAGACCACTTTTACATTTCAATTTTACATTGACTTACATTTCACCCTCAATTTTGATGGCTTTTAAAGCACATAAATTAACTGCTAATACAGTTATGCTATATCCAGGAATATTCTCAGTTCTGTTGCTGCATGTTCAGTTACTGATAAATTATAGAGGGAATCATCCCAAGTATGATGTCTTTTATGTCTGATGAGGAAATGCAGCTGCATGGTTCACACTCAGATAAGATTAATATATCTATACTGTTCTGGGGAATTTTCTTGCTAGCATGTTGAAGAAATCTGTTGAGTTTAGGTTAAAGTAATTCATAAAGTTGGTGATGAGATTACTGATGATGCCCATTTTCAGGATTAATTTGTCATACAAAATACTAGAGATTGTTCTTATTAAGTATGACAGTACATTTCCAGCTGTTTAAATACCTAAAATGTTCTGTCTAAATTAAAATTCTTAACCTATTACTACCTGAACTGATAATTTGTAAAATTCTTTATAAATTCCATTATCTATGTGAACCAATAAGTAGAAAACCAACAATTCATTACTTTTCTTTTAAAATAAAAATATGGGGAAAATTGGATTATATAACATTTGACTATTTGAATTTGCCTTTAAGAAGGTTTACTCTGGAGATGAACCTGGATTTGTCAAAAATCTTTTGTCTCTCAAGGAATTCATGTAGAGCCTAAAAATATATTAATTTGAACCAAGGGTAAAATCCTAGCACATTGCAACTAATTATAAAGCTGCTTTGGCTTCAGAGGTTATCACTAATTTATTGTGGTTGCCTACAGAAAAAAGTCTTGAGAAACATGAATGTAAATGCTCCTAATTCATTTACATTGTGATGACAACTTAATCTGAAATAATCTTGATGTTCATATTATTTTCTTCACATACATATTTTGTACTTTGCCAATTCCATTAAGTGTCTTTGTTTTTAAGAGTGGATCTTGAAGGCTTGAGATATTTTCTGAAAAATCTCTAGGAGTTTTATTACCAACATGCTATAAATTTCAAGCATGATTTAGCATTTTCAATTCTTCTTTTTATCTTTGCCTCTGTATTTCAGTGGGTCATGTCCTCAGCCTCCATTCTCTGACAAGTCTATGGACTTTGGTTTCTATCTGGAGATATGGTTTGTTTAGTTAGCAAAAGCACTCAGCTGTATGCCAGAAGCTGTGGTTATTATTTAGAACTAACAATGTTGAAAAATGCAGTGCTTGTTTTTTCAGTACTTATTTTGGTTCTGTTTGAAGGCACTGGGCCAAAGCCATGAACAATATGAAAAGCTATAATTCTATTGATGTTGATATATTCAATACTCTAACTCTGAGGTTAGTTTGGACCATTGCCTATGCATTTCAACTTTCATAGGATCTGGTACCAGAGCAATGGACACAAAATGCATTTGCCTGTCAGTCTTTTTCAATTGCTTGACAGTCTGTATGGTATATTCTCTATAGCTGTAATTGTAGTTCTCAAGGGATAGTCAAGACACAGAGCTTTCATTTCAGACAATGCTTGTTGCCTCAGGGGGGAACAATAAACATGTACATATTCTTACACAGCCACTGGCACTCACAATAGCTGTTCCTAGATGTATAGGATCATAATGCTGATGAATTGTATGGTTTGTTGTTCATTTTTTTGTATAGAGTTGCCAGCAGTCTCAAACTGCAAACGAGTCCAAAGGCTGAATTAATTTATAAACTTCATCTAAGCTAGTATCAATCGCCCAATGAAATGGTAAAGAGAGTTGCATAGTAAGTTTAAAAATATGCAAAGATTGCAAAATTAATTTCAAAGTTATCCTTATCTGCCTGGTAGATAAACACTTTTAGATTGGTATGTCTAAACTGAAGGTGAGAGATGGAGTCTGCTGAGGTTTCTGTTCTCCTGCATCAGAACTTGACCACACATTGGGAAAAGTATAGGCACCGAAATGGTCCTCTGGTGCTGTCCTATATTCTCCTTGAGGATCGGCCAACTTTGCGCACAATTGACTAGGAGCAAGTGCTGGAACATCTTAGCACAAAGGATCGTGGGCGCTGTTCTCATCAAATACAGCTGAGTACAGAACAAAAAGACTGCTGTTAAAGGAATCACTGTGCTATAGGAGGCTCTCATGCAGGCAAGGTGGGCCTGGATGCTCAGTCTTGTGTGCCAGTCCATCCACTCACTGGCTACTGAAGATAAGTCCTGGGTAGAAGAATGAGCTGCCCTCTCCCTCCCCCTCTGCATGAGACAGTATGACCTGGCTACAGGAATCAGAGATGGAAATGGAAATGGTCTGTCATTCTTTGTCATAAACAACGTCTGTTCGGAAGAAATTGAAAAAGGTTCTAAAGTGGAGGCAAAAGTGCATTCCTATTATAAATGTCATTTATTTAAATACCAGGATCACTGAAAGGGTATTTTATTCATTTTCTTGCTTTTGAAAAATTGAAGGAATATGTCAGAGAGTTTCACCTCAATGATCACAGTACAGAAAGCAAGGAAACAAGAGGTCAACTGGCAGTTGTCGGTTTTCCCATTACATTATACATCAGAAAATTAAGCTCTCTGTGATTTACCATTTGTACTGTTTAATGCTTTCATCCAGTTTTTAAAAATTCACTTAAAAAAATAGTATGGAAACTCACAAATACTTAATTCTGTCAGAATGTAAGTAAATTAGCATAATTAATAATTAAATTGTTCTGTCTTCTTGTTCTGAAGGTACTTTGAATATGGTTGCTAAGCCATTTTTTTCAAGCATTATAATGGTTATCAGTACAATGGATTATTTATCCAGTACCTTTTGTTTAAGATTTTGTTCTTTTAATAAAAGTAAGAAACTGAGGGGCTGATTATTTTTATTGTCTTATCTGGAGATTACTAAATGGATGACTTCTTTTAGAGTTGTATTTAAATAGGTTTGGACACATTTCACAGGAGTCTGTACCTTTTCCATTCACAGAATTCCCACAGAAATAGTGATCCTAGTAACTCCAACACCTTAAAAATACTTGAATGACTTTGTTTTCAGATGTTACTGTGATCAGCCAAGCTTCTGTGTGACTAGAGAGAAGGAAGAGTGAAAGGTCTCTTGCATCTTTTCTTTGAAGCCGTATATCTTCCTCTTCATGTGACTTTATGTGTAAATCTTTGTGTTAAGGGCAAAAATAGTTTTAGGATGAATGCAAGCTGGCAAAGAAAAGAGGGATTCTCTGGAGGTCCCACATGGCCTACATTTATAAAAATGATGACGAAAATGAGGGCAGGTGTGAAAAAAGGTTCAGGTATTTTATGGACATACATATTTGCTCCACTCACTCCTCCTGTAGATAACTATGAATGAAAAGGTAGAGGATTAAGTTCTCAATGTTCAGTATTGCAATTCTTCCAATGTAAACTTTCATGTGTGAGTAGTCCACTGTTCTTCCACTCAGGCACAAGACGAAAGGGAAGGAAAAGAAGTTAGAGGTTTGCTGTAAAAATATACCGCTGCATTAAACATCCTTTGAAAGATGAGCTTTGCAACAGGAGATATGCAACATGCCTGAAAGACAATGGACATCAAATTAGGGGCTACAAAAGGAAATATAAATACTTTTCATCAAAATTAATTTACTTTGTCTAAACTCAGAAGCTAAAAGTAACCCAATCCTGCTTATCAGAAACTTAGTGGATTTCAGGTGAATTATCCTAAAGTTGTAACATATTTTTAACCATTGAGAACAGGTTTTTAGATAATAAGAGCATGATAAAATTTCTTCTCAAGATCTCTTCTGCACATCAGGGTAAGTCACACGAGGATACATATGCTATGAGAAAGAAACTAGGATTATTACACTAATTGTTTATGAGCTGGTCAGAGTAACCAGAAGAACATCTTATGTTCTTTAAATGAAGGTTTTTTAAAATTATTTAAGATTCAAATAATTAAATAATGAAATAATTGAATAAGTTTTGTGTTTCTCCCAATTTTACCACTAGCCAGCAATCAGATAATTGCCGCTTATCAAAAAAAGAAGTGGAGTGATTTTAAGAATTTAACTTTTTTACGGGACTTAAACTAGCTATGATTGATAATATGACTGCAAGGTTTGGGAGCATTATTGATCACACAGAGTTTGAAGTTTCTCAGGATTACTTTGCAAAATACTTATGGGACAAAAATACATAAAAGTTGAACTATGCATCTTTTATTTTTGAATACCAATTTAAAATACCTGGTAAGAAAAATGGACCAAAAATCATTTAAATTCAAGAGAATTTTAAAACTTTGGTAAATTCAGTTTTGATAATGAACGTCTGCACTGTTTTAATTAATTTTGAAAATTAAATTAACATTTGAAATTATATTGTGAACACATAATTTAAATAACACCAGAACCCAGAGAAGCTGGCTAGTCCTTTGGCTTTAGAAGGAAGTTTGGGTTTGTTGCATTCATTTTCAGCTCTCCTTCATGGATTACTGAATGTTTCTGTGCTGTAAAGCTGTCTTTTCCCTCACCTCTCCAAAATGTGCTCTTGGGCCAGTTTCAGGGAGCATGCATAACTAACTTCCATCACTTCAGTACAAATAAAATAAACTGCTGGAGTCTTTCTTCCCCCAAGTCAATAGCTGTGCAACTGCATGCCTCCTCCTTTTATTCATCTGATTATACATATTGCTTTACCCAGAAAAACCTGCTTTATATGCTTATGTTCTCAATATATTTTTGCTTTGTCTTCCTGAGTCTTAAGCCATATATATTTTTCTTCCTCAGTAACTATCTTCTACAGAGAACTAGAACTAAACCTCTGTAAGGGCTGCACCTTTCAAAATGACCCACTGCAGACAGACTCAGCGACTTTAATTTGCGTTTACCTTCCCTCAGCAAAACCGAGATCACAATTCAGTAATCTGCTGGCAAGAAAAACAAATAGTGACAACATCAAGCACTCTGGACTTCTCAGAGAGTATTCAGAGTATAAAAATAATGAAGTTCATGTTTGTTTATTTTTCCTTTTGGTTTTAGAACTGTTTAAATCTACCTGATTGATAGTTTCAAATTTTCTCCTGCAACTAGGGATCTGCATGTATATTTTATTAACATGCCACATGGCCTTCTTCCTAAAAATGCTCATACATTCTTCTAATCTCCAAAAAGCACAGAAAAGGCTACAAGATATCTGATAAACCCTGATAGCAAATAATAAATGTGCAACTTCCCTTGGACTGACTATTCCTTCTCTTTATTGGGGATGGAGGAAAAAAGAGGAAGGCATAATTGCAAGTCTTTACAGAGTCATTTTATTCTCACTTCTGCTCCAGCAAAGGTGAGACTAAGGACAGTTTATCCTATTGCTAAACAGGAAGCTTTACTTAGCTCAATCAGTCTCATATATAAAATAGAAGTTCCCCTTTGATGATATTATTTATTCTTATTGTATGAGTCGTTTTTACACTTAAGTGACTTCAGAATTGAACCTGCAATTAAGTAAGTGTGAGTGAGGATACTGTTTTAGAGGCCTACAATGTGTTTATTTTAAATGGAAGAAAATTCTAGAAGAAACCCTTTACTTTCTTACTGTAAGTGGAACTGAAGCTGAGAGGGAGCAGTAATTCTACCTCTGCCACTGCAGAATGGAAGCCGGGGACATGGGGGGCAACACTAGAGGAAAGCAAAATTTGGAATCTCTTTAAACAGCAGAGACTATGAAAGCCAGCCTGCATAACAGGATAGAACTGTACAGACATTTCAAGGTGTGCAGCCCTCTAGTGTTTTAAGATCAAATACTGTGAACAGTGGGATCCAACAGCTTTTCTCCATCTAAGGGAGCTTTCTTGCTGTGCCAAACAACTTTTGCATTTTCATTGCCAGCTGAAGTGTACCAATGAAGAGACCTGATTCAAGTAAATTACTCATGCATCAGCTGCTTGCCTGTATGTCACTTATATGGAACAAGTTACAAGTTCCAGCAGCTTTTATAATCAATACAGGAGCTCACTGAAGAAGACATACTCTGCACAGACAGATTTTTTCATTTATTCTGTCAGTTCCATACTTGCAAGATATGGTATATCACATAAGATCTCTTTATATTATGGTGCTTTGCAATAATTTTGAATTTCACTGAATTTCATTGAAATAAATAGAATCATACTTTTTTTTACTTTCAAAATGTGTATTTGACCCATTGATTTAATTTGGTTCATTCTATTTTACCAGTCACTTAAAGTACCAAGTTTCTGAGCAAAATGCTTCCATAGAGGTGGCTACTCACCTCTTCTGGAAACTTAACTCAAAATAACCATTCCTCCCCTCAAAACAACCCCAAATGTGGCAGGAGCACATCACACACAGACCCTGGCACTGCTGGCCAATTTGTGCCTGCTGACAGCCTTTCATGCCCCTATTTTAGTGTCTTACACCATGGCTGTAATGTAAGACACGAATGTGGGCTGGTTTTGGCTGGGGAAGAGTGATTAGTTTTTTTCAGAGTACTTGGAATGGGGCTGTGTTTTGGATTTGTGCTGAAAACAGCATTAATAATATAGAGATTTTTTAGCTCTAGTTGAGCAGTTCTTATGCGGAGCCAAGGCCTTTTCTGCCTTTCACCCTGCCTCACCAGTGAGGAAGCTGGGTGTGCACAAGCTGGGAGGGGACAGCTGACCCCAATAGACCAAAGGAATACTGAATACCATATGGCATCCTGCTCAGCATATAGAGATGGGGGATGAATAAGGAAGGAGGAAATGTTCAGAGTGATGGTCTTTGTCTTCCTAAGTCACCATTCCATATGATGGTGCTGTGCTGTCTCTGCCTGCCCATGGGAAGTAGTAAACAAATTTCTTCTTTTGCTTTGGTTTTGCTTTACCTATTAAGCCGTCTTTATCTCAAGCCATACATTTTCTCACTTTTACCCTTAATGATGCTCTCCCCCATCCCACTGAGAGGGTGTGACCCAGCCACTGTGTGGGCCTGAGCTTCCTGATGGGGTTAAAGCACAGCACATGGGTACATCATGGCCCAGGGCTGCACCTGGTGGGGGCAGTGAGAAGGGTGGGACCACTTGGCCAAGGAAGGGCCCCAGCCCAGGGCTATGATTATGTATGGCCGTGAGCCTCAGCTGAAGAGTTACCTTACCCACAGCGGGTCTGTGAGTTGAAGCCTTGCCCTGGGGACTGGGACAATGCGCATGGAGACTTTCTGGGATGTGTGCCCTCACACTATCCCCAGGTGAGTGACTTTCTTTCTACTGGATGTCCCTCAGTGATCCTATGGCCCTTTAGGTGGAGCAACCTGGTCTGCTGGTTCCCCTGGGGCTCCATGTCAGTCTCCGAGTGTGTGCTTTGGGCCTTTATCCTGGTCCACATAGCAACAATATGCCCAGCAGGCACAGGGAACTCATAACCTTTTAAACACCATGGGACACATCATGGTCACCTGTGGTGTGTGTCAGTTTTGGCCACTGGTTTTGGTTTTCATCAAAGTTTGATTCTGTTAACTGAGTGGAGCTGTTTTTGCATACCTCTGTGGCACCCATGCGATTCAGCACTTTAGCAACACAAGAAACACAAGGTGGAAACAGTAACAGTTAAGGAGACTGACATGGCACATTTTCTTTATTGCCAGAGTCGGAAGGACATGTTCTCAGGGCAGAGCCTCTTGCCTTGAGACCACTGTATACAGTTATGGTATTATATGCTTTAAAAAATCCTGAAATGGGAAAAAAAAAAAAACAAACAAAAACAAAACAAAATACAAAAAACCACCCAAGCAACAAAGGGATGGTTCTAGGTATCAAAGTAAAGAAATGTTATTTAATGAGAATTTACAACTAATGAAAAATAAGTGTAATTACCTAAATACATACTCAAAGATAATAGTTTTCTGTGTTAATAATTTTTTCTTTTGAAGCTTTGGCTTTGTAGAATAACTTTGAGTGCCTAATTTTGAAGGGATTTTTTTTCAGCTTAAAGTAGTATAGTGGTATATCCACAGCCAGTGTGTTAGTCTCATATGCCACAGTAACAAGATATTTAAGAAGGTATATATAAAAAAGAGTTTATAAAACAATACATTAAGACTGATTTGTTTTCCAAGATTTATTTATAAATGTGGTTGAAAACCATTTTATACATTATATTACTGTGAGTGAAAAAGAGGTACTGAAGATGCCAGGAAGAACAAAATAAGTCAGCTTCAATTTTTCCCCAAGCTAAGCAAGGAAATAAGAACCTTCTCACGTTCCCAAGTAAATCTTAGCGTGTTGACTCTGTGTGTGGGGTGTTTTATCTATGATGTTGGTAGCCTAATGGCAAACATCATAAAAGCTATATGAAAAAAATAAAATCATTCGCAGAGCATATGCAGTCACCCAGAGTAACAGAGGGGTTTGTTCTAGGACAAGTGACAAAGTTTCTCCTGGTATATTCTGATTTGTCACTTCCCTTGGGAAATAAATACGTCAATGCATTTGCTGCCTTATGTGTAATAACATACCCTTCCAGCCAAAGAAACAAATAAGTGCTTCCCTCCTCCTTCCCTCTCCACATAATAAAAAAAACTGAAGTCATACTTTTTGTCTCCGAGCAATCCCTCAAATAAGAAGCAGTGTCCTGTAATTTGATTCAGTTAAGCACTAACCTCCATTCCATTATTCAGGAATGTCAAATCTAAGCTTATGGGAGAAGGATTTTGAGTGAGAGTGTTTTTAGTGGGCACAGTTTGTCTTGATTTCACATGCAAAGGGTTAAGAAAGGAGGCACAGTGAATCTGAAGTCAGCGTATAACCGGTGTGTGTGGGTTTGCACCTCTCGAGGTGAGCAGGCCCATACAACAGGGTGGAGTCACAAACAAGCAGAGGATGCATTCAATGACTTCTCATTGCAGAGTATTCCTTAAGTGTCCGGCAAATCTACAAATTCAGCTTTATATTCCAACATGATCTTCTGTAATGGAGACTACAGAATAGCTGCACTGACCATCCCTCTATTTGGTCCAGGCCATCTATCTCTTGCACTTTAGTATTCCAGGAATAGAAGAACTTAAGCAAAGATGGTTTGTGACTTTCTCGGTACTGCAACATTCAGTTTCCATCTGTTTTGCTCCTGTAAAAGAATGCATACTAGTGCTACTCCAATGAATACAGTGAAGTGTGAGTTCAGTCTTGTTCTTCAGGTGTGCTTTATAGGAAGAGTCCAGCTGTGTTGGAGTACAGTGTATTGTTTCCATATTTCTCTGTTTAAGGAAACCTTTGGTGGAACTCAGTGCATGTGGGTTTTGCAGTCATTGACAGTATTTAAAAAAAAGTATGTATTAAAAAATTGGTCTCAAAAGTTGTATTCTCTAGAAAATATTCTGAAGGATCAAGCTGAGTTTCAAAAGCTTTTTATTTTTCAAAACAATACTGCATTGATAAGCAAAGTAACTAGCAGCCATTTTGTTGTATGCTTAGTTTAAAAAATAAACTGGAAGAGGAGAGAACTGTTCTTTTTAGTGCCAATCATTAATCCCTATGTTTCCTTTTACTGTTATTTTTTGAGTGTTGATTTTTGTTTGTTTTGTTGTTTGTTTTGGTTTTGTGATTTAGTTCTGTACCTTTTTAGAAATTTAGTTCAGTTATTTTGTGAAAGTAAAGATAAGGAAAAATAGTCGTAGAGTATCTGTTATATTCAAGAGATAATTTTTTCCTTTCCAGTTATTACTTGTTACTTGACAGCGTCTTAGTTCACAGTGTCGCATTTTGAAAGCTCTGCAGTCATTTTAGACCTTTGAAATCTCTTCATGAATACTTAATTCTGCATTTGTAGGAGAAGAGTCTGTGCTGGAGAGATCTGTAGTATCGTTCAATCTGTGGCCTCTAGCTCTCAGTGCAGATTGTGCAAGGCAGCAGAATAAATTAGTATTACTTTGAAACAATGTTTGTCCACTGGAATGTCAGATCCTTGCACAGAGCATACAGAATAGCACCAGATGCAGACAGTGATGTATGTTCCACTGTGGTTCTCCCAATTATTGTCATGAAGCTCTCTTGCCTGCATTGATGTTTTGTGAGAAAACATAGAACAGTGGTGGTTCCAAAATGTATGTGTGTGATGAATGTCATTTATTTTCATTTCTTTGTTCCTCTGTAAAGGAAGTGACTGGATGAAAAGTGAGGTATTTATTTGCTTGTGTAGGGAAGATACCAGAGCAGAGGATAGAGAACATCTGGTAGCTAAGCCTGAAGAAACTGACATACTGAAAAGTGCATGGAGGAGATATGATGAAGAAATAAAAACTTCTGAGGGATGCAGAGAGTACTGTGCAGAGTGTGCTGAAACCCAGATCTAGTCATTTGGTCTGAAACTAAGCCTAGGGAGAAGGAATTGCTTCCAAATATATGACTTGGGATACAGCAAATGGGACATTCTTTACAATCCTGTTTTATTTCTGTTTTACTGAACTGGTTCTGAGATTTCTCTGTTAAAAATATTTACTGTAGTGTTATTTCAAATACAGACTTGATTTAATGAATAATTCACAGAATCACTAGGTTGGAAGAGACCTTAAAGATCATTGAGTCCAACCCATGCCCTAACACCTCAAGTATACCATGGCATCGAGTGTCACATCCAATCTTTTTTTTAAACACATCCAGGGATGGTGACTCCACCACCTCCTCGGGCAGACCATTCCAGAATTTTATCACTCTTTCTGTGAAAAACTTTTTCCTAATTCCAACCTATATTTCCATTGGTCCAGCCTTGAGACTATGTCCTCCTGTTCTGCCAGTTGCTGCTTGGAGAAAGAGACCAACCCCCACCTGACTAGAACCACCTGTCAGGAAGTTGTAGAGAGTGATAAGGTCACCCCTGAGTCTCCTTTTCTCCTGGCTAAACAACCCCAGCTCCCTCAGTCAATCCTCATAGGGCTTGTATTCCAAGAACCTGTTGAAGAGTTTTGGGTACTCTTTATCCTAAAAGGAAGTGCCATTTCAATATAAGTAAATGTAGTACTTCAAAGGTCTGGATGCCTTTGGCTCTTTTCACAACAGATTGAATTTTTCAGAAGAGAAATGTTTTTGGTTTTTTTTTTTTTTTTTTTTTTTAAAGCAATGTCCATTAATTACTTGCTGTGAAAATGAATTCTATAATAATTTTGCTATTAGAATCAAGCAGATACAAATCAAGAATGGCATAGCATCTACCCTAGAATTTTCCCCTTTTCTTTCCTTCCCTTTTTGTTTTTAATTTTTTAGACATTTTTTCCAAAAAGGAAAAAACTAAAAACAACTCCAGAATAAAACCACAAATAACAAAAAAAACCACCAATCCACATAGTTAGCATGCAAGGTGCTGTTATTTATGCATGTTAGATGCAGTGTCTTGAAGACCATAATATGCTTCTGGAAAAAGTGAAAATAAGCAGTAAGAAAAAAAAAAGATGTATTTTTATTTTCTGCTTTTTTAATAACTTCCAATAGAATTAACTTCTTTGAGCTACTCATGTATGGCATCCTTAATGTACTGGATGCCATGCTGTTCAGACAAACCAGAACCCGTAATAAAAACAATTCAATTAGACAAGACACTTAACCACTTCACCCTTAAGTGCAAATTGATACGTGAACTGAACTCAGTGGAATTTTCCCACTGAGCTCAGTTATGCTGGAATAGATGAAATGTCACTGGTTTGTGTATGTCTTCTTAAAAGTGAGGGTTTGGCACATGCCACAACAATTCTGGCGAACATTCCCTCTCACCCTCTTTCTTGCTTTTGAATTTCCTGAGGGTCCTAATTAATACAGTTAGCAAGAAAAGCAGTCACAGTCTATTGGCACCCCAATGGACTTTCATCAGAAAGGAGGCCAACTTCTTTCCTCTTTTTGATCTTCAGTTTATTGGCCACAATATCTGATTTGGATCTGAAGCCTTTATTTTTTTTTCAAGATTTCTGTAATTATAGATTCCTTGACAGACAACTGAATTTTTTATATTTCATACTAAGTTAGTGTCTCTACAATGATGTCCCCTTTTTGGGGAAAAGTTAGGGGCTTTTGTGCTTACAAAGACTCTCTTGGGCCACAACCAAACATATGCCTTCTTAGCTTCAGAACACCTAGAACACACAAAAACTGGTATATTTACACAAGATACTGGCTATACTTACACTATATATACTGGTATATTTACACAAGATACTGAAATAGAAGTGTTCAGAGCATGAGTAAAACCTTGGAGTTGACTCTATAAGAATGGCTTGTTTAAAAACATCTCAGTTTAAAAAAAACCACCAAAAAACCTAGTTCTTACTTTGACATTTGTTTGCATAGATTTAAAAGCTTTTTAGAGGAGGTAATCTTGATGAATCTCATTTTACAGATTGAGAAAGGAAGAGAAGGATGTAGCTCTCCTAGCTTCACTGAACAAACCAGTAATAAAGTTACAATTAGAAATTCAGGCCTCCAGGCTTCCTATCAGGGCTGTCTATGTTAGGTCCCATTTACAGGCAATAATATAAAATAAAAGTTGTCTCAACAAAAATCGCCTATTTTGGATAGACCATTATTAGTGTATTTAGAGAGGCTTTACAGAGGCTTTCATTCTTTGGCATTTATGCACAGGCATCACAGTTCTTAATAGATGCATAATGTAACACTAGCAACACCAAATGCAAAGTGGCTAGAAATTAATGGGGTATATGGTAAAGACACTTGCGTAGCAAACTTTGGTTCTTGTTCCTGCTTCTTTACCATGAAAAAAGTGGAGAGAGCTGGGCCTGTTCAGTCTTGAAAAGAGACAACTAAGACAGGACCTTATCAATGTCTATCAGTATCTGAATGGAGGGTGTCAAGAGGATGGAGCCAGGCTCTTAGTGGTACCAACCAATAGGACAAGAGGCAAAGGGGAGAAACTGATGCACAGGAAAAAACACCTGAATATGAGGAAGAACTTCTTCACTGCATGTGTGACCATGCACTGGAACAGATTGTCCAGAGAGGTTTGGAAGTCTCTATCGCTGGAGACTTAAAGAACTGTCTGTATGCAATCCTGTGTCATGTGCTCTATGATGACCCTGCCTGAGCAGGGAGATTGGACCAGATGACTCTCAGTGGTCCTTTCCCTTCTGTAGCTCTGGGACAGAGGGAAAAAATACCGGCATGGAAGAAGGTGGAGGACTGGCAGTAATTGATAAGGATAAAGACTCGTTACCAAAAATTCTGGAGGAGTATGTGACCACATCTGAGAGCATGAGAAGTCCAAAGCCTAAATGGTCACAGGGAGAGGGAAGTTCATTTACACTGCAGCATTATTTAAGTAAAACAGGGAGGAGGTCAGAATGGCAGTGACATGGACAGTAGATCAAATGAAACTGAGAAACAAAAAGGTAAATGGCTAAATGGAACAACTAATATTTTCCTAGTAAGGCTGTGTGACACTCCTGAATAATTTTAATTTGAACCAGAGTATATGCGTGTCATAGTCAAGGTTTTCCATGTAAATTTTCACTAAATCAATGACAAACGTTCAGTTACAGTATTTTTTTCTGTACAAAGCTAGAAGAGCATACATCAGAGCATTCCCACTCCACAACCAGGTGGTGAGGAAGTTGCTACTAGAAACTGGGACAAGAAAGCAGATTTTAATACTGTAGTTAGTCCGGGGTCTGAATGTGGGTAGAACAAGTAAAATTTAAGAGTATAGGGTGTAATACAGCATGCAGCCCCCTGGGCTGCTTCTCTCCAGAGAAAGATCAAGCACTTGGCAGTGGAAGGGAAAGATGGTATATTAAAAGGGTGGGTTAAAAGTGTATCAGTCTAGGTTCTGTTTAACCTGCAGGGCCTTTGTGAAGACAAGAAGCAGAGAAAGTAAGGAGTCAACAAAGAGAATGGAAAAGGAAGGATAACTCAGTCAAAAGTGGATAAAGGAGAAAATGATAAGGACATGAGTGAGGATAAAGTGGAGGGAGGATGGTACAAGGGAGAGAAAGAACCATATTGTGCTTTGGGAGAAGTGTGGAAGAAGTTTCCTTTTAGAAGTTTCCTTTTAGAATTTTTCACTATGCAGTATCTAAAGTTCACATTAAACACTTCATTATTTTAGTATGTACTACTATTTCTCATAGTACATACTAAAAGGTTCACCTTTGAACATCTGGGCTTGAGCCTGCCTTGCTGCAGTGTCATGGGTAGGGGGTGAAGGTGGGCACCCTCAACATCTCACCTCTTCCTTGAGCACCACGATGGTTTGCCTGGGCTACAGGCTCAACATGGATGAGAGAGCCATGGGTGAGGGCTGGGAACCACACTGGTTCTGAGGCTCAGGGTGGGGTCTGTACCAGAGTGGCTGGAGTGATTCAGGGCTCTTATGGCAGGTGGGTACCAGGTCACTTCTCAGAGGTACCACTCAAAAGTGGAAAGGTAGAAGAAAGGGCTGCTAGGAGAGTGGTTCAGAGAGGCCATTCATACCCCTACTCTGTCATTTCTCCCAGCTTAGAACCTGTCACATACTTAATCATCTTCATTATTTTTCTGCTTTCCACTGGATGGACTTTATTCTTAATTCTTTTTGAGACAAGGCAAGAACATAGACTATTTAAGGTCACTGTATTTAAGGGCTTTATTTTCATTATTGTTCTGTCTTTTAATACTCCAAATTCTTCAGGCCTTAATAACATTGCTGGGCTTTTTGACTACTGTTGTACATGGAACAAATGGTTTTATCAAACTGTCCAAAATACTTTCTACATCTTTCTCTCTGAATAGGTGCACTTAATTTAGAACCCATTTGTACACAGGGGGAAATTCACATTATTTCATCCAGTGTATAATAGCAACTTGACTACACTGAATTGTATTTGTTGAGTTTCTTAAATTCATAACTTTATTCATCTTTTCTGAAGTTCTCCCTGCTCTTCTCTAATCTTGAGTAACCCATGTCACTTTGAATGTGAGGTTTAAAGGTTCCATTAATACTCTAAATAGTTTTTAATTTTTTGTTTTGTTTTGGGATTGGCAAGGCAGTATACGAGGTACATTGAGAATACCTTTGTTCAGCAGACCCGCAGTAATTGCTTCTGTCTCTTGTAGTTTAAAGAACGTGAAATAAAGTGAAAATACCCATTCATAACAAGAAAATGTGAAGTCAAGTAGGCACAAAGTTTTTAATATTTAATTTTCCACATTATAAAGCAGACTCTTCTTCTCTGCCTTCCCATAAATGCAGAAATGGATAGGATTAATTAAACATTAAGCCATTATTCTTCCAAAAAGAAAAGTCCTTGCTGGCCATGCTTGATATAATATATTCCCAAGGTGATCTTTCCCTCATAACAGGTTTTTCCATCATTGGTTTAAAAATATTAATTATAAAAGAATAAATATTTTGTTATCATATATCTCTTTTTTTTCTACAGGAAAAAGGGATGCTGTTTTGTAAATCTTCCATAATTAAATAATTGACTGCAGGACTTATTCCATAATGGAAATGTTGTGTGACATTCGGTGCAGGCAGTGATTTAGAAATCAGACAGAGTCTGCAGGAGGAAAAAGATTTGTAGGTCCTTAGGCTCTAAGGAAGAAGCATATTTACTTTCTAGACTGTTTGCCTTCTAGAAAAGGAGAAAGAGCAGGGAACGAAACCAACAGAATAGGGCCACTAGCATTTTTATCTAATGATATGCAGTGTCAAGAAGGTGCTATTTGTATCTGTGAGATATTGCTGTGGGCTGACAGAATAAGAAAACAAGAAACATATGAAGTAAACTGAAGGAAGCAAAAAGATTCCATCCAGGAATAAAATAAACTAGAATTTTAATTTTCATTTTACATGAAAGCCATACTTGCTTAAATTGCTTAAGGATTGCATTTTGTAATCTTGAGCATATGAACATAACTATTGCATTGGTGGTATCCTGTCTTCCTTTATCTTTATTCCTAGCTTTGTTACTTTCAGAGTGTGCTAAGCGGATAGTTCTGGTCTACATTTTAACCATGATAATAGTGAATTAAAATGATAGCTACTGACATATTTAAGCAAAATAATGTGAAAATGTAAGTTGTCCTTATAAACCTTCAAAATTAGGTGGTAGGTGGGGTGAGGTGGTAAGAGAAGATAGATCCGTGCACTACATTTCCTGATGGCATATTGCTAAATAATGCATTGTTGGGAAACTCTCCAGATGTAGGGAGGTAAGAATTTTAAGAAAAGGTCTGAGAATTTACCTATTCCCTTTATTGCTCCATGGAAGCTTAGATGAATTCTGCTGATACTTTAACTCAGACTTTATCTACTCCCTTTGGGCAGTAACTCTGCAATTTGTAGCACTGTATTTTAATCTCCCAGTGGTGTATTTACTATATTAGATCATATGTTAACAGCAGATTGAATCCCAGAAGAGAAAGTGCAAACCAATCATTACTCAGATGCATAAAGCCTTCTCTCAGGCAGCATCCACCAGTATCTGTCTAAAATGAAACCAAAAGAAAAGTGGACAAATGCTACAAACTTGGTGTGCAAATGTCAGTAGAAGGGAAGTGAAAATGAGACAGTGACCCCCATCTCTGCTTTGACTACAAGAATTCAATCTAAGGTAGAGCCTTTCTAGCTGCCAACTGCTATAACTTTGATTAACCTTGAAGTGTTTCAGCACAGGGTCATGCTATCCTGTTGACACATTTCCTTTGAGGTGTCAGTCACATTTCAATAACTTTCCAGTGCGGGCTTGTAAGTCCTGTCTCTTCATTGACTTAGAATGAGGCAGGTTGCTTATGAATACAGCCTGAAGTGTCAGTCAGATATTCTTGCATTGTGTTATCTTTGATTGACTTGTCTGGCATGGTGAAAAATTCATGCTATGTAACTGTGCCTGTTTTGACAGTCAGGGATGTCCTTATTTATTTATTTATATATTTATTTTAAATTTTCATTTTTTTAATTCCCAAAATTCTCTCACCTTTCTCTGAAAATGAGATTTTGTGTTTGATTTTTCTTTACACTATTAACAAGCACAGAACAGTCCTATCTTGCAAATGTAGTATCTTAGCATTACTGCCTGGAGTTTGGGTTCTCACAGCATGAAAAGCATAGGCTCCACTAATGGAAGATAATACGTTAATGATAGCAGAGAAAGCACCATTTTAGGAAAGGGCATAAAGGAATTTCTGATTGGTTTAGCTTTTAGTTTGTCTGGCTTGTGTAATTCCTGAGGGTTAGGCCTGAAATGATTTAAAAAGGGCCAGCAAGAAGAAAGGAAAAGCAATTCTGGTTTTTAATGTTTATTATTACCAACACAGACTGTATCTGGCTTTGTGGAAGTAGAAAGCTATGTCCCAGGACAGTTATTATTCCAAGGCTGTGTTATTCAATAAACTGATTTATAACATATGATTCCAGTTATAATCCAAGAGTTTCTCCATTTATTTTCAACAAAATAAATATTTCCCTGCTGTAGCCACTTGAGGTTTATAATCTTGTTTTCAGGAGTGCCCTGGCTCACATAACAGACTTACTCCCCTTCCAATGCTAACAGAAAATGCAGGGCCAGTGGTGAAGGAGGGGAAAATTCTTTTATATAAAATAGCTCATATCTGTTTCATAAATCTGGTTCCCAGACAGTGGAGGGAAATGAATAAGAAGCATTTTTTTTGCAAGCTGCTACTATAGCTGTTTTTGCTTGGCTGAAGGAAAGAAGTATATAAAAACAGCTAGTGCTGGAAACTGGATGTAAAACAATAGCAAACAAAAAACTCTTTAACAAGCATAATCTGTTGTCAGTGAAAGGCAAAGACATAATTAAATTCACAACAGTGCTTATTTTTCTAATGTAAGTTGTGGAGGAGGCAGTCATGCTGAGATGTGGAGAAGGAAGGAGTGGCTGTATCCGAAACATTGCTGTGCCAAGCTCTTGCATGCATGTCCGAGGCTGAACCTTGGCTAGATCTGGAGCCATCCATGTAGTACACAGGGAGAATTCTGTGTCTGGGGTGGAACCCATAATTTACTACCATGAGGAGACAGCTATTTAAGCAAGATAACAGAAGGGATGAGACACAGTCATGGATCATAATGTATGGTTTCAATAGCACAAATTAAAAATACCTCATGATAGCTCATAGCCTGGTGCTGTGGCACTTTGCTTAGCAATAGGAGTTGGAATACTCTTGAAAAACAATTGCACTGTATTTTTTTACATTACATCAGTCCTTGAACTACTGGGTAATTGGGACTAAATGTTCTTTCTGCAGCCAGGTTTTATTTTTTAAGAGGTACTTGTATAGACCTCCATTTTCTACAAGTGCTTGAGAGTTTCTGTAAGAACATGCCCTCAGAAAAAGGAGACAAAAGATCATCTAGTTTATTGATCCTCATGGGACTAAATCTGCTTTCAGGGTACAACTGTTGAGCTCTACTAAAATTGCGACTCCTCCCCATGTCTTCAGAAGTGGGAACTTGAGTGTGTGAAAATCTTCAGTGTATGAAGTGTAGTGGGTTGATCTTGGCCAGGTGCCCATGCAGTAGCTCTTTCGCTCCTCTTCCTTAGCATGGCAGACAGAAAATGAGATGAAAAATATAATGGGTTAAGATGAAGACAGGGAGATCAGTTATCAATTACTATCACTGGAAAAACAGGCTTGACTGGAAAAAAAAATGTTTTATTGATTTATTTGAAAAAATTATTTATTTATGTAAACATAGTGGAAAAATGCATGCTGAAAAATGAAGAAAAACTATTACAATCAATTTCCCCGCACCAATTTCCCCTTCACCAAGAGATGGAGGAGTATGGGGAATGGGGGCACTGGTCAGTACACAACAGCTCTCTTCTGCTGCTCCTTCCTCTTCAGTTTTTCCCCTGCTGCAGTGTGGGGAATTCCATGGGCTGGAATCCTTCAGGATAAGCTTCCTCTGTCATGGGGTCCTCCACAAGCTGCAGCAACGTCTATGATTCAGCACCTGGAGCTCATTCTCCTCACTTTAGTGTCTGGAGGGGTGTTTCTCACACTTTTTTTTTCCCATTCACTTCTTACTGCCTGTGCCCTTTCTGAAACCTGTTTCCCCTGGGATGCCACTCCTTGGCTGTGGAGCTCAGCCATGCCCTGCAGTGGGTTGGCTGGAGCTGTCTGCCAGGACTGCCCCTCACAGACACTACCCTGCAGCCCTCCAGAATCAAAGCCTTGCCACATACACCTAGGACACCAAGATACAGCACCTGAGAATGGTAGGTGGTGTGTGAGTCAACATGGAAGGGAGCTGGAACGAAGGAAGCGAGTAAATTTATTTCCATTTCCCTTGTCTCTATACTCTCTAATATTTATCACCCAAAGTTTGTGATTCTTAATATTTGCAGAAGCTTTGAGAACTTTGGCAAAACCAGTAAGTTCAAATCTGTCCAAAAATTAGTGCATTGACAGGAAGTTCCGCCTTCTAATACACATTGCAAGCAGATATTATAATTTATTAGGTGTCTTAATGGTACCAAGAGATTAACCACACCAGAAAAGGAGAACTGAGCTATGAAAATGTTACAGATACGTATGAATGTTAGGTCATCAGATAGCTTGGAATCACGACTTTTTTAAAGAAAAGCAGATAACATGCATTCATAAATATCCAGATGCCCTTGCTATTAAGTATTTTTTATGATGATTTAATTTCCGTGAGTAACTACACATGTTTCTTAATACACTGATACCTCTTTAAAAGTTTTGGAAAATAACATTACTGTGTTTTCCTTGCAAATAATTTATTTTGATTTTTTTATTTGTTTATTTTTATATAACACATTGCATCAGTGCAAAGAATGTCTACTTATGTGTACGTGTGGTTTTTATTTGTGCAGCATAATATGCGTAATATAACGAAAGCATTCTTTCAGCAGCAGCGTTATGGCCACTGCAGTGTGAAGGAGCACAAGAAGTGCTCTTTCTAAAACACACAGAACCTCCATGTGCTGCGAACTTAAATATTCATTCACCTGTCTTGAAATGTAGCAGAGAAATAAGAAAAAAAATATTTCCCAGTAGAAAATGGGACAGCTATGAGGAAAAAGAAAGCTGACATGACTGGAGATGTCACACTGTGGGCCTTTGTCTAACTGCTGTGATCTGTGTATTATCACAATAAATAGCTGTGGAAGGTCTTTTTAGGTATCTTTCTGAAAGTGTTCAGGAGCAATATTCTAAAGTCACGGTCTAATTTGTGCTTTAATATCTATTGCTTATTGAAATTTATCTCCTGACCTGGGTGCCTGTATTTTTATCCAGTTACTGAAGAAATTTAAGGTACATAAGCAGGTAGGATCACTCTGGAGTCCTGTGAAGGTGTGTAACTTCATTGCTAAGAAAAGTTTTTTTGAAGAAGCAAATTATCATACTTCAAAAAGTTGAATTTGCCAGATACTCTTGATGGAGGTGTAAATAAGTTAAGTTAGGCTGGAGTGGAAAGGACCACATTTAGCTAGCATGGTCAAATATGTAGTGAATAAGTAGAGAAAAATGAAGGGATGGACTAGACTTTTATAATAACCTCTGAGTGGGAACACAAATTTGCATTTTCACTTATTAGCCAGAGTTTTTTACCTAACTCTTCATAACTGTGCAATTTCACTGGGAGCTTTAGCTTTTTTTCAGGATGAATAAAGATGTTAGAAAGCATCTGTGTCTGTACCCAGTAGTTTTTTTCCTCTTTACAGCTCTCTGTGTGCTGCTAGTGTTTAAGCCCTTCTTGTTGGGACATCATTCCAGACCTGTATAATTAGGCTGTCTTTCCAGGTACTTTGCCAGCACAGCTCTACTGAGGCTTGCAGGGAAGTGCTCTAGCTACAGGACTGCATAAGCAATGGCAATGTGGTATGCATTTCTGAGATAATGACAACAAATTCATCCTAATCATGTCAGAAGTGACTTAATAAAATGATTGTTTTGTTTTGTTTTTTTTAAATTTTCGGTGTACTGATTCTACCTGCTTATATGTGAATGTTCTTTGACCAGTGGCTACCATCTAAGATGATGAGTCTGGATCATTAGCCTTCTTTTGCAAATACTACTTATTGCCTCCCTCTTTCAAATGCAGCAATGATAGAGAAGTGAAATGTTAGTATGAGGTTAAGCTTTTATTAGTTTTTATCCCACTTCACTTCACTCTAAGTCATATAACTTATGCATGAATATATCCCTTTGTGAGTGAGAAACACAATTTTCATTCCCATCAAGAAAGATGAGTTCAGTCCAGGTCAGAATCTGCATCCTAGCCTGTTAGATGAACCAGCAGCAACTGCTTCAACTTTGTGTGTGGAGGCAGATTTTTTAGACGTGATCCAAGAGTGCTTACTATGGAAAATGATCTAGCAAGCCTTTTTCATGGATTTGGATGGACTAGAGGAGGTACTCAATTCTGAGAAGGCAGGGAGATTGATTTTGTGCCTGCATCAGGTGTATGACTGAGTTAGAGAAGCTTCACAGTCACTGAACAATGTCTGAGCTTCAACAGCAGAATTTGTGAGTACTCTTAGGTGGTGTTAATTGCTATGTAATTAGACATGATCCATCGATGCAGCTCAGCTGTGCTGTGACTAAGGTCATTTGAGAGTGTGATTAAGCCAACTTAGATAAGCAAAAAATACTAATTTTAAATAGAAAAAATGGGGGTTTTTTAGGTTAGGTGTTAAGAAAACTTTTTAAGTGGCAAAGTTGATTAAGCAGAACTGTTTTGTGATATTGTTATCATTGCAGATCTGGAGGACATGAACTTGTAGACATACTAATTCTTTTTTTTATGGGTAAAGGTGACTTGCAGTAGGAGGACTGTAAGGCCCACAAAAGATTTTACTTGCTCTTAGCAATATAGCAGAAGTTACATTGTAAGCCTGTGTTATGACCCCCCACTAAAGAAGATGGTAACTTGAGTTCTTGTTGATAGATGCCTTTGGATCCGGGTAGAATGAAACAACACTGAATCATTGGTGCCCATAAATATATGTATATAGAGTTTATTTTAGAACAATTTGGTGCAATAGTTTTGGTTATTTTTATCTACAGTAACATAGCAATGTAAAAGCATGAAAGTAACACTTAAGAAAATGTGTAAGGAAAAGAAAGAAAGGAAGGACAAGATCAGATTAGATATCACCACCTGTGGATCTCGTGGCTAGACTTGATTGTTGCAAGCTTGATGTCTAGTGGTCAAAGTGATGGTTGCAGACTGGATTCATTGGGAGTGAGGTGGAGTGCGGGAGGAAAGTCCCCAAAACACAAACTCCGTTGGATTTATATTATGAATAGTCTAGGGGGAAAAGGCCCAGAACCTCCCCTTGGGCCAGCAGTACTACACTGGGTGATGTAATACTGGATCCTGGGACATTTCAGGAGTTTTTGACGCCTTCTAAAATGTCTTAGCTGCAATGTTAAATCAGCAGAGTTGAGTCAAGTATGGCCCATCTTGGTCTGTCAGCAGAGTTGGACACCTAGTCTTCAGGTTATGTGTGAATGTCCAGGTACTTCCCCAAAGGAGAGTTATCACAGCTGAGTCACTTGAGTAAGGACAAAGAAACAGTGCTTTGCCTCAAAGGATTTGCCTCTCTTCTTATCTGGCTCAACACTAGCCTGAGGTATGGCTGTGCTTGCACTCTGCACCTGGGAGGTTACTTTGCACATCAGCAGCTTGTCCCTGATTGTTTGAGCCATTAACATTCCCATCTCTCCCACTTGTGGATATATTCTTCTCCCGAGCCTTAACTTCTCCTTAGACCTGGAATAAATGGACAATAGCACCACCTTTAACTTATCTCTAAATTCCTATCACAGTCTGAATTCTAGTTGGTAGACATATTTGGGGAGGGGTGGGCTTTCCTGGTTGCAGGTGAGCAGCTGCATCTTTGCACAGTTTGCTACAGTGGGCAGAAGTCCTCCAAGCATCTTATCAATGTTTAAGCCATTAACCATTTCAGTCTCTCACTTACTTGTGGAAGAGGGAACTTCACTGTGATTTCACTAACCCTGCCCTTCGTTTGTATGCAGTATTGAGTCCACAGCTTTTGTTTATGATTGTCCAAATTTTTTTTTCTAATCTGTATGATAGTGCATGTATTTCCATCCCATGTATACATCCTTTGTTCTGGCTTCTATTTGTTATTTAGATGTTTTCCATCAAATTCTGAGCTAGTATGGTTTTGCTAAAATTGTTGCTGGAAAAAAACTGCAAGAACAAGATATGTATTTTGTTTGAGTTCCTTCATTTAATCTTGAGGGGAAATAAAATTATTTGCCTTTGATGTTTAAAAATGTTCAGTATTTTAAGCAGCAGCTATCATTCCTTCCTCTGTATGCTTATGTGCCTCTGGAGAGAAACTGTGAAGTCCCAGGGACGATTCTAACTGCAGCTTCAGTGCCATAGTCACTCCTGGTTTGATTCTTACCATGCGTTCACCCTGGGGCAAATACCTTTTTAATTTCAATAGTATTTGAATTTTATTAATTTTGCTTCATTGTATATTTTCACTTTCATTTAGTTCGGGCTTTCTTTTCCTACAGAAAAGTTGTGTTGAAACTAGAAAATAAATTAAAAGAATCCCTGACACACTAGGAGACACAGCTCAATAACTCATTAAGGTTTAGAGATGCTTATTACATATATTCTCAATTTTCATTCACAACATGCAACATGGCAGTTCCATCTCTCTTTTGACTGTGCATGGTCAGTAAAATGAATTAGATTTTTTTCCTTGCACAGGATGTATTGTCTATTGAGATCCATGAAAACAAACACAATAAAAATTCCAATTAAATGGTATTGTATAGAATAAGTGGTTGCTTTAAAATCTGACTATTTCAACTGTATTAATTGTACAAGGTAGAGAATGTAATATTTTTTGAGGAAAAAAATAGGAACTTGGTTGAATTATTCATGTTTTAAAAATGGCCTTTATGACAGTTATTTTCATAACTCATTTTTACTGCAAGTTTAGCACATAGCAAAACTCCCACTGAATTGAGAAATTAGGATAGTTACTATTTTACCTATTTTTGAGCTTTCTTTAAAAGATAGCATTTCTTTACTGTTAATATGCTACACATTATAGTGAACACGAATACTTTTCTTCAAATTATCAGTCTGTAAGATTTTATCCTTAGCACAAACAGGATAGTTTTCTAATTAAAAGACTTTTAATTATACTTTTTCTCTGGTGTGGGGAAAACCTAGGAGCCTACATAAATGGTACAGTCATAATGCACCATGAGGAAACTAGTAACAAAATGAACAGTATAAAGCCCAAGATATTTTTTCTGGTTTTGGTCTGCAGAGGGGGAGGTTCAGAAACTCAAAACTGTCTAATTATCCTTTGTTCTGCCTTTTTGGACCACATGGAAATAATTTGAAAAAGACTGTTAAGTATCTTGGGTGGAAAGAGGGAGTAAGAACTGAGGGACAGGATTTTTCTCTTTGTGGACTCAGGCTGCTTGATGCATGCAAATTAGCCTGGATGTTGGTCTACGCTTCTCACAGTCTGAATCCAACACATATATATGTGTTAGCAGCTAGGACCCTACTACCTCCTTGGAAGAATTACTTTAGATCCATATTTATTCATTATTTTAAGAATCTCATTTATGTGATCAAAAAAGGTACTTTATGTGCAGCTTGACATTCCTATTTTACAGCTGCAATGTTTTTGTCCCAGAATACAGACAAATTAACAATTTCTTGATATATGCCAGGTTATATTGCTCTTTTCTGACCAAATAAACTAATATAAATATGTTGCTTGTACTACACTTGAATGCTGACTCTCAAAAATTGTGGTGACATCCAGAAAATTACTCATTAGGAAGAGGTATTTAGAATAAATGAGCTGTAGATTGAAGAAGCAAATGTGCTATAAATCTCATATTTAAATATGCTTGATTTAATTTACTGTTCTGATTCTGATCTATCTTCATCTGAATATTGCTTTCTTCGTCAGGATTTGGAACAAAATATAGAGAAGGCTAATAGGATATTGTGAACATGTGGTTACCTTTGACAGGCTTTTGGGCTTTAAAGGAGAGTAAGAAAAGATGTTTGCCCTAATAAAGGGATTTTTTGAAACAGAAGAAAAACACTGATTTCTAATGAAAAACTGCTAAACATAAAAAATAATATGCCATATGGCAATTATGCCAAAAGATAGAATTTATTACCAAATAAAACTGTTGGCTTGTGCATTTCACAGTTTCCCCCATTCCCAACCAGTGTGTTTTTAGAGGCTTTCTGTAGGGTTAGTTGCCCAGACTTCTGCAAAAACAACAGTTTGTCGTTATTGCAGGAGGTGTTAGGAAATCAAATCCAACTGGAGCACCAAATGAAATTACAGACTTATTTTGTCCCAGCTGCGCGACACATGCCAAGAGCTGATTTTTCGGTGCAGACATTTAAAGAAATGAATACAGAATTCTATTTGTTCTTCTACTGAATGAATTATCCTTATTGTGTTTTTCATACTTCCACATGCTTTCTAGTATTTCAGCAAAGTCCCTTTTTCCCTTCACCTCTGTGAAAATGGTTTTAAATGTCCTGTTTTATTTTAATAAGTGGTTTTAAAATGAAAAAAGTAACAACCTATATAAAACTTGAGTTCAATAACTAAATAATGTTTATCAGACAGATTAAACTGTCTTTAACTGATTTATCAGTGATAGCTTATGACTTATAAAAGCTTTATATGTGATTTATCATTGTTTATGTTTTATCAAGTGACATATTTTTTAAAAATAAAATATGGAATTTCAGAATGATTTAGAAATGATAGTATTACAGAAAATTCTTGTGAAATTTCTTCTTACGTACTCTTATCTCATAGAGCCTGGTAGTGAATACCCACATCCCAACATGGTTTTGAATTTTTAAAATATGTGTTTAATATTTGTACATCTCTGCCATCAATTTCCTTTATTATGTACAGTTTTAATTAGGTCACATTATGGAAAGTATTTCCTTTCTTCTTCCTTCTCCCACCTACTGCAGCTGTTCATCTATGAAAGTGGATGCTTGCATTATCACATATATTATCACATATATTTGCATTATCAATATATTATTGGTGCTCTCAAATTGTGAGGCTGCAGTTAGCATGGATTTTTAGATAGCATGCATGTAGCTTGCATACAAATTGTAACATGACGTGTTTGGGGTTTTTTTTTTTTGTATAAACACCTGCTGAATGAACTTTCTCAGTGTGTTCAGCAGTGCTTACTGCATTCAAATTCTATTGCTATAAAGAGGGTGAGAGGATGAATTTGAAGACGTGAGATCCCCTTGCTTTCACTCAGGCATGCAGTGTGACTCTCACAACTTAGTTGGCCAAGATCCTTGAGACATGAAAGTGAATTCTTCAGCAAGAACAATGGTGTTTTTATTTGGCAGTAGGAAACGATGTGAGGGAACACAATTAAGCTCCATACGCTTGTGCTGAATGGCTTGATTCAGCTATGTTGGTTCACTGATATTTCACTCCTGTTCCTGTGATTGGCATGGGGAGGAATACAGGAGAATGAGTCCATAGATGCTCTCTTCACAAGGACAACTTTCTTATCTACAACCTGTCAAATTCGCTAAAAGCTAATGTCAGTGAATTAAACCCTTTCTGAGTGTACTTGTACAATTTGTTCATCAGCTCGGTTCTGTGAGCAGAACACATCCTTGAATGTCTTCTGTCTCCCAGTCCTCTCCTAATTTGCCGTCTTTGGCATTGAATGTCAAGGAAATAGTATAATGCGAATTTGTGAAAAATATTTTCAGCAAATTCATGCTGATACGGAATTTCCCTGAGAGGCAACATTAATAATGGGTTGGCACAACACATTTGCTGGAGTGGGTTTGATGCCTTGATTGAGTTTCCGTGGTGCGTTTGTTGTTGCTTTGGGGAACGTGTGGATATTGGGTTCAACAGACCATAGAATTTTGAATTAACCTCTCTTTTTCTCTTCATAAATATAATGGCTTCACAATCTGTTCTTGCTTTGGCCTTTTATTTAAGGGAAGAAATGAAGGTTTGATTTAAAACAAGAAACTCGGCTATTTTTGAGCGCATTGTGAGGAAAAATAAATATGCATAAGGAAACATTGATTTCTAAGAATCTTTTACAACTTTCCCCAAAGAGTTTCCTGCACTGATTCTCCATAAAATATTCATTTTAGCCCTACAGTAGAGAAGATGAAAACCATTAGCAGTAAGTTCAGAATATGGCAGCTCTAGTTTTACCCTTTGTTTAGGAGAAGCCTATGATGATTTTCAAGAGTCCTGGTAAAGGCTGGCAGATATCTCATTTTGGGTAATGTCTCTTTTTCTGATAGTTGTAATTGAATAATGTAGTTTTATAAGATGAAGACTGAAAAATAGTAGATTTTTAAAAATCTTTTCAATTCTCTGTTGCAGTTCTGAGAGTATATTCTGCTTGCCTTTTCAGTCAAGGAATTTGCTCTGAAGGTCTCAAAACACCAGACTAGCACTCTGATCCTTTCATTATTTCCAAAGCTTAAGAAGTTCCTTTAGTGTATGAGTGTGTTTGAGAGAGCTACACACTTGGATGGGAGAGAGTAAAGCTGCTAATAGAAGATAATAGTGAGAGGCTGTATCTGTATTGCAGGGTGAAAAATGTGCTCAAGTTAACTCAAGGGAAAGTTGGTATAATAGCTACTAATGTGGTGATCTGTAAACTGAAATACAGAGTGAGTATGAAATGGGTGTTGTTTAATTATGGCATAATTGCTGAAGTACATAACCTTAGCACATTATTTTTACTCTTCAAGTTGATATATTACAAAGAAAGTACAGATTAAATTTATTCTTCAATATTTCACTGTGTTAAATCACTTTTAGCTTATCAAGACACGCGTTCTAGTTATTTTAAATTACTATCTGCCTTCTTTAGCTCAATCTATCTAAAGTATTTAGATATAAACACTTTTTTGAATTCAAAATTTTAAAAAAACCCTCTATCTTTTTTTTCATTTTAAAGAAAAGCTAGTATGAACAGTGTTCCAAGTTTATTAGTTTAACTCTATTTTAATAGCAAGCCATTGACATATTGCTGAATGTTCTTTCTACCTAAGTGCTGGGCATGATTATAAAGCTCTTTGATGCTTTAGTGATTTGTTTCCAGAAATCCTTGTTGAAATTTGTGTGTGTTTTAGAAAGTGAGTTAAATTGGGGAAAATTGAATTAACCTTTGGGACAGCCTGTCTGTATTCCAGACTGGCAGTAAATGATTTGGGTGAAATTTATTTGCTCTAGGAATTAGCTGAAATGATGGTGACCAGAGTTTTAACTGTTCAGAAAATGGTGTTGTAAGACTTGTACCATGCGGTTTTTTTGGTTTTTTGTTTTTTTTTTTCTTTTCCACTGACAGGTCCAAAAGTGGCAGTTTCTGTCCCTTGTCTATAAAACACTACAGCAAGCATAAAATGGCTTTGTATTGGTTATTGTATACACTAGGATTTTTTCCCAAATTTTCTTGTTCTCACAATTTTAGCTCCATTTTTTGTGACATCGAGTAAAGCAAGAAAAAGATAAATTGGTCTTTGCAGCAAGGCAAGCTTAAAGTGCCATAAGCACAGGATGAAACTGGAGGAGTACAGGGCACTGTTTTATTATCAAATGGCTTAATGGCTCTTTTTGGTCCTGCCTTTTCACCTACCAGCTCCAGAGGCAAGAGACTGAATTGGTCTTGCATGGACCTAACTTTTGAATGATCACCACTCAAAGCAGGGCACACAGAAATGAGAATCCCAAGAATCCTTTAAAAAGCTGAGAAACTTTTTTTTTACTACTGTCTGTTACACTATTTTTACCTATAATGGTGACAAAGGAAAATCTTATCAAAAGTTGTTATGATGTTGCCAAGTTCACATAAAAAATGCTGATTTTTTGCATGCAAATAGAAGGCACTTAACTTGTGACCATATAGAGCAAAAGTAATTACTGAGGATGAAAGACAAATCAAGAAAATTAACATGCTTGGGTTTTGTCAAAGAGACAACCTATAGCTCAGAATACTGCAGTTCAGTTTTCATGGTGAGTGTTTTTGGGAAGGCATCAGAGTAGTGATTTGAAAGACTTATTCATTTATTGTGGTGACAAATGCAATGAAAATGTGTTCAGAGGCTTGCTTTATAGTCAATTGCTTCTTGTAACCGATCCATATATCAAGTATTTGACTAGGAGGAACTCATTTTAACATTGTATTGATGTTGATCAGAGCAGAACAAAATATGTTGAATTTCATAGGCTTGGCTATTTAGCAGAGCTGAATATCAGTGTATCTTAAATATGAAGTATTTTCTTTGATAGGATTTGCTACCTGTTGAATATGATCTTTCTGTCAGTCTTAGAGCACAGTAATTTATAATGATAAATATAAGGAAATTGTAGATATATAGAAATAAGGGAAAATGATTGCTCCAAATTTTCTTGTATGATTTTGGTCTAGGATACAATAAGAGCTATTCACTGTTTTGTGGCAGAATATTAAAACTGGAGTGATTTAGAGCATATCTTTACATTTTCTCTGATCTAGACAGTAAAAGACCAGTTCATCTGCATAGGATAATACAACTATACAGTCACATTATTTCTTCATTTGTTTTGTTCTCAGGAATAAAAGCTTTCCAAGGAAGTTTCAACTTTTACCATCATTAAGAAAATGCTCTTAAGAAAAGACCCAGTGAAAGAGTTTGCAACTGGCCGCACCAAATTAATTTGCAGTGTGCAGCCCTCACGGTCTATAGTCAGTGCTTTGATGCAACTCTGAGAATTAGGGATGCCATTAAATCCTCTGCTACTGCAGGTTCTTCAATCCTGAGTGAAAGAAATCCTTAATGTGGCATGAAACTTTCTTTTACCTGGGTTAAAAATGAAATATTTTGCCCCATTCAGGAAATGCCCCAGCATTTTTCCATCCCTGATGGCACAATGCTTCCTCATTATGGCTCAGTGGATTGGATAGGAATATCTGGGGACAGAGAGAAATCTGGAATCCAGTGCATGTTCCTAACTATGTTGCAAGTCTCTACATCACATGAATCAGATTTATAGTTAAATATTCTCTGAATATCTAATTTTGGAATAATGAATAGTCAAGCCATGTTTTAGACATGGCTATGCTATTATATCTTATCCCTTTCCTTGCAACAGTTTTTCTTTAATGTAAGGTTTGCATGGTCCTCCCCTCTGAATGTTTCAAATATGTAAAATAAGAAGATAGAAAATTACAGGACAGAAATTGACTCTTTTTCAAGCCTTTCTTATCAAGGAGGACCTTGTAATAAAAAATATGGAGTATAACAACAAAATACTGATGTCTTCTTGTGAAATGATTGAAATAGTCTGAAAATAGATACTATGCACTTAAATTAAAAATTAAGAATGTGTTGGTAACCTATAATAAAAAATACCAAACTCGACTGGAAAAGTAAAAAAGAACATAAATTTTGTTGTTTGCAGTTAGTGTTCTGAGATGGTGTGCTATACCCCACATTTATATGCCTGCAGAAATATGTATCCATTAGTTATGCAGTTATTGTAATACTGGACTTACGATGAGAACATGAAACCAGAAAGGATAGGTTTCACACACACAAAAGGTTATTTTGTAGTTGACCTCATTGACACAGCTCTTGACCTAGAGTTGCCAGAAAAGCTATGGCATGTTTTGTGATTGACTCGCCTGAGAATAGCAGCAACTTTTCCAAGAGTTGTGTTTTCATTTTCTTTTTGTATGTCAGAGAAAGCAGCCTTAATTAAGATTTGTGTGATGACTGTAGCTGAATTTTTCTTCATTTAGTCAAAGCCTTTAAATTTCTTAATAGTGCTGTTTATAGTATGCTAATTTGAGTTAATTGTACTGCACTAGATGAGACACTGATTTAGAAATGCTTGTAATAGTCCAATTTTGAGTGGAAAGAGACCCTTTCTTGTTTTATTCTTGTAGGCGAGTATTGTCTGCTCTGACCTTCAATTCATGTAATAAATCACTTTTAACACTGGCACAGGTGTCCTCTTGAGTTTAAGTATGTTTTCTATTCATGTTATCTGCTATAATTTTTTTCCATGTATGGCTCATTATCACATCATTATGTGTGCAAGTATTTTTGTAACATCAGTTTTTGCAGACATTTCTACTTTCCTAGCTGAATTTCCTATACTCATTTTTGAGGTTTGTATCCAAACCGTATGCATGAGATTTAAAATACCATATTCAAATCACTCTTGCAATTTTTCAGTGAAATTTGAATCTGTCTGAACCTGATTTATTGTCCAATCTGAAAACAAATGGTCTGATCAAGTAATGGTTGAGAAAGTAGCAAAGAATTCTAGAGTTCTAAAATTTCAGATATAGATAGCTACCTCTGGCATTACAGAGGTGAGATCTTGACTCTGCAGAAATGATTTATAGTAGTTCTTAAAAGTACAGCTAGTATTTCTGGTAGACTGTATGTAAAAGAATACAGGGATTTCTCTTATAAAGTTCTCTTCTGTTTGAACTGAAAAAAAAAGGGGGAAAATAATATGGTTGAGGATCCAGTCCCTTCCAAAGCAGGATTAAGATACCTAGGTCATTCCTGATAGATGCTTTTTCCTTAAAGACACCCAACTGTGGAAATTCCAAGGCTTTCTTAACAATCTGTTTTAGTGTTGCAGTAATCATTCAAACTGTTAGAAATCTTTTCAGCATCTTGGCACAACTGAATTTTGCTTGTTCTTTATCACAGATAAGACATTCCTCTTTATACATTAAAAGATTGTGATCATCTTCATCTTCACCCTCCTTTAAGCTTTAACAATCACATGTTATTAAATCTCAAATATTTTCTTCTTGGTGAAACTCATGATGGTTTTCCTTTTGACTTTTTCCTTTTCATTTCTATATCTTTGAGCTGCCCCAAACAGGTTAAAAACAATCCATCTTGAGTTTTCCCAAAAACTGGAGTGAAGAAAATTTATCTTTTGTACTGTGCTGGTACTTTTGAGTTTGCCATATCCAAGGTGTTTACATATCCAGGTTTCTTGCAGCAGAACTACACTTTTGATACATTTCCAGTTTGGATTGAGATTGGATCTCTAGATCCTTGCCTGAGAAACCTTTATCTACACAATTGTGGTATCTAGATTTGCTCAAGCCCTTCAGAAATTTGCATTCTGGCTGACCTTTCAACACACTGGCAAGTCCAGTACTTATGTGTTGTCTTTAAGAGCAATAAGCACTCTCTTCACAGCTTTTTTGTTAAAACTTCAAACAAGACTGTTAGAGGGGAAAAAATGTAAAAGATAACTTTAGACAACAGCATAATCATGATTGCACTTTGTGTACAGTTGCCTAATCAGTTTTGATCCCACACAATATTATTGCACTTAGACAAATTTTCCTTATTTATATGCAGGAGGATTTTCTATGAGGCAAAGGGCATGAACATAAATTACCTTGCTCACAACTCATCTCTCCCCAAGGTCTGTTACTATTTTGTAAAGACATTGAATTCTGACTAGATTTGTTCTTAAATGATTGACTAATTCTTAACTAATTGATTTTTGGACATTCTTATGTCCTTTTCATATTGCGAGCTACTTAAAAATCATGTGGTTCATTTGTTTCAGGGCTTTTCTAGGACTTAGTAGGTGACAGAAAAAATTGTTGTTTCTTAATTTCCACTTTTTTGAAAGATGAATATTATGTTTTCACTTCTTCCATTTTATTGATACGTCTTATGTGCTTCCCAGATTGCTTTCCTGATAATAACATGGTTCTGAGATGGCTTTACCAATTCTCTAAGTACCCTAGGAGGAAGTTTATTGGGCACATCTGCTCTGAAAACTAATTTACTTAAGTACTCTAAGTACTCTATAACCTTTTCTGTCTGTATTTTTAAATTGAAGTAACTCTTTTGTTTTTTGTATTAATTATGCTTGCCACCTTCTCATTGTTGACCTTTCTAGTTAAAACTAATGCAAAAAAGACATTAAATGCTTTGGCCTTCACCTCTGTTAGTAACTTTTTTCCCTTTGTTGGATAGCAGAACAACACTTTATTTTGTCCTCCTCTTAGTCACTTTGAATAGATTCAGTTTGATTAGTGCAGGATGCAGATATTTTAATTATATTTTGTCCTCCCAGTAGGCCAATTTAAATTTCCACAGAAGGGATTTTTTTTTCATTAACCTTCCTGTATTCATGTTCATGCCAAAAGTTGAATTGCTGCTATTCCTGAAAACTCTTATACCATTAAATACACATTATTTAAACTGAAGGAAAAAAAAAGAAAGAACGAAAAAAGCATTCAAGCCTAAACCAGGGTAAGTCAAACTGAGGAGACTTGACAGTTTTGTTTGCGGAGTGACATATTCAGTCCCTTATTATTCACACAAAATGGAAGTGAACACTTCAACAACTGGAAATCACTTTGGCATCATCAGTCAGTCAGAGGATTTGATGGTGTTAATGTTCCTGATTCTCTAGTCTCCTAAAAGGGAACCTTTTATATTCTGGAATGGCTTTATTACATTTAGAAATTTTCAGTCTTGCCTGTTCTACCATGGGACATGAAAGCATGATGAATCATGATATTAACATGGATATGTTAAAATTAATCTAATAAGAAAAACATTAACATCACAATCTCAGCTCTTTCAGAATTAACTTGGACTTATTCTCTTTGACTTGCTTAAATTCCATAATTTATTTTTTTTTAATATAATCCCTTTAGGTCTACCCCTGGTGCAATTTTAAAAAAATAAATGCTTAGCATATATTCTCCCTGGGACAGGACACACGACAATGGCTGAAGATGATTAAAAGCACTTAAGAGCAGTCAGATAGGGAATTTTCACTGAGTCTTTAAAATGTTCTCATGCATCTGAAGCAGAATAATGTTTTACCATTTTATGTGCAATTTACAGGCTACCTGTGAGCTGAAGATTGGGAATGTGGACAACAAAGAAAAGATAGTTATGGATATACTTTTGTCTTCAGGCGAGACAAGAGTGTTGAATGTGATGGTAAATACTATCTACTACTACTCATATTTCCTATTAGTCACAGGGAAGAGAAGCTATCTGGCTGTAGGAGACTGAGATTTACAGTGCTGAAAATGTATTAATCCTGCATTAAGGAACTTAAAGGAAGACTTCAGAGCTGAAGGAGAGATTTGCCTTTGCTGTGTGTGTATAGAAAGGAAACAACATGAAAGAATTTAGTTAAGTTGAATCTTTCAACTTACAATATATGTTCTTCAGGATGAATTTATCAACATTTTTGTTGGATAGTTATGTAAAAGGTCAGAGAGCATCAGATACCATTGTAAAATACTCTATGTGTTTTGTGACCAGACAATTTAGAAGAAAAATTTACTTGTTATAATACAGATTGTCAGTGATGCCAAGGCTGTTAGTGTGCCATAAGCACTGGCAGACATTTTGCTAAAACTGTGATAAATAAGTATTATGGCAAAGATATCTGAATTATTTCTGAGATTTCAATAGATTAAAATGTAGATACAGTATTTTCTAAGGAATAGAAAATGTAAGATTTTAGGGTGACTAAATGTAGTCCAAGATGCAAAAAATACCTTCAAGTTAGCAATATCTAAATAGCATAAGGTTATTGCCAGCAGACGGAGCTTTTTGATTTGTTTTTAAAATTTTGTTGTTTGAATCCCATGAACTGCTTGCTGTTGCTTGGTTGGGCATATCAGGTGGTAACTTGCTGTAGGCAGCACAGCAAGTGAAACCAGTGAAATGTTGTTACAGCCTTGGGCACCTAAAATCTATGCTATTTATTAGCGTCATCAGACAGGTAATTCAGAGCATAGATAATAGTAACTTATCACAGCCCCACATAACACAAGGATGAAATCAGTCTCTCCAAGCTAAACCTGAAAGAGTTGACAACATATGCTAGAGTATGTAAGCTGTAGCTTTCATCATTCTATTAATGAAATACCATTTGGACTACCATACAATTACAGACAAACAAAGCAAAAAAAAAAAAAAAACACACACACACACACAAAAAACCACCAAAACCCCAAGCAACTAATAACTATTTCATTTTATGACTTTGTATTTTGGAAAGCATACTGAATTAAGCCTTCCATTGGTGTCATATTTACAAAATTGTTTTACAATTGTCTGCCAGACAATGTATATTTTTCCACTAAATCTTAGAAGTGAGTGGAAGCAAGAGTCCTACTAGCCTTCTGAAAACTGAAAATAACCTACCTAAATGAGGTCACAGATTTCATTGTTTATTTGGGGCAGTGTAGGAGGAGAAGACTTTTTGCATGTCCTCCATTCTTCTTACCCTTGCATATGTCTTTATGAGGCTGTGTGTCATTACCAATGAAATGCTGTTGCATTTATCTGATGATTAAATTGCAGGTTTGTGCAAATAGGTATAATTAGCTAATGGTGAAACCTGGTGCAGAGAGCATGCTTTAGAGTCAGCCTAGTTCTTGCAGTAGAACTTGAGCAAAAGTTACTTGGCAATCAAAATAAAACCTAAGGTGTTCAAGGGATAAGTATCCAGGATGTGCCACAGTACATATGTACCCATTGTTTTCTGACTCAAACACAATAATTTCAATACCCAATTTTCCTCCATAATAAAATTATATTTTCCTGTCTTGTTCTGCTTGTTTATCAACCTTAAGTTCTAGATATTATTATTAATAATAATTTTGTATGCACAAATGTATCAAGTAACCTCTGATTTCAAATTTTTCAGTTTTAAAAAGGAAATTGATTAAGATAAGACTAAAAAACTGTGAAAAACTACAACACAAACCTCCCATTTTGTTTTGTGCAATAATTTGTTCTTGATAACACAATATTGAGGACTGTTGTTGTAGCCAGATTTTTACAAAGAAAATGAAATAAACCCAACAAGTTCTTTGGTTCTTTTTGGTCATGTTTAGAGAAAGGCAGCTTAGTGGTTTAGCTTGAGCCTGGAAATTAGGAGAAGCCCATCTAGGCCACAGTATCGGGAATGCAACGTTTGCTCGGTGTTTTTGAGAAGGACTGAAATTATTGCAGTCCTTCTCCACCTACACTCACAGGGTGTTCAATCTAACATCCATTCCTATTGGCAAGCAGTTACTTTCCAATAGATTTTTTTTTTTTTTTATGTAGCAGATTGTTTTCTTTGCTTTTAGAGTCTTTTGAATTTCTTTTGTCTCAGTTTGATATTGTAACTTTCCAACATAATTCTGAGGAAGAAATAAAATGAACCAAACTGTATGAAAAATTACTGTTACAGTAGATATTGAACATGTTATATCTGGAATTATCAGTGCATAAATCATCATCTTAGGAAGATTTTCTTGTCATGAGCTAGAATTCACTGAAGTAGACCTCAGCCCTTTGAAGTGTTAAGATCTGCTGATCACATTAAAAAATCCTTCATTTTATTGATTTTATTTTTCTTGGAGAAAATAGTGATAAAAATGGATCCTAGAATAAAATTAATTTGTAAGTTTTTCTCTGTACTGCATAAAAACGTCAATTTTTTAACTGTTAAAAAGTTGATGGCCTTATTAATTTTACTGAAAGAAACAATCTTCTGTAAAGTTGCAGTTAAGTCTCTGGCATAACTGTATTTTTAGAGTGGTAAAAAGACAAAAGACAGCTAGATGAATCCTAAATGAGAGAACATTCCTTTCTTTGTGTGTTGATACAGAGGACTCATTAAATCTCATATTGGGCCTGCAGACACTGCAGAAGGACAGACATTTCAGAGATCTCCAACCTCTTAGGAGCTTTGGAGGTTAATGAGCCATCCCATAGTTATTATTTTGTGTTTTATCAGGGGATTGCTCCGGGCTTTTATTTGATTTTCAGATTGTAGTATAATCTCCTATGTGTGAGTGCTGGACAGCATCAACTTTAAAAATGCCTTGTTTTCCAGTACTGATGGGCTATACCAAAATATTTTAATGCTGAGACTTTTATGATTCTCCAAGTATCCTATCATTAAACATTTTAGACAAGAATCAGCAGGGTTTTGTGGAGTTCTTCAGAGACCCAAGAACACTTTGGCCAGGGGAAAGTCTGTCACACTAGCCTCTGCTGGGTGTATTGGGACCTCCAAATATTCTAGGTTTTAATCATAGAATAAATAATGCTTCACCTCCTTCAGAGCCTCCAGGCTAACTTTGGTCCCATGCTTGTCTCAGAAGTGTCCTGTTTGAGGTGTTTTGATGTCAGGATGAAGGGCAACCAGTTAGTATGTGGAGTATATTTATTTGTACATACCTCCACTTCCTTCACCATATCCTTGGCAGACTAGAGAGGCCAGTGGGGTAGCACTGCCTCAAAACTAGAGAAGCAAATGAAAAACAAGAAGAAAGGGAAGAAAAGGGCTCAAAAAACTGTATTACGGTATTGCTGGAGGATCAGAATTGAATAATTTTTATGTCAGTTGGGATCTTTCATTATAGCTACTCTCATGTTTGTTTCTTCAAGATAGTGTTGTTAAAAAAAGAACCAAAACCAAGATGCTTATTTGTCTACTAAATCTTCTAAAGCCATCATGGTATTGTGCTAACTTAAGTTTCCATTGTTCTAATTAAAGCTTCCATTAAGGAAGTATATAAGAAGATATTTAAATATGTGGCAAATGTGAAACCACCTCCTCTAAAGCAAACAAAGAACACTACTACAGTCATTGGTGTTACACCTTCAATGTAGTTTGTTTTATGTAGACCTGAAAAGCATTGCAGTAGCATTACCATTAGAAATGATGATTTATCTTGTGCATGTTATGTGTTTGAAGTAGTAGGTCCATGTCTCAGGAAAAGGAATCCCATTCTTTAGGCATAACACTTAGAAGTCAGTAGCAAATTTTCCAGCCCCTTCTTTGAGTTTTTGATCAGAAACTTGGGGTCAATTCTCTTCAGGTAGAAGCATCCTTTTGGAGAATTACAAACAAAATTCAAAACTATTCCTCTTCACATATTCTCTCTCATACTCTGCAGATGTCTGTCCTTTATTTAGAGACTTGTAATCAAGATTCTCATCTTAGTATTTCTGATTTCTTCAATAAACCCAGAAAAACAAAACAACCATGCTTTTTCTGAAAATAAATCTATATTTTGAGGTAAAATGTATACTGGAACTCATTATCTTTGGAACCTAAGTAAGAAGTTGAAGAATGAGAGTCAGTTGAGTGAATGTTTCTCTTGTGTGGGGGAGAGGATTAAGGGAGCATGGAACTAAAAAGACATTTGTTTTATAGGAATTAGGCCTTATTGTGCTGACATGCAGTGTTTTTCCACTCCAGTTGACATAGTTAGACATCCTCTGACACCCTAGGGGATGTAAATCAGAGATTGAGAATTTTAGACTTTTTTGCTCTCCAGAGATATGTATCTAGTATTTTAATGATTATTTATCTCTCCAAAATATACATTTGCTTAGATGTATGCAGGCTGAAATATATGTAAAAATATATCCCCACTCAAATCTTCAGAAGCCAAAAAACTTTGGAATGTATGTCTTGTTAACATTTTGCTATACATCTTCCAGAGGTGTACTAGGAACAGCCTGCTGTACAGCTGTTCTCCTCCAGCTGAACAGGTTCATAGGGAATGAGGAGCTTAGAGCAATTTGTAGGCAATGAAGCAAAAAGAAAAATCCACAGAGAAGCAGCTGATGTTAGCAGCTTTTAAAGAGAATAAAAGGAAAGGAGAAGAATAGGGAGACAAATGTAGAACAGAGGGAGAGAACAGGATTTTGGATGAAATCTGAATTACTGTTTTTCAACACCAAGGAGAAGCTACGGTGCTTACTTTAATAAGCCACACTTTATCCTTTCATGCTTTTTGCTGCCTCCTGAACAATATCTGTGCTTACCATACGCAGATGCTAAGCCAGTGCCTTACCTTCCTTGCACAAATGGCTGGGAGCTCAAGGCTTGCAGCCAAAATTTTGTGTTAGAGCTTTGTCACTGACACACACCTAGAACTCAGTCAGGAAGGTGTTTAGGGCATGTTAAATTTTAAGCACATATTTAAATCCCACTACTTGCCTTAACACCATTCTGGAATGAAATCTGCATATTAAAATCTGCAAACTAATCTTGCAGTGCCTGTTCACTTATTTGTATGCCAGGAATAATAATACTTAATTCCTATGTGTGTTTAGTAGCTTAATTCAGGGCATTTATACACCACTCTAACATGAAAGAATTGTGGTTCATTACTGTATTTCATTAGCATTCATAGGAATTGTTGTGTATGTAGTTCAAAGAGGTATACATCTAAATTTTCTTGGCATTACACAATTGAAAATTTTAAAGGAAAGACTGTCTGTATTAATTGTCATTAAATCAATATCAGAGTTAATCTCCTTAGCACAGAAATCACATGTAGTTTACTTTCAAGTGGTCCTTTAGTGACTTTTTATTTATTTATTTGCTCTTATACAAAGTGAATTTGAGATATTCACTGTCAAAATAATAAAGCAATATGCAGTTTATTTCCAGCAGGACCTGTGAACTAAGGAAAGCAGTGAAGTGAAAAAAAACTATGAACATAGTATAAGAGCAGCTGTGAGAATACTAGATATTTTTATTTAGACATTTTCATACGGGCATTATTTAGAAAGAAAATAAATACTTCACGATATACAGATAATCAGATAAATCCTTAAAGAAAAAAATGTATAAGAATTACTAAAACCACTTTAAAATGTTATGTTTGCTGTATTTTTTAAAATGCATGAGTGATTTTAAATTCCCCATAAGAGTACGTCTGATATTCCTGAGAAATGTAATTGATGGGATGCAGTGTCACGGCTCAGAGGGACCCATTATTATATTTCATTGGTTAGTTTATTGCCTGTGGGTGAGAACAGGCAATAGAACAACGTGTCAAACTTACTTTTAACCCTTGGTCTTAGAAGAAGCTAAATTAAAGGTTTAAGCATATTTTAAGTTATTATCCTTAGACTTGTCTTTCTCCTTCTCTGTTTGCAACCAGCAGACATGAATGTTATCCAGTTTTCAGTGTCAGCCTCTTATATTCTGTTCCACATAGACCTATTGTTTTCACCACAGGTCCCTTCATGCTTTTTCCTGTACTTTGTGTGACAAGCTATAGCTTGTGTCAGTTAACTTCAGTGATTCCTGCTTAGGGGAAAAAAATGTGAAAAAAAAAATAGAAATAATTTCACTTTTGAATGACATGAAAAAAGGACGAAACTGGCATATTGTTTTGAAATGTACACAGGTCATAGATGAGACAAAAGATTGTGGCACACATGCTTAGAAAGAGGAATAGACTGTTTTGAAATACTGGAACAGAAAATGGCAGAATATGCTTTTACTGCAGAAATATTTTGAGTGTATGTGAGTAATTGCAATGCTGCTGGAGCTTGTTCCTTACTGAGCTTCAGACATAAACTGTTTGTGTAGGTCAGACAGAGGGCAAACCAGGCCAAATCACACCTCTACTCTAGAGAAGATATGTGGCTATGGGCCAGGAGATCAGTGAAATTAATTTTACTATAAATTTGGAATGAAACCCTAACTCTGTATTTACTCCCACTTTCCTGTCTCCATCCCCTGCCCTCAAAGTCTTCAATCATCAAGTAATGTAAAAAGTAATGAGGGATGCTGATAGGCTAGGGACCATGGTGATGATAGCCTTTATTTCTTCCCAGAGAAATGTGTGTTTCACAGAATTAATGTAAGGATGTTAGTGTCTCTTAAAAATAAAGAAAAAAATAGAGTAATGTAGAATAAAACAATGTGGAAAGCACTTTTTTTTTTTTTTTTTAGCAGCTTTAAGATTGAAGGAAGCAGCTCCAAAAATCCATTGTTGTAAGCCAAGGAGACCTCTACTCTGTTGGGTAAAAATACATGTATAAGATTGTCTTATGACTTTGTCACTAGAAATCACAGAAGGTGCTCATAGTACTAAACCTGTGATAATACACATTATGCTACTGCTACCTGCTTAATTCAAGTCCATATTCCCAAGTTCAGATTAATTATTTTATTTTCCTTGTCTGACAGTTGTTTTGGGATGGTGAAGGATGGAAAGTGCTGAACTCTCTCCTCAGAGATGCTGATGTCATTAAGTGTCCTAGCCTTTGCCCCATACACGTAATTCTGCCTGTTGTTAGATTTGAATAAAGCCAGCTCAGCAACAAAGACAATTATTTTGAGAGAAGTTTTATGTTACAGCTCTTTATTTCCCTACTGAGGGTTTTTTGTGTTTAGTGACTCCGTCTTGGGAATCCACCTCATTTCTTGGCTGCAATGACCTTTGTGTTTATAATGTTTCATCAGTTTCCAAGCAGCCAGTTGGAGGTGAATACTGTAGTATTATTGTTTATCATCCATTCATGTGACAAGAACATAATTTCTTTAACCCCCTGGTCCCTTTCCCTTTTAAGCTTTTATGTAATGCATTTTGTTGAAATCTAGAAGTATTAGGTTTGTTGCTTTTCAGACAGGTAAGAGGTTTTATGATTTTAGGCTTCTGTTTTAAATGTGTCAGTTTGAACTTTTTATCGTTGTACATGATTTTTCCTGTGCTAGAAGTTTGAACATGTATCTGTTGGTTATATCATTGTGTCAGTGTTTTATCCTTATTACTAAAATAATAATACAATATTCTTTCTTTCTTAAATGCTTTTCAACTATAAATCGGAGAGTATTTTGTAAAGGAATTCAGTAGTTAGCTACAGTTTACACGTTGGGAAATTGAGGTACAGGAATTGCCTGGAATTAGACTTAGAAAGCTACCATAGAAATGGATATTAAGGCCACATTCATCACCCTCTTCTGCTTCCAAAACAGTGAGATTATCATGCTCCCATGCAGACAAAGAAACAATTCTTAAATGCATGAAGAACATTTCAATCTCATTCCTTTACCTTTGTTTGTGTTTTTTTCCTCAGTTGGATACAGTGTCCTTGCTTATTTCTAAGGAAATTAACTGTGAATTAAAAAAAAAAAAAAAGATGGATTTCTCCAAATATTAGCACACTCAGTTTAAATTAAATGAATTTAAATTAATGCTTCATGTTCAAAATATCTATACTTGAGAATAGCCAGGTTTAACTTTATTTTTGTTTTGGGTCTGGCTTTTTGATACTTTAGCAAGGAAAAGGGCCTTTGCTGTGCAGGCCTGTCTGATAATGATCCTCATTCATTATCTAGATAGCATTTTACAGCACAAAAAGAAAAAAAATGTTAATATCAGCTGTAAGAACTTACACACCTCCTTTTGTTGTGACAGTTCTTCTGAAACATTATTTTAAATAACTAATCCTTTAAAAAAATCCATTTCATTAAAAAAATGCCAACCAGTTTACTAATGACATTTAAATGGATTAGTGCCATGTCTTCTGTGAGATGTTTCCTGATAGTCAAGTTTTAACAAGAAAATACATACCAAAACACAGTCCCTGTTTGCAACTGAATCAGTTTTTGGTAATAATTTACTGAAACTACATTTAGTTCACTGGAAGCTTATTTACATGGTCATGTTTAGGAGAATTAATCTGTAAAAACGAATCTGAAGTGGATTATTTAAATCAAATTAAGTCCTTATATAGATGTTCATTCAAAATAAAAATTGCCTTGATTTGGTTTAACTTAACTCCCTTCCAAATGAATTATGACTCCCAGGGATTTAACATAGTTTAAATAATCGACTTTAAGAACTAAATACAGAAAAATTTTGCTGCATGCTTTTGTGTACACAATGTGCCTGGGAGAAATCTGTCTGTCTGACCCTTTCTCAGATGTCAGCATAGGTGTAGACAATAACTGAATTTAAGGAGTAGTCTGAAGTCTTGCAAAAGGTATTAAATCTCTTTGAATTTGGAAGTGATCTTTTAGGAGAGGGCAGGATGCAGACATATAAACTCTTAAGCAGGCAGGTATTTAGGGTTGCAGGGACGTAATATCTTGGTACCTGCTTCCATGAACTGTGGAACTCTAGTCTAGTCTTTAAGGCTAACTTTTGTTGAGGTGCTCATGAACCCATCCCCTGGGAAGGAATACATTGGATAGGATCATCCTCTGTGGGCAGTAGGAGGTTGGAACTTGACTAGTAATTGTAATTATTTGTCATTTATTTAGAACATAATAGTTTCCTTATTCTGAAATTTCTATTTGAATACATTTCAGTAATAATCCTGAATGGTCAATAAAGTATTCATAAGGTTCTTTGACTGTGTGATTTTTTTTTTTTAAAGGATGGCATTTCTTTCAAAAATTTAGAGTATCATCACATAGGTTTGTGGGCGATAGATGACTTTAAGCAGACATAGGACCAGACAGATTCCTAAAGGAAGATAAGTCCCGTTTCTACCATAGCTGTGATGTGCTTGAATGAACATGGAATCTTGGAGGAACATAGAGGCATGGTTGAAATGAAGAGATCTCTCCCATGAGTGAACTTCTTGGTATTTAAAAATGAAGTCTCTTATGGGCAGGAGAGACTTGCGTTGCAAATGATGACAGTCATTAGAGTATTCAAAGTAACTTCCTCCTGTCCCAGTTTTTCTCTGCCAATTTTGCATGATGTTGCATGATTCCAGTACTTCCTCTTCAGTTGTAGGGGATTGTATTTTTTTCACATGACACTTAGGAAACAGCATTATTTGAGGATGAAATATTTTGAGAGGTAGATGATATCCCCTTTTTTAAAACAATATAATGAATGATTCTTGGGTATGATCTTAACCTTGATAATTTTCCCAGTACATCAAGGATGTTAACAGAACTTCTCAAAGGTAAAAATGCTGTAAAGGGCAGGGGAGGGGGAAGCTTCTGAAAGTTAAGAGAAAGACTGATGGTTCTGTGTATGCAGTAAGTACACAATAATTCCAGATATAGGTGATTTCATTTTCAGAACATTGGAAACATTATTGTCTTCTTGACTGATTTTTACATGGCACAGTTTAAAAACTGGATTTGTTTCTCTCTGCTTGCTTAGTAGAAAACATCGATGGAGAGAAAACCATAGCTATAGCAAGAAGCATCACAGAAATGTTCATTTCAGCAATACTAACTTTATACACTGATTATGCTATTGGATTTTGAAAGAAGAGAAAGGAAAAAGGAACTGTGAAATAGTAATAAAAGGAAAACAACAGAACGGTTTTGAGAACTGAGAACTACCTAGTAATATCCTTCCCATTTCACCTTTGTTTGAAACACAGCAGAGAACCATAATGAAATCTGTTACTGGTGTACAAATGTACTTTGCACATATGGATCAACTCTGGAGTAACTGAAAAAAATTATGATGGGGAAAAACAGAGTTATACTGTGCAAGCACAGAACTGCAAATACATATTTGATACTTGCAGAAAAGAATCCTCTCTGCTGAGGGTCCCTGGCAGGATAAAACAGCAAAATCTGCCTTGCAGTTCCTTCTCCCTCACCCCTGGGTTGAAGTCCCCATCCTCTGCTCTCATTTGTGAACTGTTGCTGCTTGCCAGGTCCACAGATAAGAAAAGATACTGAAAAGTAGTAAGTACTTTTCTTCTGGCTGAGCAAGCTAAATATGCTGTGGGGTCAGATGAACTCTGGTACCTGCAGGTCAGGAGGATTGTAAACTGAGCCCAGAGTGAAAGAGGAAGGAGAAAAGGGCAGATTGAACTGTTTTTGCATACACTTGAACATTCAATTTAAAAATGTTCGACAAATACAAAAATGTTTGTTGTCTGTATAGGTACATATTTGTATCATTCTTACCCACTCATGCAGTACATCTGAAGTGACATATCTGTTTACTTCCCATTCATAACTTTGGAGCTGAAAATGCTTCTTTCCTTGTTTTTTTATGGGGTTTTGTGCTTTTTATTTTTTAGTTCAGCATCTACAGTAAATATTTCTTGGGTAAATATCTTCTGAAACCTCTGAATTATTAAAGCGTAAATTAGATGATTTAAGAGCAGAACATTGTTTATAGAAGTGCACTTGTCATTGCTGGAAAGGTAAAAGAAATAATCCTACTATGTCAGTAGTCCCTTGGGAAGACCTTACATTCCTGATATCATCCATGTTTCTTGTAGTTCAGAACACTTGTTAAGCTGAAAGGGGGGAAGAGAAGTGCATGACATTTATATTTGTTGTAACATAAACCATTCCTTATCTCTCCCCTCAGTCCCTCTCCTCTGCTTCCCTTCTGTCTCCATTTACAACTTCACTATTCCTCCTGCCTACTGGGACCATAACCTTACTGTATATCTTTCTTCTTTTTGCTGCCCTCTACATATCTAAAACAATCTTTTATTTTTTTTTCCTTCAATAGTCTCAAATCCCCCCCAAAACAAACCTACATTCTTTTAATGTGTTTGCTTCCTGTTCTGGTTTTTTTTTTTAGACTAAATTTTCTCCTATCTCATCTTTGCCTAACAATTCCCAAATCAGCCATCTCATGGGTCTGAAATTGCTGGTGACACTGCCAATTATATCTGCTAGTTCTTGTCATTCGGTTGTGGAACTGAACACTTTATTTCTTTTCTTTTCCCTGAAAGAAAATCTGAGAGAGATCTAACTATGCCAGAATGCACTGTTCTTTCAATCTGGACTGGCTTTCAGTAAGCCTGGAAAGCATCTCTATACCCTCATCAACTTCTCAACAGTTTAGCAGTCATTTTACTCACACTTGTTAACATATTTCCTGGTTTTCATCTTAATTAGACATTTGGTGGTGCAGGTTTCTGTTTTTCAAATTTCCAAATGAGCCTGAGGAATTTTGTTGGTATTTTTTTGGGAAGCATTTATATCTTGAAAGAACAGTCCAACTTGCACTTTATCCTATTTAGATTTACAGAGTAAGCATCCCTGTGCTGTAATCCCATGGGTAGCTGGTCTGGATTGGTGCTCTGCAAAGGCAGTGAATACAGAAGCAGCAGTAAGTTTAGCTGCAAGTAATTGTGATCACAGCCAGTTTCATTCAAAACACGCTTAGAATATAAAGTGGTGTGTCTTTCTTTTGGAGCATTTGCCCAGGAAGTGACAAACTTGGGAAGATTTGAATGATGCGAAGTTCCTTTATAGGTTTCACCCTGAATTTCGTTGCTTCCCTCAGAAGAATTGAAACAAGAATATTTTAATATTTTGTGGAATGTTTTGAGATTGTCTCTTAAAGAGAAATGTTTCAAAAAGTTGTACAGCTTTTGAAAGAAGTTTTGAAGAGTCCATAATTTTGCATTAATATTTCTGTGTTAATAATTTTGAGGTTCAAATTAGTGCTGTTATAAATGGCAGCACTTAGACATGTTTTCTATGTTCCTAACTGTTCAGTCACCAAGCAAATGTGGTAGTTAGCTATCTTATAGCAATTCTATGTGGGAGAACAACTAAAAGTATGAAGTTAATGCAGCAAAATTAAGGACCATTAAGCCCCTATATGGAAACCTATTGAAAAGTGGAGTGCTTAAGGGAGGATTAAACTACAAAAAAAAAAGGCATTTTAATTCAGAGAGCATCTACATATAGCTTAATGTGTTTTAATTTCTGTCCATTAACTTATACTTTTAGTTGATTCTTTTTAATTATCCCAAATGCAGGTAGCCCCAAGTGATACTACATCTTCTTAAAAGTATATCTTTGGAAGGTTTCTCTTTAAAATTTTATATCCTTCTATCAGGTAACCCAAGAAAAATTAAAAAAGGCAAATAGTTATATGCTTTCTGTTGTCAACTGGTTATGGCAGCAAACATGACCATGATAATGAGAGAATTTACCATTTAAAAAAAATATGTAGGTTAAAAGAAAATTCATATTTTACAAGTAGACATTAAAGGCTTGAGGGGAATTTAAGCGTTCATGAATGATGGACACAGTGGAAAATCATGGAGAACAGAAAATAAAGACCAAGATAATAGTAAAAGACATTACATACCTGTCCACTGAAACAGAATGTTCAAACCTGACAATTTGTGGTTGAAGAGAAAAATACAGATGTTTGTGTGTTTGGCACAGCTGATTGTAAAGAAATGCATGAATCTGTGCTATGACAAAGCAGGGATTTATCCTGTTACTTCATGCTTGTTCCCTAAGCAGTCTTTCTCTTTATTTCTGTGTCATCTTTTCAGGCTTTACTGACTTTGTAGGGATTCAGCTTGGATGCTTGGTTGTCATTTTATTGTCCCTTAGCCAGAATCACCATCTCTATGTAAAGAAATACATACAACTGCCAGATGAACTGTCCACATTATAATCAATTGAAGTTTCTTATCCATCATGAATATGGGAACTCAGCAGCCTTTTCAGCATTGCTGAGGTTGTGTCATGGACATGAACATTGCTACACCAGTCCACTGGAATCAACACTCATTTTTGTGTTATGCTGTGTCATGCACTTAAGTAGAAGTCCAAATAGCCACAATGAAGACAGAATACAGTAAGAAACAGATATCAACATCTCACATAGAAAGAAACAGAGCATTTTCTAATTCTAAGAGTTACTACTTTTGGGAAGGACAAAAGATCTGCTGGTTATTGCTGGTTTGAGGTTTTAAAGGACCTTGCTAATGTCAATTTAATGTATTAGAATGCTATTGATTTTTTTAAATAATAACCTGTACAATTAAGAAGATTAAAAAAATACTATCTGTTGTTGTTACTAGAGAGATTTCTTATCATGTGGTAATGATACATTTGTTGCTATGTAGATGTATTTATATAATCTGGTCATTATTATTTTTTTATATTTAATTAATTATTGACAATAGACAATGTGGAGTAACAGTTGAAACCAGTGCAGCATTTCAGTTTGGAGATACATTAGATCTTCAGTGCAGAACTTTACAGAGGTGTCCTGTTACAAGGGCAGAAGCACAACAGTCTTCATAGAAAGATGCCAAAAACTTGCATTTCCTTTATCATGATTTACAGTGGACTGCCAGTCCTGGGGCTAGTGCTTTTTCTTGTTTACTCGTGCATTCTGCTGTTCAAGTGTGTAGACTTGTGTTCTCCATTTAGAGAAATCAGTGCTTTTGTCCACCCTCCCTTTTTTTTCCTCTGCCAACCATTTTTCTTGTCACCTAGCTTTCCCTATTGCTGGGTGAGCAGCTTATGAGAAATAAACCACTGAGGCACATCAAACCTTATAAGAAGTCCAGGGCAGTAATTCAGTGGCTGAGTTTTCCAATCCATTCTCTTTCAAGTGGCTTGTTTAAAAACAAAAAACAGAAACAAAACCTCACAGTGTCTCTTGTTGGTATTTAACAAAACTATAGAAAGACCTTTTGCCTTAATAATACCAGTGACATGCATTTTGTTTATCTTTCTAATTATTTATTTATAGTTGACATGAAAATGCTTCCCACTAGACATCACTAACTGCACAAAACCAGTTGTGTATTGCTTTCGTGAGACTTATGTTATTATAGCATGATTAAAATAGTATATTAATTATGCATCCTGCCATAAAACTGAATACAGAAGAGGAAATAAATATGTATTAATAATACATTAGTTATTAATCTGTGTATTTGTCATTTCAATGAGATGTAAAACTACTGCATCTTCAGTTCATGAAGACCACCACTTATCTGTTTTATAAGTCCACTTACATCTCAATACTGTGGAAGGATAAGAATTTGTTTAAAGTCGCCATGTTTTACAAATGAGTAGTCCCAAGCCAAAACTATTATATTAAAAAGCTACAAATTTTACCTGACTGTGAGATACAGTGGTAGCATAATAAAGCAGATTTACCACTAGACTGGGCCATGTACAGTAAACTTTCAATCATTAAAAGTGGGTGACACCTTTCTGAAGCAACAAGATTGATTCTGACTTTTATTATTTTTTTTTCCTGAGAATCCTTATACTACTAGAAAGGGAACTTTTATACTAAAGGGAAGCCAGCTACAGCTTATGGAGTTGATGAAAAGTGTTGCAGACATGGGTATTTAAAAAACAGTAGGCCTTGTAAAGTACATCATTTGATGGATTAATTTAACAGATTATTGTAAGGTGAGCGAATATGTCAGATTTGAAGATGTTACACCTACTAGATAGTATCCAAGGGGTACCTAAATCTTTGCACATCAAACTGTCTTTTAGTTAAAGGACAGAACCAGGAGATCAGGAAGTAAAACAGGAGCCAGTTAGCTGCAGCAAACTTATACTAAATAAAACCATTTGCTTTCTTTTTGGCTCAAGATAGAATAAAAATTAGATAATTTAATGTAAGAGCTGCTTGGCAAGATTTTCACTAGGAAATTAAATGTGCCTGGGATTACTGATGCCAAAGAAGCTAACTGTCATGGAGTGATCCATGTCTATATTATTAAAATTTTCTAGTTTACAAAGAAGGTGAGTGCAGGAAAAACACCTCTAGAGAGTACTTTAAACTCCTAAAATTTGTTTAAAATATAATTTGGGATAAGCTTAGTCTTAGTTGTCCAGGAATAAAACTAATCCATGGAGTATTTGTGAAAGTTAACAGGGGATTGACTTTCAGTCACATTTGCTAGCAGTGATTATTTTCTTGGTAGTGCTAGTGCTGTTTAGTGAATGACCAGTAGATGAAGTTGTCCAAAGACATATTTCTGTGGTAGATGTTAGTTTCATCATTAAATGGCAAGATTTAAAATGGAATGATGCATATGAAGGGGAAACTACACTGCTGATGAAGTTAAGTTAAAAACACACAAAATCCTTAAACTGACAGGAATGGTATGATTATATTTTCACATTATCTTAATATTGAACAATGACATGTATAAACTTTCATCATGGGTGTCCATTTTTAAAAGATGTTTGATTATCTTGATTTAAGCGTTGTGTCAGACAAGACAGGTTAAAATAATTACTGTTAATATTAGTGATAGCAACATGACAACAGCAAGAATATAATGAATAATATGTAGCTCTCTCTTTGGATTTGCACCAAGAGATCTAGAAGTACGTGAATAAGAATATGAATATTATTTTATGTTCTGTGAAAGAGTCAAGTGGAGTGTCATGACCAGAATCACCTTTTAGGTCACAGGCAGCATCAGGAGTAGAATGCAGATATTTTGAATCCCACAGTATAGCTGTTCAATGTAACAGCATCAACACTTTTGCACATAGGTTAAAATTTTTCCCACATAAATTCTGAAGAAGGTTCTGAATCATGTATCATGGACAAGTCATCTTCAAGAGTCATGATTTAGAACAATATGGGAATGTTTACTGAACTAAAATGGCTTTCTTTTTTCGTGTATCTCCTCTCTTGTGTTTTAATACCTTCTTAGTTTTCTCTAGCAGAAGACAGAAAAGATCACCCATTCAAGAAAGCTGTCTGCCAAAAAGCAGATTCACCTCTCTATAAAGACTTTTTGATAAATTTTCTATATACTTCTAAAATAACCCAAACTTCCACTGGTAGAAAATAACAGTCTCTTTTTATGCAATATTTTTAGTGTATCATTATCCTTATTCTTGGCAAGATGTTTTTTTCTTTAGTGTCAAACCTGCTTTTCTTTTTTTATAAGTCCATAATGTCCTCTGCACTTTCCCTTTTACAGCAACTGTTGATATATTGAAAAATTCTGCATGATGTTATGTGTGGAAAATCTTGACAATCAAGTATACCAAGGAGTGAATATATTCATTCTTTCATTATTATATGCAAACTTCTCCATCACTTTCATGAGAATACTCAAGAAACATTTTACTATTTTTCCTTGAAAATGTGCCTATATATCTTCCTTTCTAAAACCACTCTGTTCCTGACAGTGTGAACCCCTCTAAGTAAGAGAGATGAACACACATGAATATTCGTGAATATTAGCTTGTAAACAAGAAAAAAAGAAGCTGAAAAATCCCCTTATTGATATTGTAATCATTCAGCTATTGTACTGTTGAATTTCCTTAATTTTAAAACAATGTTGCACAATTATATATTCACTGTTTTCTTTATTTTGTAAAAACCCTGGAGTGATTTATGTGAGAGGAAATAAAATGATCTGACTGGCTCCTGAATGCTTTGGCTGTTTTAGGGAACTTTGGTAGATGGAGTTGTTTTGCATTACTTGTTTGGATATTTTCCTCTTCTTTATCATCTTTCTTTTTTTTGTAAGTAGCATGTCCTACTGTTTACTAAACTTATATAGCAACAGTGCATTCATTCAGTTACTTTGCAGGGATGCTTTGGCAGTTCTGTATTTTCCTAAATGCACACAAATTCTTCAGTTTAAAGCACCAGGCCTTCTTAAGCTCTGCATATACACTAATGGTGGTGTAGCCAATAGAGCACAAAATAGCAATGCCAGAAGTGCTATCCCTTTATTCCCACACTGCTACATAGATGCTTTCCATGTTTAAATTAACCTTTTGCTTTTTTGCTTACTTTGGTAATGTTTATTTTTGTAATTAAACCCCTCCCATTTTTTTCTATAAGTTTTTGGTTATGCTGCACTCATTCATCAAGGTTGGTGAGCCATCTGACACTCCTAGTGGGTTTCTTGGCTGGGGAAAGGAAGTTGGAATCACTTCCCTGGGGCCATATAGCATTCATTTAGTTCCAGGCATAGGGAAATTTCCTTAAATTACAATGTGTCTCTGGCTATCACCAAGAGATGCCCTCTATATGTACAGGCATTTTAAGGTATGGGGAGATAAGCAGCGGAAAACCATGTGTCTCAAGCAAACTTGAAACTTGTCTCTAATTCCAAATAGAGAGTGCTCCAGTTCTATCTCAAGATAGCGCAACTTTGATAAATTCTTTCAAAATTCTTTTTTGGGAAGTTCTGTGGCATCACTCATTTGCTCAGATGACAGCTGAAAAGAAGTCTGCAAAATAATCTCTAGGGTCTGGAAAGACTAAGTAAAAATTCTTTATGAAGCTAGAGAAAGGTTAATGAGGATTTGACAGGCTTTCTACCATATGAATTGGTCTGAATTGTCTGATACTTTTTTGTAGTATAGAGCAGAAACATAATCTTCAGGAGTTAAATGTTGGGTGGTGGACATATGTGGAACATGAGCTTCAAGAATATAGTTTCATGAAGATTTGGAATAGTTCTTGCCTTCCCTCCCTATTGTTGCAGCCAAGAAGGCCTTAGCTTTCTTTATATATAATGCCTGTGGCTTCTAGATTTTAAGCAGCTGATATAGACATTTTTGGCTGAGCATCATCATTACACGTACACACACACACACACACACACACACTCATAGGTGCAGACACACATGCACACACATGCTTTCTCTGACAAGTAAACATAGAAGAGATGTCCAGTTGATGAAATTATAAAAATGCTATACAAGTGAAGTACTGCCTTGGGATTTCTTCATACTAATGCTTTTAACAACCTGCCAAGGCATTTCACCTCAGGCCTCAGATACAAATGGAGTCTGTAGTGAAAAGGAAAGGGGTAAAAAAAAAGACAATATAATGCTGAAGTGAACTCAATGTTATTGAGCAGTGCTAGCAACTGAGAAAGGAAACAACAGTGTAAAACTCCTCTTTGATTTTCTGTTCTTGCTCACTGCCTTTTGTGCTTGATGGAACCACTTTTATGAGTGAGATAGACTCTGATAAAGGAAATGGTGATACATGAAGTAGCACTATGACAATGCATAAAGTGGTCATTGTCCTCATTTACCCTCACTGCACTTTCACACCATTAATGGTGTAACTAATAAGACTTACACTTAGGATCTCGCCTTTGTGCTTCCTGTGGTAGTGCCATAATTGAAAAGTGGCAACCTCTGCTAAAGCACTGCAAAATATATCAGGTTGTTCTCATCACTCTAAACAGACACATCTTATTATTTTCCATGTGAGGAATATTAAGTGACTTGTTTCAGCACAAACAAGAACTCAGAAATTATGACTGGGAACTCATACACTTTTCCATACTCAGTTTATTTGAAATATCATTATGACATTAACAAACACGGAAAATAACTGCATATTTGGCACTGAGAGAAATTACCAGACTGTGTTAGCTAATTTTAGAATTCTTTACATAAGCACCTATCTGTGCGAAAGTTGTAATTATCATCCTGCTAATACTGAGTTTTGTTTTTTTTTTTCCTGGTCTCTTCTCTTCATTCCCTTTGGCCTTGTTTTTATGCCCCCTCAAAGTACTTTTATTCCCCTATCCAGAACCTGCTCTGAAGTATTTTGCTTTCAACAAGAGACTGTCATTTTGTAGCACATGCCAGTTCCAGTCAGTGGGACTGTAAACAGAAAATACCCAGGATAACTGATTCATCCTCCACAGAGACCACGTGTAGTACCTAGGAAATGTCTGCACTTCCAAAGAGTGGATGCTGTCCCCAGCTCAGGTTTCAGTACAAAGTGCCAGAACAGGTGTCAGGAGAATTCATTTCGGCTTGAACTTTATGAACAAACTAAGGTACGATGAGGAATGCAGTCTCCATTGACGTTACTGCTTGCGTTCTTGCTATTTAAAGAACAGAGGAACAGAAGTTTCAGCGCACAAAGTGTGATCATTTCCCCCAATACCTGATTTAATAGTAGTAATTTCTACTTACACAGTCTCTTTCTATTGAGAAGCTCACACTCTACAAACATGAATTAATTAAGCTTTATACTCCCTCTGTGCTGCATAGGTAGACTCAGAAATAGAGTGGTTTAACATTATACTAGTGTGCCATTTGGGAAATACCAGAAATCTAGTTTTCTTACTTTGCACATGCCCTGGGGCAGATTCAATACATGCCTTAAATGCAAGGACTGAAAAAGACCATACGGCATGTGATTGATAATACCTCTAGGCTTACAGTTGGAGATAAGGACTTCTGCTTGGGAGAGCTGGAATGCATATGGCAGCGAGGCAAAAGGCTGATTCCATGTGAAAGCATGCATGGCAGAGCCTGCTAAGGCACAAAGTTTTTCCAGTGGGCCTTGAAGAGACTGTTGCAGTGACCTGTAAAGTTTTGACTTGTTGCCTTCTCTCAAGTCAAACCAAGTAAATTGAAGCTACATCTTCCTTTTAATGATACCCCTAAGATCAAGGTGGTGGCTGTGTACAGGTATGGATTTGCTGGTCGGGCTGAAAGGGTAAGAGCACTTCCATTTGGCATCACTTGCTATGGCATATACTCCTGAGCTACCTGACAGCCATAAATACTCTGGCCAGTAAGACTAGTTCTTTGTATAGCCCCTGGTATCGGACACAGAATAGTCAGTTGATCTTATGAATCAGGTGTCTCCCGGTTTTGTTACTATTACAGGTTGTCTAATAAATTCTTCTAATTTTTTGTTCTTTGAAGCCCTATTTTTTAATGTGCATTAAGACTTGATTTTGTTTTCCAGAGTAGCACCTTTGCACTCTATAAATCATTACCTCAGTGCCAGGACACTCTTACTAGGAAAGAGACAAGAGAGTAAATTGACATTTAAAATGCAGAAACTCTTTCTTTTTAGAGTAATGTCTAGAATAAAATAAAGCCCTCACTGTTAAATCATAGGCCTGGGCCAATGCACATTGGTACTGCAAATTGGAAATGTTGCTTTATTTTTAAATGGCTGTATACCTGCTGCAGCATCTATAACACTTGTTAACACTTCTCTAAACCTACATAATTTATTCCAGTGAAATAAAGAATGAAATTTAATCTACCTAAAGAAAAAAAAAAGTGCCTGCTATTAAGTATACATCCTAGTCCCATACTGTCCATACACATTTGTTTACAAACAAATGACTCAATGTCTTCTAATGACTTCCACAAGGGAGAGTGGGGGATATGAACTGCTTGAGCTACAGTTGCTGAAGGCATTACAATGGCTTAAGCTTGGAATAGACATAATATCCCAATAAGGAGGGTCTATATGCCCTGGCAGAGATTTCTCTTCTCCTTCTGGAAAGTGTTTGAATACCTTTGCAGTATTTCAGGCTGTTTACTAATCCCCAGGGGTAGGCTGTGGTGATGCTGCCACCCAAGGAGATATAAGCCCCTTAGGTCACCCTAGGTTACCTAGGGAAACATGAGGTGTTATCTCCTTCCTTTTGGTCTTAGTCAGTAACCCTGTACAAATGTCTTTCCTCTAAAGTGTAAGGGGGCAGTGTAAGGCCTTTTTTTTTTTTTAATTTGTTTAATAATAAAAACTGGCTATGTTTTTAGCCATTAAAAGTCATCAGGGATTTATTTCCTGATATTAGGACAGATCCACAACTAGCATTTCAGAGCTGGAAGCCACCAATTTCTGAGCCATAAAAATGGATTCCAATCCTACCTTATCTCAGAGTCCCACTACTCAGTATGGGTCAGATTATGTCTAAATTTTGTTTGCATTTCAGGGTCAAGCTAGAACTTCATGGCAGATTTATGGAGGGAAAAAAATTGAGGCATTCAATTATCAGATTGTCCATCCAACATTGCAATAAAAGTCATTGGACTTGCCAGTTTTTTTGTAAGAGTTCTGCTACTATCATGTGCCACCTTGTCTTTAAATGGCAACCACTGGCCAAATCAGGGGATGTCAGGTTATAATATTTAACTATAACTTTTGGCATAGGGTGAATCCTCCAAGGGAAGTAGAACTCAAAAGAGAAAGAACTACCTTTGAAGTTCTCTATCTGTACATGAATTCCTTAAACAGTACAATAGGAACCTTTGCAGAACTTTTTGAAAACTCTAATTGGGTTTTTACTAAAACAGTTTCTTCACATTTCCAGATCTTCTTGAGCATAGGTGTTGGTGTGTGCCGAAAGAAGGGCAGCAGAGTCGGTGAAAGGATTAGAGCACAAGTCTTATGAGGAGTGGCTTATGGAAGCTGGGATTTAATTTGGAAAAAAGGAGGCTTAGGAAGGACCTTATTGCTCTCTACAACTACCTGAAAGGAGGTTGTAGCCATGTAGGTGTCAGTCTTCTCTCTCAGTTAATAAGTGGTAGGACAAGAGTACGTGGTCTCATGTTGCACTGTGAGAGTTTTAGTTTGGCTGTTAGGAAAAATTTCTTCACTGAAGTGATGGTCAGGCATTGAAACAAGCTGCCCAGGCAAGCAGCAGAAACATCATCCCTGAAAGTGTTAAAAATATGGGGATGGGTTCTTAGGGTTAGGTTTAGTGGTCAGCGTGGCGGGGCTAGGTTAATAGTTGGGCTCTAGGGTCTTGGAGGCCTTTTCTAACCTTGACAATTGTTTTTTATTTAGTGCAACTTCACTGCCATAGGTTGCTGGTAGCTGAAATACGGAAAAGGAATGTCTGATTTTCTCAGATTGCTTCTGAGTTAAAGTTGCTACAGTCTGGACAACTCTGCTCAGTTTAGTTTCCTGTTTTGGTAGGTGACAGTAGTTAGGAGAAGAAACCTGCATGTATCAAAAAGTAAAATTAGTATTGTAACTGTGTCATGCTGAGATGGACTGAAGCAGTACAAAATGAAAGGGAGAAATCAGAAAATGAGGTTACGATGTCAAATTCCCCAACTGATTTTGAATTAGAAGAAGAAATATGCTTTGCTCTCTAATCATGATTCAGTTTTACCACCCAGGTCCCCATCTCAAAGGAAACCACATTAATTCTCTTGAAATATGGAAAATTCAAAATCCATTTTGATATTGTAAGAAAAAATAAAGACGGCTGAAAGATTAATAATAGAATGCCAATGTATACATGTAATCCAGACTTGAACCCGAGGGCAGTCCTTTCCAGGAGCTGAATGACATCTGTGTGTAATTTAATAAGTGACTGTTGTAACACAAGTGGAGAAGCTCTCAAACACATTGTTTTTGTGTTTATTGCTGTTCAATTACTGTAAACAAATAATGTAATGTTATAATAGTCACTGAAATAAATCTAGCCTAGAAGGGTTGGAAAAAGGTTGGAAATATCAAAACTGTATTTATTCATAATTCAATGATTTGTAGCTAGACTCACCTAAAAATAAAATGTCATGTTTTATGAGTATATCTCTAGCAAGGTTACCAATTTCAAATGCTTAATGACAACTTTTAGCTGACTGTTGGAATATATATTTTTTTTTCGCAAGCAGAAATATTCACAAGTTACTGTAAACACAGAAATACTTAGCAACAGGTAGAGGCTAAATACATTATTTGGTAGACTTTTATTTGTATTTAAAGCCATTCCTATCTGAATGGGGTCTTGAGTAACCTGATCTAGTGGAAGGTTCCCTGCCCACGACAGTGAGACTGGAACTAGATGGTCCCTTCCAACCCAAACCATTCTATAATTCCTATAAAGAGCTGGATTTACATAGAAAAGATAGATTAACTAAAGTGTGTTTTAAATAATCAAGTGGTATCTTAGTTATTGGCTATAATAAGCCAAGTCTTTTGTGGAAAGTCCAATTTTGAGATATAACACAGCACTTCAAAAAAATTTTTCCTATTCTGCTTTTTCCAAATACTACAACTGTCTTCTTCCATTAAAACAATTTTATCTGCTCAGTAGAGCTTCATGTTATCTGAATTTTCATGCCCTTTCACCTGCTAAACTTCTCATGTAATTTAGTTACTTTATATTTCCAGCTTTTTCAGCAGCAACCTTTCTTCCTTCCCACGAGCTAGCCCTACCCAGAGCAATGCCTTAAGGCTGAGAGGACAGGATGCAGCTGCCTCTAAAAGCCTGTCAATGATGCTTCTTTTTAAGTCACTAAGAACTGCTAGCACAGCTGCACAGTGATGTGGATTTACACTTTATATTTTTTTTTTCCTATATGAGGAATTACTCAAAAGAATAATGAGTTAGTTACTCAGGCATGAAGGCAAATGAAGACACTGCCTTAGCTTAATGGCATCCTAAGGACAGCCCTGCATTTTAGAGCCAGATTTTTCTCGGGAGACACTGCCCGGGTTGGATACTGTAGTTATTCTTTACAGGGAATTTGAGGAGATTCTCATCTTCAGATATGATGGACTAGGAGCAAATTGAGGTAGTATTAAATCTACAGCTTGTATCTTACATCCTTTAGCATACAGTTGTTTCAGTCTTGACAGCTGACACAGTACTATCAGACTGCAGCAAAGCAGTTAATTTTAGGCTGTAATTTATGAATTATTACACATTTTAACGTTAGTGGAGTTTGTTTATTTTTATATAAAGCAATATCTGGTGGCCTTAGTGACCAGTGTGCCCCCGCTTTCCCTGCACTCTTTTCTCTGCAGGCTCCATTAGTTTCTAGTTTCATCCAGTCTAAGAAAAGCAAAAGACAAGGGAGCAAGCCTGGCAAGGCTATAAGCTGAGGTTTCTTTGCCTTCTTGTTTCTCTTTTCCCTTTCTCTGTTTATTTAAGTTGTATCTGTCATCCACATGGCAGCTGTGCCTGGTTGGAGGAGGGCAGTGAGAGCAGAGAAAATTCAAGCAGTAACACACCAAAAGTGGATGCTTCTGGATGTTTGTTGCTGTGGTTAAAAATGCCAAGTTCAAAATATATCTTAACATTGCAAATGAAAAGAAGCCATTGTGGCCTTTTTAAAATTTCCAGCTAGGGTGGTTACAAAATAAACAAACATTTGTTTGATGCTTTGAAGAGGTTCTGTCCAAATGACTGTCAGAGACGTGCGTGTGTGTGGTTTGGTAGTGGCTGACCTGATGACTCAGATGCTCTCCAACACCAGGTATATGGGAAGAGGCTTAGGTTGCTCCTGCCCACATTCCTTCAAAATTGAAGACAGATCCTCAAAACTGAGTTCTCATCTTGAAAAAGAAAAATCATGTGCATGTTAAAGAGTTTTGCAAGGAGTTGAATGCAAAGGATTGCAATAAATTTCCCTACTACCACATTATTACTATAAGAATCTCTTTGTATTTTAATACATTTCACAGAATTACAGAACGGGTAAGGCTGGAAGGGATCACAATGTGTCATCTGCTTCAGTCTCCCTGCTCAAGCAGGGTCTTCCTAGACCATTTATATTTTTCCATTTGCATCATGTTAATTTTTTTGTGATTTGTGTTCTTGTGCAGGTTGTGGCAGATAAAATTGCTGCCTTTGAATGGGATAACAATTTCATTAAAATAATCAATTTCATTAAATCTCCAATTGCAGAGATCAAAACATTTGTCTTGTATATGTGCTGGAGAAAACACTTTCAGAATTATTAAAAGTTCTTTGAAAATGTAATTCTAACAATTAAAAACAAATTAACTGCCAGTTACCATGATTATGTGCATTAAAATGTGAGTATAAGGTGTGAAACCAGCATCTTCATATGGTGTTCATAAAAGGGAGACATCAAATAAAATCAAAACTAAAAAAATATTGAGATAATACTTGTAAAGTTAACTTAAGATTGTACTGTAGGTGATTAGAATTAATTTTATAAATTTTTAAAATGTGTTCTGACTATATTTTAATGAAAACAGTTGCTTTGGTGCCTTTAATAAATTTGGATTAATTTGTAAAAAATGTGAAATGTCACATACTTCAACATGATACAACACCTTTTAAATACCTGGCAGAATCTCAGAGTAGCTACCAATACATTAATTCATTATTGGGAAATGATTGCTGTATTTCCAAATGTCTTCATAGCTGATTCATGTCAAACACAAGTGAATTTCAGAATATTCTTGTGAGCTTTTGCAAATTGAGTTCCTTAGGCTTTGGTGCCTATCAGCCATAGCTTAAATACCCCACAAATGCGTTGAGAATTTTAGGCTATAACTATTTAATTACTTAAATTGCAGATTATGTGTGTGTGTTCAGCACTTAGATGGGAATGAAATCTGGAAACTCTTGGTATATACCGGTATGTCAAAGTTCTCATGTGCCAAAATATCTGCTGGTGAAGCCTCCAACACTACTACATCAGTATATGCATATGGATGTTCATATACTGAAGCTCCTAGTTTGCTAAAAGCCCTGCCTTTTGCATCTTCAAAGAAAATATTCTTCATTCTGGGATCCTTTCTTGACAGTTTTCTTGGGATAAAAAAACCGCTCACCTGGGCGAAGAGCCTATCACTTAAAAATCATTCCCAGGACACAGTATACATGCTTGTATGAAGGAGAAATACCAAGGATAGATAACATTTCCTGTTCCTGAATTTTGTTTAAGAATTAAAGAAATTGTATGACTACTACTCCCTTTGGAGCACTTCACTGAAGAATGGGAGGCAGTGTGCTGGAAGGCTCTACAACCTGAGGTTAGTTAGGTGAGGCACCATCCAAGGGGTGGGATATGCATCCACTCATCTTCCATTGATTACTTTCAGCAACTCTATTCTGCTGCTGGCTTTAACAAGGCTATTCTCTGGCACATCAAAGTGTGAGAAGAACCTGACAACCTAACAAGATCTACACAGTCCTGCAACTGGGTTCCAGATAGATATGTCACCAATGAGTATTTTAACCTGAGATAATTAGCACTATTATTAGAAGAGTGACTGCAGACTATGATATGCATGAGTGAAGTTAGACCAGTACAAGAGAAAGTATGTCTTAAGCCTCCTGTGAAAAAGGCAGCTTTTGCTGGCATGTGATAAAATAAGCAGTGTCCCTTTTCATGGAAGTGCATTTCTTATCATTCTGGCAATGTTGTATCAGATAGGGAAACTGCTCAGAAAGCACTGAATGAGATTTTTTGGGGCAGCTGCCTTATATGACTATCCAGGTGTAAGGAAATGGTTAAACCTTTCAGGTTTGATTCCCAGAAGAAGAAAGCACTAGGAAAAAGGCTTAAGTTTCATCTACAACAATATTAATTTTGGATTGATTTTTTTTATAAACTAGGTGCTCAATAGGGTGAAAGTTTTTCTGCTTTCAAGGAGTTGGCATGTATTTTGTTTGGAAGAGTTTAGAAATGTGATTTCGCAGAGGAAATATAATGTCATCTTAAATTTTTACAGAATGCTAATTTTATGCTTCTACATTGGCAGAAAAACAGAATAGCATTAATTAATTTGACTTACTTCCTAAGAGAAACATGTTCTCTCCCTTTGTCTAGGACTACATTAGTAAAAAAACCATGCAAGCCCATTCTTTGGCCCACAGATAATGCAACACAGTTTGCATCCCTATGGCTAAATTTCCCTCCATTCTTTAACTGTCCTTCAAAAGAGGATTGCATGCCTTTGTACCACAAGGTGGAAATTGTTACTGGTCCTCCTATTTCACATGCAGTACATAAGCACTACTTGGGAGATGCTATGTGGCATAAATTGATAATTGTGTGCTGTTGCTTGACCCATGTGTTTTATATTCTAACTCTAGAGACAGCCTGTGGTACATGTCATGTGACCACCACCAGGGTTAATACTGAAGGAATAACTAAGTACCTGTTCTGTACACGGAACTTAATTCACTGGTTGTCTACATAAATGCTAGACAAAATTATATCATAGTTTTAACAAAAAGGACTCCCTGAGCATTGAGAGTTTTTAGAGAAAACTGTGAAATGCATTTTCCTGCAAGTCTAAGTTAGGCATACTAAATCCTGTGTCACATTAGAATGATGAACCGGCTGTTGTCCTGATTCTCTACCAGTAGTTGCTTTCTATAGTGTCACAATGTTAGGGTGCTTCCTTTCTAGCAGTTATGGCATTTGTGGAAAAAAAATTGCAAGTGTCTCTTGTGCTAACTAAACAGTTTCCGGGTTTGGTGTTTTTTTGTGCTCTGTGGGATGGAATTACAAAATGGAATTCCAAGTGACTTTGTAATTTTTTTTTTTTTAAATCTTAGAAATTTTATTTCAAGGGATTCCTTCAGGTATTTTGATACTTTTGATACTAAGACTTTCTCTATATCTAGAAATTGATCTATAGCTGTGGATGCAGATTAATTTTTAAATAGCAAAAAATAAGTTCAGAAATATATTCATGCATTTTTCTTTGATGATTTAAGAATGCCCAAAGGAATATTTCCTATTCATATAAAATACCTAAGAAGATAAAATAGTTGACAGATTCTTTACAAGAAAAAGACACATAGACATTTGTATTCATAAGTATTCAATGCAACTCTTTGTGATCCATAAATTGAAATCTCTTAATGCTAATATCTTAGATCTTCTTTGTGACCCCTCCACACACTCCAGGACTTCATATAGGATTGCCTCAGGATACACAGTGCTAGGAATTAACAGTATTGTTCTTCCCTGTAAAATTATCAGTATTTTGGGCTATGACTAATATGAAGTAAGTTACATTTGTTGGTTAACCATCATGATTTATGTTTTCCTGTTTTAGAGAAAGACTGCTTGAAAACTCAGTGGCAGATTCAATGGAAAAAATGTGTCCTTGGGATCCTGAGCTCCAAAATCTTACCCCAACTCAGCATTAAAAATGAACTTTAATTATTGTGTTAATTAAGTATCTGACACATTCTGTTGCAGTTTTTCTTTTGTGAGTATAAAAAATTAGATTTCTTATGGTGTTTTGTGTTCATAATGTAAAATTTCTAAGCCATTTGAAGTTATAAGCATACTTCAAATAAAGCTTGTTTTATCTGTGTGAAGAAGAGTAATTCCTTCTCTCCAGACTTCCTAGAATATAAACATTATTACTGAAGTTTAATGTTGTGTGTGGATTGTGAGTGCTAGTTCCCTCTGCATGTTTTTTTTTTTTTTAGTTCCTTGGTATGTTTATTTATAGGGGAGTTATGAGATTGTGATTGAAGTTGGAAAAGACCGTTCCCTTGGGCTTGAAAAGTGACTGACCCCAATCAGCAGGGCTTGGTGTTAGTGCTGCTGGAATCTCTTAATGAGTGAGTGGCAAGTAGTTTCCTGTCAAGTTTGGTTAGGATTGGGATTTCCTCTCTTTGTCTTTTTTTTTTTTAAATCTCCAGCATAGACAATCTCTTCTTTATGTACAGTGCAAGTCCTGAGCTGTCTTAAATATACAAAGATGAAACCCTGTGTTTGAAATAGAGACACTATTACAGTCTGATCACCTTTATCTTCTGCCTCTGGAGTTTTAAACTAAGCTTGATTCTGTCTTTGCTCAGTATGTTGGACAGGAGATAAGTGAGGTTACACAGGTAGAGAGTACAGGTTGTGATGATGCTGTGATTGGATTGAGGAATGAAGACTATACCTTTGAAGGACATTTTTTTCATTCTCCAGTGAATGAATTGAAAGGAAACAAAAATACCTGTCTTTCAGTTCTCCACACCAGGCAATTAATAAATGCAAGGTTGGGTTGTGGTATGCTCTTTATTTGTTGAAAAAAATTATTAAAAAAAATAGTTCAGTTGAGGGGATTGGATCCATATTTGAAAAGATATCAGTGCCCCTTTCTGTGAGTGACTTCTAATTTCCTTTCAGTGTTGCATCTTTTAAAAATTTCATTTTTATTTGCAATATTTTTCTCAGTATGATGGTCTACCATCAACCCTTTATATTTGGCAGATCCAGGTAAGAAAATACAGTTCTCAAATGGCCATTTTTTCTGGATGTTTCTGGCTATTGTTCCTCTTATTGTTGCAGTAGTGAACAAGTCTCATTCCTGTCATTTTCCCCCTCTAACTTCTGCTTTAGGAGGAGAAAAAAGAAAAGAGAAAATGATATCACTAAAGGGAGACTGACATTTTTCACACTTACCTTTGGTTGGAGATTTTATTGAAGTGCTGTTCTTGACAGGATGGTTTCAACTGCAATTCAAGCCTGGCCTCAGATCTGAGTCAAAGCCAGGATCTGACTATGACAGAGGGGGTTTGCCTAAAACCTTCTCACAGTCCCAACTACATCAGCTACGATCACAGCTTCCTGTTTTTGTAGATTGTTGTCAGACTTTATTATTAGACTAAAGTGCTCCAAGACAAATGGGTCTCTGTCATAAAAGTGCCAAGTTATTAATTATTAATAAAATATTTCATTAAATATCACTATGCTGGTAGTGATCATCTGCAAATTCAAGGGGCAAAGTCTGAGATGGCTGGTATGTAAGTAAGGAATTTGTAGCTTTTTTTCAAGATTTTGTCCCATTGTCACAAGGAATAGTTCTCCTTTATGAAAAAGCTAAAATGCTTCAGTATGTCAGAGGATGGCTTTTGTTTCCTGTGCATCTCAAAGCAACTGCTTTCCTCTCCCTTTGTTTGCCACCTTTTGACATGCTTAAAGCGAAGAATGATTGAATATCTGATTAACTTCACATAAGAAGCATTTTTGCCCAGTTTTCTGACGAGATGCTGAACCAGTCCAAATCCTTTGAGTCTTATGTAGGAAGTAATCCCACGATCCAATGTCAGAATAATCCCCCCAAGACAGCTTAAATATTTGTAGTTCTTTCTTAAATCAAGAAATCCCTTGGGGTTTATACCAATCCCAATTTAAAAAATGACTTGACCTGAAAACCCTGGAGGAATGTTTGAATGAGGTTGTCTTGCCTCTGGCTTCCTGGACAACTTATTCTAATAAGATGTGAATAAGATATACAAGGTCCTAATTTATAATGTGATATGAAAATTATGCATTCAGTGAAAGGCTAGGGGGAAAATAAGGGATGGCAATGGTGATACAGACAGCATTTATTGTGATTACTAGAAGGGGGCCTTAGTGGGCTGAGATTATTGTACTTTAAGTGAAATTGATTTTGTTCATGATTTGATTTTAATCTAGTTTAGATGAATCAAATTCTACAAGGAGCAGATATTTAATTTAGTACATTAGGATGAAAAGGACATCAGTTCAGAGAAGTTTAATGCATATGATGTGATAAAAGCAGTATCTGATTATGAGGGGTTTTTTATAGTAATTCCTTGTTATTTCATTACTTCTTGGACATTTTTTCCTCTACATATAATATTTTTTATTAAAAACAGCCAAGATTCTAGTCTCCTTAATGATATTGAGGCTGACTGCCTAAGCAAAAACAATAATAATGCTAAAAATTGGAGGAGGACAGAGAGGAAGACAGAAATCCAGTTTACCACACAAATTTTTGCTAGAGAGCTACTATTGGAACAAATAGAAGATCCTTGCTTGACTCCAGGACACTTGCTACAGATGAGCTCCTTTGCAGAACGAGCCCTGCCTGTCTCGCTACAGACTGCAGTTGTAAAAGGAGTCTGTAGAAACCAATCTCCTACATTTTTCCAGTCTACTGTTTCCTAATCTAGGGGAGCTGGAATGCTTTGCAATTTGGAAGAAGTTGGTTGCTGTTGAAGAGAGGCCTCCTATACTTTAGCAGTCAGGACTGGATGGATTTTTTTTCTTCAGTTAACACCAGAGCTGGTAAAACCATTCATACTGAGTGTAAGGTTCAGCCAGTATACAGAGGTACAAAAAGATTTCTTTTTCTCATACAATAATTTATGTGAAAATATTCCTATTTCACTCTCTGTTCCATGACATCCAGTTACAAGGGGTTTCTTGTTGGAAGGAAGAAATACTTTTGATTCACTGTCTTCCTCGCACATTTTTAGCACTCTTTTTTGGTTTGTTATATATAAATCACAGTAGTAGTAGTTTCTTCACTGAGGAATGTTTTCTGTTTGGTTGCTTAATGAACAAACCTTTTATATGCTTAAGGAAAAGATTTGCTGTGATGAAAAGGACTTTCTACTACCATCTACATTCACAAAGATTGGCATGGGTCACAGTGATCTGCATGGGAAAATAATAAAAAGGAATAATAAAGGAGAATTCTTACATCACAGACGCAGGGCAGGAGTTTGCAGAAAAGCATTTTAATACATCAGTCTGGGAATGCTTGATTATATGTCACCTTGCTAGGCTTGCTTGTGCTAAAACAAATTATGAGTGTTCTTGCCCTCTTTGTATAAAATATAATTAAGATTTTTTCATCTGCTGAAGTGCTTTTCAGCAAAAGGAAGAAAAGAAGGAGGAGGAAGAAGAGGAAAACAAAAAGGCAACTCTGTGGGCCCGACAGCCTGTGTCCAGAGGATGGGACCTTGAATTTCAATGCTTAAATCTAATCATGTGTCTCAGGCAAAACTGCTTCTCCCTTCAACTCCCCCTTCCATGTAACAAGTTGTTCCAATTTAAAACCAATTTAGCTAAACTGGGATGCTGGTGGATAATTGTCAGATGCCTCCTATTTGGAGGCAGAATGCACTCTAGAGAAATCTCTGGAGATGGGTTTACACTGACGTAAATGAAATTAAGATTTTTAAAGAGCACACACTATCTGTAGAGAATGCACTGGATTTCCCCCCTATTTTACTGTTTTAAAGCTAGTACCTATGACCTGTTTTCCCAGTCCAAGAGCTGCGGTCATGGTGGTTCCACATCCAAGGCTGAGAGCCAGCATAGGAACCGTTTGAATGACATATTGAGAATGTAGTCTGTCATGACAGAGATGCTATTTACCTTTCTGGTTTGAAGTGTTGGCTCATTTTTGGAGTATCCAGTAAATAAGTCCCAGATGAATCAGCAAAAGTAGATGTTTTATGTGTTAGTATGTTTTACTGACAGGGTGACAACAAAGAGATATATTGTTTCTTTCTGTGCTTGACTACTTAGTGGTTGTAGGCAGCAATGTCAAGTTTAGCTTGCTGGTTTAAAATACATTTGTTTTATTACATCTACATTGTTTTCTGTCATTAACGAATTGGCATTGGCATATAAGACTATTATTTTTGATCATATGAAGGTCCTCCACTTCATGGGGTTTGAGTGAAGCTGTGTTTGACATGGCAAGGGATAGAGCACTGAATTTGATCCATGTCTTATCAATAATCTTGGATTTCTTCCACCTGCAACAACTATAGTTTCACTGTGTCTCTTGCTTTTTCTTTGAAATGCTGGCAGTAATGAGAATTTTGTTGTCATTTCTGACTCTAAGTCCTGTACTGAGATTGCATCAGCTCATTTAGCAAGAGCTTTTCAGAGACCTACTGGCAGAATTGCTTTCCTTATTTTGGTCATTCCATTTTGTGGATTTAACCCAAAAGCCAGTCTTCAGTAAAAGAGGTTCCTATATCTTTTTAAAAAATTACCAGAACAGGTTATGCTAGGGAATCCAATTTTCTTTATATACAAGTATTTTAAAATTTGCTGAATGCTTTAAAACATTTTGTTTCACTCGGCAAAGCTAAAATCATGTCTTGAGAAGGAGAAGAGTAGAAGCGAGCAATGTAAACATGCAAATCTGGACACTGCATTGATGAGATAAACTAATATGGTGTAATTAAAAGCTTTTGTATATTAATATTTTTATAGTATTATGTTTCCTTGCTCTTACCAGGCTTTAAACTGCCTGCAACTGTGAAAGCCTATATTCAGTGTCACAGATGTGTGCAGGAGAATGCAAGTGGGCTGACATATATTTGTCAGTGTCAGCTGAGAAAAGCGATGGCATGGATTGTTCAGTGGAACAATGAAGGAGGTGGTGTCTCTGGGACAATAGCATTAGCTGGCAGAGCAGATGGACTGCTAGCTTGGTAGGTCTAACTAATCCTCTGTCAAAACAAAGAACAAAAGTTTATGTTTTACTTGCCAATATCCATGAAAGTAAAACAGAAATTGGGATGTATCAGGAATCTTTAGTTAGGGCTACCAAGTTCAATAATTTTGCAGGTAAAGGCTGTTTGAAATGTTTCAGTATGAGTGAATGTATCTGCACACAGATTCATTACTGTTAAGCAAATATAGAAATTTTCAACATGTGAGTAAACTCTCCTATGTATAGTGAAAATAAATTTCTAAAATACAGAATTTTACTATGAGATTGTCTTCAGTTCTTTATAACTTTGCCAAAATTAACTTATCTGACATTTTCCCTTGCCAAGATTTGCCTACCTTTAAGTTTTTTAAAATGGCTAGAGGCAAAATATATTATTAAATAAAATTTCTAAAACTTGTATTTGTATACTACAGATCTGTTAGTACTTGTAACTGTATACTAATTTAGCCCCTCTGTGCTTTGAAAAAAATGAACCTGGAATTGGTAAAAATGTATCTTTTGCTCTTTCTTTGGGAAAACCTCACATAATTAGTCCAGTCATTCACATTTAAAAATACCTCTTTGCCCTGGCTCAGTAGCAACATTTGCGTTTGGCAGCTGAAGTCTGTGATTTGTGCCTGAATTGAGATTTCTTTATCTCTCAGAAATCACTGGTGTGACCTGACTGCACATGAACCATCCCTAAATAGAAACATCCATGGATATGAGGTTGAGCGGTTCTTTCAGTATGGTACTTGCAGAGGGCTCTTGGTCTCCAGAGGGAGATTCTCTTCTGTGTTTTCAGTAGTTGTCCACTTGATGTCCAAAAAGAACTGAGGATTGCAGTCTGGCTTTGTTGCAGTGAGGTGAGGAGTAAGTGTGGAGTAGAAAACAGGGAATCTGTGTGGAAGAGATACCTCAGTCAGCAGGAGGAAGAGAGCAGGAGCCACCTGAGAATCAGTGCGGCTCATGCATGGTGCCAACAGCAGCTAGGCAGGAATGTTGAAACTGGAGGTAAGAGAAAATGTAGCAAATTATATTAGCATGCTAAACAGGGCTTAAGTTGAAGCAGTAGCAAAGACTGGATAGGAACGGTTGCTGATGAAAATGTTAATGAGAAGCTCAGCACTGGACAACAACTATGAACTAGAAACTCCGAATTAGAAAATATTCATGATGGCTAATTGGAATGGTGGAAGCTTCCTTTTGTAGGATTGCTCTGATACTGAAAGTGAGAAAGCCAGGTCAGCTGCCTCTGCCAGATATGCTGTCATCCTCTTCATTGCCTGGAAAGGGAATTAAGGAAAGAGTACTTTTTTATGCCTGAAGTCATCCTGGAGAAACATGACTTAAATGAAGCTCTCATTTCAACAAAGACTTGTGTTTATCATTGTGTTTCTCACTCCCTGTGTGACAGCCTGTGATGCAGTAATTCTGACATGCAGAATGCCATTGCACTTGCCCCAGCAGCTGAGGCCAAGGGGTATCTGTTCAAACCCTATGGGAGACTGTGAAGTGCCAGCTGCTGGGAGAAGTGACACCCTGAAGCTCTGAAATTTATTTTGCACCTCTCTTTCAATTTCAACAGATGCACATCAGCCTTCTTTTGTGAAACATGCCTGGCAATGCTGCCACATACTGCACAGTGATGACGTGTGGATAAATCTGTTAATATTAAAAATAACGAAGAAGCTAAGTGGGAGAATCGGGAGTCCCTGAGGAAGTTAATATCTTTGTATCAAGAACAGCATGCTGGAAAGGGTGTGTGGTATATTCACTGAATAGTGAGGATAAAGAAAGCACAGACAAGCTGCTGTTTAACAAGCAGTGTGTGATCTGTGCACTCACTGAGAAGAAATTGCAGATGTCATTTGTAATGTTTATGTACAGAGAGGGAAAAACAAAACAGAACATTTGTTATTCTGACATTACCTAATTTTTGGTTACCTGATTTTGTGGTGTTAACTGCTGTGAAATTTCAGCAGTGAAGCTTTCACTTAACTTCATGCTAGGCTTGCTACTCATCTTCCTTACTCCAGAAGGCTTTTATAAAAAAAAAGTACTCTAAAAAATCCACCCCAAAAAACCCAGCCTACTCACCACAAAATCCATGCTTGCTGGGAAGGAGTTAAATAACAGGCCCTTTTTCTGTCTACTTTGCTAATCTGGACACTGTGTTAGATTTACAATTGCCTATGAGGTTATCTACCCTGTTAAAGCTCAGAAGAATTTTCAGTGACGCTCATTTGTAGTTATACCTGCTGGGGAAAGAAAGAGCTTGTGCAATTACAACTCCTCTTATAGCCATTGCTTATCTGAGTCTGCCTCCGAGTCAGGAAGCCTTTTCTGGCTTGAGGAGTGCAGTGAAGAATGACTCCGCCGCCAACAGAATAGAAACTCAAAACAAGATTGAGTTTAAATCCACAGCTGGGACTTGAGCACTTGGCACCAGGGATCATAAGGTCATTGCAGTAAGACAGGGAATGTGCATGCATGGTGTATAAGAAACTTCAGCTTGCCAGTTCTCACTGCAGATTTTGGCTCTGTGTTTTATGTGTGCTGTACAATAGATAACCATTTTTTTCAACCTGCACGAAAGCCCCAAATCTGTATGATTTTCTTTTTTTTTTTTTCATTTTTATGGTCAGACAGAAATATTTATTTCTTATAGTTGTCACTTCCAACACAGTGGAAAATAGATTTTCATATTCTTTTTGACAATGAAAAGATACAAAATGTCCTATGAAATATGATTTTATTGTTCAGGATAACAAAACTCACATAACTGAAGGCAACTTCTTTTTTAAACATTGTTTGAGATTTGTGTATATCTTTTAATACCTTGTGGATTCCAGATTGCATGACCACTGCATTTAGAAATAATATTAAACTCAGGGAAAAAATACAGGTTGTTTGTAAAGGTAAAGCTATATTAGTAGACAGTTACAGTCTTACAGATTTTCTTTTCACTGTTTATTTCAGGTTAGATGTATTACCTTGCATTATTCTTGAAAAATGACCAGAAGATAAATTGGTTCTTTTTAAAGAGCCAGTATGACCTCTGAAACTGGAGGTGCATATTAATCTTACAACCAATAATCCTGCCTGAAAAATACATAAAATGCATTTTAATAGAATCAGAAGTAATAATTTCTTGCAGTGAAGGAAAGGTGAAAGCTTCACTTAGACAGAAAGCAGAAACTAGTCTTACTTCAAGGACTTAGGGAAAATGTGATGGTATACAGGGAAAGAGGCATGGGAGCATATTTGGGAATCTGAAGATTAAGTTGGCAGGAATAGAATTGTTTCGTAAGAATGTACTAATAAGGAAAAACATTTAGTTGACATTTATAATCTCTTTATGACTTCTGTAATTGCTAATGCACTGATCTCCCAGCCACTGAGCATATTTTGTCTGTCATCTGATAGGTACGACAAACTTGTCAGAGATTAGATGTACGTACTTTATGCAGTATATAAACTATACTTTTAGACATCTGAATCCTCGCAAGAGAGAGCTGATGAACCCCTTAAGCTTTGAAAAACAGAGCTTGCGTGGGATAATTGAAATGCCAGACATAAAGCCATATTAAACTGAGCTTCATCAGTTAAGCCTCTCACAGAGCTGCATGTGCTGTATAAAAACCAGCAAAGTAACCAACTGGTATTCTAACTTTCAGATGGCAAGATCTATTTCTTTTTTTATGGAAAATGGGAAATAACTAGGATCTAAAAATGCAAATAATGCATGCCAAGGATAGACTAAATGTGTGAAGGAAACCGTAAGAGTTCCAAAAGGTAGAGCTGAAAGCTGTATCGTTTGATTTAAATAAACTGTAACACTGGAGACTATTAAAAGAAAAGCAAATCCAGATTTGGGAGTCTTATCATTTGAGAAAACATTCAGTTTTCTCAAGTGATAAGATGGATGGGAAAAAACCCAACCCTTTTGCAATTCGCTGAATCAAAAATGGAAAAAAGGAAAAGGTTTCAAGAGTGCTGGCACATATTGTTCTGAATTTAAATAGGCTCCCTGCAGTTGCTCAGTGAAGCTGGCATTCTTGACAGGCCCGCAAGTTCAGTTTAGTGATCAGCTACTTTGGGTTTTAGGATCTGTGGCTCTGATAGGAATTGGGATGCTTCAGGTAGTCCCCACTGCAGAATGAGAGGTGAGTACAGGGAGAATTGGGCCTCTCAGCACTTCCAGTCTCCAGACTTCATGATAGAACACCTCTGGCATGACTAAATGCCCTTATAGGGGTTCTTAAAACACTCTTTTTGAATCACCTGCAGTTCATCTATGCAGCAAACATAAACCCAAATATTTGTTGGGGTCAATGAATACACAGTCAGAGGAACTCCTCAGGGAAGATGAATAGAACTTGCAGTAATGAGGAAAATGTCACTTTTCAGTGACTTTCCTGTCTTTTTTTTTTCTGTTTTGTAGTGGTATCTTCTTTGTTGACAAAGCTTCACACCTATTCCAAAGCTATTCAAACTTTCATTTATACTGAAACAATTTTGACTTCCAAATCCAGCATTTATTCAGTAAAATAAACTTTTCTGGCTGTGGTATGTGGTGGCATCTTCATATTTATTTAAATCCTTTTTCTCTCTTTTTTTAATTTTTTTTTCTTGGCAGGACAGTTTTTCTGCCTGCAACTTTCCAAAGTGGTGATTAAAGATTCCCAACTTAGTTACTGATTTACTGCTGATAATTCATATTTCCTCTTCTCTCCAGTTAAATTATTTGTCCATTTCTTTTCACATGATATGATCATATCTGTTTAGCAGTTCACTGTCCTGCTTCCACTTGGATCTCAGTTGCACCATTTGCTGACAAGCAGGAAGACTGTAAAAGAAATAACTTCATTTAACCTTCACTTTACACAATATTCTTACAAAACAGGCTTTGTTATTTTGAGGCTTGTTCTGCCAAATGACTAACACACAATGTCTTCATAAGTATCAAGGTTAGAAATACAGACCTGTATTTATTGGCACTAATTTATCTTGGCAAAATGAAGATCAGGCTCTTAAAATATGATAGGACAATAACTATTAAGCTCCTGCCTCTTAACCTCTCACTCTGATTTCCATCTTTATGTATTAACCACAATGCTTTCTTTCATTCTGATTTGTTTTTATTGTACTCTCCCATCAGACTTGCAATAATGCTGCTTTCTGCCACTTCTATGTGCAAAACACACAGTCTTACAATAATCCACATTTTGTTTATTCCATTTCAGGGGCAAATGGGTTTGAAGAGAAGTACTATGAAGCATTCTCTTCATGCTTTCTCTAGCAACAGGTTACAAATTATCTTAGACTGCTATTGTAGGCAGAAGTGTACTATAATGACAAAAGAGTATTGATAGATTAAGAAATCCATTAACTGTTTGTGCCTGTCATAATTCTTATTTGTTGTGCGCAAATTTCAGTATATATTCTGCCAAACAAACCACAGATCACAGACACTAAAAAACAGTTGCAGAAGTTTCACTCATACAGAATACCTTTGTCTTCTAAAACGATTTTGGAATTATGCTGCTGACATTTCAGCTATTGAAAGTAGCCTTTCTTTGCTCTAATTAGACAGCTGAGACTGTCAGCTTTTTCTGTGGAGTGAAATTTTTATGAGATTTATTGTGGCCTCTTCTTCAAGAGGTATTAGCTATGAAAGGACACATCTGAGTAGGAGAACTTGTCACTATGCAAACTCTTCAGGTTGTGCTTGAGAGTGTGAAGAGAGCTGTTGAAAACACACTGGCACAGGATGGGTGGTTTCACAGAATCTTTTTCAAAAATTAATTGTATGCATCCTAGGCTTGGCCTATGAGTACAGCAGTCAGGGCTGTCTTTGGTGGCTCTGGAGAAACTTTCGTGGCCATTGGCATGTCATGCTTCATGGACCAATTTGGTCATTGACTGGAGTAGGCTTCTTTTTAGTGCTTTTCTCAGTTTTATGGGAAAAGGCTCTCCACGGCCCCTTCCTTTGTTGGAGCAGTGCATCTGTACATCACTCAGCCAGATTTGTTCACCCTCAGGCCCTGAGTATTGTGACTGCATGAAGGAAGTAAATGTTACATAGCTGGATTTCCCTTAAATATCTTATCTTCTATTTGCTTCACTTTGAGTTCAGTGTTTACAGCTCTTGAGAGAACAAAACCTTGAGAAGTTTTCAATAAAAGTAGACAGAAGGGTGGTATACTATCAGTTGTTATTTTGTTGGTGAGGAAACAAATGTAGATGTGATGTATATGAAAATCAGAGCTCAGGGTATATAGGGTATGTATTTTTGTGAGACCTACCACACAAGATCATCTCTGCTTGTCAGTGACACTGGATTTTTAAGACCAGATGATTTGATATTTGGAACAAGACAGCTTGCCAAAGTCATTGCTTTAGTATCTTCCAGTAGATACACTCCTTGCTCAAATCAATAAAATACCCATCCTCAGCTTTCATTAAGCATGCGCCAAATGTCACCACCTCCTAAAAGTGTGCTGCAAGATTCCAATATGTAGCTGCCTTCTGCTTACACTCCAGTAAGCTTGTGATAAGTTCACTTTAAACCAGATTTTCTTCCTGTTCCTTGCTTCCTTACTCTCCTTTCTTTGCTCATAAGGGTTTAATTTTCACAAGCTTGCCAAAAGCATAATTATGCTTGCTGCATATAAATACCCAGTGGGAGATCAGACGAGAAGACAGAGAAAGTAATTTTTATAATTCTAAAAAAAAAAATCAAATGTAAACTGGAAGTGCCAATACTATTGGAAGTGTGTGGGCTAGATCACTAATTTCCACTAAGGCAGGTTTCATTCAAGGGGAAAATATGGTTAAATTAGACACACTTAGGTAATGAATTCTTGCATATCCCTAATGAGCACTTCAGATTACCGGCTATTAGAATTCTAGTATACCCAAATGAAATTTGGATGGGATGTTACCTACACAACTCTCAGGAAAAAGAATTGCATTTGCTTTTTAGTATATGGACAGTTCATTTGACTGTATAATGTTGTGTGTCATAAATGCTGTCAGTTTAAATAGGATTTAACTATCTGTATACACAGAAAATACAGTCTGGATTACGTGGAGAATCTTTATTCTTTATGTTAATTTGTGATTCACTGAATTCCTGTGAGGCAACTTTAGCAGATTGAAATTGCAGCAACCCCAGTGACTTTCAGCAAGCTCTGCTTGCTGATCTGTGCTTGGAAAAGAAAATAATAATTCTGCACTTAGTACATACTAATTTTAAAGTTTTCAGGGCATTCATTTATCACTTTCTGTAACCTTTGATGGACAATATGGACTGTGGGTTGGACAATGCAACCACAGATTCACAATTTAGATTATATAGAGTTATATTTTGACATAGGCTGTGTTTCTGTTAGCATGACTTAAAGAAAAAAAACACCTTCAGATCACCAAGGTGAAATTCTTATGGTCTGATCAGAAATCCCTTTGAGTCAATGAAAAAAAAAACCCAAAAAACTCCTGTTAATGCAAATTGACCTTATATTAGACTGAAAACCATCTCCTTCAAAGTTCTTCTAAGTGCTGCAGCTGCTTATTTTTATAGGTGCATTTTCTCTAATTCTCTTACTAAAGGTGTCTAGAACTGATCTCTTTTTCTTTATTTTGCCCTAATGCCTTTCTCCTTCTGGGCTTTTATTCTGGATCTCACTGTTAACTTCTGTACACTTTTACAGAGTTAAATCCCCATCTTTTATCTTCAATCAAATAACTCTTCAAAACTCATCACTTTTATGGAGCCTTTAGGGAGAGCCCATTGAGTTCAAAAAATCTGAAAAACAAAGAATATACTAGCCAAATACATAATATAGTAAATTAACTTCACTGGAAAACTCTGGTTTCCCAGCACACTCAGGAGTATTATAATTTCCCATGTGGTTTCTCCTTATGCCACTTTTTTTTGCATTCTCCACTATTTTTTTGTTCATTGGCATTAAAGAGCTTCTGCATTTAGTTTATTATCACTAACATTTTTACATTTTTACAGAAGGTTTCTCACCTTATTTCCCTATAATGTGTGATTCACACATGGGGTTAATATATCTCTGAGTATAGAAACTCATTAGATCTTAAAAATACTCTGCTGCTAATGTAGTGCCATACTTTGCTTTTATCAGGTAGTGATATTTTAAAAACACATATACAAATTTATTTGAATGTCTGTCCAAAGTCAGAATGCTAACATTGCAAATAGGAATAAATTGCCCTGTAATATTTTCTGGTTTTTTGACATTTGTTTTTTGTTACTGTGTTCCAGTATAATGAATCTCTTCCACTACTTGCTATGGACGAAGGGTTCAATAGGAATCCACTGATAGGTGGGTAGGAGCTCATTCTGAACCTCTCTGCATATTCAAAATACTAATAAAGTTGAAAGTAAAATATGCTTCTGTATATTTTACATTTCTGTATGCATTAAAATTTATGACAGCCTTCCCCTTCTGTGTCAGGTCATGAGTGACATTTGAACAGCAATTTTTGTTCACATGTGGCATATCCATGTCTCTGGATTTCTCTGTAAAAATAAGAACCTCTTCCCCACCTGCTCCTCAAGTCCACAAACCCAGAACAATTCCATGATGATACCATTTTCAAAGCCCTTTCTGTTTCCACTAGAAGGATATAAACAAGTCATTATTTTGTTATATAGAATAGATACTGTATCTTATTTGCTGGAATTTTGCATACATATAAAGGTTATTTTGTTATAAACAAAGATTACCAGCATCTTTTTAATGGTGAAGTGTTTCAAATGTCATTTGTCTATTATCACCAGGATACTATCATAAAATAAAGTTATTTAGTTTTTAACAAATACAGTTAGATACTAGATCTTGGTTTATGTATCTGCACCATCACAAGAAGCAAAAAAACTCTATGAATTTGCATTAAGATTTTTTTGTGCACATAATGCTTAAATTTTTTTTCCTGCTTGTACTTTGCAACCAAAGTTAAAAGTAATCAATACAGAAAACAAATTAGGTCTAGAAATATTTGGAATTACAGGCTCAGATTTTCCTTAGATAAGAGCTCAGAGTTAAATACAAAGGGGTTATTATGGATCTGCTTACTAATAACTATGATTATTCCAAATGAAAAGAGTAATTGTTATATATTAATTGCAAATGGGTCCTCACAAAACAGAATGTTTTCTGAGGACCCATGGGCAATGCAAATATAACAGGATAGTTGTTCTAATAAAGCTTACTGAACATCTATTCCAGCAACTTTCTTTTTTTTTGTCAAATTTATGAAACCAAACACTTATCTATGACAAAAATATAATGATAAGGAAAAGTAGGGCTGCTTGACATAAGATAATATTACATGCAAGACACTTGCAAGATGTTCTCTTCAAGATCAGAAAATTGTTGGTTTTCATTGAGTATGTTTCAACGGGAGGTTTTTTTTTTTATTTTTGTCTTGAGAGGTGTTTCTCTTTACAGTTGACATCTAGCTTTCACATCAAACCTTCACATGTATAAACAAGATCAAAAGTTTTGAAAAACTTTAAATTCCTCAGTCAGCATTTCTTTTATGAGCTCAGTCATAATGCTACTTTACATAGCATGGTATGTCTTTCTCACATGTTTCCTTTTAGTTATTTTTCATAACCATGGAAGAATTAAGGGTGTTACTACCTTAGAAATGGAGCAGCATCAGAAAATGGGGTAAATGAATGATCTGGATTAAAAGTCCTGGGTGTAAATGTGTAGCTTACATTGATCAAAAAAGACTAGACAGAATGATTTGGATTGTCATATTCTGCTGCTTTCAGCTCTCAAATTCCTTTTTTCTTTTAAGATAACAGTAGTTTTTTATGCATAAACCTGCATTTTGGATCTATGCAAAATCAAACCTAGAGGCAGGAAGATAATCAGCAGGTGTGCTTTGGGGAGGCAAAGGAATTGGGCTGTAAGGGATCAATGGGAAATATTCTAAGGAAAGGGCAGTCTTTGTGTTCATTTCTTGCACAATTGCATAAAGCTGCTTCACAGAACCCCTTGTTTAATTTTGTTTTACTTTTTTTATAGATAAAGACAACATAAGAGAAAGAAAAATCATTAAAATCTTAAAAATATATGATGCTTTTTGAACACCATATTCTCTTTTGTAATTGAAGATCAGATTCTTTGTTGCTTTGGTACAGTATGGTTCTATCAGGTTTGTGGCTGCATCAACAACAGTGGATTTGCAGGGATTTATGTCAACTAAAACTGGCTTTCAAACTGAATTCCCTAATTTTATTTTCACTTTTTCTTTAGCTGTTCAGAAACTGTTTTAAATACAAATGCATGCTTCTTCCCCTGACATTTATCTGACCTTAAATAGTTAAAGCTGACACCAAGTAAGCCTTTTTTAGTGCACAAGTCTTTGTGATATGCATTTAGGTGTTGTCTGTTTCCATTTTACTAACTTGTTGTGTAGTTCATCTAAGTTCTCCGAGTTGAGCTGAAGGACTTGTATTTGGAGCTGTAGCTATCAGTGGAAGTAAATGAGTTGCATCTAGTTACAACACAAATTTTTTTTGCCCCTTAAGCAGCAATAGTCAGGAAGCCTGGAACAGGATAAAAAAAAATCAAAATAATTGGATGTAAGAAATCTGAAGGTACAGAAGAGATGTCTTTTTTTTTTTTTTTTTTTTTTTACTGGTAACTGTAGAATTTGAATAATTTAACCTTTAAAATGTTGTTTATTCTGTTGTGATCAAGAGGAAAAAAATGTCACTCCTTTCTTTTGCTGGTGCCATTTACAGGGTATGATTACAGATGCATGGTGTAGTTGCTTGTGTACAAGGAGCCTTCATCTCAATGAGGAGCTTTACTCTGGGAAACAAATCAACCCGAACACTTAAAAAAAAAAAAAGAAAAAAAATCACACTTGGATTTACCTAGCATTACTCTGAGCATTTAGATGCTGAAGAGTTTGACTTACAAAACTAGATGTGACAAATCTGTCATAATGCATAAGAATAGCTTTTTTGGTTTATTGCCCGAATCTTGACCATTTTCTTGCCTTTTTACATAGATATTGGTGGCCTCCCCTTCTCTTTTACTCTGGAATTGGTTGCTGCCTGCATGCTATTTGGGACAGTGGCTTCCTGTGGGCTGGGCCGGGCAGCTGGAGTTGTCCTGTCAGGGGAGGCAGGGCAGGACCCCTGTTGCCCCAGCCAGGAACAGGGCAGCTGGAAGGTGGCAGGAGCAGCCTGAGCGCTGGGCATCAGGCCTTCCCTGGAGGCTGGATGAAGCCGGGCTGGGCATCAGCCCAAGATCTGGACTAGTGGCAGGAGAGCTGGGCACAGGCAGGGCTGTTGATGTAAATGGTGGTTAGGAGTAGGTGACATCTCCTCTTCACACCATGCAGTATTTCTCATGTGTTCCCCTTCCTGAGTGCAGTAGCACACACCGCTGAAATTGCAACTATGTGTGACCAAACCAAGAGACATTGCGATGATCAGTTCCAGCTGCCATGAAATTATCTGGTACCTTTTTGCCACCTCCAGAAGTTGGAAAATTGCTGCTGTCTTGCTTTTCCTTGAGGAGATGCAGTTCAGGCTGTCATTGTTACACTGCGTATTAGTAGTGCTGTGTGCTGCCTGGTACTAGTCTTTGTGGAGCCTTATTCATAGTGTCATGCCCATATGTGATTTGCCAGCACTGCTTCACCACTTTTGGGAAGATGGTGGTGTGCTGTCATTAATATTCGTATTCTGGGAAAGCCAACAGAAAATGTTTGTGGAAAAGTGCAAGTAAATCAAGGAACAGATCCCTTACCCAGAACTTTGTAGTAGAACTTTTTGAAATGTGACCAAAACACTTAAAAAAAAAAAAAGTCTTCACAGAAAGTTACCCTTATGCCTTCCAGAAAAAAATGCTGTGTTTTCTGGAACATTTGGCAGGTCTAGAATATATGTTCTGTTCTCTGCTGCACCACTGCAGATAGTCCACTGGAAATACTTTGTTTGCTATGTGAATCATGGCCCGTAGCATGCCTTAGGGCATGGCACTTGTGGGCTCAAGTGATAGCTGAGTTACTGTATATGCACAGTATAGTTGCTTAAACTTTCTTAGATATAAAACACCACATTTACACATTAGACAAGCACAAAGTGGTCCATGTGGAACTACTTTCACTTGAGGCAAAGTGTCCTTGTAGACTTTTGAAGTGTGAAGTGAATTTTATCATTTTAAATTGTACAAATAAGCAGAAAGGAAAGTTAATTTGTATTCTTTTTCCTGTTTCAGGGCAATCGAGGGGAATTTTGTTTTTTGAAGGGTAGGAGGGCTAAGACAAATTACCCTTTTGTAAGGATGTAAGCCAGTTTCCAAAGGAATATAAAATACAATAAAGAATGCAGAGAGTGAGCCTCTCAGATGAATTATGTGATGAGTACATTTATTTTGTGCTTTATTATGTGCAATTTTTTGTTTAGATGGGTGGTAAAGAAATAATTGTGTTGGGTTTCTGGTTTATAAGAAAAAGTGTTATGCATTTCTTTTCTTCTGGGGAAACACTAGTTATTGGATATACCAGTTGCATATTTGAATATATTTCAAGATCAATCTTACATGTTGCCTTGCACCCTACTTGAAACACTGGCATACACAGAAGGATAATGCAGTGTGAAATTTAACACTTTACCGTACAGGTTTTGGGGCACGTGTGCTGTTCCCTTGAGTTCTTAAACACTTTTTCACATCTTATGATCTAGTTATTTTAATTCAAAATTGGGGGGCTTTTTTCATCGTTGAAGTAATTTCCAAAAAATGCTCACCGAAACATAGTAAGCAATTTGAATTATTTGGATTTTATGATTCAGTTGGAAGTAATCCCAGTGTGCAGTGGCAGATCTGAGAAGATTGATTCATGAATAGCAGTAGTAATTCAGAGACCAAAATGTGGTCCTTGGAGCTTTTAAGGTGCTATGATTTGCAGAGGATTAAAACTAGTCTCTCCGTGGAAGGCATTGGAATTACATCTGAGAATGAAGCCACCTTATCCCAGTCACCATACTACAATAGTAAGCTGCAAGTAAAATGCCTGCTGGAGCAACTGAGAAGTACTTATTTTTTGCTGTGACTACAAAAGCTTTGGCAATTGCCTTTTCAAACCTAGAATGTCTGGGTTTCATGGAGAGCTTGGGATTGCCTAACAAGGGGTGGTCTCTACAGCTGCCTGAACCTGAATAGACAGGACAATCTAAAAATCAGCCTTTCTAGCATGTGTGTGCTAAGCCCCCATTTTAATTTACAGTCCATAATATAGTTTCTCTGGCAGTGATTCACAAATCTCCATTTCACCCGTACAACTGCTGCATTATAATGGTGCTTTCCCTGGTGCTGCCTCTATCTCTGCGATGCCTGCCTTTTAGGACGTGCAGCATTCAGCAGTAGGAATGTCACCTGATGCCAGTCCTTGCAGATGCCTAGCATTATTGGAAATGCATTGATACCTCACATTGCCATGCAGGGCCACGGTCATTAAAATTTTATCATGTAAACCCTGCTGTCTTCACCAAAGAGGAATTGAGAGCGGACGATCATGCATTTTATCAGAATCTTCTGAAAGGAAAAAATCAGGCTCAGAGCAGGAAGAAACCAGGATTGCATTCCCTTTAATTTAAATATAATATAATAAAATGTCAAAACCCGTGAAACTGACATTTATCTACTGTAGTTCATTTTAACTTTTTCCCCAGAGTGGTTCAGTGTCCCATGGTTGCACAACAGTTCAAACCAGTTACACATGATGTGATTTTCATATGTTTTTCCTGTAGGGCAGATATTCATCAAAGCATGCAACAGACAGCTAAAGCAAAAGGCAGCAAGCTATAGATTATCACTTTGATATTTTAGGGGTCAGACTGCCAGATTAGTAGGTTTTGAGGCTGGGCCATTTGTGCTTTCTAGCACCAATGCAGATAGAAACTGGCAGGCATATAACTAAGCAGAGAATTCTGCTGGTAAGACAATTAAAAGGTTTCCATTAAACAAAAAAAAAGAAAGAAGTACCATTTATTGGCCAAAATCTTTGGCCAATACAAATAAATAAATATTTTTTTATTAGCAAAACATCACAAGAAATAAGTTTCTCCTTGTTGTGGTTTTCCTTTGCTTTTTCTTAATATTGTGCTTGTGTATGTATGGTTTCCTTTTCAGTTAGAAATAAAAAGAAATTAGAGAAAGAAGATTATAAGAATTATTTACTTTTTAGAAATATATAGGAAATATTTATAAAATGCCTATTCTGGGTTAACTAGGAAATATATGAAAAAGGTGAATTTGAGGTGTTTTCTGAAGTGATAACTCCTTTTAGTTTTTCCTACTGTCTTAAGCTAGCTGGTATGCAGAAATTACACTTCACTCCTACTGAAGACAGAGTCATTCTGAGTTTCTCTGCACCTTTTTTTATTAAGATCTAGTTTCCCCAGAAGAAATACTAAGAATATAACAATTTGAATTCACAGCCTGTTGCAAACTTTAGATTCACTAGTTTGCCCCTAAAGAGAGGTAAGATCTATAACCAAAAGTTTCTAGCCCATTTAATTTTTCCTTAAATGAATGAGGATAAAGACAAAACCAGATCTCCTGCAGGTAAAAAAGTACTTCTGTTCTCATGTTTCATGCATAATGTGAACTATTTTAGTGGTAGGTGGACTTCAATGAGTAATGAATTCAGTAAAGGCAAACCCAATTTTCCTAGAAGACTTGTATCTAGCTATTCTTGATTTAAAAGTAAAAAGGGGGACTTTTTTCCTGTAAAGCATTAGTACTAGTGCCAAACACTTCAAAGATACTTAAAAGAAGCAGGTGTTTCCATTACTTAATGAAATAAAGGGGCAAAAAAAGAAAAAAAGATTTTTCTAATTGAGAAATTCTAATTCTCTAATTGAGAATGTTCATTCCTAGTAGGTATTGTAGCTCCTAGCCAGAAGTGGGTATTGTATGAATGTTACTTCTGGATTTTTTTCTTATTTTTTAAAGGATCATCGGCTTTAGATCAGGTGGCTACCTAGCAAGTTCTTACCTTTTTAAGTGTATGTATTATCACCATGATTTCATTTCACTTAGGAGCTAAAAATATTTATTTCAGCGGTTGGCTTATCGTCTCATTCTTTTATAAATGAGGACACTTTTGCTTATCTCTGTGTCAGGCTAGCTTTGATTACATAGAATATTGGCTTGTCCTAAGATTTTTAGTAACTTAAGCAACAATTTACTTCAGGGAAGGTCTAGTTCAACAATGACAAAATGTTGTGAAATGACACACAAGCAAAAATATGTTGATGTTAAAAAAATTAACTGTCCTCTATAAACAAGTTTATATTCTGACCTGCAAGCATTTATTTATTTCCTAATCTTTTTTATAAATGTGATTCTACATGCACCAGAGATACTCACACTTTTACAATTCTTTTGAAACTCTCAAAAGAGGATGTGAATGGTAAAAAGAACTGTAATGCAGCCATCTGTGAAGGAAGGAACTGATTTGTCCAGTGTGAAAATCTCCACAGCTTCATCTTTGTCCACTCTTGTCTTCTACAGGCCCTCTGAGAAAGGCGGATGGCAGGTCTGAGAAGCTTTGGAGTAACTGGTGTGCTTCTTTGAGGGCCTTCTGGCATTGTTTCAGACCACTGACCTTATTACTGTGGATTCAAATGCATTAGAAATAAATAAACAAGGGATTTTGCATGAAAGATTTCTGTTTACTTTTTGTCTTTTGCTGGACTTTATGATGTAGCTTTTTATATGGATAGTAATCATCTCAGTGAGTATTATCAGTTACTTAATGAAAAATAGCAGGTTGCTTTTACCTATTAAAAATATCTTCTATCCTTTCTGAATATGAGGAAACTACAACAATTTCTACCAAATTGCTATACTTAATTTTTTTATGAAATATAAATATTCATATTTTCTTTTTCCACCTACTTTCTATAGAAATCAGCTAGATAATTATAGTTCAAATATTATTAGTATTTGTGGACTGGGTCGTGATCAAGTGTTTTAAATCTAAAATTTGAAAATATTTTGGAAATGTCAAAGTTGCTCTTCAAATAATTAGAATATTATTTTTCTTGCTTGTGCTTGTAGGAATGTTCGATATACTTGTAGCTGAAGTCTGCTTCCTTAAAAAAAAAAAAAAAAAATATATATATATATATCCCCTATTTTTTGAATGCATATAACCTTTTGAAACTTGTAACTTGATGAAATCTGTTTGGACTTGTTTTCATGGATCTAGCAAAAGAGAACTCTGTGATCTCAGTTCTCTTTCTTTGCTTAATACCAGGTTGTAGGTGAAAGCCTTCATGAAGCTCTTCAAAGAAAGTACCAAAAGAATTCCCATTATGAGTAGTAGCTAAATTACTTGGGTTTAAATTGTGTCCTTTTCAAAAACAATAAAAAACAATTCCACTGAAATATTTAAATTAAGTCAACACAACACATTGATATAAAAAGCCAGTATGATTCAGATAAAAGGCATAATTTTGATTCCATGTCGTACAAGTTGCACTGAAGTGTAAGCAAATGAGAACACAGCTCCCTCTATGTTCAAGAAAATTTGGAAGATTTCACTAAGGATATTTCTACCAGCTGTAATCTTTATATTATTATTTCTTGAATTCCTTGAGCTGTGGGAAATATGATTAATAAGATCAGTTTCATAATGCATATTGATCACCCAAGTATTAATCTGCTCAAGCAACATTTACTTCTCATTTAGCATTTCTCATTTCTTTAAATATGAAAGCACTTTTAAAAGGCTGATTTAGTCTGTATTTTTCCATTTTATTTATGGAGAAAACAAATCAGGGCACAGCTAAGTGACTTTCCCTAGTCATGACCTCAGAAGGGTGAGTGAATTGGCTTGAACCCTCATGTTCCTTAGGCTGAAAGGGGAGACAAAGTTGGCCAATTTCCTCAACTGTGGCTGTGCTTGCTATTTTTGTAAAAACATCTTTGGCTAAATGCTTCTCTCTATATTTATTCTCTAAAAATAGCAACTTCTTCCATGTTTGTTCTATCTCAGTTTTTTCACCTCTACCCATCTTCATGTCTTTTCTAGGCTTGAAAAACACACACAGAGATATCCGTGTAGATTTCAAGGGCTCAATACGAGCTTCTCTTGTTCCTCCTCTTGTTCGTGGTGTACGGTCAATCTTAGGAAAAAGTGCTTGTAGGGAAGTCTAGTTCAGCACTTCAGCTTTAACAGATGTAGTACTTAATTTTTATCTCTTTCTGACTGTACTCCAGCAGGAGTTTTCCAAGGGTCTGGGACAATGTTTTGTGAGAGATAAGATAATACAGTGCACACATGCTGATTCCTAAAAGGGTGCTCTCTAGCATACCACGTTGATAGCACAGCAAGTAAACAACAATAACTACCTCTCTGGCACACACATCCACAGCTATCGCTGAGGGACACTGTCATCCAAAACCTTTTCTTCCATGCAGTGCTGCACAGCTGGGCATGGGCAGTGATTTACGGTCCACTGACTGCAGCTTCAGCTAGACTTCTCTGAAGCAGATTTTGCTTTTAAAATGGCCAGTCTCTGCTTTATTCCTTATTTGAAAAAAGAAATCAACTGAGTTTTCCACTAGATTTGTAAAGTTCCAAAACCTTTTGTTTCAGTGACAAATACTTAATCCATAGAAACCTTTTACATGTCAGGATGGAACCATCCCTAGGCTGATTTAAAGGCAGAAGACAGAAATGGGCCACTCCAGGCTTCCTCTAAATAGTTTAGATGAGAACAATGAGCTAACAGTTCCACACAGGTTTCAGAGGCAGCTGAATTTGCTGAATTGCTGAGTCACTGAAAAGCTGTAGCATCAATGAAACAATAATTTCTTTCAATTAGAAACCCATAGAGGCAGGAATGTACTTCAACTATCATGGAGGTGAAGTGGAAGTTCGGCTCCATTTTGGTAATGTATTCCTCCACTGCAGTAGGGCAAACAGCAGACAATGGAACTGTGCATCTGCTTAGAGACACTAAACTTTCCCTTTCCTTTGTCTTTCTTCCTTTTGATATTTCCCAACTGTCTTTTGTAAATTCATTTTACTGTTGGCTGACTGTCACTGATCACCATAGCAACAACCTCTGGTAGCAGCAGGTCTGGGTTGCCTGATGTGAGCATCTTCACATTTGAGCCTTGCCAAGGCTAGCTTTTAATCCAGGGTTATATATTGGCTCAATACAGTAAGATTGTTTTCTCCCACTTTAGCTGTCTGCTTTACTATTCTTTTCCTGAGTTGGTTCCTCCTCTTTCCTAATTTATCTTTTGGGTAATCTGGTGTTAATTTTCATTCTTTAATATTTTTTGTTCTTTTGGACGGCTAGTTAGCTTAAGTATCTTTTAACAAAATAATGTACAACACAATTGCTTTACAGAACCTCTTTTTAAACTATAATTCATAATTAAAAAAAGGACTTCAGATAATCTTGTTCTTAGGACAAATATTTACAGATTATTAGAAAAAAAATTACTTGCAAGCTCTTTGGATGCTTTATAACAATGGTGAGTTTTTTTCTAGGGTAACATGAAGAGAAATACATTTAATGGTAGTATGTTTGGAGAGGAGCAGCTAGTATGGAATAGGTGTGAATGATGCAGCGCTTAACGCAACATAACAGTCTATGAAAAATTTTTAAACCCCTATGCTCTAACCATAAAACAGCACCTAAAAGCTGTTGAAAACTTGCTGTAAAGCAAATGTAGCAAAGTGGTCAAGAGTACTTGGTTGGGAAATGAGAGCTGAAAGAGAAAACTGCAGTATAGTGATTGGTTTGATTTGCTGAATAAATTGCTATGTTCAGATTCAATTTGTATCAATAAGGAAAGCACTGTACACCTGCAGATCCTGTCACATTTGGTATCCAAAATTCTGACACAGCTAGTCTTAAACAATCTTTTTACTGTTTTCAATAATGGAAGCCAAAAAAACCTCAAAACACCCCACCAAAAACACCTGACCTCTAAACTTGGAGTATTTGCATTTTTATTCCATACATGTGAAAAAAGTGAACAATGCTTCTTTGGGGTATTTCCTTAAGGAAACATAATACTTTTAATAAATGTACGGAATATTGCACTATTCTCAGTGGATTATTTTAAAAGTAGCCAAGGGGTACTGTTCATTCAGTAGAAGGGTTTCTCTTTATTAAACCTGACTGAAAGCTAGAAGCATAATACACTGTATCCTTAATACAGTGGAAATTGCACTTAGATAATTTGCAACTATGATATAAAATGAACAAATGTGAACATTTGCACCCTGGCCACTGATGTTTATCCTTGTCTGTAATCCTTGTAGCACTTCAGGACGGAAAACAGCTGGTTTCTGAATAGAGTGCTTTTCATGTGGTTTTGGGGTTTGCTTTGTTTTCTTTCTTTTTTTGGGGGGTGGAGGGATCCAAACCTCTTTGGATTTGTTTTACAATGACCAAATAATTCAAAATCTGAACTCTGCATATTTGGTGGGTACTCTGTTTTGGTTTTTTGTTGTTGTTGTTGCTGTTGTTGTTTTTGAGTTAGGAAAATCCCTGCAGATTTTTTTTTCTTTTAGTTCCAACTACTGTGATGGGGTTTTTCAGGAGAAACAGAACCGAACTATTATAAATGATTGATATAGAATATTATTTCTGAAGAAATGGGAAGGATTAATATTAAGAGAAGGCATAATGGCTCCAAGGTGTAGAAGCTGTTTTAGACCCCACCTGGTAGATTTTAAGGGAATTTCTCAGGTAAAGAGGCAGACTTGAGTGAGAAGCTTATCAATTTAATATTTTCTCTGAGGGAATTCCACTTATTTTTAGGAGAATAAAAAGAGTATAAATTAATAATTTGTTTGAGAGAGTAAGTAGGGTGATTTGATGCTGAGTACCTTTTGTCCTGACTCTGAGCTGCTATACTCATACCTGATTTTAGTCAGAATCCTGCAGATTCTGTCTGATGGTAAACATGCATCTTTTTGCACAGCCCAGCACTAAGTACAGACTTAGAAATATTGTTTCTTAATTACAATTCTCATTTGTGACCTTGGGGTCAAGCTACTTTTTGAAAAAATGCCTACATGTCAAATTTTAAAGTAGGTTTCACACTTACAACCCAAAAGACTTATGGTCAGTTCTATGAACTCTTTTTCATTTTTCCTTAATATTAGTTTAACACACTAATGTTTAATCAACATATTTGATATTTAAATATTAAACATTGCTATTTTCCTCTGGACACCTAAATCAATATTAAAACAGAGTAAACATGAGCAACTTATTTAATTCTTGTTAATGGTCTAGGCAAATTCCAAAACTGAAAAATCAGCAGTTCATACACATTCAACAGAAATGTGATTCTATTTATTTTTTGTATTTTTACCATGTGAACTTAAAATATTCTGAGCTGCTGTAGCCTTCTTCAATAGATCATTTCTTTACACTGGAGGGATGTTTGTTGTTGGGATGAAAACTATGCTGAGTTTTTAATGACTCACTCAAAGAAGGTATTATATATATATATATATATATATATATATATATATATAAATCTATATGTAATGACATGGGTTTATTGGATCTTTTTCCTTTTGGGGGAAAAACACCCCAAACAAACAAACAAAGAAATAAAACAAGAAAAAAAAAAAAAAAAAGAAAGAGCAGTGAGGGAAAAAAAAAAATGAAATGCAAGCTTGGTTTTCAGTGGTGGATCAAATGAAGAAGGCAGTAAACATAAAAAAAAAGGTGGTAGTTTGGAGAAGACCTTGACAGTGGAACTGACTGCTCTGTTAAACAGGGTTAAATTAATTTATTTTTTTATTTGACCTTGCTCTCTAAGTTTGCTCACAGACCTAGTTAAATTGATGGCTAGGTTGGCTCACTGTATTTCCTTCGGGCTGCACAGAAGGAGCCATTAAATACTTTTTCATGTAGTCACTGCTGGAAACAGTAGAAACTGTGCTACAAAGTATTTGGCTGCATGGCAGAACTTGTACCTACCCACCTGAAAACATAAAACCTATATCTAAAATATAAATTCAGAGGCCAGTAGATTTATTGGCTGCAGCTGTGAAGATGAGTGGCTAAAAGCACGAGTAGTAGTCAGGGCCATTCAGCTGTGAAGATGCCAAAAATCCACCAACAATGTATAAAAAATCCAAAAAGTTCATCAAGATTTTGCTGTGTCCTAGGGTTGGGGTATTATTGCAGTTAGTATTTTTATTTCTGACCATGAAATAAAAATATGTGTCCAATTTTTAGATAAAGTCAGGTGTCCTGACAATTAATGTAAGTAAACAAGAATATTAGAAGGAAATTTTCTATGATTCCTTTGTTTCTCCTAACAGAAACAGCAAGTAAGATTTTCACCAATGGCAAGATGTTCAAGATAAAATATGTACAATGGCATTAATTGCTACAGTATATGAAAAACTAGGCAGACTGTTGTACTTGTGGCATACTTCAAAGGCATGATTTTTTCTTACATAATATTTAATGTGTCATTTTGTCATAAATTCCATACATATTCATTCAGCACTTGCCATACACAGAAAGGTTTGCCTGAGTTCCTGTCCAATTTCTGTTACTTTATAGAAATATTTAAAGCACTTTAGCCTGAAGGGATTTGGTCTTGTGGTGCCTGTATATGCTGCTGGATTTTGTTATTTTATGTATTTATGTTCTTGATAGATGAACTGTTTCCTCTCTTCCTCTACTTTTAGGGAGCTTTGCTCCTTTCACCTATGTTGTTAATGAAGGTAAGGAATCTCTTCCTACACACTTTGTTGATTCTCAAACTTTTGAATGGAGGAACCGAGTCCTGACTTTTGATTTATTTTTGGGTTCAGAACAAACAGGTAAGAAGCATTGAGCTGCTGAACAAAAGACATCAGATTATGATGATGCAAATGATGAATCAGAAGAGGTTTTTAAAAAGCAATGCCAATAAATATGATCATAAGCCATACCTACTCAGCTATTTCGCTATATTTTGGCACAGCTGTGGATGTGTTGGTGCCCAAAGCCATTAAGAAATGTGTTTGCAATGAAGATGGTTAAGCCAAATGCCTGAAACGGAATTACTATGCTAGTCATGCCAATATTCCTTGGTGTACAGAGACAGAGAGCTTCCTGAGGCTATGGCTTGTTGATAGGTATGTAAAGACCTACAAGTCAAGAAGAAATTGAGAGGATGTTCTAAAATCTTCCTGTTTTCCTGGATTGTGAGGAAAAGGATAAATACTGAATAACAGCTAAACAAGTCTAGCAGTAAGAGATGAGAGGCTTTTTCAGCCATGTGACAAACATTTGCTTCATTCATGCATCATAAATCTGCAGCCTGTTGTTGGTTTTTCCTTAGTCTTTCCGGTACAGAGCCCTTGAGCGTACACACACTACTTGTTCTTGGAAATATGTTGAAATAATAACTGTGATTCAGTTTGAGGTAAATAGAAAAGGGAGGGACTTCTAATTTGGAGTGGCTAGATAAGTACTGTTCATGAGTTTATATTTATTTGCTCTTTTCAAAGATTTTTCCCCCCCAAGGTCCTACCGTTTGTGTGCTGCTTTTCATTGAAAACCAAATAAAGCCAATTATGTTGCAGGGAGTTTATGAAGAGCAACTTTTGAGGCCTGATTTGCTCCTGTCTTTCTTTAACATAGAGTAACACCAAAAAATGGTAAAATTTACATTGACAAAGTGTAAAGTGTTAAAAAAAGAGCAAACTGGTAATTTATTAGGAGAGATGCCTATTGTAGAGACTGGGACTTGTGCTGGAGGGATTATTCCTTAAAATTACATTTCAACACATCTGGCAGGTGAGTTGGTGAGCTTTCTAAGGTGGATTGCTGACACCTGTGAGAGGGGTGTTGTTTTCTCCCTGTATTGGGTTTTTGGGGCAAAGTTTTGATAGTGGGGGCAGCTACAGTAGCAGCTTCAGTGAAAAGCTTCTAGAAACTTTTCCTATGTCCAATGGAGCCAATGCCAGCCAGCTCCAGGATGGACTCACTGTGATTAAAGGCCAAACACATCAGTAATGGTAGTAAAACCTTTGTGATAACATATTTAAGAAGGGTAAAAAGTTATTGTGTTGCAGTCCAAGGTGCAGACCACGTTGAGGCAGCTGTGCCCCTGCAGCCCATGGAGAACCCACTGCCAGAGCAGGTGGATGCCCCGAGGAAGTTGTGACCCTGTGCTGGAGCAGGCTCCTGGCTCCTGTGGACCCATGGAGAGACAGGAGCCCATGCTGGAGCAGGTTTGCTGTCAGGACTTGTTACCTGTCCCATGGGGGTCCCACACTGCCAACCTGTTCTAAAAAAACTTTACCCTTTGGAAATGTCCCATGCTGGAGCAGGTGCTGAAGAGCTGCATCCTGTGGGAGTTGTTCCCACAGGAGAATTTCATGGAGGGATACCATGCTGGAGCAGGGGAAGAGTGTGAGTTGTTCTCCCCCTGAGAGAGAAGTACTGACCTCAGCCCCCATTCCTTGTCCCCTGTGCAGCAGAGGGGAGGACATAGAGATTAGGATATAAAGTTAAGTCCAGAAAGGAGGGAGGTGTGGAAGGAAGATGTCACTAAGATTTGGGTTTACTTCTCATTATCTAGCTCTCATTTGACTGGTAATAAATTTAAACCTTGTGTATTCTGCAAGAGAGAAAGTATGCTTAGAAAATGAGATTTCTGTCATGGTAATAATAAGTTTTACATGCTCAAGCTGAGAGGATTCACTGTCATGAATCCTATCCTCTACCCTGTGGAAGGTTACACAGTACAAAGTTTCTGCTGAATGGGGCAGAAGGAGAGCTCTTTCTACTATTTCCATTGGAGCCCTTTGTTCTACAAGCACATAGGAAATGGCCCCTATTGAAGGGGCCATTCTTCTTCTTCTTCTGTGTTGAGAGTAAAGTAGTAGGAAAAGTCTCGTCAAAGTGAAATGTGATTTTGTACCTTGATTACTTATTAAAATGCTTTTACTTTCTTTGAGGGCAGAGCACCTTGAGAATGACAGCTTGAGTGTGTATTGGTGTCACTTGGGGATGTTTAATATATTGTTCTAGATATTTGGGTATAGTTAAACTACTTTTAAAAATAGCAAATAATGACCTTCCCGAACAATGCCTGAATTGTAATTCTATTCCTTAAAATTGTTCCTTTTAATTGTTTTTGTATTATAATTTGTTTAAGTTTGTGAGTATCAGTGAGTATTTTTATCAGTAATAACTTGCTTACAGGTTAGGGGAGAGAAGTATAAATATTTTTCATGCTAAAGAGTGAAATTCTTAATAGGGTTTGCCTTTTTGCATGCTGCTTACTCTGATGTATGCATTTCATTTGTCTTTCTATACTTTCACTCAGAGACTTGTTCTGTCTACTTCAGATTCATGAGAAGTTCTGAAGTTCTGGTTAATTTCTCTTTGGCAATAGGCTAAATTTAAATTCCCAATACAACAAAAAGACAGAATTTTCCAAATTACAAGTTGGTGAATATATCAAAAAATCACAGAATGAACAATGATCGTTTTATTGTAAAAATGTTTCAATGTTGTATTTAGACCTGTTGAAAAAGGAGTTGTTATAGGTGCCTCACTGATTCCTTTACAAAGCCACATGTTTTTTAGGGGATTGCTAGATATAGTTTAAATAGGCCAACAGCTGTTGCAAAGCCAAAATACTGCCCATCAGGACATGTGACAAGTAGCTTGGAACAGCTATAGATAATTTGCAGAATGTTGGGACCAGCCAAGCACTTCAAATACCTCACTTGAATGAAAACTAAATCTATAAATTGCCCAAGACATTAGAAGACATTGGTAGAGAAATAGCACACAGCAAAGTAACAAATCAACTAAATGCTAATTTTCTTTTGGACAACATACACCTGCTCCTGATTTCTGTTGAGGCCAAGAGTCACAATCCTAACCAATGTTTTAGAAAAGATTGTTAGAATTGTATGAAGTTATGAATAAAGTTTGTCCTGTAGGCTATTCATTATTTGGAGTTAACTGTATGGAAATTTGGTTGGCATGAACAATTTAGTAAGAGATACTACTTCTAATTTGGCCATAGTAATTAAGGAGAGTGTGAGATAATGTTAAGGTTGACAAGATCGATATAATCTTTTTATTTTCTCCACCAAAAATTGTCCACTATTGATTAAAATTATTTCTCAGCCCTGTTTGTCCTATACAAATCTTCAGTTTGGCCAAATACAAGCTCTCAAGTCTTCAGCCATCATCTCATTTACCGCAGAGAGCTTATCCTTTTGCTTTTGACTTACTGTGTGGCAATTGCAGCCTGTGTAAGCGCTTGGGAATTGCAGAACTTAATAACTAATCAGAATAATATAATTTTACATATACAGCTACAATTCCAACAGATTAATTAATTTGGAATGCTTATGCCTACATGATTCTGAGTCTCAGTTCTTTTAGAGCTTGAGTGGAGGACAGCATATCTATACCCCAAATATAACTTCCCTCCAAATGTTGAAAAAAATCAAACTGTAACATGTTTAGGACTCTCTATTCCTTCATCCCATGTCAGAGCTTTGCAGAATCAGAATAATTTAGGAGTGAAAGATCCTTTAAGATTATTGAATCTAACCATTAACCCAGCACTGCCAAGTCCATCACCAAGCCATGTCTGTAAGTACCTCAACTGTATGTCTTAAATACTTCCAGGAATGGTGACTCAACAACTTATCTGGGCAGCCCATTTAAATACTTGAAAACGTTTTCTCTGAAATATTTTCCTGGTATCCTATCTAAACCTCCCCCAGCACAATTGAGGCCACTTCCTCTTATCCTATTGCTTTTTACCTGGAAGAAGAGAGCAGCCCCCAACTGGCTACATCATCATCTTGGGTACTTGTAGATAGTACAGGTTCACCCCTGAACCTCTTTTTTAACAGTCTAAACAACCTTGGTACCCTCAGCTGCTCCTTGTGTGACTTGGGATTCAGACTCTTCAACGGATTCATTGCCTTTCTCTGGACACCCTTCAGCACCTCAATGTCCATGTAGTGAGAGGCCCAAAACTGAGCACAAGATTTCAGGTGTGGCCTCACCAGTGCTGAGTACTGGAGGACAATCACTGAACTGGTCCTGCTGGTTACACTGTTGCTGATACAGGTGAGGGGGCCATTGGCCCTCTTGGCCACCTGAGCACAGTTGGATCATGTTCACCCAGCTGTCAACCAGCACCCCTGGTCCTTTTTTGTTGAGCAGATTTCCAGCCATCCATCCCCAAAACAGTAGGGAATGAGATTATTGTGACCCAAGTGCAGAATCCATCACTTTATCATATTAGACCTCATGCAGTTCACCTAAGCCATTGATCCAACCTTTCTAGATCCCTCTTATGAGCCTCCCTACCCTCCAAAAGGCAACACTCCTGCCCAACTTGGTATCATCTGCAAACTTACTAAAAATGTGACAATAGTGTCCACTTTCATCCATCTCTGGATAAATAATTGTCTGCTTTGTATTTTGAGACCTTTTGGGAGAAATGAATGAGCTGGAGAAAAAATTTTCTTATGTCTGAACACTGACAATTTGGGAGATTAGAAGGGAAATGAAGAAGAATAGTTCAAAAGAGAACTCGGGTTACCATTAACTGAAAATCCACTGAATTTCATGAACTAAGGAAAAGAGAGATACAGAATATCTATCTCCGCAGTGGTTTATAAAAGTCTTATTGGCTCAGAGATTGCTTTGAATTTTCATAATTCCTCTTACTAGCAATTTTAATCTCATGGGAAACAGAAACCCAAGATATTTTATGTAGCAATTGTCCACTGCGCAGCATAAGATGACCACTCTGTAATGCCCCTTATTATCTTAGAACTTCCCCTTATAAACCTAAAACTTCCAAAACTGACCTTTCTGGATAAATGTAAAAGGACTTAGAATTTTAAATTTAAAATTACTAAAAAAATTGAAAGCTATACATGCATAAACTACTGGCTAAGAACAAAATCAACAGTTTCAGGCCTCATCCTACAAACACCTCACTTAAGTAATTACTTACTTATATTTAAGTAGTGAATATCATGGGATTAATTATATGGATGAGGGTTGCACATGTGGACCCTTGTTCTCTTTGGAATCCTGAATAGAGGCTGATTTTGATACATGAGTGGTTTTGTGGAAGCCATTACAAATCTGATATTACCTATATTTTAATACTGGAAAATTTTAATGTGGACAAAGGGAATAGTAACAGCTTAGATTCTATGTAGTAATACCCAGAGATAAATTTATGCTAGGAAAATAGAAACAGAATCTGTTATTATCTTTGCTAATGCTGGGACCCTGTGGTTTATTTTAGGATTTTTTAAAGGCATAGGTACATAAACCATATCATATACTTATGTTAAGTGCAAGTTACATTTATAACTATACTTAGGTATTAGTTATGTTTAGACTTACTATTAAGTACGTTTAAGCTTTTCTGATTGCCTAGCTATTTTCATGGAAATGGGCTTATGTCCTTATGAAAACTACAGAATAAAAAAAAGCTGTACTTTGACATTGGTATCTTCCAAACCGCACCACTCCAGATTGAAATGTCTGAGAAAAAAAAGAGCTTTTCAGCCTTAGGGAAACTAATTCAAAACCATTAGGCATAGCTCAATCTCTGCACTGAACAGAAAAATAATCACTTTTGGATTGAGGATAAAGTGTAGTGTATGCCAAATCCCATATAAGGTGTAGAGAAAGCTACATGCAAACCTGTGAGCTCTGCATAGGTCTGAATATGATTTTCTATGTTAAATAGATAAAGATGTAATAGATTGGAGAGCACAAAACTCAGTAGGCCTTTGATTTAAGAAGTTCTCTTAGCTTCACCTTTACTCCTGAAATATAACTTGTAATTGGGTAAATGAAATTCCAGGTTTAGAAGGTTCACTTTTTAGATGTGCTGAATGGGTCTTATAACATTCTGCACATTAATTTTTGTCTTTTAAAGTAGGCACAAATTCTCTTTTCTGTTTTTAAAAGACATTTACCATAATGGAAGGAGATGGAATGGTATTCACTGGTATTTGTTCCAAAGTTCATTATCAAGTATACAGTGGCAGAAAACAAAACCAAGTGCCCTACAGTGACACAAAGCAAAACAAATTGCCCCTTTAACTAAAAATCTGAAATCTATCACATCCATATTTTATTCCATGCACATTTCTTTCTAATCTAATTTACTTAAATTTTCAAGATAATATTGTTTTAATGGTAAAAGAAGTGTACTTGCCTATACCAGACACAATTCATAACAAAAGAACATAGACCTAATATGAGGTATAGGGAAAAAGAAGGTACAATATGTTGTTTAGCTTCACTATGCAAAACAGGAAGATAGCATGCATTGTGTAACATGAATGAGGTAATATGGGAAACCAAATTTTGCATAACCATAATGAGACATTTTATCTTTTATTTTAATAGATGGGTGACATTTATTTTTCCTTGCCAAGAAGGAGAAAGCATATTTGTTAGAATAGTTTTCAGTACATCTATCAATTGTTCATATGAAAATGTTTCTTGACTTCAGGGCATGATTTTTAACTGGTGACAATTTTTAGAACAGAGGACTTCAAAAGGCAGACTGGCAGACTTGAAAAGAGAGCATAAACATCTGGGTGAAAACTTTTCGTAATTTTTGTTGCAAAATAATGATCATTTAGGTAAATTTGCTCTTCCTGATCAGGTGGTCTCCTGCTTCTTTTCACAATATGAATTTTCAAGATGGGAGATAAGTTAAAACTAGGTGAGTTTTAGTAAAATAAAATTGGCAAAATATGGGTGAAAATACAGTATTTGTGCATCATTTGGGTATTTTTTTTTTCTTTTAGGTAGTAATACAACACACTATTTTGCTAGTAGGTGCCTTTCAAATTAAAGGTACTTCCTTGTTTCATGGTGAAGGAATTGTAATCAATAAGAATTAAGTATTAAAAATTTAAAAGGTGAAGAAAATAAACATACTAATTATTCAGAGTTTGTGTTTGTAAATATTCAAAGATTGGAAAAATATTATCATATTCCTGTGAGACTAGCAGCATTCATGCTTTTTATTATTCCACATAATATAGGATCCATTTCTTCTAGGCTTTTAAATTAAATTCCTTACTCTTGCTAGCCAGCTCCTCCTCTTTTGCTATTCAATGTTGTACTACAGTAGCATATTTATGCCTGAGTGTCCTCATATGTGTCCTGTGGATTGAACTCAGCCTAAAACCAGTCTTGCAGACTAACTGTAAACCCTCAGGCATATCTGGACCATATGGTGAGTGCAATGTGGATGTTCCAAAGACAATGCAAATATGTAACCTGCATGGTGTTTTATAGTATTGTGTGTGACATACCAACTCAGTTTATGAGAGGTAGAACATAACCTCTTTTTTGCTACTTTAATATTATTATCCTACAATAGAAAAAAGAGAAAATAATTATAGGACTATGTTTTGTTAGTGAGCCATGCATATGAAAGTTCAGGAGAATAGTCAGTACCAAAATGGTGTACTAATATATACAGTGACAATTCATAGAATCACACAACAGCCCAGTATGGAAGGGACCTTCAAAGGTCTAGCCTTTTGTGAGAAGGAGAATTTTGATTACATTATCTGGCAACCTGCTACATTGAATCTTGAAAACTTTCTGTGATGGAAGTTGTTGGGAAGAGAAGGAAACAAAACATACCATATGTTTCTGTGTGGTAGCTAGTCGTTTCTTAGCTCAGCTGGGGCTGCCTTTCTTCTTTCAGGTGTTATCCCTTGGTATCTTCACAGTCTCTTTGTGGTGTCCAGTTTGTAAGCATTGTCTGAATTCAACTTCTGTTCAAGGCACATGCAGCCCCCCAGCTGGCCCTATGAGCACAGCTGCTCTCTGTGCCCCACCACCAATATATTCACTTACTTTGTAGTTACCTCCAAAACCTCACAAAATTTATCAGGTATTTTGTTGGGTGCATAGGTGGGTACTTAAAGGTTTTCTTCCTGCCTCCCTCCCTCCCCTCCAGCTTTGAGAATGTAATGAAATTTATAGCAGCGGGAGGAAGACCTGTTTAGAACGCTGTTCAAAATCAGCAATCCTGCTTCTACCAAGTATCTCTCACACTGTTTTTTATTCAGTTTTTACTTAACAGATTTGATCTGAACACAAGTTCTTTTATGATTATGCCTATCATCTTTTACCTGCACTGAAAGCCTTCATATAGAAAAAAACTAGGTAAAGAAAAAGCTAATGAATTAGAAAAGAAATAGTATAAGAACAAAAATGGGAACAAGAATACTTTATCTCTCTGAGCAGCCAGGCAGGGAGAAAGGAGAAAAAAGTGGTAAGCTGTGGAGAATAGGAAGTTGAAAAACTAAAGTGCCTCTATTTTAGAGACATTGCATATGTTTTCCAGCTGCAGGATGTGAAGCAAGATGTCAATAGTATAGCTGGAGGTTAAGATAGGGCTGGAGGACAATTGGGACACATAGTATCAGTTGTATAGCTGTCACAGCAAAAATGTATTTGGTTCTGCATCTACAAGTTTCACAGTTGCTCCAAACACATGTACAATGCTATATAGCTTACAACAGTGGTTATACTAATTGACAATGGATGACAAATCCAGTTGGCTAACTGGAATGGAGTGGAATACAGTAGTGCATAAGAAAATTATTCTGCAAAAGGGAAGCTTAAAGTCCTAATACTAAGATTTTATAGGACATACTAAGATACTGGGGTAGTACTAGGATAATAGTAATTAGGACAGAATAGTTATTCATTATTACACAACCTCCCTCCAAGACTGCCCAGATGTCTCAAGAGAAAATGCCAACATATGAAGAAAAGAAAATAACAAAATAATCAAACAGCTAGAGGTAGAAAAATCCACTTAGAGGGAACTTTTCTCCAAAATATTTTTTTAAATTATTGTCTTTTAAATAATGAAACATGGCACGTAACCTCTCTTTAAAAACCTTTTAACAGTTAGTTAGCATAAAATTCCCAAGAATATCAAGAGTTATAAGTGCCAAGTCCTTCTTTGAGTCTTGGTAAGGTCTTGATATCAGTGACATCCTGTGGCATTGAATTCCATAATCTAATTATGTGTTGCATTAAAAGGTATGTTCTTTTATCAGATTTGGAGCTGCTGCTTTTCAATTTCACTTAGTGTCCTTTTGTTCTTGAATTATGAAATGAAGGACTACAGAAGCTCCTGATCTATTTTTTCTTTGCCACTTACCATTTTTATACTTTCATCATATCCCTCCTTATTCATCTTTTTTTTTTTTTTTCTTAAGGTTAACAATTCCAGTCTTTTCTTGTCTTTTTATATGAAGGCTTGTCTATATGCCTAATTATCACAATCACTCTTTTCTGAATTCAGTAATATCAATAATTTTCTAATTCAGTAATATCTTTTTGTGATGGTGTGACCAGTACTTCACACTATTCCAGAGAAGAGAAAAATATTGATTCATATAATGACATATTTTCTATCTTTCTTATTCTTCACCTCATTTCTTATGCATTTGGAAATTTTATGTCCTTTTTTGACTGCAGCTGCTCTTCAAGCAGGGCTCTTAATTGAGCTGTCTGCAGTGAGACCCAGGTGTTTTTCCTAAGATAGTGTTCGTAATTGAGATCTCTGATGAAACAAATGATCTGTTACAGTTTTAGGTTTCTTTGCTTTGTTTTTGGTTTTGGGTTTTGAGGTTTTTTGTTTGTTTGTTTGGTAATTTGTTGTTTATTTTTTTTTCAATTAGGCCATATTTTGCATTTAAATAAATTATTTTCACATCTTTTAAGATGGCCACCCATCTCCCTGAGTCAATTTTCTCTCAGGTTTCCTGTCTTATTTAGATTTGTTTAGCATGATTTCCTTGTTATTTGTAAATTTTGCCAAATTGCTGTTCACTTTTTATAAATGTTACTTAATACATTTTGAAAACTTGGTCCTTGTATGGTGCCTTGTAGTACCCTACTGTTGTGGATTTGCTACAGTAAAAATTGACAGTATGTATGCCTTTGTTTTTTTAATCTTTGAGAAAAGTTTTGCTTCATTTTTCATCCTATCCCAAAATTATAGACTCTGACTAAGTCTCTGAGATGGAGACTGATTCTCCTGAGAAGAACATTGTTCTTGCCACATTTATTCAATTACACTAACAAGGTTAAGGGCCAAGTTGCACAAATAAAGCTAAGTATTTGAGAGACAACTATCTTGTTTACAACCACAAGTATGGAAATTAAGGACAGAGAATGGAAAAGTAATTAATTCATCATGTTGGGCAGACACATTCAAAATCAAGATGGGAGCAAGCTTTCAACATAACAGTTCTTAGAATTGTCTTGGTGATAATCCTAAAAACAAGGAATATAATCAGTCCAAATAGGCAGGAATATATGAGTTTACTGCTTACACCTCAGACTTTGTGTGAAAATAAGGAAAAAGCAAAGTGATATGGTCTTGACAACTGTTAATTTTCAAGACTTTCTTTCACAATCTGATATGAACCAAGATATTTTAAGATTTGAAATATCTAAAGTTCTTGTTGGAAAGGGGAAGGGCAAACTTATTTTGAGGCTTTATACGTCCTGACCTCCCCTAGGCCTGCTTATTTCCTGGTATCTCTCTCTCTTTCTCTCAAGTGTTCTCCATCCTCTCCCTGAGAGAGTCTATGGGTGCTTCATCAACCCTGACTGCCTACAGTATGCAACAGACCTCACCACCTTTCTTCACCAAGAAGATTGCTTACACAGAGAAGGCTCCTCAGACTGCTTGGGACACCTTGCACAGATGCATGCCACTGCCTTGAACTCAGAATGGACACTAAAAGAGATCCTGAACATATTGGTGGGAAATGTGATCAGACACCTGCAACTCAGAACCTCCCTGTTTGGTAAAGGAACTATAAGGAAAGCTAGAACTTCTTGTGATATTCCTGTAGTTTTATCTGGCGTAAATTCATTATTTTCCATACTGTAGTCCACCTGACCCTAATCCAAACTATTTTGAGTGGAGCAGAGGTTGACAACAGGTGACAACAGGTATCAACTATTTAATTTATGAACAAGCCTATGAAAATGCTAGTAACTCCTCAATAACTAGTGCTGGTGCCTGATAAGATGAGAGGACAGAACATGAAATATAATCTATGGCTATCTATGGACCAATTATATAAACATAAATATATATATATATATATATATATGCACACATATATATCTCTGTGTATAAGAGTATTTATACTACGTATATTCTTTTTCTTTTATCAAGCTACTTTGATACAGTAAAATATAGGATGCAGAATTATAAGAGAGTAACAGTAAAACATCCCACTGTGACCTTTTTGTTAATTCATAGCAACACAAAAATTACCAGTAAAATATAGCACAATCGAAAATTTAGAGTTTCTCATTTGAAGGAAGAATAGGAAGAAAAGTCAGTGCTCTCACTTAATTTTGGAAGGCTCTAAAATACCACAGGGCTTATGCAGTATAAGAAAGTGACAGAGATAGACCATAAACTGTACAGTCACACCTATTATTGAACATAATGATATATTAATGACACTTTCACATCAAATATAAGAATATAAACTATACTGTGTCATTTAGTTAATTTAGAGGAAAAAATTATACCAAAAATATCAGCTCACTGCAACAATTCAAAACTGAATGCTTTTCACAATAGATTTGCAAAACAAGCAGCCACCCAATAAAAATTATTGTCAGTTTTTACAGTTTGCCTGCCAAATCTAAGAAAATAACAATCAATGATTGGTGGTAGAGTTTTGTGGAAACAATGCATATGGAAAACAGTGACAATGCTGTGCCTGGTGCTGGCTTCATACTGAAAATATCTGTGCTTTGCAATTGCTGTGGAGTAATGTATCTCTTGAAATGTGTGTAAATTCAAGTAGTATTAAGAGATAAATATATGCCTTTATAATGGTGCTTATTATTTGGGAGAATGTCACAGAATACTTTTCAGCACCTCTAGAAAGCTATAATTCACTAAGCAAAGCCTGTATCCCATGATTTTTCGTGTAAACCCATAATAATAAAATATATCAATAAATAAGTATTTAAATGCTGTCTGAAATAAACCTGTATCACTATAAAAGTTCAGAAAAGAATCTGCACTTCTTTCTTTTCAGGATTTTTTTTTCTTTTTTCTCTAGAACCTATATAAGAATTGATTTGAATATATTCAGATTTTCCCATTTTCAGACAGGCTTCTTGGTTCTCTACTTTCCTTAAAAGTCTTTGCATCCTCCTATATTCCCCAGTGTAGTGGGATATTAGAACCCATAAGAGACACTGCATTTTTCAAATAGAATGTTTCAATACTTTCCATCCTTCCATGCTGTTAGTCCCAAGTAATGACTTCTTTCTGGGGAGTGGTATCAATAGTTATTACTTTAATGTACAAGATAGTAAGTGAAATATCACAGTGGGAATAAACTGTTAAGGATGATATTGGCTAAAATACTTGAATTTTTGGAAAGTCCAGTTTCATCCTGAAATCTGTGACAAGAAAAACATCAAGTCTGGATCACAGGAGTTTACATAACTACTGGGAGCAGGTTTGGGTGGTGTTTTTGGTACCTCTGCATTTCAATTTCATATAAACCAAAATGTAATTTTTTTTTTCCTTTATGCTAAGCAAACTAATAGAATTATGAGGCACAAAAAACAACCTTTCTGAATTTAGGGTTTTTTTTTTCCCTTTTTATTTTTTACCTGAAGTTTACAGCCATAGAAATATATGTGTAAGATACTCAGCTGTCCTATACTTGATCAAGAACTTGATCAAGGGACAATTTTTTGCTGCCCCTACTGGGGATTGTCCACAGATATATAATCATAGACACATAAATATAATTAATTTTTCTATTTAGTTCTTATAATATCACTTAAAAATCATAACAGTAAAAAGCAACAGGAATTCTATTTTTTTTAAAGTGGAACTCAGATTTCATCCAAATACGGCAAAGATACTGTTAAAAAGCTGTTTTATGAATGCTCTCAAATCACTTGGGATTTTGCTTTTTGTTTGGCTTGGTTTTATTTGTTTTGTTTTCTTTATGACAGCACTCTATTTTTCAAATACATTGACTTTTTCCTGACACTTTTAATGATACTTTTCTATGTAAGACAAACCATGATCCTTAAACCATCCAGTCAAATCTCTCAGAGCAGAATTATATATGGTTCCCAGAAGAAAACTACTGAAAACACTAACGCTAGATGGACAGATATATTAATTATTACATTAACTTCAATTTTTTTTTCCATGCCAATGTGACTTTGAGAAATGGAGAATCTATCAAATCAAGTATTTGACAAGTAACATACAAGGTATCATGTCATTTATCTGTTAGACAAGTGTTCTTCTAGCTGAATCTTAATAAAATAAACTTGTCTTCATACTTAAAAAGATTTCACAGAATTCTCAGATCTTGCCTATGCAAAAGATGTCCATATAATTTTCTTCCATGTTAAGTATTCTTTTAAGTATATTAGTGTATCATTAACAACCTGTGAATATCAACAGGTATGTGAATACTGTCCATTCATAACCTTGACTGTTGACTTTTGAAAATGTAACCTCTCAGAGTTTTTCCTTTGAATTTTCCTAATTGGTATGGAACCCAAGGATGAATCAGTGGAAATACTTAATAGTTTCTTTCCTATCAAAATTAGATACAGTATTACAAACTTTTGTGTTATATTCTCAAGCTCTTAATGACCATTTATTGTCAAACCATATCAAACAAGAACATAAATAAAACTTAAAATGTTCTCTAGCCTAAAGATTTCTATGTTGTATTTATCTCCATAGTTTTGTAAAAACCCAGTTCTACTGAATGAATATTTTTATTTTAAAGGCAAGTTTTTAGTAGGCAACTTAATGGAAGTGAACTACCTTGTAATTTAAAAGAAATGGTAGCTGTGATAGCTTCACTCATTGACTTGTTTTTAGTTGTTCATCTGGTTTTTGTTAAATTTCAGATTTTATTGATTTTGAACAATGAAATCAGATTGGCTTTTAACTTTTAGGTTCCAATTCATATTCCATTAAGAAGGTATAACATAGTTCTGTTCATGCAATAGTAAGTTAGAGTTGCAGGAGGCCGGGGGAGAAGAAAATCCCCAAAGAGAAAAGCAATAAAGTTTATACTGTCTTTTTCTTTAAAATTTAAAAAAAATATATCAGTTCAATTAGCTTCTTTTTATAACTTCAAAACTATGTGTATTTTCAAGGTGCTGATTTTTTTTCCCCAGGCTTTTTTTAGGGAAGCAATTAAAGATTTATAGTACAGAAGTGTTGATCATAGTTACATCATGGCTTGCTGTTACACAATACACTTTTTCACACCATAAGACCAAAAAAAACCACAAAAAACCACCACCCCCACCCCCCAAAAGACATAGTACTTATTTTTAAAAAGAGTCAAGTGGAAAATAAACTTATTAATCCTGTGCCTAACTGTAAAAGAATTTTAATGTAGCAGTAGCTAGTTTGCATGCAAACATCTCTGAACTGCCTGGTAAATTTTAGCCCAATGTTTAAAGTTTTTCTCATAACATTTACTGAGAAAGATGAGACTTAAAGTAGAGTATGTTATGTAAGTTCTTCTCACCTCCCAGGATGTGGTAGATCGAAGTAAGTAGGCCTATCATGAATGTCAGTCAGTATGCCTCAATACAGATTCAGTTTGAAATACTTCTTTTACTGAAAACCTACTTGGACACGTCTTGTGTCATTTCATGTCCTGTGCTTCTCCTTAGATGATCAGTTCATAGAAATTGCTGTGGGGGAAGCAGGTCTGATTGGGATGGATAAAAAATGTTGTACTGAGTAAAACTAATTCCACTTATTTTAATTGAACTTTAGATACCTATGAATTAATAGTAATTGTTATATATATAGGGTTTTTTCATTTTAGTGAACCACATATAGAAGTGCCTGACTTCTTTCAAAGTAATTCTTTGAATGCCTGTGTCAGCTAAAGATTTTCTTGTGCACTCAGAATAGATGGTCTTTATATTATGTTGTTTGTAAAATCATCAACATGTATCCTGCTAATGGAACTCCAAGATAAAATTTAATCTTATATTTAAGACGGTATCATAGTCCTTTCCCTACTCTTGGTACATAACTCCTTTTTTATGATAGGGACAGTTTGTATTCAACTATGCATTGTTTTTATCTTGCCTTTCTAAGTTTTATCAAAATTGCATGCATTCATTTTTTAACTGAGACAGAAAAAAATTTTCTTCTTTTTCTGTCTCTCATCACCTTATCTCATTTACCATTCTGTAAATAAATAATTTGATAATTGATTCATATGTTGCTTAAGCCTTTTATTATGGCTTGGTTGAAGGGGAAGCTTTCAGAAGCTAAGTTTGAATACCTGGATTACAGCTCTTATTATGTTGAATTAGGATGCATAATTTATGGCCATATATTAGTTGTGACATATGGAAACAAATAGTTTAACATTGTCCTGATACAAAAAGAATTTAGTAATTTCTTAGATGACTGAGTTTGTGTGTGAGAGATGATAAACTAAACAAAATCAACAATATGCCAGGAAATCCTTCAGATATTTACAGTATAAGCTTTTCTGTGTCCCAGTAGATCAAAAGAAAAGTATGTGGGTGGTGCACTTACCTACTTCTCATACTGAGGCTTACCAAAGTGGTTGTCAGTGTAAGATCTGTACTGAGCCAATCAGGCATCCAGTATTAAGCAAAATGCCTGATCTTTGTCCCCTTGGTAACAGTTGTGTTTAGCAGAAAGCAAAATGTGTTGCTCTAAATCATTGCTCTAATTGGCACCTTTGTTGACAGTCTCAAAAGAAAGGTCAAGATGTGGTTAGGCGTGGGACTGATGTACTGTCTTACTCCCAGCTGCAGCCTCCTTGGCTGAATGCAGCAATTTATTGAGCAGGCATTTGCTTTTTAAATTCTATGGATATTTTAGCAAATTCCATTAGTAGATACTATTTGCATTTAATCTTCTTTAATTTTTTTCTTTTATGCTTTGCTACAGAAAGTGTGATTACTGCATTAAATCTAGGTGAGAAAAAAGGAAAGTGAGATGCCAAGCTAGTGCAAAAATACCTGTAACCCAGTCACTTAATAAATTTGCCTACTGTTGACAGGCAGTACTTTATGCAGTGAAATATTAACACCACCTAGGCCAAGCTACTTTGGGTGTTTGAAAAAAGTACATATTAGAACACCTGAGTTTAAAAATGTCTATTCCATATATAGTCATATTCTATGAGATGTAGGCACTCAAAGAGGGTGATTCAGAACCCTAAATTAGTTGACTAAAGTTAGACAGTGTGAATACCTCCTACAGTAACAATATGTTGTAGAGGGACAGAAAGCCGGCAAGTGAAGACAGAAAGGGAGGAACGGAGTGATAAGGACCATAAATGAAGTAAGTCTGTAGTGAACTCTAGAAACTATTAGAAATCATTAGGAGCTTTTTGACAAGAGGAAGATCAGTTTTCTTTAGAGCACATGCTCCAAACCAAGAAGCATCTTCATAGTTAACTGTAACAATAGTGTAAGTATCACTCTTTCAGCTGTGGCTACCTGTATATCCATTTGTTGTATCTGCATTGCAATTGTTCCTACAGTCCCCGTCAATACTGGAGGATTAAACTACAGATATAAATAATTCCTTCTTCAATGAGCTTAAAAGAAAAATAGGATTCATAGGTGAAGAATATGAAGGCAAAGGGGAGAAGAAAGAATGAAATTACCTGCTCAAAGTCATGAAGGATAATAATTCTTTCTTACATGGACTACCATCTACAATCCCTTACAATTTCCATGTGTGAAAGGATTTATAATACACAACTTTTCGGAATTACTTTGTTTTTTAAAAGCTTTGCCTTTACTAAAAGAGAAGGTATTTATACTCATGAGTAATGGTACCACAGTAAACAGTCTCATTTATAAGGGCTGAGTAGAGTTCTTGAAAATATAGTCTTTTCACAGTATTTATGGGTTTTATTGTGTTTTATTGTACTCTGTATTTTATTAAAATAATTCATTTAGGCTGTAGCCACCTTTTTAAAGAGAAATCAAAAATTCTACATTCATCTGTCTGTAAATTTATTAGCTCATTAATCACTGTACAAGTGGATGACAAATCTCAATTTTTCATCCTCAAAATCAAAGGTTGCTAAAGGACAACATCCTACGTATCCCAGACTTTCTTTCTGTCTTTTTTTTTTTTTTTTTTTTTTTTTTTTGTATTTAACATCTACTTAGAAGACTTTTTGTCATTTAATGGGATTGCTACAAAACTTTCTTGTCATGCATGGACATTTATATGCACACACATAATAATGCTTTGCACCTGTCCCTTTACCTATCTACTTACCTATCCATTACATTATGTCATGTAGGATAAAAACATTTGGCATGTAATCATCTGTCGAGATCTAGGTACCTCTGAGAAATTTTCCATTAGAAATTGTCATTACTGGACATGTTAGAGTAAGTGCATGATAAAAAAATAAGTACCATTGTTTGTGAAGAAATAGGAAGCAAATTCTTCTGTTAAAATCAGTAAAACTGTTATTTCCCTTGCTGCTCTCTTTGATGGTCTTGCGGTTTGCTGACTCATTGTAAATTTACTCTGTTGATACAGTTTTAAAAGTTCATATGCTTAGTTTTGGATTCAGGGTTTCCAGTGGTAGTAACTAACAGTACAGATGGTCAGATATCAATCTATTTCTAGTAGCTCTTTTTACAAAAGTATGCTACATTGGTCTAGAGCAATATTTCTTGATCGTATGTGGATTTCCTTAATTGTATGGTATTTTAGATTTGGGGTTAGATTTGACCTGGGCCATATGTCAAAGACATTCTATATCTATTACTCTATATATTATATTGTGCATGCAATTTAGTATCCAGTGCCAGTTATTATAAATCTGTTTGATCTTAATGTATGGAAGACTTCAGCTGTACCCCTGTTTATTAGCAGAGGTGTTAATTTCAGCTTGCATTCTTTTATTTGCTAACATTCAAGAAAAGTATTTAGGCATATTTCCTTCTGCCTGAAAATACTGAAATTAATTTGTATGGCCCTTTATCCTATCCAACAAGAACATGTGGGTTTTTGATTAGCTACAGAAAATCTCAGTCTGTAATTGATGCCTAATGGCTATAGTTTTCTATAGATAGGCTCATAAATTTTGTCTCTTAATAGAGAGAAAGTGCAGTGTTGCAGGGTCACATATTTAGCTATGTGAGCTTTATATCTATTAATTATTGAGATATTTACAGTTCTAGAAAAAATCCTAAATGTTAAAGAATTAGAAAAAAATTAAGATTTGCTTCTTATTGTACCTATCACTTTATAGTTCATCCCTTGTCTAATTTTCCATACTTTCTTGGGTCATTTTAATAGATTGTTCAGATATATTGGATTAAGAATGCATCCTTGGGTAACAACTACTGCAATCAGACATGATTGTTTATTTGTTTTTGAGTAAAGAGATAAGCCCTTTCATTCAACCACTATAAATTTCTCTTTACTGTGGAGCAGGAGCCAGACACTGAATATATCAGCAGCATGGGACATATCAACCCTGCAAATGTCACAGAGCACATTCCCAACATGATGCAAGTTGTAGTTTGGCAAGAGAAAGATGTTTCCTATACTCCTTTTGTTGATGTCCTGATAAACCTAGACAGGAAATAGGACACATAGACCAGGCAGCACATGGAGTCATGCCCTAAGAGTGTTAAGTTAGATTCAGCTGGAACATTCTGAGCTACTTATGGTGTTCTTGATTCTCTGCTCTTTTACAACATCCACACTAAACATATTTATTTTGCTTGCTTATGTACACATTTTTGCTTAGAAGTGTTAACATTTTTTGTATGTCTGAATTACAAAGCAGTGTATACCTCAAAAATGGCTAAAGCAATTGGCTTCACTTCATGTGTCTAAACTCCCCTTAAACCTGAATCTGTCTTTCTTCCCACCACCAAAGGTGATTTGAAAATAAGAAGAAAACCACTTAATAAATAAAAGTGGTTGTTATATTTTAATGAAAGAAAAAAAAAAAAGTGGTTCGCTTGTTACCAGAATAATTAAAAGCTGGCTGTGGTTTAACCCCAGCAGGCAGCTCAGCCCCTTGATCACACAGCCACTTGATCACTCCACCACAGCAGTATGGGGGAAGTGAATTAGAAGAGTTAAAGTGAGAAAACTCATAGATTGGGATAAATTCAGTTTCATTTACAAATTTACAAAAAACATTTACAAAATCAAACATTTTAAACATATTTTAAAAAAATAAACATTTACAACATTTAAAAAAATTTACAAAACAAGGAATTCATTTACCATGTCCTGTGAGTGGGCAGGTGTTCGGCCATCTCCAGGCAAGCAGGACTCCATCATGTGTCACATGGGACTTGGATAAACAAATGTCATTATTCTGACCATTTCCTTCTTCTACCCCCTGCTTTATATGCTGAGCACGACATCGTGTTTTATGAAAGATTCCTTCAATCAATTTGGGATCACCTGTCCCAGCTGTGTCACCTCCCAACTTTTCCTGTACCCCCAGCCTCATTGATGGGGTGAGGTGGCATGAAAAACAGAGGTCTTGAGGCTGTGCAAGCACTGCTCAGAAATATGTAAGATATGGGTGTTATCAACAGTGTTTTGGTCAGAAACCCAGAACATAGCACCATATAGTCTACTGTGAAGACAATTAATTCTATCTCAGCCAAAACATATACAAAATTAAATTCAGGATATTAATTATCTAATTTATTTCTTGAACCCAATGTATTCTTCATATAAATATGTAGCATAATAGTTTCAAAACTAGTTTCTGTTCTTATATCCAGTGATGTACACTTCAGGAGAGATCACTGTCTAAGATATTATCCTCATAGAATGAAAGAAAAAACATTTTTGTTTCATATTTTTTTCCTTCACATTAAAAAAAAAAAAAATTCCCTATAAATATGTATTTTCTGTTATAAACCGTGACTGCTTGTCTGATGCTATAATGTAGTTCCTTGCATCACTTAAAGAAAGATAGAATTAGATATAGCATAGCTCAGATTTTGTTTTTTGTCATTTTTTACTGATAGTTAAGTTCATCTCACTGCTTGTGTTTCCATGCAACCGTATGATTATGTGAAGTGATGTTTCACTTTTTGATAAAGTCCTTCTAATTTCCTCTCACATCAGTTGTGGGACTCAGAAGTGAGGTGCAAGTGTCATGTAGTTAGACCAAGAATATAATATATTTAGAACTTATCAGCATAATTATGTATTTTGTTTCATTATTCAGAACTTATCAGGCAATTGTGTGTTTTGTTTTGTCATTCACTTTCCTTTATAGTGTTTACTTGCTGAGAATTTTCTTCCTAGCTTTCTGGAAGAATGCCAGACTGCAAGGAAGTTTCTCTTCCTTTTCCTTTTTACCTTCTTATTCAAATGCTCTTGTGTATTCAGCAAGAAGATGCCAGCTGCATGAATTCAAATAGCAGAGAGTGCAGGAGAAGACAATTTTGGCACAACTCACTGCTTTCTGTAGTTTTACACATTGCTTATTGGAACCTGTTGTTCATGTGCTGGCTAACATTAGAACACGTGGCGGTGTGAGATGGACGGGTATTGAAAACCAACATTTTAGGATTCTGGAAAAAAAGCATGCCATGCATTTTTCTTTCGTTTGACAACGTGAGGAAGGGCAGTTTTCTGGCCACTTTAACAGCCATTTGCAATCACTTAGTTTAGTGTCTGTGGAAATACATAGTGCAGCTCAACTACGCCGTGAAAGCCTTTCAGTGTTTGTGCTGAGCTGTCCTGCCTTATGTAAGCCAAATGTTTTCGAAATGGAGCCGCTTGCTGAAATCTTGTCTCTGGAGAGATGTGCCAGGACAGGGGCATATTGGTTTTGACTTAAGAACTTGTAACCACTTTTCCTAGCCAGATTAAATATTACTAATGACAGCAGTTCTACAGGGAAACATAAGAGAACATTCTGCAGATAACTGTACAGGGGGGAGAGAATATATCTTCTCCATGCCTGTTGTTTTCAAAGTCTAGTCTTAGAAAAGTAAAGGACAGGAGAAAAATAAATTATTAACACTGCTCATGAAATTTTAAATGTACAAACATATCTTGAAATATAGTAGCAGGAAGGTGATAAACCCACACCCTTTCCACTTTTTTTCAGTAGTGGACATGTTTGTGCAACAGCACTCAAGCACAGCTTCTTACTGCAGGTGCTTTTACCATTTTGGGAGTTCACTGCCCTTGTTTTGTTAGCCTCAGCAGTTTGAAAGTGTTGGCTCACCCACAGTGCTTGCAAATATATCACTGTCCATGCTGCCTTTGCTTTTTGTATTTACTGGTGTCTTATGCTTCAGGGTTTCCAATGCCCTTGAGAAGCCATGATCATTTTTTACATCTGAAAGAGTGCCAATTCATTTATTAAGACAGAGTCTGCGAGGCCCGGATAAATTTATTCTAACATTTAATAAAACATTAAATTAAAAATGTGACTTCTGCAGTGACATACTCAGCATTATCCTTCCAAGGTTTATGTTGGAGTGTTGCAGGGCCCCACCTCTCCAGAAGGTAACGTGCTATCAATCTAGCTATGAGGTGACAAGGCCACTGATGTTTTTCTGTGGTGGTTATTTAATAATTAATTTTTCATTGCTAGTCTGTTCAATAAATGGATTGCAACATTTAAGACCAGTTTAATAGGTTTACAGGTCCCTTATAAATTCCAACAATGATAATACTTAATAGGAGAATAATGAATTTGAGCTCAAAGATCTCAAGATCAATCAAGCAAATTAAATCTGGCCTAGGCTGTGGCTGCTGAAGTGGTTTTCTTGTTTATTTGTGTGTTTGATTGTGGATTTTATTTTTTCTATAAAATATACCCTGTGTGGATTACTTTATCTGATGATTTTTTTAATTTCTTAGTGTTTCACTAGTCATATTAATTTAAATCTTTAATCTGAGGATGTGGAATGCATATGAAGTGGCACATTAAATCAATATTATGTTCCAAATGATGTCTCTGAAGAGGGTGCCATTGTGTAGGGGAATGCAATAATAGGAATAATAAAAAGAAATTGTATCTTGATCTTTCCACATATGTTCGTGCAATGCTTTTTATCAATTAAAAAAAAAATAGCACACACCTCTGCTTGTAAAGGCAAGATTTTTCATTGGGCTTTATCACATACTCAAAATACAAAGTAAAAAAAAAGTCCAGATGTGTAGTCCTGCCAGTTACAATGAGGATTTGAGAGCATTAGCCCTACAAAGAGTGTACTGCTTAGCAGGGGTTTGATTGGTATTTAAAATAGATGGTTCTTGGTCTCATTAGAGTTCATGGTATTCAGAGATAACCTCATTAAGAAAGTTAATATAGGAGGAAGGTACATTTGGTTTATCTTCTTGCATTATGTCTCACCCAAAGCCCTATTTTTCACTTTTCTTCAAACTTTTCTGTATAATCACTTGAACTGAGGTGATTCTGTCATTTCACAGCCATTTCCATAGCTCTTTATTATTGCACACACTGGAAGGAGATTCAAAGCACTGTTATTCATTCCTGGCTCTGAAATTATCTTACTGAACATCCATTCACTTCATTACCCATTTTGAACATTTGTAAAATACAAACCAAGTTGATGACCTCAGTAAAAACTATGAATTAAAAATGCTGGATAGGAACATAGTATGTCAGATTCATGACAGTAGGAAAATAGGGCATTCATTTTTCCAGAGCTTTGGGATCTGACTTAAGATCTTTTCTCACCAGTTCTTTTTTAAACGAATTCTGCTTAGACAGGACATTATAAAAAAATTTTGATATAACCTTGAAAACAAGTGGAGGGGGAGGGAAAACTCTGCACAGCAACCACATTTCTTGTAACCTAAGTTCTAAAGAATACAACCTTGGGTAAGACTACGAATTTAAACCAACCCCAGGCAACCAATACTGCATGTAACACATCAAGGTATTTTCTTAGCCTTCTTAATTCTTGACATAAACCAAGACTACCACCTCTCAAGCTTGCAGACAGTGATGGAGCAAGTAAACATTGCCTGGGCAGTATTTAGCTATGGATGCTGCTCCAGTTTTTTTCTGAACAACTTCTAGAGGGAACATAGGCTGTGTACCCATATGAAGGTGGAGCAAAGAGAAGGGCTTGGGAAAATCAGTTGTGTTGGCTATTGCAGGTAGAAAGAAAATGAACCTGCAATATTATGTTGTACTACTAAACTCTAGAGAGAGGGTGGGAGGATATTGTAGCAAAATATAAGAGAAAAACTTTATAATGAGGGTATCATGAGGTGACAAAAAGATGATAAAGGCTGGTAAACCTCCATTGCTACAAGAATTAATTATTTAGCCTTGATTAGTGAGGACTACATGTGCTTAGAACAGGTATTGCCTATCATTAACTGGTAATTGCCTGTTCCCAGTCTGATTAATAATTACTATAGAAGTTGATGTCTATCCTGACAAAAGTAATTATTTTACTACTGTAAGCTGACCAGGTGCTGCAGGCTGGATCTGCCATGCTGAAACCCATCAGTTCCACCTGCTGTTATTGCATTTATTACACTGGTCCTCACTATTGAGGAGAATTTCACTTGTTGTGTAAAATATCCTTTTGTTGCCTAAAATAAATTTTGAAGAGGGAATGACTAGAAATACAAGAAATTGTATTTCCTTACCTGTTAGAAGTGCAATGAAATAACTCTTAAGAAATCAGCAAGGTGTGAGTTTTATTTAAATTGTACACTCAGTTCATTCCTATTCTCTAGGTATGTAACTCATATATAAAATCAGCATTATCTCAATTACAATGTCATCACCTTTAACTCCTCTTCTTTGGGAGCTAGTTATTTCTATGAATTTGGGAGGAAAAAATCCTGTTCCTTGCACTCTGCCCAACAGCTCTTTGGATCTGAGTGGGAAATCTTTGCTGCTGTGTACTGAGAATCTTTCTTTAGTCTATCCAAAGTACATTTTGAATTTTCTGTAGTGCTTTCAGCCTGATATTATTGTCACCTTCTAGAAATTGGTGTTACTATTCGTTCATTTAGGGTATGGAATCTTATGTCACTCCTTAAATACATCTTATGGTTGAACATGCTATTTAAAAGCCTGAGCTTGTTAATACAATATGGTGTGTATGGTGTCAGTTCATTCTATTTTAGGTTTATGAAAAACACCATTTCAGTTCTACAGTGTTGTAACATTTAAAAACTGTTGACTTAAAGACAATCACTACATATTTCTGCAGAAAATGTTTTGAAGACATTTGCTTTTACAAAAATATTAGGTTTTAGGCAGAAAAAATAACTCTTTCAAGTCCATCTAAATTATTTCTTTTGTTGTAGTGCTACTTTCAGAGGACTCTGGAAGTGTTTAAATGACACATAATCAATTTGATGTGTGTGCCTCACTTTAAACTTGGGATCAACACAACATTTTTTTTTTTAATAAGTTTCCAAATAAAATGCAACTGTTAGGTTTTTGCTTACTGACTGAATTCCTTCATTTTAAGGCCACACCATGGGCGATCAGAGTGGTTGTCCCTCAGGGTCTTTTTTTAACAGTAGACAGCATCAGAGGGAAATTCAGTGAACAATGAAAAGCTCCAAAATGGAAGCATTGCAGCATTTCCACTGAACCTGTTTTTATCCCATATTTCTAGTAGCTATGTTATGCACTGGAAAGCTTATTTTATTTAAAAAAGAAAGAAAGACAAAAAAATATATATGCACACTGTCCAGTGTAGCAGTCAATTGTCTTGTAATTCATATAAATACCTAAAGCTCCTTAGACTCTGGCTGGGCTCTTAGCTTTAGTGACGTCTTGAGGGAATATGATAAAACATACTTCCCAACACCAACTTTTTATTTTCCTGGGAATAAACTACTTGTAATTATGAGAAGGTAATCATTGTGATCCTCTGGCTCTGATAGACCTGATCAAATAACCTCCTCTCAGAGTGGCCAGCTTCATATTCCCTGGGACAGAAAAAATATGTTTCTTCCTCTCCATTGTATTAATAGTGTTTAGATTCTAATGGATTAGTCTTGAGGAACTGAATTCATACCTGCTGAAAGCATCAGCTCGGTCTTGATTCAATCAGCCATATAGATCATTTATAGACCATGGGCAACCTCAGGGCAATGCTTCTTCAAAAATAAGTAAGAAAGTATGATCTGAACTCTGTATAAATCCACATCAGACTTCTAACAGGTGGGTTGAAGTAAAAGTAATTTAGAAAAAAGATTAGTGTTCCTTTCAGGAATATGCAGATTAATGAAGTAATTAGGACAGAGGGCCAGATCCTCAGGGCGTTGTAAATCATCATCACTTAGCTGAAGTTACTGAAGCTACGCTGATTTATAACACCCACAGAATTGATCCAGTAGCAAATCCTTAGTGATGATGTTGGTGTTTTCTCCTGGTAATAGAGCCGCAGGCATCCGGGATGACAGTTGGTTTGAGGGGCAAGTTCAGAATATAGATAAAAGACAACATGCATATTTAGAGCATGTGGGGAACTTAAGACTGCAGAAGACCTTCTGGAGTTTCTGTGTTCAGTTTCTTTGTACTGTTGCAAGCAATGACATCTTATCGTGCCATTCAAATTTTTTCTTAGAAATAAAAAGTGGTTGGTTGAGGCAGGATGGTATTTTAAGCACATATAGCATTACTCAGAAAAACAGATTGAATAGAACTTTTATCACATGCTGCCCTCTGGTTTCTTTCATAATCATTATTTCATCTGTCATTTGAGAAAGGAAGGAAATTGTCCATTAAAAAGGTGGTGTTCTGTGTGTGTGTGTGGGATTAATATTGTTTCTAGAACATTAAGGAACATGACAGAAAGGCACAGTAAGTTGACTTGGTGCTTTGCAGAGCAGTATGAAGCTTCACTTAACTTACCACCTGAGATATCTGTTCATCTGGGAACAGTCAGCACATCCCAGTTTTCTCTGCTGTGTCTACTGAGCAAGGAGTTTGGTCTGCCTAATCTTTAGTGCTGGCAGCAATATGCAAAGCCAGAAGGACAACAGCTTGGCTTACAAGGAGCATGCTGAGTCTGCGAAGACCAGATAGATTGAAAGACTGTCTTTTGACTTGTAAATTCAGGAAGTTTGATAGTGAATCCTGTGGCGTACTGAAAATGCAAAAGTGTTTTGTACTGTTTATGAATGCAATTTACAGAATAGGATTATACTTGGATGAAAATCAGCTTTTTATGCAGAAGTTCTGAGAAAACTCTGGAAATTTTTGATTAGTAATGAAGTGTAACTGCAGCTCCACAAACATTTGAAATTGTGTGTCATTGTTTTTAGCTAGAGATTTTTGCTTGCCTCAGATACCAGAGGAGTGCATATGTGACAATGTGGTGTGCAGGGGGGAAGATGTGAGAGAAGGAGAGAAAGGAGGGCTTTTTTGATCTTCCAAAATGCTGTTCCTGATTACTGATAGGGAAGATAGCTTGGATAAGCATTTGGTGTTCATTCCCTAAACTCAATCTTTTTTATTTTAATTTATCCAAATTTCCATATCTCCAGAGAAGAATGAAAATGAACATTTTGCTGAGAAATGTGTTATGATATTACTAGATGTACTTTTTTTTTGACTAGCTTTGAGAGTCTCTGATGTTTTTCAGATTCAGTTAAGGTACTATCAGATCTTTGAAAGGCAATGTATACTGAAATTGACTGTCATGAAACACTAATAAAAGTTATCAAACTTGTTGTTTTTCCAAACCTGCATGTTCTTATTTTCCTTATCAAATACAGCAAATTATGAATGACAGCTGTTTTATATATTCAACTAAATTGTTTTGGAACAATAACAAAAGATTTCCATGAGTGTTTTGCTGGAAAACTATTATTTGCTTCTAAGAAAACATTGTCTCTCCTACAGTGGTGTAGTTACATTTCAAATCTGGAGCTATATCGTATTGGTGTTAAAGATAACCTGCCGATGGTGAACAGGTTAAAATATCTTAATATGTAACTAGTGAGTTTTGGAATTGTGGCTTCAGGGGTTTTTTGTTTGTTTGGGGTTTTTTAAAGGTTTTTTTAGAGGGGAAAGGTATTTTTGGTGTTGTTGGCTTTTTCTTGATTTGTTTTTAGAAACAGGTCAAAGAATTCAGGTCATGAAGAAATTCATAGCAATATCTGGTAAATCAAAAGTTTGAGACAGGACACTGTCATTTGCAGGAATAACACAAATTCAGATGATATTTTAAGTATCAGTAGTCGTGCATGTGTTCACTGGCTTAGTGTTCTTGAGGAAGTTGCACAGGAGAAGACAAACTTAGCCAAGTCTGTAGGAAAGTGGCAGTGTGAAGGAGCTTCAGATGAATACGGGCTAATTTTGTATAGTGCTACTTCCATTTTCATATGCATTCATCACTATTAAAAATTAGTTGGGGGATGAATTACATAGTTTCTTTAGGAGCTCACATGTATGAAAATACAATTGGGATAATGAAATCTAAATTTTAGAAAGTGTTTACTAGCTATAGTATTTAATGGGAAATGGTACATGTTAAATCAGCAGCAACAACAACACCCAACAATTATTTTGGTATATTTCCCAATAAAGGGCACTTTTTAGACACACTATGCAATAAAATAATTAATTGAGACAAACTTACTACACTAAGAAAAATGAGATAAAATTGGTAAGCTTGACTTTTTATATGTGCATATTGGCACTATTAATGACTATTAGAAACTCCCTTTTCATAGTAATTGCACCAATGTGAAGCTGTCCTGGTCTGCTGGATGACATACAGGTTGTCCTCAATTCCCCTGGCTAGTACCCATCAGCAGGAGTCTGTCTGTGGATGTGCTTCTGTCTGTGCTTGATGCCGTGCAAGACAAGAGCTGAAATGAATCCACTGTACTTCATCTGTGGTACAGAAGTTTTAATGCTGCAAATACCAACAATTCTTTTTGAGCAGCACATTTCAATGTATGTATGGAAAATGTAAGATACTCTGCCCAATTGCTTTGTGGTTATCTTGATTTAAAAAAACAGAAGATTGAATTAGCCAGTACAAAACTGATGGTATCCATGGCCTTAAGGACATTGGAGAAAAAGAGTTGAACAAGTCAAAACCTCAAGAAGAATTAAATTAGGGTAACCAAAAAAACAAAACCAGATCAAAACAACTTAAAAGAATGTGCTCTTGTAGATATTTGAATTTAATACCATGTTTAGTAGGAGATTTAGAGCAAGTTATTTGATAAAGTCACTATAGTAAATGGAGATGTTAAAAAGATGAAGGAAAATAAAAATCTGGAAGAGTCTTTACACAGACTAAATTTTCATGAAGTCCTTACAGTATTTCTATTTTATTCTCCGTTTCAATTTAGGATGTTTCTTTAAAAAGATAGCAATTGAGCAGTTGGGGAAAAGGCTCATATTTTCATTGATCTGGCCTCTGCATTTTTTCTCAGGTGTATATCTGCAAAGAGAGCACTTACCTCTCTTCTGGGAGCAGCTTGACATTGGATAGGAAGAGAGAGGGAAGAAGAAATTTACGACAAATGATGGGACTTGCCATATAGCAGAGATTTGAAATTTGCTGGGCAGAGCAGAAAACAGAGATGCAACGAATTGTAGGCAGGATGGAGGAAAAGGTTGCTTTTTTTTTTTTCTTGTTCTTTTTCTTCCCAAAGGGACAGTCCCTTCTATGACGTTCTTTGTAATAGGCAAGCTATTGCAAGCTAGCTGATCTGAGAGAAAGCATGAGGAAGAGACACAGCAGGCCAGAGAGAGATTTGTCTGTAGTCTTTTCTTATTTTCTTATTTCTGGTACAATTTAAGGTTTTTTCCATATTATGTATCTAGTTTTCCAAATTAATCTCTAATACAGCTCAGTCTAGAGCAAAAAAAAAAAGGTAGATAAAAAGGAAAAAAAAAAGTCATATTTTAATTGCCTGTAAAGAGTACGTGAAAGAAAGAGAGTTGGCTGGTTTGCTTTGAAACTGTTGCTAAATCAAATCTTGTCATAGTCATAAAAGAAATAAAATAAGTTATTAGAGCTGCTATGCAAAATTTTCCAGATGGCAAAGCCTCAGGAACTTTTAGCCTGATTATAAACAGTATGAATAACTGACTCTGATGGTTGCCAAGGCAGCAGCCACCACGTTTGGTGACCTTTCCTTATCATAAGGTGGGTTTGTTGTAGATGTTAATGGAGAACACAGACTCACCGCCAAGGCCAGTGTTTTGGGGCATTTCAGGTTTCCCACAGGGAAACTGAAGGAATCCCCACAGACGACTGAAGGAGTTTTTTTCTTTGATAAACGGATTTTCACCTGAGACTTTGGGATGGGTGTCGGGGTATTATCTAGGCATCCATCCTCAAAAATCCAAATTCTGTGTTAGTCAGTTTGGTCCTATGTACAGGGCATGAGTTAATCAGGAGCAACCAGGCATGTCTGACAAGCACAATAAAAAGCATGATAACTTGGAAGGTGTTTTCAGCATGTGGCATTTAGATATTTTGACAGTGTACATGGAACTGTTTTGAAGTACCTTATGTAATGGACTGTGGGAGCAGTGATGGTATAGACACTTAGTGAGGAAATATCTAGGATAATGACACATACAGGTGACTAACTGGGTCCAAAAATGCCTCTGACAAAAGCTAACTTATCACAATGTATGGGTAAATGAGTATTATAAGAATAGGACTATATAGTCAAGATGCATATGGATATCTCTCTTTCCATAAATTCTGGATTTAGGGAAATTTTCTCAGAGTTATGCTCTCACTGGACCTGACCTTTTTAAGTCTGAAAAATACCTAAAATTCCAAATTGTTATACCTCCTTGTGCAGTACCTCCTGTGCAGTAACTTCATAAGGGCAGGCAGCTCTCTGACAGGTATTTGAAGTAACAAGGTTATTTACCTTAGATGTTATTTACATGACATCTAAACCATTAAATTAAGAATGGATTTTATGTATTTTCTTAGAAATGTAATTACATCTTCATTTAGATATAGACTGGCAATTAATATGAATGAAAATGCAGGATGATAAGATTTGCAGCTAGACAATTCAATGAGTTGGCTAGGGGATGATAATATCTTGTCCAGTTTTTTTGTGCAGCATATTAGAAGGAGTTTGTGGCTTAAAGTTTTTTTCCAACCATCTACAAACAGCAGTTTTCATTTGCTATGATTAGGATTGAGTTTGATATGAGGTCAGCAGCTGATTCACTAAGTATCTTGACCTCCTTTCAGTGTCTTATTGCTACACTAAATTCCGTCCTTTTTATCTTTTGTCCCATCAGCTGAGTTCACATCCTTGTTCTGTATATGTGTAGAGGCTTTTCCACTACTTTGTGGTTTTGTTTAGTCAGTGGTACTCCCTTTTATATGTATGTATGTATTCATGTCTATAAATACATCTCTCTACTTACAAACATCAGATCCTTTTGGTGCAAGACTTTCTACATTAATACTTTCAACATTTTTTCTCCAGAAGATAAAAATCATCCCATGGAAAAGTTGAGCTCAGGTCACACAGGTGTGTGTATACATCTGTGTTAAATTGCTTGATACTTAGAAGGGATCCAGAGCCTTTCCTGCATCTTCCATGTAGCCTCAAGACTGTAACTGAGTTGTGACAAACTTGAAATTCATGTTTTACAGAGAATCTGTCAAATTGACTTTCTATTTGAATTCCAAATAGGATCGGTCATATCATTTTTTTTTTCCACAATTTGCATTTTAAAAATATTTTGAAAGATGGGAATTAAATTTATAAAAGGTTGACAGCAACAGGGAAATCTGTCATGACATTATTTCATCATACTTTACCAATTAGCCTACATTTCATACTTTTTTTTTCTCTGTATGTCATAACATTTATTACCATATGAATATGCATTACACTTATTCTCCCAGTTTATTTTATTATAGCTTGTGATATTCAAAGGAAAATTTTATTTTATTTACTATTAATCAAAGTTTTGATTGTCTAGGCATTTTTTGATATGTAAAATCAGTCTTACCGAAGTCATTACCTCCACTTTGTTTGAGGGTAACTGTTGTTCTTTTTTATTATATATATCTATTATTGTATTAATGAATATAATTTAGATTATTGAACCTGATAATTCTTTGGATGAGTTCACAGCAAGGGCACTTTGGGCCCTTGTAAAACTTTGGTCAATAATCCAATTAATGTGTCAACGGTGTATACTATTAGGCAGTGGTGCAATGCTGATCATACAGCAGTCTTTAATCTTGAAGAAGAATAAGATATTACTCTCCTTTTTTTATTTGAGCTTTTAAAAAATAATGTGAGAGTAGTGGAAAGTAAGAGCAAGTTTTTTCAAATTATTCTTTCATATAAATCACTTTTGAATAGGTCCTAGCTCTAAAAAAAAAGAACAACAAAGATAAACAATGAAAATACTGTAATTTAAGAGATTGCTTCAGCTTCTTAAAACACAATTTGTTTAGGAAATTAAATGCCTATTATAATATTCTGAATGTTATCAATGGAATTAAGTGAGGTTTTTATTTTCAGGAAATGATACACTGTGTAGCAGACTATGCCACACCTTGCAGTTTCTCTCCCCCCTTGTTTTAAGATTAAGAGCATCAAGTACCATTAACAATCAAGGCAGGCTTTCCTACAGGAACAGTATCATTACAAATAAGTAGCTTAGCACTCTGTGCACGTTAATGCACAGAACAAATCCTAGCACTGATTTGCAAGCTCTAAAACCCATTAGAACACAGGCCCCAAAAGGGGCAAATCACTGAAATGTACTAATTATCGGTCAGGCTCTTCAGAAAGACTTTGGGTCAATGCCAGCCATTTTTAACATTTTCAGTAAGTTTAAACTGAGTTTTCTGTTTGGTTCCCTCAAAGAAACTTGTAGGTAGAGAATTTGTTTCATTCATGTGTATATTGAAACGTTATTGACTTATGTGAGGTTTTGTGTTAAAAGAAAATCCATATTTAGTGAGTTCCAGAGTATTGCTGGGATAGGAAGGGCTATCACACTGTGCCATTTCTGAAACCTAAATTTAGCCTGTGCTTGGTTCTTGAACCTGGCCCAGGTTGTATCACCACTGTTACTTGCATGTGTGTTGCTGGGGAGCTGAAAAGCAGTCTGTGTAAAATAATAAATGAGTAAATATTTACACCGATGTCATGCCTGGTGCACTGCAGACTGTCTGGGGCGGGGAACTGCTCTGTGAAAAATGGACAACCTGTGAATTTATGGCTCTGTCAGGTCATTCTCATGTCTAAGGGAATGGGTATAGTGGTTATCGACCGGCAGAGAATTTATATCTGGGATTGACTATCGTTTTTCAGTACAATGGATTGTTTCTCACACGTCTCATAAATAATGTTCAGCTTTTCATTCAAACTGATGAGTATACCAAAAAGTTGTATTTTCTGCTTTCTTTCTGCTTGGTGTTCAAACAGTGTTGACATCTTGCCACTTTCTTCTGCTGCTTTTATATCTACGAGGCCTGAGAGAGAAAAGAAGATAAACAGCTATAGAAGTGCCTGCTTGCTTATTTTTTTTAAGCAGTCAGAAGCCATCTGTTAAAGGATGTGTACTGACACTGTCTCTCATCCTGGCTGAGTCAGAGGTGATGGGAATAGTTCCCTACATTTTGGCATCTCAGGTTGAAAATGTTCCAGGAAGGTGGTAGGAACTAAAGCTTCCACTAAGTAAATGGGATGTTCATTGGCTTTATTGAAACTGAATGTATTTTTACAGTACAGGAGAGGCTGGCAGGGGTTTTAAAGGAGATATCCCTTCAAATAAGCTAGTCATTCATGTTGGAGCTGACAAAAGCAACCATTTATGGTCAGGTAAGTTTGTTCTATCTAACTAGAATAAATCCATCATTTACCCTTTTGGTGAAAGGACCACAGTCCTACACCACACTTTCTTTCAACTGTTTTTGTGGGAGCAGGGGAAAATGGGAGAAGACAGGGTACTTCAAATAGTCATAAAAAATCATTGTATGCTTTTCCAGCCTACATTCTTTATTTGTGAGCAGGCTGCACACAGGAATTGATGGAACACATTGATCACAAAACTTGTGGCTTTCTAAGTTTCACAGGGAAATCAGATGTTAGTACTAGGCATATGGACCGTCTTCTGGTGTGACTATCCTTCTGTCCTCTTCAGAGCCAAGGCAGCTATCAATCCTTTTCTCCACTAACTGTATTGGACCCCAGAGCTGTCTGCCCACTTAGTGCTTGTCTAGCAACTGTGTACTTTGGCAAGCCACACTGGGGACAATACTGCAGCTTAATTCCCAATTTACCTTGAAGTGAGCCAGCTTTGCTTTTCTAGTAGTGTGGGCATGGGAAGCGTGGTGGCAGCTATTTGCTGAGGTAATTACTCAGAATCTCCTGGATTGGGCAGTCCGTAATGGACTGATACAATGGATACACTCTTACATCAAATGTGAGTGGTAGGAACTGTTGCAGAGTTTACATCGCAGTGGTAATAGGTCTCCTGGGGATTTGCACCTCACAATACACTGACAGCTAGGCATGACTTCTTTTTTTTGGGGGGAAGGGGTTGGTTTTGGTTTATTTGGCTTTTGGGGGGGTTGTTTGGTTGGTTGACTGGTTGGTTTTTTGGGGGTGTTGTGTTTCTTTTTGTTTTCCCTTCAGCTTCATTCTCCCTCAGAACAAAGATGTACTCATTCTTAAAATGTAAACTATACCCTGTTTTGCTCCTTTCAGGAAGAAAATTCCTTTCTACTGATTTCTAATGTATCCACTTGTACTATCATACAAATGGAAGTACTGCATGGGTTTATGTTACAATGCATTCCTTTTTATAATAAGAACAAGTTTGATTTAGAAAGGCCTGAAGTGCATAAATAAATAGATTTTTTCTTAATCTTTATTTTAGTTTGTTTTAGTATTCTTCAGCTGTATTTTAACTGCTGTATATTAATTTGGATTTTTTTTTTCCTCTCTGTCTTTGTGAAAGCAGATTGTGGTTGCAGTTGTAGTAGATCACCAATCAACACTAAAATATTTTGCCTGGATTTTGAACTCTTAATATCAGGGTTAAAGGATATTTGGATTAGGTTTGGTTTGAATTATTTCTTCCTCCTGTTTGAGGAAAATAAAATTAAGTCTGAAACAAGATATTTTTTGCTTAATAAAGAAGTAACAGTGTATCCGATATGTGTATCTTTATTCTCAAAGTCTCAGAAGTGAATTCATTAGAAGAGAAGCTAAAATAGTTATTTGGTGATTAGGCAGCATGCTTCCACGTGGAAGATTTAAGTTCAAATTTACAGCTTTTTCTTCATGCTTTGGAGTAGCTACTTATAAGAAGACAGCATAATTTCTTAACAATTTTCCCCTTGTCATACACTGAATTGCAGTAATTGAAAATGGGTGCAGAGGCTGTGGTCAAAAATGAAACCACTTCAGGAGCTCCTGCACTGAACACCTCTTATCCCATGGCAAAGGACCATGCTAATTGAAATACTGAAGAAGGGTTTCACTGCAGGGTGAAACTATTTCTGAATGCAGGTCCAATGTGAGCTGTGTGAGACATTTTTATGGTTGGATTTGGGGGTTGTTTTTATTGTTTTTTCACTTGAAAAGAGAACTTAACTGTAGCTGAGCAGTAATACTTCACCAGGCTTTGCTTGCTATAGCCTGCTAGGCATAGTTCCCCCGGGAACAGCATACTACCCTTAGATGCCTCTGAACAGCCAAAGTTTGTTTTTCTTGACCTATGGATTTCATCCAATCTACAGGGATCCTGGAGCGCAACTGATACTCTCTCTCCCTTGATCCATCTGAAAGCATACTGTGTTGCTATATAGCTGGTGGGCTTAGACAATACATACACATTAAAGGCTCAAATAGAAATCACTGACCTTGTTTGCTTATTCTAGCATGGTCTTTTTTATCCATTATGAAACTGAGATCAAATGCACAGTGGTGCTGAAAGCAAAAGACCTGTCATGGACAACCAAGGGAATGTGTTTCCAGTGATGAGGATCAGTAGAGGAGCTGCATCTGACTAATGTGATGCAGAGTTAAATATGTCTCAAGCTGCCATAAATGTGAGTGACAAAAGAGCCTTGCCATTCTTTTTGAGCTTTATCCTTTATGAATTGGTATACTTTTCACAATATAGTGTTTCCTTTCTGTATCCCCCATGCCAATGTAGGTTTCGTGTTTAATTCCTTGGATTCTATTTGTGTGTCTAAAATGCATCCCATAAGCTCAGTGAGAACTTAATCCAGTATTTTGAATAAGCCAGTACCATTCTTGAATAGTACTTCATATGTAAAAATTTCCATGCATGGTACTGTGGTCAAAATTGTGTTGATAGCCCATAAATTGCTTGAGAAGAAAGATTATATGTTCATGATTTACATAGAAAAATTATTCTTCTTTCTGCTTCTATTTGCTTGTGGGTTGGGTTTTTTGTTTGCTTCCCGAAAAAAAGGTTGTATATTTAGAGATGGCTGTAAGTATGTATATTTTTAATTGTATGATAGATATGATGCTGTGCCACTCAAAAATGATACGCTGTGATAAAGCACTGAGCCGAAATCTGGTGCTCAGTCTCAACTTCTTTAAGTATTTTGAATAACCCTTGGTCGCTCACATATCTTTGTAATTAATTTCACATCCGTGAAGTAAAAGTGATTCTTACTTTTTCTCTTCCTTATATATATCACTGTTAAATAGATGACAGATAGATTCTTTAAAAAGAATATTTATATTAAACAATTTGAGCTTGCTGTATCTTATCTGGGTTTTCAGTTAATCCTCTAATTTATTCAAATGAGATTATTAAAAGTAAGACAGTTCTTTTTCACTGTTTTAAACAGTAAGGAGAAATAAAGTCTTTTTAACTATAATAAAAATAAGAATCATTATTACATTTTTTTAAAAACAGAGAGCTTTATTCTTGTATAAGTAGGAGGACAAATCCTTTTTCCCCCCCTTGTCCAAAGTCTTATTCACTTTTCCATTTGTGCCCCATTGATCAATTTGGGGTTTACACATAAAAACATAATGAGATTAATGTGTATTTGCATTACATAGAGTAACATATACATTTCTAATGTCTTGCATTCAAATTATAGCTTAGACTATTTTTACAGCTCTCCTTACTATGAAACTCATGCCATTTCATCCAGTGAGTGATTCAGTCTCTAAAGTCTGGTAAAGCAAATAAACATCTACCAGCACAATGAACAACAATGTTGTACCTTTCAGAACAGCAGTATTACCCTTAAATCACTAATCTGTCTTCGCAGGGCTTGATATAGAATAGTGCATTGTATTCAGTGTCGGTGCATATTGTTACTAGAATGAGTATTCAGGCAGCTTAGAAATGAGTAAGAGAGAAGCAAAGTTCTAGCATGTTGTCCCAAAACCTAGTAAGTTTCTAAATAGGAACAATTAATGATTTTTAAAATGAAGGTTCTGCTCCAGCTGTGTAAAGTGTATACTTTCAAGGTTTGACAGCAGCTGAGATGTTGTTTTTAAAACTGTATTTTTATACCAGGACACTTATTTTTTACCATAAAAATGTATTTTCTTTACTTATTAAAGTAAAAGAAAAAAAACTGACTTCCAGTGTTGCTGCAAACATACATTTAATTATCAAAATATATTTTCTTTTGCCTCTGAATGTGAAAAAAGTGGTTTCAGTGACTTTAACTAATGGAAATACCAAGAAGTAGGATTTAGATTATTATATAAATTCTTGATATTATTCTGAGAGCCTAATAAAAATACCAGAGCTAAAGTTCCAAAGATCTTTCACCATATTTGACAATAGCATATGTGTATGCTGTAATTTCTAAGTTTTGGGGCATTCAAAATTTGGGTTTGATTATCTTGTGATAAGCAGCTATTGTATATGCTCAGTGATCAGGGTTATTAATGCAGTAATGGTTATTAATAATGCAATCATTAATTAATCATTTATTAATCATTAATTAATAAAACATTAATTAATGGTTATTACTAATGCAATCAATCAAACAAACTAGAATGGTTCCGTTTGAAGTGACCAACAATGGCAATCTAATCCAGCTGCCTGTTGGATTTATCTGTCTGATATAAGTTTGATTCTGAGAGAACTTAAATACTTAAATATTAAAATTGGTAAAATCATTATCTAAGAGGTAAATATTCATAAAATGATAGAGGTTAGGTATCAACAGATATAATTTGCAAGAGATGAATTTCATACTAACTCAAAATTCAGGACATCTACCTGCTGACAAGGCCAAATTGCAGAAATATTTTTTAGCTAACTGGAGAAAAACAAATCCAACAGCAAACTTTTACCTTGCACAAATCACAAAGTTACTCAGCTAAAGGCACTGAAATATTTTTTGGTACGTGCTGATATAAAGATTTCCTGAAATCAGACAAGATTTTGAAAGCTAAAGTTAGATTTGTTATTTTTTAATTTTTGGGAGTTTTGGTTGAGTAACAACATATAAAAAATCCTAGTGTTTGTTATAGAAGATCAATCCTTGGCTTACATTAGAGAAACTTTTGATTTTCATGCAATTCACAATCTTCCAAATCATTGTGCCATAAAAAGCAACCTTACTCTTTTCTCTCCTCTCCCACTTTTTTCCCTAAAATGCTGTTATTTTTATCTTTGTTACCACACACATGTTGAGAGTTTATTCTTTCACTTACAGGAATTTCTGTGATTCTAAGTGCCACTGGAAGACAGTAAGGGATGTTAGGGAGAAATTGTTTTCTGTGGAGGTGGTGAGGAATTGGAACAGGTTGCCCAGAGAAGGTGTGGATGCCCCATCCCTGAAACTGTTCAAGGCCAGGCTGGCATGGTCTAGTGGGAGGTGTCCCTGCCCACGGCCGTGGGGTTGGATATACATGATCTTTAAGGTCTCTTCCAACCCAAACCATTCTGTGATTCTATGATTCTACAGTAGAAAACCAGCAACCTTAATTTAAAAGACCAGTGGAGGTGTTTTGGAAGGTTTTCTTCTTAAAATGATAAAGGAGCATTCAGACAATCGTTTCTGCTAGCATTTCTGCTAGAATTACTGTATAATGCTGAAAACTTAAGCCATTGAAGCTGTTAAGAAAGTGGATGTCACTATACTTATGCAATGCAAAAAATTTAGAAGCATAATCATGTGAGGGTTTTTTTTAAGGTTTGGTGTTATTTATAAAAAAATATTTTAATTTCTTTTGTACTGACTTTTTTCTAACTTTTTGATCTAAATTTATGCTGGTAGCTGATTTTAGGTTCTGAGATTCTGCTTCAGTGCTATATGCATTTTTATATAAAAGAAGAATCACTAAAATTTGGAATTCTGAAAAAGCTACATTTCATGTCATATTTTAATCACTTTTAGTAAAATACAAATTGCTTTTTTTTTTCTTCTGGAGCAAGTCAAAAAAGAAAAGCTGGCATTGAAATCAGCTAAATTCTAGTATGATTTTGCTTTTCATGGTGAGTAAAAATAGAAGGAGTATCTCAGTAAATTTTTGTTTGTTTTCTTCAGGAAAACATTTTGTAACAGAAGAGGATATTTAGGGAGATGCTTAAAAACCAAATATCACTGTAAGTCAACAGCTTTTCAGCAGTCTATTTTCTTGTAGAGCCTTTCAAGGCCATATACTGAGACAGTATGGGTAGGCGGTGTCTCACCTGACTAGCATCTTTCTGGAATAAATAATCTGAGCCATTTTTCTTAGCAATGCTTAGGGAATGCTTTGCTGTGCAGGTAGAGAAATAGCATATCTTTGTTGCTCTAAGGGAAGCTGGAGGCAATTGTGTTGCATCAGATTTTGGAAAGACAATTGTATATGAGTCTAATATCATCTGCATGCCAAGTCAGAGAATCTTTTGACTTTCAATTCCTCTTCCTTATAACTTCTATGGATTTGATTACTGAGTCTTTTATCTCTAGCAACTTTTGAGATAGTATAATATTGTGTTAAAAACAAGTGAAAAATTTTGAGATATGCCTCCAAGTGCTGGTCTGGCAAGTATGTAAATCAGTATCTCTGTTCAATACACATGGAATTGTGGGCATGGAGGAGAGGTCTTTTGGTGCATACTGAGAACCTACACAAGCATATAGAAGTTCTAGTTCCTGGTCCCTCTACACAAGCATATAGAAATTCTAGTTCCTCATCCCTAGTCAAGATGAGAAATACCATTGCTTTATAATTGTATTTTGCACCTTTTTTTTTGGTGTTGCTTCAGTCGGTTTTGAGAATTAATTACACAAATATTTCATGGAAGTGATTTTTCAGCATCAGTGATCTCCCACACATGGAAAAGCTTAAAATAGTTATTACACTGGTTTGATGGACAGGAACATGATAGGAAAACTTAGATTAGCTTGGAATTTCCAATTAAATAGTATGACAGTTAAGTTTTAAGGCCAGTGACAATAACCCAATAGTGTATTAACAGGAGTGACTTCAAAGAATATGTGACATCTCATTTCAAATAATTTCTTCAATGCCCAAGAATATAATCTCTTCTATGTTTGCATATGTTGAATAAAACTGAATCCCTAGATAGTTTGTCATAATTCATTCTTGTGGAAATTATTGAAAATGCTCTTACTCTTCAAATTTGGCATAAGCTCTTATGCAGTTTAACAGTGCTGTGATTTCATCACTGGTATGTTTTTGTTTATCAATAGTTTATCCTTGTTCTTTGCTTGCTCTATAAATGGTGGATTTCAGAAAGATTTTGAAAAGTGAAAACTTTACCTTGTTCTTTGGAGGGTTAATTCCTTCTGTCCCTGTGTCCTCTCTGCCACATACAGTCTGAGATTTATTTTTGAAATACAGCACTTGAAAGTGTTGCTGTGAGGCTTATACCATGCTGCCTGTTCCTCCTCTCTCTGTGAGAAGTCGTGGTTAGGCCTCAGGCTTGTCTCACACATGCACCAAATTGTCATTCAGAACAAGAACACAATGATCTACTATTGCTCAGTATTAGCTTACATTTTGGCATCCTTCAGTTGGAAAAGACTTTAATTCCTACTAACGTGGAGGGTATTTTTCATAGGATCATAGAAATTAGGATTCCTAAAACCCAACTGGATTGCGTAGCATCAGCCTCAGCTATAACAGGATTCAAATCAAGAAGTTTTTGCCTTTCATCTCATTAGACTGTGGTAGGGGTGGGCAGTTGTGTGTGAAATGTGTTTTTCTTTAACTTTTCTTTCTTTGATTTCCTTGCTTTTTGTATTTGGCCTTCAAACGGCTTTTATTATGTGTCTTAACTGTTTTTAAGTTTTAAGCCTTTAAGGGTTTTAGACCTTCATCTTAAAGGCTGATATTGCAAAGGAACATGTTAATAAGAGTTGAAAACATTATTAGATATTGAAATGCTTAGAACAGGGATGAGATATAATTTTCCTGTCTTCATGGGAATTTACAGTTACTATTACCAATTTAAATAGTCTGCATGTGTATTTTAATGCGTAAAATGTTTTATTAAAAAAAACAAGTGCTTTCACAATATATGAAGCAGTATGCAAAACTATCAGCTATTAGTCAATATTTTAGTGCTGTCATATATTTAGAATTTTCTAGTGCTGACAAAATGAGATAATTTATGAGGCAATTTGCAGTATGACATAAATATATAGCATTCATCAGATAAAAAATGTTGCTGAGGAATTATACCATATTTAGTAGCATTAACTTTTTTTGCCCTTTACCTAATGGTGCAAAAATGCTTCTGGAATGAAAATAGTTCTTTTCTTGAAATATGTCCTCCATTAATATTGCTTGTAATTTCTGTTATGTATCACCAATTATATCTTGGCACTTTGCCTATCATGGTGGATATGCTGTTAGAGTTGCAAAACCATTTAATCTAGAAGACCTGGTGGACTAGAACAGTGCATTATATTTACAGAAGAGAGAGAGAGAATTTAGGGAGAAATGCAATTTTCCAGAAACTCTTGCTAATGGAGATTGGATGCCTACCAGAAATGATGCTAAGGATATCTGAGGTATGAGAGCAACAGAGAGAGAGAGAGAGAGAGAGAGACCTTCTGCTCTGTTGCCATTCAAGCAGTAACCTGCTATGACAGTTGTCAACATTGCCCTTTCTGATTTCTCCCAGATGTATTCCATTTATTATAAGCACATCAAAGAGATGCCTGCTGGGGAATCCAGAGGAGAGTCACTGCAGGAGGCTGGCTAACAGATTTAGTCAAAAGTATCCTTGCCCCCTGCTAGGAGCCATAATTTAATGAGCACTTCACAACAACATTATCAAAACAGGTATGCCCCTTGCTTTCAGTGGAAGGAAGAGGTGAGAAGAGTGGGCTTCCAAAATGCATCACATGTCTTTTTTGGAACTGGAATCTGGGCCCCTGTCATTTTGTCTTGTTACAGTGTGGAGAGCGTAGAATTAAGTTAAAAGCTTGACCTGTTATACAAGATGCATGATATTTGAAAGCAGACAAACCCACCAAGGTTTTCTTACTGGCTCCCCAAATTTTTTTTTTTTTTTTTTTTTTTTGTCTTTGAAAATAAGAGGTAAGAAGGTCTGTAGCTAATCAGGGGATAGGTGGTTTTTTATTGTTTATGTGTTTTTTGTGGGTTTTTTTTTAATTTTAAAGGGAAGACAGATATTACTAAAGCAAAAGACAAAGAGCAATATATAAATCTCAAACTCTTTTGTGGAATATAAGATTAAAAATTGGTGGAATAAACCAATACAAATCCTGTAATGTATTGGAAATGTTTAAATAAATATAGCAATTCTATGTACAAGATACCTAAGTGGCTTTCTCTTGTTAGTTTGGAGAAGGGATAATTGTACCCTCTACCAGTATAACCTCTTGCAATTCCATTTTGCTAGAGTGGGAAAACATAGCAAAGAACCACAAACCATTCATTAGAATGAAGCATTTTCTTGTGTGAAAGCAGCTGATCAGATCTGTGGTGCATGTTTGTGGGAGCAACTAAAAGGACTCTTCTGAGAAGTAGATTGTAGCCTCAGTTGAAGGAATGAGGCTTCACAATGCAGTAATTTTCCAAATATCATGCAATGGTTGCTCAGAGGTATGTCATCCAAACTCGGGTAAATGTCTACTAAAACTATCCAAACTCAACTAAATGACTATTAAAAGAACTGCACAAAATGCACACATGCACAGAATTATCCACTGAAGTACCAAGAAAATAGCATTACCTGGTGGAGCATTATGTAGTTTCGTTATGTTTTGCAAATCCAGTTAACTGTCTAAAATATAGATACACATTAATCCCTAGCACACATTTCACAGGCACAGAGTTAATTATTTACCTTCTGATCCTCAGAATTTTCTTTGTGTTAATGTCCTATAGACTTCTAGATTAGTTTAAAAATTAACAGTTTTTTAGATTATTCACTAGAGTTTACAAAATCTGTTGTTCTATCATCCTAATTTAATTTCATTTTCAAAGAGAAACTGTAGGAGGTCATCACCAGTACACTAATATGGGACAAGCTGTTACTAATATCAAATCAGAATTCATTAAAACATGACGGTGGAGATATCAATCTCTTATTAAAGTCAGGTTATGCCAGTGCATTTCTGTCAATGTGGAAGGTGAATAGTTCACTCAGGATTTCTAGTACAGTTGCTCATAATTAGCCTACAGGATGTTGAATGTCAGTTTGTTACATATTTATGCCCCAGGGGTCTGGCTATTTTGTTTAACATATAATGGACCTTCCCATTATATCTTACCTTGTTTCCAGTTTTTCCTTTTTCTTCCAGTGAATAAGGGATTCTCTTTTTTACTTACCAGAAAGCCCCTTTTTATGCAAACCAACATTATTGAAATGAAATTGATCAGTCTTATTTTCTCACTTTTTCTGGGTCCTAATATACTTTTAAGCTTCAGAGAAAACGGACAGCTGGCTTTGTAGCTTGTAGGAGTGTGGATATCACTGAAGTCTAGATAACATTAATGTGACTGGGAGTTAATTTGCTTGTCTACGTGCTCTGCATTGTGGGGTGCATCTTTAGGTAAAACAGTTGTGCTGGAAAAGCAGTCTGCCTTCAGAGCTGGGTAGTATGAATAAGAGGAGATAAGAGGATTCACAGCCAGAATAATTTCTAACTGATGCTGTTAAACCTTGATTTAGGATATTTCTGCACAGCTTGGCCCATGCTCACAAAATGAAACTGGTGGACTGTGCTGAGATCATAGGCAATGATTAAACATTTATAGTTGAAGTAGTATACTATGGTATTGCTGCTGCCCAGAGGCAAAGCATTGTAATGCAGATTCAGTATTGCTGCTGCAAGAACTCTAAAACAAAAGGGGACTTAGAGTCTCTTCTTTGGTACTCGCTCCTGGCTGTTCTCAAAATTACTTGTATTCCTCTCTTCTTTATTTTAGTAGGGGGTCAGGGGAAAAGTAAATGAAGGCTGCTAATAATGCTTCAAACCTGCACTTTCCATCCTTTGTCTATCCTTTGGGTCTTTCCTTTGCTTCAAGTTTACTCCTATGTATATTAGGTTACTCTGCTTTTGTAAACTGGTTTATGCAATTAAATTCTGCAACCCTAATGAAAGCCTGAAACCCCATATAGCTCTGTTGGTGGTGATAGCCCAGTGGCAAGAGATGTAGATTAACTAGAATGTGTGCTATTAGAGGGCCACAAGTTGTTGCCGACTTTTGAATTTTTTAAGTATTCCTGTCATATCCTGTGATCACTTTAGGTGTATATATGACAATCATTTTTAGAATGGGGGTGTGTGTGTGTCTGTCTTATTTATTTTTAAGTGATTGTAAGAAATGATTTCTTGACTGCCAGAAGTAGTTAGTATTATTCAAGAGTCCCGTGTTGTGCTTTTTTTGTGTTTATTTGCATACCAGAGACTACTGTTTGCATAATAAGACCACTTCTAGTTTAAGTCCCTGTATGGTTGATTGCACACGCATCTCACCATGGTACTTTTATTGTGCTATACTGAGATCCAGTTCAGCTTTCTCTCTTGCAAAGTGTTGACTTGGTAATGTTTGTTGTTTCTGAAGAAAATAGTAGGGTCATGACCAAATTAATTTGATGCTAAGTGTCATAGTTGTTATGCTTTGAATTTCCTGATGCTGACAGTCTGGTGGAAGAGGAAGTAAGGAAGGGACTTAAGGACAGAGATCATCACATCTTCATGATGCACGTAGAACAGTTATGATAAGCAAGTACTCGTTTACTGCAATAAATGGCATTGAGAAGAGAAAAATGGTTGACTGCTAAAGTGTCTTAAAAGAGTAAATTCAAAGATGATCTCCCATGGGACATACAGGAAATACTTAAATCGTTTTTAGTCTGCACTTACTGCTACAACATTGGAATTACACTTTCAAAATCACTTTGTAAGCATGTATACCATGTGCAAAGAGAGGGCTTTTATGATGAAATTACATAACCTGTGATATGATTAACTAGTGCCATATTTCAATGTAACAATTAATGTGATTTAAAAAGAAGTACCTGCTGGGGAGGTACCTACAGCAGGGGTAATTGTGTATTGGTAATTCTTAATTCACATGTGGCTGAATATAAGCATGTCTGAAAGCTGAGAATGACCTTTTCTCTGTAAAGGATTGGAGATTTTGACTGGTTTCTTAGAGAAAACATGGTCCAATTGGTCCCTGTAAGAGATAAATGGCACCATCTCATAACAAGAAGTGCTGCTGCTTTCTTAATTGGTGTTTGTATTTGTATGAAATTTAGCTACCCTAAGGGTGGCAACTGTGTTTCACAATCACGTGAATCATGTCAGCACTTGAAAAGGGGAAGAACAACACAGTTATTGGCCAGTAAAATTCAATTAAAGGCAACATCTTGTTTTAATGCAGAGTTTTGAAAACAGGGATGACCTTTAAAAGTTGTATTGTCTTTTGCTAGCTTATGACAGAATCTGTGCAAGCCTGATTTGTCACAGTCCAGCATCATCAGTTGAGGAGATTTGTTAAACTTCTTGCTGTTGCTTATCTTGTTCTTTTTTATCTCATTCATTTCTTTCTGCTTTTTTGTTTATCCTATCATTCAAAATAAAGATAACTTAAGCTTCACCCACTGTGAGGAAAAGGGAAGAAGTGCAAACTCACATCTACATGAACATCAGCATGTCAGAAAAAACAGGCATTTGTATGAGAGGAGGATTAGTGAGTCCTTTCTATGGCCTGCAGAAAAGGAAAAGGAGAGATGGAGCAACCACAATAGATAGAAAAAGAAATGAGGGCCTTTATGGATAGTGCCCTTACAAAGGGCAGGTGTGACATAAGGGCTTGGACAGGGGATTGGGGATACGGTCTGTTGGAGACAAGAGTTTCTTCAGCTGACTTATATTTGACCTTAGGGAACTTTTTTTGTGGCTTGCTTTGCTTGACTATATCCTAATATAGGGGTTTTTTTGTTGTTTTGAGTGAAGGTAGAGGAAATTGTTGTTTGAAAAATGCTTTGAAATTCTTGGATGGAGATAAGTGACTCTTACTGCAGGCAGTTAGCATCATTTTTATACTTGCATTCTGCAGAGAAACAGAGAAGAAAAGGTAAAAAGTAATGCCTTTCACACCTTTCACTGTCTTGCAAAGTGTGTAATTGTTTACCATGGTGTAATGTAAGTGTAAAAATGCTACTGAACTAGAAGAAAACATCATTTTATGCTTATTTTTCCAGGTATAGATCACTAAACAATGATCAAGACAGTAGCAAGTCAGGCTTTCCTGGTAGATATAGGATACCCATACTGGACAGAGTATGCTCAAAAATTCCCTTGAGAAACCCTCTTTTTTCGCGAAGAAGATATTTCTCGTGGGAAAGCAATCAGAAACAACCTTCTTCTATTTGTACAGTCTACCTCAGTGGTGGCTTGAGACTTCATCTTGAAAGTGGAGTAGGAGAATATGGCATAATTGCTGAGATAATCCTGCTTGAGTTAGCATCAGTTGTTCATCTGATTTATTGCCTCCTCCTGGGTGTGTGCCACACCTGGTGGCAATAAAAGTTAGATAGATAGACTGTGCTGTCTTGGGCAGTAAGCCTGATCTTTCTGCTGCTTGCAGAGCTCAAGAGCCTTTTTTCTATGTGACATGCCTCTGAAAATGTGGTCTGACAGTGCCGTCCTGCATTCCCTTCACTGAACACCACCTTGCATAATGATGTAGGAGTTAACTATTTGCATTCCCTTATCAGCTAGAATCATTAAGTCAAATTGGACTTCAGTAAAGTCTCTGGAAATAAGCCCAGAGAGGTGGAATCCTATAGATTTAGCAGAGCCTAGAAAAGAAAATAGTTTTCATTAGTCCCACATACTTTTTATCTTTTGTGAGAGGGTTTGTTTTGTTGGGGTTTTGTTTTGTTTTGTCGTTATCTGTTTGTTTGACTGATTGATTGATTGGGGTTTTGTTGTTGTTGGTTTTGGTTTGGTTTGGGGTTTTCATTCCTGATTGTAACATATTGTCTATATGTAGTGATCTTTTTCTATAAATGATGAAGGAATGACTCCAGATATGTGGGAAATGGCCTATGACGTGAAATTTTACCTCTTTGGTAAGTGTCATTAGCATCTGTATTTAAAAAAAAATAAGACAGACTAATTCCTAAGAAGCTCCTTCAGTATAAGATCTTGTTAAGGACAAAATGTGTCTCAGCCTAAAGTCATAGCATACTCTTTAGGTAATGCAAATTTCAAAACCTTACCCAGGTGTATTTCAGCACAATGACCAATATATAGAGCAGATGCTTTTTCTGTAATTGATCATAGTTTTATTTTATTGACAAATAGGAGATCTTTGCTGGGAGAAAGGCAGGTGATTGGCACTGTTGATCAAAGCACTCCTATTAACATGTGTCTTCTCTGTAAAGGACCTTTTGAAGTTACTCCTCTTTCTAATTCATTCACCCCTTTCCTTAGAAGGCAGCTTTGAGAATGGCAATGATTAATTTGTGAGTGAATACTATCTCAAATGTGATAGGATCCCAGCCCTGGAGGTCAGATTTCTTTGGCCAATAGTGGACTCTGGTTGACTGCTTTGTGCCTGTGATTCTTTGAACCATATAGGTATCGATCAGAATAAAACTTTCATGTCTGTGATCACTGACTGTGCTGTAGAATAACTCTTTTCTTAGCCAAATTGTGCTTGGGTAGTTCACTGCAATTTTTTTCTTCCTTTTTTTTAAATCTTGGTTTGCCTAATGTCTGGCCATATAGCATGTTACTTGCATAAATGGGCAGGCTTACTTTTATTAAGCTCTCTGAAGCAGCATAAGAAGACATTCTCATTTTCCTCAAGCGTCATTGTATTTGACTTGGCTAAGACTGAGTTTCTTGTTTTCTCCCCTCATCCTGCTGAGAAGCAGAATGATAGAGTTTGGGTAGGTACCTGGTGTACAGCCAGGGTCACCCCACCACAGTCATCAGTGCCCAGTTATGCATATCTAGTAAACAAGTTTTTGCAAATAGTGTTAAAAAAAAAAGGGTCATAAGTGCAGGCAAGTTTTTTTGTGTCTTTACAAAGCTACATAAGGCAGAATAACCTGTTGTGAATTTTGGCATGGAGAGAAAAAAAAAAGAAAAAAGAAAAAAGTGCAATGCTTAAAGGGGTACAATGCAATATTTAAGGAGATGTTTCATGCATCACCTCACTCTCTGAGACAGTGGTAAAACTCCAGAGAAAGCTGAAGTCAGATTTTGAGCTGATGTGTGAAGCTTTCTGCCTTTTTATGAGAAGAATGTGTGACTCCATATTTTCAGTTACCTGTGCCTGGTATTACTGCCTGGGTTGGAACTGTACAGCTTTTTAGTGACATACAGTGAGATGGCAAGTTTAAATATGGTTGTGAGGGTTGATTATGAAAATGTGCTCCTGAAGAACTTGAAAATTTGGATAGTGAGAAGTCCTCAGATGGGAGATGGTTGTCAGTAGCTACAGGGATGTTTCAGAAATCACCTGTGCCATGTTTGATAATCTCTGCAATGTCTCTGCCTGGGAAGATCAGACCTTAAAAAGAGAATGACTTACAATAGGAGGCAGATGAGAGAGGGAAAACCTATTGTGGCTGTTCAGATGAAGCTTAGTGGCTAATTTACTTTATTTCTTCAACAGCTGTAAAGGAACTGTTTGAGAATCTGCTAGAACAATTAAGATCCATGTGTGTACACATTCAGTTTGTATTCTAACGTTGTATGTTTAACTGTGTTAAACTGATACATGAGTGAATTCCTTGGTTTTGTTTTCTTTTTAAGAAAGTCTCAGAGAGATGACCAAGATGAGTTTTACTTGTTTATTAGGAAGAAAAAAGGAAAATTAAAAGATACTTATATAAAACAAGCAGCGTGTCTGTATAAAAGAATAACCAACTTAAAGGAGGAAATGTAGTCAGTTATTCAAAGGTGAGATAATCTATAATAGATACCAAAATTGCTATTGAAATAGTAAAGCTAAAGCTTTACTATTCAGCAATCTCTAAACAAATGGTGAATTTCTCTTGGTTCCGTATTAAAATATGTAGTTCTTTTCTAAGCAGTGTGCTACAACTCATCACAGCAATCACAGCATCCTTCTTGATTTAGAGCAGAATTCTGTTTTTTAAAGCCCTGATTAAAGCAAACAGCAACTATAGACAGCAGTAAAACAGGCAAGGGCAGTAATTTTTTCCAAGAATGACTTTTTACCTTTATATTGATAAAAAATACACTTTCATATAATACCAATGCTGAAAGGTGGGTTTGTTCTTTTTTGCTAATAGGTGGAAGCAGATTATAAATATCAGTGAAACTATTACAGGCAGTTATTAACTAGTATGCATTAGTAAAACAAAGTATGCATTAGTATTAGTATAACTGTATTGTAGATATACAAAAAACATCTTCCTTGGGTTTGTAGAGGTGTAATGGTCTGTGCCTTTTACTAGCAGAGAATCTTATCCTGAGGCATGCATTTCATATATAAGAAAGTGAAATAGTAATGTGTTTATGTGACATGAGTATGCATTTTTTATTTATGGGGTTGTCTAATGAGACATAGAAAATGTCACTGTTTTATTCTTTCATTCTTTAAAAGTGATTGGGAGGAGATTTTGACTCATGTGACTATTAATTTATTTTATTTTCTTCCAAGTGTGATAAGCTAGGAGATGCATACTGCGTATCATGCTGTGTTTTCTGTTGTCATTTTGAGATGATCTCCAGACAGTAAGGTTAGAAAAAAAGTGTATGCCAAATGGGCCAGACAGAAGGAAGATGGTCAGATGAATTAAAAATAGAAAAAGTAGATAAATATTCCAGACCTGTAAAGTGGTAAGCTTTAATCTCTCAACCTTCTTTATTGCTTTTCTTATCCTCACACACTGAGTTCTTTTTGAACAAGCAGGTATACTGCACAGTATAAGAACTTTTCATTAAGATGTCAGTTAAGATTTATTCCTAAATCTGAAAAATATCAGAGTATTTATAACTTTATCATCTTAGACATTCAAGATAATTTTCCATCAGATTTTGTCTCTAAAATATATTCACAGTGTTTTTCTTAATGTAATGACCATCTTAAATATTTTTTAATTTTAGCAAAAAAATTATTTCACTTGTACTTTACATTCCTTGTGAAAAAGTTCTGCTCAAACTGTTCTTAATTAGTTATTCTGAAAAATATCACTTTTTAAACGGGGACTAGGTGTTACTATCTAAATATTTCAGCTACTTCATACTAGGAAAAATATGTTGCACATAAAGAAACAAGCAAAAAAAAAAGTATTTTCGTCTGTCTCTGCATATCTAGGAGACATGTATAGCAAAGAGTGTTTAGATTGAATTTAAATTTGACATGCAGCCACCCAACTACCAAAGCAGGACCAACTATTATTGAATTTGCAAAATTGCAACGTCTACTATCTGTCACCCAAGCCTCCCATAAATGCCATCTTCTGCAGATGTGTAAGACTGTTAATGCACAAAGACCATCCCTGGTCATTCTCTCCTGCTGTAGATCTGAACATGTTGACAGAATTTCTGACCAAGGAGTTAAATTAAACACCTGGATTCTGAAAGTGTACAGGATTCAGCAGCCCATCAGGGAAAATTGCCTGATTATGATATTTTCACATGGTCTGCATAAATGAACCATCTGCAGCAGAGTAACTTTTAATCTACTCTAGCTAACGGTTAAAAATGTCCAGACAAAAGGAAGGTTATCCTAGAATGCTTTCTGCAAGCAGTCTCCTGTCTCTAATTCTCGATCTGCTCCCTCTATTTCAGTGACACATTTTTGCTATGATTTTTTTATTAATAGGTAGATAATCTCAAATGCAGGTTAGAAGGAAATCTGTATATTTTTAAGATCAATAGTTCATTAACTATAAAATGCTGAATAATTCAAGCACCTGTTCTTGTTGGGTATTTTTTTTGGGTTTTCATATTCTTGTTGTTGCTATTTTTTATTTAAATATATCTGACCTTATTTCTCAGAGGATAAATTAAATTCTCTGCTATGTAAGTGCAGAAGGAAACGTGTAGTTTACAACCCTTATAAATGTTTTGCCTGTATCTTGGAAAAGAGAAACTTTCGTTAAAGAGCAGGATAATGTACCTAGTCCATTCCTTACTCAAATCTGGTTTGATATGTTTATTCTCCCTTCTGGATCAGAGTTATATTTTACAGTAAATAAAACAGATTTATATTATGGGTTAAATGAAGACACACCTATCTGGATTTTCAAATTCTAGGATAGGATGAATGTCAAAAAGAATATGTGTCTCTTTTATTCTAGAAGTGCTACAAAAGATAGTAACAATTCATTTTGAAACTGGATCACCAAAGTATCTTCAAAGTCCATTTTTATATGATTAGACAAAAGTAGGAGGCTGCTTTGCTTGCAAGCTCATGTCAGCTTCTGTTTTCTCTTACAGAGTGGAAACCTAAGTGGTTAAACATCAGTAGTTGCCACTGTTTAATGTTTTTTTTATGAACAATGAGGTCTACAGCACTTAACAGTGGAACAAAACTCTCTCTTCTGCCTTAAATGTAGGACTTTAAGACTCTATGCTGTAAATCTTAGACCAACAGTATTCAAACATACTGTAATTAACTGACTGATATTGTTATTGGATAATGAGTTTAACATGAGATTTATGAAGGCACAGGAGTATTACAAATGTCCTAAATAGTTCAGTTTCCTTAAGTGAAAGGAGGATGCAGACTCTCATGTCTCCACCAAACAATCTAAAAGACATTTATTTTAGATTAAACTGATATAATATTTGTTTGTATCAATTCATCGCTTTGTCATTGTAATGTAGACACTCTTAAAGATAGTATTTTTTTCTGAAGAGAATAGTATTCAGAATTTTTTGTAATTTCTTCCTTTTTTAGAGATTAATGTTCCTCTGTGAAATTGAATGTGAAGAAAATGGATGTATGTGTTTGCTTGGTTATACTGGAATCCACCACTTCCTACAAAATCCACCCATTGTGATATTCCACAGTTGTGTAAGCATAAGTGTCTAGCATGTGGTTTGGGGGCTTCCTGGAGTGTACTGAAAATTATTTTCTCTCCAATCATGCTTGTCTCAGTTTGTCCTGTGGTGTTTCAGGAAGTCTTTGAAGAAGAAGGATAAAGTAGAAGAGCAAAACTTTATTTGAGACAGAGCATAGAGAAGCCACAAGAAACAACTGATAGAACATATTACAAATGCCTTAATCATCACATTATCTCTCATTTATGGCTTTTCTGTAATTCTGTAAGCAGCTCTCAATGTGCAAAAACCTGGGAATGTGCATTCGTTAGCTTGCTCGTATTCAAGTGACACAGATGCAGTATCTTAAAGACAAAACTCATGATGGCTTGAATAGTTTTCTGCTGTTACTAGGAGCAGAAACTCCAGTGAGGTAGAAAACAGGAGTTAGGACTGTTGCTATCTAAATACTGCAAATGCACTAGTATGAGGTGCTTGCACTTTTGATGTATACTTGAATTTCTTCTTGACAATTTTACCTCTTCTTTAAGCACAATAACTTTTAAATCTTCTTTCTTTTTCACTTTGTAACTTGCTTAATTAACTATTTAATGTACATTTTGAAACACATCTTCAAAGATAGGAGTATTTTAATTGTCTGTAGAAGTCAGAAGCTGAGGAAGTACTGAATATTAAATAGCAAATGTACTGTGGTTCTGTTATGTGAAAGCTAGAAATCTGACTTTAGTCTTCTTTAGGAAAGTTTAGTAATGTGCAATTAGAATGTTATTAATCTACTGTATTTTGGTTTCCAAAATGCATCTTGCACTGCCCAGTTTTTTTTTTCTTAAAGTTGATAGTTGATATTTCATTTACTGTGATTTAAAATCAAACAAGCCAAAATTAAAACAAAGAAAACAAGAAACCCTGCCCTTCAAAATAATAATAAAAAACAAGAACAACAAAACCACCAAAACAAATAAAGCAAAAACCAAAAAACACCCACCCAACAAACAAACCAACCAATCAATAAAAAATCCCCAACCCTCTCAGCTTTCTTCCTCATCTGGAGTCCTGTTCCTCATGTAACAATCCAGGACAGTAAGAGGTGATACTGAATATTCATGCAAATGATTACACATGAGAAGGACTAGTATTAAAACTTGGCAAAAAAGGAGCCTAAGTGAGTAGAAAAGCCATAAATTCTGTGAATGAAAAGTGAGGAAAGTTTTTATATTGTGGTGTTACCTCATCTATTAGTCTCTATTCTTCTTAAGGCAGGATGTCAGACTAATTCATTTCTAGAAATATATGGTTAGTAGATTGAGAGGCTTCAGTATAAAGGAAGATTCTTTTGGAACAACGACACTTAAACTATAGCATTGTAATCAAATTCAGAAAGACAGGAGCTGTAGAAAATATCTCTTGAGTATTTTTTTTCAGATAATGGAATGGGGTTACTCTATTAAAAAAAAAATCAGGATTGTTAACCTGTTCCTTAGCAAAACTGCATGTTTTGGTTCAGAAGCTATAAATAGTTACCTCAGTTCCTTGCAGATCAAAAAGTTAAAATATGTGCCTGAGCTATTGCTGTCTTAGCTCCAACTGCTTTTGGAGATGAACTGTATGTTCTTATAAATCTTTATCTAAAATATGTTTTTCCCTTTTTAGCTGTTAGCTGCTTTCTGAGGAATTCATCTGGTTTTTTTTTTTCCAACTGAAAGATTCATTTTGTGTTAACTACTAAGATCTTTCACACTAATATTTATTGCAGTAAATTCTATGAAAATAATTATTTTCTTTCTGGAAGGGAAAACACTATCTTCTGTATAATCTCTGCAAGTTACTTACAGAGAATAAACTGTTATACATTAGAAATTCATGACTCCAAGAGTTTTCTACTTTTTTTTTTTTTCTGCTGAAGATTATTAGAATTCATGTAACCAGACCTACTGTGAAAACAGTCTAAGGTCTGAGAAACACAAATCTGTTTTTACAGTAACAACAATATTATTGAACATATAAAAACTGAGGTCTTCATTTTAGTGTTAAAAAGCAGAAAATAACTACCAGGTATTAATGTTCCCAAAGGGCTGTCAGTAGTGTTTTCTAATAAAGCAAATGACTGTGTCTATAAACCCATACATTCCCTTTGCACATTAAGTAGTGAATGGGAATTGTTAGAAAGAAAGGATTTACTGCTCACATGGTAAACAAAGGTAAAGATTTGATAAGACAATGTTTCCTAAATACAGTAACTTTCCGAGCCCTTCTGCATGGTTTTCTGAAAGACTATGCATTATAGCTGCAAAGAGATTGCTCCTGACAGCAATGTCCTTCATATGATTTGTCAAAACATGTGTATATATGTAAGGACAAAAACCAGCTGAAATACATCACTTACTGAACATATTGCTGGACATGCTCAATCTGGCTCTGCAACTGCATAGCAAAGCTTAAGGCACTCACACAACAGATGTAGTGACTCTGGGCAGTGAATCTATACTCTTGGAATTATTATTTTTTAATAATTGTTAGTGAGGCTTGAAATATGTTCATATTTTGGGTAAGGACAAGAAATTAGTCTTCTTAATCACATGAATTCACATTCAACTTTTGTATTTTGACCAACACTGTTGCTGTGTACATGCTAAAGGATGGTGGAAGGTATTAAAAAATGAAAATAGAGAAATTAGCTTTTCTTGCATTCATTTTCTTATGTGATTTCATAACTTGTCATTGTAGTAATTGAATCACATATTTACTGTTTGAGGAGTTGCCTAAATTATCATGCTAATTAGATGTCAAAGGCACAGGACTGAGTTTGAGTAGCTGTCATACACCATCCAGGTGTTCACTCTTCCTTACTCAAGTGAGGATGGGACTCTATTTTTTGTCCGTAATGGGAGGGATGTGTTTTAGATCTCTCATTGAACCACTTCTGAATGTCTGTTCTCACTCGCTGGGAATCTGTATTGTGTATACTTTCATTGTCTTCATCTCAACCTGACATTGTCACTTGTGTGTGCTGTCTTTTAACTTCTGCTCCAGGAAAAACATCCTATATATTTTTATAGTCAGGATTAATAATCAGCAGAGAGATAAAATTCTAAGACTAACCCATCTTGACAGAAACTTCTGAACATTTGTTAGACATATCTGGATTAAGAGGCCAGTTCTCTTCTTTCTAAGAGTGTTATAATAAATAACAATATATAGAGATAGAATGGGATTCAGCATTGTATGCTTTTACAATGCCTTTTTGCAAAATTTTGCAGGTTTTTTTAATTATGCAATTAAAAAAATGTCTAATTTGGAAATACTTTATTTTGTACCTGACAAGGCCTAAGAAATTTGGGTCCTTGTCTCAGGCCTGTAGATGCACATGTGTGATCATTAAGTTTTTAGATTTTTAAATGCCCAAAATTATTTTCCAAACTGTGCTTTGATGTTTTTGTGATTTGATTTATGGTCTGTGGTATCAATAACAACTCAGGGTTGCTCTGAAGCATAGCTAAGGGACAGACTTTCTGAGGGAGGCACAGAAATAATAGATTACTCATTACTATACTAGATCTGTGTGCCCTACTTAATATGTAAAGAAACAACTTGTGTTTACCCTTGGATCTGATTGAGTTCAGTTATTCTAGCTGGGAACTGTAACAGCAAAAATAGACATTCTGCCTTAAGTGGTGCTGTTCCTATCTATCCAGTGCAGATCCTTCTCTATTGCAAACCCCGATTCCCATTTCCCTTTCCACCTCCATCATATCCAGGAAAAATACTTGAACCACCTGGTGCAGAGTATCTGCAGGAATCAATTTTCATTTCCCACTGGCATGTGAGCATCCACTTGCAAGGTGAGTCAGTGGAAGCTGGCTGCTCCTCTGTTGGAAGCAGTGCATGAATTACGGAGCATTACTGATGTGTTGTGGAATGTGGGGAGGGAGCTCCTGTCTCATTTGCCAGCAGTGCTACTGTAGAGAGCAAAAAGTCACATCAGAGTGCAAATGAGGGATTTGTATCACTGGCTTCCCTGTGAAGTGCATTGTGCTTTACTCTTTCTGTGAGAATGGTGAGTGTGCTACAGCCACCTGTCAGCAGCCTGCTCCTCCACGCAAGAGTAGCTGATGGAGTCAGTGTTCATCTGTGAAAACATCTGGGTAATTAAGCTGAAAGCTGAAGAACATGAGAGTTCAGAAGATAGTAGAAAGTTTCAAATTTATCTTTAGATAGAGAGATTTGATTATCACATGTATTTCCCAAACTTGACTATGTAGCTCAATAGACATTGATTGATTGACAGGTGTGTATGCCAATAGCACTAAGGACTGTTAAATTGGAGCTAGGCTAGAAAGGGAGAAAGGTGATATCTTTAAAAGACATTTTCTTGTAAATGCATATCACCCACACCTTCTATTCAAATGGGAATTATGCAGCTTTCTACTTTCTGTTCCCAGTTGCAGTTTTTTTTTTTTTTTTAAGAGTATGATTGCTGCAAAATAAAGATTTAGCTAAAATAATCATATTTCTTCCTACAAATAAAAGTGTTTTCAAATAAAAAATGTATTCTAATTGCAATAATAACTTGTAGGTGGTGCATATGCTCATTATATCAGTATTACATGAAGTATTATTATGGCAAGCATAAGATAAGAATATCAATGTGTGTGATCTGTAATTGCAATATGTTGTTTTTTGCAGAATGTAATTTTCTATATAATATCTACAGATGTTTTAGAAACAAACATATTCTCAGAACACATGCTTTTCTGAAGATTAAAAGTGCATACAGCTGTTTGGTCTTGGTTTTTTGTTGTTTGTTGGTTTCTTTGGGGTTTTTCTCTTTTAAATTGCATTTTTATTTTAAGGGATTGTGAGTGTCTTACATTAAGGATTAAATTAGGGTTGGTGTTGAGAGTTGTTTTCCTGTAAAAAACCCACATGATTTTTTTTCTAAAATCATGAATTCTGACTTTCTCTGATAATGTGTCGGATTCAGCTGGGAAGCTAGTGAATGTGCACAGATGTGAGATAAGTTTTGTTCTACTCTGAAGTTTTGTTGGGAACTTTCAATAGGAGACTATTTAGGAGAAAGGCTACATGATTATTCATTTATTCCTTTTTTTCTATAATATTGCAATGATACTATTCATGTCACAATTCAGTTTCTACTATTTACATTTTAACCTGTGAATATAGTCAATTTTGCTGCTGAAAAAAGAACTGTGTGCTGTTCCAATAACTCATCTGCTAACATAGTCGGCTGGCTTTGATGAATGGACTCAGTCTAAAGGATTCTCTACTATGATGTGTGATACCTTGAACAAATAGAAATCTGTTTTTCATCAACACATTGGAAGGAATCATTTATATTGTCACATATGAATGACTTGTTCGGATTGTTATGTTTCCTCTGTCATATTGAGCTGCTCATTTAAATTAAGGAGAACTTACTGGATAAAAACTTTTGTTCACCTAAATAATGATATCTCAAAATATTTAAAGCAGATTGATCCCCTGTGGCTGTGACGTTTTGGTTATTTTTTTTAATAGGAGTGACAGTTCTGGTTGTACTAGCATGCTAAGAGTGTTGAAAATGTGAGAACAGTGGCCAGTCTTTTAATATGAAATGTTAAATTTGTATTAAAACTTAGATATTTTGACATGCACAACAGGCAAAAAATCCAGCTGTTTCGAGCTTAAATATTTGATCATTACCCAGAAATGTTTATTAATATGTTACACTGAGGATCTTTATATATATATATATATATATATATGTATGTATATATATATTGAGCCTGATGTAGGAAGTAGATTTGCAATGTAAAAATGTTTCTGTCTGTATTTGTTTTGTCAGTGGAGGAAAAGCTTAATGTATGCAGTATTTCTTAGGCAATTAATTAATTTCCTATTCTTTATGTGGGGTAGAATTTCTTAAAAAAATACACTCATCTGATTCGCCTCTCATTTTAATACTTGCATAAAAATTTGCTAGGCTTTCTGATGTTCCCTTTTACATATTTAATTTTTCTCAGATTCTGAGAAAGCATTGTTTGCAGGGAGTCAACCGGCACAATGCCTGTGATTAATGATAAGCCTTTCCTTGTCATTCTTTCTCTGCTTCATTGTGGGCATTTATAAGAAAAGTAAAAGAATACAATGTATCTGTGCTTCTGAATGCAAAATCCATCACTTCACCTTTTCTTCCAGTGAGAAGACGTGTAGTTGAAGGGACAGAGCAGGACAACCAGTTTCACTAAGAATTGCATAGAAAGCTTGCTTCTTTCTTTTTGTTTATTATACTTATTTTTAGTTTATTTTTTGGTTGATTGGTTGGTTGGTTTGGTTTGATTTGTTTATTTATTTTTTAAATTTGTTTGTTCGCTTGTTTTTTTTTTAATTTTGTTGTATTTTTTTTTTCTGTAATATTTACTCAGAAAAAAAACCCATACCTTTTTCATATTGTTATTTTCCACTTATGGAATTTTTTGAATGGGACTGAGTAAATGAGCCATCACAGGAATTTAGATGCAACAAACTGATATCACCAGGGTATCAGAGTAGACTTGGGTTAATAACATTATTCAGGATCATAATGTTTGCAGGAGTTAAATGCTTGCTCAAAGATCCTATAAAGTAAGGTGGTGTATTTCCTCAGCTGTTTCTCTTACAAACATGACACTAATTTTAAAGATAGTTCTTAGTGTGCTGCATCACAGAACAGCTTTGAATAACCCCTGTGCAGAGAAAGGTTTTGAGTAATACAGTCTTTAGGGATTTATGTAATGCCTCTTCCATTGGTCATGGTTTTCCATACCAGTCTTTAAGGTCCAGATTCAAACTCCAGTGGAGTCAGTAAAATACTTCTTGATTCAGTAGACTTTTTAATTGGTATACTCTGATTTTAGTTCTTCTTCTAGGGTTAATTTTTAAAGCTACTATAATCAGATTTCAAATATATCTAGAGAGTCCTTAACCTGACAAGGGATTTCTTGCGGTCTAGCAGCTATTGCAACTTACAGTTAATTAGCACCAGCTTTCAGCTACTCAGTGAGGGGGGGGAAAATCTTCTGATTGAGAGTAAAGAAAAGAGTAAATGGACATAATATATGCTTACTTCAATTCTTTGCTGTACATTACAGCATCAGCCAATTGAAGGACGTTTCCCAGCTATAAAGTCTGCTTTTGGTTTTTGGTACAATATGACTTTATTTAGAATTGAGTCAATAGCATATAGTCCTCTACTGGGAAAGTGGTTTTTTTATGACTTTTCTTACCCATTAAAAGACAGAGGCTGTGTCTTAATGATTTTGCAACTGTGTGATGGTGCTAAGAGATCTATTATGACAAAAAGAGTAAAACTATTACTAGAAGTATACCATGTCTTGTCAAAAGATTCATTTTTCAGTAGATTTAATAGATTTTTTGACTGAAATCTTGGGAGATTCTGGGTCTATAAAATTATTGATGTAACCTAGTTGTGTTACTAAAGTAACCTGGGTCTCTTAAACAGGCTGTGAGGCAAAATAATACGACAAAAAATGCTTATAAGAAAGTAAAAGTACTATGTCTTTTCTTCTCTGGAAATAAAAGGTGGTTTTTTTTTTTCCAAAAATATATTGCAAAAGTGGGTAGCTTTCACAAAGAACCAAAACATATTCAACACAAAGAGAAGATAAAGTGGTAGTAGTTGGTGATTCAGTCTTCTCCACATTGTGACAGTTCACAGTAGCCCTTCCAAAATAAAACTCTATGGAGTTATTGGAATTTAAAATTTTTAAAGAATTTGCTACTAAATAATTTATAAAATCTAGAATATTATGCCACATTCAGATTGCTTACTACATACATCTAAATTTTATATTTGTTGAATACTCATGCAGGGACAGTAATGGATAATAATTTCAGTGGTTTGCTCTGTTTTGAGCAAATTGAACATCTTCTAGGGGAAATAATACCTGAGTACCATACCTACCACTTTCAGTGTATTGTCTTACCACATAATCCTGTTAGAAAGTTAAGTAGATTTAAAAGATGCCCTTACACCATGGTGGCTTTGTGCATTTTTTTAGGAAAACTTCTGTAGAAATCTGGTTTTATCTGAATTAAATTCTGTTTTATTTTTCCACTGGACTATTGTTTCCCAGTTGGTTGCTACCACAGATTTGATAGAACTATCAATCAAAATCATTGTAAAAGGGAAAATGAAAAGCAGACAAAGCAGCACAGTGGGACTGGCTGTGAACAAAACTTATGGCCTTTTTTGTACTGTGGAAAGGACACTCATCAGAATGCCCTCATTTGTTTGGATGCAATTGAGCTTCAAAAGGGCAAGACAGATGTGCTGTTTTCAGGAATCTTAATTTATTTTGTGGCACAGTTCATAAACCTGCAGCTAAATGTGAGGATAGAACACGTTTTGGGGGCAGCTCAATGTATCTTTACCCTCTCTGGAAACGAAAATATTTCTTTTTTTTTCGTACTGTTAACCTTCCATACCTGAGTTACTGTGGCACTACAGCAGAATGAAGAGCCTTCCCTGAGAGATGTGCCAGGATGCTGTCTGCTTGGCTGACATAGCTCAGTACTTCAAAATCCTGGGCAGATGGGATGCTATCTCATGACAGACAGCATTCTGTTGGGCTTCAGAAGAGCTAAGAGGTGAAGGTGGGGCATTGGATCCAGCTGACATATCAGTTTTGCTCTAGCTTATGTTATAGCAAATGAGGAGATGATGACCAAATTAAAAAAAAAAAAAAAAAAGCTAGAGAGTATAGCTACATCCATCAAATATAAGTATGCCTGTTGTGTTCTGAATGTCAAATCTTTAAATTGATAGTCTTTAAAGATAGGAAAAGGTTTTGAATAGACCTTTACTTCCATTGTCCTACTCTCTGTGTTTGATCCTATATGTTCCACCTGTAAATGTCTAAACTGCTACAAAAGAAGTTTCTCAGTCCTCCAAATGTCTGAGATTCTCTTCCATTTTTGTGTTTTTCTTATGATTACTATAAAAACCACAATGTACTTTCCTGGTTTTGTGGTCTTTATTGAAACATAAGCTGTGCTTCCTACACTTAGTGTATTCTTTCTGTACTATTCACCCGCAGAGCTAGTTCTCCTATTTTTGAAGCATTTGTATAGAAACAAATCAGCTGCATACAAATGGATCTGCACTGATGTGCCTTCTGCTTGCAAACAGCATAAGGCAGCCGAATTTCTACAGGAGATCAAAGAGTTAGGTTACATGAGTAAAGGTGTGCATTGGAGACAGAACAGCTGCTCCAGAGTCTTTTGAACTTTCACTTACTACTTCCCCATTCCCAAGCATGGTGTCATGGCAGCAGTTTTTCACAGCTGCTGGAGACGGCATTCTCTCCCAAACTGTTACCAGACCTTTAGTGTAAGACTTCGGTCATGTGCTTGGGCTGTGTTACTGCAATTGAGTGTGGTTAAGGCTTATGCAGGCTGAAGTGCCTTGTGTTGAGGACTGTGTTTAGCACTTCTTAAGAAACTGAAACTGAGTAGTGTTCCTGTACATGGGAAGGGCTCACTATCCATTTGCTTAGCCAAAAAGTAATAGCTTCTTCTGTTCATTTCCTGGTATAATAGTTCTCAGCTGTCCAACAGAAGTGCTATTAAAAAATACCACTTTGTATTTTAAGAACTATTCAATTTTCTTGCCCTATTTGCAATATTAAAAAAAATGGAAGGCTGTTTGGTCTTTCCTGAGCAGCTTGCACCCTGCAACACAATCTATGGTCCCTATGCTGATGTGAGCCTGTGCACACAGCTGATTGTGACTGGAAATGAAGATGACTCTTTGTCTCTTCTGTCATGTTGAATTCTAGGACTGGCATTTAAGAAACACTTTTGAATGAGTAGCTTCAAATTGATCCAGTCTGTTGAAAAGCTTGAGGCCCACTGAATTGAAAAATAGCATTTGGATTGGAAAAAAATGATATATTTCAAGTCACTGTGCAAGCTTTGTGAGGCTGGATTTTGCATTGCAGCAGTCATTTAGAGTGTGCAACTGCTTGTTTCAGCATTCTTTTAATTCAGTGACTTTTATCCCACTAAACTTAGAACAGAAAATTATTTCTGTATATATGTGTGTATATACATGTCTGTGTGTGTGTGCCTGTATGTATTAGTAACAGCTATGGATAAGAAATAAGTATTTGAAATACCTCCTAATGTTTGAAAATGTTTAGAAGATAGTCAGCTGTATTTTTCTGAGCATGTTGCAGATGTGAATACCATGTGTTATGTATGGCTTTATACAGATCTATAGGACTTGCAATATGCAGTTAAAATCTCTGGCTATAAACCTAAAGGCTGAATTATAAGATTTGTAAATAATAAATTACTATGCATTATATTTATTAATGCATTAATATTTTACCAATTATTAATAAATACATGAATTGTCAATGGTGATTTGTGAACACACTATATGATAATTTCTAATCTTTGCTATTTTTCCCTTTTAGGAGGTTCTATGACTGGAATATTGTAGTTTTTTCCCTAATTGTAACATCATGAATCATCAATAAGTCTTCTGTTTGCAGCAAAACTTCAAGCTGTGTACTTCAACAATAAATGCTGAAGTTTTTTAGTAAGGTTGCAGTATTATTTTGTGCTGTGTTTTAAAAATGATCTGGGCATTATGAGGACAGTTAAGGCTTACTGATTATTTAAAGGTTTGCTGTTGATTTAACGTGTATAACTTCATGTGTTTCCCATTTTAGTATAACCAACATATAGTGTCGGTTTTGTTTAGAGGTTATCAAAAGGATCTGGCAAATTCCATTCTTCAAAAATCACAGCACTGATCACAGCCATACATTTATTGACCACCTTCACTGCCTGTATGCCCTCCATTCTCAGAAAAGGCTGCCTGCCTGGAGAGCAGTCTCGGGCCATACTGACAGCTTGAACAATGTTAAGGGACTGTAGGAAATTCTGACAGTCCAAACAGTAAACAGTTCATAGCCTAATGAACAATTTGACCATGCTGATACATGTGTTAGAGGTTAAGGCTCTGACCTGCTGCTGTTCAGATTACTAGGACAAACGTAGCCATTGGGACCAAGATTAGCAATTTAATTAGAACACCGTGTAAAATTCATATCATATGTCATTTGTTGAGCAGGATCTATGTCATTATACATCTATTATATCACAGTTAAAAGAAAGGGAAAGTCAAGGAGTATTTATGTGAACAATATAATTAGAATGCTAAGTTTTATGGTGTCACATCGTAATCTGCAGGTTTCATAATTTGCATGTGTTGTCTGTTTCATCACAGTAACGCACTCCAAAGTGAAATGCTCTCATGGAAAATAGAGACAATTTGGCATGTATTACAGCTTCACACAATTAAAAAAAAAAAAAAAAAAAAAAAAAAAAAAAAACACCAAAAAAACCCAAATCTTCTAGAAACTTGTTGTTTATGGAGTGCAGGTAGGTTGGGATGCAGCTGCAGTGGGAGCTGCAGGTTGAGGTCTGGTCGTGAACCGAGGCAAGAGGCCGTGAATTGCCCATCTTTTCATCTTTTGCATAACAAAGGGCACGGGGACGCGTGGCATAGCCAGGTGACCGGACACTCAGTGACACAGCAGGAGCCAAGGACTAGGTAAGAAATGCGAGCCTTTGACAAGCTTGGACTGTGAAAAAAACCCAGGGGTTCCTTTGTTCGGAGTCCCTCCTGGGAAGCACAAGCAGCTCAAGCTGTTCCTGTGTTACTCCGCCATGAATAAATGGCTTTATGGAACGAGACATCTGAGTCTCTGCAGTGGGAAACCTGGGGGCGAGCCGGTGAGGACACCGGTCTGGCCGTGGGAGTGGGGTGTGTGGGGAGTCAAGAGAGGCACCTTGGAGCTGCCCGCTGCGAGGGGGCTTCAGTCCCGGTAACGGTGGATGGAGTGTGACTGCCAAGGAGTCTCGGGAATGGTCTGACTGAGAAGTTTCCCTTAACACTTGTAAACATTTAAGTGAAGATCAAGGATATCAATCATTATGATAACTAATGCTAGCAAGAATAATGTTTGGGATAAATTTCCCATGTAAAGGTTTAAAGTAGTTCCTCACTATTAAAAATTAGGATGAAAATAGGACAGGGATCGCCTGACTTTAAATGCGCATAATTCGTACAGTGGGTTTATTCTGCAAGATACTGGTAAGAGCTGGAAACAAGATGCTGGGTTTAAATAAAACAATTATTTTTTTTTTAAATTTTCTTAGTGGCTTTTAGATTCCAGAATGGATCTTTATTCTGTTTTCCTAGGTGTGCCAGTAAGTTTTATAAACTACAAACTTCTGTCCATTATTATGTACCAAGGCCATTCAGACTTCCAGCTGCTAATAGATGGTGAAGCTTTTGTCTGTCCTGAGACAGTGCAGTGACACTTGTTCCAGAATGATGCTTGTACAGAAGGGAGATATGTAGCAGGACCATGGGGGAGAAAATAGAGTAGTGGCATCAAAGTGGCAGTTTACAATGGCTGCAGAAGATGTATTCTTACAAGGACTGTAACTGTAGTTGGTTACACTTCTGCATTTAGAGATGCAATATGCCTGAGAAGACCATCAAGGCAGTGACTTGCAATCTTGTGCTTAGTTTATGGGAAAACTCATAACTGACATTTGGTGGCTACACATAAATAGAATAATTTGCTCCTAAGAAAAAGTTTCATGCTTAAAATTTGATATTTTTCTTTTCAAAATGAAAGAAGCCTTTGGTAGAAAATTTATTCAGGGTCACTTTTCACCTATAACCTGTTTTATTTTTTTTTCCCTTTTCAAACCTGTGCCTAGTTACAGTTTAATATTTGCAGTCTCTAGATTGTCAACATCATTGTATAATAACCAACTTATTATAGAAAGCAGCAAATGCCATGCTGCCAATCACTTGTCCATCACACTAACAGGTGCACTGCCATTGTCAGTGTCAGGCTGAATACTGGGGATCAGTTAGACAGGTAGAGTAATTTACTCATCTTGTAGTGGCAGAAGGGGACACCTTATCAAGGAAAAAAGAGAAGTGTCTTCCCTTGGTGCATTTGGTATGTGGCTATGTAACTTGGATTTATAGTCTCTCTGTAGGAACTGATGTGCAGACTAAATTTCACTCTAAAGTGAGGGAGGAACTACTTTTAGGTATTATGCAAGAGTATTTCTTTTTCATTTTTCTTTTCTCTTCACCTTATCTACTGTCATTCTCACCGTCTCCCCCCACACCCCCATCCTCAACCTTTCAGTATTGTCAACTGAACAAACTGCTAGATTCAAAATGCTTAAAATATCTGTCAGTCTATTGGAGTAAAATAAAAAAAAATATAATAAAAAAGAGAAAAACTTTACTGATAATGATAAAGTAGATGCCTTAAATTTTTTCCACAGCCATTTTTAAAACAGTGATTGGAAGAGAGGAATCCAGAGTATGGTTTACCATTTCATTCAAAGAATAAATGTAGAAGTTATTACAGCAAGTACCAATGCCAATCCTCAGCTATCCTGATCTCTGTAGCTATGACAGCTTCTGGTTAATACCCAGAAAGTTTCTGGAGGTGTCAAAGGGAAAAGTTGCTTTATTCACCTGTCTTTCTCTGTTACTATCAGTGTGATGGACAAATTCTCAGGTATCACCTGTGATCAGAATAGAACTTTAAATAGGAGAGCTAAGTTGGGTGTTTTTGTACTTGTAGCTTCTGACTAAAGCCATCTGTGGTCAGGTACAACCATGCAATTGCCTGAGCCAGTAAACAAAGATATTAGAGCGATCTATAAGTCCTCAAAGTCAGAACGGTAGAGGCAACCTCAGACCAAACAGTGGAAAGGAAGAATTCATGGTAATGATTTGGAAACCTCACTTTTATAGTAGCACAGCGAGCAGTGGCTGATTGGTAGATGAAATACACTGGAAGTTAATTCAAGTTTATTTACAGAAGCATTCCTTGGAATACATATACCCTCAGACTAGGAAATCTGGGGATTAAACAAATTTTAAATTGCTAAATGTCAATTTTCTTTAGGATACTGCTAATAGTGGGCTTGACCTCTGGGTTGACAGGGGGCTTGTGATGCATTGACTGCCATTATCAAATGGCTTCCATAATCTCCAATTCCATCATCCAAACATGTAGTTCAGCAATTCTTGTAAAGACCTGAGCTTTCCCTTCTTCTCTTCTCTGTCTACCAAAATGTAATGGGCAGTGCTAAGACTTCAGAGGGCCTTGGACACAGTATCACATTATACCTAATCTTATGTAATTACAGACTGCTGCCAACAAGGCTCAAAGGATGGCCTTGTACATATTGTTGCTTATCTTGTATCCCTTAAAAGGAAAATAAAAAAAATGTTATTTTCCACTAATCAGTAAGAACCAACTATGTCCTAGCTGTAGGAGTGCTGGGGAATGAAAAGGACTGGGATTAGCTTTTTCAGTGGAAGGCAGCAGTTAGGTGGAGGGTGAAAACCTGAACCTCTGCAGTCCTTCCTTGTCCAGATTTGACCCAACCTCATGGATTGGCACCTGAAACATTCCCTCTGTTTACTTTGCTGTTATTCCCTGCACAACATTACAAGCCCATTGCTATCATGCATTAACTTCTGAGATTCTTTTTGACAGTGCTGTTATCTCTGCTTAATCAATACTATGTTTACTGGTATTAAAAAGCATTATCCCACCTGCACATTCTGTTTACCAAAACAGCATTCAACCCTAAAGCCTGTGATTGAAAAGGAGATTTTTTTTTTTCTTTCTAATGTAATTTATGAAGTTCAGAGCCATTAAAAAGTTTGAAGGTCCTGATCCAGAGTATTTTCTTTTAGGTTACTATTTTGAAATTCAATTTGCTAAACAAGAAAAGCAGAAGAGTATTTTGCAAAGATGGAAAAATAAAACAAAAGCAAACAATGCTGAAAACAGCGCTTTATACTGGACACCTAAAAACATTCTGTTTTGTTTTAAATCTATTTTGTTTTAAATTGACAGTCTTGCACTGTATTAGAAAACTGGGCTCAAACAATCAAGACTGGGTCCTCGAAATGAGCCTGAGGCTTTAGCTACACAAAGCCCCAGGGCTGGATGTGCACATCACCTGCTCTTATTCTGGCACACCAGCTAATACAAGACCTTCATATTCCAGGCTTTCCCTCTTTCTGACCCCTTTCTTCCTAGAGAAGAAAAATGTGGATGCACACCCTGACTGCATCCTAATCTGTATGATAATTTGGTAAATCAGGCCCCTAAGGAATGGCTAAATTCATGCAGACATGCAATTTCCATCACCATTGAGACTTTTGATTCTGTATCAAGAAAACCAGAGGCCAGGCGATCCCCTGGCTCCAGGTGGTTTGCATGACAGAGCTGCCAATATGGAATTGAAGTTCAGTAGAACACAAGGCTTAGAAACAGGAGAAACTTGGTTTTGGTTAAATGTCATTTTGGCAAAATAGATGCTTTAGCAAATACACTCCCACTTTTGTTTCAGAGAATATTTCTTGTCGGTGAACTGAAACACTAAAAACACTCTTCAAAGGTATAAATCAGGAAATATATTTGTTGCTGTCTATTCTTAATAAAATATTCAACAACAAAATTATTTCAAATATTTCAATTAGATAAGAAACCTCCAGAATATCTGAGACTGAAGATTTAGATTTTGAGTCCCCTATACATTATTTTTCTCTCTCACCTGAAAGGAGATTGGAAAAATTAGTTCAGTTATTAGTTCAGCTTTATTAACTTTATTTTCTTTTTCAGGGATACTTTTTAAGGTAAATTATGCTATTCACTGACAATAAGCATGCTAGTGTTCTCTGCTGCTTGCAGTTCTCTCTATAAATGAAAACTGTCTATAACGCAGGGATCCCAGTTCTTTGCATGACAGCTAAATTTAATAATTTAATTTTTCTCTCTTAGTCTTACAGTTCTGTTTCTCAGAAAACCCACACCATGCCTCCTCTCTTTCAATGCCTTTTGAATATTTCTTCTATTGCTGCTATGTAGTATAATCTAAAAAGACCACAGCCTTTCACTGGTTCTGATATTACGCTTTCCCACCCAGTGATACAATTTTGTCTGAACTAGAACCAATGCTTTCAGATCTGGTGTGTAAAGCTAAGTGTCTGCACCCACAGTGAATTGAATAAAAATCGCAGTTAAATATACCACACGTGGATTCAGGAGCTGAGCCGTTAAGTGTCAGGTCTGGAAATGTTGGTCTTTGTGTTCTGTAGCAATGAGGGGAAGAAGGAAAGGATAAAAGCAAGGAAAAATAGTGATGACTTTTTTATTTTTCACTTTTTTTTTTAGATCACAATAAATTTATGATGTTTTCTTCAAAGTGTGTATATGAAAGCACTTTTGTAGAAAAACTGAATTCTTTAACTACATGGTGCTTCTTCAGAAGCAAAGCTGCCCTGTAAAATGCTAGGAAGTTCTTCGTGACTAGATTGCTTTTATGTATTCATAAAAGCTCTAATAATGACTTCATTTTTGAACTCTGTACACATTGAAAAATTTAGGTAGTGCTTACTGTACTGCAGTTCTGAGAAGCTGTATACACTGTGACATGTTCAGACAGTTTTGTGTGCATTTTTTGTTTTGTTTGATAGAACAGTGAATAGATTTTATAGGGTTTTTGGTTTAAAGAGTGAATACCTTTTTCTGTCTGACAATTTATATTCATAAATCTCATTGTCATGGTCTCACTAGGAAAATAAAACGCTGGGTGTGTAACTTCTGGATGAAGATATGCAGACCCCTTAAAAACTTGATCTGTTGCTTAGAGTACAGAAAGCAGAAATCTTACTTATAAAGGTAAGATTCTTAGAAGATTGAAACCCCAAAGGCCAGCTCCAGAGATGGACCATGTCCTCAGCTCATGTATGTGAGTTCATCTTTCAACAATTTTTTCAACAACTTACCATTTAAATATTATCACATAAAGGCATAGGTTATTTCTAATTAATGTGAGGTACCATACTGGCAACTGCTCGTAGATTTTTTTTTTTAATAAAAAGTAGATCAGCTCTCTGGTCTTAGAGTATGTTTTAAAAGAGATGTCTCAGTTGCAGCTTTTATGGTGAATACCTGTATTACTGCCAGCTTACATCTCCCACTGGGAGCCACTGTGGAGCAGGGATTACCTCAAATAGGTTTTAGCAGATAAAACAAGCCACCAAAAAAAAGCTTGTCTTTATTTTTCCTTCCTCTCTTTACAAATAACACAGTGGACAGAAAGGGATGAATTGCAATTTAGTACATCAACAATAACTATCGTGTATCTCAGGAGATTTTACTCCAACTTTAATAACATATGGGCAAGGTATCATCTCAAAACTTCTAAAGGTAATAGCAAATACATATGTGACATCACGCTTATAGGAACATGTAGTTTTTGCTATGTTGTTGCACTGTTGCTACATTGTAATTTTAATTTTCTGTTCTCAGTCAATATTCTCTTTTGTTTTGCATCTGCTTTTAGGGACTGAAAGGCATTTAAATTTTGAAGCAGTGTCTCCTGACACAAACCACAGATTTGCTAACTAACAGATTTGGCTTGCATTTGCACTGAATGAAAGATCTTTTTTTTTTTTTTTTTTTTTTTTTTTTTTTTTTTTTTTTTATCTCATTGGGAAAAAAAGAGTAAAGCTCATTCCTGCACGCATGAGCTGTGGCTCTGTACATGCGGCTGCAATTCTTGCTCTTTGGTCTCTGAGGGCTGTTGAAGTAAATTGATAGTTTTGGGTTTAAGCTGATCTTTGAGTTTCAAGACAGAGAAAATGTTGTGCATGGACACTCAGAGCCTACACTTTACATGGTGTAGAGAAACGCAAGCCATGTATGTCTCACGGTGTGCAGCCACAGGTTACTGCTGAGCTGCTCTCCATAAATGTTGCTCTATGTGAATAAAGCAGAAGAAGCAGAGCATCTTTGAAATTCCACTGGGACAGCAAAAGCAAAATTCTATCTGAAAGGTAGGGCACATTCAAAAGATTTTATCTTGTTAAATTGTTGCCTCATGCCCTATCTTTATGTAACTGCAGGCATTTTTCCACATCATAATGTTACCTTCACTGTTGTAGCTGATTCCCTGTTAGAACCAGTAATAAGTTTCACATTTGTCTCCAACCAAAATCTCTTCTTCAGTAACTCTAGCTATTAAATGTGATGTGACTTGCTTCATTGATAGATGATTACATGTTAATTATACAATACAAATTGACTCCATTGAACACATTTTACGGTATTGCTTGCTTTTTCTCTCTAAATTGAGCATGAGTGGGTAAATACTTTGTTTCTTCTACGAGCTTTATGAACAAAATGTTAAAAAGATAATTCTTAAGCCTTCAGAAAACAATTTCATATAATTGGATTTTTAACAATTCTTCCTGTTGCTGAAGAAGTAAAATGTTTAAAGTGGATGCTTAAGGTCTAGGTATATATTCTTATAATATTTTTTGCAAAGGAAAAATAATCACTTAATGATTTCCAGTTCTGAATTACTGTAACAGGTGGAAGCAATATCCATTCCTCTCAACCTTTTTATTTGCGAAGTCTACATATTTTACATCATCATTCTTTATGTTGTTTGTGGTGATATTTTATACTGTAAGAACAAGGGAAAAGGTAAACCAATCAATTTCCCCCAGAATTTGGCCTAAGCTTCTGCAAAGTTTATTTATAAAAAGCTTTTTCATATTAATTCCAATGAAATTACTTTCTACAGTAGTATAGTTTAATTTCAATGAATGATATTGGGATTAATTCTCATTTCCAGAAAGCATGATACTGTAAATCATGTAATTCTTGGAAAGCGGTGAGACAGTCAAAAAGGTAATTTTGTGAAAGTGACAGTGTGGAGTTCCCTATTTCTTCTTTCTCAATGATTTCTGTAATAAATGTGTTTACCTTGCAAGTCTAAAAATCATTTTTTCTAACTGCCAGCTGTTCAAACTGAACTTGAGATCTTAAATCTTTTTCTCATATCTTACCTACAGAATAGAGTTTAGTTACTGAAACTTAGATGTCAGTCCTTTTTCATGATGGATGAAGCAGAATAGGACCCATCTCCTTCCAAGAGGCAGCTGGAGTGACATTACAACTCCATTGCAACTATTATAAAAACACAGCTAGATGAGGAGACAGCTGTAACTCTGTAAATAGAAACAATTCTGTGGTCTGGAAATATGTAATTTTTGCATTTTACATTATATCTGTGCATACCAAAGCAAGCTAGAACAAATGCAGGTGTAATTATCTTTCTTTAATAGGGAGAGAAAATATAGCTGAGGCTTTGGAAGCTGCATTATTCAAAGCCACAAAGGCTGTTTTTCATAGTCTAATGTGTATCACTTTAAAACTGATTTGCTTATCTCTATAGCTACTACTAAAAACATGTTTCCTTCCTGAGTAGTTGCCTTATAAGATAGTAGGACTGTAAATTGAAGAGCTGTCAAATGGCACTTGCTTGTCTGGCAAGCATTTCTTTAAAATATTTTTATATGCACTCAGGTATCTTCTATCACTTTTCTTTTTCATTCCTTAATAGTTTTCCCAAGAAACAGAAATCATTAACATCTTGATCCTTTTCACCTGTCTTCCCAAGAGAAGCCGAAGCCTCCAGGTCTGAGTGTGATCAGAATTAAGGAACTGTGTAATCTCAATCAGCTGGTACAATGTCCATTAGGTCTGTAGGCTCTTTTCCCCCTGTCACCTATCTATTTCATACAGTATAACACGGTCAATATATTATTCAGTAAAACACAAATATTTAAACCAGAAGTTTCAGACCACACTTTTAGTAAATGTTTTGCTTGGCAGAAACTTCATTACACAATAAATGAGTCTTTTGGAAAGAGCCAAATGCTTCATATAAAACAAGCTCCTGTTCCTTTATTGCTTTAGGGGAGAACAATGAAAATTCACTGTTACTGGCCACATCAACCTGAATGAAAGCCAAATAGGAAAATTGAAAATGATTGTCAAGTTCATCATATCTAATACAATAGAGGCAAATTAGAGTTATCTGCAGCAGCAGAAGTAGCAGCAGATTGCATTATAAATCATCATATCATTGACAGTCAATTACATTCAAAACTTTTCAAGCATGAGGCAGCGGCAGTGTTTATCTACTAACAAACTTATTCAAGCCAGAAAACACAGTGTGGGTACATGAGGAGAATTTCTTGGGGGTCTGAAGGGTTTGCATTATGAGAGAATTTTATCAAAAAATATATTCCATGAAAGATTAGAAATCATGAAGCCTGGTTTGTTGCAAAAATAATCTTTAAACCTAATCTGCCTTTCTTTTTCCACTGCAGTAAATGCACATTTGATTGTTGACTGGGAGAGCCCTCCAGTAATGTCAACTTCTCTCCAGTCTTCTTTGCTTCATTACCACTTTTGCTGTTACAATATTTTCAGCTCCTTTCTAAGTTCCCAGCATTTTCCCTCTTTCCTTGTTCTTTTGCTTGTTTGCTTGCTTTTAATTTGAAGTGCATTTTTAGTTTTTCTTCAGGAACAAAAAGCTTTCTGTAAATTATTCAAAGTAAGTAATCTTGCATGTTAGGAAATCAGTCCCTCACCTAATAGATATTTAATTAAATATATTAAATATGTCATAATCAAATAGATTGTATAAAAATTGATATAAATTTAGAGAAAAGTCTAGACAATATTCTACTAAGTTTATTTTATGAACTCTCAGAATTGGACTGAGCCTTCAGAATTAAATGCAATTTTTTCTTTACTGAAAGTTACAATGAGTGTACTTTCTGGCTGCTCCCATGGGCACCAGGGAAAGCACAGAGCAGGAGCAAAAACTTCTGGTCCTAAGATGAGGGCTTGTGATTTTGCTGTAGTGCAGAAGAGGGGGAGGGTGTTCCATATGATGATCCATCTACTTTTTTGATACACATAGAAAGCCCTGAAGCCGTAACAGAGTGTAATGCAGGGTTAGTATTGATCTTATATCCACATGCCTATATTGAGTAGGAGAGATTGTTGAGTTTTAGGGAGAAGGTCCTAAATTTATTTTTTTGTAATCGAAACTGGGTAATCTCCGGAGGTTCTCTAGCACCAGGTCTCTTCATATTTTCAGAATGACTTGAGAAAACTCTTGCAATATGGCAATTAATTGCTCTAATATTAAATTTAGTATAAAGTCAAGGTTGAGAACTGTGCTGTTGTTTGGCAGAATAAAAAAATATTTTTAGTAAGAAATAAGAGACCTGATGCCTAAGGTCTTCCTCCTGCAAGAGGTCTCCTTTGTGCTCTGACTGACACTGCCTCCATCCTGTTCCATGTCCGTTGACTCCAGATGTACTGCATAGACACATGATTGTGATTCATCCTAAGTTTCAGTCCTAAACCACCAAGCAATTTTTTGCCCCTCAACGCTCTGTTTATCTGATATAAGAGGAGCATGAGGGTGAAGAGCCTAGTTTGTTACATATCTGCTGAATTTTGCAACGCCTGGGAACTGATCTTGAGTACCTCTAAAACTGAGTAGCCAGTTGAAGTGCTAAACTTCGCACTTCTTGGATAATTAAAAGGAAAATAGAGATAATCACAGAAAGTGGTTCAGATATTAGGTGGAATAATCATGCCAAGAATACAGAACAAAAACCGAGTTAATGAAGATACTGTAGTTAGCTTCCTGAAGATAGGTAGGAAAAACTTATTAAGTCTTAGATCAGAATGAACATGAACAAAATTGTTACACTGACATAATTTTAAAGCACTGTTAAATTAGCTGAACAGGTGGAAGAGAAAGACTTTTGCATAATGGTGAAGTCAAATGTATGTGTGCAATTTCACATTTCTGGAAGCAATTAAAAAGTCTCTTAGCTAATGTTTGTATCAGGGAAGTAAGAAATAAAAATGTGGATACATTGTGTGGAATTCAGACACACTGGTTATGCTCTGTCTATCCCATGGGTCAAAATCTGTCATGTGAGGGAATTGCTGGGGCATCAGCTATCTTTTTAAGGGATCTGAATCTCTTCCACTCTTTGCATAATTTCCACTTTATGAAATTCCATCTAAAAAATAGAGGACAATAATGCATTCATTGCAGTTGTTTGCTTTTGGTTAGATGTTTCAATGAGTCTGGGCTAAAACCTGTTTCTGTAGTTAGTCAAAGTTTAGCATATTTTCAAAGATTTTCCATTTTACTAAAGTCTGCATACAAATCTGGCTGTAAATCATATCTTTATTTATCCATCTCCTTTGCCTCTTTTAGCTTTTTATGAAACACTCTTGCATCCACTATTGAGTTAATGAATACTAAATTTAGTACATAAGTAGTTTTGTAGAGGATTATGTTGCATATCCGTACCATATTAAGAAACTGGTGTTTGGTTGACTTCTAAAGCTTCTTGACAGCTGGGGCATGACAAAGAAAGCTTTTCTGTATACTTGTTCTGAATTTTTTTGGGCATGGATTATCAAGGAGCCATAAATAAGCCTTATTGACCCAGGTTATTATTTTATGTTTGCTTTCACACATTTCACATACTGAGTTGTGTTGTGTGTTTTTTTCAAAGGAATAGGTCAGGGTTAGTAACTCTCTGGGTGATATTCTGAGAAAAAGTTAAGCCAGAAGGACTTGATTTTTTACAAACATATATTTTGTTACCCATCATGAATAAAAGACTAGATTTCAAATTATGGTTTTGATTGCTTGAAATTGAAAATTACTACAATTGCTCTATCATACATACAGAAGAAAACTTGTAATAGGAAAATTAGTAAAGATTAAGAATAAGAATTTGGTCTCAATAACATAAAAAACTGTTCACAAGTTTGTGGGATTTTTTTCCCTCCGTTTCAATACATGTTCAACTTAAGTCATCTTTTGGAGCAGTTTTCCAGTGATTTTCTTTTTAGCTGTGCTCATAGAAAATAAATTATTTTTCACTTCTACTATGTGATCCTGCTGGTATTGATCAAAATCAGTACAACCTATCTTGCTTTAAGCAGTGTATGATCCTTATTTTAGGTCCTGGAATTGGTCTTGGAACCCAAATTTTCTGCTCACTAGCTTTATTTGATAGGGTTTAATGTTATTAGCAGACATAAACAGGGCTTTTACATAGCAGTTTTGACATATTGTTAAGTAGGCTTTAGATTTTAGGAATTAATTTCATATTTTGTTCTTGTTCTATTATTGAAGTGTATGCATTGCCCATTAATATCTGGGATTATGTTCAAACTCTTGTACATATCAAACCCTCAAAACCATTCACTTTCATGTTAATACAATACCAGCCTCATCATAAGACTTCATATTATAAGTGACTTTCCTGCAGTTGCCAGCCCTTGAGGTCCATCTTTATTAAATGCAACAAGACCCAATTCCTGTACTTCCAAGGAAAAGTTTAAAAAATTCTTCTGTTTCATAAAGTGATGGCATCATTTTGCATTTATTTTGGATTTCTTGGTGGGTTGGGGTCATGCTGGCATAGGGACAACTGTCTGTCTTATTTTTAACTCCTTCCCAGTGGGAAACATCTTATCTGTAAAAGCTACAGAAATGCATGTGTTCTCAGAATTCTGTTCTGTATAGATGACATGCATAATTTATGTAAAACTTTTCAAATTTGCCCCTTCTATGGTTTTGTAGGAAGGAAAACGATGGATTTTTGCATCATTTGCAAAGGTAGTATGACCAGGCATGCAGGTACTTGTGAAGTAGCTAATGATGTAAATTTTGGTAAGTGAAAGTGCAACTTATCAGACAAATTATATGCTGTCTAATAATGCAAGATTTCTATTGTACTTAGGCCATCTTATTGTTTCTTTAAAATGTTTGCTTTTCTTGTTGTCGTTGCATTTTAGAATATTTCATAGTCTAGCTTCCAAGTCAGTCTTCTGCAGTCCCATTACATTAGTATTAGTGTTCTGTATGTCTATTCTTTATAGTTTTAAGGAAAGAAATTGGATTATTTCCTATTTGTTAATGAGTATTAAAAACTGTGCTTCCCAGGTCTCCTGAATTCAAATTGCAAGTCAAGCTTCTCTGAAATGGTGAACCCAAAACAAACAAACAAACAAAACCCCACCATACAAAACCAAAAAACCCTGAAGAATTATATACATCAATAGGCATAAGAATAAAGAAAATAACCCAGAAATAAAGATAACATAAAGTAGTGCAAAATTGAACCCCTATTTTAATTAGAAATTGAAAAGAAAGAAATCATTAAAGGTTAAGTCAACCTTGTATTCCTATAAAAATTAGAAAATACTATATTTCCATTATATAATCGTAGAATAATTAACCGTTAAGAGGTTAGAAGGAACCTTAAAGATCATCTTGTCCCAGCCTGCCCTGCTATGGGCAGGGGCACCTCCCACTAGACCAGGTTGCTCAAGGCCTTAAATATAAAGAGAGAAAATATAGGGTAGTGTAGAGAAAGCTGAAAAAACTCAGTGCAGAGTTCAGTGCAGTCTTCATGCTCCATCATACAGAATTATTTGACAATACCCAATGGAAGTATTTTTATGACTACATAGAGTACATGAGAAACATGGAGACATGGGGCTTATGAGGAGGTGCATGCTGAAGTATGGCAGCCTAAAAGAAAGACCTTAAAAAGAAAATGAATTAATAAAATTAAAAATTAATGACTGAGAGCTTTCTCTGAATCTTTTACATTTTGAGAACTCATGGAGGAGGGATCTAGGATGAAAATATGTTTCTGGGCTTCAGAATAAGAAAAACAGACCCATGTTGTCGCATCCACTCTGAGCAGAATTCTTGGAAATAGTCTAGAATAAGCATTTAATATGTACACGAAGTGAATTTACCTCTGGAGTGCTTTTGACAGGGTAGCAGATCCATAGAAATCTGCAGATGTAACACACCTTGAGTTTAGTACACCCTTTCATCCTGTCCCACATGACATTCCTGTAGGCAAACTTGGGCTCTGTTTCATTGTTATCTTGTGATGTATGAGAAGCAATGCGATAGTGTTCCCTCAGATTATGAAAACATGTCAACAGTCTTGCATTTGTCAGTCCTGGGCAGAGTATTACTTTCAGAGTTTTTCATTAATGATGTTGATGATAGATTAATGTATCCTTGTAAAAACTGCAGGTAAAAATCAAAATGTTAACAATGTGTAAAGGGCTTGTTGGGGATTAGCTATCAAAATTTTGGAAGACAACTTCAAAGTGACAAGCTTTATGGACCTGTTACAGTCAGAAAGGAGAATTAAATGTCCCAAAGTGAAAATACCTGTCTAATCAGGTTATAGTCAGTCAGAAGTGAAACATGAGTTAACAATGGGATCCTGTAAAATATATGAACAGATTTGCTGTGTGCAAGATGTGAAGAACAATTATTCAAGTCAATTATTCTGAGGCCATACCTAGTATGTTGTGTAGTTTTGGTCATCACACTTTAAAGAAGAGTTGAAGAAGTTAGAGAAAGTCCAAAAGAAAAGAAGAGTAATGATGATTGATTTTGAAGACATGACCAATAATAGATAGACATGACCAAATGATAGAATTTGTTTTATTTAATTTACAAAAAGGAAGACTCAGAGAAAAAATGTTGTCTCTGTTATGCACAAATTTGTTGCAAGCAGGACGATGATACTGCTTTTCTTGTCCACTTAGTGAAAGAGAAGAATAAATGGGGTTAATCTACAGATTAAGTTTAGGGTAAAAAACATAAAAGCTTATCGGGCAGTAAACCTCTCCAATAAACTACCTGCATGTATTTTGTTTTCTGAAGTTTTCTTCAAATTTGCCAAATGTCTGACAAATGAGTCAAGTATAATTGCTTTCCTTTATTTTCTGTAGCTGAAGTAGATGTTCTGCTAGATCTCATTTCCCATTCATTAATATGAATCCATAATATTTATGTTTATTGTACCAGGTTTATTTAGCGTTTTCGTGCCTCGGTTCCTTATGCTTCAAATACAACGATACTCTCTTTCTTTTCAGTAGTTACGGTGAGAGTATATGTACATGAAATATTTAGATTTCTTGGGTCCTGTGACAATGGAAGCCATATACATTTACACTGTAGAGTGACAGACAGCTACTCTATGCAAAGCCATTGTGAAAATGACATTTGTCTTGAATTCTTGTTTTCTATTTCTGGGAGATCGGAAGATATAGTATCTTCAAAGAGTTGTAAAGGAAGTATCTAACCTCAGTTGTGCCTCTTGGGACCCATTGGACAATTTTTGGAGAAGTGTTATTTGCATATCTCAAATCAACTCTTTGGCAAGTATGGGAAAAGTTCCCAGCTGCCAGTTTTGACAGCCACAATTCTGGCAGCTGCTAGCCTTGAAGGGGAAGGAGACAAAAAAAAAAAAAAAAAAAAAAAAAAAAAAAAAAAAAAAAGTAATGGCATTGGTATTTTCGTAGAGCTTGGGTGACATTTAATATTACCTGCTGAAAATAATAAAAATAAAAAGGCACAAATGTGAAGGAGAGAAAAAAGTTCCAACTCATGGAGCAGATAATAGTAATTTAGTATTTTAAAGCTATTCAATGACTATTTCATCTCTGAACAGTTCCACTTGCAGCTTGTTAAATTGAAAGCAGAAATAAGAAATTATAGGCTGAAGGAATGGGGTTAAAAATAAATTCTCAAGTGGGCCGGCAAACTGCAACTTCTTGGGGAAAAGTGATTTAGAAAATGTCAGTTTTCTGTTGTTATTTTCACAAGAAAAGGTCTGATACTGCTAAGTATTTCTCAAAAGGGAAGGTACTTTAATATAGAGGTAAAGATATATAATAGTGATTTTATAGAATAAATAGTTTTTTAGGTGTTTGAAGGATTTAGAGGGAAAACTTCATGAAGGGAAGAGATACTATTTCATGCATTTTATTTTCATTTGCAATATTTTGGTTGTACTTATACAAAATAAAACAGATTAATTTTTTTCAATGAAGTGTGAGGGGATTTTCGGGAGACATCTTGATGTGGCTTGGCACTGGTTGCTGGCTATTTAAGTAGGATTTGTATTTTCATTCACTAGGAGACTATAGTTTTCTGAATGCAAAGCTGACGTTACAAGAAATTTTACTTGATTAGGAAGCACATAATTGGACCTGAAGGTCACATTGCATTTTCTCTTATGTTGAAGTACTATGGATTGTATTAATCTGTATTTGTCTTTTGTTTTCTGTTATGTGTTATCATGATGCATTGCTGTTACAATAGCAAATAGCCTGTCAACACATTTACTGGACTGTAACCCTCTTGGGATAGTCACTGAATTTTCATCAAGACTGCAATGATTAGTGTTCGTGATTATGATAATCAAATAACTAATTAGCTATCATGATTCAGAAAAGACAGAAAACTTAAAATGTTTTCAGAATATGTTAAGTTACAAGTTTTAAGGTACTTCCATTTGTTTTTGGTTTTGTTTTTTTTTTTTTTTTTTTTTTTTTTTTTTTTTTTTTTTTTTTTCCAGAAAGCTTAGGACATGTAGGATGAAATGGAATTTGCCAATTTTTACTGGAAAGGAGCTGAGTGGTTTTTCACTCTGTCCTGTATTTCTATTCCTTCCCTGTAATTTTGGGCATAGTTAATTAAAAAAAAAAAAAACTGTGAAATTACTACTGGACTCTATAAGAAAAGAAAACACCTTTTTCTGGGGTTTGTATGTTTCTTTTCCCCTTTCTTTATATTCTGTGCCCTCTTTCTCAGATTTTCAGAAGTGTTGAAGTCTGATTAGATGCCAGTGTATAGGCAGAGATAGATCTCATCTTCACAGATTGCCTCACAGTGGTGTTGTGCTGTGGCATTAAGGTGGTGTTCTTCTCACCTTTATGTCTATTTTCTCTTTTTGTATTTGAACATGATGAAAACTTGTGGTAGTGTTTCCTTCAGATTTCCTGTCTTCAAAAGTGAGTGTCTGACTGGAACTGATGGGCTTTGATGGTATGTTTGTTTGTTTTTGTTTGTGTGTTTTTATTTATTTGTTTAATGATATGTCAGAGAAAGAAGGCAATGCTGAAGTTTGTTAAAGGATTCATTGCAGACAATTCCAGTTCCTTGTCCTTTTCCACAACTACTGCTGGATCCAGATACTTGCAAGTGCATTGTTTTCCACGCTGTCCTTCATCTGTGCTCATTTTAAATGTCACAGAGAGAGGTGGTGACATTATGCTAATTTGTAATGGATTCTAGTGTTACATTGCCCCATTTCTTTGACCTCAGAAAAGAGCACTTGCTGAGAAGAACAGAGGATTATTACCTCCCCTCTGAGCATGAACTAGCTGCTATGGCTACATGACCTTGGATTTAAAGAATAAACTCTAAAAATTGCTGTGCAGAGGTTGTACAGGTTTTGTACCTAAAACAAAGGATTTCAAAGAGAATTTTTTTTCTCTTCTGTGGCTAAGTTTATAGATTCTTCGCCATGCAATGTATCTCTTATTCAGAAATTCCCCTCTCCAAGCTTGTGAGTTCAGTTTTCAGTACATGTGAAAAGAGCTGTGGTTCACACATATTCAGGATATGCTCTTTAAGAGATATGAAGCTTTTACAGGAGAATTAGATGAAAGACAAAGTATTGGAGTTTATTATGAGTTCATGGCTGGAATTAGACTGTACCTGTATCAAGATAAGGATCTTGACTGAAAGATTGCTGTGGTTTGATCCTCCTGCAACCTAAATGCGGGAATTATTGAGCTCCTGACTACAAAAAGACTCTCAAAGCAGCCCCTGAAACTATATCAATTCTGAACTGCTAGAATATAAAAAATGGTGACAGGATCAAAGCCATAGTCCAGCCATTACTGCTCTTTTTAAAAGAGAACTGAACAGGGTCATGTGAGAGGACCCTCTGAATGGTGGAATTGAAGGAAGGTTTCAGTCTCCCTTTGAAAATATACTGGCATTAATATGATTTTGAAAAGCATAAATAAGAAGATCTGTAGTCAAAGGACTGCTGCAGGAACAGGTTTTTGGCCTTTTTTAAATCAGTTACAATTACACTGGAGCTCCAAATAAGGGGTGAGTAAAGCCTGAAGACATAATTCTGAATTCATTCCTCACCCAAAACTCCCCCTCATGCTCCATGGGAGGATAAGGGGGAGTTTTGTGTTATACAACACTGTATCAGTTCTTGATTCTCTTTCACAGTGAAAGATAAATCCATTGTGCAATTTACTAATTTCTTCTGAATCAAACAAAGAAAAACAAAAGAAAAAAAATTCAGCAAACAGATTGGAATTCCTTTTGGGAAAAATAAACTGTTTTCTCCAGATGTGTTCCGGTGCTTGATTTTGAAAGATTAGGTGGCTCACACTTGGTTAAAGTCAAAGGCTATTGATTTCTGCCCATAGAATAACTAATATTTTCAAATAACACTAATTATATTTTTTCTTGATGATTACCAGATCATTAAAGGTAGTGAAGTGAAATCTCAAAGACTATCAATGATTTGATGAATTTGAGTTTTTCCATCAGCAGAACAGGAAAAGTAAAACTGTGCTCTGAACAGATGCAGAGTGAATGTCAATTTAGGTTATTGTAGCATTTTCCCCTCCATTTTATAGATGGATTTTATTTGTTCTCGAAGGAATAGACCTTGGCTTTAGTACGCCTTTGAACTTCATAGATTTTAAGATTTCATAGTGGGCTATATTTTTGTGGATTTAAAATGAAGGAAAGAACACTAATCTTAGTAAAAAAACTCTCAAGCTTTTCAGTCATACTGAATGTCTTCTTGTCTTCATATTTATTATCTTTTCACTCCTTGAAGCTTGTAATTATTTGTGGTGCCAAATTGGCAGAAAAGAAATCTTAAGATGGTATAGAAAGATGATTTTAATGTTCATTATATTCTTATCTTGCATAGTGAAGGTTTGGGAATCAATTTACTTCAAAATGTCACCTGCATTCTGGTCACATTCACGGTCCTAAGGTCCAAATAAAGTATGCTCTATGTCTAAAATGAACATTTGTGTGGGTGTGCACATGTATTTTTGCAGATAATGAAATGTGTTTTTTGTGTGTGTGTGCTTAGAACATCCCTAATTGTAAGACCCTAATACATTATTAGAATCTACAAAAATAAATCATATTTCTGTTAGCTTTCTTTTTCCAAAAATTTCTAAACTTATGCAATGAAAAAAAAATGAACTGTTTTTTTACGTGCCCAATAACACCTGTAACAGCTGCTGAAATGCATCTGCTTGTGGATTGTGTGGGGTGCTTAAAAGGAGTTTTATTTAGCAAGAGATAAATTTGAAGTCTGAGCTAAAATACAGCTAGTTTCCATTTTTAGATAGGCAATCACTTATTTTAATCAGATCTCAGTATTACAGTGTTGTACTTCACCTGTTTCAGAAATAAATTTCTGCGGAAAGAGGCTGCACAGCAGGCTGGGATTTTTTAGCACAGTGATAAGGTTGTATTTCATATTAAATATCTAAAAGGAGTTAATTCTGTTGTGTAAAGCTAAGTTTATAAAATTGTACGATACAAATACTTTGCTGACTACACAAAACACTTCAATTCCTTAATAGAGTTAATCTATTTATCAGCAAATGGAATGAAATCCTTTAGATATCAATGAATATATCTGGTGTATTCTTTCTAACACATTATTTGGACCAAAATGGCATTTGTATTAATCTGGTTGTCAAGTTACAAATGCCAAAAATTCGTGCATTAATTTATTTTAAGCAAAATATCAAGGAAATCACAGTGGTGTCTAATACAGATCTGTAGAGCTGTTATCCTATTGCCATTTGAAACCTTTCATTACATTTTCCTTCTATGAAATAAATTTTTGGCAAGGAAATAAATGTAGGGGAGGAAGTAGCAAGGCAGATCCCATTACTGTTCAAAGTATGTTTTAATGAGAATTTTTAAAAAAGTATACCTATGGCAACTTGGACAAAACAAGGGTATAAAACTCAAATACAATGGTTATGAACCATTGAAACCTGAGAAACAAGCAGAGAATATCTAAAAAATGTGATTCATACTAAAATGTTTCTGCATTCCTTCTGCTTTGTGAATAGTGACTTAAAATTCTAGTTTGAATATTGTATGATGGAAAAATAGACAGTAGTGGAATGTGAATAATCTCTGCAGCTGGGCTTTAAAATACAAGATTGACTTTCCTAAATGTGAGGTTTTGCTTACCATTCTCCAATTGCTTCTTTTTTCTTCATTTTTTTTCCCTTGGCACACTTAATGCTTTGTTGGATTTTAGCTCAACTAGTCTGGCTTGCATATTGCAGATCATTTATTAGGAACCTGCTGGGTTACTTTCAAAAAGTTCTTCAGTTCATAAATAAATCACCAACAATTCCATTGTAATTGTACATTTAGTATATTATTTTCAAACCCTTATTTTGGATGGGTAACTGAATAGTGATTTATTTTATGCTCCTGCAATGTGTTGGCTATTACACGTGCAACAAAGACACTGTTAAACTTCAGTTCTAATTTAGGTATTGTCAAGGAGTGTTAGTTTATTTTTTTCTGTTTCAGTATTCACTTTTAAACAAGGTATTTAAAATTAGATCTGGTTTAAATTAATTTTCCCTGATATTTTTAGGTGTGTTTAATTATAAACATATGCCATGGAGCCAAAGTGTTCTAAATGTACTCTAATTGGAATAAAACATGCAGTGGAAAAAAAAAAAAAGTTATCATTATTTGGTATCTTTATGTCTCAATTTAGTTTTAGTGTCACAGTTTCAGAATTAGAGGAGAGTTATTCTTAACATGACATATATCCCTGATTCGATCCTTATCCACAGTTGCTTTCCGCTTTAAACACCATCTCTCTTCACAGAGACTGGGAAGCCCTTGTCAGTGAAGACTCGGGCATTCAGTACCTGCACTTTTCAGTAACAGTACAACATTTTTGTTGTTCACTCTTTCACTACCTGCACCAGGACAGAAATTCTTGTTGTTCTTATATCCGCTGCAAGTGGCAGTTTTAGGTGGGTTTTTACTCTCTTAACACCAGCCCTCTGCACCCTAGAAGTGCTTCTAAATTGCTCCTTTTGTGACTTGTTCTGCTTTCATCTCTTGTAAAATGCCTTTTTCTACATTGGAACAATACAGTATTATACAACTATATAGCTGTGAACAGCTATATATAGTTGTGTGGCAAGCAGAGTGAGGGATGTGATTCTGCCCCTCTGCTGGGGTCCCCAGTACAGGAAGGATATGAAACCGCTGGAATGAGTCCAGAGGAAGGACCACCAAGAAGATTAGAAGGATGGAGCAGCTCTCCAGTGAGGAAAGGCTGAGACAGCTGGGATTGCTCAGCCTGGAGAAGAGAAAGCTTTGAGGTGGTCTAATTGCAGCCTTCCAGTACCTGAAAGGAGTCTACAAGAAAGATAGGAGAGAGTTTTTACAAGAGTGTGTAGTGACAGGACAGGAAGCAATTTTAAACTGAAAAATGAGAGGTTTAGATTAGGTATTATGAAGAAATTCTTTACTCTGAGGGTGTTGAAGCATTGGAACTAGTTGGCCCAAGAAGCTGGGGATGCCCCATCCCTGGAGATTTTTGAAGCCACATTTGAAGGGGCTCTTAAGGAGCAATTTGGTCCAGTGGAAGGTGTCCTTGCCCATGGCAGGGGGTTTTGAACTTTAAGAATTTTTGAGCTTTAAGGTCCCTTCCAACTCAAGCCATTCTATGATTCTGTGATACTTAACACTATTAATATATGATATAAAAATAAATTGCAGCTTTGCAAACATTCTGCTTCTTGGTGTATTATTATCCTGTGATCTTTGCAATGATACAAGTCAGTGCATATTTACTTGTATTTATTTATTTGCTGTTGTGGTCCAGCAGTCTTTCATGGTACACTTTTTATGACTAAGTGCTTATTCAGATTGGTTATATATTTCAGTAGTATTTAACTTGTACCAAACTTGAGTGAGTGTGGATCAGGCACAGTGGATAAGAATCAACATCCTTTTCCTGACGTACACATTTTTGGAGAACATTGCCAGAATTATTATTGACACAAGTTGTTGAATAAGCAAAATGGACATCACAGTTTCCCATCTTAAGGTTTCAACACCATAAAAATGTAAAAGTCAGGTAAATGCTTTGCAGGAATAAAATGGCTAGTGATGGTAATAATATCCTTTTCAGGTGTAAAGCTATATAAATATATGTGTATGGGATATGTGTAGGTGCATTTATATCTAAACATAAGCAAATTGTTGCTTGATTACCTTCCTCCTCCCGCAGAACTCTCTATTTTGATCTCCATTTAGTTTTGAAGAAATTTCCCACTTTGTGTTCTAAGGAACATGGAGTATAGTCCCTACCAATTCCTTCCAATCCATGTTCTTTATACTATTTCCTCACTAAAGGATGTGAAAGAATGTATTTTCTGCGGGGCTTTTGAATTTAGAGCATGGGGTTCTTAATGAGGGAGTAGAAATTGAAGCAAATAAATAAGTAAAACATGGTTTAGTGAGGAGTAACTAATGTAGCTGAGAGAGTGCTAACTCAGTCCTGATGTCTGTTGGTATTTTAATGCATCCTGCAGCATAAATATAAGACTCTTGCCTACTTAATTATCGAAAACACATTTTATAATGGTTCTATTGATCTTTTGTGAACAATGTTGATCTTGTAGGAAGGGTAGATGGTGCAGCTAAATAACAATGTACACTGCTATTTCTTTCCAGCAGGATACAGGCATTGAGTGCCTCTTAAGCAAAAATATTCAATTATTTGTGTAATTTATGTAGCATATATTTTCAATATTCTAAAAATCAAGTGAATATTGTTCTGAATTTTATGACTGGGATTGTTATCAGCTTCTGTCATTCATAGGAAATTGCATCCTAAAATCTCAATAGATAGTGTGTAGCTGCTGTAAAAGCTAGTGAGATGAGGTAATGCTATGTAGGCAGCACAGATTGTCCCTGATTGAATACAGATTGAATATAACGTTCGGAAGAACTTTTGCCAATCACTGAAAATAGTCATTATGTAATTAAAATGAAAGAAATGCCTTCCTGGATTGAGTGACTTTTTTATAAGGGAACTAATTAGGGATCTTAAAATAACAATGATATTTCAAGCTGGATAAACCTTGAAGAAAAGTGGGAGCAGGGATCATAAAGTACAATGAAGTTCAAGCTATTTTACCTTTTTTCAGTCACTTATCAACACCTTTTTCACCCACGAGCGGTTAGTTTTGGTACTGAGAAGGTAATCTCTGACCTTGTCTGGAGAAGCTGTTCTCTGTGTTAGGCTATATTTAATTACTGATTCGATACCATAGCTAATCCTGAGATACAAAATATAGAACTATGTATTTTTTTTCATGGTCTTGAACTGTTTTTTTAATATAGTCTTTTCTTCTTTAAATAGAGTTTGGAAACACAAGCTGACTACATAAACTGTGTCAAATATCTCATTCCAGGAGATGGACAAAATCCTTCTGATGTTACTCACAAGGGATAGTTTTGCATAATTCAGTGCAATTGGAAAGAGTATTTGATAATAAGAATAAATGTCAGAAGCAAAGGAGGAAAAATTGTTCTTTCTTTTACAAACAAAAAGCATAAGTACACTGTGTGCCAAATATCATGCGTCATTGGATGGGGGAATGAATTGTGTGGGATCTTACAAGTTCCAAGTACTATCTAATGGCATTTTAAAATCTCATGTTTTATTATGACTTTTCACAAATACTGTTTGTTACAATTTTGCAGATCCTTCAAAGAAATTGCATGCTCTTCAGGAAAATGAGCAGCTATAAGAGGCAAGCGAGCTTACTTGAACTACTGAGACCTCTGAAATTCGTTCCGTCTCACGAGACAGAAAAGCAGCAGTATTTCAAAAGAAAACATTAACATTTTTACAATACTGCTGCAAAATTACACTATTTGTTGTAAAGAAAGTAGAATCTAGGGGTCCTATTCAGTGACCTTTGATGCAAAGAAATACTAGACCAGAGTTGGGAAATGATTTTTTAGTATATTTGTCATGATGGAATTTCCTTACCCTATGTATCCATCATTAAATATTTCCTATCATAAGAAAAATGATGAAAAATCTATAAAGACTTTTTTAATAAGTAGGTGGACTGGGGTTCAAGATACCATTTTGGGAGAAGTTTGATCTGAGTCTGGCAAGGACTCATTCAGTCACTCTGAATGAGCAAGGATTTCTATGGTGTCCTTTCTTTCAGTCTCCAGTCTTCTTATTGCACTTGTTAGCTGAGAAGAGGAAATGTTTATAAAATGTGGGGAGGATGTAACTCTGTTCTCTGTAATGATGTGACACACTTCTGTTGATGTATGCTGAGTTCTGCTCTGTCAATAATTTGAACCACTCTAAGGTCGAAACTGCAGCTCACATCTTGGCCTTGTGTCCTGCTTGCAACCTCATTGTGTCAGTCCATGACCCAAATACATGTTATCTCTTTTTATGATTCATATTATTTGTGGGATTTAAGACTGCTGTGATCTGAACAGAGGTCAGTAACTGATGTAAATAGGTCATGATATATTGATAGTCTTTGGATGGGGAACAAAGCCTTGTCTTTTCATCAATATAGAAACAAGAAGGAACAGAATATGTGAGATGCTTGCATTTAAATATTCACTTATTTTCTTGGGCAGTCACATTTTGTACTAGCTTAAGAACCGTAACATATAGCAGTGTATATGGTAAGCAACAGTAATCTAATTGAACTGTTTGAAATGCACACAATTTCCTAGAAAGCTGTCAGTGAAGACTTCATGTATAGTCAGTGTAGAGTAATGCAGGACTAAACAGAGCTCTAACAGAGATCCATAGTCAGGCGTTGAGTTTCTATGAGCCATTCAGCTTTCCCATGTAAAATTATCGGACTTTCAGACTTACAGAGATTTTCAGTGATTTCCATTACTTGCTCTGTCTGGAGCACTTGATGTTATTTTTTTCTGCAGTGAAGCTCATTATGGATAATCACCTTGAGCTGTGACTAGCTGACTAGTTTCTCACAATCATTTGGCAGTCAAATTCGGTGCAAATCAGCCTAGCAAAGTTGACAGTATTCTTCTCACAACTATGCGTGAAATCCCTATGTGATAATTTCTCATTTTCAGAAGACTGGAAAAAGACATTATGAGGTATGTTTCCAGGGAGTCTTCATGTTTGTGTCACTGACTTTCTCCTTGATCACTTCAAGGGTTCTCTTTTATGTTGCTGTATCCTCATTAATTTTGTTGCCATATTCAGCCTGTTTTTCAATCCCTTTTTTGTGTGTTATTTTACTGTGCTTTCTATAGGCCATTAATTTATTAATATTAGTTATATAAAATTAGCTAAGGAGGAAAAGCTTTAACATTAATGCCATGAAGTAAAATGGTCCTGAAAAGATGCTGCAGAAATATTGTTTTCAGTCAAGCACTTCAAAGAACTTCTTAAACTTGGCAAGTTGTATTAGATTCTGGTGTTGGAAAATTCTTCTACAGGCTTCATAATGCTTTTCAATTTTATTAAGTTTTTGGGTTTTGATTTTCTGTTAGGTCAGTAATCTGATTTCCAGAATGCTCTGACAAAAAAACCCACTGAGACTATCCAGGTCAGGTCCACATTACATCAAGAACATTGTGTCACAAGCACAGTGAGGTCAGAAGAAATGTCATTGGCAGGATGGGATAGTCTTCACTTACACAAGAATTTTAAACATTTAAAATATTCAGTTTATTGACAAGTGCTACATAGGTCTTTCCTAAGTCCTTCCAACATTAGCAGATTTGCCAATAGTATCCTACTCGGTCATTTCATCAAGTACTGTGGTTGCCTTTCTTTGACATTGACATTCCATTTGATGAGAGACTTATCCTTGAATTCTAGGTGCTTCCCAGTTCAAGCCAGAGACTGCTTACTTAACACAAGATGGGAGTGTCTCAACTTAGCTTTTTTTCTTATGAGAGAAACTATTTATTAAATGGGTTGCTTAATATAAAAAATTGAAAAATACATTCTTAATTATTGTTTCCTCAGATTTAAAATTGGTGTATCAAACCTCTTAAGTTTATACTTAGCATGGAAAACATCAGTGTCAAACACCATTGTCCAACTGTAAACAGAATGTGTTTTGGCAGGTGTGGGATTTCAGAAGATACCTAGCTACAGATGAATTTAACTGATATTTTTTTTACTTGCTTTGATTTAATTGAGTAGCTTAGCCTTAGTTTATCATTTGACATTTTCAGTTTTTTAGGCAGGTCTTACCACAAAAGATGTTCTGTTTCCTTTATGCATCTTCCTTGGTCCACAAAAGTTTTTCAAGCACAAAAGGCTGGAAACATGAAGATGTAAAATTCCAGCACAAACATGACAGTCAGATTATATCTTCTGACTGTCCTGGACTAACTTGATCTCTGTCGTGGTTTGACATGGAAGTGAATTTTTTTCAGGAAGTTGGGTCAAACCAATCAGTGGTCAGGTTTGGATATTGGCACCTGGAGTGACCACTGAAAGTGTGGACACGCCTCTGAGAACACAGGGGGTTAAAAGCAGGAACTCCCAAGAGCTCGCTCTCTTTGGTTCCGGTCAAGGTGCTGTGCAGACCTCCCCTGCCCAGCCATGGGGCTGGGTGGGGGAGGGGAAGCCATGCGGCCTGGTCAAGGTGAGCCGAGGGGGCTGAAGGACTGGAACCAAGCCAGCTCCTTCAGACAAAAGGGTGGAGAGAAGCAGACATGCCTTGTCATTCCCCACCCAGAGGGAAGAGACAGAGAATCTGGACGGCACCTGTAACTTTGCCAGCAGAGGAGAAGGAGAGAGGGGGAGAAGGTGCCCAGTCTTGGCCTTGGGAATCGGCTTCTGCACAGAGATTTCAGCCATCCAGGGAGTCTGAACTTCCCTTTCGTGGGAAATGAAGGCTTTGTAAAATATTACTCCTCTTCGATTTGAAGTAGAAGAGAGATAGTCTGGGATCTGAGATGATGGAAGAGGAAATTTTTGAGTTGGGAGGAGATGATGGAGTGGCTTGTGGCTGGACTTTTCTTGTTAGCCATAGACTGAACCAAATTCTCCTGCAACAGAGACTGCATTTAGGGGGATGCGGTGGTAGGCCAAGAGACCTGTTTCAGTGATTACCAACAGAGGAGTGGAGAGAACAGAGGAAAGCTGAAGAAGGTGTGGAGAGGCCCTCTGTCTTCAGAGAAGAAGAAGAGAAGAAGAAGAGAAGAAGAAGAGAAGAAGAAGAGAAGAAGAAGAGAAGAAGAAGAGAAGAAGAAGAGAAGAAGAAGATCTCTGTTCTCAGACCCTTGGCCCCAGGGGGAAATGGGGGGACTGTAGTCCCAAAAAGGAGAAGCTGTTGGACCCTTGGCCCCAGGGACAAATGGGGGGGACTGTAGTCCCAAGATGAGAAACTGAACTGTTGTTTTTCTTGGGTCCTTGGCAAGGCATCCTTAAAGGAGCCCTATGAGCAGTCTGTCCATGCACGGTGGTGAGAACACTGTGACATGGAAAGGAGAGTGTCACCATGGCAGATGTTCTCCGGGCGGTTGCCATGTGTGACATGGAAACACAAGGGTGGCAATTGTGTTTCCTGGGGGGGTCTGTGGCACAGGAGAGACTCCTGTCTCCCTTGAAAGATTGAGTATTTGAATATCTGAAGGGTAGCAACTTGATCAGGAATCCCGGGTGGTGTCTCACTGTGGGTTTGTTTGGAAATTAGGTGGGAGGAGGAGGGGTGTTTTGGAAGGTCTTCATCCAGGATTTAGTGCCTGTGTTTTATAGTAGTAGTAGTTTAATAAAGTTTTTTTCTTTGTTATTAAGCTTGGGCCTGCTCTGCTCTGTTCCTGATCACATCTCACAGCAATTATTTAGGAAGGTGCATTTTCATGGGGGCGCTGGCATTGCACCAGTGTCAAACCATGACAATCTCTTAGAGTTGATCTACCCATAGGAGTCCAAAAAGTTTAAGTCTGGTTCTGAGATTCTTTATGAATGCTTAACTGTGCACTGTAAGACTAAACAGATCTTCCTGGTTATCTTGGCAATGACAGCAAAGGAATGGGATGAAAATATACATTTCTTTAGGCTGATATGAGTCAAGAAGCCTCTAGATTGTAGATTAATTTGAGAATCTGGCTTGCCTTTTATCAGTGCAGTAATAGGAGTATGAGTGGCACAACGTAGAGACAGACTAGTCCTTTTTCTTTCTGTCCCTATGTTGGAAGAAGAAGAAAAAACCTGCCCCAACACCCCTAGTGATATAACAGGTTGTCCAGCAATATGATTGCAGCATATGTATACACCTTACAGATCAAGTAGACACCAATTTAGCCATGGCAATGTTGTGTTCAGTGTAGGCTGAAATATTCTCATGCCTCATGTTTTGGGAGATTTGGCGCACTGGTCTAATAGCTGTCCTTAGATAGTTCCACTATCATCATTGCCCAAGGTTATATTTGGGGTCTGACTGCAGAAGCACCTGGGACTACAGTGTAGGCAGAACAGTGGGAATATAAATAGTAAATATGGATAAAGTATAGATTTGTCTTTCAGTGCTGGGTTTGGTTCATTTGGCTCTTCCCTCTCCTCATCTCTCCCTTTGTAGAGAGTGTTGTTGCTTGTTTTCCTTCCCTCCAGAACAAAGAAAGCAGGAAGGATGTAGTTTAATGTGTTGGCTCATCCAGTTGTGTTTAAAAGAATATGATCAGTATTTCTTAGGATTCTTATAGCCCTTCAGACCACTTTTTGTGTCTGAAGGTGCATTTGTCTAAGACAGAAAAGGAGAAAATTAAGAAGTTAAGTAAAATATCAGTAATTGATAAGAAGCTAAAAAAGATATTTCTTACTGTGTGTGTTTTCTGTTTTATTAGTGTGACTGTGTTTGATGCTCAGTGGTTTGCATTTTTAAGAAAAGTTTAAATCTCTGTTTCTGTGTACTCTCAAACCTGAAGTGCATTCTATGAAATATAGCTTATGAGGCATGCATGCCCATGCACTCACTTTCCCTGAACAATTTGTGAAAATTTCTCTGTCCTTCAGAAGTTAGTTTTTCCTTGCATTTCTTTATCTTTGTATAGCAAGACATTAGTGCAGTTCTTTTATCCCCCTCTTTTATTGCATCAATAAATGTTCTTCTTGGCAAACCCTGTTTGGCAACAGTTTTTACTGCATGCTCAAATAAAAACCAGTATGGAACAGCATACAAACACAATGTAATATCTTGAAGTGTGAATTAGTAACCTTCAAACTGGGTTTGCTGCCTTGCCACTCATGGAAATATACTCAGAGATCCTATTTTAATGGATGGCAGTGTTTGCCTCTCTTACATACTTGTTTGTACAGTGAATAAAGGATAAAAATTATTTCTAAGGGGATCTGTCCTACCTGTAGTAGAATGCAAGTTTTGTATTAAGAAGCAGTAAAAATTTATATTTCCTTTCTCATTTTTCTTCTAGCTCAAAGTTATAAAGGTCTTCTATTTAATATACTTTTTGATCTTCTACTTAATATACTTTTTGATCTTTTCTTGAGAAATAAAACTTACAGGATATTTGCTTTTTGCTGGTGTGGCATCTAGGCAATAATAATTACAGATTAAACATTTAACTTTTTTTAATACTGAGTTTTTCATTACTTTGCTGTTGAGTATGTATCATTAAACACCATGCCTCCAAATAAAGTGTGAACAGTTATTACTGTTATTTTCTTCTAAAATATTTACTTCCATGAATGTTTTTATTTTTCGTTTGTAAAGAAATAATTGATCTTCTATTCTGAAAAAATAAAACTTTTTTAGTTATCTCAAGCAGATAAACATTGATGACCATTATTAATTCTCACTAGTCTGAATTAAGAATTCCTTTTGAATTTAATCTCCTTGAATTGCTGTTCAGAAACATGATTTAGAGATTTTTTTCTGTTAAAAAAACCCTAGCAGTATTGATAGTGAAGTAAATGACTGTGTATAAATGGATCATATGTGGAATACTTCCAGCTTGGGGTGAACATTTTGCCATATCTAATTTCTCATGAAGTATGGGACCTCGGTAGTTGCACATGTGGTTTTCCATGAGACCAGCACAAATTTTACTCAGTGTTAACACAGAAAATGAATCTTTCTGTGAGCAAAGATTTCTTCTGTGGTTGAAGGGGGCTAAATCAAGTCTAATGATTGAAAGAAATAGAAGACACAATTCTGAGGAACTGAAACCAGACCATCATAAACAGAGACAGAGCTCTATGTAAGGTTAAGCACCTAGATAAATGTTTGTTATGAAAGGGCATAATTGGATGAGTCAGACAAAGTGTGGAGTTCATAAAATTAAAATCCAAAACCAAAAGGGTTCAGATTCTTGGAGCTCCAGAAGTTCTTTAATTTTTTTTTTTTTTTTTTATGTCAGGAGGTCTGCTCTTTATCTAAGAATGCACTTTTAATTAGGGGTTACATCACTCTAGTAAGTGGGTAAAACACAAATATTCAAAAATAGAAACCCTTGCAGATTTATGCAAAAATGTTTATTTTCAGAAAGCTCAATTGCATGTGGAAGCAGATGAAAATTTAATGGAGTTCACTTTACATCTGGGAACAACTGGAATTTGAGTGCAGAGTAGAACTGGCTGAAAAATGGAGGAAAAAAATACCATTTTATTCACATTTACTCACAACCTTCAAGTGGGAGTACATCTTTTTTTTCTTTAATGGCTGTTCCTACAGCTTCCACTTCTTCTATGTTTTGTTCATAGAGGAGATAATATATTTATTCCTCTCCATTTCTCCTTTTTTTTTCTTTTCCCCAAACAATTGCATTTTTTGGTGTAGTAATTATCTCTTGGTTTGGCTTGTGTCTTCTGGCATTTGATGCAACAATATCTGTATTTTCAGACATTTTAAATACGTTGTTGTGGTGCTTCTTCCATAGCCTCATTCTCCTGAATTTAGGAGAGTCCTAGAAATATAATGAATAAATTATTTACTTCTTGCTATCACAACCATTTTTTTCCAGTGAGTGGGTGAATGAGTGGGAGAAAATCTAACAATTTCACTAGTTAGATAAATAGTTTAGTTAACGAAAATAATTTAATTAATGTCAGTACCCATTTCTTTTAATTATTCAATTAGAATACATAAGAATGGTTTTAATATACTGTGTTAAAGAGTTCCTAGCCTATTATGTCACAGATTAGGACAAACATATTAAGTACATATCACATATTTTTGTTTGTTTTACTTTGCTTTCTGCTCTCTGGGGGTTTCTTTTTCTCTGCTGTCTGCTCCTGAAATCTGTGGTCTGACTGCTGGCTTACGGGCTGTAGCTTATCTTTGTATTCTGCAGGTCTTGATGGACTTCCATTTTGCAGTTACACACGGAAAAAGACTGGTGTTTTTTTCCTTTTTCCTGTGCTTTTAGATATTTTCTATGCATGCAAAACCTTATTTTACATTTCACTGATTTCAGCTGACAGCTGAAGAAAAGTAGTTGTTGTTTCTGTGCTATTTCTGTAGATCTGAATTGTTAATTTTCATCTGGGAGGTAAAATGCATGCACTTAATTTGTTTTCTGATGTACTTTTATGAAGTAACAACTGAGCATAACTGAGTAACAATCAAGGTTTTTGACAAAGCTTTTATAATTATGTTATTTGATAACTATTTTGAAATAGAAGATTAAATATGGAATAATTTTATATCTGTCCCTTCTAAGTAAACATTTTGAATTCAAAGTGTGAAAAACAGCATTGGGTAAAATACTCAACTTGTCCCCAGTGCTGTGATGTTAATTAAAATGCCACTGGAAGTCAGATTAGGCAGTGTTTCAATGCAAGTATCTGTTTCTGTCACTGTGTTTGATGTTTCAGCTGAAGCAGGTTTACCAAGTCATTCAGTGTGCACTGTAGGTGTGTCTCTGATAAGACTTCTTCCTTGTAGGGATGAAATCCAAAAATCAATGTCAGATGGAAATCAAAGTTCTCAGAGTTTGAAGGATTGATGGAAAGAGATTTTAATGAGTGCCAATTTTAGTCTTTACCTTCATAAATTTGTCAGAAAGGGCAAGCATGAAATTCCTGGTTGTAGATGTCTGGGAGACATGTTTGAAATTAAGGAGCTTAAAAAATTTGAATTAAAATAAAGAGTAACATTGTGATTGAAATGAAGAAGTACTTTTTTCCATATTTTACCTGGAAATGTAACTCAGATTGAGGAAATTAAATATATGCCCGTACCTTTGTGAAACTGCTTGATAACCTCATTCCAATTACTTCTCAGTAATACATATAAAATTTAATTGATTCCATTCAAGTAGCTTTTTCTTCTTATTTAAAATAAATAAAAAATCCCATCGCTCAGAAACATGCTTCCTAGAGACACCACCAAGTAGAAGACTCAAACAAGGGAAATGAGGAAATGTAGCCTACTTTTTTCTTTTTAATTTAAGCATGACATTACAAAAAATATTCTATAAGGTGATGTTAATTTTGTTGATGATCAGTTACAGTCATACAGTCAATATACCATTTTAATAGGTAGTACTTCTGCATCCGTGTCTTTTAATATAAATCTCATTTTTAAAAATAGTTCTATACTGATTTTTTTCCCGTTTACCCTGTCGAATTTTCCTTTGCAAAAAATTGTGTGCTTGTACCATACATTTTATATTGCCACTTAAGGAGCTGATTTTAAACTATGATGGGCAAATCATTCAAGTGAAAACAAAGGTAGTTGCTCTTTCTTCATGTACCAGGATCAAATTAAAACTGAGTAATAAAAACAAAAGGAGCTAAATAAATTGGAATCTTATTCATTGTAACAGCTGGGCTCCATAGCTACTAATTCCAAACCTGAGATTTGCCTCTTTCAAATATTTACTCTGAAATGAGAATACAATTAAGAATTAAATAGGGGAAAACAGCTGGAAAAAATTCTGCAATTTCTGCAAGACTTCTTTGGAGGAGGTTATATAGTTTGCTGAAGTAGGATCTTGGTCCTTTTGATACTTGGGATTATTTTTTTTTAAATAAATATTGCATTGAAAACACATAGCCTTATCATATTCTTCAGAAATCCGTGATAAAGATGTCCCTTCCTTACATGAACTTGAGCAACAGCATGCCTGTGCTTTGTGAAGAACAAAGACTTCATAGGTAGTCAGACTTTGAAAGAACTCTGCATGCCACAGGCATAGTCTTTTCCCGGGTGTGATTTGAGAGAAGAGCCATTTTGTACTCAGCTGCATGAAGCTAAAACTGGCAATGGAGACTCTTCATCCATGGAAATTCCCCAGACTTAACTAGACTAGACAAAGCCCTAAGCAAGCTCATCTTGCTCTCAAGTTAGCTTCTACTTTAAGCGGTAAAACTAGACGGTTACCCCAGTTCTCTTCCAACATAAATTATTTTATAGTCATAAAATGCACTGTATTTTAAAATCTGGCATAATGGCTGGGCTCAGAGTGCATCTTTCTGACGTGATAGCATCCTTCCCACAATAATGGCCATAGCTTAATATTGTGTTTAGCTCTGACAGCTCAGATGTCTAAAAGCTATTGAAATTAAATACAGCAGCTCCTCACGGGCATCCCAGAACCTTTTGCTCTATAGTCACTTAATCAGAGATTTACTTTCTTATTCTCGTCTACATTTTCATCTTCTTGGAAAAAAAAATGCTCCTGAAGTCCAAATGTCATTTTGATTGAAGTTTAACTTCAGCTAATTACATGTGCTCGCAATACTCAGCGTATGCCTAACAAGCCTTGCTCTGGAACTTAAAAGAAACGAAACAACCAAACCCTAGAATAAATTGTATGCTCTTGGTTGTTACTTATTAGAAATAAAAATTTTGAGAAACGAATTCTTTTAGAGAAAGGTTTTCCAAACTTGTTATCGCAAATACAGTGCCAGTTACAGGTGTATTAACTTCTATTTCTACAACAATACGAAGAAACGAGTCTGTCTCACTTTTGCTTTTTATAGCTTGTTTTTCTGTCAGAGTTGTGAGTTGTTAGTAGAGGAGCTAGCTGGAAGAGACAAAATATATGCAGAGAAAGGGCTTTAGCGTTATGAAACACTTCTTACTGAACACTGACAGAGCCTGACCCTCCACTTTCTACTGTCCATATGCCACCATCTTTCCTTAGCCATAAAAAGAGGCTTTGCCAGTCCCATAAATGAGGAACCACACATGACAGCTGAGCTGATGGTGTTGACATTGGCAGCAGGCTTGATGGACAGAACCAAACCTTGCCGTGGACTCTCTCCTGCTAATTAGCTGTTCGAAGGAGCTCCGTGTGCCACAGGCACAGTCTTATTGGAAAAGGACATCTTTGCCATTCACCCTGACAGCTGTGATGCAGCTGTTCACAGTGTGAATTGAGCACAGAGGGGGAGGGTAGGAGGTGGAGAAGGAGGAGGAGGATTTAGAACAAGTGGCAGTTCTGGTATCTTGCAGTGCAGCCATCCAGAGCTATAATAAACAACTGAAATAGAGAAGAGAGAAGATGGGAATTGAAATTTATAAAATGGGAACATAGTTTAAGCAGGAAACAAGAGGAAGAGTGAGAGGAAGGGAACAGGACTGTCCCATGAGGGTTTTGTGACGCACCTGGAGCTGTACATTCTTGAGATTAGTGCAGGCTGAGGGGTTTAAGAGACAAACCGTCCTGATTTTCTATAGTTCGTGTACATGTCCAGGGATATTAATGGGGGATGTGCTCCAGAAAGTCCCACAAGTGCAAATATGGGGAGCAGCATGGGCCTGAATAACTTATTGATGTGCCATAGATTTGTTGGCTTTGGAGGGAGGGAAGTGAAGTCTCTTTCCTGGCCAAGGGTAGGAGTTGAGAAAAAGTACTTGCTGTTTGTTCTGAATGATTATAAGTGAGAGAGTTTGAGAAAGCAGTCCTGTTGTTTTTCAAAGCACATAGCCTTGCTGAGTCAGGAACTCTTATGTGTTAACATATACAGTTATCTGAGATTGGAACATGTCCTCTATTGGCACTGTGGAAGATGTCTGACTTGGTTAAATGTTAACAATGCACTATGATTATAAAGGTGTGGTGTTGAGGATGTAGAAGATTCAGTTGAAATATTGACATTTTCACTGGTGTATATTTTTTAGTTCCCAATAACTTTTATTTCCAGTTGTTTGGTTTTTAATGGACAGAGTGAGAATGAGGTCCTATTTTGGATCTTTTTTAATAGAAAACTATCAGTTCTAAACTTACCAAGCATTTTATAATTAAGTTTTAGACAGGCAATAGATTGCAAAATTATTTCCAAGGTTAAAGTAGGTTTGTGATTTTTTAAACTGTTGATGTCATTTAAGAGGTAAAAAACCAGTTCAGAAAAAATAAGTGAAATAAGGATAACAGCAACATTCCCCACCCTAGAACTCAGTCTAAACACTCCAGTTAATGCTGAACATTAAAAAAAAAGTTATTACAGTATTAATTGATTTTCCTCTGTGTTTTATAGAAGCAGAAAGATTAAGACAAATATTTTGCTTGCAATATATCTGTCCTAGGTTAAGGAAAGGAGTAATAGATTGCTTTGAAAATTTCCTTGTAGAAAGCTTCTGCTATAATTTTACAACTGAGTGGGTTAGTTTGTGATAGCATTGAGATTTGGGATGTCCCTGCAAACTGATTCTTTTTAAGTTTTTGCTTTTTATTGCTGATTACTTATGGGTTCTATTACATGCAACTTCTCTTTTCTCCACTGACATAAAGACAAAGTAGCTAACAGTATGCTGCAGTTGGTAGCCAAAAATGTCCCAAAGCAGATGTTTCTATTGTCATAGTAAAGAAACCACACATATGCTTATATGCATCAACAGTGTTTTATTTTTTGTTATATTTAGTACCAGGCTCTTTTTACTGCTTGTCTTGCACTGAAGAAACAATAAATAAGATGAAAAGAAAAAAATAGAAAAAAATCCCCAAAAATAACAATTATTTTCATGATTTTTATTTATATAAAAAAAATTTCCAACACTTAGAAAACGTGAACTTATACATTGGAGACTTTCTCAATCAATCCTTGCTCTTCTTTATAGTTGGACTGTTTTTATTTCTGTGTACACAATGTATCCTGTACTATATTTACAGAGACTTGCAATGCCTTATGGTGACACTCTGTTTATTATCACTCCTGACTTGTCAGGTAATCCAAATTATTTTACTGAAAACTTTAGGTATTTTTCCTAAATATTTGATGTGCTTACACAACCTGAGGTGTCAGATTTTTTACAAGTCCCATGATAAATGCAAAATCAACTTTTTGTGAAAGTGATTTTGCTCAGTTAATAAAAAAAAAAAATTAAAAAGTGACTGTTTACATGGTTTGTCCACCATTTCTTACCTTTTTGTTAAGTTATTCAAATATTGAAGAATTCAACAAGCCATTATATTTCTCTTTATATTTTTCTTAGCAATATTCTTTGAAATTGTATACTATTAGTGGTTTTTAAGTGCATAGTTTTTGACATCTGTTCTGTGTAACTGATTACTCAGCTTAATAGTTTTAATAGTAAATCATATATCAATTTCTTTTCACAACTGATTTAAGTGTTCCTTGCACAACTTGAGATTTGAGAACTGCTTCTATGTATTTTTCAACTTTAGTAGTAAGAAGGCTTTAAAGATTTGCATGTACTTTTATTCCTGTGTTCTTAATTGTGTAAGTTTTCATGTTTTCATTGCACATAAAACTGGTAGTTTCATACAAGGGATTTTTTGTAACTTTATATTACTAATCTAGTTCACTAAAAGTGGACTATTCTTACATCTATTTTTGCAATGGCTTTATATATATTTTATTTTCAGCAGGAAAACAATATATTCTCTATAACCATGTATATTCAGCACCTGATATAAGGCAATTGTGTATGGCTTATTCACAAATGGTTGCAGTTGAACCTTTGCATGCTATGCTATATTAATGACATAAAATCTGACTTATTTTTGTTAATGATTAATTCAGGAGATAATTATATCTTTCACTTTTATATTAGATTATACAGAACCCAGGACAATATTGGTAGATTCTTAATACAGAATATATCTTCATGTTTCTTGTGAAGTTCCAATGAAGCAACCTGGGAATTTTAACTTAATTAAGACCTCTGTCATGCTTGTCTTAAGGCTTAGGCAGAATTGTGCCCAGAAGATGGATACAACCTGCCAGTCATTAAGAGATGACTTAGAAAAGCCCTTAAGGGTTAATATGTTTAATAATCCTGCTGTATGAGATTATGGACTCAGTAACAAAAAAAGGAGAGAGGTTGGGAATTTTAGGGAATTTTTAACCTTGTTATACTGTATAAAATGACAAATTAGTGAGGTGAAAGGGGAATGACAGTTTCTCTCATTCTCTTTTCACCAATATCTGTTATTTCTTTACTGCGTCATGACTGAAGGACAGCAGAACACTCCTCTAGGCACTGGTTATTAGATATATTTATGAAGAACAAATATATGAGTAAGAAATTTGATTTTTTTAATTTAACATTTTTATGGTAGTGAGTTTTGTTTTAATCTAGGAACTTTTTATTAGAGATATAATGATAATCCACAAGCTACTGATGCCTTCAGCAGTCATAATCTTTCAGATTTCTTCTCTCTGAAATTAAAATGGCATCTCTGAGTGCTGCAGATACAATCTGTTTGATGGCATATTTATGTGTTTATGAGTTTTTAAAAGATGAACAGGAAAGAGTTGTACAGAGAAGCACAGCTTTTCACCTAGTATGTCAGATACAGTCAGTATCCATTACAGAATCGTACGCATATTCAGTTTCATATATATATTAGGGGAGCAGTTAACAGGTACATTAAATTGTGGGCTTTTTTTCCTAAATAACATTGCATGTATTAGTAAGCCACAGGGGGATTTTTTTGTGTCTTTTTTTCAGGAAAAGAATTTTCATGTTTAGTTTCTCCTCATTTATTTTCCCCAGACTTCCTTGCATTCTTCCTTGCTCTCAGTCTCTCTTTCCCATTCTTCTGCCCTATTGCACACTTGTTGTGTGCAATACTGCACTCTCCCATGCCTGCTTACTGCCTCTTACATTTTATCAGGTGTGGTCTGTCTCTTTCATGTGCTCTCTTGTGCATGCTATCACCCCATTTCTTATTACTTATCCTTGCACACTCATTTTCATGCTCTTGCTCCCTTGCTTTCCCTTGTTTGTATGATTTCTCTTATGCTCACTCCCTTTCTCATTTATGTGCTTGAATTCTCATTCTCTTTCTTTCTCCTGTGCACTGTGTGTCTCTGCCTCTTCTATTCTCTCACTCCTCTCAAACTTATTGTATCTTATTTTTTTAAGGGAAAATATGAGGTTTTTGTTAGCCAGAAAGTGGTCGGGTATTAGTGACCATTATGGTCTGGTTTTTAAAGTTATTAGAAATGCCTCTGCCCAAATTAAGGTGCAAGTCTCTGACAGTGACACAAGATAGGTTGATCACCAGGCAAAATACTGCTTTATGAATATTCTTAATTGAATTCACAGGTAAGATATTTTTTCTTTGAGGTGTTTCCTCCCTCTTCCTTCCACATCCTCCCTCCCTTCAATCAAGTCATTGCTTGGAGGCAAAGAGAGTAAGGGGAGAAGGGAAAGAAGCTCATTTAGCAGCCACGGTAGACATAAGCATCATAGTACCAATCAATCAACACACATGCTCTCCCACTGAGACTCCTCTGTGACCTTGAGGAGTGTGACAAATGACTTAGAGGACAGAACAGACAGAGGGTTTGTGATAAACCAAAAAATTGTGTTCTTCTGGGTGATGAAGAAAAATAAAAATGAAGAGTGAGGGTAGATACATATTTGGTTTGAACAGAAGTTGTTAAGTTCTGTAACTACCTTTCACTGTTCTGGCAGTGGTTAGAGGAGTTTACTGTCACAGTAATCAAGACTTCTTCAATAAACCTCACTGCAGTGTTTACAGTACTTCTTTTTTGTGCAGTACTGCACTGCTTTATGGCTCTGAGCTCTCAGCTGTGCCTGGAGGTAGTAGCAGTTATTGATAACTAATTCCAGAAGCAACATATCTCGTCAAATTCATATTGAGGGAAAATAATCAGCAGAGTGATTTGCTTAACCTGGACAGACTTCACTCACTCTGAAATCTACAGCACATTAACTCAGCCTTGAGAATATTATTATTAATCATAAATGTTTGATACATCATTAAGTGCAGCAATTTACAGTCTAGTTGTAGATACAATTTCAGCAGATTTTTAAAAACTATTTTTACATATGTTATATATATATTTTTTTTAATAGAGAAGTTGAAATAAGCAATCTTTTTGTATTTATTATCTATCTATGAATTTAGTGCAGTATGGAGAAGGGTGCATTTTCTTGCACACACCAATATATGTCTAGCCTTAGCAGAAAACATTGTCTGGAGAAAGATCTTTTGCCACATTATTCATTCTTAGCGTCTCCTTCAGAATGCAGATTGGTATTTTCTTTACTGATTCCTTGCAATCCATTTTTCTCTAGTTCCTTTGACCCTTATCAACATGACTCTCTGTATTTGCTCAGTGTTAAGCACCTAGTTATTGTGATTGCTGTTACATATTTCAGCCAGCCAAACCACTGATACTCTTGGTACTATACTTAGATTTCTCTACTTTCCAGCTCTGTAAAAAACAAAACAAAACAAAACAAACAACTAGTCCCCTTTCTGGTGAAATATAGACTGTCAAATATACATCAGAGGTTAGTAATGCTTGTTCTTCATAATTGCCATTACATTCAAGTGCATACAGTCTATAAGCCTGATTTTCTAATCTCATTGACAGAGTTTAGAAAACTATTTCCCTTCCTATTCCTTTCTTTGCTCTGGGTGGAAGAGATCTATTAGAAGCAAATTTGAGGACTACATTTTTTTCTAATGACAGACTGCACTTTGCAATGCAGGAAAAGGTATTTTTGGTTCATTAGACTCAGTAGCAGCGCTAGTAAACCAAAGGCTAAATGAAAGGAAGTGGCATGTATTTGGGGAAGCAGGCAGTTAAATGTCATCATCCTTCTAATGATGTTGAAACTGGTCGGATTGACTGCTAAAATGCCCAGATCTCCCTTGTAGCAGCTACAATCCGGTATATGTCTGATATTCTAGTGTAACAGAATTGTGAGTTAAAATAATAGAAAAAAGCATTGCCTTTTGAAGAGCTGACATTATTTACAAAAATATAATCCACTTTAAAAATGAATAAGTGACAAGCCCTGTAAAGTCCTAGAAAATGACAGGAGAAAGTAGTCTGTTTCTGTTTCAAAAGACTTGCATTAAGTATACCTACAAGATAATTCACTATCAGAAGGCAGAAAATATGTATCGAGAAATTAATCAGAAAGTTGATTGTTTCTGGGAATTTTAATGAGGTTAGTAACCCATTCCTGTAGAGCAATTAAAATCTTTAGCATCTTGTTGAAGGTAATCCTGTTTTGAAAGTATTAAGTAACCAGATTTAGCTGAACATTTCATTCAGGTAAGGCCAAATTGGTACTGTGCAACTTTGCAGCCCACTTATCCCCTCATTTGCCCTAATGAGGGCCTTCAGAATGGATCTGACAATGGTAAATGACAGAAAAGTGGGATTATAGGTTGGTGTGAGGGGAAAGATATAAAAAGAATAGTTTACGTCTTAAGCCATTAAGACTGAATTGTATTTCTAGGTGCTATGCTCTATTATTATGAGTAACCGTGCTCAAGTGTAGAATACAAAACTGTAACTTTCTATCCAGCAGATGTTTTCATATGCAAAATAAGATATTTTGCCTGACACTACCAGAAAGCCAATGAATGGTTTTCAAGAACTTCAGCTTTTCCAAGGAAGAGTTATAGGGATTTTTTTGTTTGTTTGGGTTTTATTTTTAAACATTGGATCACTGATTATCATGTTGACATGTTGTTCATTTGGAATTAATTTATTTTAGTTGGATCAAGTCTGTATCTACCAAAAATAATTAATCTTAAACCAAAAAAACTTTTGAAAAAAGAAAACCGACAAAAAACTTTTGAAAGTATCTTCAAGGACAGAGAAACATGAGCATCTGGGTATTTGTATTAGTTTGGGAACACAAGACATGTAGCTTTGTGTCTCAAAGAGATAAGGAAAATAGAACAGAAACTTGAACCCAGGTCATTAAAGCCCTAAGATAACACTTTAATCACTGCACCTATCCATCCTTTGGAAGAAGATTATTAATGTAACTATTTTCATCTTCTGCTTTTAAAAGTCCATTTTCTTATAAAGTAGCAAAGCACCTCAGTGGAGACTTCTGCTGCTCCTGCCTGGATTTAATACAAATTGAACAGTAGGTTGTGTTATCAATGCCAAAAACTTTCAGGTTAAATTCAGTTTTGGTTTATCCCTAAAAAGAAAGATTAGCACATTTGATAATAGAATACAAATCCCTGTATAAATGTTCTCTTTATATGGTGGAAATATGGATGTTTTTGGCTCATTCTGTTTATTGCTGGAGGTATGAAATACTAGAAGACAAATGTTGATACACCAATATAGTCAGTTTAATGAAAAAACATGATTTTGTAGGGTGAATGCAAGGTGCATTTAGCTATAAAACTAACAGTAACTCTGGGAAGTGTTAAGTATGCTTTTAATGTAAAAATAAACACAGTTTTATTGGGGAGAGAATAAAATAAAAGTTTTGAAAGGAGACTACAGTAAGACTAGATCTTAACAGTTTGCATAGATAAACTTTGCCGCAATAAGATTTAGTTCATTAGAACATTACAAAAGATTATGATGTAATGTTTGGGAGAATGTGGTAGTATCAGGTGTAGTCTAATGTGTGCCACTTATGCTTGTCCATAGATTGATAGCTGTGGACAACTTGCCCTATATAGCAAACATTAACCCAAAGCAAACAAAAAACATCCTTGTTTTGTCAAATCAGAAATCTAATCTTGTGTGGTTTTTTGCCCCAGTGAAGAGGTCCAGGGACAATAAATCCTGGTTGATTCTTTATAATCTGTAAATGATTATTAAGCTGTCTTGGTAAGGGTAATTGGGTAAATAAGGAGAATTGAGGAAGAAGAAGCCAATATATTACCTATTCAATGGTGACATTGATTCTTAAGAGAACTTCTTAAAATAGGTACTTAAAATAGAAGTTATGTGACCATAGCTGTGTTTAGGAAAAGGGTGTACCAGAGTCATTGCCAGTAAATTCAAATTTAAGTTATTGGTAATCCCTTTAGAAACAAATATTAAACCATTACTTTTTGAACAAAACAAAACAAACCAAAAAAGAAGAACCCCATAAAGGTTTGTGATCTGTATGTCCCTGAGTCTAGCCTTTAAGGAATAAAAGAAAAAGAAATCCTCTCATACTGTAATGAAATGAATTTTATTTTGCAGGCACTGGGCCCATGCCATTTCATTTCATTACCAGGATACGCTGAGCGGGCTGGAATCAGCAAGAACTACAGGCAATGCAAGCTGATGATAAGCATTTCATCATGGCCCTAAACATATTAAATTTTTAGCAATAAATTTTATCAACACCATCTTCATGGCAGGATAACATTTCCCCCTCTTCTTTCTTTACCCCACTCTCCCTGCACTCCATTGGCTTTTTCTCTGCAAATACAGCTTGTACTTGACTGTTCTGAAAACAAATTTTAAAGAAATCAATAACTAAAAAACATTTACAATTTAGCTAGTCCAGTAATTATCCTTCAGGCTACTTCCTCTACTTACTGAAAATGGGAAAATAAAGTTACAGTGAGAGCAAGGATAACAATAGATGAACCTCATTAGGTTTTGTGACAGTCCTTAGATTTTCTCCTAAAACTGAAATATATCCCAGTGGATAATATATTCAGTTGAAGACCCCATTCCCAGACATTTTGTCTTTATAGAATACTGATACAGAAAAAGGACGTATAATTCTAAAAGAAAAGGTTGTAGATTTGATATTTCTAATAATGTAGTCAGTAAAATGTCACCAATTTCCAATCACTGCAATTGTGAAATGGCCAAAACCCACAAGTTCCTGAGTATCAGAACCAGGAGAAAACTTAATCTACTGAACTACCCAGTTGATATCCCAGTAATCAGTGACCGACCAAATGGGAACATATAATTGTGAAACAGAGGGATTGGGTGATGATTTTGGTTTAGTCTAGAAAAGGTCTGTTTCTGAGTATTTCTGTGGGTAATTGTGTAACATCTTTAATGATGGAAAGTTGCATATTTAAGGACACTCAAAGCATAACAAACCTGGGGCTGGTTAGGGGCTAATTAGTTGCAAAAGCAACTCTAGAGTAGCTGAGAGTAATTCTAAATCTATTAATAATGAATTCTGTTCTTACATAGGACTATAATATAGCTCATCACTGAAAATGTGTTTTTAAGCAAGTACATTCTTTAAGTTTTGCCTGATATTTAATACTGACTGAGTGGTCTGTTGGGGAAGAAGATGACCACAGTCAAAGATATGTTGAATGGTAAAACCAGCATTTCTAATATCCGGATATAAGTCAGGAAAACCTGAAAACTCAGCTGCTCCTTCACTAACCTGTAAAGCTTGTTTTGAAGCTTGTAGTGCAAGAATCTAGGGGAAAGAAACAGTTAGTGATGATATTTATACAAGCAATCACTGGTCATATAGGCATACGTGGAGTAAATAGGGAAAATGCTTCAAGATCCTAAAGAAATTTTTAACAACTGTGAACAGCTTCTCTTTTTTCTTTTTCTCATGCTTTATACAAAAATCTACCATGCTCCTATATCTCATATTTCTGGTTCCTAGTCTTACTGTTAAAAAGAAAACATGTGTGGGAGTAAGGGCTGGTAGCAGTGGAAATTGGAAAATTAGTAGGTGTACCACCATCTTGTTTAAAAAAACACCCTGGAGTTTGAGAAAAACTAATTGTGACATTAGGCTTGGAAACATGGGTAGGACGGGCTTTATCTGATAGGTAACTGTAGCCCTTTAATGTAATTCTTGCTTGGACTCAAAAGGAAACAAAAAAAGAGAAAAGTTAAAGAAAAAACTACTGGAAAATAATTATTTGTCAATACTTACATATAATATTAACATTTTTATGCATAAAAATATTATTATTAATTTTTCTTTACTTTTTGTTATATAGTATATTTTTTTTCTAGATTACATTGGTACAGCTCATCCTGAACATATTTCAAAGCCTGATGTAGGTGACATTTCTACAGGTTGCTTTGAAAAGTCTTTGCAAAATAGCAGCTGCCATTGCAATTCTTGGAAGTGGGTAAATTATTCTTGAAAGAAAGTAGGGAGCATAGGTATCTTCTGATATGGTTTTCATCACTGCGGTGTCTGAGCATTTCATACAAGTAAAGATAACAATAAAGGTTTTTCTCCTTCTTCCTTTCCTGCTGGGAAAAATACAGCAATGGCTCTATGGGACATCTGGCACAACATATAATAAATGATTAGAGAAGTGTCTATGCCATGTGTTTATCAGACACTGGGTTGGTCCCCATGTGGCTGCATCACATTTACCCCTATGTAGAAAGTTTAGCACATAAAAGGCTACTGTAAATAGGGAAGGAATAATCTGTAATCTGTGTTGTATCCATGGTACATTCAACAGGAAGTATTTAGCTTAAACTTCAGCACTGAAAACTCAGATTAAAAATTTTTCCTGTGATAGATGCAAGGCACTATCATCTGAAAATAGATTACCTGGAGAAACAAAAACTTGTCATCTTTGGAGGTTTATTAAGGGCAGAGTTGATAAATATCAGTTAATAAAACTATTGGCAGAGATTTTTTCATCTCCTAGAGTATGAAACAAGGGGATAACATTCTGCAATTCATTTTAGCCTTTTAATTTTAGATCTCAAAGGAAACACGAACAGTGCTTCTTTCCTTAGATATGCACCTAGAAATTCAATGCGTGACTACTTCTACAAGTGACAATCTCACAGACTTCTGACTCTCTCCCACCTGCATTTTTTTTCCCTTCCTGCTGACCTTCCTTCCTTACAATCCACAAATTCAAGAGCAGTAACAATCAGGTTGCTCAGAAATTGTACCCCTCTGTGTCCTAGCTCACTAACACATTTAAGCTTCATGGCCAAACCGTGTCAAAAGAAGAGGCAACAAAATTTAAGACTAGCTCTTTCATTAAAATATTTTGGATTTTCCTTTCACTATGGCATATCAATAAATATTAGAACTGTGTCTTTTTTCTACTCCTCCAAGGATCAACAAAGAAAAGCTCCTTCCAGTAAAACCAAATACAAGAAAACTTTGTCAAAAAGGTGTAAGTTTCAGTCAAATAGAAGGTGATTAAATTTAGAGTGGAAAGGCGAGGATGAACAATTCTGTTACCATATCAAAAAATGTATTAGTTATTCTGTTTCAGAGTCAGATAAGGTCTTTATTCCATATGTCCTTTGAGTCTACTGAAATTCTTTTCAATTAAGATATGGATGAAGACTCATGTTGTATTGAACCAACTTGTATTGAACACTTGACATATATAAAGCTAATCCAAGAAATATAAAATGCAACAATTAAAAACTAATTTTTATTTTATTTTAATCCATATTTATATATTTTAATTGTAAAGTTCTTAAGAACTGAAAGCACATATTTGGTTCAAGAATATTTTAAAAAAATAGTCTACACAAGAAAATAGTTTCACATGCTAAGTCACAAAAACCCTAAATTTTCTTTATGCTAACATCATTTTCATTAATTATTCAACCTCTTCCTAAACCCTCCTGCTCTCATTGCTTTCTTTTTGTTTTCTTAATTTACAGGCCAGGCACTCATTTCTCCTTTCTGTTATTTCTGTAATTTTCACAAGGGCAAATTAAATCTGTTGCATGACAGCATTATGTGACAGTTCAGTAGTTCCACAATTCCTACAAATATTCTAAGTCTATTGCTGTCATAAGTGATGCTTCTCTGTGTGACTTTCAGAGAGCAAAAGCTTTTTATAGGCAGCTGTGCTAGTTGTCCCATTCTCAGTTCTTCAAGTGAACATAGTGGCAGAATTCTGTTCTGGTGTGACAAAACTCCCTGAGAAATCATCTCATCCCCATCATGGATTGTACACCTCCTGATGCTGTGCAATACAAAGAATCTTTTCAATTTCTACATGCCTCTGCTGTGCCTTTAGTCTCAGAACTTGTTTGTTTTTATTTGCACTGAATGGTCTTCAAACCAAGGCATCTAAATATATTGACAATGGCATATAACCTCCTGAATTGTATTATGTTCCCTTCTGTTTTCTTACCAGCATATTTTGTTCTGTATTACTGACATTGCCATTTTAATAAGTATGCATTTTATATAAAAAACTGGAATTAGATTTTTTAAAGACAATTTCAGTTGCTCCTGTTTGCATTGCTTTGAAGCAATGCAATTTCCCATATGCCATTTTAAAATATTTAAAGCTACCTGGCAAATGTAATTGTTCATTTGTCCTTATGCTCATTGTTAGTCTCACCAGTGTCATTTGAGCGGTTATAAGAAGGTAATACTTCGTGAAACAGTTCAGCACTAGACAAATGAAGCTATTTTACCACTCTCCAAATGCTGTTCTTGTTCACTTCCAATCAAAGCACTGTAAGTGGTGTAAAAAAAATATGAAATTATGGGAAAAAGTACAATTGATGATGGCAAACCAAATCATAATCTTGCAGGCTGTAATCCATCCATAATTTTTCTGAAAATTTGGAAAATATCGGCCTCTCTGTCTGCAAAACTCATTTCTAGATTAAAAGAACTGCTTTTACTTTCCAAGACCTAAAACAGTTGTCAGTCATCATTAATTTATTTAGAATTGTGTTCCCATTCTTCACCCACTTGCCTTCAATATTCCCCTACCAAAAGAAAAACTCAACCTGTGGGGATGAAAATTAGGGTATATGGCTGCAAGCCTCTTGTCAGTATGACTAATAGGTATTTTTTGGTTATTTTCCATTTACCTTTATGGATCCAAGTTCTGGAATTTCTAAAAGAGCACTGCAGAATAGTGACAGTGTTGTTAGATGTTGAGAAATACTGTAGAGACAAAACAAGCATTTTTCTTAGATGTGAAACACGACTTTAAGTGTGGTTATCATTCCTCTGTCATGCAGCAGTGACTGAAAATCGGTTACCTATTCTTATCCTTTCTGAATAATCACTTTTTTAGAAAGTGCAATGATAATAAAAATATGTAAATGCAATAATAATAGTTATATGATAATACAAATACATGAGTCTTGACAATTACCTGCTGCAATCTCCTGAGATTTTCATCATCTCTACTAATGCAATTTCAATGATATTGAGAAAAGGCAGATAGTGATTTGCATCTACTGTGCTCCAAATGTCTGCAACTTTCCTTATTTGCCATGAGATGCATGTTTTACCTGTGATCAGGTTCTAAACTACAGACACTTTTTACAGGGCTATTATTTCCAGTCTGCATGGGGTTGTTTCTCAGAACTTTGCATTTCTATTTATGGAGTCTCATAAGTTTTCTGTTGGTCCAGTCCTCAATTTTATCCAGTTTCTTCTGGACTGAATCTCCTCAACTTGTTAGGTCAAGCACTTATCCAATATGGTTTCTGTTTTCAAATTTACTGAGGGTGCAGTCTGTGTAGTCACCCAGTGTGAAAATTAGATTGCTAAACAATTTAGAACCACAAATGAACCACTGGGACAGTCTGCTTGTTACCAGCTCTTAGCCAGCTGCCCAACTTTGGTTTCATGCCAATACAACCAACCTTCAACCTACCTGGCAATCCTTTTTTCTAGCCCCTGTATCCCCACCTTCCATATGAAGAAAGTGTTTGATTTAATATCTATCGTCTTGCTAAAGCCAAGATAGGTTCCATCCACTGTCTTTTGCAGCCAGACATTTCATCAGAGGTGTCAGATTGGTCCTATCAGCTGGTCAAACATGACTTAGCATTGGTAAATCCATGTTGTATATTCCTGATAATTCCTTTATTGTGTTCTCTGTCATGTTGGAGGCTCTTGATCTGAGTGTTGTAGCATTGTCCTCTGTGTCTCTTTTTCTTGCTTTTTAAAGGATCAATGTAATAATAGCATTTTTACATCCATCAGGGATCTCATCAAATTGCCATGCAAGTTATAGACAGTGGACTAAAGTCACACCATCCAGTCTTAACAGCCCTCTCAGGAGAACCCTGTCAGGTAGTGTGGATTTGGATACATTTATCTTGCGAATATTGTCCATAAGCTTTTGTGAGTTTTTCTTTTGGTGTGAATACTAAATAATTTGTCTAATAATTATGTTGGATATTCTCCTTTGTTTGAATTTCATAGAACTGATTTTTGTTTTATTTTATTTTTTTATGTTGAGATAAATTGATCCTAGCAATTAATTTTCACACTAAAAGTGTTTGCTTCAATTACATTGTGGTGGATGTTCTGGATTCAAGCAACTGGCTCCACAACACAACTTCGCATGTACAGATAGTATAATTTATGTGATTTCTTCATGTGTAGGTTCTCTTCTGTTGCTCTACTTTTCTTTTGTGTTTCTTCCCTGCTCCCCACCACGGTTGTTGTCTGTTTTCACCTTGCATATACCATTAACATTTCAGTCTAGGCTCAGACCACGAGATTCTGCAGTAACCTGAATGCTGTTAATAGATCAAATGGCCTGGAATATTAATTAATTGTTCTAAAATCATATATATTTCCTGAAAACTCACTATTTATACTCTCTATTTTTTTTTCCTTATTATTTTCCAAGTCAGTCGAATGACAAGCAGAGTTGGTTAGTTTGAAGTAGTCTGTAGTGTAACTCTTCCCCTAGTCCATTACTTTTAATAACTTGCTTGGACAAATATGCTACAAAATACATCCTTTGCCTCACATATATGCAAAGATCTGTACATTTTAAGATACATCTCTGATTTTAAAATTTCTTAGAAAAATCTGATTAAAGACATTTTCACATCTGAACTTTGAACTCTTTCAACGACGTTGCCCAAACACCGTTGATATTTTCTGATGTGGAGCCTCTTTTCAATGGCTTTGCAAAGCTCATGGTGAGGAATTTGGTAAACTCAAACCTGCTTTTCCTCCCTTTCACATTTCTGTTGAAATACAGACATCTGGACTTGTAGTTTAAAGGGAAAAAAATACCATCAGGACTTGTACCACCTTATCTATTGTAGGTGTTTGCTTCTCTTTTACTGACAAGATAGACAGACTTCAGGGCTTCTCTAGTTGCAAATGGCCCACAGTATAGGTATGGCCAGATATATGTCACCCTTAGAAGTTTAATTAAATGGTCACAGACATTAAAATATTCATAAATTTATTTTGTCAGTTGTTATAGTTCAATAATCCAGTGTGCACAGATCAAACTCAAGGTGCTGATTTTGGAGTAGATGTCACTTATTCTAGGTAAGTGTTCTAACTGTTAGCAAAATAGAATTGATTGATTTGCAAGGTAAGGCAGTAAGATTAGACTTGCCTGGCACAGGCGCAATAAGTAATAAGATGTCTGAAAAGAGAGAACATAATATGAAGAGAAAAAACCTGAAAAATAGTTTAATTTCACTGGGACAGGAAGGGAATTGTTATACTGGGATCATGGGAAAGGTTAAAACAAAACTAGTAGAGGAAATCTGGTGCATAGTACTATAAGTAAGAAATCATCTTGAAAATCTCATAGTTTCATCCTTTCTTGACCACCACTCCTACCCCTTACATCTTTTATAGGAACCCTTGACAGTCATGGCAAATCTTTCCTTCTGGCCAACACTTGGATATTTTCAGTGTATTTCAGCTTTGCTGGCACCTTTCCTAAAAGTGAAAACAGTAGCATTTTTATAATAAGACAAAAATAAAAGAGGAAAAAATGTCCTATTCACCCATTTCTCTGTGTGAAAGCTTCACATTTCTTGCTTTAATGCAATTAATCAAAGACCAAATGCATTTGTATTCTCTGAACAGTTCAGGAATACTTCATATTTTCTCAGTGTAGCAGTGTGAAATGGTGCAGGATGCCAATGGTAATAGTTCTGGGAAAGATATCATTCATGCTAGGACAATTCTTATGGGTTTTGTTTTAGATGATGGATTGCACATTCTCAGTCATTTGCAAGCTAAAGGCTTTACATGTGCTGTCTACATTATCAAATTTCTCACTCATTTTGAAAGCCACAGCATTTTAATTGAAAGGAATGCTAACCCTTCCAGCCCTATCAGTGTGTCAGGATTGTTAGACTCTGAGAAATAACTTTCCCATTTCAGAAAAATGGACAGATTCCATACAAATGTTTTTACCTCAGCAACCAAGGGGGCTGAAAGGTGAGTTGGCACATATTCAAGTGCAAAATATCAAACAGTGAACCTTATGCTACAAGAAACTCTTTTAAAATTCATTGACTTAGAAGAGATTGGATATCTGAGGGCTCAGCAATGTCTATCAATGGTGTTAGTCTCCCTGGAACTGCCATAGAAAAGACTTTCTCCTCTGAGACCAACTTCAGTGTACAACAGAGATTACTAGATCTGTTTCAGTAAGAGAAGGGATCAGAGCAAGGGAATTGGGCATTTGTACAGCAGAATCTTCCAGATCAGATTGGTGCAGCTCATCAAATGGTGGCATTTAGTTTAGCTCATGTCTCACAGGGTGAAACAAAGCTGACTAAGAAGTGAATGCTTTAGTGCTTTGCCATTGTGAAATGTCTGAAGATAAGCAGTATGTTGCATTTTAAAACAAAATAGGTACTCTATTTATATACTGCATTTATCGGTGACTGAAAATATTGCCTTTTCCAGTGGAAAGTTACTTATAGAAGAGTGACATATACGTAGTTCATACAATGCTTAGGCATAACTGCTGATGTAGGGATTTTGTAGGTAATTAATTTAACTTCACAATGCTGACATTCTGGCTCCCCTCTTCTAATCCCTGTTCTGAGGACCTAAATTTGATAAGTTATTTGCACATGTTCTTTTGGAAAAGTCAAATGCTTATTTAAGTTGAGAGGGAAGATCTATGTAGATATCTGAAATGTGAAAGCATTCTTTAAATGGTTTATTTTCCAAATACTTTCATTATTGAGTACAGATTAACATTTCTAGGGTATATTCAAAGTCTGCCATTATGGCATTTATAAGATATAATTTTAATAACTGTATGTATATAATAAGGCTATAATGAATTAGGGAGGATTACTAAGAATGAGATGGAAATATATCTGGAAAAGAATTAGTTTTTGGATCTTCCCCTAAGTAATCTCTAGTATTTTATAATATGAATTTTAGTTAAAGAAAAAAAATAAAAGAAAGATCTAAGAAGTTTTGACTGCTGTTTTCAGGTGCAATCTTAAATTTTATAAGATTTATAGAAACTTATTTACTCGGAAAGTTCAGTTCTGAGAGTGTTTGGTTGCAAATTGATCTTTCTGGAAAGAAAGACTACATTATGTCTCTAAGTCCAGACAGTTATTTGAAGAAGTGGTTACTTTATACTATTCAGTAAATAGTCAAGGCAAACAGTTTCAGTTAAGTATATTTAACAGGTGTACACTTCCAATAATTGTCAGGAGTGTACAACTGATATTAAAAATCATTATCTTTTACTCTAGAAGGCTCTTTGCTTTTTTTTTTTTTTTTTTTTTTGTGTGTGTGCGTGTGTGTTTTAAATCTTTATAATCTTTATTAGTACTAAATAAATTAAATTTATTTCTTCACAGAGACATATTTGCACTGTACTTTTTGTAATTTCTTTTCTATTAATGTGAAATTAGAAGTCATCTGGTAGATCTGAAGAGCAAGCAGTTGTAGTTTACTGTGAGCACTTTGTTTTGGCTTTCTTTCCTTCTTGAAATGCAGTATAGGTACCTGTTATAGGCTCTATTGTGGTAGATGTCTGATGTATCTTTTCTTTAATGGCTCCCAAGGGAACAGTAAAATGACAGATACTTTGGCAGATGCTTCTGACCAAATGCTCTGGTTCTGTGGCTGTTTGATCTTTTAAAGGACTTGCTTCCCTAAGTTTTAAAAAGTCAAGATCCTTCCCAGTGTGCCCCATGTGGAATGATAGCCTAGCTTCCAATACCATAAATCATCAGATCATTGTTCCAGATAATGAAAAAGTATTGGTGCTAGCTGACTGTATAATAAAGCTAGTTCTAATGGGAATTCATGTTCATCTCATGCTTTTCCAGTTCAGGAGAAGAATATGGAATGAGATACAGCTCCTGTCATATAAAATTCTAGCTTTCTCTTTGATCTATCAGCACCGGTTTTGACCACACTACTGCCAAAAAGGCAAGTTGTGCTCTTTTCCCTGCCTCCAGCTGTCTGTTCTTGCCACCTCTCTTGTGTCAACGCTAGTGATTGTTCTGTTCTTCTGGGAAAAATAATAATCTGGGGAGGCAGATCTCGGTTTTAGTCAGTTGAAGGAACTGACATAACTGGTGAGTTCCGTGATTTTAGTACTGACATAGGATGTGCCCAGCAAAAGGGAAGAAAGTGAGGGCTGCAAAGTATGAGATTGTGTAGATGTTGATGCAAGTTTACAGAAATAAAAAATTACCATGAAAAGGTTTGATTGGGATTTCTGAACGTTTACTAAACTCTAGAGTTTAGCAAATGGCAGCTACTTAATTCTGTTGGTATAAGCCCTTGTATCCTGCTCTGTTAGTCGCATTTTCAGTTTTATTGATATCTCAAGATTTCTATCAGAACAAGTGAATTAGATAGCCAAGTTTTTTTTTTTCTTTATTTGTATGTGTTTGTGTGCTGATGCAATTCTTGATTCATATGTATTTAGGACTTTGCAAAGGAAAACTAAGACTTTGCTTTAGGTCTCAGTGTGCTGAAGTTCAATTTTTTTCTGGTGAAGCCAACAGAAGGAAGAATGCAAATTTTTTATACTACTTTTGATGCCTTAGGGTGGTACAGTTTGTTTTCAGAGAAGCCTGGTTGTCATGGGAGACACAGTGGGAAGTGTAGTGTTTTCAGCTAAAGACATTCGGTAGCATCTTCTGTTGAACTCTGTAACAGTGAGAATATCACTCTGCGGACAGAATATTAAATAAATATGTTGCTGCTGTTTGTGTCAAACTCATGGTTTTTTTTTAAAATTTATTTTTATTTGTTTTGTTTTGGTTTTGGTGGGTTTAGGTTTTTTTTTTTTTTTTTTTTTTTTTTTTTTTTTTTTTGGTTTGGGGCTTTTTTGGGGTATTTTTTTTAATTTTTTGGGGTTTTGTTTCTTTTTTTCTTTTATTTGATACTTAAAGAGTAATAATACTGAAGAGTCCAAAATATGTGTGGTTTGAGTCATTAGGTACTATTCTTTATTAAAGAGATAATTAGAAAACAACAAATTAAAAACACTCTCTAAAGCCTCACAGTAGCCTCTATAGGACAGTTCAGCCTTAGCTAATTTCTTTTTACTCATATGCTCACTTTCATCTGTTGTTTAAAGCATTACCCTGCATAAATATGAAATAATGAGAACAGTTGTGGATTTCTAAATAGCTGTCAGGCTGATTTTCAAATCATCAGAAGCTGGGAGAAAGCTTCAGGGATGCTTGCTTATCTCTTGGTTTTTCTAGAAACAGCATGAATTGTTTGTTGTAAATCTTGGTTTGGAGTCTGTTTTCTGAAATAAAGGACTCCTATTCTTTTTTTTTTTCCTCTCTAGAAGGATGACCAGTCCTGTACAGAGTATGCACACAGAAAATTACACAATGGCTGTGCTGGCTTGAAAATCACACTAGAAAATGTTGGAAGTGAGAAGTTCTTCCTCTTTAGTATCCCATCTTCACTGAGGAATTTAAAGTCTCAGGCAATTAAATGTTGAACTTTAGTTCAAATTTTCAAGTAGTTTGTTTTCAGCTATTGAGGTTTTACTCTAATCCTCAATCAAATGTAGGCCAGGAATTTCATTTTTTCCTCCTGCTTATCCAGATACAAGTAAATAAGTAATATATGTATATAAAAGAGAGGCAACATAGGATAAATTGCTTTGATGACCCATTCAAATAAAAGCTGTGTAGAGAATAAAAAGGATTTTTGTTACATTTGGTGATTAATTTTTTTTGACAAGTAAAAACAATTAATTGATGTATCCATATAACAAATTGAAGAACTTTGTAGAATACTCCTGCAGTAAATGCTTACTAGTAAAACATACCAGACAAAATTTTTGCCATAAAAAAAGTTAAATTATAAATATCCCTTCTCTGTATTTAACTTCTTACAGTGGTTTTCACAGATTCTTTTATGCTTCTTAAAATTATTTTCTTTTGGCACTAAACTGCCCATTTGTACCTTAAGTAGAGGGCTTTTAAGATTATTTTATCTTCCTAAATTCATAATTTAAAATATTTTGTGTAATTAAATATTTGAATTTCATCATAGCACTAACTGCTGTCTACTTTTGCAAAATCGGACAGCAGTAATTATCATAGTAAAATGGATTCTAAAATCATTGATATGATAATATCTTGGGATATTATTGAATTTTATGACAATAATTAAAAAGCTGGATTTCAGAGTTAAAAACTTCAAATATGTTGCTGTGTTATCAGCAGGTTATGAGAGGATTCTGTATAATCTTGGGGAATATTAGATTAATAGGACGCTGAATGTCAATGCAATATAGAACTTGCACAACTGGTGGCTTTTAAAGTTAATATAGACTAATCAAGTGAATTATTTTTGTCAATAGCTGAGGAGTTACGAAGAGGCTCATCTTGGCTACTTAAACTGAAATGGAGTTACTGAACTGTTTCTTCCTGGTCAGTCCTGGTTGTGTTTGAGTGTTCTAGGCACAGCTAGGGAAAGGAGGATTTATACGTTGTTTCTCTACATTTTCATGTCAGTTGTCATAGAAATGAATGATGTAATAGATCTCTAATCTTCACATCCTAAGCAATCCTTAGATGGTGGTGATCTTGAAAGATTCATTCCTCTTCTCTTAAGCAGTATCTCACAACAGGAGGAATGATGACCCCTTAATTAAAGAATAAAAATTGTTGCTTATTTTAGCATAATACTGCTAATTGGTAAACATCATTCGCTTCAAATGTAAAAGTGTTAAGTGAAATCAAAACAGGAGAAGCAGCTGTAAAATTTTGACTCAGCCCTAGAATTGCAACAGGTGATTGACCCAACCATGTAATGGTAAGTTCTCTTTATTTAAGGGTCAAAGGCAGGATTCTGTTTAGGCTGACTTAGGCATCTTTTCCATTTTCTTGGTTTCACAAGCAAGGCAAAATTTAAAAGTCAGAAGAAGTGGATTTTGTTCCTCAAGATTATGGTTTCAGTAAAATGGTTGTGAAGGCATGGATAAGTGGAAACATCACTGAAAATATTTAATACAATCATGTAACATAACTTTCCTTCAGATAAACTGTGAGTATACCTATGAAAGTAAATTTCCATCAATAGCCATAGTTATGGTTGTATACACTTTCATAGAAAATCTCAGAAAACACAACAACTACCCAACATTCTCCTCAAAAAAACAACCAAACAACCAGACAAATTAAAATCAAACCCACATTTCCATTGTATCTTTGCTTACAGTATACAAACTTTAAATATTTAGATGGAAATATTCAATGAAAGATATTGACTGTAGACATAGAAACTTTTGAAGAACACTGAGTTAAAATACTTCCATTAATGAGTTAAAATACCATTTTGAAAAAAAAAAAAAAAGAAAGAAAAAAGAGATTAGAGAAAAATCTGTTTTCCATCTCTGTAATTTAACCTGACAAAACTGACTTTTCTCTAGGCTCATATGTATCTTATCATAGTGATAAGGACACCTGTTGGCATTCTGAATATCTTATTAAGCAAACAGTTCCATACAAAATTGAAAGAATCAAATCAGCCAACCATCTGACAATATGGAAAATATCTTTGAACAATGATGATTAAATCCTTGCTGAACCTTTTGACAGCAAAATGATAGATGCCTATGCTGGGCTCCATCTATAGCAAAAGTAGTGACATCAGTATAATACCTAGATCATATAAAATGCTGAGTTACAGACTCTGTTTTTACTTTTGCCAGTTATGTAGCATTTGACTGTGGGGAGTTAGGTACCCTTAAATTATGGTAGGACATTCAGCAAAAACACATTATTTTAATTTTGGCCTTAGGTTTGGTAGCGTGATTTTTTTGTTGGTGGGAGTTTTTTTTTTTTTGTTACTGTTTTGTTTGTTTGCTTTTTTTTTTTTTTTTTTTTTTTGCTTTTTTTTGGCTGATGTATGAGAATTTTTTTAATTGCTCCAGGAAGGTGTGAGAGGATGGATTGTGAGAGAAAGAGATAGTACTGAAGGCAATCTCGCCCCTGAGGAATTGCAGCTGTACTAATTACCAAAGAGTAGGAAAAGCCTTGCCTTAATTGGTCACAGCTGTGTCCAATAAGAGGAGGTGTTATAAAAAAGTGGGTTAGCTGGTTGAGAAAGGAGAAAAAAAAAAAAAAAAAGGAGTTGGTGTTGTGAGGAGCTGCCTGTGGGAACTCACAGAGAGAAGGTATGAAAGTTTTACAGTAAGATAACAAACTGGTGATGACAGTCCATTTCCATCCACCATTGATTGGTGCCAGCAATTGGTGGCCTGTATGGGGATGGATCACGACAGGAAGGTTTCTAGTTTAGGACACCAACCAAATGCTGGTGGGCTTCAGAGATTCTGGCTCAGACCTAAGATATATGCTCTACATATCTGTTAATCTACACTGTTTTCTTTCCAACAGTCCCTGTTGAAATACTTTTAAAGTGTGGGTTTGTGCCATTCAAAGGGTTCATTCACTGCACTGCTAGACATCTTTTAAAGATGAAACTTATTTGGTGCTGTGCTACCTACAACCTTAACCCAGCCAATAGTAAATACGGACTATTGAACATATGCTTTCCTGGCTAGCAGTCAGACTTCTTTAGCAGAGATTCTTTTATGCGTACCCTCCCTTTTGAGCTAATGGAATAGTGACAACATGTTTCCTAAAGAAAACCTGTGTATGAGAAAATTGCTTAGGCATGCATAATCTTTTTTCCAGAAGCTGTCAAGGATTTGTACTAGTGGTTGATGGTATGTTATTAGCATGGTTACTAAAATAATCTAAAGGCAGTAGAGCAGAGATGTTTATACTATTTGTGGTAATATTACCATTACTAATTACATTATATTGTAATACTTACTGATACAAATCAACTGCTGGCAGTGAAAGCATTTGTGTGGGATGGTATAACAAGCCAAGATTTTAGACCTTTGAGTTCAGTTTGGCATTATCTTGTTGAAAAATGATTTTTTTTTTATCTTGTTTAATGTGAATGAAACATTTTTGCTATGCAAATTGCTGCAATGACAACATTATTTTATTGACTTCTGTTTTCAGTTTAGGTCTGGCTTTTGTAGCATCAGAAAAAAAAAATTAAAGACCTTGAGGATTATGTTTTGTTTAAAATGGTAAGTCATGTTTATAAAGAAGCACCAAAGGGAAGGGGTCATTTATTTTTTCTCTACATGGAGGTAATGGATGCCAGATAAGACAGCTTAGAGTATGAATGAGCCTTCAACTCATTAGTCAAGCAAATCTGTTAATTGTATTATTATATATGTAATGGGTTAAACTTCAAAACAGCCCCTTCCTCTCCCTCCAGTACTAACATCAATGTAAGAACTGGGGTAAAATCTGTGTCATTCAGATAGAAGAGAAAATTGAGATTAGACTTTATAGAAACAAGGTATATGAAGAAATGAATAGGAATGAATGTAACAATGTAGGATCTTTATTGAAATCTTGACAAACTTTATTTTTACAGTTTGTGAGAGGGAAAGCTACTAACAGTGGGTTCAGTCAGTGGTATCCTAAGCATTGCACTCAGGGTAGCCTCTGAAGTTTCAAGCACTGCTTTGTTTCTTTGATATCCTGGTGGTCTTCATTAGGACTACTTTATCGCTATTCTTTATAGTGATAAAAATAAACTGATCATATTAATCTCCTTCTGATTTCCTTCTTTCAGTTGTCAGAAGTTCATAGTTATTTTGAATGGCAGCAGTAATTACCTGTATTCCTCTCTCCAGTGAGAGGGCTGTTGCTCCCTTCTGAAGAGAATTGATGTGCTGCCTGTGCAAATCTTTACCAGAGAGTCTCAATGTATGTCTTTATTTCCAGCATGGATTTGAGCTTATAGACTTCATAGGATTGGAATCAAAGCATTAAATTGCAGGAAAAAAACCTAGTATATTGAAATAAAGTGCCAATTTCAAAGTTGAATCACATCTACTTTTGAGATTTCAGTAAAATGTAGCTTTTCTTGACCAAGAGTCTTTCCACCATACTAGAGTCCTCTTCTGAGATGTAAAGAATTATCCTTTGCTTCATAATAATTGCGTCTGAGAAAAAATGAGGAAGGGGGATTTCTACTTTTAGAGAAAGATGAAAGGTTCTATTCAATTTTTTTTGGTGTCTTTTTCTGTTATTGTTTTTGTGTTTTAGCATACTGGCACTTAGTATTTAGAAATCTCTGGAGAGTACAAAAAGTGTACTTTTTTTTTTCCCCATCACGTATGGTTTGCTAACTTAGTGCTGCAGCTTCTGAACCAATCTGTCCCCTGAATGTTGCTGGGGGTGTATTCATACAACTGACCTTACTGCACTTTCACCTGAAGAAAGTTTCACAGCCATGAGAGGTGATATATAGGCCCTTATCATCAACTTTTTCCAAAATGTATCCACAGAATAGGTGCAGTGCAAAGAGCCAGTCATTGTCGGTCAGGTAGTGGTTTGGATCTTAGATCTTTTTGACCTTAGAGTTACCAGTAATTAGTTTACTTGTGTTTCTTCATTGATAAATCACATCTACGCTGAGCTAAATTTAAACCACCAATTTATTTCATGTAGGGGTAATCCACATAAGCCTAAATAGTCATCTGTTTCTCAGGAAACGCGCATTATTCTTTGTCTTACATACTTTATCTTTCCTGTGCCCTTGAGATGAGGGTGGAAGACTTCACAGATGATAATTTAGGCAACACCAGAGAAGCAAACAACCACAATAATTTGATATTTGTAGGATGATAATATCTTTTATGGCTGAAGCCAGTTATAAACTCTCATCATTAATATTCAGTCCAGATCCACTTGAGCCATAAAGATTTGCACTGTACTAGAAATACCAAGAGGTATTTAGTTATTAATTAGATTATGTTGTCCTTATGCATGGATTGCATCTAGATGTCTGTTCAAAATAAAAGAAGACTTCTGCAACAATTACATATTCAGTACCTTACATGTGATAAAGTTTTAAATCTGTCAAGTGGTCTCACATCAGGAGATCAGTGTTAATTAGACATTCCATAGACAATAAGTAGAAGGGAGCAATGAATTGACTGTAAAATATGAAAGGTGAACTTGATCTTATGTTTGCACTGTCTTTGCAGTGTTAATTCGTCCTTACATCTAATATGAACCATTACTAGTCAACTATCAGAGACTTAATTTTAAAAAGAACCTAGGATAAAGGCAGGGGATATAGATCTGTGAGGCAATGGTGATCAAGAGATGTGATTCTTATCAGTAAAATTTTTGTTAGTGTAAGGTATTGCAAATAAAGAAACGTGTGGGGGAATGCACATGCATTTTTGTTAGTGTAAGGTATTGCAAATACAGAAACGTGTCGGGGAATGAACATGCTTTGGGAAGCAAAACTGAATTATGAAACCTCTTTTTGCTTTCTTCTGATGAGGTAGAATTTCTCTGTCATCTCCAAAACATTTGTGTTGCTAGATTTTCTGTGTTCTGTATTCATTGCTAACACCACTATAGGTAGTTTCTAGACTGGGTATAAAAGGAAAAAGGTGGTGAAAAATGTACTTCAATTCTTTCTCTGACAAAATGTATATTTGTCTTTCTAAAAACATACTTAATTGCTCACACAGGAAAACAATTGCACATCTTGTGAATGTTTTAGTTCTAATGCTGGCATACTCTTACTTTAATTATTCTTAATTAATTTTTTTAAAAGTCACAATTTGCCTTTTAAGATTTTACTTCATCCTTTAGGAAGTGACTGCTCCTGTGTAGGTGTTTTTGTGGGATTCATTTTTAAAAATATGCAACATTTCTTATCTTGGTAAATTATATAGCTGCTTCTTTTTCTTGTTTTTTTCCTCTTCCATGATGAGCAGCCATCACCAGTAGGTATAATTTATTTAATATTTTTCTGTGTGTTTTCAAGTACTGTAAATTACAGCATTTAAACATAAAGACGAGCTGTAGGCAAAAGAATACCAAAATAAATTTAAACCTGGTGAGCTGGCAAAGAAGAAAACCCAGTGAATTAACTGGTGCTGCTTCTTCAACAAAGTCTTTACTGTGAAGGTAAAGTGTGTGCATTAATAAAGGTGCAAAGCACTTTATCATCCTTAGAAAATTTCTCCCTTTTGTCATCTGCTGGATCTTTCATTTCTTTAATATAATTAAAAGATCAGAAGTTCATTATGCTTAAATTTCTCATAAATTAAGGCAATATTACAGAATCTTCACCAGTATTACAGCATCCTCACAGGAAAATGTAATTCTATGTAAGAATCCATACAGAATTGTAACATTCCTAGACTCTATGCTGGTGCAGTACAGTCACACTCAGGCTCTCTAAATGAACAGTCAAATGATGTGGTGTCTTGACAGTTTTCCCATTTATATACACATTACTGTGCTGTTGAAAAAAAAAAAAAAAAAAAAACAACAAAGGAGATTATCCTTGCTAAGACCTATTAATGATCAGCCATAAATGAGTGTCATAAGTTTTCTTAGGACAATGTTAGTACCACATCATTTGACAGATTACAGCGTATCTTTTTTATTTTTATGCAGGAGCCTCCTATTCTATTTCAGTGGGAGAAAGCAGAGGGCTGGGGTATTGATGCTACTGTATTAAAGCCATAATAACAGTAAATTCTTTTGAGTACAGATTTTTTGCTAGATTTTGTTGCAAAATCAAAGTCTGCAAAATAAAGTGGCTTATTGAGGCAAGTAAAGATTTGATTTTATACCTCTTAGGCATATCAGATATATGTTGCAGGTTGTGTGAGCCTCAATAGGAGAAACAGGCATTGAACCATAGTCTCTAAACTCCACTGGGGGTGAGACACAAGACTGCTCAGAGTCCCATGTTTTTTCTATTTGTTTCTGTGAGGTTTGTCTGATTATTAAGTTTGTGTATGTACATTTCAGTTGTGTAATTCTGACAGCTTGATTTCCAAAGGCAATTGTGTAATTTAGACAGCTTAACCTCCGAAGGCACTCTTACAACATCTGTCAGAACTGCTGAAAGAGGCCAAAATTAAGTACTAGGTGTCCAGGTAATCAAGATTCCTCAGAATGAGGGTTTTACTTGTGAAATTGAGCTAATTTTTGAGGATAACAAAGTGCAGCAGGCTTTCTTCCTGAGGCAAGGTTATGATTTCTAGTGTCTGTATGTTTTAACATATGATCCTAGTGGAAAAGGAGAGGAATAAGTCTAAGAAGTTTGATTAATGGAAGTAGCTTGGAAAGAGCTAAGTATGAGGACTGATCTCCGAGCTCTTAGGCTGGAAAAAATGTCCCATTAATTTTAGTGGGAGTTTTGAATGCACAAGGACTTTCAAGATCAAGTGCTTTCTTGTTCATTAAAGGATAGAAGGTAATTAGAAATAAAGCACAGAAAAGATTTTATAAAGTACTGCTTTTGTCAGCTGAAAAAATCCATATTATTGTAGGAGTTTTAGGCTAATCTTCTCTCTCCCTTTCTTGCATAAAATGATGACACAGTAGGTTGTTTTCATTATTCTTAGAGGTCTCTGCTTCTATCTGTTCGTTTTACTGGGAAAAAGCAATTGGCAAGTTTTTTTTTTTCTGTTATCCTCCTTGCTGTTGGATTGCAATCTCATCTTTGATGCTGACTTTGTCATTTCCCTCTTCCATCCAAACTGTTTAGCTCAAGGTATTCCCATAATATTTTTGTTTGTAAATGTGGGATGATAAATGAAATAAAAAGCAAGTGTGCATTTTGGTTGAAAGATTTTGCTGATCTCAGCTCATGAAATAGAGAAACAGTTAGAAAGAAAATGATAAAACTACTAAATTTTAAAGAAACAAATCTTGCATGTTTTATAATACCTTAAATTATGTTGACTTTTGATCCCCTTTTAGTGATGCCTTAGGTTTTAGCTTTTATATTTTGCAGATTCTGTACTGCTTTAGTGTGTAATTCTGAGCTTCATAAGAGGGGATGGTAAGCTCTCTTCATAGAGTAGGTAGACAAATTAATTCCTTTCCTAGCTTGGGACCAAGGATAAATGATCTAAATCTCAAGCCCAAGAACATAAACAATGCTGGACTGAAGAGAGAAAAACAAGAAGGCTGGGACTCCATAACCTAAAGCTACATTTTGACAATTAACTCCAATATGCTAATGGACCAGAACTTATAAAAGTGTGAGACCTTGTGACCAATCATCTGTTTTGTGACCATTTTATGTTCATCTTGGGTGTAGTCCTGGCTGGGCTCTTATACTGCCCAAGGTGTATCCATTGAGGCCTTCTAATAAATAGCTATTTTATTCTTTAACTCCATCTAGCCTCTGTTTTTCGTCAGCCTTCACAAGGCATCATTAGGAAGCCATATATTCTTAAGACCTTGTGAACCCAACCCTATATTTTAAGTGTATGTCAGTCATGAACCATTGCAGGAATCATGGATTTGGATCATCAGCTGATACGAGTACTTTCTACGCTGACCTCAGGGACACGGGGCTCATCTCCTGTTAGACTTTCATTCTTTGTAATACTTAAAAATAAGATTTATTTTACTTTTTTTAACAACTACTTTTTTCCCCTCTTCTCTATATCAAAAACTTTTTTTTTTCATACAGCCTCAAGCTGTAATTTATTTGTTTGAAGAGTGTGGCCCAAGTTTATTGGTGATTTGAATTGCCACTGGAAGTTTGAGAGCAGGAGATTGCTTTCTGTACAGCTTTCTATGAGGTGTTGGTGCACCCAGGGAAGTTGTAAGAAAGGATGGGGATATTATGAATCTGTTGCTTCTCTGGTTCTCTTTTCTGTCCCTGCAATATAATGATCTTAACCATTCCAGAAAGCATGGGAAAGTGAGAGAGACATATTTCACTTCTGATGTAGCTGTAGCCTGCTTTTTTGTAGAAAAAAGGCATTGTATTTTATGATGCCATGAATTTGTCTTTTCCATCTGAAAATTGTTATGTAAATGAGATTTTATTCCTGCTCATTTCTGTTTTATTTTGTTGGTCTCCCTAAGCTTTCAATTACCTAAGGGAGTAGAGGAAACCTTCATTATTTGTGATATAAATTTGTCTTGTAATTGCTTTCCAATTATTTTCAGGAAACTACTTATTATTTCTGCAAAGGTGACATTTCTGTAGAGGTGATTTTCTAACAAGTAGGGAGGTATTAGGTAACATGGAGTATATTTTCAAAAACTCAAAAACTTTGATAACAGTGGATAAAACTGGTCAATATGCATTCTAAGAGAGAGCTTGGTCCACAGGGGGCCCTTCTTTGTCTTTTAACGAGTTCAATTCCATTGTCTTTGGCTGAATTGCTTTTCATTTGTACTCATGTAAATGAGGAAAACAATAATATGTAAAACATCACAGAAGGTACAGGCAGATTTTACAGTGATGTATTCCCAATGGCTTTACCTTATTGTTAAACTCTCCCTTTTAATATCTATGGATTACATAAGTGCCTTTTCATGCAGAGTGTAAGACTGTGTAACATTTCTGCTTGTGTAAGACCAAATAATATTTCTGGTTGTGTAAAGCATTTTAGTTTTGGGTTTTGTGGGTTGGGTTGTTTTGTGGTTTTTTTTTCCCTGTTAAATTTTTAAATGACAAAAAGGGACTTCCTGAATTTAGTTGGAAATGTGACTTCTGATATGAGAGGAGAGTACTTTATAAACTCCTTAAGGTGACTTTCTGCTTTCAAGGGGATTTCTTGAAAAAGCTTTCAGAAGTGTGATACAATTCTCCAAGAACACAGAACTTTTGTGAGATATCCAAGGTACCTGTTGGGAGTACTTTGGAAGAGACATGTGTTTTCCATTGCAAGTAAAAGTACTATTTGATGTGCAGTGTTCTGAGGATTTTGCTCACTGTAGAGTGGTAAAGGAGTGGATAAACCATTCTGTACAGAATACTAATGTTCTTTCTGAATATGGGGCACAGAGTGCTTGTTTGCAATTTGGGCATATTACTCTACAGAGAAAGGATTTGAAATTGTCTGACTTTCTGAAAACATTACTCTTAATGTAATGTTCTCCCTCTGTGAGGGAGATAAATAGAACAGTGCAAAGGCTTGGTGCTGTGTTGGTTGCTGACTGCCCTTCCAAATGCATGTATTGTTTTGGCTTAGTTGGTTCAGAGCTATTGCAGTAGTTTTCTAAGGGTTAAATAAGAACATCAGCTTCTCTCAGAATAGGCAGATTTGAAGGTTCTGCAAACTTAGTAACCTACTGAACTTTCCCCCCACTGTTTTCTTACAGTCATATACACACAGTCTTTATGACTCTAGTCCTTGGAGATGTGATATTTTGGGGTGTGTATTATACTCAGGAGGGAACCTGAAGTAGTACATAGTGCTATTTATATTCAGCAGTTAGTAACAGAGCGTGAACATCCATTAATGCTCCCACATTAAACACAGCTTTAACTGCAGTTTCAAAGATCTGCTGGTTTTGCTTTTTTGAGTCTCAAGGCTGATTAATAATACCATAATAAAAAGCTTAATAGTGCATTAAACTAAAAAAGGAGAAAAGTTTCTTATTATGAGACATCTTGGTAGTTCACTAAACAGAACAATAAAAACTCGTCTAAAAATCTGTTGCCTGACTACAACAAAATGTTCAACAATCAGCTTTCAGAAACCACGTTGATGTTTGATGTAGCATTTTAAATGTTACCACCCATACGTTTGGTCACACAAGGCTATGAAGTTTGTGAACCCTCATAAAAAGTTATTTTTCTGTCTTCAGTAGAAATTTACTCACATTTTGCTTTCTACAGTACCAATATTGGGCCATCTGGGGAGGTGGGTGATATGAAGATCTATAGTAAGAATGACATGTCTTTTTTATTTAAATATTATTGCTTTTTAGGCACTGAATTTTGGAGATATGCCGAAGTACTTATGGGAGATTTGGGTACCTGACAAACCATGGGTGGTAAGATATCAGATCCACTGCAATAAATAAAATAAGCATTTAATTTTAAGATAGGTGTTTTTGGGTCCAGCTGTCACTGAATTCAATGGACTGAACTCCTGCAGGGCTCATAAGAAGTGCAGTACTGCAAATGTATGCAAATGTGTTTCCATTCTTTTTGATATTGTCACACTGGTGCAAAGTTGGAGTAATGCCTGTAGTGAACTAAAACTGCGTGGTAACATCTGACAGGGGGAAGGAAGAATTTTTCAGCTGAAGTTTATAACAAGCCCTTTCTCTTATCTTTACTCAGACAAGTGAGTGGTTAGTTACTGCCTCTCAGAGCAATTAATGGCTCACAGCTGGACCTACTGAACAGTACCCTTCTCCAGGCATCCTCTTGAAAGTCTTGTTTAACACTTCCTTCTGGACTCCAACCCAGTAAGCCAGGGAAACTAACAATCTCCTTTTGAGCACCATGTGGATTTCTCAGAAAATGAGTCTGGCAGATGCTGTCTCTCCTTCACCATCAGAGTCAGGAATCAGAGAAGAACCAGACTTCAGTGCTTTTATTTCTAAAGCCCTCCATTAAGGAAGAGCCATAGTCTGTTCAGATATGTACTTTTTTTTTTTTTTTCCAGAAATGCAGTCGAATCTGTTAGTTTCCACACTGGATTTTTGTGCGAAATAAAGGAGAATCTGTCCAGTATATGTAATTTTTAGGAGAGTCTCTTCAAAACTAATACCAGAAAACTCCATGTAGAAGCTCAGAACTTTCTAGTGTTTTAAAGGTTGAAAGCAATAAATGCAGTTTTATATATTTATATAAATATATATATGCATCCTTTTATATATTTAATTACATTTGTTCAACTATTTAAACTATAAATTTACAGTACAATGTTATTTCCTTTGTAATATAGGCCTTGTTCCCCAAAACTAAACACTCTTTGTCACTTCCTTTAAGCTACATCAGAAGAAAATTTCCTGGAAATTGGAGTTTCCTGTATCAGATTATAAATTTAAAACTACATTTTCTAACTACCTACTGGGTGTTTGAATTTTTAGCCTTAATAGTAGGGTATGTTAGCTTCAGTGTAGGCATGTCAGAGTTAAGGGGCTTGCTTTAATACTTTTAATGTAAAATATTCTGAATAAACTTTGTTCAATTTCTATTAGTGTAGTATAAAATTGATCTAGATTAAAGCCTCCTGGATATGTCTCCTTTCTAATTATAGAGAATGGAATGATTATAAATTAATTGATTACCACAAGAATTTTGAAGGAAATTTTCAGTAAAAAAAGGCATTAGACACAGCTGAAGCCAATAATTTAAAGTCAACACAGTAATAAATGGGATTCACAGTTGAGCTAGATGGTCATTGTAGGTCCTTTCCAATTGAAATATTTTATTCCATTCTATTTAGTTCCCAACACTAGAAATCTATGTGACTATAGCTATTTCTAAATTCTTTTTACAGCAATAAATAATGGTTTGATCTCACTGAGATGGGCTTAGGCAATGTAACAACATGTGAGACTAAACATGCACATATGTCTTTAGCTCAGCTTTGGTATATCTCCTTTTGTATTAGTCCTGAGTGCAGTGTTTTAGCAGAAACTGCCAAGCCTAATATTTTATTTCATTGTATATTCATTTTAAAATAAAGAGTTGCACTATACTGATTTATTTAAATCTAAGGGCAATATATATATGTAATGCTTCATGATCAAGTCAATTTTTGAGGGCAAGTATATTATTCTATGCAACACATTGTAAAAGCTGGTATCTTAAAAGCTACAGAAATTAGGGAAATGTATTTCAGGAAGGTAGATGTTAATTATCAGAAAGCAAGTACTAAATAAACAGGAAGAAAGTTCTAAGCTTTCAAGTTAATTTCTGGAACATTTTATGTAACTCTCAGAATTACTCTAAGAATTATCTTTCTCTAAGAATTATCTGTCAGACAATTTTTTTTTCAGCTAGGTTCAATACTTCAAGAAGTTTAAAAAAATGAGTGAAACATTTATTTCCCATTCTTGTTCTAGATTTTCAAAAATGGAGAAAGTTATTCTCTTTAACAGCATATATTGGACATGGAAAGCCTTTGGCTTTTTTTTTTTTTTTTTGATAGTTGACAACAATAGCCTGTCTAATCAGTTTAATTAAGGCATTTTTTCTGTGCCTTTGAATGTTAGGTTTTGAAAAAAATCCTCCAAGCTGTTACTTATGTAAAGTACTTTAGGTGTTCTAGTACATTTTTATCATTTTATTATTGATAGATGTTCACAGTCTGAGAAGTATCTAAGTAATGTTGATGATCTCTAGAGTGAATGAGGACTGCACATTTTGCAATACAATATTGAGTATGAATAAAGTTGTCTTGTATTCTTGCTTTTTTAAAAAACAGCTGAATTACCTATGAGTACTTTGCACATCTAAATAGCAGCCTCTTTCAAAAGAATTCTTGGCAAAGCAAATATCCATTAACATTGTATCTAATAGAATAAAAAAGAGCCTTAAAACAAGTTTCAGACCTAATGGATTTTCTATTTCTTTAAGTTCAATTTTATTCATTTCAGCTTTTAATATTTGTGGTAGATGGTCCTAAGTACTAGGTACTGAAGCTTTTAGGTAAATGTCTCATGTAGGTGATAAGCAGGAGTGCAGACACTACAATTTTCTGAGGGAACTGGGTTAGGGTGGGATGGATGCCAGAAATTAAACACAGCACTCAGTGATTAATAATCTAAAATATATTAGATAATCTAATATATTTTGGATGTGGGAGAGATGAGAACGTATGGATAGCACATTTTCTGTTAATCAGCCTATTCTACCTCAGACACACATTTCCCCTCCCCCCCCACCCCCCACAGACACACGCCAGTTCAAGCTGCATTTTCTTCAGCCCAATTCAGACCAGTATGCAGGGATACAGCACACACACTCCAGCTGCAAATCCTGGCTGGGCCCTAGCTGTCCAACTGGATTCTTGTGTGTGTGGTTCAGGCTTAGTCTTCTGTGGGATGCTGGATACCCATGGATGTGTTCATTCAAGAGGAGCTATTGTCTAAAGTGTCTGTGGGTTTATAAATAATACTGTTGGTATAAGCCAAGCCAGCAAGCCTGTGGCCTCATTGTTATGTGGCTTCAGGCCAATGTCCTTGATATCATCCATATGTAAGGCCAACTAGCAGTTGTCATGGAAGTTATAATCATTCTGTTCTCCCAGCCCAAATCTGTTACAAAGTGTGAAGTCAGCAACAATTATGTAAGAGTTCAGCTAGTGCAGCTTTGTCTTGTGTCTCACACTAGGTTAATTTTGTTATTTGCAGATAGGCAGTTGGTTTCATTTACCTAAGCTGTGCTTTTGGGTAGATTCTTATCTTGTGCCATGCGATCAAAACAATCCCTTCTAGGAATATAATGGTACTTTGGCACTGACAACATTAACATCTGTTCCTTGGGCGTGGAAATGTTGCTTCCCACACCAACACATTAATACACAAATCTGGGAGTGTATAGGAGGGAGGAAAAAAAAAAAATCAGAAGCAGAAGGAAGGAGTGTGGAGGATATATTACAAGCATGAATCTTGTGACTGAGATTGACCTAAATTAACAGAATCTTTCTTTGAGAGAGCAGACAGATGCAGACTCTAGGAAATGGGCTAAGGTTAAAAGAAAGAATCTGAGATTATTCAAATATCTCACGTGATTATGTACCACATAAATTACTTGATTTCCAAACAGTAGATTGTAGAGAAATACTTTTTTCTACTGTAAAAAGGAAAAAAAAATAAAATAAAAAAAACCCTCATCACTTTTTCTTTGCTGTTCAAGCTACATAATAACTATTTGAGTCAGGATTCTGGGAAATTGAAAGTTCTGTACATTTTAAAATTTGGATTCTGTGTATACAGATATTGTTATTAATCTCATCCAAAGTTTTCACAGATTTTTTTTGTTCTGATCATAACTCTTTATGCCTATTAAATGGTAAAGGAAGTACCTTAAATAGGATATAATTCAGGAATATTGGACAAGCAGTGATCTTTTTTGTAATTAGATTTTATTATGTCTTTGTTTTCAAAGTAAGCTTCTTTGCTGTTTAGAGCTGTCATTAAAATTGCTTGAGAAACAGTGCTTTCAAATGAATCTAAATAGATGCTGGTCAATGAGGCACTGCTCTTCTGTCACAAACATGAAGTGAAAGTGATTTTATCAGGTTTATATCAAAATCAGATTTATATAAAAATAAATATCTACATATATATCTCAACTTCACTTCTTTCCCTAATTTGTAACATGCAATGTACAATTCTCATTTTTGATTCGCCACTTTGGTGTCTGCATCTCCCCTTAGGGATCCAAGCTGTTTTCCTCTCCTGCTTTAATTGAAATCAAACTTGTTGCAGTCTGTAATTGATAGTGAATCTAACAACCTAATGCTTTGTATGAGACAGATGCACAGCAGAAGCACATGAAGCAGCATATGGAAAAGTAGGTGCCCTACTGGGGTGAAGATAGATCCATTGTTGTTTTGTTAAACAATATCCCAATACTTTGATCAACTAGTTGCCTACATTTTAGTAAGTTAAGACACGTGTAGAACATTTGGAGTGCACATGCTGTATTAATAGAAACAGACCGCATCTTTCAGTCCTCATGAAGAGCTGTACTTCCAGACTCTCATATATTTGCTTTGACTGCTCTTTTCTCTTGAGATGTTAAAGAAAAATATTCTAGTTTCTGTCTCACTGTTGTCATGACAGGTCTAATGGTTCATAAAGGAATGTGAATCTAGATGTTCTCTCTCACTCTTGTTTTGGCATCTAATGCAAATCATAATCTTGTATGAGGAAGGCATCTTTTTGTCTCTGGGTAAGGACATTTGCTAAGAATCTGCCATTGGAAGCAAGATGCTGCTGTCTATCAGCAATATGTAACATATTTTTGTTTATCTTTCTCTCTTTTGTCATATAATGTTTCCATTCTTAGTGACTAAAATAATATTGTCATGAATGTTATATTAAGTATATTAAGTAAAACCTTAATATTTAGAAATATGTGGGGTTTCCTTTGTTTTTTTCTTTTCCCACTCTGTTGGGGATCTACTCTAGTTTCTACACTTGGGAGGATTATATAGTTTTAATAGCATTATTCTATGTAGTTTCTCTTCATGACACACCTATATAGTTAAATATAGAACTAAAAAGAAATTGTAGGTTAGTAATAACTGTGTTTGCTGATGGATTTCTTGAGATATTTTGAAGCATATTTTCTTAACAGAAATAATGTAATAGTCACCTTTGTGGATTTTCTCATATCTAGTTTTGAAAGGAGCCTCACATGTTCCTTCCAGTGCTACTGATAACAAGCTGTTATCAGCACATCTGAGTCAAGCAGACTAGAGCTTTGAGCTATTGCATCCATAACTAAGATTGAAGACCTAGCTTAAGTCAAAAATGACACTTATTCTGTGATGCTTCTGACCCTAAAGATGTTGTCCTATGTAAACTTTAGCAGGATTTTTCCTGGGGTAGCAAAATTCTTTTAGGTATATCTAAATAAATATTAGCTTTCTGGTGAATACTTATAAAGAGATTTGGAGGAAAGCTAGTTATTCTGTAACTCCTCAGATAATACCTGGTTTCTCAGGGATCTGAGAAAAAAATAGAAGAGGAATTAACTTCTTTACTCTGTTCACAATCACAGTGGAGATTATTCTCATTAAATATTTATCCATCATGGAGGAGGAAGAGAGTTGAGTAATCAAACAGTAGGTATTAATTTAAATGTCAAACCACAATTAGAAAAAAACATTCTTGCAATCAAATTTCCCAATCTGTGCTCTGAAAATATCCTTCACTCAAGGATTTCCACTCTGAGGGAAGAGAGGAGAGTCCAATATGGATTTGACTCAAATTTCCTGAATTTTTTCCTCTTTTTGAAAATTTCATTAACTTTCTGTGACTCAGTAATCCCTTCATAAGGTTAATTTGAGGCTTTTAGTTATTTCTTGCAAGTAACTTTTCCTCCAACTTGATCAGTTGCTATCCTGAAAGGATTCCGTATTTTCCATTGCTGTACTGGAGGTACCTGTTGACAATTTATCCAGCTTATCAAACTTTCTATGAATAGGAGTGCAGACTTCCAGCATGGAGAGCATTTTCCACTTGGTGTCAGCTGCAAACTTGCAGAGGATGCCCTCTGCCTTATGATCCAGTTTATTAATGAAAGTGTCAGCTGCAGAGGCATCATTAGCCCCATTAACCATCCCTATAAACAAAATACTTTTGGAACCATTTGAACCTGCAAGTCCAAGCAATTTTTCCAGGCACCTGGTAGTCCACCCACTCAAAACATATTTTCACCAGTTTATTAGTGTGGATTAAATAAAATATTTTTAAAAAACATAACTAGGATCAAGGAGATCCTTTTTCATCAATGCAATGACCTCATCACAGAAGACAGTCAAGCTGGACAAGCATGATTTGCCTTTGGTAAATGCATGTAGGATCTCATCCTACTCTGTGTGTCTGGGTGTAGTTTTCAGGAGGGTCTTTTTTTTTTTTTTTGAGTAGTGAGCCTAGGATGACTGACCTGCTGCCCAAATATTCCTGTCATCAGAAACCTACCCTAATGACCCAGACATTTTTAAGACTATAAACAGTGGCTGATGTTCCATACACTTAATTGGTTTGTGCCCCAATCTTCTTCTGGGTATAATTCTTGAGTCTCCTAGACCCTGGCACAGGCTCAGAGGAGCTGGGAAGTTTGAGGCAGTCATTACCCTTAGAAACTGAAGAAAAGAAGGCATCTATTACCTCAGTTTTCCCATGTTCTTTGCCACAAGGTTCCCTACAGCTTGAGTGATGGTCCCGTATTTCCCGTTGTCCTCCTTTTGCTGATAACAATTTTTTTTTTTTTTTATGCATTGTAGTACTCAGTAGTATGACCTCTAAGGCAGTACTGGCTTTTGTAATTCAGCTGAGCACAGTCAGGATTTCACCATTATCCACACTGACCTTATGCTGTGCCTGTTACACTTCTGGGCCTCACACTGGACTTTTCCTTTGCTTTGAAGAAGTTTTTAACTGACGATAAGTTAGCTCTCCTGAGCCTCTTTACCCACCAGGGCAGTACCATTAGACCCCACCAAGCAGATCCCAAACAAGTTAAAATCTACTTTTCTAAAGTCTAAGTTTGTCATTCTTTTTTCTTGGTAATATTTTCAACTGTGTGTATTCTGGTCAGTTTATCAGCCACCATTACACTTCTTTTAAATAAAGCCAATTATTGATGGTGGCCAGAAGTCTCTTCAAATTTTAGTGCTCCACCATTTTTCACTTTCAGAAGAGATTGGGAATTTTTTGTCTCCTCTGAGAACCACCCTTGTGATTATGAGGCTTCCCCAAGTTGTATTAAGAAGGTTTCATTTCTTCTTCTTGATCAATCCGTCTTTAGCAGACACTCATCGCTGTACCCAGCCTGATCTTGATCCGTCAACTCCACCAGTTAATCATGTGCTCCAGTGCAAATCTCCATGAATTCAAACTGTCCATGTCCATAGAGTGCAGCCTCTCCTCCTCACTTGTCCTGTGGAGCCTGTATGGACTCCCTGTGATTGTTTTCAACTCCACATGTGTTTGTGTACAGACAGTTGAGGTGAGCCTCAGAGCTGTGCTGTGTTAACAGAGCATAATCCCTGTGTTTTATGCTTGTGTGTGACACGTTTTCACTTTCTCCTGTCCTTCCTCTAAGTCTCAGATCACTTGCTCACCATCTCTAGATGTTTGAAATGCTTTTCACTAGATTAGCAAGCTTCTCTTCAAGCCTCTTTTAGAGGCTGAGTCTTGGCCCACTTTATTAAATACATCATGACATAGAAATATTTGGCATATATGTTTAACATATGCGTACAGAATATCTATGCAGATATTTAGTGTCTATCCTTCTTTAAATACTGTATGAAGGTTCATGAAGAGAAAAGAAACTTTGTGCATATTGTTCTGCATTTGTGCACGGCAGGAGAAAGAAGAGAATGTAAGAAACTTCCTAAAGTACTGAATAATTATCTTTTTGATTTGGTGTATTGCCTTCAGCTTTTTATCTCCCACATGACTTACTGGCAGTGTTATCTTTCAATCTGATTTTTCAAATGGTACAATGTGTTTTTTGGTTTTTTGAACATCATTGAAATGAGAGACGGAAAACAGTCAGACATATGCTTGGCCAATTTGATAGTGATGATTTATTCTTCTTTGTAAAGAAAGTGTTGAAATGTTTTGGAAAGGCTGGTCATGTACAGGGATTCAAAACACAGAGGTTAAACAGATTCAATGTTCATATACTTTTATTCTAGAACTATAATTATATATATTAAAAAAATTTATCAGCGTGTAGTATTCTAAACACATTTGACATGTAGTATTAAATTCTGCCATTAAAAAAGACATTTTTGCATACTCCCACAGATTTATTTTCTTTAAAAGCTATTTTTCTTGATAAAAAAACCAACTTTTATGTATTTGAATATTTTAAGGAAGATATATATATTATTTTATATTATTAAGATGTCTATATTTTCTGGTAAGTGGGATGCAACAGAGGTCATCTAAGTGGGTATTTCTGATAGTTATTGGTATGAGAAATCTCTTGGACGTTCCTGGGTTTATACTATTCTTTATGTTCTATTGTTTTCTTAAACCAATAATTATCATTGTAGGTAGGAGATGAGGAAGTATTAAGGAGAGCAGTTCTTCACAAGTTTTCTTCACCTGTCCCATGCTTAAAAAAGTAAAATTTTTTTCCATGCTGAAGGAAATTTTTTCAATTGCATTTTCCTTGGAGGAGGAGAGAATTAAAAAGAACATTATGTTCCAGAACTCAAAGATTTTATGACCTAGTGTTAAATGTAAAGATGAAGTAGGATAAAAATAGGCTACAAATGTGATTCACGATAATAACAATTTTAATCTTTTAGTGGTGGGGAAGGAGGGAGGAACATTTCCTTTGACTGAAGATTATATGTAAGAAATTTTTTTTTCTGTTGACATTCACCTGAGATGTTGTTTCTTAAATTCTTCTAAATATTGAGTGTATTACAGACCATGCAACCTGCTCTAAAGTGTATCAAATGTTAACACACCCTGTGATTAGGCAATGGATTGAAGCATTAGTACTTCACTGCCTGAAACTGAAGTTTAAATACCTACATTGTGGATACTTAACTTTGAGTGTTAAGAGTGCCTAGAGTTGCAACACAGCCTTCAAGTGCATAGTGGTTTTGTTTTGTTTGGGTTTTTTTATGCTGTTTGTTTTGGCTTATTGATTCTTTTTTCCATTCAGATCTTTTTGATGTGGTTTGGGTGTTTAGTTGCTGTTGGTTTTTTTTCCAATCATATCCAAGAATTTGTTAAAGAAGCTTGGGAAAGCTTCACAGATGCTGAAGCAGTGTATGGATGCTTATAGTTTTTGTCCATCTTTTTTTGTGCCATGTGACATCAGATTATGTCCTCAGCAAGACCTGTAAAAAAACAGCCCACGTGGTTGTCACTGAGGGCAGAATTCCATACGTTTTCAAATGCAGAAATTGAATAGGACATGAAATATCAGTATAGACTAGCAGGCATATTTTGTGAGGATAAACAGAGGTGATACAGAAAATGTAATTCAGCACCATCTTTGTCAATGACTGAAGTAGCACAGATAAGGATAACTTTATCCTGATTAAAGTCAGCAGACATTTGCCATTGACCTTCATAGTTCTTCTGTGTTTTACCTACTTTATGTGACTAAACTGGAAGTTGGCCAAGTAGATGCCAGTGATTCTTCTCATCAGTAGAAAATTAGTCCTTTCTGGGTAAAACCTTTGTTACTCTTCCTGTCATCAGGGTGAGATACATGGGCATTACTTAAGACCTTTAAAAAGTTTTCTTCATTTGTGATTATTCACCTGATTTGATCAGAGTGGGATAAAGCATTTGTAGTGACTTTAGTAGCCTCTGAGGACTGAAAATATGAAAAAGAAAGAGTTTTTTTTTTTTAATGCAATATTTATCAGATTAATTGTTTCTAGTTTAGGATTAATGAGGCTTCATGGATAAGGATAAAGTGGATAAGCAGTCACTGATCTTTGTAGGAAATAAATGGAAAGTATTTTATTCTGAAATGTCTCGACATTGCTGAGTCTTTGAAATCAATTTTCTGGGTTTAATACAGTGTGTTTCAAGCTGTCATATTTCTAATATATTGCAGCACTGTAAACCCTCACATCCTGGACCTTCCTTTAGAGGATTGGGTATATATGCCTGGGTACGTGAATGTAGCAATCAGGAAATGGCACAAAGTGAAATGGCTGTTATTGCATGTTTTTCAGCTTTGCAATGTATTGCAGATCACAGGAATTTATTACAAGAGAGGGTTGTTGATTTTGGTTTTTTTAATTATTTTTGTTTGTTTTTCTTTGTTTTCTACTTAGATGATCTTCACTGTACTTTATTTTTCACTACACCCTTCCATTGTCAAGAGCAATGCATCCACTAATAACTACCACTCCCTCACTCAATAATTCCTTAACATATAGTAAAAGAAATTATTACATTTTTTTCATACTCTCTTTTCCCAAAACCCAACCTGACCTCTACCAACTTCTGTTAGGTTCAAAATCAGAGGCTTTAGAAAGATAAAAGCTGCCAAGTATATTGGCTAGCAATTCATTTGTACACTTTTCAATTTTTCAACTGTCCCTTAGCCTCAGTTTTTAATTTGGTGCTTTTGATGAAGTCCTATTTGGGGAAATCAATGAGAAGTTAACCAAAGCCTAGGCAGCTGCAGTGGTTAGAAGTCGACAGCTTTGATTGCATGCCAAACTGATATCTAGGTCTACTTTTTCTGTTTTACTTATTCCTCATTGTCCAACCTTTTGCCATATCACATGGCATGATTCTATCAAGCTTTGATACTGGTAGGGGAGAATTTGTGTGCTGAACAGAGCATTCGTTGTTACCTTATACTGCAATTTTACAGGGACAGATATATCAAATGAAAGAAAATATACAGCAGAAATAGATTTTGAACACAATTTCTGACAATGTTCCAGCTGCTATCCCTGTTGCTCTGATGCCCTTCACTGCTGATGATTTAAACCAGGCTATTGATTTAATCATAGCATTGGTTGAAGGTAAAAGGCCAGAGAAGAATTTATACAACACAAAAGGATACATATAAAAATATATTATTCATACTCACTGCATACAAAATTAATGTGGGTCAGTTCATGTTTTCCACAAAATTTCTTTACCCTTTTGTATTTTGAAATATTCAAAATTATCTTGAACTAATGTGGCCGTTAAACTGAATGATAGCAATGAAATTAGGACAGATGAAATAACATTATATGAACTTCCTTCATCCATCTTAGTAATGAATTTAAACACATAAATATACATTTAAATGTATGTATAGAATCTGGATAAGCATAAAACTGCTTAGGAACATTTTGAGTGCCTGTAGCTTGCGGTGAAGCTGTAGTAAGAGCTACAGACTGAGGTCTGGGTGGGAGCCCAAGGCAAGAAGCCTTGAACTGCTCACCCTTTGCACAATGAAGGGCACATGGACATGTGGAGACAGTCAGGTGACCGGACACTCAGTGACACAGCAGTAGCCAAAGTCTCCAGACTGTGTCAAGCTCGATCAGTGAGGGGATAAAAGCCCAGCGATTCCTTTGTTCATGGCCCCTCCTGGGAGGCACCAGCTCAGGCTATTTCTCTGTTACTCCACCATGAATAAATGGCTTTATGGAATGAGACATCTGAGACTCTGCCATGGGAAACCTAGGGCCAAACTGGTTAGGGAACCTGGTCTGACTGTGTGAGTGGGATGTGTGGGGAGTTAAAGAGAGACCTATTGACTCACTGTAGCTGAAAATGGGCTTTGGTCCCAGCAGGGTCAGTCTGGAGTTAGTGGGCGTGTGAAAGAATCAGTGCCTCCTGAATCATCAAATTGGGATGTTTCCTTAACAAAACTAAATAAAGACAGTTCTCAGCCATAATGTTATTTACATGTAGCCATGTGTGTGAGCTACTATATGTTATTACTTATGTAATAGGTAGTATGCAGTGGTCATTTAGCCAAGTAAGTGAAGTGTCTCAAGAAGTCAACAGACTTAATAAAAGAACAGATATTTTCTGTGAGCCTTATGGTGCCCATAGCCATTTTACCATGTAAATCCAGCCTCCAGATGTCCGTGGTACTGAAAACCAGGCACTGTAAACAGTGTGTAACAGAACAGCTTTTAATAATATTACAGTGACAGAAAACCAAGACTAGAGGGGAAAAAAAATTAGAGACCATCATTCAGAGAAAAAGTGAGAGTGATGGGTGCCTGCTTAGGTCATTCTCTACTTGGGTGAGGTCATTTGTTGCAGCCATGGGTTAGGAAGTGGGAAAAGCAACCAGCTTTTAATAATGCTGTTCCATTGCGGGTACGACTAACATTGAAAGCTCTTTTGGGGAACCTTGTGTCATGTTTTTATTTTATTCCAGGTGGCTGAATCTTTCCTGCTGAAAATAGGTCTGAAGGAAGAGTAGGTGTTTGATCTTACTCTGAATAAAGTCAATACAAAATTGATTTTGACTTTAGTGGCACAAGTAATGTCCATAGAGAGAAACCATTTAAGCCCTCCTAGCATATTTTGAATATTTCCAATGTAAAATGGGAACTCAGAAACTGAAAGCTTACAGTTTTGAACCTAAACTTACATTTTTGCTGGACACTTGTTAGGCAAACGAAGATTGCTTTGACATGCTATTATTCACTGTAAAGTCAGAGCTAAATAAAAAGTCAGGAGGAGTAAATTAGGTCATCTTTCTTTATCTCTTATGGTACTTTAAACACTACCTCAATATTAATTCCAGAACATAAGGCCAGAGAAGGATTTTCAAATAGTGGCCTATAAACTGCTAGTGACCTACTGTTATGCTAAAATTATGTCAAGGCTAACTAAGGAAAGCCCAAGAGGTTAAGTTAATTAGATTAATATTAAAATTATTCATTGTTGTCTGTGATTACATCTGGCCATGTCTTTTCCATATTATTGTTAAAGAAGTTAACTGAAATCAATTACAGTATCAGCAAGAAGTGTTTCTTTGAGTTTTAGAGTTGGTTTTTTGGTTTGTTTTTTTTCTTTTTCCCTCATTAACATAACAAATCTCAAATTGAGATGGGATTTCTTATTACATTTCTTTCTTCAATTTCCTTTGGGGTGTCTTTTTCAGCTAGTTTGGATAATTTCTTTGTTTAAATCATCCTGTTATCTTATTCAATTTTTCATTTTTTATGACAGTAAAATTAATGTAAGCAGAAAACTATTTATATTTATCAAAATAAGAAGTATTTTGAATGAGAATTTGTCTTTTGTCTAAGTTTGGATGTACACCTAAAAATAGAAACTGTGGGAGAGCAAATTCCCAGACATAGACTGATGTTTAAACATATTATCATCTAAGTTGTAGATGTCAATTCAATGGCAAAACCCCCTATAAAATTAGTTTATAGGTTCAATGTCACAGAGTCTGTAAGTTCCTAAGTTTTTTCAGTTAAAGTTAGTATTTCTAATAAACTGTCGATGTGGATGCTCAGGGGCACCAACCAAATTGGCTGAACTACACATTCTGCTGTCAAACCTGTGATATCCAATTGTGTTTAGACACAAAGGGCTCGTCCCTGTGAATGATCTCCATGAGAAGATACATCATCCAGGGGTGGATTTTAGGAATGTATATCACGTTCTGTGGATTTTAGGAATGTATATCACGTGGACTGTGCTGAGTACAGTGTGAAGCACCAGCCAATATCTTTGTTGCTTGGAGGTGGATAGATGAAGAGCCAACCTGCAGTAGGTGGCTTTGACACAGCTTTTGCATCACTCTGCTGGGACAGACCAGGGGCCGGTCCAGAGAGGATCATTGTGTGCATCCTTTTACTTTGCATCTGAAGAATTAACATTTTTAGCATACTGTATTTATTCAGTCAAATTGTACTGGAAAATAATCTGACATTACAGACACTTAGTGGCTTTCCTTGAAGCTAGTGCAGTTTCAATATGTCAGGGAACACAAGACTTGGGATGTAGGAAAAGAGAGTTCAAATGTAAGGAATCATGACTCAATGGAATATTTTAAGTCAATTTGGTGCTCAAAGTGTGTGAATTTATTTTTTTTCTGGTTTCAGTTCCAATACTGTTTGTGCAAAGATGATAAAGCAGAAGCAGATTTGAAAAATGGGCATAGAATCTACAGCAAAATTTAGAAAACATATTTGAAAAATTAAAGATAAGCAAAAGCAAAAAATATATTTTTCTCAGAAATTAAAGGAGAAATGAAGTTTTAAGTATTAGTTTCACAGAGATGTTTAGGTCTACATTGATAATATAATTAAGTCTAGGAGAAGAAGATACATCTGATGGATGTGTCCCAGTGACCAGCCATAGTCCTTTTCCTTCATGCCAAGGGTTCCATTCTGCTTGTCCCACCATGCAGTTGCAAATTCCCTTCCAGGAAGCTCAATATTTTGCAGAATTTGGGTATTCAAATTCTTCACAAAGTCTGTGTTGAGAGCGGGTACATAAGCACCCAGTGTCCTTTACGGGTCTTTACAATGATCTAAGGCATGTTTAGAAACAAAATTCCCATTTGTCAGAATGCAGCTTTCTTTTTAATGCTACTAAAATATGTGGAAACATGGAAACATAGGAAGCTTTTGAACAAAACAAAACAAAAAGATGAGAAACACATATATTTTTGTTTATTATTATTAAAGAGTGTGAGATCTCTGCAGTGAACATACTCCACTCCAGACATTTAGTTCCTATGTAATCACTGTAATAAGTACAGTGATTTTGAAATAAATTTGAGAAGACAACAAATAATAATTATAAAGATTGTTTTATACTTCTGTTGTAGTCACTGCATTGAGACCTAGAATTTATTGAAAATTACAAAATGCATGATCCTGCCTCAAATTTTTATGCTACAGCTGCAACATTCAGAAGTCCTGAAATCACTAGTCGCAGATTATATGCAACTTCCATGAGGTCAGTGGCAATTTTTCACATCCTGTTTGATGAGACTTCAGGTGCACAGCTGTAATTCTGCAAGTATTTTTTAAAACATGATACTTCACGATTCATTCCCTTGGAACCAGCTCCTTCCTTATTCTACTTATACAGGTTATGCTGCATAATCCACAAGGATTCTGTTGTCTTTGCTTCTGTGAGGAAAATATAAATTAGTTTATTGTGAAACCAAAATACAGCTCAGCACCCCACATGACAGGAATTCTGCATTGCAAATATTAGTGATATTAGGTTTACAAATGCTGGCAAAATATTTTGGAATATGGACTGCTGCCTGGGCTCTCTGAAACAAGATACTGAACCCCAGAATGCTAGCATGAAATCCAATGAAGCTTTGTCATGATTTAGTGAAATGTCAAATTATGCCTGAAGAAAGATGGACAGCTGTAACTCATAAGCACAGTAGGAACAGATGAAGTGCAAGGTCAAATCTCATTCTGGAGTAGAGCACTAAGATTGATTTTTATTTCATTTTTAACTCCACCAGCAGATTAAAAAATAATGAAATTATGTTTTCAAGCCTATGCATAAGTGTCCATAGAGTGGAAAGGTTTTCTCAGAAGTCTTGCTTTTTTCCTTATGATTTGTAAGTATAGATTTTGGGGTTTTTTTGTGGCTATATGAATGAAGATGACTTAGGGGAGTAAAACTTTTGGGTGAAAATCTGTAATTTTGAACAAAGAGAATTAATGAACAATTTTCATGCAAGTTTTCATGTGCAGGATTTAAAGTCGTACATCAGTTGTACAAAATGAATTTACAACATATCTATCAACCTGCCTTCTCTTAAAGAACAAAATATGTAAAAAATTATATGAGCTACATAGGTGGTATCACAGAAAAATACCACAATTGATTTAACTTTTCAATGTAGGTGTAGGTAATAAATTAAGTACTCAACATCAGACACTTCTGGAAGCTTAGATTAAATGAGCTGATCTCAATTTAAGTCCCACAAAAATAGTACTCTTACTGTCCTTTTGTTTTTGGCCACCCCTGCCACATCAAATGAATGAAATCAGAGATGCAATTATTCCTTCATCCTTAGATTCACTTCAGGTGTGCTGAATCTGTTTGATTCATTTGCTTGGGGCTTGGCATATGGATAAAGAGTAAGGTTCAAGGGCAGCTTTTCAATTTACTTGGTCTCTCCTCTGATCTTGGACCAAAAGCAATTAAAGGAGTTGCTTTGAAATTGGAGGATGTCTGAGCATGGAAGAAGATTTCTTGTGGCTTTGGGTGTTGTACTCTTCTGTGGGGCTAATTTTTCACCCACTGCATTTTGGAAACTAAGATGGACTTCTTCTTTACTGCCTTTGTCTACCTTTTGTTCATTAACCTCAGCTGGCAACTAAGCCCCACCTCACTCACTCACTTTCCCTGTGGCGGGATAGGGAAGGGAATCAGAAGGGTAAAATTGAGAAAGCTCATGGGTTGAGATAAAAGCAGTTTAATAGATAAAGCAAAAGCTACACATGTAAGCAAAGCAATATAAGGAATTCATTCACCACTTCCTATGGGCAGAGGGATGTTCAGCCATCTCCAAGTGAGGTTCTGTGATGTGTGTTGGTCATTTGTGAAGACAGTTGTCCTATAGGCCCATTGAATGAATATCTCTTCAATTTAAAGAGAAAGATGTTATGGGGACCTGTGTCAAAGACCTTACACAAGACCAGACACATGACATCCATAGCTTTTCCCTTGTAGTGTAGTCACAGGAGGCCACTAGGTTTATGAGGCAGGACTTGCCCTTGGTGAAGCCATGCTGGCTGTCCTCAGTCACCTTCCTGCTCTCCACATGCCTTAGCAGAGCTAAGGTGGATATGTTCCATGACATTCACAGACACAAAGGTCAGGCTGACAGGTTGGTTGTTCTCAGGGTTCTCCTTTTCTAACGTTTGTTAAACGTGGGTGTAATGTTTTCCTTTTTTCCAGGTACTTGGGATTTAGTATGATTACCGTGACATTTCTAATATGGAGAGTGGCTTGGCAACTGCATCAGTCAATTCCCTTAGGACTCTGGGATGCATCTCATCATGTCCCATAGAGTTTTGTGTGTTTGGGTTCCTCAGGAAGCTGATCTTCTCTTATAGAGTCTTTGCTTTTCCCAGTCCCAATCCAGCTTTCCATTCACTTGAGTCAGGGGGAAGGTCTCCAGGATGGTGGGAAGACAGTTTACCCAGAAAACTGAGGCAAAATGGTTGTCAAGTAGCTCAGCGTTCTCCTTGTCCACAGTTTCTAATATACCAACTGTGTGGTGGCATAAATGTTTACTTTGACCTTCTTTTTCTGGCTGACATACCTGTAGAAGCCCCTGTTATTTTTTGCATCCCTTGCCAAGTTCACTGTCAGTTTTACTTTCCATTCTCTTCCCTACACAACTGGGTAACATCCATATAATTTTCCCAGGGTACCTGTCCCTGCTTCCACTGCTTGTGGAAGTGTCTGTGCCACTGAATGGCAGTTTGTTGAATGTCTCTTTGTAAATGTCATCATGTGTATTCTTTTTTGTTGTTCAGCTAAATGTAGCTTATATTCACATGTCTGTAAGAAAAATTCATGTCTTGCACCATGTCTAAATATTTCTTCTGACTGTGATTTTTTGAGGAATGTTTGGACTAAGTTTCAAAGAAGTAGCTATACTTTTGAAACTGTTGTCATGCTGTCACTTTTTACGTGATAGAACAAACTTTCTGAAGTTACCTCTGTAGAGTCTTTATATATCCTGGCTTTTCTGGCTGTGAATCAAGATCCCATTAACAAGAGTTCTTCTGATCACTCTTGCTACATTTGGCAAAAATAAGGGGATACCTCCTAAAGAAGATAAGATCTAAGCTGTAAAGGTCCTCAAAGATTAAAACAATTTCAATTACCCTTCCCACTGGTCCAGATTTAAGTGTAGTTCAATCCTTGTAACCACCTCCACTTAACAAGTGAGTCACACATTTTCTATCACATGAAAGCTGTGAATATTCTGAAGTGTAGCCTGAGATTGAAGCCAATGTATAGATCTCATGTAGATGGACAACAATATGACTAATTTTTTCTTCTAATTAGTGCATAACATTTTTGCATAATTTCAGGGAAAAGAAGGAGTTTTGTTTAGTAAAAATAAACTATTTGGTTTGGAATTCTTTCAGTTTAGAAGTATTTTTTTAACATACTGACCATGCCTGTAATGTTATTTGAAAGACTATATGCCATGGTCAGTTGTCCAGCTCTGACACTGCATGGTTCAAGTCAGTAATAGTTAACCCTGTCAGTAACAATGTCTGACACAGCCTTTTGTGTCAGATTTCCTTAAAGAGATATTGTTGAAACTGTCTAGGATAGACTCAAAAGTTAATATAGCAAGGTGAATTATCAGGGATCTACCATTGGAGACTGCATTAATTAGCAAAAGTGTTTATTTCATGATACACAAATGCATTATTATGTGAAGTGATAAATGGTTATAAACTTATCAGTATAACTCTATAGAGCTACAGTTCAGTACTAATAAATAATTGTAAAATTAAATATAGGTCAGGCAATTGATAATTTTGCATTTGTCAGGGGATTGTTTGTTTGTTTTATAATATTTGGTTATCTCAGGTAGGAATGTGGTACTCAGCTAAGGTACATTTATTTTCATTTTCAAGTTCAGCCTTCCAAAAATACTTCTTGGCAATACAGAGAAAATAACTTTTGCGGAACCTAGAAGTGGGATGACTCCCATGCATTAGTGTGCTCAGCACCTTATAAGAAAACCTTGCACAGGCATACTAATTACCACCCAGATCATGTAAATATATTTCTCTGGTTCTCTCACTATAGCTGCAAACTGTAGCTCCCTCTCTAAGCAGTTATGTTGGCAGATGGCATGCTGGTCTTTTTCCAGTAGATTTTGCCAGCTCACAGGGCTACCACCCACTCCCTTCCTCTTTCCCCAACCTTGTACCTCCTGTATCTTTTTAATACCCTTGCATCTCCCTAGAGCTCTTGGAAGGTGCTGTATTTAGAGAAAGGACAGTTTCATGTTCCAGGAGATTTTAAAACATGCCAACTAAGGCTTAGCTGGCATGCTAAAGTTTGCAAGAGCATCTGTCTAAAAATTATTCTGACTGTACTTCTTACTGATCTCTGTTGGAGGCTTTGAGGGGAAGCTTGCAGTTCTTGTTCACAAACTGGAAAAAGAAAAAAGTCCTTAAAAATTTGTAAATTAGTTGAAACTTAATAGAAAATATATTTTACTGGTACCAAAAAAAGACAGCTTCAAGGCTACTACTCTCTCTTCTCTTTCCTCCTTACCATGATTTATTCTAAGAACTTGTGCCCACAACAGAAAATTTAAAATAGACTTTTTTTTTCAGGCTATGGAAATAAAGACTGTTTATTATCTAAAGTTAGAGTAACACTTTTAGTGTCCAAAAGTAAATTAAATCTGAAAGTTAAAGTAATGAACATGATCAAAATAAAACCCAAAACCCACAACAAAGTTCAGCTTTGTGAGAAATTTTCTTATTAATTAGTACTCATATAACATTATAGGAAAATCTATAATACTAAGCAAGATCAGATTCCTCATAGAAAATGGTTGGCTATGCCTCAAAGGCTATACAAATTACAATGAAAACATGGGCAAATAATGAGTATCAAGAAATTTTGTTAGTTTAAAACCTTAAAATAAATGTATATGTACTCTTTATTTTTAAACATATTTGCCAGCTATTAAAAAACCCTTGGGGTATCTCTATCAAGTGCAATGACATGGTTTTTATTAGGCAGAAAGTAGTTTTGGTCCTTTTACATTTTAACTTATGGTGCACCTAAACGTCATCTACTATTTGCACAAAAAATGTCTCATTACATGAAGGTAATTAGGTATCTGTCATTGCCAGATGCTTTTCCTTTTTTAAAGATGGTGACATAAAGCACACTGTACCTAGGTAATTGCAGTTTTCTTCATGCTGTTTGCAAGGAGTGCTGTTTAGGGTGAAGAACAGGACTCAGAATTTTGAGGAAAGCTCATACAAACTAAAGCTGCAGTTATGACTGAAAGTTGGCAGAGAGAGACAATAGAGTACTTTGCTCCAGCAGGTCTATCCCTGCATGACTGGTTTCATTATGAGCCAGCAACCAAAGGCATTTTAAAATTTTTAAAATTAAAAAAAAAAATCGCAAGTAATTATATGAAAAATGTGAAGATCACTGCTTTCATGAATTCCTGTATTCAAATGCAGGTTGCCTGGCCAGGTGGGGTTTTTCACAGGAGAAAAGTTCTGACCTACTCTTTTGCACTTCAGTAAAAACCAGGATCTTGTAAGTTTGTTATATTTCTTGTGCCTATGGAAGCAGAGATCAAAGAAATATTCTTCATCACTTTTGTTCTCCATTTGAAAAGTTGATGAGCTGTAGGATATCTTTTTTTGCTTTGGTTCGTCTCCAGAGCAGTGGAAGGTATTTGCTCCATGTGACACAACAATTCCTATAAACAATATTTTAAATTCCAGAGCCAGTCTTTGAAAGAAGATATCCAAAAATGTAGCGATTTTTTTTTTTTTTTTTGTTACAAGAGATACTTTTGTTTTATTTTACCACATGTAGCTGAATAAAGTTAGAGACAGAAGACTGATGAGTCAGTAATATGTTTAGTGACTTGGTGTTTCTATTTCCGTAAACTGAATCCAAGAGACACTTGCTTGGTTCGGCTTATGTCAAATTATTATGATATGTCTCTCAGTCACTTTCTGACAATTTCCACTGTTGTCATAAAATTGTTAGCAATATGGAGAGTTGATAGAGTAATATTTTCAAGAATAATTAGTGACTTTGATTTTTTTACTTGTTGATATTTTTTGCTTTTAAGTCTGTTTCTTTTTTCAGTGACTGTGGTGTAGTACTGTATTTTCACAACCATGTAGACAGCAAAGGTAATACTTTGAGGTAAAAGTCCTATAAACTATAACCAGTTACCCACACATTGCACCCTCTCATCTTGTGGTCAGTAGGTTTCTAACCACTAATCTTTGGGTTTCTAACCACTTCGTAATTGTAGCTGTCTTCTTGAAAAGCTTTATCTGTCATAGAATAATAGCATCATTTAGGTTGGAATAGACCTTTAAGATCATCAGGTCTAACCATTAACCGAGCACTGCAAGTCCACCACTAAGCCATGTCCCTGAGTGCCACATCTACTTGTCTTTTAAATATCTGCAGGGTTGGTGATTTAACCTGTGCAGACTTTTCTAATATTTGGCAACCCGTCTGGTGAAAAAAAAGTTTCTTACTATCAAATCTAAACCTCTCCTGATGCAACTTGAGGCAATTTTATCTTGTCCTCTTACTTGCTTCCTGGGAGAAATAACCAACACATCCCACAGTGAAACCTCCTTTCAGGTAGTTCTAGTGTAGATAAGGCCTCCCCTGAGTGATGCAGGTGAAATTCAGGTCTTCATCCTGATTCCAAATTTTATCTTTTTTAGGCTAGGTGTAGAATCTGGGGGATATTTTGCATATCACTGCAGTTCTAACAGAGTTGTGGTACCCCAGTAATAGATTTTCAGGTATTGCTGAAAAAGAAGTTAATGCCTGAATTTGGTTTTAGCTTTGTCTCTAACAACTGCAGAAAAGTGTAGTGAGTGCAATAGTACACTCTTACAAGAAACAGTTTCACCAGATCCATCACAGGATGTTAAACAAGTTTATTGTTTGACATATCTTTATTAAAATGCAAATTCTGGCATTCACAGTGTGAAGCAATAAAACCCACACAACTGTATTCTGAGAGAAAATAATATTGCTAGGGCAATTTACTAAAAACAGTAAAAAAATTCAAACCAGGGTAAAGAAAACCCATCAGAAGATTCTAAAAGAAAAGAAACAGAATCATAATCTGGTTTTCAGTGCTGTCATTTGCCTCCCTTTCTTACTCATTAACCAGTACTTTCTCAGGACTTTTACTGTTCAGTACTCGCCTTCATGTTTTGCCGTTATACCTCATAACAAAATGATTCAAATAGTGTCTCAAATGTTTTCAACAACAGCTTACCAGTACAAACATTCTAGCTCATCTGTATTTGAATAGGATTTACGTAAATTGAAAGAAATTGTACAGTTGCATTGTGAACTAAATGAAGACAAGAGAGGAATCATTCAGTAAAAAGGAACGATGTTTGGCTAATGGTGTGGGTACTAAGGTATTCAGCATTCTGTATGTAAGCGTGTAGACAGCAATGTATTGAATTACCTTCCCTTTGATCAATTAGTAACTCTGTTAGCAAAGCCTCTTTTGTTGTTTTTGTTGTTGAATGCAATTGATTGAATTGGCTTACTAGCAATGAGGAAGTTGCTTAATATTAAAAAAAAATCATAGTGTAAAAAGTTATACAAGTTTGATAATATCTAGTAAGTCTAGGAGAAATTAGATCATATTTAGCATAAGTGGAGGTAAAGGAATAGTTACTGGTTGGAGGGTCCCTATTTTATAAAGCAATGAAAAGATCTAGAGAGAAGTACTTAAAGCTTCTTAAGCTGTGCAAGGGTACAGGAAAAAGTCATGCAAGTGCAAGTCATGCAGGTGAAAAGTAAATTAGCCCTCAATTCTGGGGTTATATGCTATGATAAGATATAAAGTAGAGCTAATTAATTGTAAGTAACACTAGACTAAACTGGCTGGTATGCACTCCTGCAAATTATAGAGAGAAGTCAAAATATTAGTATAATGCTAGCATCAACAAAAGTGAATAAAATATTAATGACAGAAAAGTAACATTAGAAATCTTTTGTAGGATACGTTCATTACAGGGCATGCTGGATTGTTTGAAAAAAACCCAAAACAGATTATAGAGATGATCTGGCTTTGTTTCTGATTTATTTTTGAACCAGACAATTGAGGTAATTACAGCTGCCAACATGGGAACTGTTGGATTCTTAGCAAGGTATTCTGAAAATGGAGAGTGAATGGAAGGACTATTTTCCCTTGTTAACACCAAAAGGATGAAATGAGTAATCTTAGCTTCATCTTGGCAAAGAGCCAAACAGGATTCAGAAAGTGTTTGGATGACACATTGTAGAAAAGAAGTAATGTTTTAGCTAAACATGTAATATGCAAGGAGGATTACCCTGTATCTCCAGTGACTACTTTTATATTTTCCAAGCCAGAGAGCATAGACAGAGTTTGATTTAATGATTTAGAACTTTATTTTAGCCACGACGAATGGAACTTGACTATAGTGGAGGACTAACTTTTCAGAAGAATCAGCTTAATATTGGGGGCAAAATAAATCATTGCAATTTTAATAATTTGAAACTGTCAGGTGAAAAAAAATTTTGCAGGCTTCACCCAATAAGGAAGAATACACTAATCATATGCCCATAGGATCCAAAATATTTAACAAGCATTTGCAGACTTGAGCTATCATATTCTTTTAAATTTGGTTTATGGAGACTATATTTCATGCTCATTCCCACCTTCATGAAAACATAGCATGTGGCCTGGGATAAACGCGCTGTTAAAAACTTAGAAAAACTGACTAATGCACTGTTAAGGTGGTTTGATAAAACTATCTGATGGTTTCCTAATCAAAGTTAATCTCCAGGGCAGTAGTTGTCAATACAGTCTACAAATATATATGTTTAAATTATAAAATAACCTTTTAAAAAGTGGGCAAAACATTTGAAAATCTCTCAAATATAAATGGTACATAGAAATCCTAAAACATTTGTGTTGTAAGACAAAGCCAAGTGGCATTACTGGCAGGTTAATCTTCCTTGCAATGGAAAATTACACTTGGCTTGCATAATGAATGTTTTTCTAGAAAAAAGAAAAAAAAAATCTGAAAACCCACTTGTGTAAAATGTAAGGTCTAAGTAATCATCACATGATAGGTGTGCAAAATGAGTAGGACTACAAAGTTTTTTTTGTTAGAAAGAAATCAGCTATTGATTAAAGGATGAGTGTAAAAACCAAAGGAAAACAAAATCAAGACATTTAATCTTTAATTGGCATTGCTGATGTCAGATCCTAAGAAATTTTTAAGGTATTCAAAGTAGAAATATAAACTCTCAAACTATAATTTCCAGTCAATTCATGCTTTCTTATTTTTCTCGAGATTACATGCTTCTCATTCCAACCTGAACATCTGTAAAAGGCATGCATCTTTTGAAAGCTGAAAGAACAACATAATTAACCAAGAAAGATGTGCCCTTATTTCTGCTAGTTCTTCATAATCAATCAAAAATATTTCTGTAAAGAAATAGCTTAGAAAGTGCTCTAAAAAGTGACAATTGATAATGACCACATGCTTGAACTTCCGAAGTTTAGAAATGATGTGTGTATATATATATATATATATACTTTCAGTAAATCTGTTATAAGGTTAACAATCTTATAGGGTTAAAAATGTTACAAAGTAGTTGTCCTTATATTTATTGTTTTATGACATGAACAAAAATAATCTCAGTTCTGAGTGTTGTAGGTATTTTTAAATTCCACGTTGTGTATTTCATCCCTTACTCAGTTCCAGTTTTCTCTTTATCGCCACCTTAGAGTTCAGCAAAAGTAAAGATCTTGCTCCTTAATATTGAAATTTTAGAGACATAAAAAATATAATATGTGTATTCCTGAAGAACTTTGTCTTTTTCCTAGAACGTAGCCTTTAGTTACTTTGGGCACTGCGGCATCCAGGGTTTGGGTGTAGATTAGGGGTTCTGTGTTAGCTAACCGAGCTCTGTGTACCCCTGCGCACCCCCCATGTTTCTCCCCCACCCCGAGGCAGTCAGCTCCGAGTATCTTACTGTTGGAGCTTCAGCCCGTCACTCCTGTAACCACTCCCCATCCCGTCTGGAGACTTCGGTGTCTGTCATCTTGATCCCACAAACACATTCACCCCAGAGCCCAGGGTCTGCCCCTGTCACGTCCCCATTGGTTGCCGCGATCCTCGTCATCACCACGGCACCTGTCCCCATTGGGCGGGAGGGCTTCTGCTCTCCTCACCCCGCCCCTGATAAAACCCCACACCTCCCGAATCTCAGGGCCACATTCCCCCATGCGGGCGCTGGAGGTGGGTCGCAACCTCTTCGCCGCAGCTCTCCACGGCTATTAAAAGACTTTCAGCCTCCTTCGTGGGTGAATTGGACATTCCTTCGCCTCTTTGCCAAAGTCCCTCGCTCGCGGCGGCAGAAACCACGGCCAGCCCTGCCCAGACCGTGGAACAGAGCCGCGTCCGGGAAAAGCGGCGAAACCTGGGTCCAGGAGAGAGGCGGTGCTGCTCCAGGCACCGGAGCTGCCCGGGGGCCGGGGGAAAAGAACGGAATGCCGCAGGGCACAAGTACTTATCAAGTTTCCTTTTAACAGCAATATATACATAGGAATTTTCTTTTGTGTATACCTATTTTTCAATTATACAGTACAGAATGAAAGTAATAGAAGATTCCAATATCAGGTTTTTTTCCTATGATTTTTCTTTCTTAGTCACATTTTTATTCTACTTTATTTTATATTTTTTTTAATTCCCATCTCCTTTTCCTGTTTTGTTTGTTCATGGCAGATATTACTATTTCTGTCATTAAGGAATCTTCCACAAGAACAGAAAAAGTTTTAGTGTTTTCCATTCAGCTTACTGCTTTGCATTTGTTAGGTTATTTGCACATACTTTTAATGCCTCCCTTTCTATAGCTCAGCAGAAAGTTTCTGGACTGTTATCATAGAGTACATATTGTCTGAAGAAACTCATATAAGTTGGTAGGAAGTATGGAACATTTTAGCCGTACAGGAAGGTGACGAGCATTATTATAAAGGTTAATCAAGAATAAAGCCTTAAAAAGAAACTCTCTCCTAATCACTATTTTTGCAGATGATAAAAAGAAAGCCAAAGAGATGAAATTGACAAATGTAGCATATAATGGTCCTTCTTGGAGCAGTACTACAGGGGCCTCATTAGCAAATGTTTTAGTACAATCATTTTTACCCCTGTGGCTGTCACTTCAGACTTCTCAGAAAAGGTGGCTGTAGGAGCTAATCACAGTGATGCCTTTCTCAATTGTATTTTCCTTGTAAAAATGAGGCACAGGAGAGTTAGCAAGTTCTAATTGAAATCAGAATTATCATTGCCATGGATGGCATGCTGTGTCTGTAGGGTATGTTTGTGCCAGTGGAAAATTACCTTTTCCCCCTGGTAAGTTTGGTAGCATTAGACTCAAATGTAAAGTTGTGCTGAAGTCAGTATTAACAAACATTTTTTCTGTTACTTTCAATACCATTTCCATCTGACTGAGCGGAAGTACAGTTGTTAATTCATATTTAATATTAGTAAATGTGGCTGATAAGGGGAGGGGCAGACTTCAAGAAGATGTGCCATTTACATTGCAGTTTAAAGTTTAAATGGGCTCTCTCTTGCATGTAATTAATTTTCGTTCTATATTCCTCTATTTCTCTTTCAAAAATAATTATAAGTACCATTTTTCTCTGTGCAGTTTAATTGCCACCTTGAAAGACACTACAACACCTCCAAGGCTAAAAAAAATTGTTTAAGAGCAGAGCAAAGTTTTGCAGTAGCATTTTAAATTGGGGGAAAATCTCAATTTTATTCAATTTTAGAGGAGTATCTTCTTGTATTGATCCATCATACAGAAAGATTCCTGAACTTTCATTCCTTCCACCACTGAGATTTTATGGTAGTGGTGGAGTAATAACAACTTGCTGTAGCAAGTATTATAAATACTTCTCCTCTTTTCTTCTTGGAAAATGGGAATGTATTAAAAAGCAAAACAGGGAAAGAAAAATAATATTTAGAAAGTTTTGAGTGCCATGTCTTTTAATTTCTGTTCATGTTCTAGAGCTTTCTAGATTTGAAAACTTTATAGTTTTAAAGAATTGACACATTCCTAAAAGGAAGGTAAAAGGAAGAATCCCCTCTTAGTCTATGAGTAATTGGTGAAGCCTTATTAAACTTTAAAGTGTTTCTCCCTGAAAGAGCATGGTACCACAGTGAAGAAGAAATGAATCTTTGTGAAAATATAGGTACATTGAGTCGTACTTTGATTTTAGTACAGACTTTTGATTAGTTGAGAAAATGGATGTCAGACCTCAAATGTCTTTTCACACAACATTTGAGTATGTGTTTAATCCACATTTACCTGTCTTCTAGTGTCTTCAAATGAGATTTAATACACCATGTTGTTATATCTTGAATGAATTGTTGAATTGTTAATTATTGCCATCACTAAACATCTCAAAGTGAGGAGAAACCACAATGTTGTTCCTAAGATTTAGAAGCCTGAAAACCTTTCATTAAGTTAAGGAACTGGGATTTTCTGATATAAGTGAAAAGAACCCACTGCAGCACAGCAGTAATATGTCCCTGTTACCAAGCAAAAGCATTATTAAAAAATGAGAAAAATTTAAGAATAGAAATTCTGTCAGTATGCCATCAGCAAAATAGATATTCACTGCATTTGATTCTTGATAAAGCTTATCATTGAAGGGAAAGGGTGAAGCTGTTCCTTGCTGAGCTAATTGTAGACCTTTAGACACCAACTACAACGTGGGTTCATTCATGATCTCCCCATCTTTGGTCAAGGAAACAAAATAGTGTTATGGAATAAAAATTGGGATAGCACAGAAGGGGTTTTGAGTTCATCTAGTTATAGAGAATGCTATTGAGGCAGCAATAAGCAAGGAGTCAGAAAACAGGTAGCTATAATGGAAACTATTTTTCAGCTTTAACTGAAGCAGATGCTATCACATACGTTTTGTGATACTGACTTCTGAGGAGGCAAGCATAAGTGATTAACCCAAGAGGTTATACTGACTGGGGTGAAATTAAGGTCAACAGAAGTAGAATAAATCCTCATGTTTCTTGAATGTCTAAGTCCAAGAGCAGATATTCTGAAGGGTTTTGTTTGTGACCAGGAAAACTTTTTTTTTTTTTGGTGAGGAAGCAGTATTGTGGTAATAATTCCCTGAAGTTTTACAAGTGCAGGGGAGCTGAGAGAAGTAATTCTAAAGCTGAAGTCTATAGGGATAAACACAGTTTCCATAATAATTGTTGTAACTGAGTCATAGGTGTTTCTCTTCAAAGGGAATACTTTTGTAACTATTAAAAACTTTGATGATTTTAATAATATTAAGCAAGATTTAAGTCAGAGATATAAAGGAAAGGATTCTGAAAACAAAAGATAAGTTAGTTCTTCAGGAATTAGAAATAAGAGAGAAAGAATTCTTGATCTCTTTCCACACCAGTATGAGAAAAACATCAAAAAATGATCCAAAAGAGGTAGGAAAGAGCTGGAGTGAAGAAATCAACACAGAAGACTGTTAAAACTGTTTTACTTTTATTGACAATGATAATAATATCAGTGCAGTGCTGGACTGACTTTCTAGTCCGTTGTCTGTGTCTGAAAAACTAAATAACCTTCAGACTAATTTGGTTCATTTATCTCCCTAATCAATTGTCTGGTTCCCTCAGTCAGTGCAAGGAAAGTAGCTTTTGTATTTTCTTTTTTTTTTTTTTTTTTTTTTTTTTAATCCTCTATTCTTTGTCCTTTCATCCTCTGTTTTTCTACTAAGGTGGACATGTTGAGAGTTATTTGTAGCAGTTCTGGTACAGATAATAGATTACCTTTTCCACTGCCTCCTTCCCCCAAATTCTCATGTCCATGTGCTATCCTGAAAGCATGAAAAATTAAGAAGGTAAATACTAAAGTACTAGTAAGAATTGATTAGAAGATATTTTACAGGAAGAAACTACACCAATTACAGATGCAAATTTTCAAAAGCAAAATATTTTTCTCTTGAATTTTCTCTTATTTTTCTATTAAATTGTTCTTTACACAATAACAGAAGATGCTGAAATATCTTCACTATTATATTTCTGTATTGATTGTTTTAAAAGAAAATTTCATATTGTCGTAGAAGGTTTTATTTATATCTAGTGGTCTCCAGTTAAAGATGTGGGACACAAATATCATAGCATTGCATTGAAAGAGGCACAGATTCTTGCCACATTCTTGTTCCCAAGTTACATTCACAGTCTCTTTGTGTGCTTGGTTTTTACATGCTTAAACACTTTTGTAAATAGAACAGACCTCAATGTAGGCTAACATACATTATTTTAATGATTTTTTCTCCCTCTCATAATAGTTTCTCGTTGGAAGAATGTTCACTGAACAGTTGTGAATACTCTTTATCCAGAAGAGTAGATATTTCCTTCCTTTCACTCTCTTTTTTTTTTTTTTTTTTTTTTTTTTTTTTTTTTTTTGTGGTTTTGTTTTGGATTTTTTGTGGGATTTTTTGTTAGTTGATTTTCAGGTTTTGGGTTTTTTTTTTTTTTTTTTTTGTTTGTTTGTTTGTTTGTTTTGTTTTAAGGCAAATAATGTTGACAAATTGCGTTTGTATCATACACCCAAGAATATCATGAAGGGCTCATTAGTTTATAGCAATTTCCAAATTTCTTTCAGAGACTAAATAAGTTTCAAGAGACAGTCCCCAAGCTTTGGATAAACGAACATCTATTATAAACTACAGTGTGAAATGTGTATTGTTAATGATGTTCTCATAGGGCTGTCTCTCTTAAAAACAAAGAAAAAAAAAGAATTCTTAGTTGTCAGTATCACATTCAAAGTGAAGGAAGGGAGAGCAGCGGAAGACAAAGAGCCAGACTCCACTGTACAACTCTATATTCTGTTAATGCAGATGTTGTAATTCATCTTTTGAGTCAATTACCCTTCTGGTGGCTTATGGGGAGAGCACAGTCATTAATATTTCCAATAAACCTGATTGTAGTCAGATGAAATTTCAAACAGATTTCAAGCAGGAAAAGAAATTAGGTCAAGAGAAATAGCCACTACAAATTAATGACCCCACTGATAGATAACTTCATCATTAGCATCACTACTTCCATAAACTAATCTGATGATGTAGAATTAAATCCGACACTGCTTCACTGAATAGGAAGAAAGTATTGTTTTTCTTTCTTTCTTTTTATACACTGAAAAGTGTGCTGCTGGAGCAAATGGAGTATAAACTTTTAAAATCCTTAAATATGGGAAGTTTAGTGTGGTTTCTTTGTTCTTCTTCTATGCTTTTCTATGCATTAAGGCAGCTCTTCTGTAAAGAATTCATTGCAGGTCTGTCTCATAGAAGTATATGATATCTGAGATATCCAGAAAGACGAGAACACCAGGGGCTGAGAGGAGCTCTTGCTCTACATGAAAAACCATCAATGTATGTACAAAAGAGATAATAATTTAAGGTGTGTAGATGTATGCGTGCACATACAGCGACTTTAAGATCCCACCATGTTTCTTCATAAACTGAAAAATCAGCTCAGGCCTCTCGGGGTCTGCTTTGCTTTGGAATGACCCCGAGATTGTAAAAGTCTTTGCTCCCTAGCCCGCCACAGCCAAAGAAGGAGTCTGGAATGCTTCGGATCACATTCTCAAGGTTGTTTATTTTTCTTTATCTATAACATTCTTTCTCTGACCTGTCAAGGTCTGGCTAGCAAGGAGGCCATGGCATTCTGCTCTGCCCTCTCGGGTGGTGTTTACCTTTTATATCAAAAGTTACATATAGTCTGTTTACAATTTCGTGCCAATACCTATCATCTATGTTGGACAGTGTGTCTCTACCTTAAACCAATAGAAAAGTGTCACCATCACACCAAGACATGGAGGACAAGGCAAAGGAGAAGAAGGCTGGGACAAGCCCAAATTCCTCCATCTTGTACTTCCTGAATCACATTCTAAAAATCCCAAAATTCTACTTTTTCACTCTATGTCAATTCAGCTACTACACTACTCAAACCCTTGTGACTTGTAATTCCTCACACGAAATTGACAGCTTTTTCCACGGGCTAAAATAAAAAACACAGATGTTTTTGACTTCATGCCAGGGTCTCCGAACTCCCTGCCAGGGTCTCAAGACAGCCAGGGAAGCCAGAGGGATTTCCTGGACTCCGACACAGGCCCAGATAAATAAATGAATCCTAATACCCCCTATATCTGACATTTATATGTACACATATGCACACACAGGTAGTATACACATATAGACCAGGACAATAGGCACTTGCTTTTACTGTTTTTATTATTTTAGTATTACCTTTTTCATGTCTTTCCAAGGCAATGAGTTTAGTATCACTTGTATAGAAAGGAGATGGAAAACACTAGAAACCCATGAAACCTCCTAAAGGCTACGTTACCCTGCAAGAAGTCAGGTAGAAAAACTGTATGTTTCATGTTGCTTCTTGCTTTAGTGTGATGAATCTTTAAATATTTAGAAAATTTTGTTTCAGTCTCATGGAAATTTATAATGTAAACATAATATTGCAACTGAATATAGGCAGGTCTCTATATACTGAATATTTAAATTTAAAAGGACAGTGTGATTGGAATATAATGGGAGAAGACTCCAAAACCAGCCAGATTCAAGTTTCAAAATGATTCTTGACCGTATTGACTAGATTCGTTAACAACACACATTGCTAGTAGTTAGCATTTAATCACTATCAATCATACCTGACAAGCTTATTTTAAATTAGTTACAAGTTTACAATGCCACTGAAGTGATACCATTTTAGTTCATACTGATAGCTATAATCCATCAGTCTGGGGAACAATTTGAGAGGGAAAGCCATAACGGTGTCTGTCACATTCTTTTCTCCTCATCCCTCCCTGTAAAACACCATTGGTATTCTGTGTTTCTCTGCCTCTTCCCCAAAAGAAAATTGGGCGATCTCAGCTTCTCTTGACATTTTTTTTTGGGATGAGGGCTTCTTCTGGTTTTGCAAATTCTGCAGGATTATTCTGGTTCCATCAGACACCCTGCCTGCCTTTTCTGCGGGATTATTTTGATTTTACCAGACATCTTTCTTGCCGACTCTGCATCCTTAGTTATTATCTTGCAGAGTTTAATACTTGTGCATTTTTTTAAAGCACACTGTTTGTACCACTGCTTCACAACTCCATCTGTGTCTTTGCCAATTAAGGCTATTATTTATATATTAAAGCTGAGCTGCACTGCAAGATGTTATTAATGTTCTTACAATGTGAAAGTATGCTTATGTACTGTACCTGGTTATGTTATTTTACTGTGCTTATGTCTGTTACAAGAAAGTAAATTCTAATTTTCTTGCTTAATAGGCATTTAGTTACTGCATGCAACAGGCATCATTTTTGGCTACAGTAAAACCAAATCATGTTTGGAAGCAAGGACATTTTAACATAACTTGAAACTTGGTCCCATACATGCATCAAAAAAAGTTTAAATCTCTAGCTGAGTTCTAGTGAGATTCAATTTGTGTTTAAAAGGAATGTCTTGTAATAAGTTACTTGAGCCTCGGTAGAACCTAAGTGGTGTATTTAGCAGACACAAACTGAAATGCTTCTGCAGAAGAAAACTCAGATGTATGTTCTGAAAAGTTAGGCAAGTATGAACTTTATTCACCACTGTGAAGAATGAAGTCTAGATGGCAATTACTGAGTTTAAAACAGCTCAGAATAATGAGAGTTTACCTTGATCACAGTCGTAGGAATCCTGACAATCACAAAACTGTTCTGAATCTGTCTGTGAAAACTGTGGTGACAAATTTTTTCTATATTTTTTTCTTAATATCTATTCATCTAAATGAGTAAATTATAATTTTTCACAGGTAATTTATTTGAAAAATTGAAAAAGATATTTGGAAAGATCATTTCATTGGATGAAAGAAGGAAAGTATTGCTAAATGTAAGCAGTTTGTAGTATTGAACATGCTGAATCTCCTGTACAGTTTTTGAAAACCTTCCAAAACTCCGTACATAAGTTAGCTTTGTGTGCTTAGGAGACAACTTCAAATCACTCAAGGCAGCTAAGCAGCAGATCACTTTTGGCTGTTACTGTGTTTGGCTTTATTGGCATGCCATATCTTTCTATTATTTACAATTTAGCATTGAGCACTGTAAGGCTCCAGAAAACTCACTCAATGAGGCTATTAAAAGGGCTTATGGTTGTTCCTGTACTCTGAATTAGAGGCACAGCAGAAATACTAACAAGATGTCAGAACAACAAAATAAGACTTTTTAACTTTAGAAAATCAGAGAACTTTGGCAAGAGGTTTAGTGCAACATTTAATCAACACAGAGAACTTCTAAAGCATTAACTTAAACCATTTAACTTCACAAAGTCTAAGCCCATTTGATTTTAAGTTCTTCAGAAATTTCAGGAGGAGGGAATTAGAAGAAGGAAAATGATAAAGAAAGAAAGAAAAGATATAGAAAAGGATACATTCAGTTACTAACTCCTGGGTTTCAGTAGTGCTCAGCTGATAGAAATTCCAAGAGGAAATAGGGTCAAGACACGTTCGCCACATGTTTGGTCTTAAATACCCCTTGGCCTTCCTGGATTCTTCCTCTATCTGGGACTTCTGGTCATTTGGCAACTCTGGGGCTTAACTGGGGCTCCAGGGCTGGGGTGTGAACCATTGACTCAGCTGTGCCAGTGATTGGCATGCCTGGCAGGGCTGGAATACAGAATCTAAGGGGTGGGGGGTGCAGGACATGGCATCACCTCAACAGAGCAAGGCCTGACCTGCCCCTTTCCCTAGACACATGCACCCCAAAATGTCTTGAGACATAAAACTTTCCAATCTCTCATAACCATCCTATGGCTCAAGGCATTGGCTGGGACAACAGTAATGGTACCTTTCCTCTCATGGCATCTCTGGGATCCTAACCTCATAGACAGAGGTGAAAGGAAAGAAGAGTCTTCATAATTGCAGGTAAGGTGTGATGCAGACCAGGATCTGGAAGGAGAGTTCATGAACCAGTCTTTCAGCTGCAGTGATCAAAGAGTCCAGCAGATTGGATGGGGATTTTGTGTTTCCTGTCTGTCACAATGACATGCAGACTTCCTTGCACATTTCTCTTCCTCTTCCCTCCCTTCTACCTTTCCTCTCTCTTTTTATTTCTTTGACTATGGCAGATATGTAGATTATTATCTTTTTAGTTTTTATGTAAAAAAATGTGGATAGTGTGGGTAACATGTAAGGTCTGTCACAGGAACTCAGGTCTAAGTTAGCAGCTAACGGTCTGGTTAGTCCTGAGTTTCCTGGCTCAGGATAGAAAATTAAATTGTTGGTTTCAAATTATACAAACTGAAAATTTGGAAGTCAGCTGCAAATTAGTTTAGAAAATAGATATATTTTATAAAAGCACTTGAGGTTTCTCTGCATATTTTGTGTCTGAAGTGGAGACCAATCACTTCTTTGCATATGAAGAACGCTTGAATTGCCAACCACCTCCTGATTTGTGATACTCTGCTACCCATTGTAAGAATATCCCTGTGACATTATTAGTTAAGCACAGCTCCATCCAAGATTCTCACATTCTTAGAAGTAGTTTTTTACAGCCAGCTAAATGACAGAAACCCTTGGAGGATTTTCTTATGGTTCTTTTTTACTATTTCAGGCTACAAATAGGTGTAAATCTATGAACTTCAGTTTGCAGATACAGAAAAAGAAAGCTTTGAGTCATAATTTAATTCATTGTTACACTGGTGTGGCCATACAGAAGAGTATTGGAATATTTTGAAAAGTAACTGTGTCAGTCAGGGTTTGGAATCATATGTATGTTTTTTTTTTTTTTTTCATATATTCCCAAGGCCAATTTGGAAGGAAAGGGATACTGCTAACCTTCATTATGCCAAGTTGCACAGGACACATAAATTTTCTTGACCATCAAACTACATAAGACTTAAGGTCTCATAGCTAAGTTAACTCAAAAATATTTATAATTATTATTCTTATAGCTCATTTATACCATAGAGAAATAGAAATATCCATGTATTATAGAGAAATGTTTCATATTGGAGAACTGGTTTCATTTAAGTAGAGATCAAATATTTTATCAGCTTCAGTGAAACCAAGAATTCATTAAAGACTATCAGACCCATGTTGCAAGTAAAATTTAACAGAAAAATAAATTCTTGCTTTCACCAGATGCGCTGTCCTTTCCTTATACCAGCACACTGGGATCATACGTGTTTTGGGAAAATCTCCATGCATTGCAATGTATGAAGTGAAAAATTGAAAGATACAAAAAGCAATATTTCTTTTTGTAAAACAAAATAAGAAACATCTAACCTGGTGAGTTTTTATAGGTTAAGTGACACAGATGTTTTAAAAAGGTGTATTATTTTTCTGCAGAAGAAATTTCAGTTTTGGAGAGAATAAAGTCAATTATTCTTACTGTATCAGGAGTTTACCCAAAAAAGGTATTTTGTCTTGCAATCTAAAAACTAGTTTCATGAGTAAAAGGCACAGAGGAGGTGAGATCAATGGTGTTTTGAATATTGGTGGTAGGAGATATATTACTAGTTTCAAGAATGTGTATAATTGTTAGTGTTAGATGTGACTTTTTGTTGCAGGGTTTGGGGTTTTCTTTTTTTAAATCTATGGTTGCATCAGCTACAAAGGACAAATGAAATTACTGGAAGATCTTTCCAGTTCAGATTTAAGAGCTCATACTTGAAAAATTACTCTTTGTATTCTCTGTTCTAGTAAAGCAATTTGATATCTGCATTGAAATGCATTTTCAGTTAATCTTTGTCTCGAGGCCAGTAGAGCACTGTGAATGTTAAGTGTTCTTTGGCTAAAACACTGAGCACACACCACAGCCATTCCTGCTGTGCTGAAGACCAGCTGGGAAAAAGATATGTAGTCTGAAGTTAAAATAGTCAGAACAGGTCCCCTACTTGATAACAGCTGAGTGCTGTAGTCAAATACAGCTATTGCAGCAGGATTCTATTGATTTATACTGGATAAAACTGGTGCTTTTATCAAACAGTTTTGTGGCTACTCAGCAGTCTGTGTCAAGCCATAGGCAAAGATTTTCAGGAAGTTCCTGGCATCCAGAGAGACAGAGAAAAACTGGTTATTATACCAGGCAAATCGCTCAAATCACTTAACAGCACGCCTTCCTCGGTCAGATGGAAAGCACATTCACATTATTTGGATTATACTGCAAGCTAGCACAGCAGAAAGATTAGGCCTCCCAATTTTCCAGGTAGTGTTTAAAATCTTTTCCCTAGCTAAAGGATATAGCTGACAGTTCACACTCCAAAGTCAAGTTAATCTGTAACATTATCCGCCCATTTTGCACTGAGCAGTCCCCAAAGCAGTTTGTAATATGCATATGAACTGAACCATTGTTGTGATCAAATTTTAAATACCCTTGTGAAATAGGAAAGAAGGAAAGATAAAATAAAACCCTGCTGCTCTGGTACTGAAGATTGACAGCAAAAGAAAAAGTATTGCTTCATTGAGTGCATGGCTATGTCTACAGTGGCTGCATTAAGTTGCTGGTGGGACTTCCAGTCCCTCCTCTAATGCATGGCTAATAGCTCAGCTCTGTAGAGTCTGGAGATGAAGCTTTCCTATTTCAGAATATTATGAAGTTGCAGTGGTGTGAAATTAGAGTGATAGTTATCGTAAATTTGTTTTGGACAAGGATACTTGGTTAATAAAGCTCATGAATGCTATTCCACATGGTAGGTGTTTCACAGTAGCTCACTGCTGCATCAGCAACAATGCAAAGTGATAGCAATATATATTACATTTTCTGAATTTGGTGGCTTTTAAAATGATTTCTTGTACTGGAGATCATACATCTGTTTGAAAACAAGAGGTGAAACTGAGCACAAGGAAACAATTGCCATTATGGCAGAAGGTAGAAAACAACACATTGTTGTTCAGTCTTCTGCTGGCATGTTGCCCTCTTCTAGAGTGATTGACACCATAATTATTTATACCCATTTGCTTCATAGCAGTGAAATTCACTCCTGACTTTACTGTGGACTCAGAACTGATCCCATATGAAAAACAATATAATTCACTTAAATAACCTCGGCACCATAAGTATGTCATGAGATTAGTAAAAGCTTCTATACTTGACAACTCTTTTGTCAAATTTAAGAGCTCTCTGTAGGTATAGTCTCAACTATAGTATGAATAAATGAATTTTTAAAAGGGAATAATTTGTGTTATTGCTGGTTATATTCTTTCTTTGTGTTTTTAGCTTTTTGCTCTTTCTTATAATTGCCTATACTATGGCTTATTCTCACAAAAAGAAAGTTAGACAAAAATAATTTTTCTCTCTTTGCCTTACCTGGGCTTGGCAAAACACAAGTATTTAATCCAGGTTTCCTCACAGAGCAACAGAGAAGTCTAAAATGTATTAGCCCCACCCACCCCTCACCCAATTCAAAAACTGTACTTATAGTATTACTTTGTTATTCCTGTTGTTTGACACACTGTGTTTTAGGAGTATATTCAAACAATCCTGTAATTCAAACAATGGGAGCTGAAAGCTCATTTGACACTTTTAGAACCAGTGCAGCTTATTCAGTATTGAGAAGATTTTATAGCATCATCTTTTCTCCCAAGGCTGCATTGGAAGTACAAAGACATCAGCTTTTCAAACTCCAAATACTTTGGTAAACATCACATTAACAATTAAAAAAAGCTCATAATTGTGGGGAAATTAAAGTAAGCAATGATGGAATTTCCACCTACTATTACACAGTCTTGGGATTGTTAATATAAAATGTAGTCAGCAAAAATGTTCAGTATCAGTTTGCTTTTAACTGATAAATTAGAATGATGAATCACAGATGTTGTAACTAATATGAACAGTGTTGATTCCTAGCCAAATCCAAATGCAGTTCATAGTGGCAAAATTCTAGAATATTACTGAGTTCTTGTGATGATTGGAAATAAATGTAAAAAAAATAGTGTTACCTAGTTGGGAAAAATCAGTAATGAGACCATTAGTTTAGCAATACTATGACATATGTCTTCAGTAATTTACTTACTTCATTGTGAAAGACTTTTTTAATGTTAATATTCATGTATTTTATCTTGAAATAAATGTAATTATAAATTCTGACAAAAAATATTGTTTTTATAGCAATTGGTCACAAAGAGTAATTCATTAATATTCAATGAAGTATTAATATGTGCAGAGTCTAGAGTGATTGTAAACTTCTTTTTGACTTTAGATGTAAATATGCTGCAGTGCGAATCTGTGTATAATTATATTAATCAGTCCCAAAGTGTATTTGAGGTTGAAATTTATATTGTTCTTTTATGTTTGACCTACAGTGGTGCAATATAAAATTATCATGACAGAGAATGGGTTTTCTAACTTCCTACTCTACAAATATAGTTAGAAGCAACTGGATTATATTATCAAGCCTTTGTTTTCTTTCTTATTTATTACCTAAGTTACAAATTCATAAGGATTTTTTCTATCTTATTTCTGTTAGAAACTTGAGAAAAGAGAGAGAGAAAGATATAATTAAGTTGTTTTTGAGAGGGATATCGTCGGAGAAACATTTGTCCTGAATTTTTGGGGATCTTTATTAGACTGTGAATATAAAACCTATTTATTTTGTTTTAAAAAAAAGAGAATAATTCGTTTTATGCATCTCTACAGCTGAAATTGGATAGAGTTGCATGTCAGCAGCAAGGAACAACTGCTTATAGTAGACTTAAATTGGTACACTTTGAAAGTGGAAGTAGGCAAGTGAATTCCTGAGCTTTCTCATAATATGGATTTCTTGACTTTTCATAGGTAGTTGGGTGGGAAATACCCAAGGTAAGGTAACATAAGTCAAACATCAAGCTCAAAAGAGTCCTTCTCTCAAGCTTCTATTGACCTGTAATGTATGATTCTAAAATATACAAAAAGCAATGTTAAGCATGCTGCATATCAAAGGTGCATCGAACCTTGCCATTGCAGCTGCTGAGCTTCTTTCAGACCTTATCATAGAATCACAGGATCCTTTAGGCTGAAAAAACCCTATAAGATCATTGAGTCCAAACACTACCCCAGCATTGCCAAGTCCACCATTAAACCACGTCCTGAGTGCCTCAGCTACTTGTCTTTTCAATACCTCCAGGGTAAATGACTCAACCAGTTCCCAGGGCAGCCTGTTCCAATGCTTGACAACTCTTTCCATGACAATTCTTTTCCTAATATTTAATCTAAACTTCCCTTGGCACAACTAGAGTCCATTTCCTGTTGTCCTTTATTGTTTCTAGATTGTCAGGAGAAAATTGAAAATTAAGAGAGAGCAAAAGGTACATACACTGCAGAAATGCCCATATTACCAAAAACAATTTGGGAGATCAGCAAGTAAAGGACACCTGCAGCTCTCAGCAGTTCTTCCTGGAAGATTACTACCTGCTGAGAAGAAGAAAAGCTTGTATCACTGTAGGAGGACATCACAGAAGTAGGTCAAATGCCCACAGGTGACTGACCAATATGGATATGTTAATACATGGATCTTGCTCATACATTTTCTTTCTGTTGGTTAGGGGTTTGATTTTCTCCTTTTTTTTTACCCTTTTTTTTAAGAAGTATCTTAGTAGTGGGCTCCTTGCAACTTGCCAGCCATCTGTCATTTAGCAGAAGTCTTTTGATAGCAGAGTATTTCCAGTATGTTGAGCCCTGCTTGTTATTCAATTCAACTTCACTATTATGTGACCTTTAGTAGTAAAAACTGCATACAATATTTTCACGTGAAAGGATAACCGAAAGAAGTCTTCTTTGAAAATGGTATTTCATGATAGAGCAGTTACCTGCATTGCCAAATTTGACAAACTAAGATTGTTGTTTTTGAAGCTGTAAGGAAATGTAACTTATTTTCATTTTGTAAAGATATTTTGAAAAGGTAATTTAATTCACTGTACTGTTACAAAACATAGATCTTAATAGCTTGTATACATTTCAGCATTCCAGTTATGATTAATTTAGAGAAAACTGATTAAAAGACTGTAGGAATTTTTCAAAAAAGGAACAATGGAAGCAGTGATGGAGTTTATGAGGACTCAGGTGTTTAACAGCCATGAGCTTTTGGTTTCATGTGGAAAACTGTAAAATAATTTCAGCACAAATACAAATTCAAATCATGTTTTCAGAGCCAAAGTATACAGATTACGTTAAGCTTTCACTGTTATCTGGCTTCAAGCTTTTTCATTCTGTGTTCAAGATGGCAGAAACACGGTTCTGAGCCATTTTTTAGAACACTCTAAAGTTTAGTTTTTTTGCATCTAAAATCTCATGTTGATTTAATACATAGGAAAACTTTGATCCTATCTGATCACATCTCAGTAACAGATGCTTAGGGGATCTTTTGTACAGATATAGCACCCAAATCTCTTTCTCTATCAGTAAAATGAGATTCTGTTTAACATTAGTAAGGCTATGCCCATTTATTTTGGTAGACAATTTGCCCCACAGGATTTATCAAGGAGCTTCAGCTTTGCATTTCCTATATCACTCATGCTAGAGAATGTTCTTTTTGTCCACTTTGAATTGGTTTTCTCCAGCAGAACACAGACTGCTTTTTTAGCTGACCTTTCAAATCTGTTCTGGTATGTCCAGTTGAAAAAAAAATAGCTCTCATAACAATACTCCTTAATTAAAACCTGTCCAATTGTATATATCTCCTCCCACACCTCTGAAAACAAACCAAAAAGAAAAAAAAGGTAAAACAAGAGGAACTCTGTGAAATGGCACTCCAGACGTTGTATCATTTTAACACTATGTCATCTACATACTGTGAAGATCTTCTCCTGAACTCTTACAGTGCCACTTGCTTACCTGTAACTTAATTGCATGATATTGTCAAACAAGTCTATAACCTTGTCGTGTTTCCCTTTTCACATCCAAAGAGTGTGGCCGGATGAACAGTAGGTCTCCCCAGCTTACTTTTCAAGCGGGAGACAGGTTTGACTTAGCGATGCTGCTAACAGCTAAAGCAGGCTGAGGGCACTGCTTAACTGGCTGTCACTAATTGAAGGGAGAAGACTAATGGCCACATGTAAAATTTCCACAGTAATGAGAGCACTGCACTGACACTGCTGTGCTGCTCTGTGAGAGACTTAAATGTTTTACAGGTATGGCAAGGCAGTACCATTCTCAATCCCCTCCACCCACACAGTCTAAATGTCATAATGTAGTGAACAAACTGACTTGGCTGAGGAATTTCAGGCAGCTTCTTTTTCAATTCAAAAATAGAAAGAAAATTTGGCCTAGTGGAAAAGCCCCGACGAGCTGCAACTCAGTGCCAGGACCACCACTTAACCAATGTCTAATGACAACCAAAAAAATATCTCCATGCAGACAACAGCAATTGCAGAGTCCTGGTAATGCCACGTTAACAAGATTGCTTACATGACTTTTTAAGATATGCTACTTTCATGACAGAGACATGACTTCACCAATAAATAACTAACACAGTAAATTTACCATGAAGAGGAGTAGAGGAAGAACCGACCCCAATGATTTCAGTGTAGAAAGGAAAGACTGGACAGCATCTGCCATCTCCCATAGGAAAAATCAACAGGTTTATTTTAGGAAGATGAAACAAATCACTGCAATGTAACACAGGAGAGAGCAGAATTATCTCTTTAGACTTTCTAAAAGGTGTTGTTAAATAGCTCCAGTCTGCACTCAGATTTAGTATAAAATATGTTTTTCTCAGCTATACAGTATATTCTGGCTTAGAAATTCATTTTGTCAACATGAGCATGTTTACTGTTGCTTTCAAACTCCCTAACTAACTGGCTTGGCAGACAGGCAGCTCAGCTACAGAGAAATGTGGCTCAGCAACTGCATCTCCCTGACTGCTTCATAGAGGGAAAGGAGGAGAAATCATCTGAAAATTTATAGCTGCTCAGGGCAGTCTCACTGATCATTGTCCACCCTTACACATATCCCACTCTAAGGAAAGTAATGAAGATGCTAATAAGGTATGAATGGTATACTAAGATGCATGAGTTAGAAAAAGAAGAGGAGGGTGTGATATTCCAGGTAATTTGGACAGGTTTATACATTTAGATAACTGTCAGGAAGATATTCAGCTAATTCAGAAAATTTACCTTTGTAATTTATTCTCATTGTGTTCCTTCAGACCTGAAGATATTCACCTTTTAACAACCAAAACACTACAATTAGAAAGCCCTTGCCAAGATTTTAACATAGAAATATTTTTGTAACATTCATTTGGCCATCCCTTGTTACTGAGCTCATAAAGTGCTTCTTCCAGACTAAGGACAAGCCATAGGTGACATAAATACTTCTTAATTAATATCTTAACATCAGAAGAAGCATAAAACGGTGTTTATGTGCAAAGAATCATCAAGGTCATATAGTTTGTGGAAGAATGTAGCTTTCAGATCACACAAGGGTACTTGCTTGGTATTGCCTCTTCCATTTGGTCCTATTGCAAAACTTGAAACTGTCTCATTTTTAGGATTAAGGTAAACATTTGAACATGCTTTAAATGCTATTCCAAGGGAAAACCTTTTTCTTTCTACTTTTTCAACTTAAGAACCATTAGCTTATACATTTTCTCACATCACTATTGAGATATCACCACTGCATCAGTATTTCTCTTTTTCTGACTTTGGTCCTACAAGTCTATGGAAAAAATCTTAGCTGCTCTCGTCAATCAGAGGTATATGGTCTATGGCACTATTTGTATATTTATTTATTTTAATCGGAATTATGGACTAGCAAATTATACTTCCTGGGAAAGAAAATTTAAACACCCAAATCTTTAAAGTAACCCCCTTTTTGTCACTAAGAGATACATTAAGCCTGGATTTTCATACTATATGTATTTTTTAATAATTCTCTAGTTAAATTGCCTGAAATGCAATTTAATATCTTTGGAGACATTGCTCCTCTCTCTTGAGATTAGAAGTAAGCTGCTTGTGGGGTAGGTTTGGACATCATGCAAGAACTGGTGTTTATATGCACGCAGTGTGCAGAGATTGCAGACATTTGTTTGACTGTCATTTGCTGTAACACTTAAAAAAGTGGTAGGATGCTACTGATAAAAAAAATTTGCATGAGGGCTAGTCACTGAATTCATATAGGATGAGGTATTCATAGAATTATGGTTAAAGGACACATAGAATTAGTTGAAGAGGTGGGATATCCCTAGCTGTTCTTTACAGTAAATCTCAACCTTAATCCACAAAGATTCTTGGAGCCTCTGAAGGGGCTGGCTGATAGTGGTGACTGTTATCCTAAAAAACAGATGGCAAAGTGAGTGACACCTATAAATGCGCAGGCTGTGTTACTTCACTGACAAGATGCTAAGCCCTTCTGGCACTAAAGTAAAAAGACAGGTGTTTTTGACACAAAAAAAGGAGTATTGAAACTATGCCTCAAGCCATGTGGAGAGTTGAAGCCAATTTTTCAAGTAAAAGTAACTAAAAATCTAAATTGGGGTATACATGTGAAAGCACGACAGCTTCAGACCTTCCCCATCAATAAGTTTTGATGAGTTCTAGTGCCTGTCTTGTGCCTGTAGAATTGGCTGATCGTCTTTCAAATTAAACTTTAATTTTCAAGGCTTGAATAGATGGTAGCTTTGCTCCGGAAATCTTGTGCAGCTCATTTCCAAATGAATGAAATGGGAAGCAGTATTTTTGGACTTACCTTTAAGTTTGGTGATAAAATTCTTCAATTGCCTTTTGGTCTATCTTAAATATAGTATGAAGATAATCAAGTATTCATGTACCACATATTATAATTGTAATTAACAATGTCAGGTTTAAAAATTCATGTGCCATCAGGGGAGACATAATTATGTGAAAAACAATATAATGAGAATATTTACTTTAAAATCCATTATCACTTCAACAGATGACTTTGTTTGAAAAGATATTGAAGTTAATAGCATTTAATCTACTTTCTTGAATGTAGTGGTATTATTTTTCATTACCAATGAAAATAAAGTTTCAGTAATCAAACACTACCAGATGGTAAAATCTCCAGTACAATTTTTTCTCAGAAAAATTAGGCTTCTATCTTTTTCTCTGCTTCCCAATTTAAGACACTAATTTGTGTTTATGTATGAAAGGGACCTGTTAAGTAATAAAAACTGCATCAGGTATTCACCAAAATCAAATGCAGTTGAATCCACTTAGGGAAAAAAAAATAAAAAGCTTAAAAAATACGATGAAATGTGCCTTCTGTTTGTTCCCATGAAGTGAAAGGATCACCTGCATGAGTTAAAAACTTTCTTTTCATTTGTGTGACAAGGCTTTTATGTATTGAGTAATCTGCTTCTGGTTTTCAACAAGTACAATGTCCATTACAGTATACTAAAAGAATAGTGCCAGATTATTTTGTCCTGTTCCCCTTTTTTCCTTCATTTAGCCACCATAATCGTCTTCTTGGCAAATAGTCTTCTTGCACATTTAGACTTGTTTCAGCTGGCTGATTTGTTATAAGAGTCCTGGTGAAAACCATGTGTCCAGCGCTATATGTAACTGATTGCAGCACACTTTAGCAATTTATGCTGGGGGAAGTGAACAAAATTGTGATTAGAGGGTGTAGCTATTTCAGTGACAGGTGCAGAACAACAAATGCAGTGAATGACCATTTGCTCATTAAAATAAACATAAGACCACTTTATTTTATTGTTATGTTCTCATCCAGTGTCAATGATAGGAAAGTGACATTTAACACAAAAAAACATTTCTGGGTCCTAAAGAAGCCAGCACCAGAGAAAGCGTGTCTCCATTGTCTTCTGTTGGGGTAGTCACATAGAAGGGAGATATCCTTTCAAGACTTTTTTCTTTCTTCATTTTCCATTTGAGCAACGCTGGACAACATCTTGAGTGTAGGTACTGGAGATAGAGACTTCTCTCATCTCAGTTTGTGCTTGTACTGTTAGGCTGCCTCATTTGCTTTATTTAATGACTAAGAATGCTACATTTTTGATTTTACAAGTTATTTCTGTAGGAAGAGTGGAGAATATTTATATTGTATCCAGGCGATCAGGGCTTCATTACAGACTGGGAGGAGCAGGTTTTCTGGTTCTTGAGTAACTATCATAATAACATAATTACTGTGCTTAAACCAGTCACCATAACACCTTATTTTTATGATAGCCATGTTTTTAAAAAAATAATTATTTATTCTAGGGATGACTGTAATTTACGGGATTTCACTTACAACATTCAAGTGAATTCTTATTCAATAAGCAGGTTTATTTTCATAGTCATAACTTGAGATATGATGAAACTTGCATGATTTTACTGCAGTTGTTAATACCAATAACTCCTGATTCTTTTTTTATATTTTTCCTTGCTGTTTATGCACTTCTGTTATGCACAAGACTGTTTCAGTTGTGTTTAAACATCATTTACTACTGCAGCATTTCTCAGAATAGTTCTTTTAGTTTGGACTTGCTTATTTGTTTCTTCATAAACTGCATAATATGTTGATATGTTTGATAGATGACTCTTCTTCTAATCCTCAGATAGTTTGTTTATGTTTTAATAGTTTACCAGCTAATAAGTGTCAGAAATATAGTATTGCTCATGAAAAAGTAATTTCCATTTTATGTCTTATAATTTTTACTAACAACATGGAACAGGGGACTTGTTTCTCAGACATCATCTCTTTAATACTGTGATGTGCATATGGATGTCTTTTAGATAAATGTCAAATTTAAAGTATTCTGTGGTGCTAGTTCTTTTTCAGTAGTTGCAGACTTTCATCCATGTAATTCATGGTATTTCATGACTATCTAGAGGGAAATTCAGCATTGGAAGATGTGCGTTTTTAATTTAACTTGAAAGAGCACTGGACTGCTTTTCCATCTGTCTTCTGTGTTTCACCCAGTTTGGTTTGCTACACACAGCTTTCAGTGAATGTACTTGTTCCCTGTATGTCCAGACTTCTGGTGACATAAAGTCCTTCATTGTGTGAAAAGTCATATTGTCTATAGGACTTAGTTCTAAGACTTCAACAAATTGCATTAACTTTAAAGTATAAAATTCTCTGACCTGTTTCCTTGATGGCACCTCTTTTTTCACCAAGGCAGCCATCTCACTTCACAGAATACGAAGCTGGAGAATCGAGTCTTAGATTCATATCATACACAGTCATTTATGTCCCCTCTGTAGTCAGGGTAGTGATACAAGTGGATCTGAGGATAAATTCTAAAAGGTTAGGTGGTGGTTTACATCTGGAACTGTGTAAGGTTTTTCCAAAGGCTAGCAGCTAAGGACATTTAGGTAGTTTACACTAGGTGACTTAAGATGTGACATCTAAAATTATATTGAGTAAAAACTATGTTTGAATTAAATTCCATTTCACTGACTTCTGTTGTTCTAAATTCTAAAGACATTGAACCAGCCTTTGTAATGTTTCTGTAAGAAGCAGAAATGTTTCATTAAGGAAATAAATTTTCTAGAAATTATTAATATTATTATTATTTAAAATTTAATTCCCAGCTACTTGGAATTAGGTAGTCTATAGAGTAATTCATTGTCCTGTTAGACAAATCTAAGTTTGGGGATGTCTCAATTAGGCAAAATTTAATTACTCAAAATGAAGTTTGCAAAGGTCACAAAGTCTAATGGACAGTATTTTTCACATGGGAATATATTTCATGAGATTAAAATGAATTCCCAATGATTTATATCTTGATTTTCTTTCTTATTTGTGTGATGGAACATAAGCACAACACTCCACTCTCTATGACTATTCCTTACCAAGCACATCATCACCTTGTGATTTTCTTTTAAATGTAGAGGTAGATACTGATGAAATATAACATAACCTCCTGGATTGCTGATATTTACATTTACAGACTTCCATCCTAGTATTTGCTGATCTCCGTGGTGTATAATTTTACATCTGGTTCCCCATGTAGATAAAAAAATATTCTCTTGAAATGCTGTATATTGAAACTTTTGGTGAGAAGATTTAATATACCATTTGTACTCTTTATTAAGTCATGCATTTCTTTAAAATTATTTAATAATTTCATATTCTTTATAGACTATTACTTATTTACTTACTTGTTTATACTGAAATCAACCTCAGAAACAAATACTCTAATTACATTTCATTAGATTACTCTGTAGAATAGTATTAAGCCATTACATATATTGACTAAAATGTTAACTTCAATTTGTTTAAACAGTGGAATGACACCTGTGTGTCAATATTACCTCTTAAGGAATGTGGATCCTGCTCTGTGCACAGACATTATGTAGGTTTCATCTAGTTCAGTATTTCACCAAATAGAACTGCTAACACATCAATAATATTATTTAATGCTTTTTTCTCGTTTATAAAGACAGGAGAGGCCATGTGATAGTCTAACATGGAATTCTTCATTACAAAGGTTGGAGGGTTTCCTCTTATTGATTGCCCCCTTAAATTAAATCTCTCTTTAGAAGAAAATACTTTTTCTTTAATTAAAATGAATGTCTCAGAAAATTTAAAAAATATTTTAATAATTAAACTTACTGCTTATATAATGTTAATGGCTTTTATTTTGATAAGTTGAAATTTGTAATCATTTAATCTTGGTGTACTTGTGTCTGCCAGACTAAAGCATCTCCTATCAGAAAATTCTTAATACAATCAAAGGTTATTGTTTGGGAGTTTTGAGATTCTCAGAGCTACAGTTCTTGAACCTTGAAGCTGTCTTCTATTGTTCTCTTATAGAGAAAACAATAATTTGTTCTCTCAAATTCTAATGATTTTCTTCCTGGTGTAGAGACAAGCATCATGTTCTAGTAGTGGTCAACCCTACATGTAATTTAAAAAACATAATGCATGGTTAAAATTCAATAGGGAAATCTGCAATAACTGTATAAGTATTTTGACTATAACCTAAGTGATGTTGTTTGCTGTCTGTCATGGTTTAACCCCGCCAGCAACTCAGCCCCATGCAGACATTTGCTCATCGCCACCTGGTAGGATGGACAGTTGGAAGAGTGAAAATGAGAAAACTTGTGGGTCAAAATAAAGTCTCATAGGTAAAGCCAAGGCCATGTGTTCATGCACAGCCAAACAAGGAATTGACTCACTAGCCTGCCTTAAATTTGCAACACCATTTCTTCATAGCCTTGTACTGGCTACTGTAGAGAAAGTGAATTCTACCCCAGCCAAAGCTAACACACAGTCTTGAATTTGGAGCTCATGTTCAGCTGATTTTCTGTAACAGTCCTCTAATCCTTCTGGATGTTACTGTTTCCCCAGCTATATAAACATGCTGCAAGGGTTTCTGTAAGTTCATTAAGCACCACCACTCCCATCCCACATATATTTGTCTTGTTTTTTTTTTTTTTTTTTTTTTTTTTTACTCATCATGTTAAAATACATGGTGTTTGATTTATCCCAGATTCCAAAATGATTCAGAATCCCTTCTAATCAGTCACTTCATTTGTTTATTCGCTTTCCACTAATCATTATTTCATCTGTGAACTTCATCCCTTCTTTCTTTTTTTTTCCCATTCATAAAAATCTGAAATCACAGTGCCAGGATTTGTGACCTGATAAATACCAGCAGAAGAAATTTGCTTGATAACAAATCTGTTTACTTTTACATTTTAACAAGTCCTAATTAGACATTTTAAAATTTATTTATTTAATGTCAATAGCTACTATTTATTTATTTATGTATTCTTCTACATAAAGAAATCTTGCCAAAAAAGAATAATATCAGTTTAGTATAATTTGTTTTCCATGAATCTATGTTATATTATTTTCTTCCTACTCATGTCTGCCTTACTTTTTTGTATCTAAATTCCTACAGATGAAATTCCTACAGTATTATTTTGCTTACAATTAGAATGAAGTTGGCTTCTATAACTTCCTATAGCTTCTCCAAACTATGGAATTTTCTTTTTATCTGTGTCACCTATTTTATTTGTTTTATGTTTATTCCACTATACTAGTTCACACCATAGTTCTTTTGATTGTAATATCTGCTTTGATATGCTATTTTCTCTTCTCTTCCAAGCTACATTTTAAAATGAGCACTGATGCATTTCTTGGTCATTGTATATTTTGGGATCAAGCAAAACACATACTTTGGGTTCTAGCAAAACACATACACAACTGTCCCCAACTCAATTTTTTTCCTTATCTGAATCTGATCCATTGAAATGTATCTACTGTCTGTACATTGTCACATTTGCATGTTTATGTGCTCTGCTCATCGCTGAACTAAGTCTTTAGCATGGAAGACAAACTAGAATTTGGGACAATAAACATTTCTTATTCATAACACTAAAAGACCAGAGATCTTCCCAAGAGCATATTATGAATAAATATTCAGCACAAAGCTCTGCATAAAATTACAGTGCAACTTACATTGCATTAGGACAGTCTGTTCCCGATTCATCCATACACAACTGTCCCCAACTCAGTTTATATGAAGATATTGAGAAGCACCTATTTCTTTCCTGAATGACCCAAACCATATCACATTAAAGATGGAAAAAAGGTTGGTGGCCTTAGCATGAATATAGCATTGTCTCTGCAGCCCTCCACTCTTGTGAACAAGAGCACGGGACTGTAATGATCACAGCTATTCAAGACCTCTTTTATTATTGTGTTATTTCCAAGAGCGCTTAAAAAAAATTGGCATCATGACAGTAAATTGGCATAGTATTCCATGAGGTGATGAATGCTTTAACCATTTCAGTCAAGTATAATAATTCAGTTAACTTTTTTAGGCATAAAATCTGTGAGTTTGTAATAACAGTGCTCAAAAGTATAATACCATTAAGCATTTAGGAAGCTATTTTCCACCACTGATATCTACAGGTTTTTGATTTGTGTCTTTTTTGTTTTATTTGTGGGGTTTTTTTTGGTTTTTTTTTTTTTTTTTGTTGGTTTGGTTTTGTGTTTGGTTTTGGTTTGTTTGTTTGTTTGTTTTTGGTGGTTGTCTTTTTTTTTTTTTTTAAACTGCAGCTTACTACGCCACTGAGCACAAAAAGCTGCTTCATTTGTTCTGCTTTTGGCTGGTGAAAAATGTTATGTCACACTTTTGGCTGGTTCCAGGGAGTATTATATCAGGTATAACAGTTAAGTTATATTTGTAAGACTGTGTGTATTCTTAAGGGATAGAAAAGAGTTATCATAGCTAATCTGATAAGTGTTCCCTTCAGTAAACTATTTCCTACACACGAAGGACAAAATTTAAGTTCTGAACTAATAAGCCCTTCAGAGATAGAGTCCCTGCTAATTATAATTTCCAGTGCTGCTTTTTTAAAATTCCTTTGTAGTCTCAGTAACCATTTTAACACCTTGTCAGGCATTCAGGAACTTCCATCTGTGCAGCGTAGTGCATTTGTGAAATAAACCCATCTGTACAGCTGATTAAAAGTTGGATGTAGGCCATGTTTTGTCTTTAGCCTGAAAGAAACAGTATTGCTGCAGCAGTTGTTGATGTAGGGTCTGAATACCAGAGTGGAATGCACAAGGCTAATGGAGCAAACTAGCTTTTAGTGTTTTCATTTGTATTTAATAATTGTTTAAAATAAAATCAGAACAAATTAAGTGTGACAAGCAAGACCAATTAGAAAGGCTGCAGAGTTCAAATCTGCAGTTAGATGCAGGAAGGAACTCTAGAGTTTCTGTTATTTCAAGTATGTATTCACACAAGGTGAATCCAAGCAAATAACAACTTGATGTTCTCTTCTTTCTCTTCTACAAACACACAAATTTATTCTGAGAATGCATGTATGTGCTTTTCATTGCTATGGTACTCAGTTTTCAGTTGCACATTGTTAGAAAGGTAGAGGAAGAGATGCAGAGTTCCTTACCTACAAACTAGGTCAGTGGGGTAATTACATCTGACTACTTGATTTGCATCCATATTTTGTAGTCAGAGATACCATCTCTCATATTTCTATTCATAATCTAACCGCCACTGCTAAAAGTTTTATGGGTACAAAGCTTACCTTCAGAAGTTTTAAGGAACTTCTCTTCTTTAGAAAAAAAAAAAAAAGAAACAACACAAACCCACCCAGCCTAGTAGGTTGCTTGAAATTTCACATGAGAAGACATGAACAGGGAGTGAATTATCCTCTCACAAATCTCATGGGTGCATGGTAAAGAAAAAAAAGAAGGGAATTTAAGAGACAGAATGGGAATCTTTGTCTTTTTTTTTTTTTTTTTTGTATTCTCAGGACAATTGTTATCACACATCCTCGTCTAGCACAGAAATGCACATCTACTTTTTGCTATCATGAGAGATGTAGTGGAATTCCTCCCACACTGAGCTGTTATATAAATAAAATAATGAAATAGGTTCTTATATATGGATCTGTGAGCTGATATTAACGCAAGCAAATAAATCAGATGCCACAGCACCACAAAAATGTACTAGGTCACATTTTACTGGTGCAATGTCAAGAACCTTTTTCCCCAGCACTGCATAAATGTGTCTAGTCTGCAGATTATTCCAATGATATGTAAGACAATGCTTTCTCAAGGATGTATGTCATGTTCATTGCTGTTGTATGGGCATGATCTTCAATGATTTCTAAATTTCAGGAGGTATAATACAGCAATAAAATAGGATTCATCACTGCATGTTTAATGTCTCCTGTGAGACCCTCTAATCCTGATACACCAGTAAAGAATTTCATGTTGCATCATATATGAAAACATGTCTTAACTTCCTTAGCAATGAGTTAGGTCTGTTGCCCTTTGTTCTGACATAAGTGTAGGACTCCATTCTAGATATCTGCAAGGACTTCCAAAGTCTGTAAAGTGAGACACTTTTTTCTGAAGTTACATAAATGGAACTTAAAATAGAACATGAACCTTAGGTTTGTTAAGTGAGAAATATGGAGGAGCTAAAGATGCCAACAATACTGTATCAAATGCCATAAATCAAAACAAAAACAAAACAAAACCCAACCAAATAAAAAAGCAAAACCTCAGATCCCAGAGTTATACTAGAAAGGAAGAATAATCCAGATGTTCTAATGAAAGAATAATATAAGTGGGGTTTATTCAACCAACCAAGATAAATAATTGTTTAAATATTAAGACTGATCTCCGTAGGTCTTTCCTAAGGTGTTTCTTACTAGGTGGAGAGAGGTGGGGCGTTTTTTGTTGTTGTTGAAGTTGAAATGTGAAAACCTGTTTAATATTGGGATGGGAAATGACAATTATAATTATACACTGCAGAATTGCTGCGCACTGAGTACTGTTTTGTTGAATACAGTTCACTGTCGATGATAATAACAATACGTCATTTGGTGAATTGTGAATTCCCTCAAGGAATTTATGATACAACCCAGGAGCTGAATAAATCCCACATGCTGGTGTCTGACTAGAGAAATGCAGCTGCCTCCTATATAGGACAAGTGTCACTAAAATATTTTTAAAACACTGTGTTTGAAATTTCAGTTTCAGATTATCCAGTTAAATTGGTTTGAATGCACTTTTTTTTCCCCCACCCAAGTCACGGTTTAGTAACGTGCAGGTGAAACGATGATAGACACGGTTTTCCTCTCCTTTTCCAAACACGTTTTTGGTCTACATAGTGCTGAGCCATTGGCTTTGGGTGTATCCTCTTTCCATTCTCACAGGTGCAAAGGGCAATTCATTCAGGTATAATCTAATAATTACCATTATTTGAAGAGATTTTCTTTAATGTCAAGGTACATGCCTGGTGACTCATATTCTGGTTTCTTTAATAGGCTAACAGCAGAAAGCTTTCTCATTCCATGTGGATTGAATGACTAAAGGTGCTCCAGGGAAGTACTATACTGAAGACAACAGAAAGAATTAATTTAAGCAATGTCATATGTAAATCCCTGTTGCCTTTTCACACCAGAATGTTAATTCTAGGGATATGAACCCACTGGAGTTTGTGTCAGTCTACGACAGGATAATGTAGAGGCATAGCACAACTGAGGGAATAACTTTTAGATTTGAATAATGCTGACTTCAATATGATAGTGACAAATTCACCAGTGGTTTACACTGGTGTAACATAGTATGTCATTTGGGTTATAAACTGAATAATAAAGAGAAGAACTTCTCTCATTATTTTTGCATGAATCATAAACAAGGCATTTTTATATACAGTCTTATTTATGCAGTGTAGTATCAAATCAAGCTGAATGTGGTAAAAGGTTTTGGGCGTTGTGTTTGCAATCAACAAATTTAAGGGTCTAAAGCTTAACATTTATGTTTTGCCTCCCCCAATATATTTCATGACCAGACATCTTTTTCATCCAAACTGTTTAAACAGCTGATCCAAACTCATTAATGTAACGGTATTTTAGCAAAAGTCATGCTGATAACTATTGATTCATTGGTGCCTGAATCCAGAAGGCATATAGAAATAGTTAGAAACAACTGACAATCTTTGCTTTGAATGCATTGCACTTATAAATATTTTAATTTTTTTAAGAGATTTTTGTGTTTTGAGTGACCAAGATTATTTGGTATTTTATAAGGTTTCTAGGAGATTTACTTTATTATTGTATGTTTATTTCTCACACCAAGTTGCAAATTAGTTGACACTTACCAACAATGTGTTTATTGTGGTCTTACAAAGTAGTGGTGTTGCACTAAACTTATCACATAATTTCATTGATTAAAACTGACATCTGTAGTTATGACAATTAATGTATCACTCCATGGTATATTTTGAGTAAGATGAAGTGAGAGAGTTTTTTGGAACTACAAAAAAATCTTAAACAAGAAAAGTTGCAAAGTGTACCAGACCAAAGAGCAAAGCATAGACATGGTCAAACCCCAAAAGATTCATCAGAGAGCTAGGGGAACCAAGAATCTGCCCATCTGTAGGATATGATATTTTGGAATGTTACTGGCCTGGACAGTTTTTTCATACCCTGATTCATCTACCTCATAGATTCATATTACTTGATGGAGTTTCGCGGCTGCTCTTTTACTTTTGTCTGCCCTGGTCAGCTCCCGAACGCCTGGCTTGGGCATCTCAGCTTTTCGTCGGGGCCGGGGCTCGCCGCAGTCTCCGGGCGCTTTTGCTGTCGCGCTCCGGGGTGGGTTGTTGGCCGTGCTTTGCCGTCGGCGCGAGGGAAGAAACAAAGAGGCAGGGAATTCGTCCAAATCCGTCCGCGTGGTGGCTGGATGCTTTATTGGCTGCGAGAGCTGCGATGGAAAAACTGCAGCCGCTCCCAGCTTCGCACGGACGCAAATGGCCTCGAGCATGCTGAGGAGTGGGATGAAATAGGGAAGGGACAGGGCGGACGGGGAGCCCTCCCGCCCAATGGGTACAGACATCGCGGTGATGACGTGTACTACAGTGACCAATGGGAACACGGCAGGGGCGGGCACAGGGCTTTGGGGTGAGTGGGACCGTGAGAACGGGGAGACGGGCACGGAAACCACAGGAGTAGGGGAAAATCCGGGGGATGCACGAGGGTACAGAGAACTGGAAAACTAACAAAGAAAAAACCCATAATGTGAACCCAAACCTGGGATGCAAAAGAGTTTAAAATGAAGAAAAATGAGGATCCTGAGCTGTAGCAGCAACAGAGAGGAGGTAGGGTAAAACAGACTAGAACTAAGGCACATCTAAGCATTGTCTCTCAAACATACAGTAGTGGGTGAAATTCCCTGAAATACCTATGATCTGAGGTAACTGTATCAGGCTTGTAGAGTAGTTCTTAGTAATGAAAAAACTCATCACCCCCTAAATGAATAACTACAGGTTGAATATGCAGATAGAGCCCAACAGTGGGAGCTGGACAGCTTGACAAAGACTGCAAAAGAGAAGTGAATGTGAATGGCTTGAGATCTCGTTAAAAAATAGGAGTGCATTGGAATAGCCATGGTCTGTACCATACATATGCAGAGAAGCACCTTGCAACATGTTTAAAACCCACTGAAGTAGACATCTCAAAAGCATTCTTCAAAATTTTCTAGATTAGATTTCTATCAGTGATTAATCACACTGATAACTTTCTGTATTTTTTGGGTCATATAACTTTCTTCACATCAAAATTACCAATAAATTCAATCCCGTGTGTACTCCATGGTGTTTTTAAACAGTTAAAGAATTCAAACTTCTCAATAGTTTATATTAATCGCAAAAAATAAAGATGGTGAGTTAGTGCTGAAATATGTTTTTTTGCAAGCAAATAAAGTTAGTAATTGAAAAGAATTTGGCTTTATCTTGAATATTATCATTAAGGAAGGAACACATGGAGTTTTTAGAAAATACAGAATTTATTTCTTCTGCAGGTGTCTTCCAACCCCTGAAGGGGGATTAAAGCATAGACACTGACCACCTTTGTGTTATATTAGTAAACCTTTCCACTGTGCTTTTCAAGTTTTTCAATGGACACACTATTAGTCTGATGGATGCCAAAGTTTCTATTACTTTTGTATTATGGTATTAAACTGTTTCAGTATCAAATTATTTAATTGAAATTAGTGCTTGGAGAAATTCTGAGAAGCAGTTCTTCTTTGAAGCAGTTTATCCAGTCTTTAGATTCTTTTTTTTTTTTTTCCTTATCTATTGTTGTGTTCTCAGGGTATATTTCTCTTGAAAGACATAGTTTGACTGCAGAAACTATATGTTTAAATAACACCTCATTTAAACTAATCTCAGAGAGTGAGACTGTATTTGAACTACTAATGTACAGAGTAGCTACATGTAGTTTACCGGTTAAAGTATAATGGTGTGAGCATTTTTTGATTGGTACAAATACTAACCGCAGTTGTCCACTTGGCTCCAGAATCCCATGGACTTGGGGGAAAAAATAATAATGTGGTTTTTAACTATGCCAAAGTACTTCAGGATATTGCTTTCCCAAATATTAATTCTTCTGTGGAAGATCCAGTTTCATCGTAGTGCTGCCCCCAATTAAAGCTTTAAGCACTTAACCTGTAGTTGTGAAAAAAGCAGTTTATGATGGGTGTAATCTTATTCCCAGAGGTCTAATTATCTCAGTTGGTTCCCAATTAATCCATGAAGTTGTTAGGTCTTCCTTTTAATTAGATCTGTTCTTCTTGAAGAACAGTTTTATTTTTCATATTGCACTTTATTAGTTCCTTCACTGGAACCCTGCAGGGTGGGAAATCTTCTTTGAAATGTTCTTATTTGTTTGATTGCTAGTTGATGCTTAATGAAGATGATGATCTTTACCCTCAGTTTGCATGAAAGTTCAGTTTGGAGATTGGAATACAAGTCCTTTAAGCATGAAAATTAAATGTAAATATGTACCAAGTGAGAGAGTGAAGACTTTCTTTGTTCTAAAGCCATTATTATTTTAATATTTTTTTCATGTCAAGACATAATTATCTTTGGTCCAATCTCACAAAATTGAAATTGAGGCAATCCTAAGCACATTCGGAAATAGAATTTTACTGAGTTTATATTGGTGTTTTTGTTTTATTTATTTATTGGTTTCATTAATGGGTATATTTAATAAGATGCATATATGAGGAAGTCGGACATAAAGTCTTATTTTCCTTCTCACTTTCACCCATGAAAATATCTTTTCATATAGCAAGAATTTACAGGCAGGAGTAGAAGCTACATTAAGTAGTCACAATACCCACCCAGTAAATGGAATATTATCTGAAGACTGTTGGGAATTTCACTTACCCCGCCACTTCTTTGTCAGCCCTGCATGATAGAAAGCTGTGTTGGAATATCTGACAGTGTCCTTTCCTCTCTTTCCTCTGTTGTGTATCAGTAATATTCCCATCAAATAATCAGTTTACTCACGAGAATGGTGATTCACTTCAAGGAAAAAATGTGATCATAGGTGTTCTTCCTAACTGTGGAATTTAACCAATCAATGAAACTCTATTCAATAGGTGTTGTACAGTTTCAATGACCAAAATATTTTCTTCCTGTGATACGCAATTCTTTTTTAAAATCTGCATCCCTTAGCTGTTTATTTCAGCAATAATTTTGCAGGTAGTGAATGTCAGTTCAGAATTCACCATACCCTTTAAGGATTACTCAATAATCAAGTTACAATTCTTCATGCATATATAGTAAAGTTCATGGAAGAAAGCCGTATTCATTAAGGCAGGAATAAAAATAATAACCACTCGTCTCCACAAACATACTTTTTAATGAAATTACACAGGCTATATGAATGAGAATGGATAATAATTGTAGAGACATGAGGCTGTGATATATTTTCTACAGTAATTGGTGGTGCAGTGGTGTAGTGTAATGGTGATGTAGTAATAATTTTGTGGTTCTAGGAGGAAAAATAGATGAAAATACTGGGTGAGCACATGCCTGGCTGCTAAGACATCTGTTTATTCCATCAATAATTAAGAACTATGAAAATCATTTATAAATCCCTCAGATTTCATTGTATCCCTTTAGACCTCAAACTTTGCAGAGACGCTTTGTCAGATGCTGTTCGTAAAGAGAAGGTGGTGGTATTTAGGATACTAAAGAGAACAGCAAGGAAGGGCCAAGAAATATACATTGTCTTCTTCCTGACCACTGGCTATTGATTAAAAAGTCGAAGTCTGAAAGATTGTTTCAGCTCTTCAACTTTTACGTGGGACTGTGACCAAAGGTTTTCACTCCTAAGCCATTCAGATCTTTTGCTGTAGAACAATATGGGCAGAAAAAAACTGGAATTTGCAGTCTAAGAGCTTAAATACTTTACTCTTAAGTAAAAAAACCTGATGTTTTTCTTCTTTCACTTGCAAGCATCATAAGCAGACGAGACGTGTGTGACTTGTCTTCCACCACCACCTTAAAATGAAGCAACTGATGCTTCACTTGACATATATATCATATATGACATATATGTCAAGTCTTGACATATAAACCTTATGAATTTTTAGAATTCTTCTGGGTCTGGGTCTTGTCTGGTCCTGTGCTGAATGTCCTGGAATGCAGGAACTCCTTTTACCATTTTCCAGTTTGAGTGAAGCAGTTTGTGCAGTTTCAAGCCTCTGCTCATTGTAAGCTCAGTCTCAATCAGAGAATACCAGCTGTATCTTCATTTCTAAAATTCGCTCCTGATTCAAACAAAAATGTTCATGGAGGTGAAGCTCCAGACACATGTGGGTTTTAACTGATCTGAATATAATGTAGATTTCTGGCAGTCAAAAACCATTTAGTATGCCTGAACTATTGGTACCACATTGTTAATTTTATCAGAAGCTGTATGTTACCTGATTTTCCTGCTAACATGTATTTAGTTGCAAACTCTGCAACTAAAGTAATTTTTTAGTTTCTAAGGGAAATATTTAATAAACACAACAACAAACAAACAAAATGCTTAGGGCCAGACAGAACTGTGTCAGGAAACTGAATGTGTTGTAACTAGCTTTTAGTAATTCAAGTGAGATATAACATGTTATTGCTGTGAATTTGTACCTAAGTATTTAGGTGGAAATGGTAGTGAAATGCCCAATGCTTTTTTGTGATTGAACTTCACATATTCTGGTAGCTGTTCATTCAACCATATTAGATATCCTAACATCAAGTGTCTTAATTATAGGTAATGTGTGTAACATAGGTGTATGAATATTTGTCTAACCTAACATAACATAAGGAACATGAAAGGAGAAGAAAACTGCTGTTTTAATGGAAATAACTGATACTGGACCTTGTTCATACCTAATCCACAGTGCTCACACATTACAGCAGGGCCTTCCATCCTTTTCATCTATCCTAATCCTAAACTTTTATCTTTTTGTCATGATCTCAGGTCTAGCAGACTAGCAGTTATGGAAAGCTGTTTTAGCTAATGCCATTGATGCACAAAGCAGGTGGGCACAGGGGATGAAACAGAGACAGCTGCTACGCTTTCTGTCTGAATTAGAAATATCTTTACTGATACCCATGCAACTGGAAGTCTTGGAGAAATAATATAATTTAATTTGAAAAAGCACTGTAGTGTTCTGAGACAAATAATTAGTTTCTTGTCCATACAGACAATGATATCAAATTTGCCAGTAGCTGGCATGACTCTGCCCCTCAGTTATTAATGCTCCCTTAAGTAAGTGAAAAGAAAAATCAAGTCCAGCCCCAGAGCAGTGATCCATGCCAGTTAAGTGCACTTCAGGGACAATGCGATAAAGCTGAGGTTTTGGCTGTTGGCAGGTAGATTAAAAGGAAATGAAGAAAATATTAATTTTCTGTAACTAAAAGAACTTATACAAATTCTTTGAAATCCCCAGATATTTAAAAAAATATTGTTTTGTGGTGTATATAATTTCCATTAAGTGTATGAAATTTTAAATTTGATTTTTATTAAAATGGGGTTCTTAATTATGAAGTCTAACCTCTGAAATTGCTCAGACAGACCTTTGTTCATTATGCAGTAATTAGAAAGGCACCATTAGCATCTATGCTGTGAACTTTTCAGTGTAGTTCAAGATGCACAGTAGTATAGCCAATTAAAAACATTTAAGTGGGTAAAAAAAATATTAAAGCTAATTCATTAGACCTGCATATTTTGGGGTCAGTGGTACAGAACACGCACATCAAAGCAGAAAAAGCTTGAGTTGCTAATATGCCCCAAAGCACTGAAGTGAGCAGCATTGCAGATTGTGAATTTGAGAGGTAGGGCAGCTTAGGGTACTGATTACATTGATGAGGATATGGTAATAACTTAAGCAGCTGTCAGGAAGTAGAGAGACCAAAATCCACAAGGATGTGTGGCTAACTAACAGATGCCTTTAAAACTCTTTGGTTTGTTACTGTTCAGTAAGTTAGAGGAAAACTTCAATGAGGTGACATCCACAGTATTTTGTACGTAGATTAGGGTTTTTTCCAATTTTCAAAAAACTGGTTTCTTACAGCAGCAGATGAGCTCAGAGAGATCTGATTTTAGGAACTACCAACACCTATGTCAGGTCAGAGAGAAGAAAGGAGGGAAGAAGGTGATTTTGTGGAATGCTGAATAATAAATTAATTAAATCAATACAGGGTCTTTACAATACGTAATATAAATTCATCAGAGAGGAGACAACAGTGATCTCTGAAGGTCTTTTTAAGACCAGTGTCACACTGGGTACATGCAGTCAGTTGGTCTAATGTCCAGTGGTATTGTAAATATTTCTGACTACCTGACCAAGACCTACAGGTTGAGAACCAGTAATAGAAATAGCTGGGTCAGCAACTTGAAGTTGGTAGTCACTAAAATCAGAATTCGCTTTCAGAGAAATTCATTTTCACTCACAAAAGTTGCCCTTCTAAAAGTTAGGTGCTAGACCAAAACTATTCATCCAGGACTGTCTATAGTCAGTGGAGAAAAATAAAAATCTTGAGGGAGTGAATCATGCTGCCCAGCAGTCTATTTCCTGATATTTGAATTATTTGCTGGAGGATCTTTCTCGTTTGTCTATAAAGATGAATGGCATGAGCAATTTAAAATGGATATCTAGCTAGTAGAAGATTAAAAATAAAAGACTGCAAAAGATGGGTTAAATAATAATGTACCTGTGACAAATTACCCAGTTGGTACAGCTGGATAACTATCTGCTCATATCCTATCCATTTTTCTGTGTTCCTAAACTCCAGTACTTGCAGACCACTTATTAAGTGCATAGAGTCAATGGTCTTTTTTTTCCCCATGCTGCAGTTCCCACAAATGTTCCACCAATAAAATGGAATTGTGCTACTTGGACAGTATTGTCAGTAGCAGGGCGCAAAGTGGTATTGGCCTCCGGAGAGGTGTGGGCAATCACTGACACCTGACCTCGGTTAAGCTTATATAAAGTGCTGAAAGGCCTCATACTGATTATAACAATTCTTCAGGGATCACCATTCTTCCCTTCTGCAGCTCATGTACAGCTCTTTTAATGAGCTGCTCGGTGATCTTGTCCACAGTGAGGCTGGAAGTGAAGACAGTTGAGAACCAATCAGGGATGTGATTAATCACTGTTAACACAAGAGCAGGGCACTGCTGACTGTTGGTATGCACTGTTTGATTTGAATGCATTTATCTGGGGAGGTGGGAGTCTCTCTTTATTCTGGCAGAAGCAACCCCGCTGCTTCCAACAGCTGCTGAAATCAGGCATGTTTCATTGCTATTAATTCAATGCAAGAAATCATTATCATTGTGCTGAGGTGCTGGACACCTGTTATTCTTTCTTGTATGAATTCTAAAGTCAAATTAATAAGATTCATATGCTCTCAGTCAATAAAGTTTTACTACGTAAATGGTTTTTTCCTGGTCAGAGTTCAATGCCTTCATTTTACCTCGGAAAATGATGCAGGAGGTATTCAAACTAGCAAGACTGAAGAGTAAATTAAAAAGTGTGTAGTTCTCCTTTATAACAGATGTGAATAGCTCTCTACGATGATACTCAGTGTGATAAAAATCAAGGATCTGAGTATCATTCTTGCATCTCAAAATTACAATGCTTTTTCCCCTACTGTTTTTGGCAGAACATTATTAAGATTTCCTTTTGTTTGCCTTGGCTCCCTATTGAAGATGATGGATGGTTACTTCCTTTTGCTGTCAGCTAGCCAGTGAATAGCCAATTGAAAGGAGAGGAATAAAGGACCAAACCCCTTTCCATTTCATAAAGTCTTAGAATTTTGACTGGGAAGGCAAGCATTAAATCTATTCCAAATCTATTTAGTGTAGGTTGCCATCCATCACCCTGGTATATGAGTGCCTTCTAAATGAAATAAATGGCAGTAGAGAGGGTGTAGCTGAACAATAACGCTCTTCTTGTTTGAGATAATTAATAACCCCATCGGGCTCACAAAATGTTTTTATTTTTTGTGGAATTATTTGCTTTCCCTTCATCCAAATTATTAAAATACAAATTTTCAGTATTAAGTAGGTTTGTATATTGAAACACTTTCTCAGAAAATTGTTTTGTAGAATTTTCTTAGAATTCGTGGAATTTCATAACACAAAAATCCTCAAGATTTATAATTTCTAAATTCTTCTGAGAACCTTCTTCATAGCTACCTAGTTTCCAGTTGGTATTTTGGATTCATACTTACCATGATATTCTGAATGTACCTATCACAGGGACAAAATTGTGATGATGTTAGGTGTTAAGGTTTTAAATTTATTTTTGTTTTATTTCATTTAGAGGTTTTAAAATAATTTGTGCAAAGATTACTTAAGACCAAAAGAGATATTTCTCAAATTGGTTAAATTTGTTATTGCTGTTTTGACATGATTTTGTATTGCTTGGAAGGTCACACCTTGTTTCCTAAAGAATTAGAAGCTGTAAGGTGGTGGCTTGTTATTATATTATTATTATTATTATTATCATTATCATTATTATTATTGTTGTTATTATTATTATTACTATTACTGATGTTATTGTTGCTGTTGTTGTTCTTCTATTACTTCTTGTTGGTGTTGTTTTCCTTAAAATAGATGCTGTTAATTTATTATATAGGTGGCATTTGTATTCTTTACTGTCTGTAGAATATTGGTGAAATGAGTGTTCTCTTCACATTTTCAAGGGAAATGATCAGGCTACATGAAACAAACAGTTGTGTCTTCTGCTTTTGATAGTTTGCAATACTGGGAATATTTGGTTATGCAGATATTTATAGTTTTTATTTATAATTTCAGTTCATGAATTGCTATTAAAATTTGTGGGGTATTAGTGATCTGATCAATACAGAATCCATAAAATTTTGCCTGTTTCCGGTGGATGGTGTCTGTTTGACTAGTTTTCTGAAGGCTGATTGAAAGGTAGCTTTTTATTATTTTCCCCCCTTTTTTCTTAAAGAGTGTCAGGAATTTAACTGTGCAGAAAATTATTATATCAAAAATGTTCTAGAAATTTAAATAGTTTTTTACATTCTTTGAAGAGAAATCCAAGAATTCCAGCTATCCTGAAAACACTTAATAGAAAAGTGATTATAAGCACTTAGCAACATGTCTCTGGTGTTTTATGTGTATATGTGATCTGCCTCCAATATTTACTTGTCAGCAACACTTGCTCATTGCTAGCATTTCTCATATATCTCATGCCTATTTTTTGCTGTTTCTGTAGCTGTTTAAGGTGTTTTGTGTGCTGTTCTGGTAGTTTAAAAACAGTATATAATATGAAATGTTAATTAAGTACTTAGTAACCATAATAGAATACCTGCTTGCACTTTGATTGACAGTTAATTATATGAAATAAAGTCTCAATCAATAAGTTCCCAGCCATTTGTCTGGCATAAGTAAAGACAGACTATTAGGATTCCAATATTTCTTAGAATGCCAGCCAGATGGAGACTGGTAAGTACCTTGTAGACAAAAATGTGACATATAATGGAATGTTGGCTTGTTGGCATGAAAACTTGAATATGCTCCATTTATACACTGTGTAAATAAACTGATTCATAAAATGAAGATTATAAATATTGTTTATTTCTGGACCATTGAAAGAGTTTTTCATATTACAAGGGCAAATAATCTGTGTCACACCAACCTGTTTTCAGAAAGCCTATGTTGTAATGTGCATATTGTAGCTGTGCTTAGAAGAGGTGCTTAATTCAGATAGCTACATCAAAATTAGATGTCCAGGATACATTTTCATGATTACCAAGTTAAATTTTTTTTGTGAAAATGAGCTTGCTTTACTTTCTAATTCTGTAAGTGTGTAATCAAGTTCACGATGCTGTGAATCTCCCTGATTCTGATTTTCCTTCAAGATTCTGCTGCCTTGATCATAGTCAAGCGACATTACAGAATAGTAAGTGGAACTTGGACTACTGATGAGCTTTGGCTGAAGTATGGATTTAGTCTTCATGAAAAATTGCAGTATAACATTTAATATACGGTAAAAATTAAAGTCACACTTTTGAGTGTACTTTTCAACTCATTTAATTGTAACAGCTTTTGAAAATGTGGTTTTTGTGGCTTAATTTTCAAAATCATCCTCAAACAAGAGCTATTAATTATATTTTAAACTCAGTGTTTTACGTAATCATCGAAATCTGAATGGTAGCGTATACTGAAAATGTTTGTTGCAATGTCTTGAAAATTTTGTCCTATTTTTTAATTTAATTTGACAAATGACCAATGCTAATAGAAAAACTTGTTTCTACTTGAGTTTATATATTCTGACAAAATATTTTAAATGGGTATTAGAGAAGGATTAGTATTTTTTTCTTTTTTTCCCTTGTTTGTTAGAAAGGGAGCCTTTTGAATGCAGTATACTTAGTTGTGCAAATATTCGTAACCTGTTTTTTTGGGGTTGGGGGGGTGAGGAGGGGCATTTTTAGCTGATAATTTGTGATAGCTAAAGTTACTTGCATGCTTGCAGGCAGCCCAACCATTTATTATTTTCTGTTACAGGCTCTCAAAATTACAGTGTATGTTAAAGAATTGCAACTTGAGATATTATTAAAACATTCCTTCAGCAACTATAACCCTATTTAGCTTATGATTCCACAAACATTATCTCTTGACATCTCAAAGTTTGTCAATAACTCTTTGCATGCTGGGATGTGCAACATGCTTAAGAACTACAACTATTCAATGATGCTTCATTAATTTCAGGGAATGCTGGGAGGCATATTTTCCAAGTGACATACTTATATCCCTGTTCTGGGAATACATCGTGTTTTGCAACAATTACAACATCCACAGGGCAATAAATCAGTTAACTATATTCCTCTAGGCTCAGAAAATTAGCTGAATTGCTGTTTCAGAAGCAACTTTTCCCAAGCTCATTTAAAAGGAGGAGGTTTAGGAAAGGCCAAGTGAGGTGCATGTATAGGCATTTAGAAAGGCATCATGGGGACTGAGAGAGGGATTCTTTTCTGTCACGGTATACAGCTAGAAATAATGACAAAAATGTGCTGTAAATAACCTATTGCTATGGAGTAAACTGAAGCAAGAAAATAAAATAGGTACTTATGTTCTCTGCATTTTAATCAAGATGATGGCTCCACAGTTTTCTTCTAGCTGTGGAGGTAGGCAAAAAAAAAAACAAGAAAAAAAAAAAAGAACATAATTGTTTTAACTCCTGATGTCTCTCTCTGCATTGTAAGTTTGGATCCATGTGAAGGTTCTGATGTCTGTGAAATACTGTGTTCTGAAAAGAAAAATAACAAATTATTGAGTACCAAGGGCTACCAAGATTTATTCTTTGATTATTGGAACAAACATACATATATATTTATTATGCATATGGGTGTTTGTGAAATATAATTCTCTAAGGGTTCTTTACTATTTTTACCCAAACTTCAATAACATTCTGTCTACTGTAAAATTGCATGGCAGAATTGTCAGGTAGTCAAGAAACAAACCCAAAAAACCAAAAGATCCAAACCAAAACACTCTACCGAAAAATAACTACCTTAAATAGGAAGCATTATAACAACAATCTTTAGTGTGAGATTTGCTAAAGTGTATTGCAATATGCTGTGGTTTTGAATTGTTGGACTTCTACTGTGGGATGTGTGAGTGCATAAATATACACAACCATCTATGTATGTATATGTGAATCTATAGATGTGACTAGATACACGCACACATATATATAGCTATCTGTATATATCTTGCTCAAGATCATTAAGGCTGACATCTTCAGAAAGGTGTACTTTAAACACACTTGTGCACCCACACACCAACACAGAAAATTTCTCACTTTTTAGAGTCATAGGGAGACTTGTGAAGTAATTCAGTATCATCTCACAGGCAAGAGTTCTTCACATGATGTGGAGAAAATATTTTCGGATCCTGATTCACCTTTTATTGCTATACAGGCAAAGAGCTTTGAAACAAAAAAACTGTTATAGCTGTAAAACTATGTTGAAATGTCTGCTATAATTAAAATACAGGAAAATACTGGAGCCTATAATTAAAATACAGGAAAATACTGGAGCATAAAGAATAGGAAATCATATAAATGAAGTGCATAGTCAGTTCAGCGGGCTGACTGTGGAGACTGAGAAATGTATCTGCAAAAATATTGACAATTTGTTACAATTCTGGAGACTGGGTAAACTGCAAAGATTTCTTCTAAAATAAGATGCAGAAACAAATTTGGAATAAACATCAATGTCAACATTCCGTTGCTTTGTTGGACTGAAAGAAACTGTGAACATGACAGACTCTCTAATGTACCTCTGCTTCTAAGTTTACTGTATTCACAGATACAGCAAGAAATGCATTTTATCTGTATTTAGCTAATTTAACTCTTGGGGAGGACTGATTAATAGATTTAAATGAGCCATTTTCATATGTGAAGCAGCACCTCTCAGACCTGATAACTAATCCCCAGATTTATTCATCCCTTTACTGGTGTGTCAGAACCGCAGTCAAACGGATGACTCTTGTTGACATATTCAACTGAACTTTCAATTCACTCACTCAGTGGTGGGTGGGATAAGACCTACATAAACTTGCAAAATACTTGTTTGTGCTTGATTCCCTGCTACCACAGCATGACAGTTTGCTAAATATAATTAGCAGGAAAGTAGAACTGCAGTGTGTATTCACTCTCATGCATAGAGCACATACAAACTACAATGACACCTTTGGTTGAAAAGTAACCTGCTCATCTCCCTCAGACTGCACCTGTGTAGTACATGTAAACATATGTACATTAACAAAGTGCATAAAGCATCAGAGATTTTGATTTATTTTTTCCTATAAATTCTGCCCTTTCTTATTATGAAATTTAGTCATAGTCTTACATTAGCCTATCTAGAAAGCATAATTAAGATTAATTATATGTATATAAATATGTGTATACAGACACACACACACATAAATATACATATCGATATATATATATACACACATATATAAAAGTATAAAAGTATCTGTGTGAAAGGGTTTCTGTATCAGTTAATTTTGAGAAACATAAAGTATTTTCTTCTCTGTGAAAAAAAAAAAAGCGTCTATTGGAGCCTCTTACTGATAGTTGCACTTCAGTAAATAAGTGTTGCTGCTACACCATACTTAACGTGATCAAGACCTGAGGCCTTGTGAGCTGTCCTTTATGTCAATCTGCAATAATAACCCAGACTGTGGTACACATAGAAGTGCATTTTCTTTTTCTAATCTAACCTTTGAGGGAAATGCTGGCCATTGTAAGTTTTCTGTACAAAGATTGGGTTGACAGAACATACATTTGATTTCTGTTACTAGATAATTGAAAGGATGAGGCTCAAATCATGACAATCCAGAGCAGGAAGATGTGGACCAGTTGAAAAGAGCACACTACAGGTGAGCTATGAGAATGATCAATTGTCTAAAGAAAATATAATCCATGAGGAAAGTTGTAAAGAACAGTGGTTGTTCAAACTAGACAATTTGAAACTTGTGTGGCCATAATAAATAAAGACTAAAATCAGCAAGGGAGATTTAGGTTAGACATTAGGAAATATCTTGCAAAAGTAAGGATGCCTAAGGACTAGGTTAGAGGTTTGAGGAAGGTTTTGAAAACTTCACTGATAAGAGTTTTTGAAATTAGACTGATATCAGCTGGGATAGAAACAGGTGTATGTCTTTCTATGAGGGAAAAAGGGAAAGCAAATATGATCTATTGATCTTTGTAATAACCTTTTTGTCCATGATTATATCCTCTGCATCTCCACAGGATTGCTTTCAGTTCTCTGAATTAACTAAAATATATAGGGAGTTCATTGTTAGAGAAAAGTGTTTTTTGGTATTTTTTTTAAATAAAATTTCTGTGAAAAATACTACTCTTAAGAATTGTTTTGGGCAATTGTATAAACTATTGTTTTCTGTTGTAAGGAAATCTAAATTTTTTAAAAATCCCAACAAGCAGGTACTAGTCTTGTGCTTTCTGATATCTTTTAAATGCTGGGGTTTTTCTTAGAGGTAGGACAGACATATTTATATCTGGTTTTATGTATTTCTCTTTCTTCCCTTGGGCACATGACAGTTATATATACATGAAGATAAATGTTTGGGTTTTTAAAATGAGTAGCTATGAAAACAATTTGATCATACAATTGACATTTTATCCAAATCTTGAAAAACAAAACATGAAAATAATGATGTTTAGCAGCAGAATTCCTATGAAATTCGTCATGGACAGAGCTGACTTAATAGTGTGGACATTCAGTTGGACTTGAATTTTATGGTACATCTAAGTTGAGAAACGTGAACTAGCAGCAGGATGGCTGCTATTATCTTGTCCATCCTTAAAATGATTCCCAGGCAAAATGCTGCATGAAGAAATATGGTTCATATATAGTGGGTATTAGATCAGCCTTGGGCTGAATCAGAAAGAATTAGTTTAAATAGGGAGGTGAGGAGGGCATTCTTAGGACCTGGCTTGGATATTGGGAGGTTAAAGGGCTGGAAATGGAAGTAGAGACTGTAAATATTGGTTTGGCAATGGATTGACAGTTGTATGCAGGTTACAAATTTTGGAACTTATAACTTACTGATTTTTAATGGGATTTTATGTTATGCAGACGTCCTTTTACTGATGTTTGCATTTTTTCCCAGTCAAATAATATTTTACTTTAATATGGCATGTCTGTTTTGATTTGGTTTTAAGGGAGCTACTCTGGGGTTTTAAATCAAGCAGTGAAATTGCTGCTGTGCTGTGTGCAAGTTTGTAAGTGATTAGTAAATAATATAAATGCCTATTTCATGCAGTTGGTTGGTAGAGGTATAAAACTGTACAGTTGCAAATACAGGAAAAAACCTCAAGCAATCCAAATGTAGCTTTTTTTTTTTTCTTTTTTCTTCTTTTTCTTTTCTCTTCAGAGAGGTAGGTTATGTCTGAACAGCAAGAAAATAGATGAAGGAGATTTGTGAAGACAAGGAGGGAAAACTGTCCCAGGTGGGTGGGTGATCACAGAGAACCCTACAAAAGTAGTGAGATTGTGTGAAAGGATGGAGCTGCACCACAGTAGCTGGAAAGATGATAGAGAGTCAGAAAATATAATTGTGACCAACTCATGGAGTTTTTATTTGTTGACTGGTTTTAAGGAATTATGTTTTAGCTTAAGCATTTCTTCCTTACAAATAACTAAGTCAAATTCCTCTAATGCTTTTACAGTGTACAAAATTTTAACCTCCAAATTTAATATCTTTGCAGTTTATGTAAGTTAGACTGTATTTCTCCCTCTCACAGAAAAGACTGGCCTATTAATAGTGTCCTTTTCAACATATGGGATTATATTCTGTCAGTACTTAAACAGGACATGGTTCTTTTTTTATCCTGAATCCCACTTGTACTTGTAAACTGATGATGCAGAGTTATCAGAGTTAATTTTGTTACAGAAATCTTGCCAGATCTTTCTCATTGCCTAATGATTATCTGTGCTGTAGCTTGTATTCTATCAGTTTCCCAGAATTCACTGTTCCTTTAACCTTATTGAGTGATTTATTTTTTGCACTCAGCAGGCTCTGAATATTCATTTTTTTATATCACAGAATTGGATTTTTACATAAATCTGTTTTTGCAGTTTTTAAAGGAAAAGAAATTTGTGCAGCCTCTTTCAGATTGTTTGTGGTCTTTTTGCAGAAATCTCCACGCCCTTTCTGATTCTAACATAGGGAGGATGGAAAATGCCTTTAAACAACTTGGAATTCATGATTTTTAAGTTTCTTTTAAACAAAAATATGAAATTAAGTATTTTTAAAGCAGAGATACAAGTAAAAATACATCTTTCTTTTTTCTTGAACTCAGGGTATCTTTAAAACATTAAGAAATTATGGCTCTTCAAAAAATATTCATCCTATTTTTGCATCATCCCCACCTTGCCAGTAGTGACAGACCATTAAGTTAAAGGCCTGTGGCTATTTCTATCATTCTGATAAAGTTTTATATAAAATTTGTACACATGCTTATGGAAACTGTCATATAGCTTACACAAGAAAATGCTGATAAATTATTATTGAGATTTAAAGTCATGTATAATAATGTCTGTCCAATGTATGTTGGATAAAAATTAATTTATTTAGTAGTATGTGGAGAAATAGAAGAGCCTAGAGATGATTCTTCCTTTTTATTTATTTTTTTTGGTTTCCTTTTCTTTTTTGAAATGAGATCAAAAACTTCTCTACAGATGACCAGGAAGTAAGGGAGAGGACTACTTAAAATATTTGACAGAATAGGAGAAAAGGATCTTAAGATATTCCATTATTTTTTCACAAAGAAGCTGGTAAACACAAACAAAATTCCAGTATTGGAAAAATCTGAGCACTTGGCAATAAAGCATTAATAATTTTGTCAGGAAAATAAAATCTATAAAAGAAACCTGAAATTGTAGGGGAAGATACACTAATGCTGATTCAATTTGTCAGATACAAATTTCATTTTTTCATGAAATGGGGATGATGCCCTTAATATAAGTACCAACTGAAGCAGACATCATGAACATCCTCATCATGATCCTCCTTATCCCCATTCTATTACCGATATTTAGTGGAATTTAACTTCAGTTATGAATAGCAAAAATCTATCAACTGAGAGTACCTTGTAAAGGCTTAAGGAATCAAAACAAAAGTCGTGCCTTTGATACAGTATTGCTTTGACAAGTGCACCAATGCAAGGTTAGCAGGAGCTTTACCGCACTGCAGTGCTCACCTTTCTACTGACTAATCTTTATGCAAGGTTAGAAGCTCTGTAGTTTCTGATATGTGTGAGACTCCAAAGTGTAAATAGTGTTGATTTTTTTTGGAAATGAGTTAGACAGTCTTGACCAAAGTAAAAAATATACGACACACAAAGGTGTGACTTTTGCAATTTATACAGATACTGTTCTTGTGAATAAAATTCCTGTGATCTCTGTGGAAATTCTCTACTTTCTTCTGGACGATGAGAAATAATCTTGCTCTTTCAAAATACCTGAACATATTATTCACAGTGGAGTTAGGTTATGAATTCATGATTACAGGAATCAACAGTTACAATAAATGCATCATTAGTATTTGGCACTTGCAAATATCCTCCCCAAAAAAAAAAAAAATCCTCCAAAAAACATAATTCCAAATCATCTGAAGTGAAATGAAAAACTAGGGGTATTTTAGTGAGGTCCTCTTGCCCCACTACTTCTTCACATTAAAAATTGGAACCCTGTTCTGTTACATTTTAAAGCAGTACAGTATCTGCTGTGGCCTGCTAGAAAATGTGGTGGGGTTTTTTTTTGTTAGCTTGTTTGTTTGTTTTTTTCTTTTTTTTTTTCCTTAGAAGCTAAAGATATTTACTAAGCCATTTTTGTCTTTTACTACAAAAAAAGATTGCAAGTGTAATTTATTTTCTGCATCAAAAATACTTGGGATTTTTCCTCACACTCCTGCTGGATGCAAACTATCAAGATTATTAGAGTTTAAAGAGCACAGACTAACACAAAATAAAAATAAAAAATACTAAGGCATGTGAATATCAAAATCTTTGGTGATTCAGGCTGCAAAGAATTCTTGAAATAAAATCAGCTTTTACTGTTTTAAAAATCCAGTACACCTAAACAATTACAGTATCTTAGTCCTTTCAGTGGCTGAGAGGAGCAAATTGTAATTTTGGTGATGTAAGTGAGGAATTGATTCATATTAATCAACAAAGTATTTTCATTAAGGTGCTGTGTGGTAGGGATTATGTATTTCTGTAAAAAACAGGAGTAGGTGGTTTAACTTTCATATAGAACCCATTTGCTATTTACCTTTGCTGTCAGCATTTCTTTTATGAAACATTTATTTTATTTTACAACTTTAGGAACATTCCAGATAAATGCTTATGGAACCATGAGGAAACATAATAACAGAGATGTTTTACAACTCAAAACTTTCGGTGTTAATCTCCTAACTTTTTTTGGAGGGAACCCATACGCTTTGTTCCTTTCAGCCTTCAACTGTCAGAGTAACTATGAGATTCAAGACTTTTTCATACTAAAGCATGCCTTAAAGCAGCTTGACTGCTTGATGTAGAATGTGGCAAAATAAAAAAAAATTGAGTCCTAGAAATGCAGGGAGGTTGGTATGAATGTGTCTGCTGTTGACAGATCAGGCTTAGGTGGCTGACTTTTAAAAGGGATTTGTTCTTCTCGTCTCATCACACCTATTTCTACTTTTCAGGTTATTTTCCAAGTAGATTACATTTCTGAGATGTTCTGTTGTTTCAAAAACGAGGAAAATAAAATCTCTACTCCATATTTCATCTATTTTAAGGCTGTTTTTTGCTATCCTGTAATTCAGAGAATTTTCATCTTTATAAAAAAGAGCTATCTACTTCTATTTCATTTTTTTATTATTGTCTGGCGGATTTTTTGGTTTGCCTGGATATTTAGCTGAATGTTATCTGGTGGTATTGGCTCCTCTGTGGAATCTAAAAAGCTCAAAATCATGTTTTGAAATGTTACTTATGCAAAGCAATTGTAGAAATACAAATAAACACAAATAATTATCCTAAACCTGGGGAATACTAGAGAGTTTTCATCTTTTGTATTTGATGATTAAGTGAACTGTGTAAGCCTCTTGTATGTAATTTAAATAGATAGTTTTAAACATGGTGATTTCCTTTGCTGAACTAATAAGCTTCCACATCCCGTAAGGATCCAATATGTATGGAAAATAGAAATATATAATTTTATAAGCTGAGAGAAAATACATTATTGTGGGCATATAAAGAGATAGAAATTAACTTACGCCAGGGATAAATAAAATACAACTAGGTCCTTGTTTCTAGATATTGGAGAAGGCTTTTCACAACAGTTTTAGGAGACTTCACTACCTTGGACTGAAAATATTTTAAAAGAAAGAAGGTGGTTTGACGTAGAGTAACAAACAGTCAGTTTGATTAAAAAAATCCAAAATAATTATTCAATTTCCCTCAATAAGAGATGCAGAAAAATATTTTCTTCTATTGTGTTTTCCGCTTTGCATCTTCAGCATAATGGCATTTAAAGCCTCATTATGTTTCTAAAGTGAAAAATGTTGTCTTAAGATGTATGAGCATGACAGAATGACTCTGTATGATTTTCCTTTGAAGTTCTGAAAAAAAATTCTTCTCATCACATTGTGTGACAGTTTCTTAATAAGAAGATGTTGATGGAGTGGAAGCTCAATGATTTTCTGTGTGAGTGGCAAGGATTTCCTTTGAGTTAAAAAGATTGTGAAAGTACACTGTAATGTTTATATTGATCTAGACACTATCTATAGCTGTCTTTATTACATTTTCTTATTTTGACATAATTTATTCATGATTAAATTTCACGGTGGAGTTTCAGGAAGATGAAAAAGATACTTTCTTTTTATTGTAAATCCCCTACAAAACCTGACCCAAAATCATATTTTAATTTTTAAATGCTTTACTAGTGTAAGAAGAAACTCAGAAAGGTAAAAAAAGCAATTATGACAAATACAGTTCACAAAACACCCGCCTTAGCATAACACACAATGTTTACTTAGGAACACATTATCAAATTGCATGATGTTTAAATGAAGTCTTATCACCACTAAATTATTTATACTTTAGTTTGAAAAGTAAATAAATGTTAAGTGACTTGTACTTTTTTCTTTCTTCTGAAAAGACAAATAACTCTAGTTATCAAATGCACTGTATCATTTATGCACTAGATTTCAGTCTGATTTGTTTTAAATTATGTTGCCTAAATATGTTTTATACACAGCCCAGAGACTAATGAAGAATCAGTTATTCATTGTTACATTGGAAAAATGCATTTTTAAATAAATTAATTAAAAAAAAATCATTTGGGACAAAACTCTTCTCATTCACCTTTGTGATAACTGTGTTGAAGACAATATAAAGCTGTAGGTCCCGGAAATGTCATGAAAAATGATAGGTAGATGTTGATACTCACACTTGATGCTATGTTTGGCTTTTTATGAACAAAAATCAAACTTGCTCTTCTGCAAAATCATCCACTAGTCCGGTGTGTTAAGGTGTTCTATCGGAATAGCCTTTCTGTGAGGTTCTGGCGCTTGCCAGGCCCCGTGGGTTTGATCTCCATCAGAGTCTGCTCTGCCGCGTCAGGCGTGCCTGGGGCTGAAGTGGTCTCAGGAACAGCTCTGTTCACACGCACTGTCTCAGTGCTCTTGACTTCATGGGAGCTATGATGATGCTTGCTGCTTTATTTAACTGCTGTCTTACCTCAGAGGATAATCTGATTTCACAGTGATTTACATTGTCTGTGCAGGAGTGCAAATGATTGCTCAAGGTGCAACATCACACCTTGCATCACACAAGGTACAACAGAGTCACACACACAGTGTTACCTTTTGAGAAGGCTACCTGGATGAGATAGATGCTTCTGATACAAATTGTAGAATTTAATGTGTAATCAAATGTCTTTTCAATGTACATGCATTCTAATTAGGATTCTTCTAGAGTTACTCTTTTACAGACAACTTTTTTCACAGTTACACATAATAAAAAGCTGCAACAAACAGCAAAAAAATATTCACAGTGCAGTATCTTTTCCAAAAGATACTTTTTCCCTCATTACTTGATTTGTATTAATTAAAACTAATTCCTGGGTTGTCAAGGATATAAGGTGAAAATTTATTTAGGGTAATTTGCACTATATCTTAACACACTGGTGTTTTATTGATAATTTTCACATTTTCACTGCAATTCCTCTTTGCTTTGGTGGACTGTGAAATTTTCCTTACTCCTATGAAATGGGATAATATGCAATAGTCTGTTAAATGGGAGACCTTTTTTTTCCAAGTTTAAAATTTTAAATTCAGTGTTTATGCCCTTTACATTTAATAACAATCTTATTTACACTCTGCCACAAAAGAAATGAAAGGATGTCACCACTTATGTTACTCTGATCACATACATTCCCTGTAGTGGTAACATGATTAAGTAATGAAGTCTGACCACCTGTCTCAGAATGTACCCATTAACCAGAAGATCCCTTCTGAAGGTCCAAAACAAACAAAAAAACAGAAGTCAAATAAGGTAAGCTGCAAAGTTCCTTGTCTTGGAGTTTGCACCACTGACTCCAGCCTAGCAATTTTTCAAAAGGTTAGCTTTTAAAATTCTAGTAAACCTTCCAAGCTTGGTGTTGTTGCTTAGTTTGTGGTTTTTTGCTTTGGAGGGCTGTGGAATGAGTTTTGTGAGGTGATTTAAATCAAAACTTATTAAAGACAAAAAGGACATTGTAAAAGGAAAACAAAGACAAAAAAAAAAAAAAAAGGCAAGGAAAAAGAAACCTAACCAATCCCTATACATTACAAAGTTGACCTTGCATTAGTTTCCCTCTGGCAAAGAGGAGATACTATTTTGCTAGAAGTTGTTTGCCTCTGATTAGCCTGGGTTGGAACTCTCTCACCCAACTCAGTTGTCTAAGAATTGTCTAGTTATAGACTGGACATTTAGCTCCTCCTGTGGTCAGTGGAAAGACAGTGATACCAAGTAATTAATACATTTCAAAAAGAGGTGCCTGAGGGCAGTGGGAATTGTCTGGAAGAATAGGACTGGATAAAAGGGAGACTATATGAGTATTATACATAGATGACTAATTTTAGATAGGGAGGGCTGAAGTGCTTTGTTGGCAATTAGTCTTAATACATCCCTTGCTGCATATACAATTTTTCATGCTTAAGGTATTTATCAAGTGCTCTGTACTAGAAGTCAGAATCATTTCCCAGTTCAGTTATAGGAGTAATTCACAAACATATTTAAGAATACCTAGAGGAAGGGCCATGCAGTATTTTTACATTCTGTCCTAAAGTATCTGTAGGAAGTTCACCACCTTAGCTCATGTTCAGCAATTTAAAAGGAAATTTGTTGTCTCCTTTTTTCCTTATCAGTATGTTTGGTGTGTTATTTTTTGGTTTTTCTTGAGTTATTAGGTTTTTGGTGTTTTTTTTTGTTGTTGTTTGTTTTATATGTACCTAGATTTCTTAGAAATCATATTCTCATATTTGGAATATCTGTTTTCTGATTGGTCACACAAGTGTTCAGATCTTTCATTTTGTGAAGTATAAATAATGCCTTCAAGAACCTTTGCCACACAGAACTTTGAATACTGTCATGATTCAAAATATTTACCACTGTTGAAAATATTCATAATTTTTGCTAAGGAAAACTTGAAAAAAAACACCAGTTTGAAGGTGTAGTAAATCTTAGAACACTAACTCCATAGGTGATAAAGAGTTACATACTGTTTGTTAATTAAGAGCAATACGAGGTTGAGTTGCATTTTGTTTGTAGTATTGAGTGTTACAGTTGGCAGAAAGTAACAGCTTTTGGATACACAAGTTTCTTCTTGATCCTATTATGTACAGTACCAGTGCAGCTATTTGTGAAAACAGTTGACTCGAAGTACAATACTTAAACATTCTGGAGTTAATTTTGTGTTGCATTACCTGTGTTCATACAGCTTTAGGTGTGTTTTAATGCTGAATGTACACAAATTTTACAGAATAGATTTAGCTGGCAGATTTGGAACTTAGAACACAATGAAAGGCATTGCCAAGAGGCTGAGTCATGCCTTCTTTTAGAAGATTAGCTATAGTGTCATATGAATGATACACCTACGTTTAACTTTGGTGCTATGGTGGGATTGCCTTGCCTAGGGAACAAATTCCCCCCCAGCCACTCAGTCACTATTCCTTCTGTGGGAGTGGGTGAGAAAATCATGAGAATGCCGGTAGGCTGAAATGAAGACAGGGTTACTGTCATGGGGAATATTAATTTTCTTGCAAATTAAAGTATATTCAGGTAGTTAAGAACAAAACCAAGTATTAAACCAATACTTTTCTTCCTCTTTACCCCATGCCCAACTTCACTCTTGGGTCCTGTACCTTACTTACCACCACCCCTCAAGCAGCACAGGAGAATGGGGAACTGGGGATTATGGTCAGTCCCTAATGGCTCCTCTCTGCTGCTCCTTCCTCTTCACAGTTCTCTCTTCCAGCCAGAGTCCTTCTCAGGGGTTGCAGTTCCTTTAGGATAAACCTGCAGCTTTGTAGGCATTTCTGCTGGCTGCAGGGAAATGTCTACTCTATTGCCTGGAGCATCTCCCCCCACTTCCTTCTTTTCTCACCTTGGTATTCATGCAATTTTCAAACCCTTTCCCCCTCTCACTACTCTGTTGTGCAGTATTTTGCTCTTTCATGCTTCTCCCAGGCACCACTCAACTGTGTCCTGTGGTGGTTCCATTTGGAGGCAACTGGAACTGGATTTGTCTAAAATGAGATTGCTCCTTGCTACCAAAACCTTACCATTTAGACCCAACTGTCCATAGAAAAAAATAATGCCATGCATAACTAGCCTAAGTATTGAGAAAATTCTGACTGAATATTTCCATGAAATCTCATTGGAGTAGCAAATGGAATCTTCCTGGCATGAAAAAAGATTTGAAGATGAGGTTGAAACAAAGAGAGTGAGTTTCCCAGAGCATTTGGAGTATGAATTGAGAATTCAGTCCCGTTGAATTCTCAGGCTAGAAAATTACTGGTTAATCAAAGATGTAAATTTAGGAGGGAGTGAAGGCAGGTTTTGCAAGCATATGTGAGGCTTTTTTTCTGGTTTAGATAGTTACCTCTGTGTATGCAAAGAATGAAAGTCTCTGATCCCTGTAAATAATTTTTCAGTCCATTGCTGGAAAAAATGTTGAAGTAATTGCAGTTTCAGTAATAGTCAATGAGTATTTGTAATTGCAGTTTCTGTGATGACTATATAGAACTATATATTAATCAATATATAGAACAATATCCTTATTTGCCTGATCTTATTTTATAGAAATTATAGAGACCTGCATTCTCTTTAAAGTCTCTGTAAAGTCTCTGCCACATGGAATATATCCATCCCTGCCCAACCACTCCCCCACATCCCCCTCAAAAAAAGCATTAAAAAAACCCCCAGTTCTACTATGACAATACAAAAAAAAATGGATAATGTCATAACTTCCATTCATTAGCCTGACTGGGCTTTGACAAGGGTAGTCCTTTTAGCTATTATGTTTTACAGAAAGAAATTTTCAAATTTTCAAATTGAACATTTCATAACATTGTGTTACTCGATTGCATTGTACTATTTTTCCTCTTTTTTATACTTCACAAAAAAGTGTAAAAAAAAGATCGTTTATAAAAAGGATTGTTTATTAATCTAATAGTGAAAGAAGAAGTCAGTATCTGTTATCTGTTTCAAAGACAAAAGAAAATACATGTCCTTGGCCTTGACTCTGAAAGGAAGGCTATCCTGATCATGTATATTTAAAGCGAGTGACTTGCACACAGTTGACATTTATGATGGTACATCTTGAAAGCACTCACCTTTTCCAAACTGACTTGGTCAAGATTATAATGAAAGCAATAACATTATTAGATCTGGTATTAACTCAACAGTGATATAATCTTAGAAATACTTTAATTGTCGATGGTATAGGAAACCTTTGTTCAAATCTTAAAATATCTTCACGTTGCAAGACTATGTAATTTAAGGCACTGACCAAACATTGTCCTTTTAAAGTATAAATTGCATTTGAATGCAGACTGTTCTCCAAGTTTTGTGGGCTGCTTTTTTTAAGTCATCCTTTTTTTAAGTTATTTCAAATGGACAACCAGATGAATTGAAAAAACAATAGAGTGAGACATGGAAAACAATCAAGGTATTTTCCTTTTCCTAGCTAACCTTTCTAAAATCATGCTTGATCTTCAGAAACAAAATGAAAAGTGTTCTCTTCAATTAATACTGAGAAAATATTTCCCTTGATGTACAAGAAGCAGCAATAGATTTTAAATAACATTGTGCACAGGATAATTCTCTGTAGGGAAACTTTCATTTCTTCTTGAAAGTAGCTAGTATATTATCTCCTGAATAAGTGTTATGGCTAAGTAGGTAATCCATACACATGCACAGTGTTTTAAGAAGGTGTGAGTTAGTCCACTTGCAAAACAGAAAGAGGACACTTGGGGCCCTAATTCATGTCACCTAATATGAGGCACTTAACTGAGACAGGAGAAACACAAGTGCAGATGTGCCAAGTTCTAGTGGAGTTTAACAGAAACCTGAATTGACTTACTGAGATCCCTACTTGTCATTGCTGACTCTTCAGGAACAGTGGGTATTTTTAAAAGCTCCACTTAGATGCTTTTTATTCCAGTGTCTTTTGGCTTTTGCTCACAGTGACAGGAATAGGGTGAGCAATGATTTTTCTTTCCCCCTAATCATATGAAATTGTCAACGTAAAAACAAAGCTAACAATAACTGTGTTTGAGTTATCTCAAGGAAGCAAGCCTGAGAGCTGTGTCTCTAAAACCACTTTAGTAAAAGGTTAATGCTCGTTAGTGTGGAGTCAACAGCACTCTGATAACCTCATAGTTTAAACTAAATGACAGAAAAAGAGCTAGAAGTACACAAGTGAGCATTACAATAAAATGTGATGCATTGCATTTATAAAAATAAAAGCAACAAGCTTTAGAAAACTGAATAATGCTTGCATTTGATATATTATAAGCAGAGTTTTATCTTCATTTCTTCTTGCAGTCTCATATGTAACATTTCTGTTGCTAAAATGATAGAATAAGCAAGACAGCATTGGTTAAGATCAATGTGGGACCTGGATGGATGAAGATCAGAAAATGCATACGTTGGCTCACAACAGCCTGCCAAAGCATGGTGGGTTTGGAGAAGGGAAAGAAGAGACAGCCTTTCATACACTTTCTCCTTTCTGTAGGAATGCATGACTGGTTTGGCAAATGTAGGTTATTTGGCAGATCTGCTCCAGCAGTGATTTAAAGAAAGACAGGTGCTAACCTCAGGAAGAATGAATATGGGAAAAGGTATTAATTTTATTAATATTAAAAGGTATTAATTTATCCCATTTCTACATGGGAAAAGGTATTAATTTAAACTACAGATGAGCAGACACTTAGTTTTTACTAATCTGCATGCCAGCCTTTTTCTAGGCAGTTATTGAGATCTGAACCCCAGATCAAAATCATCTTTTAGATTGAAGCAAGCCAGCATTAATCTAGCTAATCAGCATGATAAAATTTTCTTTAATACTTCACTAACATTCTAAAAGTGCAGTAATTGCTTTTGGAGGATAAACATGGAATAGCGAATGAAAATAAGTAAGGCTCTGAGAAATAAGAAACATCAGAACAGTCTGAAGTTAAAATGAGTTCTGGATTTCCACTTAGGACAGTTCAAATTTCATTCTTCCTTTAATATTTCAGAACTATAATTGGTTAAATGATAAAATTCAAATTCATGAGTAAGAGGGTTTTTTTTATCATGACTCCTTTTCTGTAACCCATGAAGGAGATTCTAATAAAAAAAAAAAAAAAAAAAAAAAAAAAAAAAAAGAAGTTGTTGCATGAGCTGGAAAGGGGTCATGAAAAGTGGGTGTTAGAAACAGATATAAAGATATAACAAAGCTGTTGCTTTGGTAGTTTGGATCAAATCTCACACATATCTAGCTGTTCATGAGCAGAAGTTAAGTGCCTATTCCACCTCCTGAAATAATCAATAATAACAAATATTGCAGTCAACTTTCTGTAATAACTTTAGGCATTTCAGACCAGGAGGACACATAAGAGAACTCTAAAGATTTTTAAACACATTGAAAGTAAAATAGAAAAATTGATTATGGTTTTCATTATTTTTGTGTCCAGGTTACTATAACTGCTGACGGTAGAAGGCATTTGTATGCCTCATTTGAATAGTATATTTACTTGAAATAAAAGTTTTTAATATGAAGTATTATATTTGTATTAATACTTGAGGTCTCTGGATAACTTTTTTCTTAAAAATTCCAAGAATTTGAAAATTTTCCATGTAATCCTATTTAGCTTTTAGGGAACTCCCACAAACTATTATTGTATTTTCATGGTTCAGCTCATTTGAGTGCTTTCACTAGGAATGCTATGTCCAGGACTACAAATTCTTACTTTAGGTACTTAATCTCACATTTTTATTCCTTATTTGAATGATTTTTTTAGAGCTGAAAGCATGTGAAGACCTACTTTCTCTACAGAAGTTAACAGCATGCCCATTATTGTCTGACCTCCTTATTTTTATGTATGATAACCATGATAACCCAAAGTGGTACAGAACAGAACTCTAATTCGAGACTTAGTGGGATATTTAATTATTTTTTTCTCCAATAAGATGTGTGTAGAACGGTGTAAGAGTTAAGGGAGAAGGCCTGGTGGGATAGTTTGAGGAGTGAGAAGCATTAAAATGTCAGTGTATGACTATTTTGGCGCTGCATTCCTTCAAAGATGTGGATTAGCTGTGCTTTCAATTGGTTTTCATTTCCTTGTTGTTGTAGTGGAACTGTAATTGGTTTCTGTGGGCCAAGTACTTCATCCTCTCTTTTTCAGCAACGCTGCCTTGCTCATGTAAAGGTGATGTACCTATTAATATAAAAGGAAATGTAAACACACTCCAAAAGCCTTTTTAATAAGTACTTCAATAACAAAAGCCAAATGCTATATCTCTTTCATTTTTTCTCTGCATATATTTATATATTTTATAAATACATCCAAAGTATTTCTTTGTATACACCTGCATATCTCACAGTAACAGCATTTGGCAACCAGCCATTGTTTTTGTACAGTAAAACTGTCCATAAACTTAAGTGTTTCTGGATGGTGTAAGTCACCACTCTTTGTTTAAAATAAGTTAATTTTTGATTGGATCACCTCAAATCACTGACTCACTGTAGCACTTTGTGAATTTGGAGATACTTTTAACAAAAATAAGTATTGTTATGATGTTCTATACTCTGGAAATTACATCCAAAACACATTTCCCTCTGATGTCAAGACATTCCATTTTCATGGGTACACAGGAGTATATGTACATGTATGTACACATTTATATTTTTAGATGTTTGTATTTATAGGTTTATATATTAATTGATTTTTAATTTAGTCAGTGAAAAAAGTAAAGAGTGCATAATCATTTGTAGAATGCTCAAACCCCAAAATGGTATTCTTTCCTTCAAAACAAAACTTATTTGGTTGACTGGTTAATTTAAGCACTCTGAGAGTGCCCCTATTTAACCAGTATGGGTTTTTAATAAAAAACAAAACCAAAAAAACAAAAACACCAAAAAAAACAAACAAAAAGAAAACAACCCCAAAAAACCCCAAAACCCAACCACAACAAAACCCAAAAAAACCAACCAACCAAAAAACAAAAAAAGAAACCCAAACAAACAAATAAATCACCAAAACAACCCCACTTAAATTTGTTGTGTGTATAATACAGGATAATGTATGGTAAATCAGAGTAATCAGACATTTGGAAAATCCAAGTGTATCACACACATCCTCTCCTGCTGTAAGTTATTGTGTGTGTTCAGATGCTTTGTTAAAAGCAGTTAATTCCCTACCCTAATCTTGCAAGATTGTTCCAGGAACAAATGTCAGTGTTTCATTTCTTGGTGTTATTTTTCTTCAGTAGTATTTACCTGTTATTTCTACTTACTATATCAAGTTGCATTTCCATAACAATTTCTTTACTCCTTTTGCTTTAGTGGTTTTAAATTCTATGTAGACTTTCTGCACCTCTCCCACTGGCATGTCTGTTCCTGTTCTCTGTAGTTCCTTTCAAGAAAAGGATGATAATGCCACTGATCTCCAGTTCCAGTAAGCCAGAATAGAAAAGAGAACTTTTCCTTTGTATTCTGTGATGCTTTTGTTACTGGAGTCTAAGCTTGCCTTGAAAAACACTTAGTAAATTTGTCTCTGTTGAAAAGTTATTTTCAACATCAGAACTAATAAAGTTTTCAGCTTCCACTAAATGTTAATGTTTAGAATTATTTTACTCCAGATGTAGTTATCAAATGGAACTTGTTGTGGTCCAAAGGTTTAATTTTCCTTTAATAATTTTATTTTCTGTTACAATAATCTGTGGTTTTTGTTACTTATTTACAAGGATAGTAAAAAATATTATTAATGCCTAGTCTGCTCCAAACAGGATATATTAAGCTATTACTACATGGAATTTCCTTTTCTTGAATTATACTATTATTGTCAAATGACCAAAATATATTTATCTTCCAAATATAGTTGTTTTCATGTGTTTCCTCATAGGACCATTCCCTGCCTCACCTTCTGGTTTGTTCTCTCTGATTAGGATTTCCAGCAGCTCTCACATCCTAAGAGGTATTAATAAGGGCCACCTGCCACTGCGACTCATTTAAAATGTCTCTGCAAGTCTAAGACAAGAGATAATAAATATGTCCAGGCCATGGGGGATCAGAAGAGAGCCAGAGACAGTATTGGTCAGCATAATGGACAGTGGTCTCAGCATGAAGGCAACCTCACCTTATGCTCCATTATTCCTCTGTGTAAATGCTCAGCAAATGTCACAATCCCATAAGCAGTTTGTGGCAGGTACCACATGCTGCTGTGGGTCTGCATATAACCACTGCAGAGTTAGTTTTTAACCAATAGTATTTGATACCCATTTCAAACCTTTTTGGAACAGGTTTTTCCTATTAAAAAAAAAAAAATCAAGATTTCTTTCAAAATAAAGTTAGACTTTTTTATTCTTGGAAGAACATGAATATGCTTCTCTTTCCTATAGTTTTGAATTATTAATTACTTCAGTCATACTTCTACCTCTAAGAAACCCTAGCTGAATTTACTTACTTTAACTACTATTCCTTCTGTATTTTCTGCACTTTTTTATGGAAAGGTGTATTTTACCACTTCCTTAGTAACATTTTCTCTTTGATGATAGTATGTTATCCTTTAAATATGCAAATTTTATTTCTTTTAATCTAGCATGCAGTTGAAGACCATACAAACAAGCAGTGGATATAGCTCTATAAAACCTTTATGTACAGTAGGGCATGGCAAAGGCAGTTGTCTTTGCATATAGACAACTCATGTCTGAGAGAGGAATTTTGTACATGGCAAAGAATGTGTTCTTGTCATGTTGACTCATGTTTGGTCTTCTTTCTTTACAAGTTTGGATTCTTCAGACATTCTTCAGAGATTCAAGGTAATGCAGTGAATCTGATTTTGTTTTATTCCCAAAAATAATAATAAAAAAACCCAGAAATATTGTTTAACAATAATGAATAAAAAAAACCAAAAATCCATCTCCTAACCAAAAACTCACGATAACTGGAAAACACTACTGAGAAAACTGAATACTGCTGTGCAAGAGGAAAAGTTTTTCTTTAAATAAAATACACTAAATAATATGTAATATTTTCTTAAGTATTAGATCTTACTTTTTAGCTGATTTGTTAGGAGCCTTCTACTTCATGTAACATATTTCTTCTAAGGTATTGAAAATTTTCTTTCCAAATACTCTTGGCATTAGAAACAAACTTGAAGAATAAAAATCTGAAGCAGAGCAACATGGTATCTTCAACCTGAATTTACAGAATGTAGATCACAGAGCAAAGACTCTGCATTTGAAAGGAGTAGTTCTTAAGTTCAAAACATTCTTCTCTATATCAACCTCCAGAGAATAAGGATTCAAAAACCAGCATCAGCTGCATCTCAGTTGCACTGTGGAATTACATGAACCATAATCATTTTTTGGTGCAATTTTTGTGAACATTACACTCATATAGAAATGCTGCCAACTTTGCTAAGATTAAACACTGACTTGGCAATAGCTGCAAATTAAATAGTGTGGTACAATAGAGGGAGGGATGACTTGTCTGGAAGGGCAAAAGATATATCCTAGCAAGCCTGCTCATATAGTAGATAAAATTCTCTTTCTCCCCAGTTTGAGTGCTAGGAATGTTATTAGTCTTAGAAGCATTATCTGTCCTTTGTAAAGTCTGTCTGACTGTAAAGCAGATACTGGTTTTATTCTACTTTTCTCAAGCAATCACTTTCTACTTTCTCTTCTTCTTTAGGATGTCACTCATCATTTGGAAATGATCAGAAGCATTTCTTGCTTCCAACCCAGCCCAGCAGAACACTTTTAGAACTTTTCTGTGTGTCTCTGGAGAGCTAGCAGATAATTTGGGTTTTTCCAGTATATTGATGCAAGGACTGAATGCAGGTGTTCATTCATTTGGCCCATTTCCCTTCGTACTGATATTTGAAAAGGTAGTGTTTGCCCTTTGGGAAAATATCTTTATCAACTGGCCATGCAAGACATTTCAGGTTAAATGTTATTTTACACCCTAGCTGTCTTTGTTTCCAGCCTGTGGTAAGAGGGGCATGTTATCAGAAAGACATTTTATGGTATTTTCCTACTTCATTAAATATTCTTGAGGAAGGTACTGTTTGTTTGCAGCTTCAGCTTGTCAGAGAAGTCCAGTTTAAATGACATGTTGGAAGGGTCTCAAGTAGCAGAAAAAAGTGGACAGAAAAGAAGATCCCACAGCTATTTTATATGCAAAGTCAAATGCTTGTGGCTGAGATGCAGCTAAAGAGCAACTGTATCATTTGCAACCAGAATTTCTTAGAAGGTTTTTGTCACCAATCCACAGCTTTAGAGTAAGTCTTTTTCATGAAACGGTATATAAGTTGTCAAATGCTATAATCAACCAGCTCATCCAAGCTTATGGCAAAATTAAAAAGCCCTGGGGATTTTCTTATGGCTAAAATATTCTCTCTCACTTTTGATCACATCCCAGAATGTACTGTGACCTCTTAAGTTGTGACAAGACTTCTTCTGTTTTGTCATTTTATGGAATTATAATTGACTTCCAAACACAAATGCCATAAATTTAGTTGGGGGGCAAGTTTCAGTCTACAAGCTTAGTTTCACTGAAGCATATGGAGTCCTGTGTGGTCGCACTAGAGTAGGCAGATGCCAGAGTTTTAGCTGTAAGGCAGAGTTTTCTGTATTTGGGAGATTGCAACCTTCCCACTTGAATGTCATGCCCAGAAAATAATTCTAGAATTAGTTTGTTATCCCAAGGATATTTGAAATTTTAACACACATTTTTTCATACCATCCTTCTGTGTGCATGTATAGTCTTCAATAAGTACATTCATATACATTTACCTAGCTACATATAGAAATTGCCACATGGGAAGCACTCTTTACTCTTTTCTATTTTTTCTTCTCGTTACTAATAGATGTAACTTTAAAGTATCATGTTCATAAAAATGATCAAGTAAAGTCAAAACCAGTTTAAATATTTGTCCATTAAAAGAAATACTGATACTTACACTGTATTTACTTTCTATGAACCTTAATCCTGTTGATTTCCTTTGATTTCCCTTTGACTTACACTGACTCTCTTGCTATGCCAAATAAAACACCTCTCAAAAAAGACAAGGCGAACACAGTTTGAAAAGGGCAAGGCACACAGGCTGAGCAAAGATGGTGTCAAAATACTAAAAGCCTGCTCTTATGACACATGAGTATGATGAGACTACATTTACTTTTGGGCTTACCATTAGTGTGATCCTCAGAGATGTCTTTACAGAAATCTGCCTCTGACTTGTCCTGGTTGGGTATTTGTACTTGGGTGAAGAGTAATTCCTCCCCACAGATGATTACAAAGAGTAACTGAGACAACTGCTTATAGATAGCAACTTTGTTCCTCTGCCAGCTCTTGATGGTTAGTCATCCCTGTGTAATTGTTCCTAGTGTTTCATGAGAGCCTGTTAATCCCTATAGGTTGTGTAAAGTGATTCCCTGTGGATGATCTAATTGAAGCAATTAAGATGGGTTTATTATCGCTGTTTAGTAACTGGACCCATATTCTCCTGTTGTACTCTGAGACGGAAACAAATGCTGGCTAGGAAGAGTGATGGCTATTTCCTCTTTACAAGTGTGCAGAGAATTAAGTGGTATGAAAGCTAAGATGATAATCAGGTGGGTGAGTCAGGGGTTAATTTGCAATTAGAAAGTTTTCCAATTTATTAGCTGCTTCTCTTTTAACTTAATTTCTTTTGAAGGTCAGTTTTTGCCTTGATTATCTCTTTATTTTATCTATTAAAAACAATGGCTTTGATAAAAGGTTTTTCCTGAAACCCAGAACAGAGCACAGGGAACACCTAAGGGAGCACATTAGCATGTAAAAGTGAGAGATTCATCTCCAAGGTGACTAATTTCATGAAGTCCTGTAGCTTCAACAAAAGTCAGTGATAACTGGGCCTGTAATGGTTACTGTGGCGCTGCCCATGGCCTGCTGCCTTGGAGGGATTGCTGGCATAAAGCTCTGGACATCTTGGTGCCCTTGCTCCTTTAAACTCTGTCATTACTGTTTTGTGATGTTACCTACCAGCTATACTGAGTGGATTTCTGAAGGTCTGCTTTTTATCCAGTAAAAATATACCTGTGATAGTACACAATTCTTGTCTTGCTGTTTTGTCTTTACCTCTTTATTTTTTTTCCCGAGGTGAACTCTGAGCTACATAATGCAAATGCACATAGCAGACCCTTTTCTGCTGGCTTCTTGAAGCTTACTGGCCTCTAGCTAACATAACTTTAGCAGATAGTATTATTCCTCAGATTGCCACACCTTTCAAACTAGATTGTGTCATCCTAGAAAATTTACAAATGAGATATTAATAATATGTCAGTAGGAGTCAGTAGGAACAAGAGTTTCCAACATAACCCTTCATACTCCTTTTGTCAAAATCAGCACACAAAACTTTTGGGACGATTATGTCTAATACCTGCACAAAATTCTTAAATGTAGTCTTTAGCCTAATGTATCCAGAATGTTTTAGGTCTTCAAACTATTATGAAGGCCTTGCAATTTTTGATAGGCTCCAGTGCAATTCTGCAGTTTTTAATCTCAAAATGCTATTGAAAACAATCTCATTATAGCTTGTTCAAGTAACTGCAGATTCACTTGGCTTCTGAGTAACCAAAAACTATTATTCAAAGCATGACCCCAAAATAAGACACATCTGTATTTAGAGTAATGTTTTCCAGGGTTCTTATTTCTTCAGGGATTGTTTTGATTTGAAAAACTACAAAAAAAAAAAAAAAAAAAAAAAAAAAAAAAAAAAAAAAAAAAACATAAAAATCACCAAAAAACCCCCCAAAACCCTAAAATCAAATTAAAAAATTAAAAATTTGAATTGACTTAGCTTTGTACTGTATTGAATAGGATTTTTTTTTCTTTTTCTTCAGCTTAATGGAAAGAATTTGTCAACATCCTTATCTGCAGTTACATAAATGTAAATCATGAATAGCTGGGCTACTGTCAGAGAGGTTATTCTATATTAACTGCTTTAAGTCAAGGGACCGAACTTGGCCTCTAACAGGATTTTTTTGCACACTCAAAGACCTTCAAACTACAGGGTCTGAAACAATTGCTTGTCTGAAGCAGTTAAAATGGACACAGCTCATTAATGTTTTTAGTCAACTGCTATAGCATCAATTCCCTAGATTTATTTGGGAAAAAAAACCCAGATACTGAATCAGGATTGTCAAAAAGAAGTGCAATTTTCTATTTTAATCTGTTACAATACACACAGTTGGGTTATTTTCCTAAATCTGTATCTGAACCCCCCTCAGAACTGCAGCTAGGGACAAAAAAATAAAAAAAAAAAAAAAGTACTGTAAACAGCTCCTGCTCCTGTTGCTCTCTGAAACTGTAGGTGAGAAAGGAGGGGAACAGCAAAATATCTGTAGCTGTACTATTTTTGAAACTGTGAGATCTTGAAAAGCAGCCTGGCTGTAGCTCCCAAAAGACTTGTGTGCACACCAGAGGGAGGGTATTTGTGCTGGGTATCAGGTTTCACTTACCAGCAGTTTTCACTTTCCTCACTCTTAGTTGTGGCAATAAAGCAGAGCTGGTTTTCTTTTCTCTTTCTTACAGATTTGCCCCTGACCCTGCTGCAGGTTGAGCAAAATGTTTGTCATACTTAACGCAGTAAAAATTACATTTCATCTGATATACTGAGAATTGTTGAGGTTGCTTTGGTTAGATGCCAGTGTTCAGGCAGGGTGCTGCTGGTCAATGTTAAGTCATGGAAATAGTTGAGAGATCTCTTGTGTTTTGCATCCATGGCATAAGCTGCTTTCAGGCAGTATACAAAAGAGCACAAAGAGTGCAGTAAAGATCAGCTCCAAAGATAAGAGCTTTTCATGGTATGGAGAAAGAGATTTTTACCTTAATTATAAGGTTTTTAAATTCTCAAGGGATTTTGACTGTTCTTAAAGTGCCCAGCTTCTTATGAGCCAGCCATCCAGACAGGAGAGATGTGAACTATGCTAGGATGCAAGTCATGGTTGCCATTTTCTTCGTAAACTTTATATGTTCATGAGTTTTCATTAAAATGGTTTTCATTTTCTTTCTTAAAAAATAAACTTGAAATATTTTTTCTCTGATAAGTCAGTTAAGGGTTCTTATAAAAGTCAAAATCTTGTTCATACTGATGACTTTGACCTTATTTTCTGCATATTATCATATGAAAACAAGATCAGCACAACCTTGCACTCATTTGAAGTATTCAATAAAATTTGCATGTTCTGCAAACTGTAAGTTTTAGAATGTAATTTTAAGTGCTGTGTAACATTATATGATATAGATACTGCCTTCTAAAAATTCTGAATGTCCATTGCAAATCTGTACTTCTTAGGAAAAAAACCCTTGGTGTTTCATGGAAAAACTCCCTAGATTATTTCCATTTTGACCACGAAAAAAAAAAAAAAAAGCTTAAACAGACTGTCAAATCTGCTGTTACTTAATATAACTAACACAGTGTGTTCTGTTAAATCTTATAAATAGTGTAAAAACAATTCTGTATGTGTTGCTTTTCTGGTTAAAGAAATTATGAACAGTTCTAATGGTGCTGTAATAGAGAAACTTGTCTTTTCCACAACATATAGTTTTAAAAACTTAATCTAGCATAGTCAAATCAGTTGTTTTACTGCACTGAATCTGCATTTTCCTAGCCAAACAGTGCTTATTCAGGGTTCAGACTGAAGTCAGTTTTCAATTCAATTTTCCCTGTCATATTGAATGACTCCTTACAGCTTCTGTGTGTTGTTAATGGCTTTCATGTGCTGAGCAGCCATTTCAGGGATAAATTCTTTCCTCTCTTGCAAGGCAGAATTTCTGAACTAAAAGACCCCAACACAACACAACAAAACAAATGAAAACAAAACAGTTTAGAATGGGAAGATATAATATTGTAAAAGAAGTGGAAGCAGAGTAAGAAGTTGTTTTGAAAACCTTTTCTGAACAATGAATTCAGACATAGCAGAGAACCAGTGTGAAATTTTGATTGCAAAGTTTAAGTTTTATGCATCCTGTTTATAAATAAACTTTCCAAAAAATTGTGACTCTCTTAAAAGTTTGTAGACAGTCTGTTACCCTTACACTGCTTCTTTATTACTTTCTTTTTAAGTTTCCTTACCTGAGTTTTGGACATTCAGGTGTGAGCCAAATGACCCAATCCATGTGAAGTAGGTGCCTACCAATTACAATTCATCTCATTTTGAGGTCACTCAGGCAGATCACAGAAGTCATGCTCCTGACATAACTGTAAAAGAAGACAAAATGGCTAGCTTGCATTGAAATACAACTTCTAGACATTTAAGAAGCCTACAAGATGATTTTTTTTTAATTGAGAATGTAGGTTCTTATGAAATATATAAGAAATTTATATTTCAAGAATTTAGTAATTATTGAGTGGCCTTTATTGGCCTTTTTGGTCACATTGAGTATCCTGAATTTTGAGGGTATTTTAAATTACCAACATGATGTACAGCTGAAAAAAAACCTAAGAAATCACTAGAAAGCATGTTGTTTAATTGAATATATTGTAGAAGTTAAATTTAGAAGTCCTCAGTGCCACATACCGCATCTGCAATTCTCAAGACTGCTGTTGCCATTCTAGGCCAATAATTCTCTACATCAGCATGATGGTAGAGTCATAAATATCTCATTCCATGTAGAATACTTGCTCATTATTGCTATCTATGCAAAAATATGGTTTTACCAGACAAAGACACACAAAAGTAACACAGGTTAGCCATAGCCACGTGTCTAATTAGAGGAGTTGTTGTCAAAGCTCAAGCAAGTAAAACAGAGCTTCAGGTCCAGGAAAGCTCAGAAAAAGTACACCTGACAAACCTCTGTTGAGAGACTTTGAAGATATAGTGCAAAGCTTACAACTGTTTCTCACAGACAATTACTGTATTACTGGGCTAGACAGTTAGAGTCCCTAAAATGGAATGATTAAATTAAATCATGGTATACAAGTAAAAATAATGACTAATATGTGTTTGACTATGAAAGCAGAGAGATTCATCCTGTTCATTTTATTGTTGTACACAAATATCTGCTTACTGAATTCCATCACTTGCAGCATAGTTGATTTTTATATTTATATTATATATTTTTATATGATTTTTTACATAATTATTTACAACCATAACAGATTATCCGTAACAAAGTTTCCTAAGCTTTTGGTAGCAAAAAGCATCAGCTATGGTACAACTTTCTTACTAAAGAAAATGGAATTGCTTACTTTTGTCTATTAAATAAGATTTCACCCTTGAAATTTGAGAGGCTGTATACAACAATTGTCTTTTTAAAAACTTTACCACTAATGTTTCAATTTTTTACTGGTTTCCGTTTTGAAAAATCACAGTGATCACGCTGGATTTAATTCTTTCCTCATACAATTTTGATAATAGTATTCATTTCCGTGGAATTATTCTTCATTTACTCAGTGTGAGCAGAGAAGCAGATTAATTCGACAAAATTATTTTCTTGCCATATTATAGGAACTTACTGCTTTTCTCTGTCAGACATAATCATGATAATTTTAGTAGGGAATAGGTTAAAATAATCTTCATCCAGTTGGGCAAATTGAGTCAGCCTGCTGCTGTGTTATATAGCCCGTCTGTTCTGCCAACTTATTTTTGATGAGCTTCTTAGAAATAGCTGCTTTTATGCCAGTGACTTAGGGTAGGTTTGTGTGTAATTATGCTCTTAGTAACATTGCAAGTATAAAGAAAGAAGGGAAGAAAAAAAAAAGACATAGGTCTTTTATGGGACCTCTTGTAGGCTTCTGTCTCATTATGTTAACAATCTGCCTAGAGAATGGTGTCAGATTTAGAGAGCAGATGAGATTGATTTACTTTTCAGGCCCTTCTACCCAGCCTAATTATTGCATTACAAATGGCGATTCTTTCACCCCTCTGAAGGAGCACTTTGATTAGTGTCTGCAATGCAGGTGCCAGGGCTTAATACAGTAAGTGCATGTCAACTAGTTTCTTTCAGCACATAGTCAAACTGTATAAAAAAAGCCATTGCACAGTAGGAGCTGATACATGGCTTTACCAGAGCTTATATGAGCTTAAAATTGATAGGGTTAGAACAGCTACGAAATTTGGCATCTTGTTTTGTTTAATTTTTCTGTTGTTATTCTAATAAACAGGAGAAAAAAGAGTAGATGCGAAATAGAAACAAAATTAGTATGAATAGTTTGGCATTGTAGAATTTTATTTAAAATTCAGATCAGATTTATCCCTTCTCCCTGCCCCCAAAACAAGATTGAATGGTTCTTTTCACAAATTAAGTTATAGTTTCAACATTATAGTATCTCTTCACTGCTCATGTACTTGATTATTTGACTTATTGAAAGAGTGTTATTATTAAGCTGATGCTCTTGTTCAGTGCTTAAAGTTTCATTTATAAATAGCATACTTTTTGTCAGTTGAGAATGATTACGTAAATACAGGCCTGGATCAGTAAACGGGAACACAGGATAATTAGCTCTAATTCCTTAAAAAATTTAGTAATCTTCATTCATGCCAAATTCAATTGAACAGTGAACAGTGAACAGGATTCACTTCAGACACACCAGACTTCTCATTGACTTCTTATTGCAAGTTTCCCATTTATTTTGTGTGTTCTCTCATTTGCTAGAAAAACAGTTAAATCTCTTTTTTTCCACTTTACACATGCTAGAGCAGAAAAATATTGAAGATAGCCAGCGTGACATAATTTTGTAAATAATTTTTTATAGCACTATATGTACTATAGATAGTACTATAAAAAAAGTTGGTGGTGGGGTGCAATGGGGAAATTGTAGGAATGCTGCAATTCTGAGTGGCACATAAAGGTGAGGACCTTGAGATCACTGAAGGGAGTGTGATGTTTCTCAAACACCTGTGTGTTTGAGATCCTGGCTCAGAGAACACCTGTCAGATATACAGGTGTTCTTGCTCAGCTACCTCATTTCCCTTGGATCCTTATTATGAACGCTGTCAATCCTGATCCCAGGTTTAATCAGCATTGCATGTTAATAGGTATCATTTACACCTCAAATGACTTTTCCTGGTTCAATTTGATATACGTTACTTTTGAATTAAGTCTGAATATATTCTGAGTTATGGAAAAATTGATGGGACTTCTTAGCTATTTGGTGTGCTATTATTTAATGGTATTTAGTGTAATTATCAGGAAACTATATCAGTAATCATTGTAATATTACTTATACAACAAATATATCTTATGCCTGTTAATAATGTCTTATAATAATTTCTGGTTTATCTTAGATTCTTCGAGTTTTAAAAATTTTACTTTCTAATTATGGATCATCACATGGAGTGTAGCTGTCAAAATTAGTATTTGTATTATATTTTAAAAATTCTTGTAATTTTAATAAAATAAATGAAAATACGGAGTCAAATGTAAAGTCCAGTAGGGATAAGATCCCACAAAACATACCTGTAAATTGTTGGCAGTCAAGTAAATTATTTTAATATACCCAGGTCAAAATTTTGCCTAATTAAACTAAAACAATACAATTATACCTTCACAGCTGAATTCACTGTAGCCACCTGTATTAAACACAATAGTCTCAACATACATTCGTAGACCTCTAGAGATCAGAAATTAGTGATGAGTAGGAATATAAGAACTTAGAAAGGAGAGCAAACATTCAACAGAAGAAAGTTCACATTTTCAAATTAGGCTACCCTGGTCAATTATTATTTGACTACAGTAATACTGACTCCAAAGTTTTTACTCAACTTTTATGGGAAATCTATTGAACATATATTCACATTTTCTCTAGTGTCTAGATCTTATCAAACTGCATTTTTAAAAATTTTAGATACTGATCACGGTCCAGAGGCTGATTCAACACTTTGATTTTGTAAAAGCATTGTCCTTTCCACAGCAGATTTCTCTTGGAGAACCACTGGCTTTGGATTTTTCAAAAATGAGACATTGAATGGTGCCTGTCTTGAAGGTTCCTTGTAAAATCCTGTAAGGCATGTGTAAGGTACTTTACAGATTTTTGGTTTTCTTTTTAAGCTATGTTATGTTATATTCCAGAATTTTTAATAACTTGCCATTTTTTTATCCTGTATAGAAGTTCTGAAATGCAACATAGTATTATAAAATACCTCCTGTAAGTTGCAAGCTTCCCATAAAGATATTAGGAAGAAATTCTTCACTGTGAGGGTGGTGGGGTACTGGAGCAGGTTGCTCAGAGAAGCTGTGGATGCTGAAAATGTTCAAGACCAGGATGGATGGAACTCTAAAGCAACCTGGTCTAGTGGAAGGTGTCCTTGCCCATGGCAGGAGGGTTGGAACAAGAGGAACTTTAGGGTCTCTTTTGACTCAGCCCATTCTATAATTATATTAATTCAAAACTTCTATAGGCATGAAGGAATTAAATACTATGTAAACATATTAGAGGCTTTTAATGTACTTTGGAAAACTGGAATCTAATTGCTAATGTTATGCAAAGTCCAACATTTTTCATCCAGTTAAAAACAAAACAAAACAAAACTACAAGCAAGAAAACAAGCATGTACAATAATATAAGTTTGATGCTATAGAATAAATGCAAGAAAGACGGGAATAAATTATTCCTATGTTTATTACTGGACATTAACTCTCCTATATTTTCTAGTAAAATAGTTTCTATAAGTTCATCCTTTTTGTACATTTTTCTGTACTGACTCACTAAGTCACATCCGTGTGTGATATAATTTTAGTTTTTGGGAATGGTGCTTATGCTCAGACTGTTTGAAGAAAGTGTATCATATACTTGAGTGTAATTTAAAAAACAATCATAAAGGGGCAATGCCACTCTGACATATGCATCTTGCAGCAGAATGTGTTTAAAATTTGATTTCATAAGCTTTTAATGAATTAGTAGACAGGAATTTTAATAGACCACACTTTCTTGTATATACTGAAAAAATCTTACAGTAAATGGAAATAGAATTTGAGTGCATATTTTAAGCATTGTAGCCAACTAAATAAGAAAATCCATCTTAATCTCCAGACTTGTGAATTTTAATTCAAACCTTTGATTCAGATTAGGCAATTTCGTATTCTTTACACTTATCTGCTCAAACTAAAGTATGAGGAGTTTCAAAGCTGCAGCAACACTTTATCATGCTTGCAACGCTAATTACAACATAGCCTTTTTCAATTGCATGAGAACACAAAGATCATCTGTGTCATCATTCCTGCTTGATGCATAATTATGACCCAGTGCTTTAATTTGAATTGTCCAAAGGAAGGTTGAATTAACTTCCTTGCCAGTAAATATAACAGCTGGGATTCTGTTAGTTCCCTGCAGAGCTCTCCAGGCAATATTTATCAAAAATTTCAAGTGCAAAATAAACTGTTGTGCTCTAGCAGTCAGTCTTCACAATGCTATGTGTGCAGCTGTAGTAAGTGGCAATATACAGTTAAACAGTGTGAATTTGATCTTGTTACACCTTTCCTATCAATACTACTCGCACATTTCATGTTCTGATGCACAAACATTTACTTCCTAAATACAATTTTTATGGGAATGTGTAGCACATCCTTATGTAGAAACCAACTATGTTTGGGGTTTTTTGAACACTAAAGTTCTTTTCCAAAAGAAGTTAAAATCGATAACAGAAGAATCGATGCTTTGTTTATAGGTCTGTCTTTGTCTGTGTATTCATGTATTTCTGATTTGAGTTTTTAGCCCCTTAAAAAAACCCTAGTCCACGGTTATTAATGTGCTTTTATGTTCATAGCTTAAGGACATCTTGAAGGTTAACTAGGGAGCCTTGCGCTGGCATTCTGAGGTTAGGAGGTTTGGTACAACAGTCTTTTAGCTGTGCAGAGACACTTTGAAGCAATAGCAACAAATGCCTCAGCACTATTGAAGACAGCAGCGCGAGTCCTGCTGGAGCAGGGCAGCCGCAGGAGCGGGCGGCGGCTCCGCGCGGCCCGCGCCAGCCCCGCGCCTCTCCAGCGCGCGGAACTGTTTTGTCAACAGCTCCATCTGCAGCCCGTGGGCAGCCGGGAGCCGCGCTGCCAGCACAACACAGCTGTCTGGGAAAATTAGATTTGAAAGGCAACACCTTAAAACACCTTTTTGCGGTTGAAATTTTGCCACTGTCAGGTTTTATATGATTTCTGAGAGTATAGCCGTAGGCTCTGTCAACTAGAACTCACTGGGAAAGAAGCAGGGAGGGAGCAAAAAGGAGAAACGAGGCATCAGTGCTGCTGAGGGCCTGCAAGCAGGCATAGCAAACTCTCCAGTCAGCTCTTTAAATATGTACACAGCAAATTAATCTGAATGTATGATATTATTTTTTCTCCCTATTTCTTTCTGCAAATATGCTTTTATTTGCAAAGGCCAGTCCTATGCTTTTGGTATCGTGTCCCTTGTGTGATGTGACTGTGAAAATAGTGTAACTCACTCTGCCAACAGTGGGATTTCAGTAGTGCAACGGGTATGTCCAGGAGTGGTGAAGTCTGAAGGGTTTCCTTCAGAATGTGGGGCAAAAATTAGCATTTATACCCAGGGTCTGTAGCCTGGCAACACTAGAGGGCTGTAGAAGTCTGTTCTAGTCACCTACAGGTGACAGGGGTTTTTGGTACAGTTAGGTTTGCTTTTTTTTCCTGGGTGGTGAAAGTGGTTCTGCTGATGGAGGTACTTGGCCAGGGCAGACGGTATGAATGCACATGCTAAGCAGGTTTCAAACCGGCATTGGTTTCAAATGTCTTTCAATTATAAGAATGAAAGGAGTTAATCTATAAGTGAATATCTTTATATGTCCTGACTTTTAATAATGTAGTAATTGTCATCACTTTGTAGAATCATTCAGCATAACATTTGTCTCTTCCTCACTTTATTTCGTACTTTAATTAATAGCAAGTGAATGTAGGTTTGTGTTTTGGTTTTTTTAACTTGTTTGTTTGTTTATTGGGGTGTTTTGTTTTTGTGGGGTGAAGGTGGATTGTTAGGCTCACTTTCATGCCTGGAGCTATTTCTAATTCTTCCATCTCTGTATGTAGGGTGTTAAAAGGCTGTATGTTGTCTTTAGAACACCTTCAGATATCTTTTTTGACCTATTGGTGCTCTTGACAAATTAAAATGCCATTCACAATGGACAGGAACATTAGTCAGTAGGCAACGGTCATTCCCTGGCCACAAAACACAGTACACAAAAAGCCTTCCCTTCCCCTTATCAGTCCTCATGACAGCAATTGCTTCTACATGTCTGTATAGATGGGTGGGACTTTGGTATGTTTTAAAGATTAACAAATTCAGATGATTTCAGATAGGTGTGGAAATGAATTCTACAGTGAAAAAGCACTCATATACCTTGTCATTATTTCCCTATCTTTCACTCAAAGGTGCTTCAGTGGTGTCTGTAATCTTAACTCATGGGGAGTGACTCAGTCTCTCAAAAAAGCAAGCTTCAAGTCATTTTGGGCTTTCTAGGTCAAAAACAGCACTTCAAACTCCACTTGAAAAACAACAGGCAGCCAGAGCAGATTTGGAGAGCAGATGTCAAATGCTCATAAAGGGATACAAAGCATATCAAGCAGAATAGCACCTTCCTATAACAGAATGTTTCCAGGCTGGTTTAGTGTGAGACCCAATGTAGAGTTTATATCAGTAGCCAGATAGCTACTTGGTAAAGATATATTTGCCAATGCTAAATTATGATAGCATATTATAACACAGAAATATAATTACACATTAAGAGTTTATCCTCTTAATTTTCTGTGTTACAAGGTCATGTAAGAGTGCACTCAGAATGGAGCAGCACTGCTCAGTACACTTCAGTTTCACCTAAAAAGAAGCCACCTCTATTCAAAACTCCACTCGTCTGGCATTGTTATTGTCATTGTCTCTTTGAGAAAGCATCAAGAATTGTATTATGCAGCCTTGGAGATTCCAAATAAGATGTGAGGAATTCAGAAGAAGAAGAAATTGCTCCTACATATTCTTCTGATCTGAAAGTCTTCCACAAGTCCTTGTGTAGTTGTAAGTTTTGTATATTATAAGTAGAACTATTTTTTCTGGAAATAATTCCCCTTGGTTCCAAAGATAGTGAATTTAAAAATAACTAATAATTTTCAAACATTGTATTTTAAGATCCCTTAATAACATGCTGTATGAACAATACTAATTAGTATATTCAGATTCTGCTCTTAGGTCAACCCTTCCTTTTAAATACAAATATTTTTCCCCCTTTATATCACTTTATTATTGCCATAGATTTAATTTAATCTATCTGCTTTATTTTTGGAAACTGCAACAGGTTGTTTGCTTTGCTTAGGTGACTCAGGATGTACAAACCATGGCCAGTTTTCTGCACATCTAGCTGTTATGAGAACTTACTATGCTTTCTAAACTCAATCAGTCCATGTGCCTGTATTATTTGTGAGGCCATTTTAGATCATTATGAAACTCAGATGTTTCTCAAGTGGAGAGGGGCAGCTCGTACCAATGTGTATTGACATGATGTGACATTCTAACATAGGTGGTAAAGAATGCAGCATCCAGTCTGCTGCATCTCTGGTATGATTTCTGTGGCCACCTTGTTAAATGTCTGTGGTCACCTTGTTAATAATGGGGTTTTTTTCGTTTGTTTGGGGTTTTTTCATGGTTTTTATGGTTTGTTTCATTTGTTTTGTTTTTCTGCTACAGATTATAATTACTTGAATTTTATTTCAAACTAGCATAGAATAGCAAAGCTTTTGCTACTGTTTTCAAATATCAAAATATAGTGCTGGCAGGGTTTGTTATCAACTATTGCTGCCAGGTGTTCATTACAAGAGAGGAAAACAATAGGCACTCAATCTGGGTAAAGGGGGGGAAAGAAATCTTACAAAGCTGGCAACAAATCAAAGTTAGCTCTATCCCAGCAATTCCTTGTATTTTCTTCCTGTTAAGAATAGACTGTCAAAGTGAACAAGCAAAGCTTTTTTAAACTGTCCAGAAAAGGACAAGTTAAAAATGTATAGCAGATTCCTGCTATCAGTGCAGCTAAATGGAAATTTTGGGACAGTATTGTTCAGGTTTGCAAACCATTGCATATTTTATTTTGATTTAATGGTGCATAAAGTACCTGGAATGTTTAGAGGGAGTTTGGAAATCCACTAAGCTGATTAAGGAGCATAGGTCTTATTTAACTATATTTTTGCTTGGCATCAAGCAGGGTTTAATATCATTCTGGATGATCTTGTTGAGCTCTTTGTAACATTACTGCATTACTGATGTAATAACTTACTGGAGATAAAAAGTAATGTGATATCAGTTATTTAATTTCTTTATTGATTTTTCTGACCTTGTAGCACTTTCCCCAGCATCAAGTGTGAATAGCATGACCAAACAGCTTCATATTTGAATATAAAAATAAAGTACAAAGTAAACTTTCCAACTTGAACAAAATTAGCCTAGAGGACATTTGTGCTATATGAGGGAAATTGGTTCTTGTTTCTCTGCTACTTTGCATGTTGAATAATTAAATCATAATGTTTATTGTATCAGTAATGGTTCAGTTTTCTGGTGCTGCATAATTTGTTAAGTGGTTGAACACAAGGACATAATCAGCTAATTCTGATCAAACTTGGGAAACTGATGTGAATTCCACTGTGAGTGCTGTAAAATCCTGGGAAGTTGGACCATATTTACAATTAAAAAACTACTGCTTCAGGAAAGCAGTCACTTCCACAAAGTAAAAAAATTTTGCAGAGAGTAATACTGGATAAACAATGGAATGTGAGCTCACAAAAATGAAAGGTTTTGAAGATGTGACTATGCAAATATTGGGTAAGATTTAGCAGATTATATTGTCCCAGCTCTTGGCATTAATATGACTATTTCATGAATATTGTGTCCTATTCTGGTGCCATCAGTTAGGAAAACAAAGAAATGTCAAATGAGCACGAAGAGATGACTAAAAGGACTGGAACACATGCTTTGCAATGAAAAGCTGAGCTTAGTCTAAAGAAAGAAAAGAAAAGTAGACTTAGATATTTGATTAGAAGCTATAAATACCTATACCGAGAACAAGAATTTGTTAATGCTGCTCTATTAAGTCTGTAGGCAGGAAAATGTTGACGTGTAATGGCTAAAAGCAGAATATAGACCAAATTAAACTAAAAATAAGGTGGATATTTTAACTAATCCTGGAAACTATTTTCTGATGCAATTGATAGATTTTCTGTCACTGGAAATAAAAATATGACCTTTATTCATTTTCTTCCTTTAAAGATATAGTCTATGTCAAGCAAAAATATTGAACTTGAAGCAGAAATAATTGAAGTGTAGTATCTGTAATATACAGGAAGTCAAATAACCACAATATTTCCTGTCTTTAGAAGTGCATTAACCTGAAATAGAAAGCATGCACACTTTCCATTTCTTTTCATTTCCTTTCTATATCCTAGCTGTTAAACTACATGCCAATTTGTTGTCTACTCCTGAAAATACTGTGTGTGTAGAGAGCTTCCACTTGTGTCAATAAGATCAGGGGATCTTAAGGTCATACACTTCATATAAAATATAATTTATTTGGATATTGGCTACCTTCCAGCTGATACCATAACAAATTCTACTTACCTGAAAGCATACTGATTTTTTTCTTATTTCCAGTCAAGAATGTATAGCATTGCAGGTGACCAAATGTATTATGGGAGAAGTTTATCTTTCTATAGAGGATTTACTGCTACCCTTCCCCAGAGCCAAAATGCCAGATTGATTTGATGGACCAGTTTACCATAGCAAATTGCATATTCTAGAAGAACTTTTGACCAAGAGTTACTGTCTGTAGTGTACCATCTGTTAAAGGTCTGATATCTCTAAATTTAGATGATCAGTTCAGTCAATTTGGATAGTAAATTATTCATTTAAACACTGTAGTGGACACTTCACCACATGAAAGCCTGCTTCTGCTTCTTCTGAAATTTTAGTTAAGTAGGATAGAAAACTGGTGGATAAAAGCAAATTTATTTTTCAGTACTTGGAACAGATAAAATTACCTCCATCCACAGAAAACCATGTATCAGTAGAATTGCACTTATAATGCAAATACACTAATTTGACACTCAGCACCATAAATTATGAAGAATGAACTCAGACTCTGCAAACCTTTACATTACTTTGGGTAGACAGTTTGTAGGACATAACACCACACCATGTATGTCTCTAAAAGGTTCTGCCCTGAAAATAGGAGAATGCAACACATAATGTCCAACTGCAGGTTTTTAAATTTTGCTTTCCTATTACCTCTTTTTCCTTGTAATCAATAGGGTATTGTGTAACTCCTCTGAGAACACTGGCTAGTGACAAGCCTGGCTTGCTGGTTAAGCTGTGTGAGTTGACAATTTGTCTGGGCTAGACTGGTGCTAGGCCAGTAGTTTATGACTGCCTAGTCGGCCAAAAAATAAAAATTCTAAGTATCTAATAGGCTTGCTATCAAAAGTGAAGTTTTCTTGATTGCAGGATTTGAAGACAGCCACTCGTAAAATCCTAACCCCAAATTTAAATGACAGCTGTAGACTAAGCTAACAAGTTAGTAGTGATAGAAAAATGGGTACAGCATTTAAACTGAGAGAGAGTAGGCTTAGATTAGGTATTAGAAAGAAATACATTACTAAGAGGGTGCTGAGGCACTGGAACAGGTTGCCCAGAAAAGTTGTAGATGCCCCATCCGTGGAGTTCTGATCAACCTGGTCTAGTGGAAAAAGATGTCCCTGCCCACAGCTGGGGGACCAGAACAAAGTGATCTGTAAACTTCCTCCTGACCCAAAGCGCCCTCTGATTCTCAAAGTTATTGTGGGTCTGATTAGTAACATTATTTTCTATCATTTGTTTTTTAAGTCACCTAAGCACCAACAGAGAAGAGACTATCAGAAGCAGAGGTTGGTTTTTTTGTTTCTTTTCAGCTTCCTCTTTGACAACCTGTGAGACAAGATGGACTGTACCCTCTCAAGTTCTGTGCTTCTGTCTCAGCATTTCAGGTTTTGCCTTTTTCAGCTCTCTGAAACAGGTTTTGCTGGCACTGTGAACCCATACATGCTGCCTATCAGCAGCTTCAAAGCCTTTGTAAGCCTCATATCTAAGTAATGATGGCATTGCTAAGTAACTTTGAAAGATAGAAGTGAAACACATGTAGTACATTAGGAAATAGCAGTGCTGTTTCAGATATAATTCATGCTGGAGAATTAAGGAGGTAGCTCAGCGCTGACACGTTTTCAGGATCATCCACAGGAGCCGGTGGATGGTCTGTTACTCAGGCATATGAAGGCAGGAGAGGCAGTACTTTCAGTTAATGTGATGGATAGTAGCTGTGTGATTGATAGCAGTATTATCACATAATATATAGGATTCACATGCTTGATTCCTTGTTCAACAGTCTTGCATAATAATTTGTTAATTTTTTAAGCTTTGTTGTTAATGACCATGTTATGTAGAATAATACGATAGTATGGTGTGCTGCCACTGATCTCTCTTTATTTCTGGGGATGGATGTTTCTGACAGAATTTTCAAATCAGGAGCATTGATAGTCTTAAACTAAAAATGTGGCTTTAGTGAGAGCTTTTTGTTTGAAGTTATGTGGTGAGCACACTGAAATATCTCTTGCTGACTTGGATATGTGCATCTCTGAAAGCATAATTTTTACATTGGCATTAAATAAAAATTTAAAGATAATGTACAGAAAACTCAATCATGAAAACAGACTTCTGTAATGTCTAATTATGTATGTGCTTTTCTGTTTTCTTTCCTTTGAGATTAATAATGAAAAATATTTGTCCAATAAGACATTTCCTTATTTAGAATATAAGTGAAAATAACTGTAATGTGAGGCTTGTTGGAGGGAGGAAAATTATTGGCATTTTAAAAATGTAACTACAGACTGCATGTACATAATTATGAAACACTAATTACTTAAAGGTCACAGAAAGAGTTTTCAGTTTTTTTTTTAATATCTCACAGTTTCCATTTTTATAAAGTGTAGTAATTAAATTCCCTATCAAGCATTTTCATGTGGTGTCATTTTACTGCATTATTCTAAATAGAAATATGATGAATTTATGCTGGTATAGGACTGCTTATTCTGCTATTTGCTATTTTTGCTGATTGACACATGTCTGGAAGACACCTTAAGAAACAATATAATTAGTCTATTTGCATTGCCTGGAATTAGGTGACCTTTAGTTTTGACAGTAATTAGACTATCCCTGCTGTACGCTGTTACTTGCTGTTAGTCACTAACCAGGCAGAAAAGGAGTCCAAGCAGCTCATTTAGTGAGCTACAAAAGCTTTTCAAATGTCATTAAAATGAACAGGAAATTATAATTAATTGTACGGTCTCATTTTATGGATGTGTCCCACAGATAAAACATGGCTAGAGCAGTTATTTATTTAGCTGAAAACCCCCTTAAAATAAAGGAGTTTTCTCAAGTGCTACAGCACCTGAAAGCGTGTGCGTGTTCTGAGTGTGTTCTTCTGAGGATGTATATATGTAGTTCTACTTCATAACTGGTTCTCCAAGGGTACTGAAAAATTACATAGCCGTATATTTTCTTTCTGTAATCCAAAGCCATATCTCTTGTATTCATCTCATATAATGCTTCATTATAATTTTTTGTTTGTTTATAAAAGATATTAAAAGCCAATGTGGTAAATTTTTGATTAATACTTTTTACACTATTCACAGCAACTAGAAAAATCTCTAAAAACCAAATTCCCAGGTACTTGCATGCTTGATCATACATGGATGATATCCTCCTTCATGAATCCAGCCCTGCAATAAGATAAATCTAGGTTGCCATTACAATAAATTGAAGGTTCATGCTTTCATTTCTAGCAGTTAATTGAGGCACCCAAATTGATAGACTGCATTAAACAGACTCCTAGATTAGGTCTCGCTTTTGTGCTTCAAGTTGCATGGTAGAATGATTCAAAATTGTAAGGTAACTGTAGTAAATGGTTTAGCAGAACAGAATTTTACACTAAGTATCAGGACTGTGTTGAAGATTTACTAGTAAGTAATGACTGCATTGTATAACCCAGTTAAGATAATTGATCAATGCATTTTTGTGATCATCTTGTAGCACTGTAGCTCCAGAAGACAAATGAAGCATATTCACAGGATGGTACTAAAAACCAAAAATGACCACATTCAGCTAATTTCTGTGATATGCTCTTATTTTGTTGATTGCAATGGCTGTGGGTTAAAAGTCCTTTCAATTAATGAATGCTGAAAGGGTTAAAAATGGAAGACTGGCCAGGAGAAAGAGTTGTTTTTAGAATTGTTTTTGCTCAATATGACCTTGCATCTGGGGGATGCTAAGAATATTCCGTCACATTGTTTTCTGTCTTTCTTGGGAAGTGGTGTTTCTGTAGAAGATAACAGAACCCTTTAAAGACCTAAAAAGCATTCTTCACAGGCCTAGCCCTGTAAAGAAAAGGGGGGAGTGAGATAAGAAGCTTGGAGATTGTAGAACACAACCTCATGAAGAATTATGCCTGCTCCAGAACTTTTTGCTATGGGAGCCAGGAATGGTGGAGTGTTTTTTGCCCCTGCTAAGATGCAATAAGCTTCAGCTGTTGATTGTGGCCATCTTGGTATTACCTGCATATATTTGGTTCACACATAAAGTGTGCTTTTTCAGAAGAATGTTGGAACCGTTTGGAGGGGCGTTAAAAACATCAATCCTTAATATTTTTTGAGGTTAGTATAAATATGTATTATCTATTTTTATATTAATGTCGGAAAAGTTGGTCCCTTAGCTGAGTGCATTGTATGTATAGTATAGCTCTGCATGCAGTTTTATGTATGTGGTTTCATAAATAAGCATCAGATGTTAGGAACTTGATTTAAATTCAAATTAATGTTAACATAATGTAGAATTAAATGCATTTGAATTAAGTGATTTTTAATCTAAAGCAGCAGATATGCTTTTCACTGCTGACACCACTGCTTCAAGTCCTCAGCCAGCAAGTGGTTTGGAAAGGTCAATAAGCTGGATTTTCTTCTTAGGAAAAAGATTTATTCTACCTTATTTAAAACATCCAAGTCCCATATTTTAGAACACTCATCTTTCTGTGGCCAAAGGAAATAAAGTAGGTTTACTGTTCTGTAATCTACAGATGCCTATTTCTCCCTGTAACTATCGGAATAAATAGGATGTCTAATTTCAACTTAAACATCTGATTTTAAATTTCAAGACTGAAATACACTGATCATGCTATTCTCTAAACTTTGACAGCTGTGTCTGGATATCATCAAAAAGCTCAGCTGAAAGAAAAGCTAACTTCAACTACTCCCATTGCAGTTCTGTATAGTCAAACCCCCCACCATGTTCACTGAAAGAAGGCCAGAGACCAGTGTTACCACGTTACCCTATCTTTCAGTTGTTTGGGGCATTTTTTCCTGTTTTTTCATCAAGAAGTCACTTTATTAGAGGTCCATGTACAGGTGCTCCTCACTTACTTGTTGAAAGGGTTAAAACTTTACAGTGTTGCAGCTAAAACTTCTGAAAACTCAGAGGACCTGAATCAGTTTTGACAGTAACAGCAGACAGGCGGTCACAAAAATGCATAAACTAATTTAGAACACTCAGAACTTGCTATTAAAAACAGAAGATTGACAGCTTGCAAACTCTTTTTCCTCAGGATTGGAAAAAAATCTTTTTCTTGACATTCTACAGTCTTTTGAAACACTGGTTCAGTGAGATGACAAACTTCTAAATGGAGCATTCAATATAATATGGTTGTTTTCACTTTTTAAAAAAATCTGTATTAGTAAATTTGATTTTTAAAAAATACCAATCACAGAAAAAATCCAGTTATCTATAAAATTGCATCATGTGGATGTCCTCCAAGAGCACTTTTGGCAGAGAGCTAGACTTTAATAGATTCAACTGTCTGAAAAATCAGACAGTTATAATTGTCAGATGAAACAGAAAGATATAGGCATGTTGATTGGCTGCTTACCCTGACCCATTTTAGATATGTTTGTACCTAAATACAATAACATCATAAACTTCTTTTTTTTTATTAATTTTTGACAATATATATCAGTTACATTGAACTAGGTTTGCACAATCAGCTAATATTGCATCCTTAATTTTGATAACTATTGTTTGCTGAATTTCACATTGTTTGACTTCCAGTGGTGAAATATATGATATTTTGCCCCTCATTTAAGGTATAAGAATGAAGAGCAGCCCCTCTACAATGTGACTTATCCCTGAAACAGTGATACTTAGTAATGGTAGTTCATTAATTGCTCCAAAAATTCATCAATCTCTATATTGAAGCAAGAAATCTGAAATTCTTAAACAATTCTTAAGTGAGGACTGCTTTGAATGATCTGTGACCAGACTTGAGCAAACAGACACTATTTTGCTGAAAGAAAAGGAAAGCAAAGCAAGCAGATGTTATATTTTATTTTCTTTCCTTATAATAACCTGATAATACATCTTAAGGCTACTTCAGGAATTTTCCCATACAGTCACATCGTTTTACTTCATAAATTGCCAAACATATTGATGATAATGTTTCATTTTGATAGTGATAAGTTATTTAATACAGAAGTAAGGGGCTGGGAGTAAAGCTTTAGAGTAACTGATTGAGTGTCATGTTAATTTCCTTCATTAACAGATTTTTGTATTTGTCACTTCAAGTTTACTGAATCCCTTATTTTTTGAACTGCTGGATGAAAGTAAATGATGTTGAATAACCTAATTTAAAACAACATTATTATAAACAAATTCAACTGAAAATATATTTCTAGCTGAGGGTTAAAATAATGTAGGCTGTTACTCTTTTCTATATATTTTATTTTGGTAACATTCTATGGATCTGTGGAAATATGAAAAGAAACACATACACACCCACACACACACACCTTTTTACGGAATCCCAAACTGTAATTTCAGTACATTCCCTGGATAATGAGACATAGATATTTATGAATATTTTGTGTAATATAAAATCTTAGTGCAGGTTTCTGAAGTGTGGTCTATCCATGTTTTAAAAGACATGTAAATACGTAATTGCTGTGCAGACACAGATATAATGGCTATGAAACTATAAAGTACTTTGTCAAGTATATTTTAGGCCAGATTATTATCAGAAGTGGAAAATGAAAGCTTTATAGACATAATTAGAATTTTTTTAAAAGGTAAATTAAAGCATGTACTTTAATATTTTGTAATAATTTCGTCTTTGGTTAAGAAGGCTTTGAAGGACACTTTTGGGGTTTTTTTGGTGTTAGGAAAGTGTATTTCAAAAAAACTTCCTTCAACTATGGCTGATGTTAAAGTTACAGTTATATTAATGTCATATTTGTAAAACCTGTTAAGGTAACAGGTGCACGCTAGGGGTTGTTTGAGCATGGAAAGTGTTCTCATTTCTTGTGCACAGCATTTACTATTTATTCAAGTTTAAAATTGCATGGAATAAGCCACATAGAATAGACATTCAGTATTTTCAAATTCATAAAGGGCAAAAGATTATTGCCCTTTCATCACTTTCAGTTGAGACAATTTATTTTCCTAATCAACATCTTAAAATATAATTTCTTTATAAAGGAGGTGAAAATGTCTCGAGTTATAGCCCACAAAAGATTCTGAATGTTAAACCTAGTAGAAAACTACATAAAATACTGTCCACCTTTTCCATTTCCTTATAATATAGAATTGTTACAGGAGAAACAATAATGGAATGTGCTTTTATATAGAAAAAGTTTGCAAACTTGGGATTTTTTCATTCATAAGGAGTGGGGAATTTTTTCTCACTAAAAATGATGAAAAAAGTGGTACAATTTTTTTTTTGCTGTAGTAATTTTAAAAAGACAAATTTTTTGCAATAGCTTTTTAAAATTTAGTTTCTAAAGTCGCTTGATTCAGTGGGAAGTGTAAAGGAAAGGCTATATATTATGTCATGAATTTTCTAGTTCTCTACAAACACCCACAGATGCATTTGTGAGAATATCTTTAACTCAGAAATTTGTGAAATTAGAAATATAGGAAAAAACCCAAAAACATTTACTGACCCTTAGCTACAAAGTTTTCTAAATGCTTTATTAAATTCCACACTAGCTCTGGAACTACTGAGAAGGGGATTAAGATTATAGTTTAGCTAAGGATTATATTTTAAAATTATTTACTAGCATTATCTCAAAGATGTTGCAACTACCTCACCCCCTTCAAAACAAAACAAGAAGTCAATATCAAACATTTTGTTATAATTAGATTTTACTTTCTATATTTCTTATAATAATAAGGGTGAAATTTGCAACAGCTAAAACATGTTTGCATACAAGTTATCCATTCTATTTTATACATAAATATTTTAATTTAAGTAACTCATATTAATTTAGAGAATTTATAGCAAACAATCCCAAAGTGTTCATTACTCTTTTAGCCTGCAATAGTTTTAAATACTAAAAGGAAATGGGTCTAGAGTATTTCATCTGCAACTATCTCCCTTTTGTATTTTTCATTCTACCAAGTAAGAAACAGAATAATCAGAAGTTCTTTGAAAGTTATTAAAACAAAGTGTCATCGACAGCCTGAGATCTTAAAATAGAAAGCTGTCACTGACATTTTACCTATGCAAACAGAGATTTCTAATCTCAAGAGGTGGAGATAAAAAATGACAGATAAATGGTAAATAGAAGTACAGTATAAAGGTATATATTCTCTTCTGCATCTCCAGCTGCTTTCCTTCTCAGCCTTATTTAAATTTATTGCTGATTCTTTTCAAGGCTATAAAATCCTGGAGTGTAACACAACCTTACATAATGCTTCTCTCAACTTTTATGTAGAGGTATGATTTACTATTGCAATAAAATTCTGCTATCAAGTATTTTGGAACTGCTTTTATCTCTTCTGTTGATGAATAAAATGTAAAATCAGATTCCCATATGAATATATAATTGAAGACAAAGTTATTTATTGCAAACTACTTTGGGAAGCAAAATAGATTTAGATGAGTTAGTTTAGCACTGACACAAAAGTGTCTCATGATGGGTAATTCTCATCTTTGATATCCAAGAGCTTCAGAATTTAAGAGCACTCTTAAAGAAAAAACAAACAAACAAAAAGCCAGAAGACTTTGACTCTGTGATTGCAGGGGCATAGAGTATGATGATACAAATAGAAGGATAAAATGAAGAAAGAAAGAAAAAAGGAAAAAAAAGAACAGTGCTGTATATTTCCTGCAGATGTGAGTGCTTTGAATGCCACATCTTAGAAGCTTTGGCATCCATTAAACATGCTACCCCCTGTGGCTTAAAAGCAGGTTTGGTTGATACTAAATTCAGTGAGTTTTTTGCATAGGTCTGTGTGGTGGAGTTGCAATTTAGCGTAAAAGAACAGCTTGTAGTCTGAAATGCGTGGCATGCAGAAACTGTGAGATGCACAGTGTGGACATAGAGAAGGGAGTATGTTCTGACTCCTGTGTGCAAGGATTTCTGCATGGAACTAACCTAGGCATGAATGGAGATGGCACATACCCTGCTGAGTTGGCTTTTGTGCTTTTATTGCAGTGCTCATACTAGACTTACACACTGTTTCTCTGCTGGTTTCTCATCTCAGATGAACAGTGGGAGCTGCACTTACTATTTGTTACCAATTCTTTTTCCTGTTTTCTGCCCTGTCAGATTTACTTGAAAGAATTTTTGGAGCAGTGGAAAAAATGTTGCAAGAAAGCTGCCATTTATAAGAAGACTTTTTATTAGGGTTTTTTGAAGGCTCTTTTTTTCATGAATGATCTCAAGCTTTTGAAATGCCTTTTCCTTCTGAATTGGAGCTAAATCTGAAAATTCCTATGAAGGGATTAAAAAAATAATTTCAGTTTAATCACTTTTATTTAAATTCTATTTTGTACTGTAATCCACAGAATAATATAAATAGAAAATGAACAGGATGACATTTCATGTCTGCCTGTGACAGCATGGTTTGGGATTTGCTAACCTAGTAGATCTCTTTCAATTCAGTGAATAGTAATTTCAGAAGAAAGGATTAAAGACAGTCATCATCATCATCTTTTTGCTTCTTTGAAACAAAATTTCAGCAAAATTACAACACTCTGTGAGCTGTTTCACTGTTCCAGTAGATAATATGTTTAATATACATTTTAAAAAATTACTTGTAGAAGTAGACTGCCATTTTGTAACAAAGGTGTATGCAGAACAGTACTTTGAGTTTGTGCCAGCTTTTTTCTTCTGCGTGGATTGCTAGAAGGTGAAATTGTGCTGGTAACCTTGAATTGCTCTTATAAATCAGTAATCCAATAACAATCTTCTACCTGCATTTTTCTTCCCCTTCCTATGGGGTTTTAATTTAGAGTGAATGAATGAACAACCTAATTTTTTAGTGAACTGCATCATTTGCGGAGAGGAAAGGCAGTGATGCCTTGTGAAGGCTGACTAGAACAGAGGCTAGATGGAGTTAAAGAATGAAATAGCTATTTATTACAAGGCCTCAGTGGATACACCTTGGGCAGTACAAGAGCCCAGCCAGGACTACACCCAGGATGAACCCAAAATGGTCACAAAATGCGCGACTGGTCATGGGGTCTCTCACTTTTATAAGTTCTGGTCCGTTAGCATATTGGAGTTAATTGTCCAATTACAGCTTTAGATTATGAAGTCCCATCCTTCTTATTTTTCTCTCTTCAGTCCAGCATTGTTTATGCTCTTGGGCCTGAGATTTTGATTGGTTGTCCTTGGTCCCAAGCTAGGAAAGGAATTGATTTGTCTTCCTACTCTGTGAAGAGAGTTTACCATCACCTAATATGAAGCTCAGAACTACACACAAAAGGAGTACAGAATCTGAAAAATATAAAAGCTAAAACCTGAGGCATCAGCAGGGTGCAGACCACAGGACTCTGCCCTTGCCTTGTAGCCCTGTGGAAGCCAGCAGAGGATTTGAATTAAGAAACAGAATAGCAAATAGGAATGCTATACTGAAGCATTCTACTCAGACTGTTCCTAGCTAAGCATTAGTTGCTAAAAGACAAAGGCTTATATAAGTACTTAATAACTCTATCTCAGGAACATTGTAATAACAAGCTTTGAGAAAGGAGATTTTAATTACAACTATTTGAGAAATTAGAACCTGTGGCAAAGAAAGGGGAAGAGGCTTATCTGAAGTCACAAAGCAGAGCAGGGTATTAAATTCATGTTTCACAATTTTTAGTCCCTACAGTAAATGCCTTAACACTGGAGGTGTGTATAAATCACTTATCTCACTTAATCAATTGTCTTCCATTGCAGAGGAGTTTGGATTAGTAGCATCTGTTTTTCTCATTTTCTGGCTGCCTTTGGCAAAAAGCTTAGTCTTCTGAGAACCAAAGTGCTAACTAAAGTCTTTGGGCCTAATTTAAGAGTTGTGGTTGAAGCTTAATGGTTTATGATATATGGGAGGTCAGAGCAGATGATCTAATAGACCCCTCTCACTTTAAACCATATGAAACTATGTAGACTTATGAAATATGATAAAGCTAGAGCCAGTATCACAGATCACAGTGATAAATGCTGAACAAAACCTTCTGCTTGGCTGCAGCCTGAGGAAAGGACTGACTATGAACATCCCGGTGCTATAAAGAGATTCAGCCTGCCTCTGTATGACACAGTAGAGCAGCAGTGAAGGAATCTGAAATAGCTGCACCTCGTTTTATAGCTGGCATGTTTTGTAAAAAAAGATTTTTTAGAAAGAAAGTTCATACTTAAAGGAAGTATGTTAAATGCTTAGTATTTCAAGAATGGGGTTCACCTGAATGAAAAGCTTGCAGTTTCTTATCAAAGGACCAAAAATTGTTAGGTACAGAGGACATTAATTCTTTTTCAGAGTCTTTTGTCTTGGTTCAGCTAACAGATTCTCTTGAAAAAAAAAAAAATCAGTGAGTCTGAAGTAAGGGACTGAGTTCATTATGACCACTGAGCTGAGAAATTTCTGAAAAACGCAATATATGTGGGTTTCTAGAAGGGTCTAAACCCATTTCAGTATTATCCTGCATCCTGTATGTACCAGTGAAAAATGCTGCTTGAGAAAAGTGTTTCATGTCCTTCATTATGGGTGTGTTTCAGTCAAAGCAGGCTGGCAGTTCAGGTTCAACTGAAAAGCTACTGCAGAATAGAAGCTAATTAGAAAATGCATCAGAAAATAGGTTTTTTTTGTGGAAATAGACCTGTTTTTTGTATACATATTCCAGACAGGAAAGAGCTGCCACTCTCAGATGTGTACCAGCAAAATAAAGATAACTGACAGCCATATCTAGCTCCCGAAATGTGTGCAGAGGCAATAGCATTGCATTTCACTCCAGCTGTTGTCATCCTTTCCCCCTGCCCTCTCCTTCACTGAGCAGCATGACTGCTTTTGCTATTGCTTGGAAGATTTACTCAGCAAGTAGGTCTTGTGATGTAGGACACTGCACTGCTGGCTCTGCTGCCCTTGTGCAGTGAGAAGGGCCTAATACCTTACAAAGATCCAAAGACAGGGATTTAAGGAAGAGGTGTTTTGTGCATAAGATTTGTTATTTTTTTTATTTCTCTTTTGAAATCATATTCTTAAGTATTGTCATTACAACATGGAAATGAATGGAACAGGACCACATTTTATAAAGTGTGAGGAAGAGATGTTGCTGTAATCAAGGTGTAAGATAAGAAGATGAATAGAGATTTCAGTTGTGTAGACATAGATGAGAAATGGCTTTCTTAATCTGTCAGACAGAAAAAGTCCATAAAATTTAGGCAAAATCTGAATGTAAATTCCTAGAGAAAGGAACCTAGAAGCATTACTTAAAACAGCATTGTTTTATTATCACAAATAAAAAGAAGGCAATAAAAAAACTGCAAAAGCACATTAATTTCCCTATAGGTCAGTTCCTACATACAAGCCCAAATTCTAAATGCACAGAATTCCTCAGATGGAAACTATAACTTTCTAAAGAACCACATAATAAAAAAGTAATGTTGTGCTAGCCAAAATAAAGTTGCTTAAGGCAAAAAATCCACACTTATGAAAGACAATTAAATACCTAGTGTAAATATCAGGTAAATACTACAGGTAGCTATCTAAACAGGGTGTCCAAAGAGAAGCAACAAATCTGGGGAAAGGTCTGAGGGAGCTGGGGTTGTTTAGCCTGGAGAAATAAGGCTCAGGGGAGACGTCATTGCTCTATGACTATCTGAAAGGAGGTTGTAGTGAGGGGAGAGTCAGTCTTTTTCCCAAGTAACAAGTGACAGAAGAGGACAGAAGGGCCTCAAGTGGCACCAGAGGACTTTAGATTAGCTATTAGGCAAAAAGCCTTTACTGGAATGCTTGGAATGGGCTGCTGTAGAGGCACTATTCCTGGAGATGTTTAAAAGATGTGCAGCTGTGGCACCTGGGGACATGGTTTAGTGGTGGACTTGACAATTTTAGGTTTATGTTTGGACTCGATGATCTTGAAGATCTTTACCAGCCTAAACCATTCAATGATTTTATGATTCTGTCTTTCAGGTGATGCCTTAAGTTTTAGCTTTCATATTTTCCAGATTCTGTACTGCATTAGTATATAACTCTGAATTTCACATAAAGTGTTAGCAAGTTCTCTTCACAGTTCAGTTCGACAAAACAATCCTTTTCCAGCCCGAGAACCAAGGACATTGATGCAGCTTCAGGCCCCAAAATAATAAACAACAGTGAAATGAGGAGAGCAAACGGTCGATGGGATTTCATAACCTGAAGCTGTAATTGGACAATTAACCCCAGTATGTAAATGGACCAAAACTTTTAAAAGTGTGAAAAGGTGTGATCCATCGTCCATCTTGAGTGTAGCCTCGGCCAGGCTCTTGTTCTGCCCTAGGTATATCCTTTGAAGGTGTTTTAAATAAATATCTACTTCAATAAATACCTACTTTATTCCTTTAAAACTATTTAGCCTGTCTTATAGGTAGCCTCCCAAGGCATCACAGGAACACAAAACTTACCCTGAACACCCGTATTGACTGAGAGACTGCAAATCTCTTAGTCTCAGAAAGAAACTAAAAATATAAAAGCAGCTTCATAGAATAAATTCACAACTGGCAAAACTGGGATTTTGATGAGATTTCAACAACATATGGTTGGCTGACAAAAATTTCTAGCAGAACCACAAAATATTCTGAATTGGAAGGGACTTCCAAGGATCATTAAATCTAACTCAAGTGAATGGGCCATAAAGGTTTGAACCCACAAACTTGACATAATTTGAAGCATGTTCTAACCATCTGAGGAAATTCTGCAGTATGTTGCTCTTCATCTTATTCGTGATTTGTGCATAACCTGATCTTTAGAACATTGGTGTCCAGCTTCCTTCTTTCCAGTTTTTGTGTAGATGAGTACCTGTGTTGTTTGTGATTTCATGGTGACTCTGCAGGACAGTTGAAAATTGAATTTCTGGTTGTATTAGAAATGGGTAACTGTAACAGTAACATAAAATTGGCCTGGATGGTACAAAACAGCTCTCCTAATAAACATATGGGTGTGTTACAAATATTCTATTAAAGGAATGACATTGCAATGAAAGGTGGGGGGCTTGGTAGGGTTTGGGATTTTTTTGTTTGTTTGTTTTTTTCTTTTTAGGGCTTTTTTTCTTTTTAGGGTTGTTTTCCTTCCTATTCAATTCATCACAATTCCTATTTGTCATTACCTAAAAAAAGGAAGAAAAAAAGCTACACAAAATTGAAAAAATTGCACGTGAAATATGAAGGGGACTAAACCACATTTTTACCTACAAATTAAAGCAAATGTTGACTTCTGTTATTATGTAAGTGCACCAGAGTGCAGATAGGGAAAGATTATGCCTATATATAGAGAAATCTTTTCCAGCTGAAGAAAATGAATATCATTGAGAGACACATTAAATCATCTTTTTCTTTTTAGCTTTACTAAATATACATCAGAAGATTTAAAGATCTAAATTTAAAAATGTCAAGCTAACTAAGGTAACTACAAACCTCCCTAATCAAACACCATCAATACGATAAGTCATTCTTGCAAAGGTTACACTGCCTGGCACACTGCCTCTTAGTTCCTGGAAGAGTGATTTCCTTGTCAGCTTTTCTGGTGATGAGAAGGAGTGGATTTTTTTCTTTTTTCACTCTTTGTATTTAGCAGGTGTCAGGATACAAAAATCACTTCTCAGCTGTGCATTTGGGATTCACTTCTTATATCAGTTTTATGCCACTTAAGAGTGTCCTCACTGAAAAGATTTTGGGCTCTTAAAGGTGTGTGACCTTTATATCCAATTCCACCTTATATTTATAAGCAGTAAACCTCACTGATGGTATTCTCTAAACTTAGAGAATACCATCTCTCACATACTGAGATGGTATTCTCTAAGTTGTGATAGAAATGTCAGAATTTTTCTGAAGAATTTTCTGATTTTACATTTGCTAACAGCCCTTTGCCATTTTCTGCCAAGACAGCATATTATGTTTTCTTATGATTGCTTGCTGCAAGTAAAGGGTTAAATCAATATGAAGATAATAATTTCGAGCTATAAAAGTAGAATCTGAATCATGGAGTTTAGATTCTTTATGCATTAAAATGTGTATTTTGTGTAAACAGGGGTATATGGCAACCACACATTATTTTGTGTAAATGTGCATATATTGGCAACCATAGGTCATAAGTGCAATTTGGTATTAGGCCTTAGCTGAAATAATTTGTACTGGTAAGTTGAGCATTTTGAGGTGATGATGGGCTTGGGCACATAAACTTTAACCTTCCCTCAGAGGAATACAATGAAAAACTTAATTAAACTTCTTTCTGGGTATGAATGGTTAATAACAACCTTGTGTTCATAATAAATGGCAACTCAACTTTTATATAGACTGTATCTTTTTCAGTGCTTCCTATATTATTAATCAAGAGGTGGAGATGGACTCTGACAAGGGACAGATGAAATCATTCAGAGTTATCCTGTTTCCTCCTTTGCTGGGATGAGATAGAGGGTAGCAGAGAACAATTGCTCAGCCTCCATGAAGGTCCTATTGAACATAGATTGACTTAATTGACTTTCCTGCTTAATACTCCAGACGATGTAATGAGTTGATAGAACAGGTGGTATTGCCTAACAGATGGATACTGCATGCTATCTGTCTTTAAAGAACTGAAGTGATGATTTTGATTTGCTTATCTAGTATCTTGCTGTAACTGGGTTTTGAATGAGGTCTTCCTAATTATGAGTCATTTCACAGCTGAGTGACTTTATTTTTCTATTACTAAGAGCAACACTAGTCCTCTTTAGGCACATGTATATCTATTATTGCTAGCAAGTGTCCTTTCGTTCTTCCACCCCAACAGTTAAGATCTTTCTTTCTGGCTGCTATTTGTTTCAGCAGAGTACACATCAGAATATAACAGCCCCAGTTTATTTTGTGTGTACGAGGAGACAAATTGGAGAGTAGGTACTCTCTCTGTGCATAGGTGAATTTTTCCCTTAGATGCAAACAACATATTCTCAATGCTAAACGTTGGCAATTCTATGCCAATTAGTATCTTCACTTCCCCAGTCTAAAGAGGACATGGCATAGCATATAGGCCACATAATTCTGCTGTCTTCTGTAAGATTAGAAGTTTGTGAAAGGTGGGTATGTGGTTACAGGTTATCATAAATGTAAATTGCATTTACTGGTGGGTAAAAATGTTGTGAACTGATTTCACCAGTTCATTTCAGACCTTTTCATTTAAACTGACAGAAGCAAATTATGGTGCTATAGCTCATTCATCCATGATTTCACGCTCCTGCACCCTAGGAAACAAGAGGCAAACCTCAAAGGGTTTCTCCATGGTAAAGCATTTTTAATGAGTAAATAATTCTGAAGCTGTGCATTCAAAGTAAATCCTCACTAAGCAAGCCATATTGTCACTTCCAATGACAGCACTTCCAGATTTTTCAATGACTGTGTGCATTGGTTCACTTTTCACAGCAGCTTTTTCTCCAAAGAGAAATATTCAGAGAGAGAGAGAGAGATTCAGTCCTGAAAACTGTTGTTGTTTCTTGCCAGTTAGACTAGCATACAAATTGAGCCAAGTTTGCCTTTGTGGAAGTATTTCAGTCTGCAATCCATGAGACTTATAAATAGAAACTAAACAGTGAGTGTTGAAAAATATGAGAAAATGTCAAACAAATATGCATTTATTGTAACGGATGTATGGTCAAAAATACTATTTTCTGGTAATGTCTTTAACAGACAGATTGAAAAACATAAACATGACTGTCTTTGTAATGTCATTTTGCTTTAATTCATAACAAATAGAAACAATCAGAACTCCTGGGCTAGGATCAAGAGAATATAAATTAAAAAAAAAAAAAAAAAAAAAAAAAAAAAAAAAAAAAAAAAAAAAAAAAAACAGAAAATAAACCTGAACCATAGATCCAAAAGATTTTAAGAAAACTTGGCAAAGATGAATGAAAAAAAGTTATGTAGAAAGCCTAGAATTTGTTTCCACTTACTTTGATATTCTTCCCCCAAGCAGGACTGTCTTAGCAAGGCATCCTCTCTCCTGATCTGTTTTCAAGTTGCTATGGTATATCTACTAAGAACAAATTATATTTAATCATTATTTTGAAGTTTCAGAATCTAGTACCTGAACCCATTATTAATGATGCTTAGTGGAAACTCAATTCAGCCCCCCCTATGTGTAGGAATTGCAATACAAGTATTTAATTACCTAATCACATATCAATCACTATATCCAGAGAATCTTGATTCTATTCAGTGCACAAAATCTTCAGTCCAAGTTAATGAGCTAAACTCAATATTTGCCTTCCTCCTTATTCACTATCTGTTGATGTGTTTTGTTCTGGTGTTCATATCCTGTTTTGAAGACAGAGCTATTAGTTTTCTCACAGAATTTTCTATGACATTTATCACTACTGTTTCTGAATGCTTTGCAAATATTAACACACTGTTGCTGCACTCCAGTGAAGAAGCATAAGGATGTTAGTACCCTGTGTGACTTTGAAGTGGCACATAAGCCACTGTTGTATGCATGATATCAAATCGCAGACTCTAAATTAACCATTCAGGAAATACAGAGCAGAAACTAAAGGAGAAATTACCTGGCTTCAAAAACATTTCATCTTCCGTAGAGGAGGTCATGCAGACATTGGTTTTAGTCAATGTAAAGGAAGTGGCTTTGACAGAAAGGAATTCATCCCACCTTAAGGATGATGTGTTTAACAAGGCATCCTTGGCATATGCCCATTTCTCTCCACTGTTTTGAAAAGTAATCTATTTTTTTTCCACCCTAATTGATAATTTGCAGAAAATGCAACAACTTCCATAGTACCATATACATTCTGTATAGTGAAAGCAGGGATAAAATCTTATAGAGTGGGATTCATCATATAGCTTTTCCAGAAACGTTATTTAAACCTTTAACTGATACCTTTTAATACCTAGGTTTGGAACAAATTATCCATTCCTGATCACTAGAATACTATTTGCTATGGAAGTTTCCTTATTCCCAGGAGAGTTCTGTCCTATTGCCGTTGAATCAAGTTATATTTTCTCAGATATTCTCTTTGTGGATTTCTCCTTGTCTTTTCTATCCATTTCCTAGTCCAAACTGCTAAGGCCAGCTAGAGGCTTTTCTTCCAATTCTTTGTAACGTTTGCTTCCTTTTACCACCTTCCTCTTTCCCCACTGGTAAGTAAGAATCAATATCTATCCTTACTTTGTCCTTGGCTTGCCATACCCACTTGGTCTTACCCACTATCTTTGTGTGGCCTTTCATGTCATTCTTTCCTAACTACAAAGTTCCAACTACTTCCCTGACTTCAGTCCTCCTCTTTCTATCCAGTTTCAGTCCTCTCTCTGTTCTTTTTAAAGACTTAGCCTCATTTCCACTGCCTTCGTCAGTGCACATGCCTTCCTTTTCAATGATCTAACTCATGTCCCCTTGGGGACCTTAATTTGCCTCTCACATCTGGCTCCAAAATACAAAATAAAGTGTTGCTTTCCCATTAATTACAGTATTCTTGAACAATGCAATGCATTAAAAATTATGTTCGGGCTTGCTTTCCTTGATTTTAGTTGTCAAAAGAGAAATCAGCAAATATAAGTAAAAAAATCCCAAACAAACCAAACAAAACCAAACGAAGAAACTGAAGCACCACATTTAAAGACATTATGAAATCTGGTTGAAAACATATCTGCCTTGCTAACTCATCTCCCCCAAATCACGTGTTCAGAAATTAATGGGAATGAAGCTGTTCTATAGTGTTTACTTTCTTCAGACGTTCATAGTCTAAACTACTGCAGAGCAAAATTAACCTCCTTCTTGTCAGTCTCCTGCTGCTCAGAGAGTTTTGAATAGCAGCAGGAAAATATGAAGAAAGGCTCTTGTCAGTTTTAACTCTGCTGTAGCCTGTCAAGTCTTTGGGTTACAGCAGTGGCACTCCAGCTGTCTGTCTGCTGATTTAGAAAGCAAGCACCACATTGCCTTCATTCAGTTTACAGTTTTGAGACCATTTTTTCAGTATTTTTTAAAGACCTTAGATTCTGCAGAAGCTGATAAGAGCTTGGAAAGAGTGAATGTATTCACTTAGAGCAAATTTCCAGGTTGACATTAATTTAGTTTCCCCATGTAAGTGAACTGGAATTTAAGTATTACATTGCATTTTGATATCCTGATATTCCTTTATGATGAATATCTCACTGAGTGTAATGAAATTAACCCAAGTACTAGAAACATCACAAGAAAGTGATCCTGCTGAGTGCTCAACTGAATGAACAGATAGGCAAATGGGCTCTTTTAACATCTGAATGAGTCTCAGAGGAATTATGAAGGCAAGTACTGGCATGTAAGAAACTAAAGCCTCAGCCACATTACAAATATTTTTTCTTCAAAGATTTTTTAAAGATTTATTTTTTCTGCCTATGCGCAGTTATGGTTTGTGTTATTGACATCACTTGGGGGATCGTATAACAATGATACTTCATGTGAATATCAGGTAGAATCCTCATCTTGAAATCTGTAGTTTCTTGTTTCTTCAAAACAAAATGGTAAATGAAGGAAGATCTTTACCCTGTCAGGCTTCACTAATGTATTGCAGCTCCCGTCGTGTTCTCCTTCAGAGTCAGAATGCTGTGCTCAGTGTAGGCAACATTAGAAAATACCAGCTAGTTCCCTAACCTCCACATCTAGCCTTTACTGTAAAGCATTTTAGAAATAAGCTGTTGTGTTGGAATTGCTTTGTCCAAGTCCTTTAAAGACAACAATTGCGAAAAAATCAAGCTGCCCTCTCTCTCCTTGGCCTGGACAAACCTGGGTATTCTAGCTGTCTCTGCAGCCAACTCCACTAGAATTTGAAGAATTACTTCAAAGTTTGATTGTTAGTATCCCAAACCCTGTTACACACTGGACAATGCTTAGGGAATTAGTTTCAGATATTTAAGGTCTAAAGGAACATGTCTGTTTAATCTGGCAAAAGCCATCTCAGCAGTATTATTAAGGCACTGAGGGAATTTTCAAATGCTGGTGTCTTTGTTCTTCTTCCTCCTGGCATATATCCTGAATTGCTCCTAGATCAGAGAGATGTGAAAGACCTTATGATTAAGGGTCTCTTTGTGAGAGTGTGTGAGTGGCCCTCTGCCAGACTACTGCTTTTCATTTCTCTAAAACCTTCACCTGCAGAAGACAGACAGTAGAGTGACTGATACCTGTTAGAAAGTGAAAGAGAGAAAACTGTCACTGGAGTGTTGGCAGATTCACAAATATGTGACTATTCTTCCATGCTTATCACAAGGCGAGATAGTGGCCATTGAACTGGTATTGCTTGGCAAAACTGTGGCCCTTTAGGCATAGGAAGAGAGAAAAACTTTTAGATATCTCATGTCATCTGCCTTGGTTAGAAGCTGTCCTTTCTATTTTGCTCTCCTGATGCCTAAGCTGCTGCAACTTGCTGATTTCAAGTGTTGGTAAACAATCTGAGATGATGCTTTTGATTTAAGTAAATAGGGAATGATTAAAGCTTTTGATATCCTACTGCATCTGTACTCAACCAGGTCTAAAAGAATTTGAAGTAATGCTGCTGGATCCATGCAGTTAATATGGGCTTCCATATACTGTGAGGCTCTAAGTTAATTAATACATCTTGTACTTGCTGGGATATACTCAGCAGGAAAAAAAAAAAAAAGACAAAACCAAAAGGAAAAAAAAATCAAAAAACAAGGTTTTAGAATAATGCAGGAAACCTATTTCTGGAATTTATAGGGAAATTGTTACTAGGGAGAGGGATTAGGATTTTGCAAAATATTTAATAGAAATGTCTAGGTTTCAGCTCAATTCTGGTTTTTGACAGTCTCTTAAAAATGTTATTTGCAGCAGATTTTCAGGGTTTTCTGTGAAATAAAGCTTCCAAACCTCTTGCACTACCTATTATCTATGTTGGTTTGGTTTTTCTTCCTAAATTGCGTGGTGCTTACTGGTTTATGAGATTCTTTCTTGATTTCCATTAATAAGAGCCAGAACCTTATTATCATTATGGTTTTCTATTTCTAAGCTAGATGTTTGGTCAAAGTCTTTACGCAGAACTGTTATATAGGCTATATAAACTACATATTCCATATAGAAGGGTAACAAAATCATTGAAATTAGGTGCAAATGTGATTCAGTTAAGAATATTGATAAAAAAACCCAAACCCACCAACCCTGAAGATGATATGCAAACATATATACCTAAACAAATTTTTCTTCAGGGCAATCCTGAAAGGAGTTTAGTGTTGTAATATTGTAGACAAAAAAAAAAAAAGAGATGCGAGCATGCAATTTTCATATGGATTATATTCTTGCACTTGCCTCTGATACAACTGTAATTCTACAGATATGTGTGAGTGTAGTCTCCATCAACACATGCAATTTAGAAGTGCACCCAGTGCTGTGCTGTGTAAGCACTTTTACATTAGGACTCTCTTAATCATGGAGGATAGATTTATTAGATAAAGGGGAAAAATAGTATATTTTTAGCAAATAAAACCAGATCTGCTCATTTCTCCAAAACAAGGCAAAAATGCTGAGAATCTAAGTCTCTTAATTGTAATTCCAGAAACTTCTCATGGTATTTCTTATTTATTTTATATAGTAAAATGCATGTGAAAATTTTGACTCCCCATTCTAATTAATTCTGCTCACTAATATTCTGACTGACAAGTTTTCTCTAGGCTGAGCTTTTTCAGTTCTGCTGTTCATATTTCTTAATTATTTTGCTAAAAAAATTCTCACTATGCTCATTTGCCTCATTTAATTTCACTCAGTTTTGACTGGATCCCAAGCAAAGGTCTTTTAAGAAGAATTTTCCACTAGTTTTCGCTTCTTTTAACCTCTAGAGCTTTCATTGCTTTTGCCAACATGTGTGCTTTTTTGGCACCTGCTTTTGCCGCCTAGATTGCATTAGTTCTTCCCTTAGAATCAATCGTGAGCAGCTTGCAACCAGATGCCTGATTAAAAAGTTAGCAGACCTTGAGTGCAATTACTTCAGCTCTATGGCATTCACGCATTAAACCCAGTGTTAATTGTTTCCCATTTTTGTAACGATCCTTATAATAGGATAAACCAGAAGAGATCATTTCTTGAAGTTAAAACAGCAGAAAATAAAGACATTTACTCTGATTAATCATCTCAATATGAAATTACAAACACTCACAAGTAAACATAGAGGATCTTTGTACTAGATACCAGTGAAATTATTGTTGATGCTGTTTTAAGTATTTATTCTGGAGCCTGATACAATGCACATATGTGTTGTTTTAAAGTTTAGACACAAAGCAGGATTGAGTAAAGCAGCTTTTGACTTGCTGCTTTGAAGGAGTGTCACACCATTATTTATACAAGCACTATTTGGATATTATCATAGATAAATGTCCATATCAGGTAGTGTGTAGATGTACTCATACTTTCCCAGAAATGAATAGTTCTGTGGTTTCACTTGGATTACTCTTGTATGTTATCATGTCACTTTAGTTAATGATCTTTGTATATTTGAAAAAAAATAAAAATATTGTAGCAATAAAGGAAAACTGAGTGAGCGAGCTGAGTAGATGCTCACAGACTAATGACATCATCTAAGATTAAAACAACTCCTGTAATGACACCAAAATTTACATTTATGTATTTTCACAACCATTTGGGAGAAGTGTTTATGCAGAATATCATAGTGTCATAGAACTGTAGAATGGTCTGGGTTGGAAGGGACCTTAGAGATCAGCTAGATTTAATCCCCTCTGCTAGAGCAGGGACAACTTCTGCCTAGACAAGGCTGTTCAAAGCACCACCCAACACATCCTTGAACAATTCCAGGGATGGGTCATCCACAACTTCTCTGGGCAACCTGTTACAATGCTTTATCACCCTCACAATAAAAAATTCCTTCCTTGTATGTAATCTAAGTCTACCCTTTTCAGTTTAAAGCCATTTTCCCCTGTCCTATCACTACATGCCCTTATAAGTCTATCTCCAGCTCTCTCGTAAGCCCAATTTCAGTATTGGAAGGTGATGTAAGGTCACCCTGAAGCCTTCTCTTTTCCAGGCTGAACAGCCCAACTTTCTCAGCCTGCCTTCATAGGAGAGGTGTTCCAACCCTTTGATCATCTCTGTGGCTCTCTTCTGGACTCACTCCACAGATCTATGGAGTGTCCACATTGCTGAAAAAGATGTTAAACAACATCAGCCCCAAAAGGGACCCAGAATGCCAGTTGTCACTGGTCTTTACTTGGAGATCAAGCTGCTAACTGCAGTTCTGAGTGCAACCAAATTCCTTATCCACTGTTGTCTATCTGTCAAATCCATGCCTGTCCAGTTGAGAGACCAACACGTTACGCAGGACAGAGTCAAATGCTTTGCAGAAGACCAGGTGCTTTTTCCTTATCCACAAACACTGTAATCACATTGTAGAATGCCAACAAGTGTTAACAGGCATGATTTGCCCTTAATGAAGCCATGTTGTCTGTGACCAATTGCTTGCTTTTCCATGTGCCTTAGTATATTTCCAGTAAGGTCTGCTCCATGATCTTGCCAGGCAACGAGTTGAGACTGACTGGCCTGTATGTATTCACCGGGTCTTCATTATTTCCCTCTTTTAAAAGTTGAGCTTATGTTTCCCCTTTTCCAGCCAGTGGAACAAACTTCACTAGATTCCCGTGACTTCTGAAGTACGATGGATAGTGGCTCAGCCACTTCACTTGCCAGTTGTCTGAAGACCCACAGATATATCTCATCATGTTCCAAGTATTTGAGTGCCTTTAGATTCTTTAGATGGTCTTGAATCTGATCATTTCCTACTGCAGGCAGTTTTTCATTCTCAGTCCCTCCCTTTATCTTCTGTGACTTGGATGCTGTGGCTGGAGCACTTGCTGGAGAAGACCAAGACAAAAAAGTTGTTTTGTACATCAGCCTTCTCCATATCCCAGGTAACCAAGTCTCCCATTTTCTTCTGCAGAGGGCTCACATATCAAGCCTCTTTCTTTTATCTCTGCTATACATAAAGAAGTTTTTCTTGTCACCTGTGATCCCTGGGGAAATTTAATTCTATGACATATTTCCTGTTCTTGCCATCACTTGATAAGGGTTCTCCTATATTTGTTTTCTTAAAGATGCCCTTGTTGTTTGCAGGTAGTTGATTATTGGATTTTAGAAGGAAATGTCTGGGGAGAGGGGGGGGGGATGTAATGGGGAAGAATAAATACAATTCTTATTTGTTACCGGTTTAAAAATCAAGCATGACCATGAATATCTTTAAGTAAAATTCATTCTTATAGAACTGCAATTAAGAGATTAAAGAAAATAATGATACGTTATGAACACAGCAAAAGAGGCAAAGATTGATCTGCTACTTTTTCTTCTCTTCTCTTCTTTTTCTTTTTTTTTTTTTAAGAAAGAAAGTATATCCCCAGAAACAACTAGAAAGCATAATAATTTAGATCCATCAAGCAGGACAAATCACTAACCACAGTAATCATGTGGAGCTGTTACTGCTACCTATGTTATTTCCCCATGGCTCTCTTGTTGTCTTTACTTCATCCAGTCTTCAATCAGATTGTAAATTTTTTAAGGGAAGAGCATTCTTTCCTATGTTATTTGAGTATTTCTCACAGTGCTACTCCTCTGTTCTGTCTTCCATCCTTCCATTTCTCAGTGTTAAGCCTTTTATAATCAATTAATTGAAATTATAAGCATATTTATTCTACTTGAAATTATAAAATAATAAATTATTTATTCTCTGGATAGCATTTGCCATCTGAGCATCTTAAATTCATTTGCAAATATCATGTTAGCTTTTGAAAACATCATGCCTAGTTAAAAAAGAAGGGCAATGATCTTTCCCAATTAACAATAAGCACAAATGTTAGGTGTTTCACATCACTGGCAGCTGACAGCGTCTGGCTACCATCAGGAGGTTCTCAGTACCTGGAAGATAGACCCCAGGTACCTTATTCTGAGTTTAATTGGAAACTTTATATCGATTATAGTGACTTACATTTTATTACATATCAAATGTGTCACAGAGTCTGTCTTCTAACTCATGTACTTTAAGCACATGATCACCCTCCATCCCCTGGGTGAGAATGACTACATATATTCCCTCACATGCTGGCTTCTCTGTCATTTTCAGTTTAGCTTAGAAACTCAGTATCATGAATTCTTTAAGATGCCACTTGTCTGACCTGGCCCCTGATTTTAATTGTTAAGATTCAGGCTAGCACTCCAGATGGTCCCCTCTACCAGGGCTGTACAAACTGGACCTGGTTGGTGTTTTGCCATTTCTAAGGAAAGTGCCAGCTGTTACTAATTTTGCTTGTTACTGAATATAATTTGAGATTATACTAGTGGGCAAAGTCCTAAAGGATATTTGGCATTACTGCTCTGGTGAATATCTGTAGCCAGTGTTATTGAGTAAGAAGTTTCATCTATGCTTGATCATCATGTTACGGAAAAAAGGACTAAAGGAAAAAAAAAAACCCAAAAAACAAACCCTACCCAAGAAATTAGAACACATCTGTCTTTCTTTTTCTTCCATCTGTCAACCCAGGGCATGTACCATATCTTTTTTTTTCTTAGTGAGGGAAACATTTGGCTTCCTCATTATGAAGTTATCCATGTACATCTTGATTTTGGATTGTTTTTGATACTTTTAGTGTTCTTATTAGAACTGCTACTCAAAATACATCATTCCAGAAGGCTTCTAATTTCAATTTTAAAGAATTTAAACTATGCATTTTTCCAAGTAAAAATTATAAATAACCTTGCCTTTACAGAGGAAAGCGCATACCCTCTGGTCTTTTTCAAAATGCACAGAAGGCATCTCTCTAATATATACATATTTTAGGCTTTTGTTTGCATATGATGTAGAATGAAATATTTTATAATTTTGATTGCATTCCTTTCAATAAAACTAGTTACAACTAATATTGCCTAAACTATTCCCATGGAAGAGAATAATTTTGTGGTAAGCACTTATCCAAATGTAGTCATACCTGATTTTTTTCCCTAATTCCAGGAACTCTTGCAGGGAAATGATACCAAAAAGACTGATCTAAGTCCCCTAGCTGCCCTTTTCCTCCAATACACGGTTTCAGCTGTTGTGACTCTACCTGGGCACAGCACATGTGGTGTTTCAAGGACCAAAGTGAATACATCTGTGCCAAGTGGGACTTGGCTGTCCTATAACCTGCATATATGGGAGGTTTGGTCTGACCAAAAGTGATGGATGCTTGACACCTTAGCAGTTTGGCTGGTCTGTCTTTGCATAATGGAGGCATTAACAGAGTAATTACCTGTCAATGAAATCAGCATTCCTTATTGCAGTGCAAGGCCTCCATTACCTTCTGAGGAATAACTGCAGGATTTGGCCTTTAATGAAGCATGCCTGTCATTCCATACTGAAATGTCGATCTTGCTTTGACTGCCACATAATTTTTTACTGCATTTTTTTTTTTGGACATTGTAAAATTCAGAAGTTAAGGGCAGATTTCATATATAGTTCATTAATTACACATAAGAATTTGATCTCCATGTAGAAACTAGAGAGATAAGTTATTAAAGGAATATATATTTAATTAATTCTAGGAAGTTCAGGCACAGGAACTTGCACACACAGATGAAACACTGACACACAAAACACTTAATGTCAAACCAAAGTGATTATTTAATATACTTACAGCTTACTTAAGAAGCCATAATCAGATTTAATTTTTTATATCCAAGGAATACTTATTAGCACACATTAGAAAAGAAAATCCAACACCACAGGGCAAAAAAATAGCGTATGTATAATGACTGTCTCTTGTACAAATGATAATATCTGTGAGTAATGTAATTTAGATTTAAAAGGTTGGTAAAGTCAGAAACAATCATTACAATAACAGTTCGATGACAGGGAAAACAGGGAATTTTATTAAATTTACTGGTAGTAGAAATGCTTATAAAGCAATTTTAATACCATTGAGATCAGTGGGAAACTTTCCAGTCACTATACTAGCATCTAAGTTAGGCCCACATTTATTCTTTCTACTAAGGAAATTCAAAATTGTGTGAAGAAGTATTAAAGTCTCCATTTCAGAGAATTTTCTAAAGCTTGTTTTGCCTGCTCTTTTTACTGATTTTTAAAATATTACTAGCAACTGTAACATAATGACATCTTCTTCCTCTTTAAAGAAAATAAACACCCTTCCACTTTCACATTTTTTGAAGAAACAGGTGTGGTTGTCTGCCATTTTTGACTGGTTATCATCCTACTTGCAGTTCCTGTGGAAATATCTCAGACTCCATATCTGTGATCTGTCAACAATAGAGATCAAGCCAGGGAGTTTGGATGCATTCTTTACATGCCTTGTCAACCTGAGAAGACTGAGATAAGGTGGCTTCCACAGGCTTTGAGCTCTGTGATTTATTTTTCAGTTTGATAGCACGTTAAATCTCAAAGTGCCACCATGCACCCATCTGTCATGGAAAGGATCATATCAGAAATGATCCTGAGTTACTATATGTGAGAAATTAATATTAAAACAAACCATTTAAATTTGCCCATATATAGAAGTAATTTATTTAATAATTTTTCTAATGCTAATTTCTTACTCAGAAGTGTGTCCTGTCTGTTCAGTAGATAACTAGTAATTTAGAATTTATCATGACATAAGAGCAATATTTTTCAACAATTGGTTTAGGTTTGGACACAACCGATATAGATTTTTTCTTTAATATTGTCTGGAAAATGAAGACACATAGGGCATGTGCATATACCTTTACAATTTTTTTGTGAAGTGTAGTTTCATTCTTTTGTGGCTCTGTGATTTTCATGCTTTTATTTAAATTAGTATTGTTGCACAAAATAAAATGCGAGACAGAAGTTTTGTGCTTCTCAGTTTGCCTAATGAAAAGCTAGAGTTTGCAAAACAGGTACAAATTACCCTTGAAATGTTAGTAAATGTTGAGCTCAAAAGCCAGCAGTCCTTGGCTATTTGTATTAATTAACATGGTCATGTGTACTAGGTAGAAAATGCACAAATAAATCCATCAGTTTTAAACACTGGGATCAAAGGTAATGGCAAATTCTGTGAAATTAGAAACTTGTTGTTATGCACATTAGAAAAATATATGTATCAACCACTAAACTGTTTTATGTTCAAAGTAAGTGTCCAACTTCCTACTTTCTCCAGTTTTGTAGACAGAAAATGAAGAAGTCACAGGCCAAGGTTGTTTCAAGTTCTGTAGTTTTCTGAATGTGACTTAGTGAATGTCTTTACAACAGAAGTCAAGTAAAAGTAGGTGACTATTGGCATCAACTGATGTAACTTCAGAGATTTCTGCAAAGTTATTCTTTCAAGCCGCTGAAAGAAGTTCAGCAGTGTGATTTTATTTTACTAACATTAATCTCAAGCAGAACAAAGTAAGTTATTATACAACATCAGAATATAATGTGGACTATCAAACATTTTCTACTTGTTCTAAGGGGAACATGGCATTGGCAGCATTACCTGAAACTATCCAACTGATTGTCAGAGCTCTTGTTTTCCCTATAACTTTTAATGTGTCAAGAGCATGCCATGTGTAATTTGTGGAAAATACTGAAAATTGGACGGAGTCTAATAATAATCATGATTCTTGTCAGGTCTCATTTGACTTCTGCTTGAAACCAGCAGAAAATACATCCTAACTGTTTTCTCTCACTGTAAGATACCATTGAGAGTACCTGCTATTTTGATAGTACAGCAATACCACTGTTACACAGCTGATTTCCATGCAAGAAGCCATTTTTTTACTGTTTCCTTTTTCATCCTCCTTGTTAATGAGGTTTTAGCTCTCTTTCTGGCTAAGCTTCAGGTACTTTTTTTTTTTTTTTAATTAGAAACCTCTGTGTGGAAACACCTTCATAGGCTTATTCTTGATTTTGTGTTTTATTTGGGATTATAATTTCATGTAGCAGAGATTTACCCCAACAGTTAACATGGCAAGGGAATGAAAGATCCCTTATCAAAGCAACACACAAAACCCCAAAAAACATTCATCCACAGAAAATACTAGCATGCTCAGTGGATTTAGCTTTTCAAGCTTTGACATCATAAGATAGTGCAAGGCAGATATACATGTGTGTTATATGTGCTGGAAGAGAAGTTGGAAGTCAGTATTTTTAATATGGGTTGTTCCCTGGAGAATCCTAAGTGAAAATCTGGGGACTTTTCTTAATTTTAATTTTCAGTATCACGTGTTTGCATATGCAAAATGAAAACTCCAAAGCTTTGGGAGTTAAAAAAAAAATAGCCTAAAATAAATTCAGAAAACTGTTGGTAGGAAAGCAGTTCTCAAGAACATCCTGTCCCAAGTAAGAAAACAAGATTTTATGGTGGAAATACATTACTGTCTAGTTCTTTTTCTATTAGAGATGCAAATACGCTAACAAAGGTGTTTTAATTAGCTTATAGCATGTGGAATAATTTGGGATAATAATATTAGTTCCAAAATTAAAATATTCTTGAAATTGCATCTCTCCCAGGATGCCCTAGCTTAACCATATTATCCTTGACAATCATGTCCACTCTCAGTTTTTCCAATGTGGATCCATTTATCTAATGTGACAGCTCTAGTGCTCCTTGTGTTAATAGATGTACAGCTGCTTTCTAGAATCATAGCATGCAAACATTTTTGTCCTCAAAGAGCAGTGCTGCTGCCATTTCTGCTTTCTGTGCTTGTAGGAGAAGACACAACTGCTGACTCAGAATTAATTGTAACCCAGTGAATTGATAGTGACACATACCCATACATGCCGCTACTAGTTCACAAAGCAATGTCCTAATTTACTATTCTCCAATAACATCCCTAAATTGAGAGCCTTCTTCCTTTCCCTTCTCCTGTCCCCAAGCTAATACAAAATATCCTTAGAGCCTTTATGAGAATTCTGCTTTTTTCGGCATTTTTTAATCCTTGCTTTATTGAGGATCCATATAATCTTAATGGAATTTCCTCAAACTCACATCAATAAAAGTGAAGATTTCCTTCATGATGTCACTATGAACACCGGTTAGTTTACAGTGTGATCATTTACAGGGCCTTCAGATTTTATTTTTTACCTCGCTTCCCCCCCACCTTTTTTTCCAGTTTAGGACAGTGACTACATTTAAAGCTCTTTGGTACAAACTTCCTAGTGGACGCTGGTCATTTGTTGTTAAATCTGAGGATTTTGATGTTTTTCTTCCTTTTACATGCATTATTAAAATAAAAGTATTCAAATCAAAGATTAATTCTAATATAGAGCAAGGGCTGCATCACCCCAGACAAAAGATTGCTACCTTCACAAAAGATCCATGGCCTGCTTGATTTCCAAGGTTATATGTGATACTAAAGAATGCTAATGGAATAGAATACTAAAGGGGTTTTTATCACATCTGTCTTTTTGCTGAAGATCACTGTAAAGTTTCCTGCTTTCTGGCACTGCAAAACTCTGCATATCTTCTGTAGTTACTGACAGTGATGGAACCTTAAATACACAGTACTTCTGTTGCACAGTAATTTTAGGCTTCAACAGTAAGATGCAGTGCCAGTAATGATTGTTGACATCATGCTATATGTATTAGTTTACTCAATATAATTAATAAGCCTTAGTTGATGGAACACTTCTGCAACTCATTAAATACTATAAACATAATTTATGTTAACATTATACATGTAAATGCAAATATAGTAGTCAATTTTTTTCATATATGAAAATAATAAGGTTACTTTTATAAGCAGCCTCCAGATAATGTATAGTCCTGAGGCAGGAAATATTCTCAATTGTTCCTTCTCATATTTAAAAATGTGATTTATAGGTTAAAATAAGTCCCTGAAGCTTTATTATTCTGTTCACATTATGGAAGCTGGATGTGTTTTACAGAATGTAAATCAGGGTAAATATATTATTATAATTTAACTTGTTAAATCTCAGCAACAGCTGTTTCTGCATTTAGCATTTCATATGCATTATTATTGCATGCTTTTACTAATGTAAAACTTCTCAGAGTGTAGAGAAGTTACACTGGTTATTGTAATTGGTACAGTGCTTCTGAAATGCTTCTTCAATTGAGTGCACTTGTAATGCACATTATCTGTCATGCTAGGAGTACCTCATCACCAAAATAAAACTAAATAAATAAATTGAAGATTGTTGAAGTCTTCAAATTACTAAAGATCACATAAAATACAATTCTATTGCAGCTAAATTGTTTATATATAAGTCAGTCTGCTATCTTTTTGTCAGTGAGATCTATTACTTCAGGGTCTTGCATCTTAAATACTTTTCTTGAACACAGGTAAAATTTAAAGTACTGAATATCTAGTCAGGTGGCTAAATAGTTATGAACATAGTGCAAGATCTAGGTAGGTTAATTTGGGGCATTTAAATTTGAAATCACTGAATTCATGTTTCTCTAATGTCGAGTTGTCAAAGGAATTAATCTGTGTTACATCTTCTAATACATGCCCTAAGTTTACCTTGTCATCTATAGTCAATGATTGAGTATAGGCATTCCAAATATGCATGGTACTGTTATTTTACAATTATATATCTTTTAGGATGGCATGAATGTTCATTAGAGCTGCATTTCCTCCTCCATTAATTTTTAATTTTTAATAGGTATATACAAATTTGTTCCATTTTTAATGAGTGCTTTCTCAGGCTTTTGTTTTTCCACAGAGTTTCTGGTAAAAATATGCAATAAATTTGTCAAGCTAACATTGTTTACTAACGTCTAGCAATTTGGGTGAATAATATTTCTGAACATAAGCTTAGTTTTCCACTGGCAACACACATGGCTATTTTCTTTTATATTGTATTATACAGAAGTTTCCATCTTTTCTCTCCATTTTCTTTTCCTGCATGCATCTGAGATATTAATTTTCATAGTCGTAGGCTTAGGACTGATTTTCTGTGTCTCAGACAATTAATTCAGGAGGATGGGATTAATACTTAGAATGTTCAAAATTTATTTGTGTTTTACCAGATTCCAAAGTTGAACAAGGTAATGCTCTGATTTAGACTACATTAAATGTAACACTTCGCTTTCCGGGTATGTAAAATTTACCTTGCAGTCAAAATGATTTTAGGTAAATAGCAATGCTTATTAAGAAAAGGACTATTTGCCTTCTAGGTGGATATTAGGAAGGCAAAACTTAAAACATATGATAGTTCTGTGTTTAGTGTCTTTAGTTAAAGGTTTGTCAGTCTTTTGAATGTCCAATTAAAAACCAAACCAAAACAAACAAAACAGAAAAGAAAACCCCAAAACCTCCCCCAAAAAAACCAACAAAAAAGAGGAAGAATTTATGGAATAAAGACTATAGTTTCATGAAATAAAATGAAGGATCATCACCACATAAATACGGGAAGAATGTGATATTGCCTCAAAAGATAATGGAAACCACAAGATTTGAATGCAGGTTTTTCTTCATTCACTGTCTCTGAAAAACTCACACAACTCTCCAGCCAGACAGGCTCTTTGTTTTCCATGTTTAAATGTGCTTGGGACCATCACGCTGTCAATTCCTACCTAGTCATGTGTCAGACTGTAATTAATAGTGGTTTTCACCTTTATGAAAAGGCTAGTTCTGTGCAGCTTTCGTAGCAAGACAAATAGAATAGGTAATTATATTTATGTTTCCTTTTAATACATTGCAGTGTAATTTACAGATTTTTATGAAATTTTAGTACTGAGAAATTGAGCAGAAGAAATCAAATTATTGTCTGGTACAGCAACAATTTACATTCTGAAATCAACACCAACAGTGTTACCTTAAGGGGAAAAGAAGTATATACTGAGGCATTCCAGCTATTTATCTGGATAGCATGGTATGAAGAAGTAGCATGAAGAGCCTGTATCAATTGCTTTTTCTTTTTTTCATTCTTATTTTAACTTGAAAGATTGGCCAAAACCCTATCTATCTCCATTATCTTGGTTCTGTGGCTAAGATATCAAGATGAGCATGGAGAATGGATTATCCCCTGCAAGCAGGATCCTTGAATAAGGACTGCCATGGGGACTACATGAGGAAGTTTAGTTTAGAAGCAGCCAAGAAAAAATAACTCTATTTCTCTTAGCAAATTGCAGGGATCTACTGCACAATTTGTACACAACACAGACTTGAGCCAAGTTTATCACAGAAAAGCAAGAGTGGCTTTTACTAAGAAAGTAGATTGATTTTATCTCAGATTTACATTTTTTTACAAAGTTCAGTGAAACATGAAAGAAGAAGGTGTGTATCAGTGAGCTGAGTTATACAAAGCCCTCTTTGAGGTGCTTCGTGGCCTTCTTGTGAGATACACTACAACAGTCCTTGATTGATCTTTCAAACTGGAAGAGAATGTGGATTGTATATTTTAGGGGCCTTTCACTAAGTCAATCAGAACTGCAAAATATAACAAATCATTGTTTATTTATAAAACAAAGTGATACAGCAACCATATGTTAATTCAAAGACCTTGCCAGTTCTTTCTGTGGAGCAAATACAGACGTAGATATGTATTGTTGAAACTGTTACTAGTCTGGTTTTGTGATTTGGCCTTCATTCGCAGGCTTGATCTCATAAAAAAAAAATTCCATGCTGTAGTACACGAAATAGGAATCTTTGTTTTGATACTGGAAGGAACAAACTTTATGAAACAGACATCTTCTATAAAGACGTTTGGAATTAAGCATAGATTTTTCTTGTGTCTTTACAACATCTTAAACTTGTGCGCAAACAGTATCTTCTCCTTAATCATAATTTAATCATCATTTAATCATCCCACCGGCATTTTAGGATATTTGTCTACTGTTTACACTTATTTTAATATGCTTCTCCTCTGACTTCTTTATTCATGAGTGAAGTTTCAGTAAGTTATGTCAGGTGTAGATTCTTCTGTTTCTTTTCCATAATAAAGATAAATTATTTGTTCAAGTTTCACTTTTAAGCCTCCATAGCAACAATCTTTCCATAAGGAAAATATTCCCAGAATGTTTTCTTTGAAGTTGTTTTTCCTTCATAATATTTCTTTGTCATCTTAACACAAAGAAAAGTTCAGAAAAGTTCAGAAGTTCAGAAAAGAAAGGGAATTAGCTTTTGTTGATGCAAAATCTCCATATCTGAAATAAAATATTTCAATGACAATTTAAAAAAAGTCATGCTTAAATATATATTCTGATATGCAGACCTACATCCCATTCTGTAAAGTTTAATTTGACTTGCTGTGAACTGGATGTTTTGGTGGCTTCTTCCTGTTTGGAAAGTCAAGGAGAGAAACCAAGGCTTTTCATTCACAACTGTATTGAGTGAAGAAGTTTAAAGTACCTAATTTGTAAACTCAAAATGCAACTTGGCTGGTTAAAATTCAGCAGGTTCTATTTCCAGCTACCCAGTGTAGAAATGTTTTTAATTACAGTTTGGTTTATAACAATGGATAGGATCTGTAGCCAAATTTGTCCCTGTGAGACATTCAGAAATGGAACAATAGTATAATTATTTCTGGGATTCCTGATTAGCAAAAACAATACAATAGCTGTACAAAGCTTGAAGGTTTGGTTTTTGGAGTAAAAAAGAAGCAAAATCTCCTCTTAATGCTGATTTCTGTAACTTGCTGTATGATTCAAGTATATAATTGGAAAAAAATGCATTTTAGAATCTAGTGCACAATGGAAAGAATGGAACAATTTTGAAACCTAGTGCTTACACTTCCTACATTAAAGTTCTGTTTCCACACAGCTCATAACTCACCTGCCACAGGACATTTCAAAGACTTGGTATCACATGGCATGATTTTTCCTGTACTTCGGGCTTTTAGCACTCAGGTCAAGAAAATATCTTACATTATTTGCAGCCCACTTTCTCCCCGTATACGAGTGTGTCTGGGAAAATAGGGCAGCAGTGAAAAAGCTTAGTCTCATAAGTAATGCCTTAAACTCCCTAGTATTGGAGTACCTTTTCTAGAATTCTGTGCTGAGGTACAATTTCTGCCAATTCTTTTGGTTATGTAAGGACTTCAATATTGTAAATATATGCTTTGTGCAACTTTTCCAAAGCCATAGATTTGTATAAGATGAAATTAGAAACTGTAGTATCGGAATACATTTTATACAGCTAAGATTGTCAAAAAATAAAGCACTTCAGTACAAAATTATGTTTTCAGCTCTGGGAAAATATAAAATGGAATCAAACACTTCCATATTTTCTTTTATTTTCAGTTAGAGTTGAGAGAATCACAGAATCACAGAATAGCTGAAGTTGGACAGGGCCTCTGGAGGGCATCTAGTCAGCCCCCTGATCAAGCAGGGATAATTACAGCTGCTTGTCCAGAGCTGTGTCCAGATGGCTTTTGAATACCCCCAAGGAGGGAGACTGCACATTGTATCTATACCACTTGTGCCAGTGCTCAGTCACCCTCCCAGTAAAAAAATGTTTCTTGATGTTCAGAACATCCGGTGTTTCAGTTTGCGCCCATGATTACTTGCTCTGTCATTGGGCACCGTTGAATTCCTCATATTAAGAAGGAATGAGAAAAATAGATTGGGAGAGTACGTGGAAAGAAATATGAGAAGCTGCAACATATATATTTTTAAGTTTTTTCAGTATCTCCAAATAAAGTATATTGACAAAGAAAAATGCATTATGCTATGTCAAACACAAATTCTACTTTTTTGTACTTGATCAGTAAGATTAGAATGTCCCCATCCTCTGCCATCCATTCCTCATCTCGACACCAGAGATTGTGTTGCTATTTTTATTGGCATTTTCAAGTACCACAGCTATTACTTATATTCCATAATTTCACAAATTGCAGTTGTTAGAACGTACTAGGCACCTATTTGACTTTGTTGTAGCAGGAAAAAAGGAGCCAGACCAATTTCATGTGTCTTTGATTTGATGTCATTTGGTTGTTACTATGTTAAAAAAATGTTAGCTGGCTGACCACCTGGTCCGATAACAAGGAAAAAAATGTGTTACTACTATGCTTGAACTGTCCTATTTTCAGCACAAGAGTTTGCTATCTATTATCACCATCTGAGATGGTGTTTCTCTTGTGGGTGTAAAGTCATGCTTCACCTAGATGAGCTTCATGGAATCTGCTGTAATAGGTGATTGAAGGAGAATGATTCCTGATTGTTTTCCTGAATTTTAAACTCAGCCCAGATTCAAAAACACCACTGAGTCTAATTGCTCTGAATTATATATAAAAGTTCCTTTGACACAGGTAAAATTATATTGCTTTGACTGAATTTTCCTTTCAGTTGGGTTTCACAAAAAAATGAAGTGATATTTCCTGATTAAAAATAAGGACTGAATATTTTTCAGGACCTGAAGAAGACCCCTATTCCCACCCACCAAATGTTTGTTCATGATTGAATATGTCACAGATTTTAGATGTGAATTTTGGCCAAGTGTTGGGACCTGAACCATAACCTTACCTCATGCTGTTTATAATTTTACGTATGTTGTAGTGTAATTAAAATTGTAATTACTTGTTATCGTTAGTCCCAGGGTTGTAACAACTATAAACCTCATTACTCAAAATAACTTGAATCTGTCTTCAGGTAAAAAGAATTCAAACCTGAATTTTGTTGCATGAGCGAGTAGATAAAAATGAGCATAGTCTAAGCATGTTGGATTTTCTTCTGAAAGAAGAGTCCCCATCTCTACTGTCGTGGTGACAAGAAATTCAGTGAACAATCAGTGAGGGGCTCAGTGCTGGATCTGGACCATGCATCTCATCCTGTGATGCATGATTCTGGTGGAGAGTCTGTGCACGTTGCCCAAGCCATCTGTGCATGGTGTGTTTTTGTGGATCCACTGGCAAACTCCAAGCTGGATTAGCCAGGAGTAGGATGCCCCAGATCTAGGTGGGGGTATCTAGCAGGCGGTGGGGCAATGCGGTATCTGGGGGGAACCCATGAGTGTGGCCTGCCAGTGGGACAAATATGTGAGTGCTGCAAATGGTCAGTGAGACCAGCTGGGAACCTGTGGGGTTGGTAAGGGGGACTGGGATCTGGGCAGGCAGAGGGCTTGTGATGGTGGTAGGGAGAGCTGTAAAGGTGTTTGTGAACCTGGAGAGTGTAGGGTGTGTGCTGCACTTGTGACTTTCTGCCTCTGACAGCCCAAGAGGAGAAGGGGATGTGTTCCTGTGTGACTGTACCTGGTGTGAGTCCTGAATGTAGGGGCTGCTGAGGCCAGAGCCTATCTGAGGCTGTGTAGCCACAGCTGTGGCCAAATCAGCATCTATGTTTGTGTCTGCCTTACACACTCGGTCTTGGTGCTGCAGCAGCTTTCCTAAGCCTGGAGATCCCAGGCTGGGCTCCAGCAGCCAGGCAGGAGGGTTCTGGACCAAGCAGTGGAGGCAGTGGCCACATATCACATTACTTGACACTTGTAAGCTCTCAGTATATTGAGTACAGTCTTTCTTTTCAATTACTGATATGCCCAAGCTTAAACATTTGCTTTGAGTCTCTTTTTGCAGAAGGCTTGTTCCCCTCATTGTTTTGATAGCACAATTCAATCTGAAGTTTCTTTGTGGACTACATGTCCATCCATCATCTCTGGAACTGGGTCACTGTTTACATGATCCTTAGATTTTTTAATAAATCTTTGTAATGATTTGTGGATTCCTTAGTGGGCGGCTGTTGTGAGTGATAATGGAAACTTCAGAGAAAATTTATTAGAGAATCCCTGCTGTTAAGTCATGGGGTGCAGAAAGGCCCCCTTTGCTTTCTAAACTTCTCAGAGAAGAATTTAGCAGTTGCTGGATCCAGTCTTAACCCCAGACTTTGTCAGTGGTTTAAGTAACTTTGTCCCACAGAATTAATGATGGCAAATCAGATACATTTGTATAAAGATGAATTAATTTATTTTTTAGATGACAAATGATTAAACAAAAGATCTTAATCAGATTTATTTACTACAGAATGTAAAAGCTAAAACTACTAGTAGTGTACAGTATAGGTTAGCAGTGTACAGTATAGGTATAGGGCACTATATCAAAGCTATTACATAAAGCTAGCAAAAAAGAAACCATTATTAAGTAAAGACTGATGGAACTCACCACACCAATACTCATAGGCATATCTCACTCAGCCTCAAGGAGTATCCTTGAAGGGGGTTTCCCACTTCAAGGGAAAATCTTCATACACTCCAAGAAGGAATACGTGAAAGGAACCCAACTGTGTGATAGTGGACTGGACTTCTACAGTGTATTATGATTGACTGCCAGTCATATGTCTCCAGGTCTCCTTAGCAGTTTATCTGTCAAATCTTTGCCTCACTATCAGTATCTTAATTTGGAGCTAGTGAGCCAGACTGCTTTTTGCATAATTCAATGCCAAAACCTGCATATGACAGCATCTCTCAACCCACCACTGATAGCTTGCAAAATAGGGCATTATTTGAGTTGACCACATTCCAAAGCAGATCACCCCGCTGCAGTGGCTCAGAAAGGCAAGACAACTTTTCTCTCGTCATTTAAAGTATGGATTTAAAAATTAATAGTACTATCATCTAAGAAGCTGCCAAAATAAGTGTTAGGCCGGTGTCATATTCCTGCCTAACTGGTCCCTGTCATTGTCAGTATAGAGTCAAGCAGATTTTGGCTAGTATGAGGAATTTTTGTTACACAAGATCAGTACTTTTACTTTATAACTCATTTAATAGGACATTTTTGTAATTATATATTCTTCTGTTTTTTAGGTAGTTAATTAGTTATAGGGTTTTTATTATTTTGCAGATCCTAAAACTTAATTTGTCATCTCTTCCCCTATTTTAGGGTTTAATTTTCTCAGTCATTCATGTCTTCTTATGGAGTCTTTTAGGTTTAAAACAAATGAAAATAATCTCCTTTCCTCAGATCATAGTGTGATTTGGGGAGGGGGTGGGGGTAAGGAGATGCACCACCACAGTTTGCCACTTGCTGACTTTGCTAGTGACATAAATTCTTAATTTGGAAAAACGGATTGCCAATTTTATCTTTCTGAAAGTAGTTGAAGAAAGACAAGATTTTAAGTTGTGTAGTTAGCTACATTTCTGTTGTGTTCATATTGAAGGGGAAGAACAGGATAGCAATTAGAAATTGTTCATGGTGGTAGTTCCAGAACAAAACATTGTAAGAAAAAGTAACAAAGTATGAGATGAAGTTTTTCTTAGTGACATATATAGTTAGGTTCTCTGTTGATGTAATGAATACATCCAATGACTCAGAGGATCTATCTGGTTTTCTACAGCTGGATTTTAATCCTAAAGCTAGAAAAGGAACTTAAAAGCAAGATACTAATTATAAAATCACAGCCAAGAGCAAATAGTATTGCATTTATTTCTATACCGAATAGCACAGTAATCTAAAGTTGACTTAATCAACCTTATATCCACCCAAGGGAGATAAATGAAAAGAAACCTGGTAGATTATATTGATAATCATATAAAATAGTAGCAATTACCATAAACAAATAGTCTTTAATAAGCAAACATACAGTTAGTACTATTAACTTGAAGTTTTTCTCATTAAAAGAAAAATGTAAAAGAGGCAGGTGGAAGAAAAGGGAAAGTTGGGGCCTGATGCTGTTTCAGGATGGATACAGGACAGCTGATGTTAACTACTTTAAAAAGTACTAACTAGAGGTAGATACCTGTTGTAGTATTTCCCTAATGTTTCCTTCTCTTCTGGTCTGTAGAAATCTTGAATCATTAGCTTAGATATACCCCATAAATTTCAGATGACTAATATTGATAAGAAATAACCATCAACCTAAACAGTTGCTATGCTTAAGACAAACTTTGTGAATCTCTACTTTATCCTAAATTAATCTAGCAAACCAAACCCCTGAAGCTGCCGAATTTTTTTTGTGGGAAGATGTGCTTAACTTAATTTAACTGCTCTCTTGAGGTACTCTTAAACTAGTTGCTTCCAATCCTTCAAAGCTGCAGTATTTTGATCCGCGAAGACCTGTAATATTCCTTTCATGAATCCAACAGTCATGGTTGTTAAAGAATTTGCAGTGGCGCTATCAACTCTGAAGTTCTTGGGGAATCCTTGTATCATTCTGTGGCCACAATTCAAAATTCAGATTATTTCTCCAGATGAGAGAGGCTCAAAATCAATAAGCGTTAATTAATCTAAGTGTACACTGAAAGTTTGGTTTTTTTTTTCTTTTGAAAAGGCAATAGGTTTATTTTTTAAGAAGTTTAGTAAAATTTGTAATTCTGCCTCTCAATACCTGTGGTTTTTTATACAAAATCTGTGCTGTTTTATTTTTATTTCTCTTACCAAATTGATAATTGTTTATACTGTCATTGCATTTTGTGATTCTTTGCTGACCACTGTGAATTCACACATTTATTATCAATCCTAATTATCCATTTTAGATACATAACTGCTATCAGTCAAATATAGACAGCTATTTAGTCATGCTACTATTCCTGAAAGATGACAACCATTTTTATGGGTTTGCTTAGCTTGGTAGATGTCTTCTTTTTTACAGTTCGAATAATGATAATACAGTTTTAACCTCAGAAATATATACTTATTAAATTTTTGGGTGTTATTTGCTTTTAATAACATAGTTTGTAATGGTTTATGCTTCTCAGAGAGAGGTTTTTTTAATAGATGATATTTAGAAAATAATGAGAAATATACCTAATTTTCCACTGATCAATTTCTTAGAAGAAGTTTACTTCACAGATGAGCACATATAGAACTTTGAAATTTGGCTCTCCCATCTGCCAATTTCCCATCTAAAAGCAAGCCAGGAAAAAAAAAAAAAAAACAACAACTAAACCCCCCCCCAAAAAAAAAAAAAACCACACACACACAAAAAAAAAACACCAAACCACAAACAAACAGCAAGCAAACATGATAATAGCAATTGCTTCATAAGCATTGCCAAGGATCTATTTGTATGTCAAAAGTTAAAAAAAAGAAATAGTCAAGAGAACTGAAAAGAAGAGCACTAATCAGTGTGTCCTGTGCTCTTCTTTGTAGTCCCAGCGCCGTGTTACATTTCACCTCCCTGATGGCTCCCAGGAAAGCTGCAGTGACAGTGGTCTGGGAGACCACGAGCCAGTGGGTGGTGGAACCCTGATCTCACACCCTCTCCCTCTGGTTCAGCCGCAGGACGAATTCTACGACCAGGCTTCACCAGACAAGAGGACTGAAGCTGATGGCAATTCTGACCCCAACTCGGGTGAGTCACCACCTTATCTCTACTTATCTAAGTTGCTTTGCTAACTTGATACTTTCATTTTCATCCGTTTGAGCTTTGCAATGGTAGAGAGGTTTTTAGGCACATGCATGAATATCTGATCATATTAGCTCATAAGGATTGTTTGGAAATAATGTTGTTTGTCTGAAGTGCCTCATGTTGTAATTTGACTGTGGAGAGAAAAGTATATCCAGTAGAATAAATGGGTTTGTACTAATTGCAGAGTAAGTAATAACAGCAGGGGAGAAGGATGTCCTACAAGGTAGCAGGTTTTTCCTGATGTTTGCAGTGCTGTAGCTATTTAGCTTTAGACTTTGTTTTAGAAAAGTCATTTTAAATATCAATTTAAGTTCAAGGACATGAAGGTTGCACTTTTAGACTAACAAAGAAGTCAGTAAATCAGTGAAGCACTGAAAATTTGAAAGAACCCAAATTTCTCAACAGCCTTACGATTCCCCCTTCTAACATTAAGAATCATAGGGTTTCTTTGTTAACTTGGAATGGCATGATTTATTGGAACTGTCAGATACAGGTTTTCATACAAATATTAAAGATGAACTATTTGGTTTTGGAACTTCTGTCTTTCTCTTCTGTCGTCCTGTATAATACATTTAAATTATTGCTGTGTTTTTGTGAGAGCACTAAAAACTGAAGCAAGATCTTAACCAATAGTGTGACTAGTATTTTGACATTGCAGTGTGGAATGTGGAGACTTAGATATACTGAAAACAGGGAGGGGGAATTAGTACTGCTCTTATGTTTCTTGGTTTTTGTCTAGAATGTGAGACAAAAGTTAAAAATCTTATCTGTGCTCCTGGAAGGTAATTGAACCTGAGTTCTCTTGCATCCCAGGAGTATAGAATTAAGAAATAGTTTCTGTCTTTGGCATTTCTCCCTTTTGTATAGATGATTAAGTTGTCACTGGGCCTGTACAAACCAGGAGAGAAGGTGGCCTTGGGATCTGATGAACAATATTAAGGTCCATCTCCTCATTTGGGCAGAGCTGGATCTGAATGATGACATTTACATCATGGCAGATGACAACATGAACTGTGGAATATTGACGTTGGAAATATTTTTCTCATATGTATATAGGAAGACCAAAAGGTTGTGTTGGATGAAACTCTACAAAGAAACTATCTGAAATCATTTACTGAGAGTTGCATTCTGGTTTCTTTTCCTCTATTTTCCTTTTTTTTTTTCCTTCCCCTGGATATGACACCTGCATTTTCTTCTCTTTACCAAAACAGAAATGTTTTTGGGACTGTGATGTTAAACCCTTAATCTGTACAAATACAATGAATGATAAAAGAATAGCAACTATGAATGGATTGACTCTGGAGCAAGAATGTATGTCTGCTTAAGCAAGCGAGGAGCTTAAGTGGAATTATCTGGTTAATTCTCTGACCACGTTTGAGACTTGTGAAAGATTTAAAAACATCAGAGAGGAGTTTTTAAGGCAGCATTGCATGTTGGCACTGCCACATTGGCTTCACAGACTCTGAATTGTACATCTCTTCAAAAGGCAGCATAAAAGTCCTCCAGGAGAGTTAGGAAAAAAGGGCTTAGTAAACTTCATAGCAAGTTATTAAAAGTGCAGTTCTGGAAATTTTGTGTTAAACACATTGTGCAAACACAGTACGTTAATCATGATCATCTATTCATGCCTAATATAGACAGTAATAGAAGATTAGTCAGAATGAGTAAGTGTTCTTAAAAGCTATATAAAAAGTTTTAATATGTTTCTGGTTACACCTAATTTAACCTTAGGGATGCTAAACTTGTGTCAAATTTAAGAAAATCTAACCATCAAGCTATACTACCTATTAGTGAAGTATTGAAGTATAGGTGTTTTTTTTGTTTTTTTACCAGTTATTGAAACAGTACACTCTGTATCTCACCAAATCTCAAAACTAAGAAAGGAATTATATGGTCAGTGCTGTGACAGAAATTTTCCTAGAAAAATCCAGGCCAGGATGGGAGTCATGTAGATCATTAGATAGATTTAATTTCTATATTGTATTCAGTATCAAGCTATTGCCTAAGCACTGTATCAGAAGTTATTTTGCTACTGTAGCTACAAGTTTTAATGAGATGTGAAATAAAGTTTAAAGCAGTTTATGGTTACTGAAGATCCTGTGGCAATTTTCAGAAGAGAAAAAATGCTGTCTGTCTGATAATGGCCAAAGTTACTTTGTGGATATTTACATGTGTACATGGTTAAAATATGTAGTATCATTTGAACATTGTATTCCTTGACACTCCTAAGCTGAATTTCTAGTTCTATTGCAGTGAAATGTTCCCTAGTTGTATTTAACTGTTGAGGTAGTTTTTTTTTCAGTGGCTGTTTAAAGGATTGCTGGTTATGAAAATACTTGGGACATGCTAAGGTAAAAGATACAACTATAAAGAAAGGAATAAAACCCTAGTGGAGAGTCGTAGCATTATCATGTACATGTACTTCTAGCAGTTTTGGATGATAAGTGTTGCATAACAATATTTTTATTCTAAATGCTTCAATTGAAGAGAACAGTGTTTTTGGGAATGTTTTCAAATGACCCCTACATCAAAAAAACAGATCTGTTTGAATGTATTTTTATGAAAGTTCATTCTAAGTAAAACTTCGCTTCAGCTCATAAGAATGTGATATTAATCTTGATAGTAAAGTCCTTGCCTCATGCTGAGAGCAATTTTGGTTAATGACTTTAATGCTCAGTGAATTGTGTGGATTATTACTGTACTCTGTGAAGTTACGTGAATAAAAATACAGCCATTGTTTCTCAACTTAATGTTGCTATTTTAATTATATTTGAAGAGTGACAAAGGCTCAGGTCATCAAAATCTGAAAGGGGGGGGAAATGTGGTAAAAGTCTTGCTAACTTTTTACACAAATGTATGAGAAACCTTACTGCCATATTTACTTGCAATCATTAGCTTCTACAGAGACACAAGAACTACAATTACATGATTTAATGAAATAAACACACACAGTGAGAGTACATTCATCTAGCTAATCTGAAAACAGAAATCTCTCACACTGGGTGAAACTGAATTGAAGAGACAAGCCAAACATTAGCATTGTCAGCCACACGCTGTCACTGTAGCTATGAGATAAAGGCAAGAAGAGAGAAATATGAAGACTTTCATAATGAGATGTAAGTCCAAGTTTAGTTTGCATCACTGAAACCTGTCTTCTTTATTTAGGTCTTTTATTTTGATGATTGTATTAATTTTGCTAAGATATATTTTCCATTTCTCTATTGTTAGTTGATCAGTATTATTGATGGTCCATTGATGGTCAGAGGAGTTTGATGTTAACCTGTCAATTGCAACTCCTTATAGTTCACCTTTGTCTCATTTGCAGCTTGATTCCTATAAAAAGGAATATATTCCAAAGATCTATCATCTGATACAAGTTCTTTACCTTTTAGTATATCAGATAAGAATTTAGAAAACATTCCAGTTTCTTTAGGATGTAAAAAAAGGTCGATGTAAAATTGAATTTACTTATACTATTTTGAAACATCTTTCATTACCAAAATTCCTGCTTTCTGGTGGTTTTATATGTGCATATCAGGAAGTGTACTTTTAACATAAACAACTTTATCATCAGTTGAGTTAAAACTGTACAGCCCTCTGATGTATTTTAATGTGAATTATTTTTTCAGGTACTGCTAAAAAAAACCCTGTGATTTTGTTCTCCAGTAGTTGGGTGCAGATTGTTACTTTTCATTACTATAAGTGTGGTTTTCATCAGCATGAAAAAACAATCCACCTTATTAGTGAAGAATTCTTCTTTGACTGTGGTTTAGTAAAGGTTGTCAGGGACTTAAATTTAGACTGGAATTGTTAACGTATCTAAGAGTTGCATGCAGCAGAGCTGTGCAATAGAACTGTACAAAGTAAAAATGTGCCTCCTAGTGTAAGGAAGGGGAAAAATTCATTTTCATGAAAATGCTTGATAAATCACATTTTGATAGCTGCAAGCTGTGGATGTGATTCATTTTTCTTCAAAGAGATAAAGAGGAATAGCATATATTTAGTGGAGTGTTAGAACTGCTCTAGGGAGAAAGCCTACTGCACACTGTGGATGAATCTATGCAATAATTCCAGCGGTTTAAAACCAGACAGAAATATAATATTTATGTCTTCTGATACATGTTTACAAAGCTAAGCAAATGTTTGCCTAATTTCTACATCTCATTAATAAGTAGTATCCATATATATCAACAAAGTAAAACCTTATAAAAACATGGAGCTGTAGCAAAATTTGTAACACACCCATCAGTTTCCCATCAGTTTCAAGATCTTGTTTTTATTTAGCAGAATTAAATAGAACATTCTACTATGTCCTATGTTACTTTCAAAGAAATTCCATATTCTTGGAAGTAATGTTATAATGCTGTGTTTCAATAATAATGTTTATGGATTGCTTTTTTATTTCCAGTACAATAAAAACTGTGTGGTTAAATTTGGCTGATAAATACCTGAGTTCACACTTTTTAATAAACCTAATACTATGGCAGTTTAGTCAAGTAATGTCAGGGGTGTTAAATGGTGCTCTAATTCCGGTAATAAGTAGGAATATCTCTGCGGCAGTGGCTTAATTATGATTAAAGTTCAGAGTAATGGCAAGACAGCCTTGTATTAGACTTGGTCATATATATAATAGTGTCCCAGGTGGAGAAGCTAAGCCTCTCCTGCAAAGAGCTTTGGTTTTACAGTGTCACTGTCATTACACCCAGTGGGTGATGATGGTTTAACCTTGAGGGCATACCCTCTGCTTAATCCTGCCTTTCATTTTACTGCCTCCAAAGTTTCTTCTTTGGCAATATTGGAGTAGTCCATAGCTAAACAGCCTAAGGTGTAGAAAGAAATGCTACTGTATTAATGCCTAGATCTAGATAATTTATTGTCCATAGTAATTTTTGTGTTTTCATAATATGGGACTATAAGAACTAAAATAAGAACATTTGCCTTTGAGTCATATCCTCCATTTCATTAAACACGAGTTCATACCTCACTTGGAATCTAACACTGTCACATTTAGCTACAGGCAAGCAGGAGTAAGAAAAACTGGAGTCAGGTTGGTGAATTAGCCTACAGAAGAGATATGAAATAGTATGAAGTATGAATTCAATCTTAGCCCATGCACTTATGACTTGAAAAAGATAAATAAAATCTGAGAGGCATAAGAAGATTGCTATCACTTTACATCTCTTTGATGCCTCATTGCAGTGAGGATTTAAAAATAGTCTTGGTTTAGTAAAGCCACTGTGCTACAACTGTTCCTATTCTACTCTCTTTTCCTCCACATGCCAAAGATAATTGGAGTATAAATCAGGAGGCCATAACCATTGAATGAGCAGTAGGAGGGGAACTTGTCTCATTGCTTCTCCAAGAGGAACAGATAACTTTCCAAAACTTCCTAGCTGCTGCTGCCTGAAAACAGCACTTGCAGATCCTCAGCAGAGAGATGAAAAGGCTACATAGGGCAGGGGGACTATGACAAGGGTTAGAGGATTAAAGGAAGGGGAAACTTGCATGTGAGATGAAAGCTCATGCCTTTGGCTGCCATCTCTGATGATACCAAGGACAGTTTAAAACCTCAGATGCTTTTGCCAGGTTAAAACAAGGGACTTAAGGAATTTAAAGCAATTTTTCTCCTGTAAGTATTTTCTACTCTCAAGGCTTTTCATATCACAACAAGCCCAGATCTACTGCAGACATTCATAGACTTTTTTAAATTTCAAAGTAATACCATTATCCAGTCAAACCTCTACCATAGCATAATGCTCAGTGTTTCAAACAACTTTCCTTAAATCAAACTAAGGTTTTAAAATATTCCAGTGATAAAATAGTCCAGTGATTTATTTTCAATGGTGTTTGATTATGTTTTATATGGGTTTACGTGGCAAGGTTGTGGATAGGGGGGCTACAGAGGGTGCCTCTTTGAGAAGACACTAGAGGCTTCCCCCATGTTTGACAGGACCAGTTCTCAGTGGCTCTAAAACAAATTTATTACTGCCCAAAGCTACACAGCAGCAGGGGGGAAGGAGTAAGAAAAATGTGAGAGAAGCAAACATGCAGATACTAAGGGCCATGATGAAGGAGGTAGAGAGCATGCTTCAGACACCAAATAGATTCCCTCTCAGCTTGTGGAGAAAGTGGTGCCCCCAGCAGCCCATGGAGGACCCCACCCTGAAACAGGTAGGTATGCCTTCCCTGGAGGAAGTTGCAGTCCATGAAGGGCACATGCAGGAGCAGGAACTGTGGCCCCCAGGGAATGCACTCTGGAGCACTCTTGTCTTGCAGGCTCACACATTGTGGAAGGGACCCATATATTGCTGGGAAAGGACCCCATGTTGGCCAGGGTATGAAGAGGAAGAAGCAGCAGATACAAAATTTTATCAACTGACTGCAACTCATTTTCATATTCCTTAACACCACTTAGTGACAGGAGCAAGGTGGGGAGGAGTCAGAAGAGGAGGGCATGGAAAAATGAATTTGAGCCTGGGAAGAAGGAAAGGTTGGGTACTGGGAAAGGTGTTTTTAGTTTTGTTTTTCTTGTTGCTTACAATCCTACTTGGGTTTTTATTGATAAATTAAATTTATCGTCCCCAGGCTGAGTCAGTTCTGCCAGTGATGGTAACTAGTCAGTGATCACCCTGTCCTTATCTCAACCCTTGAGTTTTTCATCTCATTTTCTTCCCATCTTGTTGAGAAGGGGAGTGATAGAGCAGCTTGGTGAGCACCTGGCAGCAGCCAAGGTTAACCCACCAGAATATTAAAGCTGTTGTTGTATTCCCAGTCTGAAAGCATTTATTTTCAGTTTCTACCTCTTGTCTGTGTGACTGTACCACTGTTTGTCAATGTGAAATCTGTGATTTCCAGAAGTGCAAGTATATTTTGGGACCCAAGGGACTTTTTTGACCAGTACAGCATCCTCCACAATACAGATCAGAAATCCTAGCCAATAACCTAAGAAAAGCATGTGTCTTCTGCTGGTATCTACAGCATATGTTACAGAATGATTTCTTGATTTAATGATCTTCAGTGACAGAGGAAATAGTACTACATTGCTTACTGATTTCAACTGAATCAGGCTTTTATTTGATAAAAGGAGTTTTTGGTGTCCATGTTTTGGTGAGCATGTTCAGATGGCATGCTCAAGTCTTCTTGAATATGTATTACAGAGGTTAATTTGTAATAGTATTTTCAATGTTGCAACATTTTCTTCTTAAGCACTTTTTTTCTCTCTATATGTTAATACTGGTCCAATGCCTGTCCAGTAAAAAAAAAAAGTATATATATAAAATAAGAAAAATAAAACATACATCTTCTAAATTGCAGCTTTAAAATCAGTTTTTCTCTTTATCAGTCATTGTTTTGACTTGAGTGGTTTTTTTTCTCATAAACATGATTTTTAACAGTACTTTTTAGCTGTAGAAGAGAGGCTGATTTTTCTAGTATTTAAAGACTTTCATAGAGAATTAAAACCAAAATCACAATTGAACACATATATCTTTAATCATCATGAAATATATTTGAAAGTTTTTTTAGCATTCTAGGTGCTCTATCACCTAACTATATTTAGCACAATTCACCTTTTAAAGGTGTGATAGTGTGATTATGGCAGAAATATTTGTTTGATATTTTTGAGGTTGCTGTTTCCAAAATTCAGTGAAAGTTATTGTTGCCAACTGTGACTCCTTGTTACCTTGACATGACAACTTATTTCCCAGTGTTACATATTCTTTTACTAATGGAGTCTTAGCAGTGCAACTCCTATTCCTAATGGCAAGTTGACAAAAAGACAGGTTATATTTGTGAGAATAAAATGTTGAAGTTAGCATGGCATTGTTAATTTCAGCCTTTAAATGGTTACAAATTTTAAGTAGAATTAGAATTGTTGATGGCTGCAATGAGAGGAATAAATGCAGGAAGAATAACCTCATTGCACCCACACAGTCTTGGGCCTAAGAACTAGAAAACAACTTTGCAGTGAGAGAACTGGGAGTCCTGATGGATAGCAAATAAGCCATGAGCCAGAAAGACACCCTTGAAGAAAAGAAACCAGTCTCCAGAACTGCAATAGAAAAGGTGCTGCCAGCAAGATGTTGGGAAAGATCCTTTCTCTCTACTCAGCACTGGTGAGACACTATTGAAGTGCCAAGTCCAGTGCTGGTTTTAGCAGTATGGAAGGGAAATGGAAATATGGATTGAGTCCAGAAAAGGACCACAAAGATTATTAAGATATTAGAGCATCTATCACATGGAGAGATGCTGAGACAACTGTGACTGATCATCCTGGAGAAGAGAAAGTCTTAGGAAGGATCTATTTAATGTGTGCAAATACCTGATATGGTGCAGGAAGGAGAGCAGAGAGAGAGCCAGACCTTTCTCAGTAGTGTATCAAATCAAGAAGGGACACTGGGCACAAACTGAAATACAGACAAATTTTATTTAAACGTAAGGAAGAAAAATTCACCACATTTTCTTGCTATCAAAAAAATAGAAATCTGCACCAAATTTCGCAGAGAGATTGTGGCTTCTTCATGGATATTTTGGAAATCGAACAGTACATTTCTATAGCCGAGTCACGGTAACTCCCTGAGAAGGTGTGAATAAAGCCTCTCCAGACTTCCTTTCGAAGTTTAACCATTCTATGATTCTGAAATCCTATAAATTAATTAAATTTGTCTTGCATAGACTGTGCAATACAGATGTGAACAAAAAAAGGAAAGAAAAATCTCTATTCTCTAAGGTAAATCAAGTATAAACTTGTAAACCTATGGTAGGATATCTGTTGTAGTACTATACACAGTACAGAAATCAAACACAAATAGGTACTATCCAGGTTACTCGTTTCTTCTCCAGTTTAGCTCCTGAGGTAAATATCTAAAAAGGTTGAAGTAAATCTTGTAAAGAAATGCCTTTATCCCACCATAGGTTATGAATGAAGGCTGTGGAAAGTAATCAAGTAATACCCCTATTAGTTCCAGAAATTAATGATGAACCCAGCTTCATATTATACTCTCTGAATTTGGATGTTTACATGCAGAAATGTAAAACATTATCCTAAGTGTCTAAGGTCCCTTTTTAATTTACTGAGCACAAAAACTTCCATTTGAACTAGGAAACCAAACCAGGTTTGCTAAATGTCACTCTAGAGTCATTCACCATATTTCTGTTGAGTGTAATAGGAGCTCAAACACCAAATTCACACAAAGACATTTTGGATGAAATTTAGCCTACAATTTATATGCATAGGACTCAAATAATTTGTTATACATCGGCATTTGGTTGAATACCTATTTGTTGTTAATTCCACTCCCTTCTTTCCTGTTTGACATCCATATCCGAACAGCTTGGGAACCCCAGGATTTTTCTAACCTGGCATTGTTGATGATTAGACAGGAGAAGTGAGGTTTAGGTAGAGATTCATTCAAAAAGCTATGTGTGCGGGTGCCCTGTGTGTAACCTCATGATGTATCTGTGACTCATTCTGATGTGAGGTGGAGGTAGATGTGAATTAGTCTGGGATCCAGGTGTAGTCAGTGGAGACGTCAATTATCATAACTGAGACTAGAGACCCAGACAGTTGGGTCTGATGAATGATGTGTAGTTGATGTGTCTACTTTAATGTGAGAGGTATATAGTTTTCCAAACTATATTAACTGGATTGAAATTGTGTATAGAGGAAGCTCAGACACCTAAATGTAGGTGATTCCCACAAATCCAACCTTTTGTGTGAGATGAATCTCAGCTGTTCTTGTTTCTAAGGGAATACTCATGTCTTTTGGGAGATTTATCAGTTTTTCTTATCTATCTGCACATAACATTTTTCAAAGAAGAAAAGCATTTTTAGTTTTCATGCCTCATTTTTACAGTACTAATTAAATAAAAATACTAATTCCATACCTTCCTTTTCTTCTTTATTTTTTTTTTTGTTTGTTTGTTGTTTTGGGGTGGTTGTTTTTTGGTTTTGGGGTTTGTTTTTTTTTTTTTTAATATAATTGAAATTAAAACATCCTACCTTTTAAAAGCACAATTCTAAAGAAAGATTTCTAAAAATAATTTCTGTTCTCTAATCAGTTTTCCTTCCTCCAAACAATCACCAAATATTGACTGGGAAGTATCATAAGTCTCATGCCATTTTGAAAATTAGCATATCTTGAAGTGCAAAGGATATATTTTGACTGTCTCTTTAAGCATATCTGTATGGTACGTTCATGGGATCCACGAGTTCTGTCCTTAAAACGAATATCTTAGTAAGCTTTGCTTTCTGGGAAGGAAATCTAATCTTCTGGAAGAAAAAGAGTGCTATCTTAAGAAATAACCTTATGCAAAAGTTTCTTCAGGTTTGACCTAGAACACCCAGAAACTAGGTGTTCATTTTATTATGTTTGTCTTATGGATTTATCTTTTTCTTTTTCACAGATTTTATATTTGTTTATTTTTTTTCCTATTGAGAAATCCATGCATAAGAAGGGGGGTTCTCTGAATAAAATTTGATAATTATATTATGTAGGTAATGAATTTTTTGTTTTCTTTAGAATATTTTCCTTTGCAAAGAATGTTTTATTGTTTCATACATACACTTGTTCTGTTTGTCTTCAACAGAAGGAGAAGGGGGAGGAAAGATGAATTAAGTAGATAAGGAAAAAAATAAAGAATTATATTTGCAGTCTAAAACTCATTAAATTAAACGTTCTAGAAATATGAATAAGAGTTCAATAATTTCTTAGTGCAATGCTTTATCCCCTTTCATAGAAATCCAGGTTAATACATGCTAAGATGAGTAGGGAGAAGGAAAATAATAGTAGAATACTTACCCTTTTTTACTGTGCATCGCATGTTAAATCTCTATTCTGTGGTTGCAAAGTGAAGGCCTGTGTGCTACAGAGAATCCATCTAGAAATGGTGGCAACATAAGTAACTAAACTTAGGACATATTTACCTGTGGTGAGGAAAGGAAAAAATATAAAAAACCTTTTCCAAAACATTTAAAAACTTTGGAGTTTGTTCCCATATTGAAACAAACAAATAGATAAAGACATAAATAAATCTTTAACTGTTCAGGAGAGTTTGAAAATTTTGCAGCTTTGGAAAAAAGCTTTTCAGTATGAATCCTATGCTACATCAGCACAAAACCCACCCCCAAAAGACAAACAAGCAAAAAAACCCATTAATGAAACAAGCAAACAAACAAAAATCAACCAAAAAAACCACAAAAAATTTATTTAGTAACATCTGGACACCTTTGTGACCAAGTAGAAAAATATTTTCTTGTGTATGCCTATATATATTTTTTATACTTTTATCAGTGTTTGTAGCTCCACAGTGAAGCATTACACAGCAGAGTAGGAACAGATCTGGATGTGAAGATCCAGAACTGGAGCTGAGAACACAGAGTTTACTGTGTATACTTCTGTGGCAGTTGCTCTGGACTTTTGTGGTCCATGGTCTGAATGCCCATTTGTTACTGAATTTGTTTCATTCCATTCCAAAAGAAATCCCATTCTTGTGATCCAAAATTTCTTCACAAATATGTCAAGTGGAAATAATTAGGAGATTCATATCAGAAGTACACTCCTGGAAGTTAATGTTATCTTACTATTTAGTAAGATATATTTCTATCTACATGAAACAGCTCATCTATTATTTTAAACAAATGTGCATTATCTAAATACTTTATGCTCAAATATTCCCAGCATATTTATGGTGATTTTTCAGTTCTTCACTCTGAAAATCACCCAAAATGTCATTTTCAATACAAAACTTGAAATGAAATTCTATGTGTCTATCATTTAGGGGAAGGATTCTTTTTGCTCACTTGGTGATATGCTTCACTATTCTTTTGGATTAGATTTGTGTTGTCTTCAAGATTTAAAGAAAATGTTTAATTTCACTGAGAAAGATTGAATAACTTAACTCTTTTACTTTATCTTTACTGTACTAAACTATTCTATTCCATATCTGCATTTGTTAAATAGTGTCATGGAGATAACTATTGAAGACATACTCATAGCAAGCAAAAACATCAGTTATAAATGATTCATTCATCTAAAATAGCTGGGAAAAAGCAAAGACCTTCCCAACTTTATAATAATTGCATATTTTGTAATCTAAGAGTTGAATGCTGTGATGTTTATTATTTTTACACATCCTTCATTTTTTCTTATGTAAAATACATATATGACTGACAAGAGAGTGTGATGGAGCAATTGACCAGTTTTGATGTTTAACTTTTACTGAATATTAAAAAAAAATCTTTTTTTGTTAAAGAGCAGTAGTCAATTACTAAATTTAAGGGAGAGTAATTTATTAGTAAAAACACATTAAATTGTTGCTATTTAAAATGTACTTAAAATATACAAGCACATATTGCAATATTTCATAAGTCTTACACTGTAACACAGCAAAGGAGTACAAAATTGATTTTATTTTCAGTAGAGAAGGCAATACAATTTGAGTGTTTTGGGGTTTTCTTTTTTTTTAAATGTATTGGTTTTGCAAAAATGTAACAAAAGAGACTGGTTTTAATTGGTGCTGTTTTTCCAAGGCCCTTGAAACCCTGGCACTTACAGTTGTTGTGAGTGTGAATGTGATCTGGCAAGCATAGCATAGTCATTAACTAATGGATTGTAGCTACACTCTTTCAATAAAAATGTGTAGGTGGTTAGTAATACCGTAGTGTTACCAGCAATTTTAAAGTCATTTTTAGGTTAGTTTGTGAAATTAAAAGTGTAATCAAAAATTTCCCTGCACTGCTGCCTTTTTTAGCTGATTTAAATGCAGCTTTTTTGGATCATTCAGAAAAGAAACTAAATGACTTTAAAATAATCATCCACACCACAATGGATTAGTTGTTTGAATTATAGTTTCAAAGATAATATATTTATTTTCAAGAGAAATGAAAGGCATTGTATAAGATAGTTGCTTTGTGCCATTACTCCAGGTCTTAATATTAATTTATTAATTTTTCATACACTACACATACTTGTCCTTCATTATTACTCCATTATGAATGGAAACCATATATTTCCAGATGTAAATAGGCACTTAGTAATATGAATCCCTCTTGCATGAGCAGCTACACTGTTTGGAGACATATTAATTATACATTTTGCAGAATACTGAAAATATCTAACATATGTTATAGATTAATATAGGTCACTGTGACAGCTGTAATAGAAAAATATATGCATATCTATGCATACAGACATGCATGGATATAACACTTTCCACTAGTGTACAGAGATATTCAGACAATCTTGACATTAATGATACTGACCTTTCTCTTCTCAACTTCCCTTCAGCATTTAAAGAGACAGCATGACTGATTTTAAAGATGAACATCATTAAAAATAAGCTGATGCATCAGTGCTTATGTTCTGTGAATACCCTCTGCAGTCTTACCAGACTCTCATGGCCACATTCTCAAGAAATTCTAGCTATGCTCACATGTTCTATTTCTGCATATCTGTGTTAGGCATAGGATGACTACCCAGTTCATCTTTGAGAAACCTAACTAAAATAGTCTCTTTAGGGACATGAAGATGGGGAAGCATCTACAGGGAAATTCCTCATACGAGGAGTGGCTGCGGTCACTTGGTCTGTTCAGACTGGAGAGGAGGAGACTGAGGGGACACATCACAGCAGTTACAACTTCATGAGCAGAAGCAGAGGGGCAGGTACTAATCTTGTCACTCTCTGGTTTGACAGAACTCAAACAAATGGCATAAAGCTGGAACAGACACCTCAGGGAAGTGGTCACAGCACCAAGCCTGAGTTCAAAAATCATTCTGACAATGCTCTCAGGGACACGGTGTGACTCTTGGAGTTGTCATGTGCAGGGACAGGAGCTGGACTTGAATGGTCCTTGTGGGTTCCTTCCAACTCAGAATATTCTATTATATGGTTCTCTGATTCTATGATTTTTTAACCCAAATTATATACTATGCACACTTCAATCCCTAGCCTATGAGTTATGCCTTCCAATAAATCAAAGTACTTTACTGTTAAAAAAACCCCAAAATAATACTTTCTATCCTAATTGTCAGACAGCATTTTTGAGCTACTCTGTGTAAATGGCAGAAGATGTTATGCCAAAAGAGGAGAATGAGTCTATTTAAGCAAAAAATGGTGAAGAGTACTGAAATCCAAACAATAAGTTGCTTTACGTGCTTTATTCTCTTTTGGACTAAAGGGTGATTCACAAGAACATGTATGAATAAATTTTTAAAAATCCTTATAAGAGCACAATAAAATTTAAAGAACCACTTAAGAATAAGCAATTTAATGCTTTGGAAGACATTTCAGTACAAAAGAGACTTATGGTCCACAGTCTTTAATTTTTGGAGGAGCATTTTCTGTGACCTTTGTAAGTGTGTATTTCTCCCTTTCTTGCTTGTTTGACAAAAAGTATATTCTACTATTCTTTCTAATCTAGTTCAACTGTTGTATGTATTTATTTGTTTATTTATTAACTTTGAAATAATAAATCCTGGTAGCACTGTATGTTGGTGTTTCTCCATATCTCGTGTCCTTTGTTGAGAATTCCATATGTTTAGGTTGGTGACAAGATAAATGCCTTTCTCAGTTGGTCACGTCCAGAAGTGACTGCTGATATTGCCTATTCTGTTTCACAAGTATAGGGAGAGAAAAGGAGAGAAATTAGACAAGTGCTATTGGGGCAGCAGAGAAAGGAATAGCTTGGAAGGTGTCAGGTAAACTGCCAAACTGGATAGATTATGCACGACAGCATGGGCATTGTGAATGAAAAAGTTGAGTGCTGTGGAACTGACATTGTTATAGGTAATGCTTCCGTGTACATTGAAACATTTTAGAACAGCTCTGTGCTGCTCAAAAGTTAGAAAGCTCTTTTATTTATGGCTCAAAAATGTCCATGAATCATTCTGTCAACTGAAAAAACTTGAACGAAAGAACGCCTGTCCTCAGAAGACTGTGAAGTTCCAGAACAATCTGGAAAACAACCCAAACTGAGAGAGTGAGTGCTTATCCAGGGGAGAATATGAGTGCCATATTGCTTAATTCAGCCTCCTTCCTTTTCGGTCTTGTCAAATGTCTGCCTATTACAAGATGCCAACCTACTCAGTGTTGTATTCTGCCACAAGATATATGGCATCTCACAAATCTGGCAGTACACCGACAGCACTCTTCTACTTTTCTATCTGGTTGCCCATCAAAATCTGTATAACAAGGCTGAGACTATGAAATTGGAGTATCATGTCGAGACTAGCCAATGATGTTAAACTGTTGTGTTGCCAGATGTAATACTTGAGAGCACTTAACACTGATATCTGGAAGGTATTGAGGAATTATTTATATCTTGCACATTTCTGCTAGCAACAGGGGTTTAGTGGTTTTTATTTTATTTTTTATATCATATGCAGTATTACTTCCTCAAATGTGTAGAAGTCCTATGCATTCTGTTCATTGCATCTGAAATCAAAATATGTGATATGCAAACAAATCTCCTTAACAAGTCAGGCATAGAATAGTGTATTTAGCCTAAGAAAAAAGATGACAAAATGCTGTTTTGTTGTGTTTGCTTTTTTTCCAAGTAAATTTAGCAAATCTTGCACCTTAGCCAGATTAAATAATTACATCATTTCACAGAATCACAAAATCAAACAGGTTGGAAAAGACAGTTGAGGTTACAGAGTCCAACCTATGACTGAGCACCACCTCATCAACTAAATCATGGCACTGAGTGCCATGTCCAGTCTCTTCTTAAACACCTCAAGGGATGGTGACTCCACCACCTTACACAGCCCATTCTGGTGCTCAATCTCTCTTTCTGTCAATGACTCTTTTCTTCCTAATGTCCAGCCTATACCTCCCCTGCAGCTCAAAACTGTGCTGCATTGTTCTGTCACTGGTTGCCAGGAAGAAGAGACTGACCTCCATCTGGCTATAGCCTCCAGCTGCAGAGAGTAGTAAGGTCTTTCCTGAGCCTCCTCTTCTTCAGGTTAAACAGCCCCAGTCCCTCAGCCCTCCTCACAGGACTTATTTTGTAGGCCTTTCACCAATAATAATTTCATTTAATTTACTTATTTGAATTATTTTACTAGATGAAAAAATTCAAATCTATTTTTCACTGGAACAGATAAGTGACTTTAAACAGATATAGTGCCTAGCTCATTAGCACTAGTTTTGATGGAGTGTATTCAACAGCTTTGATCATTTGAATTAGCCTGTCACAGTCAAAAAGGGTCAATCAGTGTAGCCAAGTGTATGTCTCTGGATTATACTTCAGCAAAATCTCAGTTCAAAATAGCTGAGGAATGTCCACAAAAAAAAAACCAAAAACAAACAAACAAACAAAAAACTTCAGCAAACCAAGATATAGCCACCTCCTCAATAAATAATTGGAAATAAACTTCCTTCTGTAGTTGAGAATCAGCTTTGCTGATAATCTGCCTTGTGAAAGGTTTGTCAAACTGGGCCATTCATCTGTGCATCAAAATGCCAAACTGTGAGCAATTTGAAAATAGCACTTTCTACTGTAACAGTTGGTTGTACCCCATAATAGATACGGAATAATTCTAAAGGAGAAAAAAAGCAATGATTTTCATTGTTAGAGGTTTTTTTTGTATGTCTGTTTGTTTATCCAAGACTCTTTTTACGCAAGACACTTGACAAAATTGTCCTTAATTATCATTGTAAGCACCTTTGATGATCAGAAAAAAACCCAAAAAACAACCACATTAATTAGCACAGAGGTCTGAACTTCCAGCCTTTGTGCACAAACATACACAGATTTTCCTCCTTAGCCAAAAAAAGTGGGTATAGGAAGCACCAGAATGATTGGCTAATTATGAAGCCCATCGTTATTTCTAGATCTGTTTTACATAATAGTTTCTTTGATAAACTGTACTAATCCAGTAATTTATATTCAACTATTCAAAGTGTAATATAGTACAAGTACCTTATCTCTTGGTGTCTCTTGTTTGCTCAATCTTTTCATGTGACTCTTACAAAACTTTGCCACTCGATGCTCTTTCAACTTTTCCCAAGTAGCACTTAATTTGTAAGGGTGAAGAAGACCCAGCAGTTTTATCATCATTAGCATGTTATGTGGTAAACAAATTTGGCATGCAATAATTTCTGTGCTTGAAGATTAATTCAATCATTAGACTAACATTCTCTGCTCTACAAATACCCATTTCGACCTATTGAATTTATTATTTAATATCTGTGGGCACTGATTAGCGGTTTTGCTCATTATCACTCTGAACCTGCTAAATAAATCATGGCCTTAAATTGTTTGTGTGATTGTTTCATGAACTTGTTTTAACCTTTCTGGCTCAAGTGTTTCAACTTGATTTAAAAAAGATAAATATATCATTCTTCACATTTATTTTGACAATTGGAACAATATATGAAAAATTCTCTTCAACTATACAGAAAGAGTCTCTGCCCCATTATGCAGGTTGGTGCTACGCAGGAAAACAAGAGTGCACTTTTATTTTGCTAAATACTCATACTTTACAACCTTTTTCACTTAATATTTTTTATTGCTCATGTCCTTTTTATTCTTCATTTTTAAATATGTATTGGATGTGTGTTTCCAGGATTATATAGGTAAGAATTGGGTGCAGGTGCCCTAGCACTGGCAGTGGGAACAGCACTGTGACCTCTGTGAGGAGCAGTTGTGGCTGCCCCATGCTGGGCACAGCTGGTTCCATCTCTCTCCAGACTACCCATCTCAGGGTACAGATGAGCCCCGCCATTAAAGAGGTGGCATCTTGCAGAAAATATGCTTAAGGGTAAAAACCACCACCTGCAGTAAAAAACTCTACCTGGCAGTACGAAGTGAGGAAAAACAGGAGAAACATTGCTGCAAACTTCCAGGTCAGTAAAGGAGGGAAATGAGATGTTCCAGGAATCGGAGCAGAGACTACTCTGCAGCTCTGAAGAATGAGTCACCAGAGCAAGTATATTCCTAAGTCAGGAATGAGAGAGTGAAGTTGATCCTCAAAAAGGGGAGAGTGAGTGTGAGGTGTTGCTTTTGTTTCTTTTTTCTTTGTTTCTCACCACCCAGCTCTATTTTAATTGACAACAAATTTAATTTTCTCAAAGTATCACCGGTTTTGCCCATGGTAGTGATTTTTAATCAGTCTTCTCATTTCAGTCTCAACCTAAAAGTGTTTTTATCTTACTTTCTCTCCTTTCCTGCTGAGGAGAAGTAGTAAGAGAGGTCCTGGTTGGGCATTTAGTATCCAGACAAGGACAACACACCACAGGTGGTAGTTTAAACCAGTTGCCTAGGAAAGTAGCCTCGGACTTTAGAGAAAAATATTATTCAATAGATAATAATCTTTACCAATAGATATTATTGATAAAATATTATTCAATAGATAATAATCTTTAATCTTTACTGTTAAAACATTATGGCCAGGTTTTAAAACCTTTTTACTTTCTAGATTTCCAGTGTCTCAGCTTCTGTTTTATCTTCCTGAGTCTTCTCCAGATTTATCTTCTTTAGTAGGCCATTCTTACCTATAAGAGAAATTTGTCAGATACTAACTCTGTGACATTACCATACACTTATATGTGAGGAATTTTGGCAGAAGGAATCATAACTCTTCTTGATTATACCTAATGAAGTTTCGAGAAACTAATGATATTTTGAACGTATATATATTTGCATTTCAGAGGATTCTGTCATGTCACTGAGGCAACTCATAAGTGTAAGGTTTCAGAACAGGACTTATGCTGAAAGAGGTACTGTTCTCCCCCTGTTTTGTTCAAACCTTTACTTCTGAACAAAATCTTCCTGTGTGGAACAGCAAGCTTTCTCCTAAAATAGCTGTACTGTTCTGTGTTTCCCACACAGGAAGGCAAGCTTCCTTAGTGGCAAGAGAATATTATTGTAGTCATAAAGCCAAAAATAATAAGCTGTGTCTCATCTATATTATGGTCGGCTGGGAGAGGTAGCAGTAAGAAACTAGAAACTATTACACATAGGTTTTTTTCCTGTTTTTTTCTGTGAAAGAGATATAGACTGTCTAAGTCAGTTTGCTATTTCATATCCTTACAGGGGTTGTAAACATACCATTCAAATAAAACACTTCCATAATATAAGGTTTTGTTTTCCATATAAGTAAAAGGGAGCCTTGGAAGAAAAAGCACAAAATTTGCCAATCCACTTTGTGCAACAGAAGCTCTTACAGGTGCCAAATGGCCCGTGCTGTGCTATCACTCACCTCGTTTACACTGCTTCCCAGAGTTTTTGAAGACTGCTTTACACAGTGATACAGCACAATAAGAATGCTTTGAAATATTCATATTAATTCCCTAAATCATATTTTTCCCCTTTAGTACTTATAAAACAGCAACTATAAATAAAGTCCTTCATTACTGTCATAAACCAGTACTAAGAATCCAAATGTTATCTGAAGCAGTACCTCTTTTCGAATTGAATCTAGCTTTGTCTAAAACACAGTACTGTAAGAATTTAATTTCCTTGCTTTATCATAACAAAAAATGTTGGATTTTCATACTTACAGATTTTTTTTTTTTTTGGAAAGTAGAGCAGGAGACATTGTAGGTGCTTTGTATTATGTTCTATTTCCCTCCATTCCTTCTCGACACTAATACATTGCTATTCTGAATGGCTTATCCAGGAACTATGAAAATGAATTCTGAGTATTAAATAATGGATAACTAAACCTGAAAAATGCATTATAGAAAACTCAGGGGTTAGTCTTTCAATTTGCAGTACACAAACCTTTTTTTAACCTAAAAATACCATTGTCATTTATTTTCAGATGAGTGTATTTTTATTGCATGTCTGTATCTGGAAAAGCATTCAGATCTCTATTTTTTTCCTAAAATTACTGCTCTGACATACAACTGTGAACAGCTTAAAAGGAAAACCTGTAAACACCTGTCACAGAATACACTGATGTTTCACAAGGCTTTGCTTGCAATCATTTTTTCAAAGTACTGCAAGAGTCTCTGCTTATGTTTCCATTATAGAAAACGTCATTCTCTGCTAAATAGTGTGTGGATCTTTTGTCCCTGATGCTTTATTATTTCATCCTTTGGATCTATTTTTCACTTGGCTGAGTAGTCAACTATTTAACATGAGTTCCGATAACCTTTGAAAATGGCTTTTCCTGATGTTTGGCATGCAAGATCTGTTCTCCAAGTGCAAGCAACAACACTCTTGAGGTTTTTTGGTTTTCTTTATTTTGGTTTTCTTGGATTATTTTTCACCTTTATTCCTAATCTGTCTACAAAGAATAATTAAGAGTGTAAACCCTCATTTGCTTACATCACTTCCACCTGCCTGTGCAATGGGAAATCCAGACATAGAATACAGCAGTGAAAAAACCTCTAGTAGTGAGGAAGACATAAATGGAATGAATTGGTCAGTGTGTCAGGTTCTGTAGTGTTAAAAGAGAGCCTTGACTAATTATAATATATCCCATGGGTCAGTGTCTCAGTGGTCAGGCAGAGTCTCTTGGGCCTGAGTCACACTCTGATCAGGAGTCTCCTTTAAGCATTCACATAGATAATACTGAACTCCAGTTGTTTTCATTACTATCACAGTGTAGCTATACTGGAAGATGCTTTCTGTTTCTTCAAAAAAATCTTCAGAGGTGGATTTCCAAATGTCCCAGTTACAGAAAAATTCTGCTCAGTATTTTAAGCTTTATAGATAAATTATGAACTCCGAAGATACCTCCCTTCCCATCAAATGAACCTGTTCTTGTTTTTAAATAATTGCTTATGATATAATGATGTAACTAAAAGTAATAAATCAGCTGTCATAAATGCAGATAAAATTCAAATTAGCTAGTACAATCAGGATTTGGAAAACATGTTGCCTGGTTAGCAAGGCAATTCTTATTTTGCAGGGAATGTTTCTGAAGTCTAGGAGAGTTCTGCCATGGCAGGCTAACTTCTGATTGAAGATTAATTCCAGCTTTTGATTTTCATTGTAGTCCTCAAATGGGTTGAATTCTAAACCATAAAGCAAAAATAGTATCTGACTCCTGGAAAGCAGTTAAATTGGTATTATAGTTTATCTACACTTGTTACATGACCATAACCACATAATTCCCCAATTAGAACTGTGCTTTACATGAAGTTCAACATTCATTTCAGACAAAACATCATTAAATAAATCAGAATTTACAAGTCACGGATTTGAAAATCGTGATTCTCACAACTAAGTTTTTTTTAACCATTCAGTTTATTGCTTCACCCGTTTGAAATGTAGCTCCAAATGAGTTGCATGGGATTTTTAATTAGTTTAGGCAAGTAAAGATTTTTCATGTGCTACTCCTTTACAGAATTTTCCAAGATATCGTGTTGTCTTTCTTGCTAGCCACTGAAGACAGATGATAGCATCAGTTGAATTGTGGTGCAAGAAAGGGAAAGTGCTTCTTTAACTGCTGAAAACTGTTCTGTAAAAACATAGATCATGACACTAAGAAATAGCATGCTTGCCTTTGTGGTGAATGCTGATGATCAAAACAAGAATCGTGAAGATGGAAAAGTTACTATATCTGTGGCTACACATTTTTTGACATTTCTGTATTCCTAATATTTTGAGGAAAATACCATATGTTTTATTTGGTTTTGATTTAATTTTTTCCTCCTGCCCCCCTTGTCCCAACCTTGTGTGCGTACATATCTATGCATTCCTGAGGTTCTCTCCTTTGAGTGTAAAATAAAATAAAAAGTAATAACACTGAAATGCCGATGGGCAAAAATTGATTCATAAATGAGAAGGTGGCATTCATCTTGGAGCTCTTATTGGAAACCTAAATCTCAGTAAATTTGTAGCCTAAGGATACAATGGGCTTAAAGGATTTCTGTCTCTGAAGAAAAATTAGAACGCCTTTGAGGTAAGGTAAATGGAAAAGGTTGTTTGGGCAAATGTGGAGCCCTACCACTATTAAATGTTAAGTACCATCAGGGGGTATCTCAGTCATTAACAAGAGTGGCATGTTGAAGATTGTTTCAAGCAGGAGAAGAGTTATGGATGTCTGTGTGGAGGTGGCACAATGCCACAGGGAAATTATGTCAAGCAAAAAGAAGACTTTTTAAAATATATTGTGGGAAAAATCCTACTGAAACAGCATCCTTTCTTTACATACTTTAATTTTTTTTCCCAACATGACTCTGAGTTGTCTTTTAAATGAAGCAAATCTTGGAAATTAACTTTGAAGTCCAGTGTACAACCAGTCCCCCCTAATCCTTGGCATATTTTGTCTTCACTTGCAGTGTTAACAGAAGTACCAACTTAATCAAAACACAAGCATGCTCACTTCAAATCCAAGTAGTTAGCAGTCTTGACTGACTTGGAAGTGTTTTATGGACCTTGTGTGTTAGTTTTGTATATAAATAAAAGGGGTCTCAGGGCTTCTGTAGGCAGCCAGCAAGTTAAGCTATCTGGTGTGAGAATAATGTGTTGCTATCTAGGGAAGGAAAGATTTAGGACCCAAGCTAGGATCCCTGTTTTAAGCCAAGAGAGTTTGAAAAGTGAGCAGACATGAAGTGTTATATCTCTAGGCAGTAGTTACCAGATTTCTTATTCCACTAGCACATCCTCCTGGCTGTTCTGCAAAATGGCCCTGAGATTAGAAACTCTGCAGGAAGCTATCTGTGTTCTCACTGTTGGAAATATGTTGTTAGGAAGACAGCAGCTACATGGAAAATAGGTATTAAGATATCCTTCAGCATCAAGAATATTTTGCTTTCTCAGTTTGTCTTAAGGTATTGCTTAGAGAGAATAGCAGATAATGTGGTCTATGCTGTAATCCTATTTGAAACTAAATAGTGCGAAATAGCATAAATTCACCTTCTAATATATATAGTACAATAAAATGTACTGTGGAACAATGAATTTACTGTGGGACAAGAAATTGTACTGTGGAAGGACCCTAATATTTTACTCATAGAGTGATCTCTAATACAGAAAAACATTTCCATATCTTCACCATTTCCTATATTATGTTATAATGTGATACCCTTGCAGCTTCTTGCATTGGGCTTATGTGGAAAGGTTTGCTAGTGAGGGGATGGATTTGCAGGGATGGGTTCTGTAAGAAGATTCCAGAGGCTGTCCCCATGTCAGGCAAAGCCATTTTCACAGGGCTCCAAGAGAGATCTGCCACAGGCTAAATCTAAGTGACATTAGGAGCACCTCCATGAAGATATTGAAGAAAGGGTAAAAACGCTCTGCAGCAGTACCTGGAGAGAAAAGTGATAATATGTGAGAGAACCACAGATCTGTGAATGAGGATGGAGAGGAGGGGCCTCAGGCACAAGAGCACAGATTCCCCTTCAGCCTGCAGAGGTCCATGGTGGAGCAGTCCAGTCTGTGCCAGAACTAATGGAAGCTCTGTAGGAAGCTGCAGCCTGTGCAGGGCCCTTGCTGGAGTAAGTTCCAGGCAGGACCTGTGATCCTGTGGGGGACCCTTTAGTTAATTCTTGCAGGATTGCACCCTATGGTAAGGAGTCATGATGGAGAATTTTTTGAAGAACTGCAACCCAAGGGAAGGATCTATACTAGAAAAGTTCATGAAGGACTGTATCCCATGGGAGGGATCCCAAACTTGAGCAGGAGAAGAGTGTAAGGAGCTGTTCTCCTGAGTGGGAAGGAGTGGCACAGACAATGTGTGATGAACTCACCGCAGCTGCCTTTTCCCATCCCCCTGCAATACTGGAGGGGAGGAGGTAGAGAAAAGAGGGAGTAAAGCTGAGCCTGAGTAGTGAAGAGGGGAGGAGGGAAGGTGGTTTTAGATTTGTTCTTACTTGTAATTACCGTACTATGTTTAAATGGCAGTAAATTTAATTAATTTCCATAAGTTGAGTCTGCTTTGCCTGTGATGGTAATTGGTAAGTTATCTTCCTGTCCTTATTTTGACCTATGAGCTTTCCATTGTACATTTTTTCTCTGTTCTGTTGAGGAGGGGGAGTGATAGAGTGGCTTGGTGGGCACCTGGTGACCAGCCAAGGTCAACCCACCACACTACTAAAATCAAAGGTTGATTATTTATAGGAGAGTTGACAGTAATGTGACCTTTTAGTTTCCTTTGAGCTGCCACTAACAGCAGTGCAACCTGCAGATTACAAGGTCTTATTTGTCCTGCTGTTTCTACACCGGGATTTTATTTTTTTTTTTTTTTTTGTTTTGCTTTGGGTTTTTTTTTTTTGTTTGTTTGTTTGTTTTTTTTTTTTGAATAATCAACATCCTTTCTTTGGACCCTATAAAAATGTAGCTTTGGTCCCCTTTATAGTGTTCAGGGGAATGTTTGATCAGTTTAAAATGATCCATGGGACAGAAGATTTCATCAGTCCACCTAACTTTTTTCTCCCCTTCTCCATCATTTTTAATCTAAAGCAGAATAGAAAGTTCTTCCAATCAGTTTTTATTGTCTTTGGTCCACTTGTACAAATGACAGTTACTTTAGATCAGATTATAGACACAATTTTAGGTACAGTTTCTGAGATTACCATTTACTTTGTAAAGACTTTCATGGGCCTGTATATATATACACCAAAATTGTGTCTTCTTATTTTTTTCTCCAATGGAAACATCATTGACAAAAAGAGAGATATTAATAGAAACAATATGGCACTGATATGCCAGCTGAAGTATGAACTATCGTAAAGCATTGATGTAGTAGTTTCAGGTCTGTCAGACACTAATGTCAACAGGGAAAACATCATGCCTTAAGGAGGTTATGGGTAAAGGAGGTAAAGTGCTGGACTGTGACCCAGATTATCACAAATTGTCAGTTTTCGCAGATGAGGTGCAACTACACATATCTTGATACCTTTTCTGCTTGAATAAACACCTTATTACTGATAGTTGTTATTGAGAGGTTTAGTTAATGTAATTTTGTTTGTCAACTAATGCTGTAGAAATGAATGTAAATTCATGTTGAGAAATGTGAATAACTGATTTTTTTTTAAATTTCTTAATTCATTCCTATTTCATCTAACATTGTTCAGAAGAAATTCAGCTTCAAGGAATGAACACATTTTTAGAAACTGATAACATAACAAACATATATAAACATGCATATAGAAAACTAATGTAGTACTTTACTGGATTTGCTAAGCTCTTTTTAGTGACAAAGTCGCTCTACAATTCTTAACCGTCTTGTTCAGGGTATTTAATGTCTTTAAAAATTAAAACTCATTATACCTATTTCATATTTAATACAAGCCTAAGAGTTCAGGGAATAAAACGCTGTGAAAGAAAAAGATCACTTTCAGACTATGATGCTACTCCACTAATCTTGCAGAAAAATATTCAGGTGATGTGAACTTTTATATAGTTTGCAGTGAAACATACTTGGCAAGAGGAATGAAAGATAAAGAAATGCATGTAAAGCCCTGAAGTGTTGGGTTTATTCCTTAACTAGAAGTTTTAGGCTACAGATTTAATGCATAGCTTCTGAAAATGTTAAATATCATACATATTAAGGCTACTTAATTCAGATTTAACAGCAGGAGTTTTAGAGGCTTGCCATGTACAAAGTAATGTGAGAGAGGTAAGCGCTCCCCTGATGTTAAGAGGAGCCATCACTTAAAACAATTTCTGCCTAATTTAAAACCATAGATCTGCACCCTGAAATCCTATGGAAGATTTGTGCTTCAGTCAAAAGTTTACATTAAACCCAGAATAAATTGTCCTAATTGCAGTATTTATGTATCAGAACAAGAGATTTTCACCTTGTCTTTTCAGAGTTTGAATAAAAAGGCTTACTAAAACCAATTGAAGCTATTGCCTAATATGGGATTTTGTTAGACTGTGATGATTGCATGTAAAGAAGAGCAGTATCAAGTAATTTTTATTAATAATAACATAATATCTGTTTCTTCTGAGCAAGTGTGATATTGATTGACAAGGAATAGCTGTAGAGCAAACTTTAAATTACAGTATTTATTATGAATGTTACTTGCAATTAATTATTTAAGGGATACATTTTGTCCTCATTTACAGGATTGAAGTTCTCTGGAGTTGGACATGCTCATTAACAGCAAAATGAAACTCTCAATTTAAAAGTTTCATGATTTATGTTTTGAATAAAGATGTTATTCTTATAAATAGATTTTAAAGCATAAAGCATCTGTACTAAAATCAGACACTACGTCTTTCTGAATAGGTACACTGAGATCCACTTTAGTTACTTGATTTTCAAAAAAAAAGAGAGAATTTAGGCTCCTATATTTGATGTGAGAGTACATGATTATGCTATTTACAGTCCAGTTTTTCCAGGTTTTGATGTAGACACCCATTAGTGTTCCCCAGCTTCATTACTCTCTCTTATCTTGTGTATCATAATTTCCTTTATGTGCCTAACCATTAGTTAACATAATTGATACCCTGCTGAGGAATTAAGAGACAGGTGAGGCATGTACCTGATCCCAGGAAGCTGAAAGCTTAGAAAATTAGTTTCTGCACTTTTATGGAGCTCTAACTACAAAAGAACAGTATTCAAGAAGTCATTATACTGAGGAAAAACAGTCTAAGACCAGGAGTTTGAAATGGTCAAAACAAAGATTTGGTGTGTCAGTAAACTTAATTGTTCATTTTTGATTCAAATTACATTTTCTCATTGAGGCTGCAATTCACAATTAAAAATCCAGTTCTAATATTTGATGTAAATAGCTTCTGTGGACCTGAATTTGTAGCTGAGGCATTAATAATCCTGGAGAAAATAAATAAGAGATGCTTGGTTTTACATAATAACCTATTAAATGGGGCATCACCCAAGAGTGTAGGAGATTGCCTGCAGGATTGCTTTGAGGAAGGAACACAAAAATCATTGCAGATGAATAGTGAAAGATTGCCTTGAAATATGGGAGATGCTGGAGTCTTGTCCTACCACAGAAAACTGCCTGTGCCTTCTGACCACTGGACACATTATAGCCATAATGATATAATGTATAAAGAAAAATTTTAGTAAAGAAGTACCAAGCTTTCCTATTCCTGATTCTGGGATATTTTCCTGGGTTACCATTTTTCACTATGTGTGGAAATCTGGAAAACAAAGTGGAGAAGACAAAAAATGGAAGGAACTGGACATGTATAGCAGAGAACAAATGCTTTCAAGGTAATAAATGGGGACAAGCAGTGCAATCTTCCCTGAGTACAGAAAAGATGCAGCAATTGTGGAAAAAAAAAATTATACTGCACTTTAATGGGACAGCCCACTGACAGCAGTCCTATAGTTTAATGACCGATGTATGTTAAAGCCTAGTTATTAGTCTTGTCTAAAAACAACCTGTGGGCAGATTTTGTGCACTGGATAGAGTCACAAAGGAATAAGGATTTCAAGTATGCACACTGAAGAGGAATGATTTTGAATCAAGAATAAAAACCAAGAACACAATAGGCAGAAAATTGCAAGACACTCTACAGTTTTCAAGATATGGTCATGTAGCTCTTACTTGGAGGCACCCAGCTGGTTATGAGGCATAGCAGGCATGAGTGGACCAAAATTAGTGTCCTACATTTATAGCATCCAGGACTGCCTGGGGAACGACTGTCCCTGCTAGCCTTCCGTCTGCAGGGAGGCAAGGATTTTTTAGGTAGTCACACATTAAATAGTTTGGTAAACAGAACTGAAACATTTTTTTGGCTGTTTCAACTATATCAGTTCTAAACACACCAGACTCCTCTGTGGGCTTCACTACAGTGAAAAGAAGCAGTGAGGATGAAAGAAACAGTAGATGTTCACTATTCCCTTTGTAAATATCTCTTTTAGTATAAAAGTAAGCTTTGCAGTGTAGAACCTGCCAAGAAGGACAGAAATAGAACTCAAAATCATCCAACACCCTGCTTTTGCTATTTACAGCTGGGGAGAGAAGAGGGTTTAGTCATCAAACTGCAGTCTAATTAAGGAATTATATAAAAATGGCATGTAGAGATTCTTAATGTTTTCATTATTCCTCTTGATTTTTCATAGTTTCCCTTGGGAAAGCTCAGAATTATTATGCCATCTCATTATAGTTGTGTAATTTTGTTTCTTTATGGGTTGTTTTTTTTGTTTCATTTTTGGGGGGGTTTGAGAGTTTTGTTTGTTTGTTTGTTTGTTTGTTTCACTTTGGGTTTTTGTTTGGTTTGATTTGTTTGGTTGATTTTTTTGTTCCCCTTCTCTGGTTTAGATTCATGCTCACTCTTCCTGTTTCACTTAAATTTAATCCCTAAAGCTTGTTAATTTAATATGCAATCATATAATCTTTTGATTATTGACTGTGAATTAGATGTCTTAGTGGGAATCAGCAAAGTTTGCTGAACTTCATAAATCCAGGTTTATAAAGAGGCAAAACTTTTGCTCTGAAAACGCTTTTTTTTTCAAACCAGTAAGTCATCCACTACTATACAACTCAAGCGGAACACCCAATCTTAGTAAAATATGAAAGCAATCTCCAGTTGCTAGAACAGGTTGCTTCTATTTCGGTTGCTATGGAGCTCTACAAGCAATCAAAGTGCAGACATGAGCTATGACACGCTGCACCTGATGTTTTTCATTGATAGGTGCTGGGGGACCCAAGCCTGTGCAACATCTGTGCAGTAATGTCATATTCCCACACAGCCAAACCCTAACCTTCAAGCAAGAATTAAAGTTAACCTTAAAAAAGTAGTTGCATTGAATTTTCATACTACGGGCAATATACTTTTATGCTTGTAAAGTAAATTTGATAGGAGTTCAGTAAAACCAATCCCAGCAGTGTTTGCAGTGTTTTCTTTTTAGTGAGATTCAGTTGCAGAAGATCAAATATTGCAGAAGAAATGATGCAAACATATGTAATAATACAGTTTTATGGTATTCCTATGATTAGATGCAAATTCACCAAGTTATTTCTGTACTTCAGCATGTCTTTATGTAAAAGCAGGTTTCCACTGAAGTTTTCTCTTTTTCTCAGAAAATTAATGATTTTTTTGCACTTTTTGGGTACTTAGCTAGCTGTATATTTTTCTATTTTCTTTTTTGTTGATCAATCTATTATATTTTATAATTTCCTTTGGCTTTTTGATTAGACATTTAAGTAAAAATATTGTTAGCAGGTTTTTTTAATTATGTAGATAATACATACAATATAGATGACATGTATTTGTTTTTTAAAGATATGTTCTCAAAATTAAATATAGGTATGGGTAAAGAGGAAATGCAATATGAACACAGGGAGGATATGCATCATTTGAAATACAAAAATTAGCTCATAAAGAGTGAGTTCATAGCGTGTCATGATGTCTCAATAACTAAATAATTTAGTTATTTCCAAACACGTACACTATATTTTTTACTTCTAAAACCTATTTCAATGTTGGCGTCTTATAAGCTTAATAATAAAAAAAAAATCTTAGCTATATGTTATTCATAATACAGATGTCATTCATTTTAACAACTAGTGGATGATTGGAAAATGCTCTGACCAATAATTTTACAATGGCAATTGTCTGGTAAATAATATCTTTCTCAATACTTTTTGGTAAGGATTTAGAAACAAAATCGAAGCTATTTAGGATGGGAAAAAACCTAAAGAAAGAAAAATAATTAAGAAGAAAAAGGAGATATTTTGTAATAATAAAATGTTTCCCCCTGAACATTTTCCTTGTAAAGCATAGCTATTTTTATTTTCATTTTATGTTGCACCTTTTTCTGACAACCTTTCTACATTTGCCTTGTATTTTTTATTTCAGTAGTTCCTTTTTCACCAAGTATTTAATGCCACACAGGATAATAAAATTGAAAAGGAGTTAGGCTGTGGCAAAATAATTGATGTCCCTTAGGTTTTACCCATGAGAATGCTCACATAATAACACAAATCCCCTTGATTTAGGTCTTACAGTTTAACCTGTCAATATGTAATTATAATTCCAAAACAAAACAGATTATTTCACAGTTTTAGTGTGGTTTCAACCATGCAGAATGGAGTGGAAATATCCAAGGCTAGTAAAATGGATTGTCCCATTAGTAGTTTTTTATATAGTGACCTCAGGGGACTGGGACTATACCTTTGTGTATCAGCTCAGCTATCTGAAAGAAGAATCCTTCTCTGTTCCCCTAGTTAATCTCAAAGGACTGGAACTTTGATTATTACTAATAATTTTTAAAAATCAATGGCACATTTTTTGCATACTTATTGTTTATTGTTCTTTATCAATTGTTGGAAATATCTTCCCAGGCAGACTGGGTAAATAACTCTCTAGAGATAACATTTTTTGTCACACCAATGTATTTTCTGTTATGGATTGTAATTGATTTTTTAAAACAGTTTTATGATGGTTTAACATTAGTATGGATTAGCAGTGCAATTTCCCTCTAAAAAGAAAAGGGGATCAGTCAAGGTAATACCTCTTCCATTAATATATTTTTAGCAACTCAGCAAACAATGTGGAAAATGTTCATGATTTCTCAGTTCCTATTTCTCTGTCAGCTGTTCCTTCTCACCTCCAGTTTGGCAAGTGGAGCTCTTTAATCCCAGCAAAGAGGGACTGTTTAAATGTGTTATTAAAATAGTGAAGTTATTAAGAGCTTTTGTTTGCTGTACATTAGATTATGTGAGCCTGTGACCCTCCTATTAAATCAGTCTACTGTGAAAAAGGAGAACCACAACAGTGAAAGGCAATTAAATATTTACTTTTTCTTAAAAAGCGTGGATGCAGTCACATGGTGGCTCAATGCAACTGCATTCTCTCCTCTAGTCTCTGCCAACTAAACCACAGCTTTAAATCCTGAGGAATTCATGAGCTTCTGATAGGAGGAAAATTCCTGCTATTATCCCTTAACTTGAATACCAATGACAAGCATCAGTCATGTACTTCAGAAATCAAGAATGTATGTCATTAAAATTAAAATTGTGTCATTGCCATTGCTGAGACTGACTCATGAGAAGTTGTCTTCAGGCATCTTGACAAGAAACAGCTTCAGCTCACAAATGGCTGGTTAGCAGAATAAGCTCAAGGAGCATCTGTCAGAGCACAAAGACTGTTCAGGGGGGTTGTGCCAGGCATATCCAACCCTATTGTGACCAGCTTTCATTAAAACCAAGCAGACCATCATCTTCTAGGTCCATAAATTCACATTAATATCTGCTCAAGTGTTTCTGGTTTTCATTTCCACCTTCCTTTTTACCTGAAAATTTTGTGGTTTTTACCTACCCTGCAAATTTCTATGATACTGAAATTGGTAGAGGACAATTTCAGACCTGCTGCCATTATATTAAACAGTAACAATGTATAATCAACCAAAGCATTCATTAAATAACAGAGAAAGTGAGCATCTCCACTACTTTTTAATGGAACAAATCATCATGAAGGCCAAAAAAATTATATGGTGAATACTGACTACTAAATAATTGCATCTATTTTTGAGCTAAATTTGTTTTATGTAAGTAAAAACATTAGAATCAGGACCAAAGGATTTTTAGTGGCTTTCTACTAATTAAGAGAATTATGCAAGCAATTCAGTTTAACCAGATATTGCTGTGTTCTTTGCTTGAATGGAAAAGCTTTCCATTTATTGATATTCTGTAAGCACTTTTTAAAAATCTCATACTGTGTTTAAGTTGTTGCATTTTTCCCTGAGCATACAACTCAATAGTTTTCATTTATACAAGCATAATTATATGTGCACAGAAGCCAGAATAATTTCAAGAGTCAAGGAAACAGGAAAGAAAATATCCTTTTTAAGATACAAGTCTCATAATATGCTGGTAAATGTGATTTTTTTAAAATCAAATGCTTAAGTTTAATAGACAAAATATAGCGAACACTGCATTGTGTTTGTTGCCTTGGTAATAGGTTTATTCCTGCAGCATATCAAAACACATAGTTTGGTTACTTGGAAGTTATGAAACTTGCTAGGAAGTGCATGACAGTAAATCTCCAGTTATAAATTATAAATTCACTCTAATAAAATCTACTCTATCTCTTTCTCAAATTCTTTAAAAATATTGCATTTCTTTTTACCTCTTTTACATTTTATCTAAGTTTGCTACCTCCACTTTATTGTGTTTTAGAAAGAGATGATATATCCCAATATTTTTCTTTCTTTAATTAGGAAGAAAAAGCTATGTTAGGGGTATTTGGAGAAAAACAGACATTTGGAATTAAGGTTTATTCCTTTAACTGTCATCAGCATTATTGTTTGGTTGTCATTATGGTCTTTAAGCAAACTAACTATGTCTGAGCAATGACTTCAATACAGTTTTAATACTAATAAATGTGGTAACCTGATATTACATTGATTAAAACCATATTTCATAGAAATTAATATTATTTTTGGGAGAAGATACAAAGGAAATTTTCAGCATCTGTGAAAAAAAGTGTTGCCTAAACAGGGTTTTCATCTGCAATTTTCAATCTTTTCAAGGAGAGAATAAGTATCGCTATTCAAATAACCATTTGATCATAATGTGGATTTTTACTCTAAAAGTTTTAGGACTTTTTTATGAAATAAACTCCGAAGAAATTAATATTTCAATAGAATTCTATACATAAATATGTTTTCAGGAAACATATTTGAAAACTTATGTTATATTTCATTAGATTAGGTTCGTTTAAAATTCTTAATTTTTGACAAGGAAGGCTATCAGCCTTCTCTTTTATGACCACTGCTCTATAAACCATTTACTGCTTGTGCTTCCATCCTCTGAGTGTTTGTCTTCTCAGGATTTTAATATTGGCATGCTTGGCATCTCCATCACCATCAACCCTTTGAAAATGATCGCTTTCTGGAGTCTGTATCATACTTCGTGTTTTCATATCATTCCTCCTGCTGTCCCCTCTCTAAATTACAGCACAAATACATTTTGATTAAGTCACTGGATTGTAACTTATATAATTCTCAGACTACTTGAATAGTGGTTTAGATCTTTTTGTTTCTGAGGTGTGGCAAAAAATGCAAAAGATAATCACATAATTGGTAAAATAAATCCTAATGACCCCTGATTCAATCCCATCTTCTACTTTCTCTACAGTTCCTGTCTTGGGGCACTAAATGCCTACTTTGTTTAAGAAATCTAGTAATGTGCACTGCAGTTAATTAATGTGGGAGCAATTACTCACCGGGACTTAAAAGGGACCATTACTACTCCTGTCCTCTTGCCTGGGGGCACACAAAGGGAATGTTAGTGACAGGATGCTTAGTGGTGGTGAGAGGTTTCAGTCTGCACTCGGAAGTGGTCCTCCTCAAAACTCAAAAGGTGCAAAACAGGCACAGAGATACAGCTACTAAGGAAATGTTCCTCTGAGTGTTTATATACTGGAAATGTCTTATGAGAGCTGCTTTGGTAAAGGTGTTTTTTCTAGTAATACAAAAATTATTATAAAGTTAATAATTCCAAGTGCTTCAGTTGACTGATTGATATTTGGGGTTTCTGCAATTAAACCCATTGATATTTGGAGTTTCTGCAATTAAATAAGCTGTAAACAGCTTATGTTCTGTTTACCTGGAATTATCTTTTCTGTAAAATATCTAGAAGTTTGAAGCAGCCAGTTTGATGCCTCTCAGAGTATTAAAATCTAGATAGTCTTTTTCAACAAAATATAAGTTTATTTTGCTTTCAACTTTATAATTTACATGGGAACTTTTCCATTAGATACCAAGAGTTGCTTTTCTACCACCTTCAAGTCTTTTCTGTAACATTGTTTTATTGACAGATTTCTCTGTAATCCCTAACACAAAATTAAAATCGACCTGTAAACTGAAACAAGTGTTAAGTGCTCAATTCACCCCTTACTAACCACATTTTTTTCTCCCTATCCTTTATTAGAATACAAACATTCCTTCCTAAATACTTCATCTAAATTCTAAAATTCTTCAATGTTAGACTGCAAAGATGGGTTATTTTGCAACTGGTGTCTCCATAGGTAACCCCTATGCCAGTATTGAGCTCTGCAGTAGAGAGCAGGAGAGACCTGTTGATTTGCAGCACTGCAATAAGCTTCTGCTTCTATAATAGCTGCAATATATAACATTCATAAATTGCAACAGTGTCTTCTCTGCTGCCAGACCATAACTTCTGTTAAGTACAAGCCTGAATTCTTTGGGAAATCTTCTCCCCACATGAATACTGTAGCCCATGATCAAAGTGCCATGTAATTTTCTCTGAGAACTTTTCTTATATCTCTCATTTGACAAGCAGATCCTTCCTTCCTTCCTTCCTTCCTTCCTTCCTTCCTTCCTTCCTTCCTTCCTTCCTTCCTTCCTTCCTTCCTTCCTTCCTTCCTTCCTTCCTTCCTTCCTTCCTTCCTTCCTTCCTTCCTTCCTTCCTTCCTTCCTTCCTTCCTTCCTTCCTTCCTTCCTTCCTTCCTTCCTTCCTTCCTTCCTTCCTTCCTTCCTTCCTTCCTTCCTTCCTTCCTTCCTTCCTTCCTTCCTTCCTTCCTTCCTTCCTTCCTTCCTTCCTTCCTTCCTTCCTTCCTTCCTTCCTTCCTTCCTTCCTTCCTTCCTTCCTTCCTTCCTTCCTTCCTTCCTTCCTTCCTTCCTTCCTTCCTTCCTTCCTTCCTTCCTTCCTTCCTTCCTTCCTTCCTTCCTTCCTTCCTTCCTTCCTTCCTTCCTTCCCTCCTTCCCACCTTCCCACCTTCCCACCTTCCCACCTTCCCACCTTCCCACCTTCCCTCCTTCCCTCCTTCCCTCCTTCCCTCCTTCCCTCCTTCCCACCTTCCCACCTTCCCACCTTCCCACCTTCCTTCCCACCTTCCCTCCTTCCCTCCCTCCCTCCCTTCCATCTCTGTCCCTCTCTTTTCATTTTTTCAGCACTTTAGTGGAAAAAACATTCCAGAGCTAGATGCATCTTTCCAGTACCACACTCACTTGCTTATACCTCTGAAGGCCCTGTTTAACTTCTAGATTCTTTCTGCTCCCTGATTAACCTCTCTATATCCATATTGGTGCTCTGCAAAAACAAAAGGAAGCATAAGAGAATGGCGCAAGGAACACTGAAAATAGAGAAAATCTTAGGGTGCAGAGAGGCCCACAAACATAAAATTGTGGCAGTAATTACTGCTTTGCAAAGAATACTCTCTCAAGAATACAAAAGGGTGGCATCCAAGCTTCAGGAATTGAAAGGTGTTTGAGCAATTCAGTCATGGCTAGCTTGCCATGTGGAGATGCTGATCTAGCACAGAGACTAGACATAGAAGTACAGATTATTTTAAATTATTTTATTTCTCCAAAAATTTTGATGTTATAGGATAATATTTTGGCTAACAGTACAAGATGCAATCCCTTAATTTTCTTTCAGTCTAGCTTAAAACAAAAAACAAATATAAAAGCTTCGTGCCTGTTGCATTATTTAATCAAATTAGAAGTGTGATTTTAAATTTCTAATAAACATTTGTGAAATTGAGTAAAAATTCTAATTTTAGATAGTTATTTAAACTTATTCTTCATAAATCCTGAAAAAGAAAAGGACTGTCTTTCATCACATGCCATATATTATATGGTGGGTGGATAACATAGTCTATTTTTTATACAGAAAAGTATATGAAAGTATGGTCACTTACATTTTAGAGAATATTAGTTTTTAGGTCAATGGTTGGTTCAAAGCATGGTGAAATTTCTGACAGATGCAAGGCAGAGCACCATTGGAGAACAGCTTTTTTTTTTTCCCTATATCAGATAATTAACTTAAGAAATATTAGCACATGCAACCAATGAATAAAAGCTTGAGTAAAACCAGATTTTTTATATAATCCCTGAGATTTTTCATTATGCAGTAATATATCTATTGACTACCATGCCTTAAAATGATAGAGCAAATTATGAGAAAATGACTGTTTAATGAAATCCAGATGGAAGTTTTTTGTCTCATTGGAATTTTCTCCCATTCCCTCTGCTATGTTACCAATTCTAGCAATTTCAATTTACCAAAGATGTTGAGAATACTATGGAGAGTTTAACTCAGTAAACCACCTAAAATGACCTAATTTTTTCCAGAGGAAAATATACTTCAATATTTTATGTTTTGTTTTCAGAAAAAAAGTTGAGCCTTTAAATCTCACATAAAATATTTTTAAAAGTTATCTACTAACTTCAAATACTCATTTTCCTAGTATAAAATCCTACCCGATTTTTATGCTTTGGTGTGGTTTTTATTTCCTCTCAGCATCTGGTTTTCTGATACAGATAGATGTGTAATGATATGCTGAACAGAGTAAGGGCTTTCACTGAGTTGCCCATAATTTGTATCCATTTATCCCTCAGCCTCAAATTTTGGATTAAGAACTTTTCCTCAGAAAAGTAATCCTTTGTTTCCTTTTCCCTCCTCTACTCAACACTGCTCTGTACCCTTTTAAATTAAAGAAATAAATTATGCAGGGAATCAGAAAATACCTCTTGTAAATATCCACAAGGATTTTGATATTAGTGGTGAAAAAGGGAAGTATTGATACTTTAGTTAGGGGATAGTAATGCCAGCCTAATAATTAAACTGCATGCCATGGTGGAAATAGTTACAAGGATTAATCATCACATAAGCTTGAACACAGGAAAAGTGTACAAAAAGAAAACCTCAGATGCTGGCTGTCTTACCATTAGACATAAGTAAGGCTTTAAAGAGAAACTGGCCATATTTGTTAATAGTTGCAAGTACTTTTGTATTCTCAAATACAGGAATATATCACATTGTTAAGTAGATAGCTTTTTTGTTGTTGTTGTTTTTGTTGTGGTGTCAGAATTATGACTGTACTTCAGTAAAGGATGAAAACAAAGACAAATGATGTTGTGCAGTTTGGTGAGGCCTTTTTTGCATTTTCTTCTAAGGAATTATGCTTTATGTTACTGGGTCTGGTTGCAGTGCATTGAACAACTAATGAAAGGAAATTCCATCCTCTATTAGCATTATTTTTTTCTGTATTTCAAAAATCTGTTAATATTCCAAATTCTTTGTTCTGTCTTCCTTCTAGTACAACCTGGAAAAATCAGTGGAGAAATTAAAACATTAATTAAATAAAAATCCTTAGGAAGTTTTGCTAAATCAAGATTCACCTCTTTTTGCCATCAGTCCGTAATTTTCTTTTTTGGCAAAGCATTCCTGTCAAGCGAGTACAGATTATATTCCTTCTACCATATGAAAAATTGTACTCCTTAGGGAAACCTTTCCAGAACGCCTGGAACAAAGTATCACATGGTTTTGGAATAAACCTCATTGCAACAGTTTATAGCCTTCAAGGAGTAAGAGGATATGATGTGGTAATGATGGTAATGATGTGGGTAAAGATGTTTGTTGTGAAAGCTAAGATTAATGAAGGAAATAGTTTATCAAGTTTATGCAGAGAACTATGGCAGCTCCAGAGGGCAATGGCTTATTCAAACCTCCGTTCCTCTGCTTTTGGTTCAACTGGTTTGAAAAAAAAATATTTTGAGATATGTCCATATGGGGGCTGAGAGTGACAGAATATTGTACCGTATTCTGAACAATTACATAATTCTGCATGACTGTGACAGCTTCACTTTCTAAAATGACCATTGAAATTATGTATTAGCTTAGCTAGCTTAAACAATGCAAATGAATGTAATGCCAGTTATTTACCCCATTGATAGTTCCATTGCAGGAGTATATTGTCTATTTTTTCTCAATCTCTTAGATCTATTAGAATTGTCCTTTTTGTGAACTGCTTTGGGAGCAACTTCTTTGTCTTGAAGACTCCCTGCTTTTTTCTTCAATCAAATTGAACTATTTTGTGTTCTAATTTATTCCTATTTGATGGTGTATTGTGCTGAATAAATGTATGCAGGACTTTCCAGGTGTTTAAGAATTAAACACTTCATGCATACTTAAAGATAGATAGACAGACAAACATAAAACATTATTGGGATCTTAGCAGAAATTTACATTTACTTCAGGTCAATCTAGATTTCCATTACCACAGGGATGCTGAGAATGTGCAGCACAATAAGGCTACAAAATAGCTGTTTCCCTAGTACTTTTTATTTCCAATATTCTTATTTTTATGTTGCCTTTATATTAACTACTTGAAAATAATTTTAACACTAATATTTAAGAGCTCTAATATATTTAAATAGTTCACTAATTCTACTGTCTGCCTGCCTATTTACAGAAAAAAAATCTTGACTGATCTATTTATGTGTTTGGTTAAAAAACTTGTATTAAGCTGAACAAAATACCCCAAAGAGGTATTTATTTCCTGTAATTATTTGTCATAAAATATGTAGATGTATAAGGGAGTGTTTCACAAAACATTGTTTTGGGGTGTGGAGTTTTGTTTTTTTTGGGTTTTTCCCCCAGTTTTGGTGATGAAATGTTTTTACAATGTAAATTCTCTCCTGACCTGCATGCAAAATTAGAATGTTTTAATAACATAAATTGACAGTAAAATAGCTGTTCTCATACTGTTTTGACTCATGTTTGAAGTTAACAAAATTACAAAACGTAATTAATAATAAAAAAAAAAGGACATTAAACCACCACATTTTTAAATTTAGTTTAGTTTCATTAGGGTTTCTTGTTTATCAACAAAAATTTTATTGCGAAGACCCTTGTGACTGAAACAGGGTTAGACACAGAAGGGTAGCAGTCTTTCCCATTTTGCTCCTTGCAAGGATTGGTTTCATAACACAATGCAATGTGTGGTTTGTTTATTTAATTAATGCCCTGGGAATGTGGTCTCAAACTGATAGGTCAGAGTAATTTTTTTAATGACTATATGTTCATCCAGCATTTGAATGTAGCAGAACTTTTGTTGCAGGAATAATTTCACTGTAGTTGATGTTTTCTTTATCCACGTAAAAAAACACATTGTCTATTTATTTCAGGCTAAGGCACTCAAGGGGTTAACTAAGCCTAGTTTCTATGGTGAGAAAAATAATTGATATCGATTAGCAGTTGGTGCAACATTGCTGGAAGGGCTATTAAAGCCCTAAAGTACAGTACAAAATGATACTGAAAGCATCATGTACTCCCTAGACTGTCCTACACTAGCCATTCCTGTGTTTGAGATGTCCTCCTGACTTTGCTTATGATTCTCAGGAGCTTTGTTATACTCAATGATTTCAAATTCTAAAGAACATTTAATTAGTTAAATGGGGGCTAGGGTGAAGGGGAATTACCCAGATGTAAAGGTGGCTGTCTTTCTCCTCAAACAAAACTTGAGAGCAATTTCATTAAAAAAGAAATCATTAAAAAATTGGATCTTATAGCTATATCTTTTATGCAGCTTCACTGTATGCAATAACAAAGTGACAGCAAGGGACTGGAAAGTGCATGTTTCTTTCCCTGTACAGCTATTTTATATTCTCTGTCCTTGTGTCCTCACAGAGAGCCAAGAATACACTGGACTTTGCATAAATGGTATTGCAGATGATCTACCCATATTTGTCCCTTATATTTTAAGAGTACTGCTCATCAAGAAATTATTTAAAAATTAAGCAAATATAGAATAGCTCAAGGAAAACTTTTGTTAAAATTAAAACAGAAATTGCATATCATGAGTCTAAATTTCTTTTCACTTTGATGGATACTAATCCATTTTTTCTGTATATCAAACTGAAAATACTCATCATAACATTTTCTGACTTTCAACAACAACAAAAAAGTTGATCAGTAAAAGATCTTAAGTGCAATTAAGGGCTTTAGGGCATTATTTAGACACGAGGTAGTGTCTATACAGTGTTTCAACTGCCTTTTGCCTAGTCCGACTCAAGAAACCTTTCTGGGCTGCCAGGTGGTTGTGGCAGGTCAAGAATCAATGAAGGAAGAAACTGGGAGTAGTGTGAGGGTGACATTGCATGGTCCATACAGAGGTCCCAAAGGAAGATTCCAGTTCCTGTGGCTTCTACACCTGGATTACCTTTGTTCAGAATATTTGCAATTGCTAAAAAATAAACTGCATTTTCATTGAAAGGTTTAGTGATTTGATTTGGTTTTTATTTTAATTCAAGTTCTCAGGTGGGAATATATTTTCATTCCCTAGCTATACATTTGTTCCAACTTCAATAAATTGTTTCCAGGATTTAACAGAAGCAACTACTAAAATGGACTTTTCTAGAAGAAGTTGAGCAAGCAAATAGATGCTGTTGCAAAGCTGCACATTTTTCTTCTCCTATTTCTCTCTAACTTCAGTGTATTGTCACCCAGTCTGCATTGAATGGTTTGGATTAGCAAAATATGGTCCAACACATAATTTTTTACAAGTAAATAAAAAAATCAGATAATAGAATGTACACCCATGCTATTTATGTTCATATATGTACATTGTTGTCTTTAGTAAAAATAGTTTATTTTTCTTATTAGGATGAACCTGCATATCTTTTATTTATTAGTAGTGATAATATAAAAACCCTTAAATACTAATTTTGTTTGAAGGAAATAAAAGAGCTTTTTAATAACAGTATCTTTGCTTAACCTAAATGAACTTTCAATCAGATTAAAACTTGTGAATTTATTATTTAGGAGATAGAGGATAGAACACTAACTTTTCTAGACAAAGGAATGTTACCTTATAACACAGTACCTCACAGAATAACTAAGTAATTTAATTCCTTCTTGCAAGATATCTTGGGAATCACTTGACTGTGTATTTTAACACACTTCCAGATGTCCAAGATTAAATAGTTCACCTGCCCCAAAATTTTAGTGAGATAAAATTTGAAAGAGTCAATCTTCAATTAAAAGCTCTATCATCTTGAATTAACTTCTTCAAAGTTAGCCTTCCATAAGTGAGAGGAAATGAAACATCAGATGTCCATCGTGAAACTGACAGCACAGAAATCCAAGTATATTGGTGGCTTTGGGGGAGCTACAGTTGAGTTTTAAGTTACTGTATAAGAGTAATAGTGATTTGCAAGAGATTATTCCAAAACCATGCTGTCATTTTTGATTCATTTGGTGAAGAAATGCTTATTCTGTCTTTTGAAGCTATTACTACTGCCTGCTTAATATTTCTTTTTTTGCAATCATAGTTTTTGTGGTGACACACTGCAATATTTTTATTATCACAATGGTATTGTACTTCAGCTTTAGGATACAACATGACAAAACACATGCTATGATTGCTGGGTTGTCACAGTGCATTGGGACTAATGTATGACTAATGCACATAGGGATCTTTTGAAAATGTGGTGTGAGAGACTGAAATGTTAATGGTTAGTGGCTTAACCAAATGGCCATTCGCAAAAACAGGGAGTGCTTTGCTGATGACGTGGAAGGTAACAGCCTGGGTGCAGAGGGCATGAGCACCAGAGGATGACCAGGAAAATCCAAACTTTCTTTAGCATGATCTGGGTTTTGAGCCAGGTGAGGAAAGGGACTATTAAGCACCTGATCCTGTGAGGGGGGATAGTGCTTTTTATTATACAGTCTCCTCCCTTTGAGACCTGGCTTGCTTGTAAAACTCCCCTCAGGGAAGGTATTGGGACATTCACTCACAGGGCTGAGGGTTTTCCTGAGCCCTTCTGATGGGGCATAGCTGGCTTTACATGAGAGGCTCACCTGAGAGTCAGTTGTCACTTATTAGAAGATGTCATGAACCACCAAAGACCCCTGAAATGCCTCACAGTATTTTATCAGACACTATAAAAACTCTGGGGAAGTATCTGGGAATTCCCACCTGAGTCTCAGTGTGCATTAACCCACTGAAGTTAGTGTTTCACAGGCTTCCCCCACTCATGACAGATCAGGATTGCAACCATCACTTCAACTGATGGACAGCAAAATTGCAACAATCGACTCTTGTCACTGAATTCAGAGGTGGTGGTATTTTTCCTCTCCATTATTTACTTTATACTTCCTTACTTTTCTTCTTTCTATACTCATTTATACCTTTTTTCTCTTTCTTTCTTTTTCTTATATTTTTACATAAATTATATTTTTACTCTTTTATATTTCTACAGAAATTACCCATACCTCTTTTCCATTGCAAACAAATTGTTCTAGAATAAACCATACATATATACAAATATTTATGAACACCAATTATCCAGGGTAATTTCACTCTATTCTCCCCAAGGGATCTAGTAACAAGAATCTGAGTTACCCTCTCCTTCAAGGACAGGTCATAACATACTGGTTTACTGCTATTTTCTCTGCCCCCTCTCTTCAACTCTACCTAATATTCGTTTATTGCGACTTATTTTTCCAGATATTCCCAGAGTTCTCTCTATTTTAAAAATCAACCCAAATATTATACTTTACACATGATCTAAACTTACATGCAGTGATGAAATAAATTGCTGAAAAATGTTGAAAGAACTTAGAAGTAACTTGAACAATGGAGTTCCACACTTCATATTACATGGTGACAAATCTCACTGAGTACTGAGGTAAAGAACTTCAAAAACATCTGCTAAACATAGGCACAGGTAATGATAAACTAATCAAATGCTTTTGTGGATGACTGTCATCCAGCTTTACCTAAGAACAGACAAGCTGTCAAATCAAGGTAGTCATTGTTAGTATTCAGTCAAGAAAGACTCAAGAAAATAGTTCATTTGAATCTCTTTCATATAAATAATATCTTTTCTGCCAATTATTTGATCTGAATAACACATAAATAGAAATACATCAATCCTGGATTCACCTCTTTCACTGCCATGCAAATTTTCCTGTTAAATTTCTCAAGAAAACTGCAGTCTCCCTTCCCGATATTCAGCAATTTACACAGAAACCCTTACAGTTACTGTTAGTGAAAGGCGAATATGCCACATTAATAAATTTATAAAACTTGTTGTGTGCTTTTTCCTTAGTGAATGGTGATTTTCAGGTCTGTAGTTATAGTATTATAGTAGTCTGTTTGAAGTAATGTGAAGAACAGTAGTTTTCTTTGCGCTGCAGTAGGGAATTAAAGAGTCTGCAAATATATGCAAATAAATATCCCTGTTCGGGGCAAGATTTTGGGCTGTTATGCTGCCTGAACTTACCTGATATCAAGAGCACACATAGTCTCTTTACAAAAGGCACTGTTGTGTCAGTGTGTATGTCCTATGGGGAATGTCTTTGACTGTTTAAATGTGAGAGCGTTAGGCACACAAGACAAAAGTAGGAAGGAAACACTAAAACTAAGCTACAGCACCTTACTGATTTGCATTCAATAGAGGAATTTATTGCATTTTCCTTTGGAGATTGTTTTTACATTTTTTCTTCTTTTAAGGAGAAATGCGGATTCTTAAAAATAGTAAAAAAACGATATTGAAATGGAATCCCAATAAATTATATTTATTATAGGTAGCCAGATAATTTTGCAAGACTTAATAAAATCAGGAGCCATTTCTTACTTCATGGCCACCCAGCACCTGATTTTACTTGAACCATAATGCCACAATAGTTAAAACAATAAAGCAATGCAAAAAAACTTATTGCAAATAGCTTTATCTTGTAGTCTATAAGCTTGTGTTGGAAGAGAGATGTTTATGCCTGTTGAAACTCTATTTTTGCTCAGGAGTAAGTTGGGTTATTGTGTGTTCTTTAGCTTGGCTGCTCAAATGACTAAGTCCACAACTTCAATGGCGATATTCTTTACACACATGAAATCTCTCTACAGTGAATTCTTTTTTTTTCTTTGTGACTTATGACTTCTGAAATATGTGAAATGATTTAATCAAATAGATAGAAAGAAAGATAGGGGAAAAATCTGATAAGCATGAAATCCAATGCATGATGTAATTTTCCACCAATTTAGTTTCTACGTTCCAAAGATATAGTTGGATAGAGGTTGGGGTTGAAAATAATTAGTTTTTGTTTTCTGTTGTTTGCAGGGTGAATTGGGACACAGTCTGAACAAATCATGTTTCTTGTAAAACTGTATTAAAGCAATATCTAAAAGAAAATTGTGGAAAAGCAAAACATTTTGCTATTGGTACCTAGGTCTCAGGAATTTACAATTGAAAATATTAATGATTTTTACATTAGTTTTAACTCCAGGAGATGAAGTCCTTCATCCTTCATCTCAGTCTTGACTGAGAAATGAAACAGCAAACTGTGACTTCTTAAATCATATATTAATGAGATTTTATAGCTTTCTTTTGACACAAACTTTCATTTCAGTTTTGTTATTTTTCTCCCCAAGATCTGCAAGCCAGATCTTAATCATTATAGGAAATTAGTGGAAAAAAAAGTGTAAATCATTATCAGTTCTCTTTATTTTTCCTTTTAATGGAGAAAGTGGTCTTGTGTAGCCTTGGCTGGTGTCACAACAAACAGAGTGAAATAAATAAGAACACAGTGGTATTACTAGGACAGAGAAGAGGAAATTTATATCCTTTAAGTTATGTAAACAATGCAATTTTTTTTTAAGAAAAGCATATTCCTCTCTGTTAATTTTCATAATTTTCATAATTTCAGAAGCATATACAGAACGCTTTTCATCCTTGTCCTTGTTCTTCTATCTAAAAAGCAGTTTTCATTTTAAAGGAATGAGTCCTAAATTAAAGACAGCCTCAAAATATTGTTGACCTGCCTCCTGCTGCTGACCAAGAAAGGTAGATGTGAGGCACCACATGTGGTAGAGAAAATTCTGCATTATGGCTGGATTGAAGGAGCCACAGTGACAGAGACAGTATCAGGACACTGAGTATTACTGTTGCTATTTTATTGCTTTGTGTTTGTCTCTTGATGTTTGTCTAGTGCTGAAAGAAGATCGGGACAATTGAAGTGACGTGACCTATCACCTCATATGTGCTGTGACAGTTCTCTCTGTGTGCTATGGACCCAATTGCTCCCTGGGTAGTATAACATAATTTCAATTGATTTTGCTGGGAGTTGAACTGAGGCAAGTAAGGGCAAAATTTTGTCTTTTGGCAGCCTTGGTTCTGTGCTTGAACATTGCAAAGGCAAATAAGGGTCTGTGTGATTCCATTCCTTCTGAGTAAACTACTGTTTGAAAAAGATTAAAACACCAGAAACTTGCTGCAATGTCATTATCAGTTTGAAGCCCCAGCTTGTGTCACTGTAAAAAGAAGGGGAACATAAGCCAAGTTTTTGAAAATGTCAAGAATTATCTCTGCTTTGTCAGATTTGAGAGTGGCATCATGGGGCTTAATTAGACATCGTGTAATAGAAAATGCAGGGGTGTTAGTCAGTAGTGAGTGTCTTTCACAGAGATATAAACATTCATGCTGCTACATTATTCGACATCTTTCCAGCGAGCTTGTGGATGACCTAAAATATAAAGAAAGATTATTCTGCTATGAAATGTCAGGCTCATGCTCAGGTATAATTTCTTCCCTATTTGTTTCAAACAGGTCTCTCCAAATATACTTAAAAATCAACTACAATGATTCGGATTTCAAAATATTAAACCAGAAATTCTATAACTAGTTTTCTTGCAATTGGAATACTTAAAAATACACTATAACTGCAACATTTTTTTCCTTTTTTAGGCTTTAAATTTGTAGGCAGTTGAAAGTATTGCATTCACAGAATTCAGCTGTTCTTTCCTAAAAGTGTATGTGCATGAATTTCAAAAAAGTCCCAATACAATTAAATACAAAAGTTTTTCAGTCCCTTGACTTTTGGGTATATTTTCAAAAAAACTTAGCTTTACAAAAATGTATCTCTGAAAATTATATGAAATACTGAATTTTAGAAAGTCAGTAAGTCCAAGATAAGCACTGGTACCAGTTTCTGAGGTCTTTTTTTTCCTCTTCCAAATTATTAGAGCTTTAGATCATACCAGATGACTGAAATTTAAATAATTCCAAAGGAGACATGCATACCTAAACATGTTGTATTATTTGGCTGTTAATTGAAGGTAACAAGAGATGTTTGCAAAATGGCACCTATGATTCATGGTTATAATACACTTCCTGTGATGCTTGAATGGATACTAAACTGTGATAGAATGGACAGATTATAATAAGATGCATAGTGAGTGAGCTGTTAATATTTTTTCAATTATCATAAAAATAATAATTAAAAAATATTAGGTGGGATTGTATTGATGTAAAACTATGATGTGAAAGAAGCCTTTCATAGCACTTGAAAATCTCTATCCCTTTAATTTGCATTGGTTTACAGAATGATTAATTTTTTTCTGTATATTAGCAGTTGCTTTTTTCCTTCAGAAATTTCAAGTACTCTTTATTCAGTTTATGACATTTTTTTTCTTATTTATGCTGCTTGAGTCCAATATCACGCTTTTTTATTTACCAGGTTGGTGTAATAAAAATATCTTGTACCCTCACTGATATCAAGGGACTAGAACAGTCTTAAAAGAGTATAGTTGTCAGATGAAAGGGTGGGTGCCTTAAGCCCTTTATGTTTGATCAGTCTGCCAATGCCCCAGGAAAGCTGAGACCCTTGTGCCTGACCAGTCTTTCAGTGTCCCATAATGTGGACTCCACTGGACAATCTGCTGGATCAGAAGGTTGTTTAGGGACATGCCCCAACAGCATATCAGAGCTGAATCCCTTATTACAGGTTAAAAAGAGGGACTCTTGTCCTGGATCTCCCAATTTTTGTCAAGTATCTTATCCACTGCTGGACAGCAGTGTCCTTGAAATGCTAACACTAATCAGTTTAGGGAGCAACACACTTTTATTAACAAACTTACTGATAACAGAAAATTTTGACAGATTAAGGTTCAAAGATTGCTGGTGGTAGTAACTGACTACAAAACCAAATTGGAAGCAATATAGAGACAAGCTCAAATCACCAGCAAAAACTAGCTTGTGATAATAATTTAGTGCATGTAAAGTTTTTACCAGTAGACATTCCCATGGGGTAGAAGGTTCAGCCCATTGACTGATCCCAGAAGTTATGATGCAGTCTTCGCCAACTTCTCCCCATCTCTAACTCACTTTTATACTATTTCTTTACATTTAGGTAGAACTTGAGAGATTCTAGTTGTACATGCTTTTGTTACTGATTGGTGTAAAATTATCTTGTTTTGCTCTTAAAGGTTTAGTCAATAAAATTTGTAGCACTTGCTCAGTGAGGGGTGGTCATACCTTGGGGGTGGGTAACTTTGGGATGGAACTGTGTGTTAATATTACAATGAGATTCTAATGAACCAAGTTCATCCAAGGGGAGCAATTTCACCACAGTCACCGGTTCAACAGGGAGACATCTTCTCCTCTCACCCTCAGTTAACAGCTGCCGAGAGGTTTGTCCATTACATGGTGCTCTCAACTTCCCAACCCTGCGAGGGTTACTACAGACCCTGGCCATGGTGTCTTCACTCCAATCGTCTCTCCATGTCATCCCTCTTAGCATGCTTAAGATGCAGGCTATGCTGTTTGGGGAACTACCATGGAACAGATACCATGCATGCCAGCTGCATTCCATCTAGGAATTCACAACTGCCTTTCACCCTATTATTTTTGTACTGGTATAACTTCTGTTAGAATGGAACTATAACTTACAATTTTCTCAATCTTATTGCGAGTTGTCATTCTATAGTTGTCTTCTTTAGATTGATTAGAGAATGAGTAAATCTTTTCCCCTGGGCTTGTGTATTTGTGTACTGCATCACTTCCCTTGATGTATGGATATATAAATAGTAGAAATATAGAAATTTATAATGATGGACAGAATTTCAACTCTACAGAGAAATGCATGACAGTGTCTGTAATGTCATCTACTTCTGGGTTAGTAAACATAAAATTAATACTTCCGAGAACCTGGAAAACTACAGTTTAAACCTGGTTTTATTATCTTAGACCTATCCAACAGAGAATTCAGTCATGCATTAATTATGGAAATATTTTTACTAATGTAACATCCTGTTGCATTTTGCCATCAAAACAGCAAGAGCTGTAGCTGAATCCATTCAAAGTAGTTGAACACAAATTTAATTTGGTTTTATTCCCTGTTTTGAAATTACAGAGTTATACTTTAGCCTAGTTAGAGTTTTACTGTGATAAAAATGGAAAAAGCACCATCACTACAACATGCACAAGTTTTCCTTTTGCTGGCTTATTAGAGGGAATATCTGCTCAGTGATTCTGTCTCTAATTGTTTACACCTTTCACACATCTAGTGCATGTGGAAAAAACCCTAGCTCTTATCTTAGAGATAAATTATGCTTTTAAACATAAAAAAATGTCATCATACTGTTTTCTTATACTAGGGTTGAAAAAAAGAAGAGCAAAACAAAACCAATTAGAAAACCGCACATAAATCAAAAGAAACCCAAAGCAAATTAAAACAAAAAAAAAAACCAAATACGCCAAAACAAACAAAAATCCCCCAAAAAAACCCAAAAGAAAACCACCAGCCAAACAAACCTTAACATTTTTAACAACAAACTTCGTAACAACTGCTTTTTTTTCACCAATTTTCCAAATAATGTGCTACATTGTAACCTGTCACATTAAATTATATCCATCATGTAGCACTATAGCACCTCAATTGACATAAAGGGATGTGAAGGCAAGTGTTACACACGAAGGGAGGAAAATAGTTTTACAAATGCCAAGGATACATTTGAGGGTTTGTGTATCCTTACTTATCTCATAATTAACATGTAGAAGCCACATTTGCTCACATTAAGTGTTTGACTTAAACCTCCTCTACCAAAAACATTTTGAGTGCAGAAGAAAGCTGTGTCCTTAGCTTACCCTGCCACCCTAAAACACATTGCTGTGTCTGTTATGTAACATCAGTCATCCAAAGACTTCTATGTTAACATTTGAGTGATGTAAAGATATTTTAATTCTGGAGGGATAAAAAATGACTTTTCTTCCCCCACTTTTCATCATCTAGGCTTCTTGTGTGTGTGTGCACTTAAAAACTGGGTGGTTTTTCAGCCACAAACAAAGCTTGTGAGTCTTAGAACTACTTTTAATTTATTTGCAGTCTCCAATGACTCTCCATTATTTGTTATAATGCTATATTATTTGTAATAGTAGATTAGAAGAATAATTTGTGTCCAAAGTATTTAAAACTCCAAAAGTCATGTAGCCTCAATTCTTCAAAACAGTGTTAAATTCAGTGTTAGATCTGGTAGTATGACCTTGTACTTTTCTTTCATGTGTAAGCATTGTATTACCATTGTTGGCAACTGTAATGCAGATCATGTAAAAATATCCAAACTTTTCACTTTATAATGGGTCCTTTCTGTTTTTTTCTAATATAGGAGCTTTTATTTTTGTTTTCTGCAGCATCAGCAAAATGGTAGGCTTAAGCAAATAATGTATTAATAACACAGTCAATAAAAATTATTTTAAAAATTACATATGAAAGTAATGTATTGTGTTGTCAAAAAGTAACAGTTTGGTTTATGTGCAATGACCAAAAAAGGTCATTTTTGTGTTAATGTCAACTTTGGATCAAATCAATACTGACTCTGGTTTTGTTCCTAGGATTCTATTGTTTAGAATCTCTTGAGAACTGTTCCCAGTCAATGGTAAGGCTGAAGCAAAGTGCCTCAGAAAGCCAGCCAAAGGCTTTTATTTTAGCAGTGCAGGACATAGAGTCCCTGCTTTACTTAAAATGCAGCTTACATGGCCAGATAGCGTCAGTATCTATTTTAGTATTTATTCCTACTAATCCGTAGGAAATATTGTTTGTCTTTTCATCTGTGTTTTCTGCGTTACAGAAATATGGATTGGCAGAGTTCTCAGGAGGTTATGTAGTTCAGCCTCTCCACTGAAGCCAAGGAGCAGGACTCGAATAGTGACCACCTTAGGTTACCCATGGTTTTCCATAACTGACTCTTGAAAATCTTCCAAAGATGGAGATTTTGCAACTTCTCTGTGTGATCTGATTCAGTGCTGTACAAAAGCTTTTCCTAATGCTGAGTTGATGTCAAAAGTCACAGCTTGTAGCAGTTGCTCCTTGTTTTACAATTTTTCATTGCCAAAAGTTTCACAGTTGTGGTTAGAGATGTTCAAGTAGTTTTAGGCTTATTCTCCTCTTAACCTGCTTTTCAACAGACTGAAAAAGTGCAGTGCTCTCAATTGCTCCATCAGGCAGGTATCTCACTATCTTGTTTGTCTTGCACTGAATACTTCACAGTATCCCAGCATCTCCCTTGAACTGAGACACAAAATTGAATACGTATTCCAAGTGCAGCGTTACTGGGATTGAGTTGAAAATAATAATTTACCTCTACCAGCTGACCACAGCTTTTCTGATGAAGTCCTGTGTGGGATTGGTTTGCCACAGTTTGATCCTACTTAACCTGTTGTTCACTGTAGCACCCAAAGAATTTTCAGGCTGGCTGTAACTGAGCCAACTTCCCAGTCTGCTTCCCAGTCTGTATCAGCACACGGGTTTATTCTGTCCCAGGTACATAGTTCTGCACTTTGCTGAACTTCATGAGATTTCTGTTAGCCAATTCCTCAGCCTTCCAGTCAGTCATATCAGCAAGCTCTTTTAATATTCTCTGAATCCCATCCAGTCTCATGTATTTAATATTCTCTGAATCCTATCCAGTCTCATGTATTAAGTCTATATTTGTGAGCTCTAGGATACATATAAAAAACCCAAGGATAAATATAAACACAAAGTAAGGGTTTCAGAGTGTGAGTGATACCTCTGCTTTTCTCATCAATAGGCAATATCTTTTCACTTGCCTTGGTCTCACAGATTCCTCCTGTGAGCTACCATCTCAAATTTTATGCTTTGATCCTCATCTGGTACTCATGAATAAAACAGGTCCAGGCAATACTAGTTGCATATGTGAACCACTAGAAAAGTTTCATTCTTCATGGATAATGCAAACCCCAAAACTGACTGATTGTTGGTGTGAATTTATTTTTAAAAATTTCTTTCCTTTTCTTTCCACAAGTGCTATGGACTTTCCTTTTGAAAATCCAAAGACAAAACTTTTTCATTAAATAGTTTTGACTAGCCAAGAATTCTAAAGTGTAGAGAGAGCAGACACAGTCTGGAAATGCTATCAGATTTATTTAATTTTTAATCATAGTATGAGTATTGAATCTATAAAAATACTGCTGCTTCAGAAGAAGAAAATAAGTATACATAGTTTTCTGTGAATAGAGGAAACATTGCTGAAATCCTTTCTGATTTGTATTTGTAGTACATATAGCAATGACAGTCATTATCAAATTCTAAAATAGGCAGTGTATTTTCTTAGTATAGCAAGACGAGTCAAAATATTACAAATAACTAGTAAAAAATATATTAAAGAATCCTTAAAAAATGCTGTGTTCTTAAAGTCCTTTCTATCTATACCAGTTATGACACAGTATCCCTGAAAAATACACATACAAGCCTTATAATTAGCAATACAGTAAATTGAGTTTATTCATTATTAAATAAACAAATCTGTATTTTTGATGTGTCACAGATTATGCAGTTATGTAGATCTATTTTCTCCCAGAGAACCAATTCCTTATTCCCCTATTATCACTCTGTCTCTATTTCATATAATCTGAAATACTTCCCATCTATAACAGTAAGTCCATCCTTTTGTGAGACTTTTTTGTTGTTTTTGTTGTTCCTTTATTAACCTCAAATAACCTCAAATAAATTCATGAAGAAAAGAAGAATGACAGGACTAAGCAGATTTTTCTTCTCAATGAAACCAAATTTTTACTTATCTTGCACTGTTTTTATCCTTCTAGAAATTTGGCTTGGTAAAGTTCTGTAAGCAATACAGACACAAAAATTTAATGCCAGGTCTGATTAGAATTGTTGTGAGTTAATGAATTGTCATATAATATTTTGAAAAATTCTGATGGCCATATTATTTACAATTTTCACTTACTGCCTGATAACTTTAGTGATCCAGAGGAATGTGTCTGTTTCTACAATTTGATGTACAATTGATTTTCCCATTCCCTTAGGAAAAGCATTATGTAAAATGAGAAAATAGAAAGGAGGAAAGATTTTTTTCCCTCAAAATTCAGTCATATAAATTGTTTATAGCACTTCATAAATAAAAAAACCTTGACATGAGAAATTGACTGTTTCTATGGCTTATACTCAAGAATGCATATTCAAGGTAAGCCACCAATGCAACACACTGGGAATTGAGCATGAAATAAATAACTAAATGCAACACCCAACAACCACTAACTTTTCTCCTATTTTTTTAATGACTAAAATAGAGACCATTTCCTGTATCATCTTGTTAAGACATTTTCCTTGGACATTGCATTTTTGCTAATGAGAATTGTGATGGCCATTTCTGAATTGTTCTCCTTCTAAATGTTTTTCTCTTTATCATATGGTGAAAAAATAAAAAAGAGACCATTATTGTTTTGAGAAAAATCGAGAATTAACATATATTTGAAAGACATTCATTACCTATCAAATACTTTTACAATATGGGATTATAACTGAGGGAATGTTCTGATAACTCGACAAAAGTCCATTATAAATAAATTGCATTCACTTTTTAACTTTGCTGATGTCCTTATAACACAACAATTGCTATTTCTTGTATGGGTTATTAAAATAAGGAATTATGCATAGTGAAGGGAAATATCGTCACAGTTTACACATAATGTAAAGAAAAAAATAATTTTTTTTTTTCTTTTGGGAAAACTGCATCAATGAGTCTGAGTTAGGGTTTTGTGTTTGGTCTTTTCACCTTTACTTTGGTCTTTTCACCTTTATTTATTAATAGGGTGAAAATACAGAGAGTGATGAGGTAGGTATATTTGCAGATGATTTATTTAACTTCAATGAGATGTTCAGATCAGAGAAATTGGTGGGAGGGTATTAGGTAACCAAGGTAGCTGAAACAAATGGTAAATGAAACATAATACAATACATTAAAATTGTAGGGCAAGATAGCTTAGAATTTAATTCAGTAATATAATTTCTGTTCTTTTAAGTAATATATATCAACTTATAAAATCCACAACTGTATTTGTTTAATTTCTAGTGGTACAGAACTTAAGGAGCATTTCAGCTTAACATATCAATATACCAAAACAAAAAGGTAAACTTTTAATATACATAAGAAAAGGAATAACAAAGAATAGAAAATATATCATAATGCTCTAAACACCTCCTCTTGAATGCTATGCAATACTGTCTGTCCTGTATCTTAAAGGTTACTACAGAACAAAAAAGAGGTTCAGGTATGTGTAATGCAATAATAAAATTTGTAAAAAAGTGTTGAAAGAAACAAAACTACTGCAAAAGAAAAGAGGAATGAGGAACATTCTAATGGTAGTTTTTCTGATTTATGTTATGTATCACTTATTTTCACACACCAAACTCTACATGACTCTGGACAAAAGGAAACAAGGACAGCAAATTGAAATTAAATGTTATGGAATCCAGAAATACTTTTAAGTTTACAGTTGTTTTATTTATGTACATGTAAATGGTTTATGCAGCTCATAAAAGCAGGACATGATTTAGGTCAAATATTAAGGAGGTTTTTAAAAAAAGAAATAGTGACATTGACAATATATTTAATTTCTCTTAACAAATCATAAGCCATTTTTTTGAAATGAGAATTTGAATCTAAAGATTAAAGTACACTTTATTTTAGATTGAATAACCCTAGATCTGCCTCTTGATGGTTTCTTATATTGTCCTCTGTTAGAGACAGGATATTGAACTAAATAACTCTTGGACACATTCCAAAGTATTGGTTCTCTCTTTTGCTCAGTGCACCATGTGTTTATAGTAAATCTCTATTAATACCAAGCTAAATGCAGGTTCCCTGTAGTGATGCACAGTCCTCATTTCCAAAATTGAGAAGGGAAAAAGAGATGGCAATGAAGCCAAGGACATTACTGATGAAGGGAAATAGGTGATAGAAGAAATTATGTGGATGGTAGATATATACAATTTATCAGTATAAGCCCAGGCAGGAGAACAGTATGGGAGGTTCAATTTTGATTTTCCTTGATCTGGTCTTCAGTTTAAGTACTTAATAACAAAAGTACCACTCTCTGAGTTTTGAGTCATATTTGCTTCCTTCTATGTGGAAAACAGAAGGTACTATGTCTAAGACTCAAATTGTGAAAACTTTAGGAAAAAAGCTAATTCCCTGGCCCAAAATTCATTTAGTTGCACAGGCCACAAGTATTTTCCATTGCATCAAAAGTAGCTTGTTTGAACTCTTCTTGTTCTAAGTAGTTTTGCCAAAGTCAGTTCCCAAAGTCACACTGTTCAGCAGGTAGAATTTATCATCCTTAAATCATTCTTCTATCTGATACATCGGATACACTTATGTGCATTTCATATATTTTCAGAACATACTGTATTGGCAGCTTTATAGTTCAGACTGTTAAAGGCCTTTGTTTTTCAGGGTCTGGCACAAACTCAGAGTCTCATATACATTCATGCACATTTCTAATCAACCACTCTAATTGCATTGCTAATAGCTGCCATTGAATTCGGTGTCCTCTGAATTTTAATTTTCATACTTATTCTGCTGTAAGCTTTCTGGTCGCTATCAAGGTAAACAATTAGGAGATTATCTGCCTGTTATCCAGCCATCAGCATGTGCTGAAGAGATACTGTCTTCATAACAAGAGAATAGCTTCATCCTTCATGCACAGTTAAGAAATTGCAGCTGACTGGACTGCATTTGGGGCTCAGTGGATAAAGAGCCCATTAAATCATTAACTTTCTTTCTGGGTAGAAGTTTTTCAATAACATGATTACAAAGACCAATGGCCAAGAATATCTGTCCTATTGTGGTTATCCCAATACTGAAACAAATCTCTGCCAGAAGTTGCTGGATGGAGACTTCCAATTTCATAGCAGGCCTAAGACCAAGATATGCATTTCCACCTTTTTTTTTTTTTTTTTTAGGACATTTTGTTCTTTTAAACATCTCCAAATATTTAATTGTAAAGAAATTTTTCTTTTCATAGGCAAAAATATTTGGGTTCTCCAAAGTGTTAAGACAAGCATCTTTGATAGAAAATTGCTAGGCCTGAAAGTAACAAAAATGTTACTGAGTGTAACATATGTAGTTTGTGTCATTATACATGCATTATACAACATTAAATTTTACATTATACAACATTACAATTTGTTCCATTAAAAAAAAATAGTTACCTGAGCTTAGTACTAGCATCTTCTCCCTGTTCTTCATATCCGTTAACATCATCCTTCAGAAAATTCTGTATGTAACTGGTTTGGAAACTATTTTTCTTATAGATTCCAAACTCCATATTATGCACCAGGTTACCTAGTAGTTTACCAACATATCTGGCTAATTTGTACACCTGATATGCTCCAAATAATCCTAATGCAAATTCTGTGAATTTCATCAAGTCTGATTTAATCCCTAGCTGTCTTCATTTTATTCTGGGCCACAATGACCTTAGTTCTCTTCTCTAGGATTTGGTGTGTCTTAAAAGCACTCAAATCACAGGAAACATGATGTCATGGCTTTATGGTATGGAAGACCATAATAGAGGATCTGAGAAGAAGATGAATGAGAATCTACTCTTCCCCTACCTTGTATCACAAGCCTTTTTTTCCTCAGTTTTTTCATTCTTACAGATGCTCTTTTTAGTTATTATTTGTTTGATTAACTAACTTTCTAATTTAAACAGGAGGGAAAAAACACATTGCACTGAGATTCAGTCATCCATGTGATTTAATTTCCTAACTTTGCTAGGCAAAGTTTAGGAAATAGTTCTCTTTTTGTTTTTAAAGGGAGAAAAGATAGGCCTTTAATGCAAAATGCAAAGATTTAATAGAAACAACTGAAAAAGAAAATGTTTTCTATTTGGAAAGTACTTGAAGGTCTTAGATCTCTATTCTGGAAAAATTTAGGGGAAGTATAAATTTAAAAAAAAGTTATTTAAATTAATTTTTTACATACTCAGTACTTCTGAGTTTTCATTAATATTTTCTGTTAAAAGACAGTGAGCAGAACACAAAAACTTAAAATACCCTGACATGGCCAGTACAATACATGACACTTCTTGAGATCTATGATTTTTTGACTTTGAGAGAATTTTACCAATGCAAGGAATGTAATAGGAAGCACTGAAATACTATCACCAAATTATGAGCTCACACAACTCACCAATTTCAGGAGAACCTCTAATGCTGATTTTGGTAAATAAATCATGCTCTTATGTAGAACTCTGTCTGCTTTTGTCCGGAATCTTATTGATGAAACTGTGGAAGCTACCTGCTAAGAAAAAGTTATATAGCTGAGCCTTTAACTTAATAAATGGTGCACAATAATCTATGTTGCCAGACATCTATAACCAAAGATTCATTAAGTCAAGCTAATTAAATAAAAACAGTAAGCCAAATAATAAAGACGAGAGTCATGACCTGTAACAACTTCAAGTCCTTTCTATGACACAGAATTAATCTTTAATCATGCCTAATGGCTGCCTGCATATTTAATGCTTGCTACTGTTACTATCCTGCCCAAAGGGAATCTTCAGTTTCTTTCCTTCTTTCCTTAGTTCTTTTGGGAATACATGTTAATTACTCTTCAACAGAAACAATAGTGCAGATTTTCTGAACTTATCTATTTTTCTCTCTTTTTTTTTTTTTTTTTCCTTCATGACTCTCGGAAGTGTAAATTCACAGCAACTTTTAGTTGTGTCCTCTGTGAGATCACATTTCGGAATAACCTCAAGAGTTCCAACAGCATAAGTTGCATTAAATTTGGGAGAATGAAAGTGACAGTTTGATACATATTTCAGGTCAATTTGAATTTCTTGCTGAAATGTCTAAGCTGGCAAAACTGGCACAGCATATCAAATGTGCTTTGATACTCTAACAGAAGTTTTTTAATAATCTTAAGGGAAATTAAGAATTTTTTCGCCAATCTTGTTTTCTCCTGTTCTGAGCAGGAGGAGCTTTACCCTCAGTTTTTTACATTCATTTTTGCATTTATTCAGTTCTTTGATTCTGCTTAGTTCTAGAAGGGAGAAAGGTGTTTCTCATAGAGTTGTAGATCACTGTAAGGGAGAATATGCCCTGTCAGATTTTCATAGGCTTTCACACTGTCAGTGAAATTTCTATTCTAAGCTCACAGAACACTTCACTGCTGCCGAGAAAGATACGTATCATGAACATGGTTTAACTAGACTTCTGCCTTTCCAGGGTAACATACATTTAAAGAAACTGTGATAAAGTTGTCCTTTGCTGCAATCAGTGCCACCTTTTGAAGGGCTGCTATTTCCAAGAAAAAGAAGTGCTAGGGAGCTAGCAGAAGAGGTTACCTTTTTTTTTTTTTTTTTTTGCTAAGACAAATCTTTTTTTAGAGAAAGAACTTCTACGCTACCTTCAGTTACCAGAAAAAGAATCCCAAACAAAACAAACTTCTGAATGACCATTGCCAAGCACATGTGGCCATTAACCTTCTGCTGTATCCTCCTGTTTATGTGATTTTACATTCAGATATTTATCTTCAGCCCAGTGTCTACAGGAACCTTTGTCTATCTGTCTGAAATCAGCTAAGCATACTTTTTATGTGTGGTGATGTTTTTTTCTTCCAAGCAAGAAGGCACTTCAACAATAAATAAATTCCATTATCATCTATTTCTGTAAATCATTGAAGTATGTGCTTAGTGTTCCATGTCTTGTGGACTTCACATGTCAGATATCCAGCCAATGTAAATTAGCATAATTTCACTCATAACTAAAGTCACTTTGATTTACACCAGCTTTGGAATTGACTTAGCCTCAGTACTGAGACCTGCAGGTGGTTACTGAAGAGACTTACATTTATTACTTATAAAGCATAAGAGTTCAGTACCCTTTGATCAAGTTCTTTTAGATACCACATGTGTGAATAGCTAAAGTTTATATCAAATTTACTTATTTGAAGACAATTGATCTTACATGGGATTTCTGATTAAACAGAGTGATACAAAATATGCTGAAAATACAATATGAATGTAATTTATGCTTAGCAAAATATAGCAATTGCAATGTATAATTCAATCACAATGCCAATGTGGTTCTCATTATCAGTCTCCATAATATGCTCAATGAAGTGAGGTTTATATCCTGTGTAAACTAATTTTTCATTTTTTCTGCTATTTTCAAATTTTCATGTATCTTCAGATATAGGAAGGTGAAGAACTTACACATTTGAATTCAACAGCTTCCTAGTTTTTATATTTAGTTATTTTCCCAAGTCATTATATTAATGGTTATAAGTTATTTAAATCCAGAAAGAAAAGTCTATTTTCTTACTTTTAAAGGAGAGAAACATGAGGCTATGTCTTAGCCCATTACAGAAAGACTGCAAAAGCACACCACCAACAAAGAGTTAAACACAGCAAAGAGTTAGCATGATGAAGCTAAAACAGATTAAAACATCTGCATATAATTTCATATACAAAAAGAAAAAATATGCTCAAAGCATGCCCTTTCATTGTTTTAGAGTACTTACTGCTTTATCTGAGTGACTTTTAGGCCCCCATTTTTTCAGGCAGTGGGAATAAATAGCCAATTGTATGAGCAAGCACCTGATGTGTATGAGGAAAGTCAAAACATCCCAGTCACCCAGCAGAAATCCAGGGATTGCGCTGTTACTTTGGGTGAATATATAAATATTTTTGTACCTCTAGTCTGAAAGATAGTCTTAAAAATGCAAGAATCTTTAAGTAGTAATGGTGAGTTATGGTGTTAACACATATGGGATGTGGTGCAAGTCGTTAGCATGATCCTGTCATCCAGAGACTACTCACCCACAAAGGTGGAAAAGTAAAGTCTTCCATGGTTGAATTTGTCTAAATTCAGTTTCAAACCAGTTGATGCTGTTTTTCAGACTGGAAGACTGAAGCTTTTTGCCATCTGACGTCTCACTCTGGATGTCCAAGTGCTCACAAAGAGTGACCAAGTAACACACTCAGTATTTGCGTAGATAAGCGCTGACCTTGTTCCTGTTTTTTCTTGCTATTTACTGAAGTGTGCCTGATTGGCTGAGTTTTTATTATTTCAACCAGTGCCAACTCTGTAAAGTTTAAAATATTTTATCAGCTCATAACACTGAGAGCAATTATTAGCGTAATTTCTCAAATACTTGTTGAGGTACCAAATAGCTCCCTGGACATGGAGCAGTTGGAGCTCTGCATGGGGACCATGAGGGCAGAGTCTGGCAGCATTCATCCTATTGCCCCAGCCAGAGGCATGGTAGCCAGGGAGCACATCTAGAGGGATGGGAACAGGCTGAGGCCAGGCTCTGAGCCCACAGATTCAGCAGTGCCTATGATGGGACAGGGCAGAATGGTAGGGAGCTGAGGCCAGCCCTTCTCTGGAGTTGATGAAGCAGGGTCTGATGGCCACAGATGACTGACATGGGGTCCTGGACATGGTACAGGGAGGTCCTTGGGGGTCTGGACACAGTGAATCCTGTGCATACCCTCAAGGCCCTCACAATTATTTTTCTAAGCCACTGCTTTCCTAGGCACCTAATTTTTAAGTACAATGTTAATTGCATATTAGCTTTTACTTGCTCTATTAAAATACAGCTTGCTCAAAATGGCCTTTGATATCAATGATCCACATCATTCTGTAAAATTATTGTGTCCTTAGTATTTATTACTCCATTAATCTTTGTATCATCTGTAAACCTCACTAATAAAAAAAGCAACTTACTCAGTGAGTTGTGATAAGTAAGTTACAAACCTTCTCAGCAGGACCACGATAGGTGCTGAGTCAATAGGCCAACATTAGCAGATAGAGAAGTACAGGGAGAAAAGAAAACCTTTCTCCTTCTTTTTGTGTTTCCAGTAAGATATGTGCTGTGTTCACAGGGAGTGGAGTTGTTTGGCCACCGATTCCTCTGTCAGCTTTTGGAGCATTTAAGGACATGGGGCCCATTTTGTTAAATGGACACTGAAAGCAAGGTGCTCAGTACTTGCAGTGCTGGGTGATGCCAATGCACAGCTGTGTTTTGAGGCAGTGCAGTGCTCAAAACCAGTGAGCTTGTGGGAGTGGTAAAGAGAAGATGATGATGATGATGATGATGATGATGATGATGATGAAACATTGTCAAGGACCTCGCTCTGCAAATTTACAGTTCTGGATGACTCTGCTTGCAAGGTCAAATTGTGACATGTTTTAACCATTCTGCATAATGATGTAGGAGAATTTATATTTTAAATCATTAGCTAGAAATTTTTATTATATTCTGTTATTTTGTGAACTCCTCTGTCACATGCCTAGCACCTGCTCACTGCAAGTCGCTCTTGTTTCCAGCACTTTGCAAAAGCTATAGGGGTTTTGAAGGATGATAGGATTTCCTTTTTTCAGTTTTTTTAAGCTATTAAAGCTGCTTTAAACTACTGGCCTTATTTGATAAGAAGTCCTGCTGTCACATGTTTTTGACTTTTCTAAATCAAATAGAACACACAGAGATGAGCTGTACTGGGGGACTGAAAGAACAAACAGTTCTTGTGAACTGAAATGTCTGCTATGAAAATATGAGCATCTTCAAGACACAATAAAGTGCTAGCAGTAGTGGAGCATTAAAATGGATGTGGATTTATATAACTGCCTCTGTCTTTTTCTATTCTGTCTCTTTGAAGGTAGATAGGAATGTAAGCACATAAAAGTGGGCTAAATTAATGAAAACCATGTGGAGTAGAATATCTGCATTTCTACTTACGTGTCATTGGGATGGAAAGCTTTATTTAAGTACACCTTTGTCTCTTACCTAGACAAGTAGAATAAGTCTAATGAGTGTGAGCAGACATTGCTTGTGTCTGTATAAACCCTATCAGTGTCTTTTGTCAGGCAGAAAAATTATGATAAAAAGGAAAGAAGATTAGCCTTTGACAGTGACAATTCTCTATAAAAGATTTAATAGTCATTGATGGTGTTTAATGTGTAACATACAGGATAACATTTACCTTTGTGATAAAACTTCATAAGGAAACAAGAGCATTGGCTTAGCGGGTTTTAGCTGCAGTTGGACATTATGTGCTACAGAAATCCCAGCAGAGCCCACTGTTCGAAGAGTTCATTGTTATTCAGTTTGTTAACATGACAATGATCAAATATATGCAGGCTAAACCACTCATTTATTCTAATCAAAATAACTGTTTCAATCTATTATAGGTTTTATTCTTATAGTGTGTATATCTAGCAAAAGAGTAATTGGTAACCCTAAAGTATTACAGCAAATGGCACAGTGCATTCTGTCTCCAGGGGCACTGTGATTTGATGCAGAAGGACCAGCATTTTAAGAGCAGTCCAATTTTTGCATCTACTTGTAATAAAAGTTGTGGTCATTTACTGAGGAGTGGGCTTCTGGCAGCCATCTGGGTAGCTTGATACTTTATTTTGTATTACAATTGAAAACAATGACAATAACAAAAGGCACTAAGCAGACTGATGTATACCTACTTTAGGTTTTCTTTCATTTCAAAAAAGCATGCGAAGGCTGGCTTTATGTGATAATCCTATTGATTTATTCAAATCAAAACCAGTTCTTTGGTAGTTGGAGAAGTTGTTTGGTAGGTGAATTTACTCAATGCCTTCTCGGCTTCAGTCTTTACTGCTAAGACCAGCCTTCAGGAATCCTAGATTCTGGAGGCAATAGAGAAAGTCTGGAGAAACAGACTTTCTTATGATTGAGGAGGATTGAGTTAGAGATCAGTTAGGTAAACCTGACCCCCATATATCCATGGACCCTGATGAGATGCACCCAGGAGTGCTGAGGAAGATGGCTATTATTGCTAAACCACTCTCAATCATCTTTGAAAGGAAGGCCAGTGGTGTCCTGGGATGCATTAGGAAGAGTCTGGCCAGCACATCAGGGGAAGTGATCCTGTCCATCTGTTCAGCCCTGGTGAGGCCACATCTGGAGTACTGTGTTGAGTTCTGGGCTCCCCAGTTCAAGAAGAGCAAGTCCAGAGGAGGGCTAAGAAGAGTTAAGGGACTGGGGCATCTCTCTAATGAGGTAAGACCAAGACAGATGGGAACCTTTAGGCTAAAAAAGACTTAAATGCATTGATGATGATCTTATAAATTCATACAAATATTTTAAAGAGATGGGGCTAGACTCTTCTCAGTTCATCCCAGCACAGGACAAGGACCAATGAGCGCAAACTTAAACACTGGAAGCTCCATTCAAATATAAGGAAAACCTTCTTTAATGTGAGGGTGACAGAGCACTGGAACAGCCTGCCCTGTGACGTTGTGGAGTCTCCTTCTGTGGAGATATTCACAACCCTCTTGGTCACAATCAACTGCAAGTTCATGTAGGTTAACCTGCTTTAGCAGGGAGATTGGACTAGTTATCCAATCCAACCAGGATCCCCAGATGTCCTTTCCAAGCCCAGCCATTCTGAGATTCTCTGATTCTGCATGTTGATTCTTGGTACATTTTATTTGTGGCGTGTCATGTCCTGCAAATTAGTTGTATTTAATTTAAATTAACTAATCTTTCAGAATGGCAAAATAATTGTCTTCCTTACAGTGAGAGAAGTGCTGGCACTGAACTGACTAGCTTTCTCAGCAGTTTGAACATCATCAAAATATTCAACCAATTGATTCAAAATAATGAACTGATGAATGTGCATATTCTCTTCCACTTTATATCATCTCTTACACTACTCACATCTCAGAACCAACCTCAGAAACTGTAATTAGATTTGAAAATGATAAGTGATAGAGTCTGCCTTCTTTACGAACCTAAATTAAGTGGTATGATTAAAGTTTTGCACTGGTAAATGTTCTGCTGTTAAATCTTTTTTGGGGAGGACTACTGTTTTATCTTCTGTATCCAAATGACAGTTATTGCATGGTGAAATGGATGAGGTATGGTGGTAATCCTTTCACTGGAAAGTAGCAACTGAAACTACCTCCACCATTGTGAAAGTTTTCTACTACAGAGCTTTCACTACACAGGAACCAGTCCAAGTGTCCTCAGAGAGTCAATGTGGCTCTTTCCAACTTGGAGTGAAAGCAGCACTAGTATAGCATTTATGATCAGACAATAGTGCTGGGTCACACCTGAGCCTGCATCTCACCTAGGTGAGTGCATGCATTACCTAGGTAGTGCAGCTGATCATCAGGCTGCACTGGGCATCAGCTGGGAATTCATACTTTTAGCTACCATCTCCAGTGCATGAAGAAAAGCAGCAATACTCATATACTTGAGCTATGGATTCAGCTATGAAGCAGCAATTACAAGCTAAGGTAGCTACAAGCAGATTTCTGACTGCTGCTGCCTGTAACTTGGGAAGTTGAGTCAATATCAAGGCATTACATCTATAGTCTGGAATTAAAATGTTCCGTTGGCGAATTAGGGTGCAGACTTGAGACAATTATTAAGCCATGGCCTGTTTCCCCATCCTTGGCTGCATCTGGGAGCCAGACATGAATAATAGTCATAACTACAGTAACTGTTGTGATAGCTGTCTAAAATAAGTGTGTCACAGAGACTGAATTGGAAGTATGAATTGCTTTATTGGTCTTTGTTAATGCACTTTTTTTTCCCTCTATTTTTTTTTTCTTTTAACAAAGAGTTGATAATTCTTTCTCCTTTCATCAGGAAGAAAATGCTGGTTGATATGTTATAGTTCTGCTGAGATTATGTGTCTTTCCTCAAAATAAATTGTCTAAATACCTGTCTAATGTCTAATACTAAATATAAACAGCATTTACACATATATAAAAGCAAGGTCAAAGAAGCTGCTTGCTCTATTTGTAGTAATGAGATTTGTAGGGGAAGAAAACTGTGTCTAACAATATTGACAGTGTAAATTTCCCTTTATTTCTGAAATCTCAGTTATTTTTCATTTATTCCTTCCCTGCTCTCTCAAACCTCTCTCATGGTTTTCTAATCACCTTAAGTGAATACTTTTCTTAAGAGCAAAGTATAAATAACACTTGGATTACATATATGAAGTGCCACTGAGAACTGACTATATGGCAGAGATAAGCTGAGTTCCTTATTTTAGCTAATATTATGAAAGGTTTTCTTTGTGATAGACTCTTGTTCCTCAAACATTATTTCTCTGTCCATATTCCTGCATAGAACATAGCTGCAAACTAGAACTTACATTCAATTTCCTCCTGCAGTGGCTTATCTCTCTCTTGTAGTTTTGTCACAACAGGTGGTGGATAAAAAAACCCCCACCAAATAAACATTCAAAGACAAGAAAATCCTGAAGATCTGAAAAAAAGCCAGAATAAAAATATAGGAATGTTATTTTTTTTTTTACAGTGTACTGTGATATAAATAAATAGTAAGAATGAATGATGAGAATAGGAACAATATACTAAGTAAGAACAGGAACACTTTAAAAGCACTGCTTCTTTCTCTGAGAAGCAAATCAGTCTTACTTTTCCCTGACTTTTTCATTTTTTCCATTCTTCTCACCTTCCTTTGCCAAACAAGCTTTCCACCCCATCAGCTAGGCCAGCAGCTGAATCAGTTGTTGATTGAGATAAACATTAGGTGAGTGATTAAAATTTAGCAGTGAGCAGGAGCTCACTGGTTGGCCATTGAGAGATAAGTAGATAGAAATAGAAAAGCAATCTCTTAAAATAATAATGAGATAAAAAGTGTTTATAAATCATGAATTGATAACTGGGAGATGCTTATGGCTTTACGGCTCCTGATGGCAGCTTGGAACATATTATGCCAGAGCACCTCAGAACTGTCCAGCCTGAGGTCTAGCTTTAGCAGTTTCTCTAAATTATTTTGAACTATTAAGATGTAATATTAGCCATGCAGGTGTCAAAGAGAAAGGAGTAATGTAGTCACAGAAAATTATCAGCTGTGTTTTCCTTATATCACTGACTTGCCACTACTCAATCATCATGCTATCTCCCTTAAGCATATATAGATCTTAGGCTCATATTTTTATGTTCTAACTTATGAGAGTGTGGGTCAATGCAAATAAATTCTCAAAGGGTACAGTGTTCATATTCTGTACATTTTATTCTGGACTGGTTTTATCTTCACATTTTAGATTAAATGCCTGTTATTGGTTACAGTGCATTGGGAATATGTCTGTGGTAATAAGTGAAGTGGCCCCATAGAAGCAGATGCATAGAGTGAAATAGGTGGTTTTGAGGACTCTGTATCCTCACTGAGCATGTTTTAGGGTGTATATTTGTGCTCTTGAGAGTAGCTCTGGTTTGATCATGTGTACTGAGCACCCATTACTGGTGTCTTAATTTAATCCAAGAAAAACTCTGTGTGCTCTAGTAATTCTCTGTGCTGTGAGCCAAAGAGCAGTAAATGAGAAATTCAAGAGATTCCCTTCAAAAATGTACTGCATATCACCAGAAAAATGCTAGTGTAGATGTTCCTTACTTTAAATACCTAATTAAGACTACATGAATAAATACTTAATAGTTAAATGTTGACTAATATTGAAAAACTACTTAATAAATAGACCTCTTAAAACCAGTAATGAGACTGCTTCACAGTGAAGTACTTCACAATATGAGTAAGAACATTAAAATCTATCTTAAAGTAGTAAATTTTAAACAGTGCTGAGGATCCATAATTGATGGACTAATTTGCAGACCAGAATTAAGATATGAGCTTTTTTCATATTAAGAAAAGAAAAAATTAAGCTGTTTCAATGTGTTCTTTATGGCTTTTATTCACAGCCAGATTCATACTGGTTGTTTGGACTGCAATTGTTTACTTACTTATGGTTAATGCAAACTTTAGCAAAAAACAGGCATCCCAACATTAAACATTTATGGAAAAGGCTGGTTACTGACAGTCATTAACATAGTAGTGATTAAAGAGCTCTTTGAAGGTATGTTCTCCAAAGTAGAATGTTTAGGACATTTAATCTTAAAGGAAATGGCCAGTGGCAAATAAAAGATTTGTCTTGTAACAGTATTTTTAAGTCACTAGTCAATGCCAAGCAAGGTTGACAAGAATAATAATATATAATTCCTTTTTAAAAAGTAACCCCAAAACTCAAGAGTTTAATTATTGATCCAAGTAATATTTTCCTTTTAAACTCATCCGGGGACTAAGAGCCATTAGTTAAAGCATCTGACAGAAACTCTTCCTAAAGGATTAATGAAATGAACTCTTCAGCAGTTTGTGAAAAAGGAATTTTACACTAGTAGATTAAAGAAAACAGACATGTAAAGCATACTGAGTCACTTAGAATAATAATTACACTAAGATTTCTTCCTTTCCTTCTTTCCCTGTACACTGCTTTGGAGTCATAAGTGGTACATCAGTCTAATCCAAATGGTAATTACTGTTGAAAACAGCATAAACAAAATAATTTTCAGGCTAAGTTTGCTACCATTATTCATGCTTTGTTACTTCACCACCCAACATATCTGTGCATTTTATATATTCACATACCTATATGTATATTATGTAAAAACGAACTAATATTGATTAATAAGATACTGCTCACTCTAATGAAAAATATCACAATTATGGACCTGTTTGGTATTGTCTTTCTCTTCTTCTGAGTGTTAAGGTGTTCGTGAATTATTTGTACAGAAATATATCACTGTGTGTGTGTAGCATGTGTAAGGTATTAAATTTCTGTTGTTGCTATTTCTGTTAGAAACTTTTTCCCCCATTCTGTATAGTCAGCATACAATTAAAAAAAAATAGATACCCCAAATTCTTTTTGAAAATCTATTCTTGTGCCCATAGGCATATCTTGAAGCCTAACACCTTTAAAAATTGAATCCAGAGAGACTTTGCCAAGCCATTACTTGAAGAGAAAGGACTTAAACACAGATCCTAGCTTTATGCCCCACCCTTTAGGTCATTTATTTACCCTTCCAGTCTTTCTGTGGTCACAATTCTTATAAATGTCAGTTGGAGCAAAATTACTAGTGTTAGAGTTACGAGCCAAGAGTGAGGAAGAGCTGACTTAGATAAATTTTATTTTGCACTCTTGCAAGCCAATTTTCAATAATCCACTTTATGGCCCTCTACACTCTGTTGAATTGTGGGATAAAAAAGTGCAGCTGACATAATTCAGCACATTGCATCTAAAGGCAGACTCTCATTTGGAAAGAGGTGAAGTAGAAAGTCAAAATTAAATTGGTTTGGTTTATTTCAAGCCTCAGGAGCTCTAATGGCATATGCCATTTCACCTAAACAGGTATTTTTAGTGTTTCATATAGAATCAAAAAGTGTGCATTGGAGTTCCTATCTATTGTAGAATTAAATCGACTTTTTCACTTGGGTATACTCCAGGAGTGAAATTATGGCCCCATTCAATCTGATGGAACTTTTTGCAATCGACTTCAAGAGGGACTAGGACTTCACCCCAGGAGTGTACTTTCAGGCTAGCTAACATCTTTTTTTAATGTACCCCCTACATAGCCTATTAAATATTCTTGTCATTACAGAATACAGAAAAGCCCATTTTCCAATTTGTCTCGCTCTGACGAGCACTGTTTCATAGAGCTCCTCTCAACCCCTGTTGTTTCCTACTTACTAGTTAGAGCATGAAAAAGCCGGTGGGTCAGGGGTTGCTTTCTCAGTCATCACGTATACCTTCTAGCAGCTAACGGAGCATGAAGGCTTCCTAACGGGCAACCTGAATTTAGTTACAGGCTTTTGACATACCTGGTCCATCTTTTATTTGATGGTTTTTATTATAGGCCTGGTTTAGTAAAAAAAACCCCCATGATTTGAAACAGCTGGCCTATGGAAGTCATAGGGAGAGAAGGCACCGTGAGAAAGGACAGGAAAACAAGGTTCTGAGCATCTCTTATGCAACCACAACAGAAAGAAAAAATATCCTGTCTTTTAATTACTATATATTTGTCACTCCTTACAAAAAAAAAAAAAAAAACCACTTTAAATTTGTAGTGCATTTCAATAACCCTGAAAACAGATTACCTTTGTATATGTATAGATGCACCCCAGAGTCTGTGTGTGCTGCCATCTCTGCAACAGTGCTCTGGTTGCTGCTGTTCCACAACACTGATTACAGCTAACTGGAGGACAGAACTGAAAGAAAAGCACATAAAACTGATTATTTTCACCCAACAGTGTTTACTAAGAGATACAGGAGGGCTGGACTTCATCACAAATTTGAGATGATAAAATATGACAACTGAAAAAAACACTTAAGCTAACTGCGTTTTGTGTGAAGGATCTAATCTGCCAAGAGCTCAAAGAGATTTTCTTTGGATTTAATGGGAAAACTTAGGAGCCTGCTCTGATGTAGTTAGTTTAGTGAACATTTATCTTCTACCTAGATATTTATATTAAAGAAATACTTTCATTTCTTTGTGTAAATAGAATGAAAATCAAAATCTTAATGATAAATTCAGGGATACCCAAAGTCTGAATTAACTATCTGTTTACTTAATTCTAGCCAAGAAAATATACGATCCCCTGTTCATGTAATATTCTGATCATACAAAATACATTAAGAATCATATAAATTAAAAAAACTAAAAAACTAACAGATGTAGTCTCATGAAGAGACAGTTATTTGTTTGATTTTCATGCAGACGTTCAGATATAGAATCCAATGTGATCAAATACCAGGAATTAGATTAAGTTCTATAGGTTACATTAAACAAACGCTTTTCCACAAAATCACTCTCAATTTTCTCTGATACAGCTATGTGCAGGCCTGCACTCTATTTTACTTCTTGTGCAGATAAAAAGCTCTGCTTAGCACTTATCTTCAAAGCATTTTACAAACAAAGCATTCTCCTAACTGTATTAAAGTATGCAATCATTTTTTGAGCCTGAAGTGATTCTTGCTTAATTTGGGAAGATTTAGGGACTTTTTATGTATAATAGAGATAGCTAATATAAAGCATTAGTATGGGCCTGATCCAACAAGAGCATAAAAAAACACCTCTATGCCCTGCATATCTAATGCACAGTTTTTGAGCTGACTTACTCAACATACTGTATTGTTGCTATGGTTACTCTACATTACATTGTCTCACACATGGCCTCTATATATATATGTATGAAGACCACTATATATTTACATCATAAGATTTCATACAGTTTTTCTTTTGGGATGCTCTACTTCATTGATTGAAAGATTTTTAATGTATATGTATAGTATTCAATAAAAAAATAAAAGCCTTTGCTTTCCTTCATTTGTATTCAAGAAACATCAGAAACTACAAATGCTATTGCCAATTCACTGGGTGAGTGTCCATATAAATATACATAGTAAAAATATATTTCTTTTAAACACTTGACCACAGGAAAAGAAAAAAAAAGATTGTAGAAGAAAAATGTTAATGTGCCTCTTTTACATCCATGTTGAAAGACTGGTTCATTCAATAAAATATTATGTTAAGGATGTGTTATCTCATTCTTGTTCACTTTTGTTCCCAGAAAGAGTTACCAGAAATGTGGGCTGCTGTACTGGATGTGTGATTGGGCGTGTTTGTGATTTTTAAATCTATTTTATTTCTAGACTCCTATCTAGTAGACTCGTGTTTACACTTAATTTTATAACACAAATAAGCCAGTTTTATGTTTTGGCTCTAAAAACCAAAATTAGAAGAAAAGCTTTAAAGATGTCTGGGAACAAGGTCCTAATAAAGTTCAGTCTAATCACTTTTCAAGAACATCATTTTAGTAACTTCAATCCCTTTTGTTTTCATTATTTATCATATTTTAGATAAATGCAAAGGGTGAGATAAAGATAACATCACAGTGATTCTCCATCCAAAGGGTAGCAGTTGGATACTTGAACTGAAATACTTTATTGGCTGTGGTAACAGGTCGGGCTTTGGCTGTATTGGTCTGTTTAGTGTCTATATAGTTAATTAACTGTTTTTGTCATAATTTAAAAGACAAAAGACTAATTCAGTTGCTGTTCTTGAAGTGAAAGAAAACTGGCTGTGTTGAATATATGGATGGGTGATTATCTCACAGTGCTGAAAGCCAGATGGGACCAGAAAGGCACAGGACAATATTTGTAAGCAATGCAGAGCTATCCTTTTGCACTAAGAGCTAAAGCAGGGATTTGCCTCTCCAGTAGGCAGTCATCCATCCCCTTTTATAGAGATTCTTTCTGTATGTATCCACATTTTTAAGATTTAATGTGAGTGTACAGAATTAGGTAGGAAACAGTATATAATTAGACTGTTCTTTAGATATGCAAATTCTAGTCATAGATTTAAAAGGACTCTGAATCATTTCCAACTTGCACTTACCTTTCAGTGCTACAGAAACATATTCGCAATCCGAGTTTAGGCAGGTCTTAGCTGCATGACCTTCTGTAGTAGTTATTGGTTTAAATAAAATAAAATAGTTTTCAGTACAATTTACAGAGCTAGTTTTATGCATTCTTTGGTTTACCACTACATTTACTGTGAACTTTCCAGTATGGCTTACTATCTGGTAGAAATATTAGTTAATGGAATAAAAACAGTGAAGGAATCAGTTTAAAAATCAGCAGTCTCACAGAGATTTGGATATCATCCTACTTAAAAATATCTTGAGTATAGATTCTTGAGAGATTTCTATTGGTGGCTAAAACTGCAGCCAATCAATTTCTCATTCTCAAAGTATTTCTCATACACCTTAAGTGCTCAAAAGGGAAGGGCAAGTATTTTCCATCCATCCCTATCTCTTTTCAAAGCTAGATTACCTCCACTGTGCCTTAAAAACCTCTGCAATCATTACAATGAAGAAATGGCAAGTAATAAGGCACATGAACCATGAAGAGTAGGATACTCAGCCTTTCCAGGGAGAATTTAAATTCCCAATTTGAGAAATTAGAATATGCTTGGAGGCCTAGAAATACTTTTAATAGGTTGTAGAGCAGTAACTGCAAAAAAATAACTGAATATTCTTATAAAGATAGTCACCACTTTCTGCTTAATCAAAATGGTTCATCTACCTTTTTTCCTGTATTTCATTGCCATCTGTGTCTGTAATATGAACATTCAAATAATGAAAAGGAAACAGGGTGACTAGATTTTGGGTTGTGCCAAATGAGGTGTTTTTTCCCATCTTTATTATGTGAAAAGAGATGTCACTCATCACTGTCTTGTTTTTCCAAGCTAAAAATGACTGTACTATCAAAACTATTGAGATTTACAGATGAAAAAAAAGAAATCATTATTACTTAAAAAGTAAATTTCTGTAGTATCTTTGTTGCAAATGGAAATATAAAGATATCATTGTTTTAAAGATAGGGTGATAGCCTCATATATATGGCATTCAAAATATGCTTATAATTTTTATTCTTTTAATTATGTTTCTGCACAATATTTAGCACTGCATATGGACTAGCTTGTGTGGGTTAAACATAGCCAATTCTAACATTATGAATACATGTTCATGTCTGCAGCCAAAAATCTAGCACAGTTTCTCCTTTTGAAACTAGCATTCAAAAGAGAAATCATTTAACAGATTTGTTTATCCATATCCAGGTGTATGTGAATATGTTAAGGAAGAATGACCAATGTTTGCTGTTGTAACACTGAAAGTAGTTTCAATTGTCCAAATATGTTGTATATGTTGACCTAATCCATCCCAAATATCATGCGTTACCTTATATGTCATTAAAACATCTATTAGGATCTGAGTGTTAGCATTTATTTGTCATAAATGTCCTGACATTTACTCCCCTAAGATTAAGTCTAATCAACCTTATGCCAAGGTTAAATACTTTTATACCTCTGAGTGACTATACCAGTGTCTCTGGCCATGTATATTACAGGGTGAAGTGAGGGCTTTTTGTCCCCAACTTTACTTCATAGTGGGCATCTGCTATTTCCAACCATTGTTTCCTGTAACACAACTGTGGCAAAGTCTGAAAGCACTTCTGAAATACTTTGGAGCTGCTGTGCAGTCTGGGCTCTTCTGTGCTTGGCTGTGGTCATCCTTGGTCAGCACAACTACAGAAACATGCTAACATGCTCAAGATTTTTTAGGAACTTGGGCTATGGGCATTCCTGAACATGCCCTTGAGCATTTCTGATGTACATAGTGGGAAATCCAGCCCTAGAAGTTGGCATGTATGCTCATCAAAAGATTGGTGGGCACCATATGTCTTAGTTCCCCTTCCACAATGCTGTATGATGAGGAAAGGGAAGGTAAGCAATACTTAGAATTGCAACAAAAATCACAGATGGGCCCTTTGTACTACTTTCACCTAAAATTGTGGATAAAACACTCTCTGGTTTATTTGCTTTATCTAAAAAGTGGTTTTGTTCAGGCTGAGAATCTGCAGTAGACAAGGACAACAGTGAGAGGAAGCAAAAGTGATAACCAAGGACATTCTGTCTATTATTGTATTATACTGAACTGTCAGGAAAAATTAAATCAAAAGGTTGTCTGGTCTCAGAGGAGAATCACACAGAACTTCAGCTAACATATATGCTATTCTGCTTTATTTTTTTACTTTAATCAACTCTTTTTTTCTGTGCTCTCAATTTTCACTGTTATTCAGGACTGACAAATGGGCAAACATGACAGATACAATTTCAAACGTTGAAAGGCAGGCTAAAATCTCTTCAGAATGTTTTTAGGCATCACATTTTATTCAACATTGGTTTAACTGCCTCATGACGTTCAACAAGGGCAAATACAAGGTACCATATATGAGTCAGGGCAATCCCAAGCACAAATAAAGGCTGGGCAGAGAAGAGATTGAGAGCACTCCTGAGAAGAAAGACCTGGGGATGTTGGAGAATGAGAAGCTTGTCACCACCTGTCAGTATGAGCTTGCATAGGAAGCCAACCATATTAAATCAAAAGTGTAGCCAGCATGTAGAGGAAAGTGATTCTGCCTCTCTAATCTGCTCTTGTGAGACCCCACCAGAAGTGCTGCATCCAATTCTGCGGCCCTCAGCATAAGAAAGACCTTGATTTCTTGGAGTAAGTCCAGAGGATGACCGAAAAGATGATAAGAGGACTAAAACACTTTTCCTGTGAGGACAGGCTGAGAAAGTTGGGGTAGCTTAGCCTGGAGAATAGAACACTCCAGGAAGACCTTATTGTAGCCTTCTAGTACCTAGTAGGTGCCTACAAGAAAGCTGGAGAGGGATTTTTGATAAGGGCATATGGTGATAGGACAAGGGGCAATGTCTTTTAAGTGAAAAAGATTAGACTTAGATCAGCTATAAGAAAGAAATTCTTTACTGTGAAGGTGGATAGACACTGGAATAGGTTGTGCAGCAAAGCTGTGGATTCTCCATTCCTGGAAGTGTTCAAGACCGGGTTGGACAGGACATTGAGCAGCCTGGTCTAATGGAGGGTGTCCTTACCCATGCCATGGAGGACTGGAACTAGATGACTTTTAAAGTCCCCTCCAACCCCAACAATTCCATGGTTCTGTGATGATTCTATGCTGTAACAACTAAACTATTGTCACAGTACAACTATCAGCTGAGGGCATGTTCCAGTGCAAAACGCTAGTGTGAGTTTTAAATGCTGCATTAATCCAGTAAAAAAAAGAAAATGTACCTTGGTTAGTGCTAGGCATTCAGAGAGTCTTTCAATAAAATATACCTAATAGACATAACTAAGTGCTATCAATCATTGCTGTAGAACTTTAAAAAGTCAAAATTTGATAAAGAGTAAATATATACATTTACTATCAATAAAGTGATATACAATTAAGTTTATTTAGGTTGAGTAGTGTCAGCAAAGGTGCCCTCTTCAAAGTCAGGAAATTTTGAATGGCTGTTTCAGGATGGAAGAGATAGCATTTAAAATGCACATTGGCTGCTTTCTGAGTTATATGCGACCCTTCTGTGTCTGAAATAGCATTGCTACATCTTCCAAGTGGTACCAGCCTCATTCTGTATTCTCAGTTATGTTGCAGTATTATTATGTACTTTGCTGATGTCCGATTGCAAACAACCATTGCTAATCGGCTTACTTGAGCTTCCATATATAACTTTTAAAGAGCTTATGAAGGTAACCCATTGAGATTAAGAAGGCATAAGGCCTGTTGTTTTCAGGTGCCTGACAGGGAGATGGAAATGAACCCACCTTCCCATACAGTGCAGCAAAAGTAGAGCAGCTTTCTATCAGTAATTCTGATTTATCTTTAGTGTGTCAGATTCAGCACTTTATCATCAAACTCACTGTCTTATCACTGCATAGCATTGTAACAGGGATAACCCAAAAACTGAGTTGCAAGAGGTTCAGAGGTCTAATATTTGGTTCAATATGTAGGGGTATGTTTTTCCCTGTAGTGATTTAAGGTTGTCCTTTACGCAGTTTAAAAAAGACTAGAGTATTTAGGAAACAAATGTGACATTAAAAAGATAATCAGTGTTTCCCTTAGAAACACAGTATGGGAATACTGAAGGTGAGTGAGGAGAAAACAAAAACCGTTTCTGAAAACCAGTTTCCACAACGATTATACAAATGGTGCAAATGAAACAGTGATTATATTTGAAATATTTCAGTAAATGCGTTTGACACTTTTCCCCCACTATAAAATCTTTTGGATTGCAGTGTAAGAAAACAACACCGAGATGATACAATTTTACTACATAAAACATGCAACATCCCTTTTTTGAAGTTATTATTGAGAAGACTGAAAATATTTATAAATTTAATAAAAAGGTAATATAAAAAATTATACTTAAATGACACTTGGTACAGTTTAGAACACATACACTTTTCTGAAAACAGACAAATTTCTCAGTGTCTTTATCTTATTCCAAATTGTGCATTTTCTCTGCACATGGGGTAGTAGTTAAGCTAGTATATTTACTGCATTCATTTTAATTTCTTTGGTGGCAACATATTTTCTCAGAAAAATGATTTATATATGCAAGTATGAGAATATATTTAGTACTTAATATAACATTGCTGGGCTTTGATCGTGTAAATATGTGTAATTATGTAGATGTCCATCTATAATATAATTAAGAAAAAATACTCATTCTCAAAAATTTTAAATTGGAGTATTTGGGCTTAAAGAAGGGCTGTTTTGTACAGCATTAAAATTTTTCAGCTCAATTTAAAAATATAAGCAATCCCCCCACTACACACACAGAGTTGTTTGGTAACACTAATATATTGCCACGTTGACTTCCTGTATTGTTTTTGTGTTTCTGGCTTGTATACATGTAGTCAGGCTAACTGGAATGCCAACCATGTCTGCACAAAGCTCAGACAAAACTCAGTTACCTTCTTCTTTGATGTCCTTCCTCTGTCTAACCAATTAACAGCAGAGTAAAACATAATTTTTCCTCCTACCCATGAGGCATATGAATGCATTGGAGTAGGTTACTTCTGTCTTTCCTGTCATCTCAAGTTTGAGGTGCAGACAGTGACATTCAGGTGTTCTGAAATGTTGCCAGAAATTTTGGTTTGAAAGGCCAAATGAACTGAATTACAGCTATGTTGAGAAAGTAGATGTAAAAAAGAGGTAAAAGGAATGAGTAATCTCCTTTCTAGCACACACATATGTGGTATAATGTCCACTGAATGTGTCCATCTGTCTATTCATCTTGTAGCACTGATTGGTGCAAAACTTCCAAGTTTAACATCTTTGCTGCAACAACTATAATAGTACCTGCATCATCCATTATGTGTCAACATGTGACATGTGCCAACAAGTGACATGTGTCTTGCCATGTTAAAAGGAAAGGAAATTGTTTTCTCCTTACATAAGGAAGTAATTTATGCTAACAAAGTTAAACTTTCTGAAGACAACTTAAGGAAACATAGATAGCATGATTGAAGTTTTAATTTCTGTGTATCTCCAGCTCATCAATGTATGTTGATTAAGCCTAAGGAGACAATAAAACATAGCTGCATGAAAGTAATGTTTGATGTCTGATTGTTTCTAAGATATCATGAAAGGAAGATTATTTTTTCTCTATGGATGTTTTTGTTGTTATGTAAATAATTGCCTTCCTCTTTATCTGATCAAATCCAATTACCTCAGATGTCATCATGCCCAAGAGCTTTTGGCTCTTTGTTTTTAAATATTTCTCTGTATTAAAACATTTTAACTCTTCAGCAAATGTCTCCTGTCTCCTCTACATTTAACAAATCTTGAAGTTTTGCTGCTGAATTAAAATCTTTAATACAAACCTTTTGAGTCTAAACGTGCTTTATTTCTGGTAGCTAAAGGAACTGTAGGTAAGAGATTTCTGTTCCCCTTTTTCTCTTATTGTATTATCCCCTAAAGTAGCTAGGTTTGTAGCCCCCACTGAGAATTCTTACCAATAAGGACAAGAGAAGCACAGACATCCAAATTTAATTTCCAGGAGTCACTGCAAATTTTTTAATGTTGTATTTTTAAAGAACTGACTGAAAAGTTTTTTTGATTTTGAACATTTTTTTTTCTCTCATTTCCCCTCTACTAAAAAGAACTCATCAGCTGATCAGCTGTATCCTGCTGATGGTGTCTAGAACTGTGGGCAAGACCCCAGAAAAGTCCTGTAGCTATACGAGGTGAAGGTAACTAATGTGGGAGCATCTAGGAAATAACCTCTCACATTAAACACTTTAGGCTTGGCAGGTTCTGTAACTATTTAGGCTGAAATTTTCCGTTCTGGCTAGTTGTGTCAGGACCATGACTTGAAAAAAGTCCGCCAAAATGGTTCAGCTGTTTACAGCAGCTAGGCTGCAAAAAAATGTGTTGCTTTTCAAAGCTGAATTGTAAGTGACCTTGAAACTTGGCAGAGGAGTGGCATTTGTGTCGTGAATGTTTCTTTTGCTATCCTGTGACAATCCAAGCAAATTTAGCCAAGTTGAAAAAGCACATATGTTCAGTAGATACTTACCAGAAGTTCACTACTGTTACCTCTAAAAAAAAGTCACTGAGCATGTTTTCATATCTTACAGTTCCTATTGCTGTCCAGATGATGAGATGCTCTGCTTAAAAACATCAAAAAATGCTTCATTCAGGTCAGAGCTGCAAGGGTGAAACTAATCACACCTGCTGTTATCTGCTTTGAGCAAAGACTGGCTAGGAACTCAAATGGGAGCAAGAGAATTTATCTTTCAACTGCTTTGTCCCTGTCCCAGTGCCTTTTCTCCTCTGCCTCCACAATGCAGCTAAGAAAGCCAGCAAGCTCAGGTACATAACATTTAAGCAGCCAGAGAGCTGCAATTGTAATAGGAGTTTGGGAAAGGTTTCCCTGGATATGGAGCAATTGAGAGAGAAGCTGGGGAGAGGGAGCAAGTGAACTGAATTAAATTGAATGAAGAATTATGGGACTCAGAAGTATACAGTTGCAGAGTAGGTGGAAATCAAAAAGGATATAAAAAAAAGAGAAGGTTACTTTAAATAATGTGTAATAATGATATCTGACATAGAAAGCTGCAGCCCCATGACATTTTTCTCCAGAAACTGGTTGCTTTTGGTGCAATGTTTCCTCTAAGTCTTCCCTGCTTTTGCTGTAAAGTTAAACTATATAGCTAGGATTTTCCATTTCTCTTAAATAGGGTTTTGGTTTCTTTGAAGAAATGGTGCGTTTCAATCCCTTTCAGCCTCTCAGTATCTGAGGAGTTATTAACTTAGTTTACTTTTTCTCTGCCTTTCAAAATCTGACATGGATTTGTCCCACATCTCCCAGAGGCTTCTGTGCGCAATTAGCCATTGGATTCACTGAGTAATTACTTCATTTTTCATGTAAAATATGCTTGATTTATTGTATACTTGGGAGTGGAAGGCAGAGACAGGTCAACAACAGTTAGAGGAGATTAGCAGTGAGATTCTCTGCTCCTGTGGTAGCAGTCAATCCCTGGGGAAGCTGGCTGCGTGGAAGCAGTGCCACTCAAGTCTTGGCAGTGGTGCACCATTTGACTTTGCCACTCCTTGGTGGAATTAATGTGAGTGACTGCCAGGCAGATTTTAATCCCTACCTAGCTACAGACACCAGCAGATTGTGGAAATGGTGGAGGTGTTTAAAGAATGTGCTTGTAAAAAAAAAGCAGATGCCTTTTTCTCAATTGGAGATGTGATCTGTCTTAGAAACTATCTGCCAGGCAGAGTAATTTCACTTGTACTGGCGGAAAAATGCAGACTGTCGTATCTTTTCAGACAGGTGTTATTTGCACTCACTGTTCTGGGTTAATGGCTTTTTAAATAGTGGTTTCAAAATAGTTATGCTGTAAAAATTATATGGAATAATGTGACTTTTTTTTTCCATGAAAAACAAAAAGCATGGAGAGACTTCTTTATGAAGAAACATGAGCTGCTGAAGATGTATCTATATCTATCTATCTATATATGGTAGATTCTGATTAATATAATGAAAATAACTATGTAAAGAACACTCAAAAAATTTCAGTCATTATGGAACTCACCATATTTACTGTATTTTTATATCAAATGTATGAGTGCTGGCAGTGATTATTCCTTTTTTTGTCATCAGTTCTTTTATTTTTAAATCTTTCTAAGAAGAAGAGAATTATAAAGAAAATTTAATGACACTTTTGAAGATGAAGTTATTTAACCACAGACACAATTTACCAACAAGTAATTACAACCAGTCCTTGGGAAATGTTATTGGAATTAATTTTATTAAAAGATAATGAAGAATTTTATGCACAGAAATATGAAAAAAAGAGATTGGTGAATGCCTACTACTGTTGTACAGGAGATCAAATAAGTGACTAAAATAGTTCTGTTAAGCCTTAAAATTATTGTATGTTGAATGATCCTTCTCTGCTAAGCTTGTGCTGTCAAGTCTGTTTCTCAGTATTGCTTTTATAAAAAACTAGTCAGAAATATTAGCTTATGGCGGTAAATACATATGGGCTTTTTAAAGATAATGAAGATAGCTTTTAATAGGAAATTTTTTTGTTTATCCTACTTTGGAACACACCTAATTTTTTTTACTTTTCTTCTACCAACTTAGTAATTCTAATCAATGTCATGATATAAATAGGTCATTGCACTCAGAAGGCTTTTTGCAATCCCATGATATTCATGATACACAAAAAGTTTGGTGTGTACATATAAACTCAATATTTCACAAAAGCTCCATTTAAGCATTAAGAAGTGAGAAATATATATGTACTGATTATAAAAATGCAGTAAGATGATACGATTTTAAAATAGGGAATAGTTCAACACTGTGTATTTCAGTCTTTAACTGGCTTATACTCCAACAAGGAAGGGCAACTTCCTCTCCTAAGGATCATTCCCACATCCTCTCCTTAAGAAATAACCAGTAATTACAGCATTTGTGTAAGAGAATGACCAACTAAATCTCTCACCAACACCTACTTACAGTACTCTGGGAGTGATTACAAATTGTACAGGATTCATAGAATTACACAACAAAGCTTCAAGTAATCACATATTTTCTCAAAGGTAGCCAGTTCTGTGAAGGAGTTTTGTCAAGAAGGCTTTATTGAGGTGGGTGTCTGTGCTGGCATGTAGACTTGAAGCAGTCCTGTCTTGGACTGAGTAAATTCAATGCATATCTAAAGTCAAATAAGTGTATCTGGCATTTTCAGTACATTTTTTTTTTTTACCTCGGTTTTGGTTGCTTTTCTCTAGTAATATTTTACAGAATTTTTTCATTTAAGGATTTTTTATAATTGTCCGTGTTTATATTTTTTCCCAACAAATGACGAAGTTAAAGCTCCTTTTTTAATTCTTCTTCCCTTTATTCTAACTTCAAACTTTTAAAAAAAAAAAGGAAAAAAAAATAGACCCCTAAAACCAGATTCCATAAATTTCTGTGACATAAAGCATGAAACATATAAGATTGCTAAGTACTGTCAGTGAAAGTCTATGAGTATAATTTCTGGTATGCTGATGGAGTTTGACTGTCTGATTTATGTGCAGCAAATCCAGACAAGTGATTAAAGTGCAAATGTACCCTTTCCTTCTAATCTTATAACTTTTCAAATTTTCCTGTGCAGTAGAACAGAAAGACAAGAACTTAATTCCTGTGGTAGTCGTGAAAAAAACAGCAAAAAGTTTTAAAACTCCAAATTGTGAATCATGTATAGAGCAACTTGAATGGTTATTGTCAATGTAAGATTTGAAGAAAGTCCATCGGGGAAAACAAAAGTCCTTTAAAATAATTCTAAAAGTCAGCACTCTTCAATATTTGTGACTATGTGGTATCAAAGTTACTAGTACCATGACTTTCCCATCTGATTATAGTAGGCATAATCCATGGTGCCATCCAAGCAATGTAATTCCCTTTTTAAAATGCCACTTTTTCCTCATGTTTTTGCTTTCATTCGTGAAATCTAAGGTATTGCTTTACTGATATGGAAAGAAGAGAGAAAGGGATAAAAAATTTCAAATAATTGTTGGCCTAATCTTTTTTGTCAGCTTTAAGCCAACTTTTCTGGAGGTAGTCTCTCTTCAAATCTATTCTTTACCTTAGCCAGGATGTCTTAAAATTGATGCCAATTTTTTGGCTGATATTCTGATTTTGCCCAGTTTGGTATGATACAGAAATCATTTAACTGCCTACATTCTCTGTTTTATATAAAAAAACCTGAATAACATATTAGCTGATATAATTACTAACAGCAAATGTATACATCAGAGACGGTACTGGGTATTTGTAACTAATAAACAGGTTTTGTATTAGGCCAGTTTCAGACTATATGTTTCTAAGGTTCCCTATTTAGTAATTGATAAGATGAATTTAGCTTTAGCTACTCAGTCTTTTCTTGTAACATTTTTCAGAAATAAGAAGTAAATCAAAATAATCTCATATAAATAAAAATCTCTTTTTTATAAGGGAATTAAGAAACAAAGAAAAACAAAATCAAAACACACACCCTTCTCTCATTTCTTTAGAGGTTAGTTGTCTTTCATGTTTACCATTTCCCCAGTTATATTGTTTGTTTTTATTTCCCCTTTACTTCACTAGAGATCAGTGCAGTTTTGGGGAAAAGTGAGATGCAGAGTATATGTTTCCTCTACTTTGTGATCTTTGGCCAGCTTTCTGATGGGTAACTGTTTATCCAGTATTGGTGCACATTGGAGAGGCACCAGAGAACACCCAATTATATTGATTGCAAGGGTGTAGTCATGTCAGAGGCCTGATCTTAATCACGCTCTATTCCTTCATGATAAAACTAGTCAGGCTATATTATTGCTACAGTACCTGAAATTTGAGTAGCCAGCCAAATATCTTCTAATTCACCTTTTTCCATCATCAGTACAATGTCTGCTGCAGGATAACTGAAGAGATGAATCTAAGATTTTTTTCTTTCCTTTGTATTTTCTCAGATTGCTTTCTCTGTAGCTGCTGCTTGTTTCAATTGTGTTTATGCTTAAAATTTGTGTTTCCACTTTTCTCAAGCTATTTGCAATTATCTTGAGCTGGTAAGGATGCTGTGACCTTTCTTTTACACAAAATTTCAGGGGCTAAACTTTGGACAAGGAAGAGAGAGCAAGATCCATTCAGTGTCTTACCAGCTTTAATTTTTTTTTTTTTTTTTTTTTTTTTTTTCATTTCTCAGTACAGGTTCCTAAGTGCTAGAGTCTAATGATTTTAAACTTGGATTTTATTCAGTACATCTTACTGCAGACATTTTGCTCAATGTGGGAAGTTATTCAACTACTTATAGGACCCAAGAGTTAAAATATTGCTATTGCCTGATGATTAGTGCATCTACCCAGGAGATAAATATGCAACTTTCTGTTTCTCTTTCCATTAATTTTTAATTGTTTATGCAGAGTAAATTGACAGCACCTCCCAGAAATGTTACTAGTATATTCTTTTGAAAAAAAAAAACAAAACAAGCAGAGTCACATCTGTTCAGGCAAACAAGAAGCTAAACCTGGGTTCTGTATTTTCTTTCAAGAATGAGCAGTTTCTAACCCTTTTCCTCCTTTTGTCAGTTTTGGAAATGCTGTGATTTATGACTTAGTTTAATCTGTTTTTCTTAAAGGTTTCCCATATAAACACTTAATATAACATGTTTTTAACATTTCATATCAAAGAATATTAACTGTATTGCATGTGTCACTAACACATACATCAACATACATTGCCTGATTTAGTTTTTTCTTTATTTTCTTTTTAACATATTCTGAATTTTATAATCCTGTGTAAAATATCAGCGTATCTACAATTACTAGTGTAATAATTGTTTCAAGGTAAAAAATTTGCCAGCTTTTTTTCAGGTTGATTACTCATTTTCAGCATCAATTTAGAAGATTAATTTCTGCAATGCTTTTTGTATAGATCAGTTTTAATTTACTAAATATAGCTTTTTGTACCTTTTCTCTAACTGATGTCAAATTGATTAGACACTAATGCCCTATCATGTCACTAGACTGTTTTCATCTGAGAAACAGAGGTAAGAGAGTCACTGAGAGCCCTCAGAGATTTCCAGCTGAAATGAGTTAACATTTGAAAACACTACTAAACTGTCCCTACTTTCTATCCACTCTGCTCAATCATAAGAACTGTTAACCTTTGATTAACCTTTGTGTTAAATATATATTTTCAAATTCCTTAAAAGCTCCCATGAGAACAGAAGGCTAAATTTCAGCCGATGTTCACAAAGTGTCTAATTTTCGGGCAAATAATTTAATTTTCAACAATCAGACTATAAATGTTAGGAAAAAACTAAGCTCATGGGCCATAAACATTCTGGTTAGCTGTGTGTAAGAATATAGCTAATTAAGCCTGTGAATATTAAGTGCATTCATTAAAATATGATTCAGCATTAGCTGAATGGTGTTACTTTACAAAGGAAAGTAAATGTAGGCTCTGAGCAAGCTTCTCAGCAGTGCAGGCAAATTGAACTTTGCCTCCTCTGAGTAAAGTGACATATAATTTATTTGGTCTTTACTGCAAGTGACATTGCAATTACATTTTGAAGGTGATGTTCTAGTCTGTCAGGATAAAGTGTATTTCAACCAGTGCATTTAACCAGTAATTTACATTCCTACATAAATTCCTCATTTATTTTTTTATTACCAAGTCCTTCCTTCTTTATTCTTACCACTTACTTCATCCTTCCTTTTTTTGACAAGTTTCCTTTAGTTTTAATCTAGGGCTATTCTGATATACTTTGAAAGGCTTTGGTTATTTTATTTGCCTCTCCTTTCTCTCTTTTTATTTTTCTTGTTGACTTGTCTCTCTAGCTATTCCATAAAAATTCCTAGTATTATGCCTTATGCTTCATCTCTTCAAATTAATCTGTTCTGACATATTCTTCTAATCTCTTCTTAACTCACTTGTTTGCTCAGTCTTTTTTTGTCCTTTCCTTTAGCAGTGTCCCTGGTTCTTTTTTTTTTTTTTTATCCTTGTGTGTCTCATCTGTGACTTCTCTGGAGACTTGTGGCTGATCTGCCCTTCAGAGCTGACCATTTGTAGATAGAGATGATGAATGGGACAGAAGGCTGGCAAGGAAGTGCCAATTAGAGAAGCACAGCACTTGCTGCTCTTGTGGAAACTACAATGGGACGGCAAGGTAGTTAGAGTAGTGAGTGAATAAATGTCTTGAGCTTTCAATCATGGCATATGAGAGAAACAGACTACATTTCTGAAAATTCACTGTAATGCTGGGACCAATCTTGTAAATGGTATATTCTTGACATGTTTGAATACCCAATCACTCAGAGTAAATAAGCACCAACAAATAATGAAAATCAAAATACAAACTATAATCTGTGTGTGAGAAAAGGGCATACTTGGTTCTAAAGGAAATTAATAACCATTGTACAACATTGGTGCTTATTAAAGTCTGAATCTCTATCATAGACAATTCTCTTTTTTCATTTTCCATTCCTTTTCATTTATTTGAATATAAAACAGTAATTTCTCTAACACAATGGTGAAAAAATTATGTGAACATAAGGTTTTTAAGAACAAGAACTTACTTTTGTCTGTCTCCTTATTTATGACTCATATTTCTTTTTTATATAACTAAATAGTGATGGATAAATAAATTGCTTTCATTAAAATTTGATGGGAAAACTTAAACTACCAGTAATAAACATTTCATGTGGTGAGCTATATGAAAATATCTTCATGAAAATTTGTAGTGGTCTTTCCAGCATGTGGTGTTTTCCAAGAAAACACTCAAAGACTACGTAATGCAGAGAGGTATTTTTTTCATCCTTGTTTAGCATTTACGTACTGAAACCACACACATACAGAAACTGTACATGAAGCTAGATGCGCAGGAGATTCTGATACATACAAAATCAAGGTATCGAGGTACCAGATACAGTCTCTTGTCTTATCTTTCTATCTTTGGTGATGACTGCAGGCAAGTCTTAGCTCATTTTTTTTTCTTCCATTATATATATATATATATTTGTATGTATTGTATATATATATATATATATATAAATAAAAGTAGGTGAGTTTGGTAGAGAAACTCTTAAGGTGGTATATCTCTTTGGTCTAGAAGAAATGGGAATATTTCTGCACAACTGTATTCCTAACTGATAACTCCTGACAGGAAACTGAACACAGACATAAAGTTGGTGTATCACAAGAATGCTGATAGGATGAGCACAGACATAGTATTAGAGCAGAGTGGTCCATTACCCAATTTGGGTGAGTAACATATGTCCCAGTTTAAATTAAATGTCTTGAGATTTTAGTATGTTTCTAGTAATGATGGACATTCTAGTGGGGTTATTTAGCTTACAATACCTATCACACCCAGATTGTGACTAATTTCACTGAGATTTCATCTCTTTAGCTTGACTTTAATAATAACAGCAGTTTTAAATAAAATATATCTATCTTATAAATGTATGTATCCTTTAAAAAGTCATTGTAAATAACTTTTAGGTGACTATATGGAAATTATCAGATGTTGGTCATAAATGATTTTTCCAGATAGGAGAAATGCAAGACTTTTGAAGGTTCCTGTATTTTGTATAATGATTAGCACATTGTCAATACTAAGTAGGTTAAATCAGTTCATGTATTTTCCACTGTCTAAGAAGTGCCTCCTCTTATCTGTTTCACAAGGCTGAAGAGTGTATTTTTAAATAACAGCTGAACTCCACAATAGATATCATATTTCATCTAACCACCATCACCTGGTTGACCTGCGATAGCTGTATTGCAATTTTCACAGGTTTTTTTTTTGTTGTTGGTGGTTTTTTGTTTGTTTGTTTTGTTTTTTTTTTTCCATTTAATAGAAAGCCTTTTATTGGAAGCTTCTTTAGATACACTACTTTAAACCCCTCTACTATCTAGCATCAAAATAACCAGTATGACTGTGGTAATTTTTTAAATGAATTTGCCAAACCCTATTACATTCTTAATCTTATTTACTCTGATTCATTCTATTTTAATTAATCTCAGTAAGTTTAGAACCTTAGGAGATTTAAATCTGCAAAATTATCTTGTGTTTTTTCTCTTCACCCAAAACAAGTGACAGGTGAAAACCTAGTTCGATGGTATGTATGTTTCATTCCTGCATTCATACATGAATAATAAACTGCGAGTAGAAAAATGAGGCAAATTCACACAAGAAGGAAATTACCCATCAAATTAATGTGTTCTGAAAGTTTTCTTAGGCACTAGCTTTTGCATGTCTGTTCTCTTTGACAGTCTCTGAGGTGTCTTTGAATTCCTGCTTCATTCCTACTGTTTAGCTTGAAATTAAGGGAAGAGGAAGGGGAAAAAGAGGTTAGCTAGGAAATTAGAAGAGAAATGTGTAAGAAATTGGTTTCTGTTAGTTCTGCCATCTATCCAAAAGTGATGATGCTCTTCTCCTAAATCACCTTTACTTATGCTATTCTAAAAACTACCTTGGTACTTATAATATGTAACTACTGTTGAATGCTTGTACACATGTGCCCCTAATACATAAACCAATCAATATGGTTCACTGTATCAGTGCTACACTGAGAAAGTGAACTGATAGAGCGGGAGAGGTGCAGAGTTCTAGAGACTGCATAGAGACAACCAAGGTGATATTTCCTGAGCTGCATCAAAGACCTCCAATAACTCTCCTTCACCTTGTTCACATTGTATTTGCCTCGTCAGTTGTCAAAAACTGAGCTCAGTATGAAAATGGTGTGTCAGATGTCATGAGCCTCACAGGTCTAATACTTCTGCTCCAGTTCCAAAATGGGATTGTATAGTTTCTAGAAATGACAGGAAACTTCTGTTTATAGCCTGGTGCAGAAGCAGAAAACCTCATCATGGTCCATTTACTTTCCAATTGTTCAGGAAAATAAAAGCTGAAAAATGTGAAGAAAATGCTAAAGAAGCAATTTGTTACTCTGCTAATAATGTTCTACAACACACAAAGCCAAATACTGCATTTCATCTCTGTGAGTGTAACTCAAATTTAGACTTGTAAAGGGTGTGAGTGAGAAAGATTTAAACATAGGCCTTGGTTTAATTTAGAACTGATTGCTCATTAATCTTTGGAATAGTTATCCAAACTGTCTTCCAACTGCAGGGGAGGCAATTGGCTGCTATCATCAAACCCTGGTGTGCAGTATTCAGTTCTTCTCTGGCACAATATTTAGCCTTTTGTTCAATGTTTACATACAAAAAATTATAGAGAAAATATTGCTTAATGAGCTAGTATAGCTCGATCAAAGGAGTTAGGCATTCAGTGTCTGCAAGTCAGTAGCCTGTGTGAACCCACTCGAGTTGTTAGATGTAAAGCATAATTATTTCACACTTTTGATTTGGTGAGGCAGAAACCTCGGACACCATGGAAACTGAAGGGCTGCTTGAGCTGCTAATTCAAAACCATGAATAAGATGTACCAAGTCTAGATTTAATTGTGAATTATTACTTTGTCCCTCTCTGAACCACAATTTGATTTTTCTTTTCAGTGGGATAAAGGAGTAACTCTTTGTACCTATGGACTGAAAGATTCAGTGGGATGTTTAGGTCTTTTTTTGCTTTTGGCTTTTTCTGATGAGGAGCTCTGATGTCTCCTTACCACTAAGCAGGCAATGAAGTGGCAAGAGTCATTTCCAATCAGAACACATATGATATGTTTTCTTGGGCAGGAGTGAACCTTTCCTTTTAGCTTATTTAAAAAGACAGGCTATTTGGTGATCTGTATAATTCTTTCTGTGTTGACTGAGGTTCTTCTTTAGTTTGATTGACAAAAACGGAATATTTTTGAATGTCACAGAAGTGTTAAATTATGTAATGTTGATCACATTAGAAACCAGGCAATGAACTGCCCATCTGAGAGCAGACTTGCTAATTGAGCAGTTCCACTGGTGACCTTGCTCAATATCACTTATTTTAGAATAAAATTATAATGGAAGAGCCCAGCTTCATGAGCCTTTACTTTCTGACTCAGCAGAGAAATAAAGTACAGCAGAAAAATAATAGCATATTGTGTTGAATAACAATTATTTTTAGATTGTATCTGCAGATGAATGAACAGCTCTGCACATGTGTGAAAATGTCAGTATAAAACTGTTAATGAACTATCAATTAGGATGGTATTTATTTCTGAGATATATATGCATTTACATGTTAGTATTATGACTAGAAAACAGCATACTAGCAAAACCTAAATAAAGAATGCACAATAATTTCAGGACTGCTGGCCTCCAAGAAATGTCAAGGAGTCCAAGGACAAGGACTTTTCATGTTATGTAGTTTTTTATATCCCTTTTCTGGCAGGAAAGGACAAATTGAGTAATAGGAAACTCATGCCAGTCAAAAACATTTTATTTAGTGTAATCCCTTGTCAGGCTAATGTAGAAGCATATATCTTATTTTAATGGGACTGCCACTGATCTGTCAAATAAAAAAGAGTATGTTGTGTAGCTTAAACGTGTTAGTATTTCTGTCTTAAAAAGACATCCAAATGCAAACCATTGCTGCTGTCTAAAGCCATCTTACCAAAATATCTGACAATGGCTAGAGAAATTAAAACAGGTGGTCTACCATGAAATCAAGTCAGAATTAAGAGCATTTTATCTGTTTTGAATTTTATTATTGCAGTAAAAAGAATTAAAGGAAGAGATATTCTATAAGGATATAAAACAGAATAATCATCACATATACTTTCAATATATGTATGGAATTTTAATTAATATTACATTATCATAGATCTGTGAATTCCGTAAAGAGATATTATATGGCATTAGTTGTCTGTCTTATTTGGAATATAAGACATAGTGTTTTGAGAAATAAATAACACATTTGGGTTTCACTGGTGAAATATTTAATCAGTTTTTTCTGCCAATTCTGCAAATTCAAAATTTTCCTTTTGAAAATAGTCAAAGGTCATTCTCTGTTCTTTGGTGATAAAGAGTTTTAGTAAAATTGTGTGTCTGTATGAAGCATACATTCTGTACCACAGTCATGCAAGTATTTTTATATAATTATGTATATTTATGTTCATAGTAAATAGTATGATAAGCACTATATAGTATAGTATGTACTGTATAGCATATATACTATTATATGTATAGTCTCATATAGGATGAAACACATCTGTTGCCCATGGAAAAGTTGAAATTTCTGTAATGTTTGTTTTACTGATAGCCAAGAGCTTCTGTCTAAAAACTCATTCCCATCATAATTGGAATATTCTATGGGAAATACATAACATTTAATCTGGTGAAGGGGTTTCATGTTGCAGTTTCTTCCCTCAGATTTCTGGCTCTGAAGGAAGGTGTTGAGTTTAGGAGTGAGAGGAAAATCTGGCTGCCTAGGCCTCTTTTTTCAGATCAAGAGGCTCAAAAACTGGCTGTTGAGCACTTTATAGATGGTAGAAATAAACAAGCTCTTATCTCATATGTCTCACTCCAAAGAGTCTCCTATTATTTTCAAGTTTAATATGCTCCTACCATATTTAAATTCTTATAATTTAATTCTGATAATCTGAGTAGCAAGCCCCAGTTCAGAAAATAAAATACTGAGATATCTGTATTATGTTCTAAAACCTTCTATCAGACAAGTTAGATTATTTTCTGTTCCACTCTGTACTATTCCCAAAACATTACGCTTTTATAGTTTTATCCATGGCTGACAGAGAAAATGCATGAAGCCATATTTATGGGTGTTATAAAACATATGAAAATATGCTAAGCCCTCATTTTAAAGTACTGTAACTCTAACACCCCAGAGCTGTAATGGGAATAGTGGGATAACCTTTAGAGTTCACATATTTGAGTGCATCTCCTGTACTGTGAACACTGGAAAATGACACCAAATGGATTATTTCAGTCTGCAGGTAAATCCGCATGATCAGTATTAAATATAAGGATCCTTGTGCAATTACTCATTTTGAATTAAAATTTAATTATTTTTAATTCTTTTTCATGGTTTCAGACATTCCTAAAGTAGTAGTATGGAGTTCTTTTCTTCCTTTTTTTTTTTTTTTTTTTTGCTTTGTTAGGGTTTTTTTTCCTGTTTTTTTTTTTTTTTGGGGGGAGGGGTGTTTGTTTGTTTGTTTGTTTTTGTCTTTAATCTCATTACTGAACAGCCATTTACAGGGCCTTCCCAAACAGGACAAAAACAAAGTATATCTGTCAAAACTCTTTTTGAATATGAAATTAGAATAATTGACATGGAAAAGGTGGTGGGTTAAAGGCTTTAATGTGGTAATTTAAGTGTATAAAGCCTCCTTGTGCTTAGGGAGAGAAAAAGTAATGACTTTAATCTATTAAATAGTTACTCATGGTTTTTTTTTTAAATAATGGAATATTGCTTATCAGAAGTGATTTTTTGAGACCAATGCTTTCTGCTATCTCACGTCCCAAGCACCCATTCTATGGAGTTATTCTCATGAATCTTTCTCGCTGTCAAACATCATAACTTGACAAAATAATTTCATACTTCAATTTATAATCAGAGCTTCAACTCATTGCTTGGCTTCTGACTGCATCTTCATGAGACTGACTGAGACAGTGATCCCTGCTCTTCTTATGTGCTGCTGCTTAGATGGAATATTTCATTGTTAATCCCACTTGATAGGATAACTCTCAGTGTTAACAAAGACAGTGTTGAATGGAGATCAGTGTCAAGCATCATTTCAGAGTAATGATTACAGGGAAGACAGCTCTACTACTCTTCTCTGTGGGTAGCAGTTCTCTACAGCACTCAACATTTCATTATTTCTACAAACAAACAATATATAATAGATAGAAGTGATTTTAATCTTAACTACAAATTTAATTCTAACTTGGATTAATACCCAAATATTGGCAAATAGAAATAAGTGAAAATGCAAATAATAATAAAGATATTCTTCAGATATCACAAAAGACCTGGCACAGCAGTAATGCTATCATGTTATCTTAATAGAAGGGTTAAGCCGAGGAACATTTCATAAAACATAAAATCAACAATAGTAATGTAGACTAATCTCAACTTGAATGTAGAATAATCTAAAGTAGAAATTGCAAATGAAATATGGCCTCTGGTATTAACTAAATAGCACAGACAGTGTTTCTGTTTTTTCATTAATATCTTAAGCAATATAATTTGGAACAGCAGCTGAACATACCACTTTGGGAATTATCAATAGTTTTAATCATAGCAGATAAATAAGTCCCTCAGCTTTGCCTCAGGGTCCATTATTTTCCTAAGCAGTAAAAAGCTGCTGATGTAAATGCCTCTGTCTCAGGTCTTCCTACTTAATTGTAACCACTACATACCATATGTATTCTACTGTCTCCAGCTAGGTGTTATTAATAGAGAAGCTCTGCATTTATTATCTACTGAATTGCACTTCTTCGGGGAAATATAAATTAAATTGAATTATTATATACTTCCTTAGGTTAATAATAAATGAGAAAGAGAAATTTAATCTTTTTTTTGATACACTAATTCCTTGTAAAACAGGGGGATTCAAATCACATTAGGATGACATATAAAGAATTCTCATAATATTAAAAATATATTTTCTTAACCTTAACAAGGATTGGTTAATTTCTTTTAAAACCATCCTATTTTGCCATATATTACATTCATCTTAGCAAAAATAGCCCCATAGAATAGAGGAATAAGAAATTATAAATTATATAGTCCACTAGATACTCCTGATTAACCAAGAAACCTTAAAAAACCCAAAAACCTCTCACCACCACAACAACAAAATCCCTAAATAAGAAATAAACACTAACCCAAAACAAACAAATAAAAAAACTCAACAAAATCCCATAACCAACCAACTAACCAACACAACCCACAAACAAACAAACAATGACCAACACCCCAAAAAGGAGCATAAAATGTCTATTTGTTTAAGCACATTATTCTGGGTTTGGATTGGTGCTGTTGTATTGATACACAAAATATTTTCACAACAGAATAGTTGTCTTGTGAGATTAGATGTCTGTTGTCTCTGTATTGGAAAGGGATGGACCGTATCTTTGCCTAGATCTTGCATTCTAAAGTCTCTTCTTCATTTTAAGAAGGACTCAAATGTATTTTTTTTTTTAGTGTGAAGTGCTGAAATATTTATTGCCAGCAAGTCTTATGAACCAATCAATTTGCACAGAACTTTGGAAGACTTGCCTAGAGTAGGAATTTGCTCTATACTGTGAATTCTGAGGAGTATGTACTCATACTAATCTAAAGGATGACTCTTCCACAATTCATAGGATTATGACGTAGAAGCAATCCTTCAGCTATAGGGCTGGCTAGACCATCAGTAAACTTGTAATGTGCATGTTTATGAAATGCTTATGAAGGCCTTTCCTCTAAAACCTTTACTCAAAATGAATTGAATTTGCTGCAGATATATAGTGGTATATATGCCTTGCAATAATGGAAGCATTTCAATCATTACATATATATGTGTGTGTGTATGTGTGTGTGTGTGTGCATGTGTGTGTGTATATATATATATATATATGTATATATATATATATATCTGTGTGTGTATATGTAATGTATTGTTTGGCTATATTTCACATTCATTCTATGTATATACGCCTACAATCCCAAGTGCTTTTATGTGATAGATAGATAGATAGATAGATAGACAGCTAAATAGATAGACAGCTAAATAGCTATCTAGATAAAAAATCATTCTTCTTTTGGGTTAACCCTGATAGTCAGGAATGGGAACCACATGAGGCTCAGAAAGGCCATATGCACGTTCTTCCACCTGATACTGGGCAACCCTTAGTATGAACAGAGGCTGTGGAATGGAGAGATTGAGAACTGCCCTTACAAGAAGGACTTGGGGGTGCTAGTGTATGAAAAGTTACATACAGATCATACATATATGATCTGGAAATGTGTGCTTTTGGCCCAGAAACCAAACAGATCCATGATTGAATAGGAAAAAAAAATGACTTGAGCAAGTGGTAAAATAAACCTATTTCAAGTATTTCATCTTAACATTTACTTTGATAGCTCAAGATGAACAATGTTTTATGAAGTGGGGACAGGACCCCGAGGATTGTTCAGTGTGGAAGATGAATTCTTAATAAATAATAGTTTCCTACCAGAACATTTATTTTTCTTATGTTTTCCACCACTTACTAAGTGATAGAATGCTGAAAGTCAAAGAATTTTTCTACTAAGTCATATTGTCTGCTTATATCTGAACTGTTCATTTTGCAGTGTAGTATCTCAAACACTTTTACAAAGTTAATAGCAGTATCTGCCTGAGGCAACATGCTCAGAAGCCTTCTACATGGACTTTAGAAGTGGGATTACCTCCAAGGAGCATTTCAGCAGTTCAAATTGCAGATTTCACACATGCTGGCAGCAAGACTCTGCTGAGTGTTCTAAACATAGGAGCAAGGTGCTCTGGAGTTGACATCACCAGGTTAGGGTGAGGTTTGCTTAAGTCAGGTTTGCTGCATTATTCTCAAGTCTTTTCAGGAGATTTTGTCCCTTCTTGCCTGTGAACCACTCCTGCAGTTTTTTCTCTTCACATTTTGAGCTAATTGTATTGCTTCAGTCAAAGGCAATAATTTCATTTGTGTTAACACAGAAAAAAAATCTTTGTTCAATATAGCATCCACAACATGGTATTTCTCATTGCACTCAAGTGCTGTAGCTCTTACTTCATAGAGGATGGTACATAGTTCAGCCAACATGATCCCAGCTCACAGCCATGTTATTTTAGAAAGCGTACTTTGATCAGAATGGATCTGTTCTTGCATTTTTGCCCTCTGTGCACTGTCTGAATCTATTGTTAAAGATTCATCTCAGCTAGCAGTGTAGATGCATCCAAAGCATTTATAGCCTTCTGTAAGAGCAAAACTGAATAAATGATCATGATCCATCTTGTATTAATATAGAAACTTTTCTAATTTGAGTAAAAATCAAGCCCAGGTTTTGTTTACAAATTGGTGCAGATGCAATTGACTAAGGTAGATATTGTTGTCTTGAAATGCTTCTTAAAGTTGTCATATTTGTGCGATACTGTTTTAGTTCTACAGATAGAAACTATGATTGGGTTTTTTCCTTTCAATAGGTTTTTGTGCCTTAGATATATGTTAGCTTTTGGTTTTGTTTTTGTTTTGGGCTTTTAGTTTGCTTTGGAGATTTTTGGTTTTTTGTTTGGTTTGTGGGTTTGTTGTTTGCTTGTTTTATTTATTTGTTTTTTAACTGGGAGATAATTATTTTGTTAATGAGGGAGCAGATTAGATGCTTGCTAAAAACAATGAAATTTTGAATGTTGTTGTCCTGTCAGGCTGTGTGAGTGCAAAAGGTACAGAAGCACAGTGGGGCATCAGATCCAGGAGATGACGGCTAAAAATGTGGTTTTTATTAGTAGATGTTTAATGCCATATTCATCTTTCTATTTTTTTCTTTTTATAAATTAGTCTTGAAAGACAGAACAATAGGCTCATATTTTGCTAGTGGGTTTTTTTCCAAACTACGGAAATGTCTAAATTGTAAAGTAATGCATTGAAACTTGTTGATGGAATTAAAACTATGTCATTCCATTAATAGAGGTCTCTTGTTTTGCTTAAAGATATATAGCAACAAAAGCCAATTAGGCAGTTATAGCCTGTTATGTAGTGCATACAGCTGGTAGAGAAAGTATCCTCTACCACCAGCTTCTTAAAATTAAATCTACAGTTTGTTAATGTAAGTCCATGTAAGATTATGTACTTTTATTTCATTATAGAGCTTTGAGATAAACTTTTTTCTTTGAACTTTGTGGGAGGGGAGGTAAAAAACCTGACTTCCACAATTTCAAGGACAAAGCAAAGCATGGTCTATTCATTTTCAGGATCTTTTTAAGCGAAAGAGGATCATATCATTTGTATGCTGACATCCTTCCTATTGTTTTCATTAAAGAAAGAAGAGTGAGAGTCTGAGAAATCTTGAGCAGCCCCTGATAAGAAATCTTTAAAAGATGACCCCAACCTGTGGAGGATGATTTATGAAATCATGGTTTTCATTATTAGAGTTAGTGCTGACTCTGTTGTTTTTGATTGATATGCCTGGAGCTTATAGGCTTCATTTTTTCTCTTAAGCAAAGAGCAAGGGCATTGGAATTTTACTGGAGAACAAAGTTATGTTAAAGACATCCAGGTACCAAAACAGGTATCACTAAAGATGAAAGGGTGACAGAGAAAAATCAGTCATGCTTTTAAAGTTGCTATGTAACATATATAAAGCTTAAGATTTTAACAAAACCTTAGGGACAACAATACTGGAAAAAAGAGAGTGATTTACTTTTTATATACAATTACTGATGTAAGATATTCCAGGTAATTTGATTCCCTTCTTCATATCTGTCACTAAAATCGAAAAGATAATAAAAAGTCCCCTTAAAATTCCCTCCCCCACAAAAGAAACTGAAAATGCAAAAACTGCAAGAAAACATTGCAGTTATATGTACTATATTGGCATCTGTGTGGTGCCTAAATTGACAACACAGGGCATATCTCTGCTATTGAGGTTACAAAAAGATATGACTGCTCTTGAAAACACTTAAGATGTCTAAACTGAGCTGACAGCAAAATATATGCTACATTAAGATGTAGTTTACATTTCATAAATAGTTCACCCATCCTGTTGTCAATGTCCAGGTTAATGTCAGTGTAATTTGTTTCTCATTATTAAAAGTCCAAATTTTTAAAATAATATTTCTCTTTCAAAAACAAAGCAAAACAAAAAAAAGTCCTATAATTTTGTCTTGTGTCAAACTCAAACTAGAGAGGGAGATGGTTACTTTGTTTGGAGAACTAAGGAAAAAAATTGTTAATGTATTTTTATGAAATGAAATTTTTGAGAGTGCAGCATATTTATGGAAAGCAAGGTAAGAACGTGTTCTACAGTAATATTTTCTTTAGTTGTTATTACAATCTTGTTTGCTGAGGGTTCTTGTGCAAGTTATGGAGGAACATAATACTCCAAGAGAAGAATGACATTGCAACTCACCTGTCAGGGTCCAAAATCACAGAATCATAGGGTCATAGGGTTAGAAGGGACCTTAAAGATTACCTAGTTCCAACATCCTTGCCCTAGGCACAGGCAACTTCCACTAGACCAGGCTACTTCTAGCCAGGTATTTTGTTGTCTTGTGATACTTAGTTTTACAAGTAATGATAAGTTATGGCACCTAATGCTGGACATCATGCAGCTGAGGTAAAGGAGGTATTGGAGTTTCCATTCTCATCTATCTGCAGTAAAAAAAATCCACTTACTGCAGAAGCCACTGGAAATTACTGGAAAGCACGGTGGAAGCTAGATGTAGAATGAAACTACTACTACCACAGCCAGGACATGTTACCACAAATCCATTTACCTGCACTTTCTGTGAGCTACAAACAAACAGCTGGTTACAGATAGGTTGACTTTCCCATGTCTGTAAAACCTCATCTTCTTGATCTTATGGCTGAGTCTTAAGGAAGCCTTATTGCACCAGTAAGAGTTAAAGTGCATATGACCACCTAAAAATAAAAGGAGATGAGGGAGGTGTGGAGACATGAAGAACAGAAAAGAGGTTCTTTTTGTGAGAGGTTTACTTATACCATTTATTGCATATGTATGAATATTATAACTATTATAACAGCTTTCAGACACCAAAGCATTAATAATTCTGTTATTAAATTGTGTTGTGTAATATTAGCTTAATGGTGTAACTCAAAACCTAATAAGCAACAATCTGAGCTACAGATTTTGAGGAAAACACTTAAGACATTAGCTGCACTCTGCACTGCACACAATCATAGCGTCACTTGCCTTATTAATAAAGTTCAATACAAATACAAGAATCCTGGTGTATTTTTAGCACATGCAAACTTTTATACTTTTGAGAGATTTATGTTTTGTCAAATTGGTATGAGCAAATTTCTGCTCTGAAATGCCACTGATAGTAATTAAAGTATTTCAGAAATTTCTTTGTAGAACTGTCTCTTTTTAGCATAGATTCTAAATAGTGCCCATAATTGCAGTGCTAAGCATAGTACTAAACAGTCATTATGTAGAGGTGTGTAAGTGAGGAATTGGTGAACTTCAAGAAGGTGAAGATATGTTCTTGACACTTCAATTAAGCATCAGGAATTTTCTTAAATCATTAAAATACTGACATGCACCATTCTTTAATGCCTATTTGGGCTTTATTGGTTCATTTCTTAAAAATAAAGATGTATTTTTTGTTCAATTCTGTTTACATGCATGAATTTTCTTTTGACAAAGTACACAATTCAATCAGGTTTTATAATCTTTTCAGTGTGACTTTTATTGAAGCAAGCTATACTGAACTGTATTCAATATTGAAGAGTACAAATTTCAACTTTCTTTTAACCTGCAGTCTTTTAAATGAGTAAGAGTTTTAGGGATCATAAAAGGTAGCTTGATTGATATTTAGCTTCTAATATAAAATTGTCTCTGGGCTGGAAGATCACAGAATCAGAGAGTGGTTGGGTTGTCTGGAGATTATCTAGTCCAACTTCCCTCCAAGTTACACAGAATTGTGTCCAGGCTGGTTTTGAGTATCTCCTGAGAAAATGATTCCACAGCTGTGTCTGTGCTCTGTCACCCTCCCAGTACAGAAGTTTTTTCCTCATATTTGGGTGGAATTTCTAGTGATAAAGTTTGTGCTGGTTCCTTTTTCTGTCACTGGGTGCCACTCTGAGGTGTTTGGCCCTCCTACATTCCTTTTAAAGTGATTGAGTAAGCAATATTACTAATTTTTAAACAAAATATCTCAAACCACATTCCTTCTAACTTGAGTCACAGCCTACACATTTGTGATCTAGTAGCAGTTTATATGAAAGAATTTAGACAGACCCACATGTAAGATATCTTTTTTTTTTTGTCACAGAACAATCTGTTTAGGAAGAAGATTTTTTATTAGCGGGGTTTAGGAAATCTGGATGCTTCATTAATCCACATCTATTGCTTTTTTGCAAGACGCTGACTCTGGCTTGTATTGTCATTAGGCATGTTCATTCCACTACATTTCAAGAAAGGGAAAGCCTTGTTCTTCCCACTCAAATCACAGCTTTGGACAGTCCTAGTAGAAAAATGTGAATTTAGATATATGTCAGGTTTTTGGGTTTTTTTTAAGGACACTTTTGAATTCATACATTATTTATTTTAATGTTAAAAGAATTACAAATAAATTTACATAACACAAGCAGTTCCTTATTCAGAGAGTCAGTATGACTCTGCACTAAGGACAAGGAATTACCATTTGATAAAAAACTTTGTTTGTTACTTTTAGTCCTTTAAAAAAAACCCATCATAATACTGGTTTCAATAGCTTAACTGATTTCAGTGATGTTCTTTTTCTTAAGATAAAGCAGTGGCATTTTTTGTACAAACAAAGGAGATTCCACTTCTTTGCCATTAGTTTTCTATTTGTTACTTCAGAAAATTGCATTATATATTAGGCTCTGTGTTTCATACACCCTGGGATTGATTGATCTATATTAGGGTAGATTTCCTAGATACAGATGTCAGCCATGGAAGAAGACATACTCAAGATTTCATATTTCTATGAAATAAAAGGAATTATGCACCTTAACTCTTCAAATTTGCTAGATAAGTACTTAAAACATCCCTGTTCTTTGATATTCCACATTGATTGTAAAGGAGACTGTCATGACTACTTCACACTTACATGTGTAACTTTTAAGAGATCTAAAGTTAAGTGAGGTGATTCTCTCTTTAAGTTGTAAATTATCACTTTAAACTAATAACAGTTTTGTAGCACATGTGAGAAAGCAGGGAATCCATATGTTCATGAATTTCATTTTCAATTTACAGATTTGTAAAATAGCAGCAACATGTATTAATTTTCCCTTATAGAAAAATAATTATCAATTTATTCTAAGCATGAATTGTACTAAGAGATAAAATGCAACAATTCTATTGATAAAAACCTCAAAGTAAAATGACCCCCTTTTTTTTCCTATTTTTTGCAAAGGACTTTTCAAAACCTTCAAAATTTAGTTTAGGTTTGTTGTACATATGATAAAGATATGCTTATTATGTAAAACATTAATAATTGTTTATAATAGTTAGGTACCACCTTTCTTCACCACTGTGTTTGAACAGAGTGTCATTTCTGGGGCTTCTAAAGGACTGAAAATGGAAGATGATTCCATGAATTGAAAAAAGTGTGTCCTTTCAAAATGATTATTTATGAAATTTAGAAACCCTGAATCACTTTATCTTTTGTGAAATCCTTTTCTAACATTTTTTCCCCTCTTCTTGCATGGTAAAGTTCAATCCTGTGCTGAATCTCTCTGAAACAACTGGAGGCAAATTATAAGTAGTGACATGGTAAAAAAGTTTTTTTTTTCCAAATACCTATCTTTAGATACTTTAGGCTTATACCCAGAATGACAGAATGAATTTTTTTTGGCGTGTGAAATGGACACATGATAGCTAGATGTTTCTGGTTTTATTATTTCACATTGGAGATGAAAACTCTGTTTGGAATTCAGGTACATGTACAGTTTAAGAGAATGTACTAATAATTTAGGGACAAAGCTTAAGCCATTACTCAGGGACAGTTCATGATGCCAAGGGATAAATAATTCAATCACATTACTGGTACTTGTATCATCTTCAAAAAGTTTCCCTTTCTCTTAAGTATGAATTTTGATCCTTGAGGAACAACAAGCAATTTCTTTGTTCCTGTTATGCATATAAATTTACTGGGGGGATTGGGAGTGGGAGGGGGGGGAAGGGGGAAGGAGGGGGAAGTATCTCTAATGACAAATAAGTATTGCATTCTCTGCCTTGACAGCATTGACTAAAATTTCTTTCCCAGAATTAATTCCTGGAATATTATAGCTTTTGTATGTATTTCTAGTAAACATAATTAAACAATAATTATTTCTAGCTGTGCTGTTCATCAAAAAGAAGCAGAGATAAAACATGTTTTCTGCAATTAGTAATTTGAGTTGATCCTTTCATAATTTGGTTCTGACACCTGCTCAGACAGAAACCAAATTTAATCTAGAAGTAATTTTCCTGCACAGTACTTTGTACTGGGAGAGAAAGCATGAGGCCAAGACTGTCTTTCATGCAGATGAGAAGCCTCGGGAGAGACATACATCATTCAAAGAAGATAAGCATGGGTGTCAGAGATTTAAACAAATGAGCCTGTCTGAAATTTTAAAATCTTGTAAAAGCAGAAGTTGTGTTCACAATGTGGATCAAAGACAAAGCAGAACATTAATTTAATAGGAGCTGGAAATTTCTGTAAAGATGGGAATGAAATCTAGAAGAAAAGTCTAGCTGACTGTGTTGTCTCATTGGCTTGAACTTCTACATGCAAATAAAATGCCATGTAATCATACTTAGTCCATCATTAAAAAATGAAATCAAATTCCATTATAAAGGAAAAGTTGACCCAAAGACTCCTAGACTACATTTCAGTACTTTACATCTCTCATGGCCAAAATCATAAATTAGAAAACAAAGGTTAGAATTTGTGCTTGAATAAATGATATTTGCTGGTGTGTACATGACATTTTTTTTTTTAATTGAAAGCTGGAGTTTTACTCCAGAGCTTAAGGGGGCCAGGCATAACTAACAGCATCAACTGTCCATTATAGGCAGTGGTTGTCATTCCAGTACCAGCCTTATCCTTGAATACTTGTCCTGTATTTTGCCTATTTTTCCAAAATTATGTTTTCAATTTCTGCTGTTTTCATAATGGCAATTATTTTATACTCCACCTCAACCATTACACATCATCTGTAGTAGAGTAAGGAGGAACACTGCAAAATATGTCCAGAAGTGTCTTTGCACAAAATCATCTTACACAAAGAGAAACTCTGTACTAATAAATTTTAAAAGGGAAAGCCCTTCTGCACATAGAGTTGGGTATTTGAGATGTTTGAAATTTCTAGAAAAATGTGTGAATATATAAGCATATATACTTGCTTTTATTGTCACATATATTTTTTAAAAAAATTTGATTCTATAAAACTTGTATTTGCTTACTATTATTTTGACTAAGTGATGGTAGTATCTAAAGAAGGGAAAATATTAAATATTGTCATATATTTCTCAGTGCCTTTTGACAGCAGTCACGGAATAACAGCCATGAACTAAATGTTTTCCCAAAATCTTCTGCCTCTCCTCTGTTCTGCTGCCTGGGTAACATGAGCCTTTGTGGAACTTAGAGCTTACAAAGTCTCTTGATGACTTTGCCTGTATTGATTCCTGCAATATCTGCCTCAGTCTTTGCTTTGTGAATATATATGGCTTTGGGACACTCCTGAAATATAATGTATATCTGAATAGAATTTATTGAATAGAATTATTGTATATCTGAATAGAATTTATTTATTTATTTGGTCATTTAAAATTACCAAATTCATGCTATATTCCCAGTATTAGAGCATGAACAGTGAGACTAGAACAACAAAATTCTAAATAAAATAGTGTTTTTTTTTTCAATTGAGCTCTGTAAAGGAACCAATTTTCAAGTCTGTGAGCCATTTTCAATTAATTTGTCAAAAAAAAATTGCTTTGTGAGGAAGAATCCTTTGCTTCTATGTTCTGAATCGGTGAATTTTACCACTTTTGGTATTCGGAGGAAATCTTATCTAGTGACGACTGTAGTATTTCATCTTTATTTGCTGAGACAGTTTTGGTTTCAGAGTGAGTAAACCCTCAAGTGCATCTGTAAATTGGAAGCTAAGTCTCAAGGTGTTACATCCATTTAAAGATTTAACTGGGCTTTTGTCATTACTGTAATTGCTTACCTTAATTTCAAAGGCTGCTACCTGTAGAAATGCTCACCAATGTAAAAAAAGTTCAGATGGTTCAAACTTAACTCTTTCACCACTTACTGTTATTTGATCTGAACAGCTCTGTGTTGAAGAGTTCAGCCTGGATGGTCAGTGTACTAAAATTAAACCAGGTTAGGAAGTAGCTTACCTAACTTTAATAATTAAAACCGCGCTGCAAAGAAGGGAAAAAATATCTGTGTACAGAACTTACAGATAAATAATTTTTGACTATCCAGCCCTGATAAATAGACTTCCTGAATTTTTAAAAATAAAAAAAAAAAAAAAACCCTTCTGTGCCTTAAGTACTTTTTGCCTTGAGGAATTTCAGTCAGTTTGAACCTGAAATGCAGTCCAAGGATAAATATTTAATTTCACTTTCCTTATAAGTGAAGTCGAATCACTTCTTCAAGTCTGTGGGTGACAGTTTCAAATTTCATCTCAGGCAGGCAACCATCAGAGAATAACATTACAGCAGAACAAAAAGTTGATGTCTCAGTAATGATATTTTAATATTACAGAGCAGTAGTAAAGAGATCTGCACTCCCTTGTGAATGCTTCTGTTGACTTAGTAATCAATATCATCATAACAAGCAGCATATGTAAAATCATACCAAGAGCCAGTGCTTGAGGATAATGGAGAAATGCATTCCTGGGTTTGCAGTTTATGACTTGTTCACTATAAATGATTCAGAGCAGTACTGTTTCCACATGCAAGCCAGATATGAGCACTGAATGCTCATGATCCACTCTTGGGACTTTCATATTTGTGGTCAGAATTACTCACATTTATCTCAGTCCCAAGGAAGTTTCCTTGGGGTATCTCATTGCCTCTTCTAGGACTAGGTCAACCAGAACATGGTTGACCAATTTCTGAAATTAGCATAGTGGAACCTCCTAGGTAAGCAATTGTCATCACTTTCACCTTCTTAGGCAGAACCTTCAGTAAACGTGTCTGCATCCATGACTGAGAAAGAGGTTGGTGCAAAGAAAAGGGACCTGTCACTCTGGTCCAAAAAAAAAACCAAAAAAAAAAAGAAATTACGATAAATTACATGGAGTTGAAACAGCAAGAATATAATCATAGGATCATAGAATCATAGAGTGGTTTGGTTTGGAAGGGACTTTAAATGCAATGACAGATGAGCCCAGGGACATCATCATGATCAGGCGGCATAAGGCCCCTTCATCCTGCCCTTGAATGTTTCCAGGATGGGACATGTGCCACCATTCTGGATAGCCTGTGCCAGTGTTTCACCACCCTCATTGTAAAAAATTTCTTCCTTACTTCCAGTCTGAATCTATGTTCTTTTAGTTTAAACACATCATCCCTTGTCCGACAGCAGCAGTCTCCACAAAAAAAGTCTGTCCCCATCTTTCTTTCTCATAAATCCCTTTCTAATACTGAACGACTGCTATGAGGTCTCCCCAGAGCTTTCTTTTCCCCAGGCTGAACTACCCCAGCTCTCTCAGCCTGTCTTCATAGGAGAGGTACCCCAGCTCTCTGATCATCTTCATGGCCCTCATCTAGACCTGATCCAACAAATGCAAATCTTTCTTGTGCTGAGGACACCAGAACTGGATTCAGCACTCCAGGTGAGGTCTCACCAGAGCAGAGCAGAGCAGAGGGGCAGAATCCCCTCCCTTGCCCTGCTGGCCACGCTATTTTGGATGCAGCCCAGGATACAGTATGTTTTCTTGGCTGCAAATGAACATTGCTGGGTCACGTCCCGCTTTTCATCCACCGACATCCCCAAGTCTTTCTCTGCAGAGCTGCTCTCAAACCATTCAATGCTGAGCCAGTATTTCTGATTGGAATAGCCCTTACCAAAGTATCACACCTTGCACTTGGCCTTGTGGAACCTCATGAAGTTCCCACAGGCCTGCTTCTCAGGGTTGTCCAAGTTCTTCTGGATGAAATCCTATCCCTCGGGCATGTCAACTGCACCACACAGCTCGGTGTCATTCTGCAAACTTGCTGAGGGTACAATCAATCTTGCTGCCTATGTCATTGATGAAGACATTAAACTCTACTTGTGCCAGTACAGACCCCTGAGGGACACCACAAGTCACAGTAATTTTAACACTGTGCTTGGTTTTGCGATGTTCCATTGTAATATAATAGAAATAAGAGATATAACTGAGTCCTGATGGTGCAATATCACCACATAAATCTGCCACTGACAAGTAGTTATGGTAAAATAATTATATAGTCTTTTAGTTATTCAGCTGCTATGTTGCAGTGTGCTTTGAAGAGTCACAAAATTGCATTAATAATTATTATTTGCATTTAATAAAATCGCAATGAGCTATTATAATGAGTTGTTAAAAAAAGTATTTCTGTCTAAAACAATGAAAACTAAATAAATTATAATTTTAAAATTTATTTAGAAGTGCACCTTAAATAGTCTCAGATTTTCACTTCCTGCCTGCTTAGCTTCATTTGGTTTCATAAATGGTATCTTCTCTGTATACAGTTGTTTGCATCTGTGTGGGGGGAGTAAGTTTACGTGCAATATTCTTTAATATTTTTCAGGGGCTAGTTTGCTCAGTTTTCTAATTATATGAATGAAGGGAAGTAAAATGTGCTAGTTTTTTTCAACTTTTTCAATTAGGTTGAATCCTGTAGCTTACTGAGATCAGTGAATATCCTTTTATATTTCAAAACTAAATATGAAATGCTTTGCTGGATATGGTCCTAATCACTTGGCAGAGTCTCAGTAGTCATAAACACAGAACATTGAAATTAGTATTGGGTATCAATGAGAAAAAACAACCCAAAACCAAGCGTCCCTCCCTCATCCCCTAATAATGGTTCTTGAGATTTTAAAACAATTTAAAAATAATTTTCTGTTTTAACATAAATCTGTAAAATAATAATTTTGAGAACATTTCTAATGCATGGAGTAAAGAATGTTTGTTGGCTCATCCACTGATTAGATGGTTTCCTAATTAACGTACCAAATGTACATGACTGTCAATACAATAGATCTTGCATGTTTCACACAAACGGAAAATGTGTGTTACCCAAAAGGGAAATGGAGCAGAAATGAAATACTAGTGTTAATTTTAATACATTTTAACAAACTTAGGAGATGGCAGACTTCAGTCTATAACACTCTTTTTAGATTTCAAAAGATACTTTAACAGAGCATTAATTTAAACTCTAGCATAAAGGTGAATACATAAGTAAATCTAGAGAAGATTTAAAATATTATCATTTATGTGATTTATAATTCTTTTTCTTTTTATATTTCTTACCAAATCAAATTGGTCAATTTTGTACTTAAAAAAGTCAGTTTTCCTCATTATAAATTTATTGAGCTCATGCTCTGTCTTACCACTTTGAAGGGTAAGTGCCTAAATAAAAATTGTTTTTGACAAAAGGATGAAGGAAGATAGAGGCTTCTTGATGTGGTAATAATTAATCAGTCACCAAAGGGTAAATACTATTTGTACTGAATTGAATGTATTACAATATTGGTAATATATCCTTGAAACATATCTTAAGGACATTGATAAAATTTGATAAAATTTAAGTTCAGAATTAATTAATAAAGAAGATAATTATTTAGGCCTTTGATCTTCAGTATGTTTCTACATATGTTCTTCTACCAAGATGTAATAAGAAGAAAACCTTCAGAAACCTTTTTGCTCTCTGGAAATTTATAATAATATTGTCATTTACTGTGACTGTGCTGTTCAACCTGGAAATTCATAATCGAGTCTCCTTTGCCTGCAGATGAAAAAGCATATGCTATTAGGTCTTTTTAATTTCTGCCTTTTGTTTTAGTATATCACTTTATTTATTTTTCTTTCCTAGTCAAATATCTGTTACTTTTCCACACATTGGGTAAATATTTTCAACAGCATAGAAATCTGTTGCCATTTCCTCCTTATAAGTTTTATTGGATTGCTGGGAAATGGTTGTTTGAGCTTTTGTCATGAATTATTTGAGAATCAAATCCAGATTGTTTGTCAGACAAAAATCGAATATTTCAGAGGCTGTGAGTTTGTAGGTGACAGGTGAAGTACTGTATATGATTTTTTTTTTAATTTAATATTTGTAATAGTCTATCTTCTTAAGACCCTTTACTGATAGGATACTGTTTTGCTCCACTAATGCAATACATTTATGTTGGCTTAGAAACTGAAATTTCTGAACATTTTTCAAAACCAAATTGATAGTTCAAATATTCAGGTATTGATCATTAACTCATCCCTTAAAACTATTAATGTAATTCTTGCTGATTTCATTTGAAGAATATTGACCACAATTCTTGTTTTGATTCATACTTTTGCACAAAAAAGGACATACCAATATGAAATAGGCAAATATCTTGAATAGATTAAGAAAAAAATAAAATAAAGAAAAAAAGCAGAAAGAATAATCCTTTGTAATGGGAGTATTACCAGAAAACACAATTTTATTCCTATCTAGTCTCTTTAGTGCAATTTTATTTTCCCACCCAGTAAATGGGATAGCTACATATTAGATGTTTGCATTATGTCAACATATATATGTCTATCTCAGCTGTAACTGTTTTGTTTTTTTACCAAATCCCTATGTACACCCACGATTACCTTGAATACTTTACTCTAGAAAGTACTGCTATCTAATAAGATTTTAGAAAAAATACTTTGATCTTTAAATAAGGTTACTCTGTTTTCCTCATAGTGCAGAAGTCTATAGCATATGACTGTCAGTACTCAGGATATGTCTTGAGACATGCTAAATTACATTTTTATTTTTCTCCAAGCAAGTAAAAAAAGTGCATTTCCTCATTAAATCTGGAAGCAAGAAAAATCAGGACCAAATTATACTAAATAGTGTTCTTAAGTTTGCATAAAAATTGTTGAAAACAAATAATTTTATAAAATCTTAGGTAATGATTCTGGAGACTGAATCTTCTGAAGAAGAATCTCTGCCCATGCTTTGTATTAATTTAAGAATTTTAGCTATAGTCTGATATCAGTAACAATATAGAACACAAGCAAAATAAATATTCAGTAGATTTACATTTTTCATATGGAATGTCACTTATTTCTCATGAGAATGAGAAAGCTCTATATCTGCTTTGCAAAGATGTAGATTTTGACTGTAAAACATCTATAAACAAACTCATAACAGCTTCAAACCCAGTTTTGGTTTCATTAAAGACAGTTCAAAGTAGCTAGTCCAGTCCTGTAGTTGCCTTGAGGTTTTGCATTTCTCTGAGTACCCAGACTTACTAAGACCCCCAAAACAAGCATTGCTGTGTCTGTAGTAAGTGGGTTTTGCTTTATGGCTGGTCAGTTATATTAGGAACAGCAAGGGAAATGAAAATCTGTTATGCACCATGGGAGGCAGACAGCTCGTTTCCATAATCTCTTGACCTCCCAGTCTGATCTTGTGTTTTCAGCCTTTTCAGAGCAATTTATGTTTTCAAGGCATTTGCATAGATGCTCTCCTGCAGAGCAGCTATCCCTAGTTTCTGATCTGGATGTGTTCTGCTAGTTTGAGCACTAAACATTTTAAAATGTCTGAATTCTGACGAGCAACTGGTGACATTATGATAGAAAGTATATTTTTAAAGCTATTAAGTACTTACTGCATATATATTCTATATTTCACTTATCACTTGACAGCAGAGTAATTGCAAAATGAACATTTAGATTGGATTGAGGACACCAAGCTGCAACAGCTGTGGGTGTGAAGAAATACTTGGTTGTACATGCTTTGCAGTATGTCAAAGTAAATAAATAAATAAAGTTTGCTATGCTGACAGAATGCACAAAGTACCATTTGTAGTCTCTTGATAAATCTTCATAACTGAGCTTTTACAACATTTTCTATACAAGAGGTTAATTTCTGAATCTTGGGTGAGTGAAATTGCCTTTTGGAGTGATTTAGAATATGTACAATTCATTTACTATGGAGTAGGTTGGATAATATTTGTATCCCTATATTGCTAAATTCAGTTTCAAAGATTGGTGTTGGTTATATAATTTACTTAAGCACAAGCCTCAATATTCTGCTGGATTAGCAGCACACATATTTATCAGTTATATTTTATTATATTCTATAATAGGATTTTCACAAATATTTACAAATAATATTTGCTCAATTTAATAGCTATTCTGGATACCTGTTAGTTATATAGCCAGTTTTATTTCCAGAAACCTTGGTCAGGAAATGTTGCTGGGACTGTGCCAAAAAAAAAATTGTGAACAATCCTTTGAGTTTCCCAGAAAACAAAACTCAAAAATCTCTATGAACAGTCAGTCCCAAGCTTGTTTTTAGCTTGCATATTAAGTTTTGAACAAAAATATTTTAAATTGAAGTATATTGAAATTACTGTAACCAAAACATAGGTGTACAGTTTAAGTATTTCTTACCTTAATTTCAATTTTCTTGTTTTGCCTAATTTAGTGTTAGACATAAACTCAAAATCTATTGTTTCTTCTAATTTTGGGGTCTGACTAATTAAGCTCCTTCTAATAACAAGGGCTATTTGCCTCATTAATGTAATTTCATTGCTATACTCTGTTATTATATTCAGTACTAGGCTGTTTTTCAGCAATTGCTATAGAGTCATGCTAATTTGTACGGTTTCACTGCCCTAATATTCCACTGAGATACTACTTTAATTAAAACATGACCTTATTGTTCATAACTAAATGTGAAGCATAACCTTTTATCCTCAAGGAGTGTCATCAAAGGTTGCATCTTAGTTCTGAATCAGATCAATGGCTGTCATGCAGGGTGAAGCTCTTATCGTCTGTGAATGGCACCTGATGGTAATTTATAACAGTACCTGCCAACTCATCGATCTTTAGAGGCACACTGCAGTCATTGTCAGCCTGCTTTAGATGCTTTTATTTAGCACTGCGCAGTCGTCCCTCCCCAGTGATAGTCAGGAGGCAATTCATAAAATCAGGGTGAATTACCGTGTTTATATGTGTCTTAGCATGAAAGGCAGTAAGAGATTCTCTGAAGGCTGAAATAAGTTTGTATATGCTGTACCACCAAATTATTTTGTTATTGTACCTGGAGGGGAGACTTTTGTTTTAAAAGGTGAGCAGTTCTGCTTCAGAGTTAGGGGACTGTGAAGCAAAGCTGAATAGTTGCACCTATCTTGGAGAAAGAGTGAACAGAACAGCCTGAAATAAAAATAGATAGCCTCCAGTCAGTATAAAAACTAATTACCATGACAATTGAATATACTGTAAGAAAAATAGTTAACAAAATAACAAAATGCAGTGGGTGCTGGACTATAAGGATGTTAAGTAAGCATCTTTTCCTATAATAAAGATACTTTTACAAGAGTTAAAGGCTCTTGATTGGAACCCCCTACATTGTCCATAAAGGATATTGGTATCTGCATCACTGTTCACAGTCCACTCCCCATCTGGTTCTGTAAGACAAAGCATCCTTATACAAAGTGTCCTTCTATCCTGACCTGCATTCAGTTCTTCAGTCTCCTGTTCTGCGCTTAACCTTGGCATTTGATAGACACTATTGGGGTGGAAGGGATAAGGGTGATGGAGGAGGAAGGGCTACACAGAAAAATACAGAAGCCATTGTAAGAGAGTTACTGGATTTAGATAACAATTGTGATTTTGTCCTTATTGAGTTGGATACCCTTAGAGGGAATTATTCTGGTTTTCTTTTCTGTCAAAACCAATCTAAAACCAAAAAATACCTTTCTTGAGCTAACAGTGTTTAAAAAAAAAGTCATTTCATGAAATAATTTTGTTTGCTTGTTTTGCTCATTATTTAGTACCAATTGATTACTCTCATAACATTTCATAGGGCTAGGTCTAATCAAAAGGTCAACTGACAATTACTGTTACTCTCTGGTACTGTTTAACTCAGATGGCAGAACACATGCAGCTATGGAGGCAAGCATTTCAGTAACCTTTATGCAGCTCTGAAGGTATTCTAATGTTTTTTTCCATTACTCATCATTTCTGTGAGGACTATGTAGAATAAGGCAGCATTTTGCTTTTTCTGTAGCATAATGAAATAATATTATGGAAACTTCAGATCTATAAATAAAGGTAATAAAGTTTTACTATTAAAGAAATCTTAGTATGATTAGAAGGCTTAGCAAATTGCATGCTGTAGAATACCTAAGGTGTCTTTAAATTGACTGAAACTACAAAAAGAAACACACACACAACAAAAAAAAAAAAAAAATTACGAATTAAATTCATTTTTTCTAAAAATCCATGAAGTTTGCAGTCAGGGTTCAGAAATCATGATAAAAGAAGCATTTCATTACAAATTAATAAAATAGTAATAAATAAAGTCTATCCATTTCAGAAAAAGGAAAGCAATCCAGTTCAAAGCGGTCAGTTTTATCACATGCATTGTGCCAGCTATGCAAGAAACTATCAGAGTGTCTTTTTCCCTTCTGCATCTATTTTTTTACAAGTTCAATCATTGCCATTTAATTTCTTACATAGCCTCCTACTGTTACAAAGCATGCAATTGTATTAGTATAGAATCACTCCCCAAGGAAAAAAAAGGCAAATGGAAACAAAACCAAAGCCCTACATCGATAAACATTGATAAAAAGATAAATTATGGTTTTAGTATTTTCATTTGACATCTTACTGATGCTTTGTTGAATTCCTTTTGCAAAACTAAAAAACAAAAAAAGTTAATTCTCCTCTGAGAATGATCTGTGGATTAGTGTTGCCCACCACAACATTAAACTTTTGTTCTTGCCTTTCCTTAGTTTGATTTTAATCTCCAAAACATAGCTCACCTGGAATGTTTCATATTTTTAATTGAATCTGTTTGATACTAGTCTTCCAGTTAAGAAAGAAACAAATTTTAGTTCCTTCAAGACAGAAGGTTTTCTAAATCTAAACAGTATGTCATTTTGACGCTGTACTTCAGATCAGAAAAGAAAAATAGTAATGAAGCATCCTCCTGTCCTAAAAACTGACTTTTAAACCTCTGTGCCAAGTTCTTGATTTTTTTTTTTTACTGAATTATGAAATGTACCTACTTTTAAGTGAAATATATACATAAATTTCTTCACTTGGTGGCCTTGAATGATTGAGCTTTAATTTTGAAAGTGAAGGTGCCCTATTCTAACATTCACCTTGGGTTCTGTACTTGATTCGAGTTCTTGAGAGTGCTACAGTAAAATAGTCAAGTGGTTTCATAAATATCTACTAAAGTAAGCTTAGTTTCCAGTCCATCAGGATTTACAGCTCCTGTTCAGCAGAGGTGCTACCAAGCCAGTCTGTCTGTACCAGCACAGGGGGCTCTGCCACTGCACACGCACATCTGTGACTTTGTCGTTTTTCAGTTCCCAGCCACTTGTAGAATGAATGGGCATTCCCATTCTTCCAGCCTGCAGAAATCCTTCTTGATGATAGTCATGTCCTCCAACATATTGATTACTCCCCTCAGTTTGGTGTCATCCAGAAACTTGCTGAGAATACATATCATACTTGTTTGGGCTCTGTCTTGTTTACCTTTTACAGATATAATTAGGTCATAGGCTTACAGAGTGGGTCAGGTTGGAGGGGATGTTAATGATCATTTAGTTTCAGTCTTGCCTGCCATGGATGTGGTCACGTTCCACTAGATCACGTTGCTCAAAGCCCCATCCAACATGGTCTTGAACACTTACAGAGATGGGGCATCCACAACTTCTCTCAGCAGCCTGTTCCAGTGCCTTATCACTCTTAAAGTGAAGAATTTTTTGTAATATCTAGTCTAAACCTACCTTCTTTTGGTTCAAAGCCATTTCCCTTGGCATATCGCTACACACCCTTGTCAAATGTCCCTCTCCTGTTTTTTTTGTAGGTCCCCTTTAGGTGCTAGAAGGTTACTGTAAAGTCTCAAAAGGGCAACATCTAAAGTGGGGTGTGTTGTGTTTTTAGGATTCCTTGGTTGTTTGAGGTAACTGCAACAAGCATAGAACATTTAGGAAGAAACATTAATTTTATTACATTTTTTTCTTCAAAAATTTTTAGAAATCATAAGGACCATGAGACTTCAAACTCTGCCTTTCAAGCTGAAGTCGCACATTATAATGCAGTTTCTTCATTTCTGCAGCAGAAATCAGCCATTCTTTTCCTAGTTTTAGGTTTTTGGTCTATTAAAGACACTTGCTAAAGCCTTGTCTAAGTTTTTTGCTGATTTGTTTGAAGATGAATTTGTTCATGTTGTTCATGTTGTTCATTTGCTGATTTGTTTAAAGCACGAATCTATGAACACGCAAAATATTTTTTTCTGACTTACCAGAAAACTCAGGTGCAGGTAATACCCTGTTTTGATAGCATGTGACTTTGTTACTTTTTTTCTCACTAGATCCTGTCTAAATCCAGTATATTGGTGATTTTAACATTTTACTCATGCAAATCTTCCCATCAGGTTTCAGTAGTACTAGCTAGGTCATAAAAGAGCAATTCCAATTCTAACTTCTCTTTTTTATTATCCAGTCTTCTACCATTCATATATAGGCAACTAAAGTATTTATGTTCAAGCTCCTAGGTGCCTTGATTAATTTTGTGCTGAAAGAGTGTTCATCAAGAGAAACATCTTGATTTTGTGCTGAAAGAGTGTTCATTTGTTTCTCCTTTACCCCCTCCCTGTTAGTTGCCCATCTATGTACTTTAACTGGCTGAGTCAGCTGATTCCCCACAAATTCTGTGAATTCAGATGAATAAATAACACATACTAAAATGGACCATCACCAATAAATTCTTGCGCAGTGACTAGAGAGACATAAATAATCCTGTATATATGTTGTGATTAATATTTATTTCAGTAATGTAAGTCAGGCATCTGATCTAAGCTGCTCTATAGACTTTCACTATAGTCCATGGAGAATGTCTCCATAGGTCTCCATTCTCTAAATTTAAAAGCAGTCTTGAAATGAGTAATCATCTGCAATGTATCTGCTGACGGAAGAAATAGCCTAGATAAAGTTTTCCCAAATGGAATACCATCGCTCATGTTCAGGGATAGAACTCTGTTAATGATTAGCTGAGTCATCTGGAAATGGTTATTTATTTTCATTCACTACACATTCCAGCACATTGCTGCCATTCCTAATTGCAGACAATTGAATTTTACCCAATGGGAAAAAAAATCATCCTACTATCTGTTGATGCAGAATACTCTTTCTATCCTTAGTAATGAGTCCTTGAAAAATATTTTTTTTCTCTTTTTCCAGCTCACTAAGTTTTTTATATTTGTGAGAGATGGTTAACCTGCTAGACCAGCCAAACAACCGTTTTCACCATTTTCTCTTCTTTTCAATGAAATAGGAATAATTTCCTTTAAAAGGACCTTTTCCAGATGTGGAATTTTATCTGGACCTCTAAGCATGTGTTTGTCTTGCCATGTTCATTCTCATCTCTATCCTAACCTCTAGAATATTTCCATTATCTCCTAACCTCTAGAGATAAGTTGTCACTCTCTTCCTCTGGTTTCCACTCTTTGTTCAGTATCAAGTGTATAATTCTTAAATCAGTTTATCAAATTCTCCTCCATTGTGCTTCTATTTCTTATTCGAAGATAGCTACTAACCTAATCTCTGCAAATCACCAATTTTTTTTTTTTTTTGCCCCTGTTTGTGCAAAGAAAGGTCCTTATGACTTCAGAAAAGAACTAAAATGGTGCACCAAAACCTCTTCTAGGGCATATCCTCCAGGGTTATTCTGATTTTACATTTATATCACAAAACTTTTTTTTTTCTCTCTTGCTTTGTAACATTTATTTTAGGGTGTAGAAGACAGGGAGATTGGGACATGTACTGTGATTAAATTCAAGCTTATAATTTATTACAAGTGGTTATTACAGCTGAGTTCATAGTCAGGAAACATATCTGGGACTCCATTTCAGTGCCCAGACTGGCTGACTTAATTGTATTCTATCTATGCTAAAAATCTGGGGGGGAATTTGGTCCCTTTTAAAATGCCCTAGAACAAGACATTTACAATAGATTCTATTGTTTTGTATCCTATCTTCTTCAGCTGACAGCATACTGAGAAAAAAACACATTGAGTCAGCACCCGCTACAGGCCTTTGTTACACTTCTGTTTCGATTAAGCAGCTGGAGTTTCTTGGAATACAGAATTTATGAAGGAGCAAAACTTAATAAGCTGGTTTGCAGACATTGAAATCCAGTCTTTATGTCCCTTCAATGCCTCAGTTTCTCCACCCACAAACCAAGAATAATTATCTCTCCATTTAAAACTTACTGAATTATGTTGATAAAAGAATGTCATAGGACAACCAAGTATTATTAAGATCACTATTATTGTTACATTTATAGACTGTAATGTGCATAGTGACTCATGATACAAAAGCAATTGCTTTATATATGGTCCTGTGACTGAAAGTACAATATGGTATTAAAGGCAAACGTACAATTATAGATTGCCAGCACACCTGGGGAAAAAAAGGAAAAAAAGGATTACTCACCAGACCCTAGAAAAATCCTTTCTTCATGGACAATATATGACTCAAAGTCTTCTGTTCTCTTGATAGCTCAATGCTAAGTCTTGTCTCCAGGGGAAATCAAGATCTGCATTTAAAGAAAGACATTAATAGCTAGAGCTAGGTTTTATTTTCCAAGGAGAGTAAGTGTTATAAAGTACTTAGTATAAGATATAATGTGAAATGAATAGTGAATTATATTCAAAATATTCTGAAGAGTTCATCTTTTGTCATTTATCACATCTTATAGAGAAAATTATAGGTTATATTGTAGGTAGTCTAATAAATCCATTACTCGGGAGTTATTGGTGGTGTTCTGTTAAAGTCATTCCAGTTTAACTTTGGTAGGAGTTCTCAAACACTAATAGGCAGTATATGTTCATTAAGACCTGTCATAATGAAAAGAGATAAGACTTACATAAGAGAGAAATAGATAAAAAGGCCCCCCCCTAAAAATACCAAAAAAACAAACAAAAAACCAACCAACCAAACAAACACACAAAAAAAAACCCACACCAAAAAAAAAAAAACCCAAGAACTAAATAAAATAAACATGCAGCAAAACAACTTTATTGGTGGAAGCAAGAAGCTGTGTAATTTGGTTTTGGAATAAATTTTTAATATGAAATGAGAGTAACAGTGTTCTGAAGATTATGTAAAATCTGGGTCAAGGAGACTTTTAGGTATTATACAAATAAAAATTTGGTTCCATAACTTTTAGTGTGAGGCACAAGAAGCAGTAATACAGGGCTATAGGATTCTGAGCAGTGTCTGTTGCATCGCGGTTCGGGGTTTAGGTTGGGGTTCTGATCTGTTAGCTAGCCGTGTTCTGTGTACCCCCATGCACGCCCTGTGTCTGTTCCCCCCCGCGGCTGTTCACTCCGGGTCCCTGGCTGTTAGAGTCACTCCAAATTACCATCCCCTGTCCGCCCCAGAGCCCGGGGTCCACCCTGGTCTTGTCCCTGTTAGGTGCTGTGGTCCATGTCGTCGCCATGGCGCCTGCCCCCATTGGGTGGGAGGACCCCTGCTCTCCTCGCCCCATCCCCGATATAATCCCACGCCTCAGAGTGCCCGACGCCGTTTTTCCTCACGCACAAGCTGGGAGCATGTCACGGTGCCTCTGCACAGCTCCCCACGACAATAAAAGACTTTCATCCTTCCACACGTGGGGAATCCGGATGTTCCTTCACTCCTTACCGGTGTCTCTCGCTTGCAGTGGGGAGAATCCACTGGCACCCCCGCCCGGACTGCGGCGCGGAGCCGAGTCTGGAAACACGCGGTGATCCCAGGTCCCGGAGGCAGGCGGTGCCTGCTCTAGGTGCTGGAGCTGCCCGGGGACCAGGAAAACACAGAGCGAAGCCGCGGTGTCAGATGCTCTAATATATATCCCTGATTAACTTGATTAGTGGGAAATCGTCCAGAACTATGACATCTTTCTGGATATTAATAGGAAGCACTAATTTTTAATGGGATGTACTGGGAGAATTACAAACTGCCCATTGTAGGAGATCACATTTGAGACAACCTCAGGAACATGAAGAGCCATGGGATCTGATCAGATGTATCTAAGGGTCATGAGAGAAGTGGCAGATAAAGTGGCCAAGCCACTATCCATCATATTATGAAGTTGTGGCAGTCTAGTAAAGTTCTTATTGACTGGAAAAGGGGAAAAAAACCTCCCATTTTTAAAAAGCAAAAAAAACAAAACCTGAAGACCCAGGGAACTACAAGCTGATCAGTCTCTTCTCAGTGGTCAGCAAGATCATGGAGTAGATCTTCCCAGAAACTATGCTAAGGCACACAGAAAACAAGGAAATGGTTGGTGACAACCAACATGGCTTCACTAAGCTCAAGTCAAGCCTCACAAACCCGGTGGCCTTCAAGGACAAAGTTACAACCATGGTGGGTAAGGGAAGAGAAAATGCCATCTCTCTATCTTTGCTATATATATAGTATTTGACACTGCCTTGTATGACACCTTTGCCTCTTAAGTGGAGAGACATGGTTTTGACAGATTAAGCATTCAGTGGACAAGGATTTGGCTGGGTGATTGCACTCAAAGAGTTGCAGTCAACAGCTCAGTGTCCAAATAGATACCAGTGACAAGTGTCATTCCTTAGGGGTAGATACTGGAACCAGAACTGTTTAACATTTTTGTTGGTGATGTGGACAGGAGGATTAAGTACGTCTTTGGCAATTTTGACAATGACACCAAGTAATGTGGTGCTGTTGAAATGCTGGAAGGAAGGGATGCCATCCAAAGGCTTAAGAGGTGAGCATGTTCACACTTCATGGAGGTCAATTAGGCCATGTGCAGCGGGCACATTCTGCAGATGGAAAATGGATTGAAAGCAGCCCTGCAGAGAAAGACCTGGATGTGTTGGTGGACAATACACTCAACATGACCTGGCAAGGTGCACTTGCAGCTCAGGAAGCCGATCTGGGCTGCATCAAAAGACACATTACCAGCAGGCCAAGGGAAGTGATTCTCCTCTCCTCTGCTCTTGTGAGACTAACTGGAGTAGTGTGTCTAGCTCTGGAGCACCCAGTACAAGAAGGACATAGAGCAAGTCAAGAGGAGGCCATGAAGATGATCAGAGGGCTGCAGCACCTCTTCTGTGAGGACAGGCTGAAGAGCTGGAGTTGTTCAGTCTGGACATGAGAAAGCTTTGAGGAGACATTATATCAACCTTTCAGTACCTAAAAAGGGAGCCAACAAGGGGGCTGGAGAGAGAAGTTTTGCAAGGGCGTGTAGTGATAGGGCAAGGGGAATGGCTTTGAACTAAAAGGGGGTAGATTTAGATTTGGCATTGTGAAGAAATTATGAAGCTGGTGAGGCACTGGAACAGGTTACGCAGAGAAGTTGTGGATGATCCCTGGAAGTGGTCAAGACCACATGGGATGGAAGGTGACCCCACCTATGTCACAGGGGAATTGAAACGTAATGATCTTTAAGGTCCACTCCAAATCAATCCATTCTATGAAGTACTAGTTTCTGTCTTTAATCTCTTTAGCTAATGGTGCTGAACATTGTGCTGTAATTGGGCCTTGTCACAAGTTAACAAAATAAAGAACCAAAGTTCTCTTTGCTTTTCAATAAATCTTGTGTAATACTTCAATGCTGACAGTTCTGAAATTCTACCTTTTTACTGTTCTGGATCTGTAAGTTTTTGTTGTTTTTTTTTTTTTTTTTTTTTTTTTAACAGTACTTTGAAATCATCATTTTTAAAGGTGGCCATGAAAGACATAATTTCTACTTTCAGGCTGCATAACTCTTCTCTGTTCCAGCAAAAACTACGATTAGGCATTTAATTCTCAAGAAGACACAGTCAGCATATTTCTTCCTAATTTTGCTTACAAATAGTATTTCCATCTGTGTGGACTGGGAAACTGAGAACTGGGAATGATCCAAAATCAAATTGTTTATATTCTGTCAACTTACAGTGTCTTTTGATTTTTCATTGTTTAAACTATATAAATATTTTCAAAGCTTTGCTGTTTAAGATTGATATCTCGAGACAGTGTCCAGCAGTGCAATTATACTGAGATGATTATACTTCAAGCTGTTTTTAATCTCTTTTAGAAATACAAAAAAAAAAAAAAAAAAACCAAAAAAAAGAAATAGCTGACTCAGCTGCTCACTAAATTTCCCTGGCTCTAGCTGGGCTGGCTTGGAAGTCAGCAAGGGTCCTTTTTAATGGCCCTGGTGTTTTCACCATCCCATGGTGGTTGCTGTGTATCAGGTGAAGGACTAAGGAGATGATGATCTTTGCCTGTGACTTACCTCTTCCAGCTGCAGAGGTGGATGGAGAAGCAGGTAGCTTCCTACCTTTCAGTACAACTTCTACTTGTTTCTGCTGTGGAACTTGGCCAAGATGAATAAAATGGTGCAAATCTTACTGTATTTGAGCTTCAAATCCTATGAGCAGTACCAGAAACACTTGGGAAATATCAGGAAAAAAAAATAATATTGAAACCAGTAAATTATATCTTGGGAATACATTATGGGAAAAAATATTTTTTAATCAGAGTAACAAAATTTCTCAGGATCTTGCTTAATTGGTGGGTTTTTTTTTCCACAGAAGTTGAAGTGGAGATATATATAAACTAAGGCAGATACTAATACAGTTTAGTAGATAAATCTGGTTTCAGCTGAGTTTGCCTTATCTACTGTTCAGTGTTTCTCAACACATATTAACTGCAGCCATGATGAGTTCCTGGGCTTGCATAAGATGTCATTTCAGTACATGCAGAAACAGGCCTTGTCTTTGTTCTGCCCTTGTTGGGGTCTGACAGACTTGGCTAAGCTGAAGGTAACTGCAGGTAGCAATCAATGGCTTTGGTTTTATTAGTTCTCTATAATTTTACCACTACTAAAATTGCAACAAAAATGAATTGAAGAATACTATAATTTTAGTGGTTAAAATAATATCTGAAAGTAGAGTAATACCTATTCATTCACACATGAGTGGGAGGAAGTCTTTAATGCATTTGAAACTTTTGTGGTTTTTAAGTTATGATTCCTCTCTTCTCTAATGAATCTGTAAATAAAGAGTACCATGCCCCAGAAACCTCTGATGTGTAGGAATCTTTAATAAGATGACACTAGTAAAAAATCTTTGTCCTATTTTCACGTTATATTATTGTACTCTCAATAGTTGTTTCTGCAGCACTTCCATTGTGAGACAACATAATGTGCTTTTGTCAAAGCACAATGTTTCTTTGTGCTGAAAACAGGTGTATAGCTTTCCTCATTAAACTAAATTAGGTTGTCACCCATGACTATATATCTAACTATTTAGTTTGCTGGCTTTTTCTAAGGAGACATAGTGAATGCAAATTATATATAAATCTGAGTGAAGTGCTTCTTTCCAGGTTTTCAGTATTTGATATATACTGATGTATGTCCAGGTAAAGACAGTATTTTCTTTCTTGACTTTTCTTTCTTAGCTTTTTTGTTCTCACTGTTACAGAAAAGACCTGAGGTCAGACCTTTTGTTTGCATAAATCAACAAAACTCAGTTTGCTCTAAGGCACTAGCTTTAATTCATTAGGCCTTTTTTCAATAAATACTACTAGTTGAGATAAGTTTCTAAAACAATTTAAAGAACATTTGAATATTTTCCCAAAAGAGTGAAAGTAGCCTTTTTACATTGAAAGACCAAACATTTCTTTTTTTTTTTTTTAATTATTATTTAGCTAAAAATGCTCAACAACCAGCGATAAAAATACAGCGTTAAGGAGGGCTTTGAAGGAAAGTGACAAAAAAAAAAATTTAAAATAGGAGGAAAATGCTAAGTGGAGCAAAATAATCTGGAATACAAATACTGAATAGCTTGGAAACAAATAGGAAATAGAGATGTATCATTTCGGTAATGATAAGCTTCTCTGGGGCAAGACTTCATGTGCTGAGTTCTGGTCCAGAGTGGACTGCTGTCAAGGCTGATGTTTTTGTTTTTTAGTATACAACTGGGACAGTAAGAATTGATTTTTCAAGAAAGAAGATGGGGGTTTTTGTTAGAAAACTCAAAATCAGCAAAAAGTTCAGAAATATGTCATTTCCAGTGAAGATTGTCCCAAGAAATATTTCCCACATCCATCGATCTTTTTCAGAAAAGAGAGAGGAAAACACCTACTCTGCAATATTCTGTAACTGGCATTCACTGGCACGTACAGTTCATGCCCCTGCTTTGCCTCATTAGTGTAAGAACTAGAACACAGTCCTCTTGAGGGATGCATATGGTTCCAGTCCCTGCCAGCCTCTTCTCTCCCATTGTTTCTTATTCCAGAATGGATGTAGATCTCTCCCTACTGTTGCAGAACTTTGTTTCTTCAATTGTAGAATAAGAAAGTTTGTGAAAACTTAAAAAATAAATATTGATGGGAAAATAATTTCTCAGGCAGCACTATTTGTGGTCAAGTCTAGTTTACTGCCATGGTATGTCCCTATCTCAGCTCAGAGCTTGCTACCAGTAAATTACTGATTAGCCACAGATTCTTTAGAGAAGAAGATTAGAATTTTGGATACAATAGGAAAAATATTTATTTCTCTCTGTTATTGCTTTCTGCAATTTTGTGATGTTGCACTGAATGCAAATTGCTCCTCATTACCTTATTTTGGTGGCTTGTTTTCAAATGTTCATCCACATGTTTATTTATAGAGATTGCTATATATGATGGCAATTACAGCGTCAGTAAGAATAATAATTCAGCAAAGCAAAGCCAATATTCATTAAAGAGACATGTAGGAAAGGCTAAATAATACCAGAAAAGTGTACTCACACTACAGTGAAAAAATACTTACTTGGGGTACTCTGCTTATGATGAAGTCTCTAAAACATTACTAATTACATGCTCACAATGAGAAAATTTTATAGTTGGAGGAAAGAAGTACTAAATACCTATTATTACACCAATGCATATAATTAGTGATCATATTAAAATATGTGAATTAATATAGAAAGCAAAATAGTGTATGAGAGAACTCAATGCTAACAGTCTTGTGGAGGAGGAGGTGGAAGCCCCATTGCTTGAGGTATTTAAAAAGGGAGAAAATGCAGAAATTTAAAGAAATAGACTGTGCTGCAGGGTTTTGTGCCAGACCAGATGCTACATTGTACTTGCAAAATCTGACAGAAGTGGATACTGAATTTAACAGATGAAGATGACAGTGTGAGTCAGCTGCTGAGTGCCTAGTATCACATAGGTAAGCTGATCTTTTGAGAATATCATCAATGAGTCCCAAAGGAACTGCCATCCAGTAGACCTTTTCTATTTTATTTAATCAGTGCTAATGAACAGACAGTGAAGAAAGATAAGCTTTCCCAGTGACTGTACCCATTTCTATTCTGAAATGGCCTTAAGGTGATTCTTTTAGTTCAATGACTGTACAGAGAAGGTAGATTAACTTAAATGCATTTCTTTAAAATTATCTAAGTGCTTTATGTATCTAGTGTAATTTGGAGCTTGGAGTCTTATAAATCTTGGTTGGTTGACAAGGGGAGAAAGGGACAGTACCTGTGGAGGCAGATGTATTATCTTCCTGTTGCTATGTGGAAACAGCAAAAGAAAGAAAATACTCCATCGTGTTGTGTGGGTTTACAACACACATTTTCTCTCCTTTCATTTGATATTATATTTTATATTATTTCCTAGGTAAAACTGGTATAGAATATTAATTTTTCACTGGTTCTCAGGGAGTATAATGAATAGTATTAGATGGGGTTGGCATACTCAAATATATGCTTACTTTGTAATATAGTCAATTTGTATTAAATTACTAGTTTTCAAAACAGTTTTGTTTCAGCTTGAACTGACATTTTCAGTTCGGTTTTCAGAGTCAAGGCAATTTAAATTTAACAACTTGACTGCACTTCTTAATTCAAGTGCATGATTGAAAAGATTGAAAAAGTTGTTACAATAGCTTAACTCTAGCTCAACAATTTGAGAGCCAAGAGTAATGGAGATTTGAAATCATTCCTTTCTCAGCACAGGCTGCTAAAATAATCTGAGGATTAAATCTAGTATTTTGGAGGTACATGAAAAAAATTAGAACCGATACTTTTGCTGCCCATCTAATTCTTCAGTGAGACAATTGGGCTTCCATGTTCTTACAGGAAAATATAAATAAACTCTTTTCCTCCACAGGAAAACTGTGGGCAGTTTTGTTTTGTTTGGTGGTTTGGTTTCTTTTCTGGGGGGAAAGGGTTGGGTGTTTTTAGTTCAGTTCTTTAGGAGAAAAAGTGAGAAGCAGAATTAAAAATCCCAAATATTTCTCTTACCACCATACTTTTCTGGACTGTCCTGATTATATTCAGATGGGGTTTTTGTGAAGGAATTTGAGAAGAAGTATATTTGAAATTGCTGTGTTGTAGCATCATTAAATGCCTACATGTTTCTAGATGTAAAATATATACATATATAGATATATACACACATATAAATGCTTTTTATGTAATACTAAAATCAGAGACAGTCTATCAGATTCCATTTTGAAGGTTGTACTTCTTGATACTATTTCTGATCTGATAGGTGGTGTTCACAGTCAAAAAATCACAGAATCATTAAGGCTGGAAAAGACCTCCGAGGTCACCGAGTCCTACCTTTGACCCATTACCACCTTGCCAACAGACCAATGCACTCCAGTCGTTTCTTGAACACCTCCAGGGACAGTGACTCTGTCACCTTTCTGGACAATCCAGTCCAATGCTTAACAACCCTTTCAGTGAAGAAATTCTTCCTGATGTGCAACCTGAAATTTCCGTGGCATGCCTTGAGGTTATGTCCTGTTGTCCTGTTGCTGGTTTCCTGGTTAGAAAATGCTGAACCCCACCTGCTACAATTTCCTTTCAGGTAATTGTAGACAACTGTAAGGTCTCCCCTCAGGCTCCTTTTCTCCAGGCTACACAACTCCATCTTCCTCATTCACTTCTCACAGAACTTATTCTCCAGACCCTTTTCCAGCTTTGTTGCCCTTCTTTGGATATGCTCCAGCACGTCAATATTTTGTGGACATAGTACTAAAAGTGCAACCTCACCAGTGCTGACTACAGAAGGACAGTCACTTCCCTGGTCTATGATACACAGAGAATATCTTGTCTTTAATAGATTTCGCACTCGCTGAATATTGATAAAATAAACTGGGATGCAAGAGAAAGACCATAACTTGAAGTTGCAGATTCTTCTTACAGAATGTCACTTCCTATGGACTCATGGACCTGCTCAAGATCAGACCATAGCTTTAAGATTGATGCTAGTCCATTCTCTTCACTTTCACTTGTAAAGCCTATATATATTATTTTTTATTTTTTTAATAATATAAAAATTTAAACTGTTGTTTTTTCAAAGTTTCAAATTTCACTTCAACCCAAATAAAGGTGAGATTTACTGATAAATGAGGTGTGAGTGACTTCATAGTGAATTATTCATTGATATACATGAAGTAAGACGTCCTTACTAGTTTTCAGGATTCTGGCTCTTGCATCAATATCAAAGCAAACATAATTGAAATTATGCTAACAATTCTATAAAATATAGAAAACTGAGAGATGGAGAGCCCAGTCTTTTCAGGTTGTAGCAGAACAAATCTTGAAAAATAAGTGCTTTCACAGCTACCTAAAAATCAAATAGAGGAATCTCTGTGGAATGTTTTGACAGACTGTTTATCAGAAATTCACTATATGTGGGAGCAATTCAGGAAGTCTGTTTACATTCCTGTTAACTTTGATACAATAAAGATTTGCAATATATAAACATCAATGTGGTGACAAAATCTCTGCAGTTTAATAGTGGCTCAATTTCTTTTACTCTACAGTTACATATTTTCAACACAGAATTAATTTGGAGAATTAATTTGGAGTTATTCTCTTCTGTAATACCTGATTTTGTGGGCTTCTAGCCTTCTGCTTTAGAATCCAGAAGTATTAATTAATTTACTTGTGACATCTTCATGAGACATTGTTAGTGTTTTTTCAGCAGGTATCACCCATGATAGCAAAATATTTGAGTACATTTTTTTTTTTTTAGTGTGAATTGCAAGAAAGCCTATGAAATCTACCCAAGGAAACATGGAAACTTTCTGGAAACATAGACTCATGTTTCTACTTTCTCTGAAGAGAAATATATCTCTTAGGCTGTTTCAACATTGAGAAACAATGCAACATTGAATGCCATTTTATGGGTTAGGCTACAAGCTTCAGTCAAGTCCTGAGTTGTTTTCTAGGAGGAATCCTGAGCTGTTTGATAAATAGACCTGTGTCTCTAGGTTAAAAGAAAGTGTGGTCTTCTCCTTCATGTTCCCTTAGAGGATGGATTGGGAAATCAAGTGTTTACCAGTGTTGAAGAACATGTGATCTAGAATGTAACATCTATGTATGCTTCTTCACTTCTGTGATTAATATTATTTTTTGTTCTTCATAGAATGTAAGCCAAGAAACATATTGTCAAACTTGCTCTATGTAGAAAGAGGCTGAAGTGTTTCATGGTATCTTTCACTTTGATGTTGTCACTAATTTAAGGTTAAATGCATTTGTGTACCATTTCAAGACAGAAATCTCTCTACAAATCTATCAGAAGACAGAAATTCTTTTGGGAAATAAGTTAGGGCTGGAGCAAAATTAATGAGTCAGAGGCTGTGGTCTTTCAAGTCTCTGGACACTAAATCATTCCTGAGATGTACATCAGAGGACAGAATTTTATCCTTAGCCACAAATCTGAATAGATATAGATGATGTGAGAGTGTTCAGTTACTTTCTTCCCCAATTATGGCTGGGTTTGTTGAAATTAAAACCAGGGAGAATGAAAAATCTATTCCTAAGTATTTAAGGGTTATGTAAGGACTTCTTACTTAAAAAGAAAATCCAAAAAACAAAAAACAAAACAACAACAAGCCTCCACCTTTGGATTCAGGTTTGACCTATAACAGTGGTTTAATATGTTAATATTAAATATGTTAACATATTTAACATATTTATGTTGCTGGATCTTAGAACGTATGTCTTTTTTTTTTTTAATTTTCTGTGTCATTCTTCTGTGATTAACTTCTGCTGTAATATAGGAAGATATACTGCTTCTTTTCTTTTTAGAAAAAATACAGAAATCCTATTTTTTTTTTTGTACAGCAAAAAAAAAAAAAAAAAAAAAGGCAGAAAAATCTTGCAAACAAAAGAAGTCTTCCAATTAGAAATTCACTCATTCACTAAAATCTGTTACTTTAAAAATATTTACAGTACGTACTTCCCTAAAATACTTTCCCTTATGATTCAATTCTGTGTCTTCTGTTGTCTGTAGCTTAGATATTTCTTGGTTCTAACAAGGCAGTATGAACACATTTTTTGTCTTTTGCTTTACTCCTTTGAAGCTCTAACAGGAGCCCTAGCATAATGCTAGCGTAAATTGATGCCTGGCTTTACCCATCTGATTTAAGGCAGCTACCTGAGGCACTGAAGTTAATTTTGATGTTCTTAAAAGCTCTGAAATAAGAGTCACAATTACAGGGTTTTTCTCTGTGAAGAAACAAGCATTTCCAAAGGATGACTCATTTATCTGTGAGTCTATCTTTTCACAGAGGTCTATATAAGCCTACTGTGTTCTCAGTAATTACCTGAAGTTAAGCTGACTAAAGTGAGCCTTCATCATTATGCAAAGTGACCATGGACGGGCAGATTTTGAGATTTAGTTTGAAAAGGGACATAACAATGTGAGTTCCTCTGCAGTACCTAGCCAGCATGCAGCAATCCTGAGGCTACGGCTATGCATGAGGCCATGCCTATGCATGGCTAAGCACTGAATGCTTGCTCATTCGCTGCTTGGCACTGCTGCTCAGACTGCCAGGATGTGTCACAGTTCTCACGGATGTTTTGTATTGAAGTACAGGCTGAGCCACAAGGAAGTTAACTAAGACAACTCCATTTTAAGATGAGAGAAAAAGGAAGCATCAAGGAATTAACTTTGGTCCAATGAATAGTGGAGTAATGCTAAGCTAATTAAAAGGCCAACTTCTGCACCAGAATTGTTTAATTTGTATGTGTTCGTTCAGTTAGTTTACTGCTACTGTGTTTTGTAAAATACCTAAGAAAAATCTTGTGAAAATGGATGAGTGAAGAAAGAATTTGGGAAGATTTGATCAGACAGTGGCTTGGGAAACAGTACTGAGATTTTAAAGGGAAGGGAAGGGAAGGGAAGGGAAGGGAAGGGAAGGGAAGGGAAGGGAAGGGAAGGGAAGGGAAGGGAAGGGAAGGGAAGGGAAGGGAAGGGAAGGGAAGGGAAGGGAAGGGAAGGGAAGGGAAGGGAAGGGAAGGGAAGGGAAGGGAAGGGAAGGGAAGGGAAGGGAAGGGAAGGGAAGGGAAGGGAAGGGAAGGGAAGGGAAGGGAAGGGAAGGGAAGGGAAGGGAAGGGAAGGGAAGAACTGTTACTTCATCTGTCTTTAGTCATAATGACACGTCTAGGAGGGAGTTCTTTGGACTGACTTGATCTTTAGATAGAGTAGCCAAGGCTTGTCTATCTTTTAAGGAAAAATGTTGACTATTAATTTTGTTTAAAATGTTCAAGATGTATTCAGCTCAATTAATAACAAAAGTCTAGTTTTATTTAATACCATCAATATCTGAAAGACAATAATTAAAATATCATTCTTTTTTTCTCATTCTGAATTAAAAATGTGTATCAATTTTACCAATGTTAATACACATCTTAAGTATACATGTGCATTACAGCAAAACACTGAAACATGGAAAGATGGTGTTGGAAATATTAGTAGCTTAAAGCTAGGTCTATAAAGGGAGAATGGTTCACTCAAAGAATTCTTACTCCCCAAGAAAGTAAATATTCTTTGGATGTTTGGTGCATCCCCTATGCACCAGAAAGAATATTTTAAATAGTGTGATTCACAAGGACTTAAATATATAAAGGTTTTTATTTATTTTGTAGTTGATTTCCACTTGGCATTTTCTACTGAGTATCTCAAGTGCATGGATTTACTTGGGGAAAGAGGAGAGAGGAACAAAAAGCCCACTTTTATTCAGATTGGGGTTGCAATGAACACTGAGAAGAGTGCCATGTCCTACCTTTGCAAGAGTATTCTCTTTCTTGTTGGATTCATCAGTGAACATGTTCTGGAAATTGGGATTCAAGGTCAACCTCTTCCCACAAAATAGAGAATAACACATTTCTGTACAGTTTCTGTAACATTCCACTGATTAAAACAATATTAGTCTATGAGTAACTTTTGCCTAGATCTTTTTAGTGTTTGATGAAAATGTAATGTATGTTTCCTAAAAGATTGCATCAAGTACAGGGATATAGGTATATTCTTATTAAAGACTTTCTCAATGTCTTTTCTTCTTTCTCTGCTGTGCTTGTATGATCAATTGAAATAGCTTTTGAATGAAAAAATAAAAAGAAATATGAGTCAGGATCTTGTTTCATAAACCAAAAAGACTGAAGATCCACATTGATGGGATACATAGTTTTCAATAATTTTCTCTTTTTCTCCTGAAAATGCATAGATAGAAATAGTTAGAAATGCAAAAGAGCTGGAAAGATGACAAAACATAAAAACATTATTCCAGTCCCAGTTCCTGGGACTGGATTTATGAAGTCAATTATTTCTGTATAGAGCACATAAACACTCCTGGAGACTGTGACAAAAATGTTAAACATTCTGAACAGACCAGCAAATTCTGTCAAGCCATTTATCCTGCTTGTGATGACAGCCATTTGAAACCAAAATTTCATCTTCCTCTGCTGCACCATGACTACTTTCTTCTCTCCCTTTTGGGACTTTCCTTATTCCTTCAGGTCTAGTCATACAGCAGTGTCACTTATAGCAGGACTCAGCTCTGTTTTATAATGTCTTTCCTCTGCAATCCACAAAAAAAGTTGTAACATTCTTTGTGGAAATGGTTTTATTTGTTGTTTGTGCTGAATGCAGTAGATACTTCTAAATCTGATGAAAGAGAAGCTGAGCAAAAGGCCACAAATACTGTATGGTATCTGATATGCTTTCATATTTTTTCTGTGGTGGTGAATTAATGTGATGCAATGGCCAGGCTTCTGAATACCTTGTGGGACCCCACTTGGCAATGCCAGGAATTATATTTGTAGCTGAATGTTCTGATTGGTTTGGCATCGGCAATAGCATTGGGAAACCCTACACAGTTCCTGTTCCATTGCTGGCATTTCAGGACAGGCTTTGAGCACAGGCTTTCATGATTTCAAAGTGTAAGGGAGGGCTGAATCAATGGGAGTTATTCCCTGGCCTCCTATTTCTGCAGTAGTTTGGGCAGCTACGGTGTCCAAAAGAGAGCTGTTGATGTAAGGTGTGTGCTTTCAGGATTGAACAAACAAAGGCATTTCTAAGTCCTGTCTTCAGCACCAAAGTAAGGAGTTTAGTATCTCTTCCCTGAGACGTACTTTGCATATAGTTTTTTATTCTTATATAGCTGAATAAATTATTCTCAGCTGAAGATCTACATTATTTAGTTTGGACCACTGCATGCTTTCATAGTAAATGTTCACCTAAGCATCACACCTCACACTATGGCTCATGGAAAAATATGGACCCTGTTTTTTACTCACTATGAAATTATTTTAGTAATAATTACACTAACTGTAAGTGTAATTGAGTGAAAGTGACAGCTGTATCTTTGTAGCTACTGTATAATTTTGGGTTGAACTTGATCACTAAAGCAGATCCTAATGCAAGAACAGTGCATTTACAGCTTGCTCCTGAATGCCTTGAGGGCTACCACTCAAGCAAACAGAATATTGAGGTTTGTAACACTAGCAATTGAACAAGTTTTAAATGGGATGGAAATGATGGCATGAGAATAGGGAGCTTCCAGGAGGGGTATGTTTTTGTTGGAGTACAGACAGAAAAATAGGGTTGAAGCAGGAGGGGATGCTAGCTTTCTTTTCTAAGCTGGCAACATTTCAGTTAACAAATTTAATATGAGAATTTCTCATTCTGACCTCAGCTTAACTATCAGCACTGAACTTGTCTTTTTCTGAGCTTGTTTTCCTAACTCTACCCAACATCATGTCTTCCAATCACTACTTCAGAATGATAATCTATATTGGAAAACTGTAGATTAGTCTTCTGAGATAGAATCACTTCAGGTAGGTAAAGCCTTTCAGATGTTCCTAGAGTTAGAAAAAAAATGCATTATAACTGGGTCCTATAATTAATTCTTATTACCATGTAGCAATTCACCTTTCCCTGTCTCTTTTTCCATATTATGTTCAGTTCTTTTTTACTGGTTCATAGATAACATAGATTTTATTTCTCGATATTATATCTAGTTCTTAGTTTTTATTTTGGGGATATTTTTGCTTGCTTTTTCTTCTCTGTTTGATGTGGAGTTTTTTAATATATGTATCTCCTATAATAATATTTATAAAATTAACTTTTAAAATTTTATGAGGCTAACAGTATGTAGTTCACCAAGTCTCAAAAAATATAGAATTTAAGCACAGTAAAAAAGTCAACACAAAACAATAAAGTAATTTGGATTGAAAAACTCTAAAAAATATCTAATTTGTTGGCAAGATTATTTTTAGACTAACTGACTTTTTTGAAAAATCTAACATACATATTTTTGTAGCCAAGAGGCTTTCAGGAAAAATAAAAATCAAATTCAGAAGATGCACATTTCTACCTTCTTTATTCCTTTTCATTATCTTCCGTGGGTTTGTGCAAAGTTTTTATATCTGAGGACATCACTGTTTGGCACTCAATGTGAGTTTAAATTAAAATGCATCAAGAAGATATTTACTAATTGCTTCAATACTAAATATCAGAATATCTGAAAGAGTTTTATGCTAGATAGCATTGTGATGAAAAATAGAGAGCATGATCTTGCATAGAAACTGCTGGATAGTGAAACAGTAAATTAATTTTAATTGTTTAGACACCCATCTGTGTATGCATGCGCTAATTCTATTAATGTGAATTATAGTCTTTTATAGTTTCACTGAGCTTACTCTTGACTTTTATACTGAGAAGAGCAGCTGTCAGAACAACAACAATTATGAACAAAGATACCCTAAATGTTTCTTAGGTTTTTTTTGTAAATACAGAGCTTTTGATCATGTCACAGTTTATCACTATGAACACCTATGGAGGTATTACCAAAAAGTCGTATATTTTGTCTTCAAGTCACACAGAATTTCATTAATTGTTTTATTTGCCTTATCATCCATTCCTCTCTGCTCTTATGTACTTGCTGACAGCTGTACTTAGTGGCATGACTCACAACCTTCCCTGGAGCAGAGCTCTTTGAGCATGTGCATTATTGTGTTGCTCAGCTGGATGAAATCTGTTGCCCTAGGTTAGCCCATCATGTAGGCAGCCACTTAAAGGAGACTGATTCACTTTTACACAGAATGTGTAGCAAAAACCTAAATTTGCACTGGCAGCATTGTCTGTACAACTCAGAGAAAATTCTGCAGTTAAAAATGGTGTGAAGATCAGAATGCTCTCCTGCTTCTGCTTACTAATTATTAGCTAGAGGGATTGAAGAAAAATGATTTGGTTTTATATCCTGTTAATGTATTGGTCTAAATAAAATGTTGGGGCTTTGACAGTAGGTGTTGCAAGTTAATGTAGTGAAATACAGACTGTTCAGATATTGTTGGAAGTTTGGAGATTTCTTTTGGCAATTGTTATCCTGGACAGAGTACTATTTACATAAGAGAGTATATTCAAGGTGAGTTCTTCATTAAGTTGATCTAAGAAATGCAGTCCTAGTGCAAATAAGCCCTGTCACTGTTAGGAGGAGGATGCATTATCTGTTCATATGCTGCACTAATGGAGTTGTGCTTCTGGCAAGTCACAGTTTACTCAGTGCAAATGGTCTTCAGTTAATATTCCAGAGTGGAGAGAAGTTTTGCCATATTTTTATACTGATGCACTTTTATTTTGTTCAACTGACTTTTCAATTCGAATGAGGTAATATTTACTCATTTGTCTAATACCCCCTCTTCATCATGAGGGTAACCAAACTGCTAAAATTAAGAGTATGTTTTCTATTGCAATTCATAAACAAAGAAATAGGAGTCCCTCTAAAATGATTAGCTATATCTAAAATGAATAATCCTATCTTTATGCTTACATCAGAGGCAGTAAAGCAGGCTAACAAGCAGTGGTTTCCTCTTTTTGTGGTATTAAAGCTTAATTATCTTGTTACTTCTTAGTAATGCCATGAATAACATTTTGAACAAGTCATTATTAAATCTGTTTCCGTTTCTATGTGGTAATCTACAGGAAGAGTTTGTAAAGTCTCAAGAAAAAGTTAAAAGCTGATTACTTGTCTTCAAAATCAGTTTTTTGTGAAGTCTTGCTGAAATGTTAGGCAGATGTCAGAGATGATGTATTCATTCTGTAATGTCTGCTTATCTTCAGAATTGGGGAAAAAATATTCTCCCATCATGTCAGTAAAAGATGTTCTTCATTTGAGAATGGTGGATATTCTCCAAATCCTGTGTCTTCCTCTGTGTCATAAAGAAACACAACACAATAGTCCTTAAGAAGCGAAACATCACAAACAAGTTTGAAATTTGTTAGAAAATGAATACTTTAAGAATTGTACTAAATGAAGACAAAATAGAAAAGAGCTAAGAGATTTCTCTGGAGTACTCTATTGACTTCCAACAAAACAGTATTTAATAATGGATAAATGCCATAAAAGTGTATTTTCAGCTTTCTGTGACTTTGGCAGATGAGCATAAATTAATTTATGCCATAAGCATGCAAGCTTCTGAACCCTTCACTGAATTTCACCAAGGGCAAATAAATGCTATAAAAGTATTTTTATGTCTCTGCGGCTATGCAACTAAACAGAACCCTTTCACAATATTAGCCAATGCAAATCAAAATTGTCAATATTCTGTAAGAAGAAGAAAAAGATATTATTGGTCTCTGTGTTTGAATGAATCCATGTGTGAGTCAGTGTTGCAAAGGCATTTGATTTTCTGACTCAAGCTTGTGTTTTTTTCAGTAAATCAATGACTTCACATATGCAATAATCAGAAATTTCTAAATGATCATTTTCTTTTCAAGTTTGTGAATGCTTAATTTTCCTTAACAGTCAATGCTTCCTCTTGATCCTGCAGTGCCTGCTCATGCAAAATAAGTAAAATAAGGGCTACAGGGCCCTCTGTCCTTGCTAACGTGTTTTGTTTTTTTTTTTTTTTTTCCAGTGAGTAGGACTGGTTGCACAATGTAAAGCCGCTGAATTATGACTAAGAAATCTTGAATTCTCTTCATAAATCTGCCACTGACTGTTATAGGACTTAGAACAATTCATTTGTTCTCTGTTCCATCAATCTTTGCATTCCTTCTCTGTTTTGTGTATGAAGGCAATTTTAGCCAATGTCTTGTCTCCTCACAAGTTGCAAATTTTTTTTAGAAATGTGGTCTCAGTTAAGAACTCTGGAGGACACTGTCATACAATGAAATTATAAACCAAATCTACAGGAGACTTGATAAATGACAAGCATTTATTTTGTGTGTGTGTGTGTGTGTGTGTGTGTGTGTCTTAAATAAATTAGACTTGTTGTCCACTTGGAGAAAGAATCATCAAAACAAATTACTTTTTCTTATTAGTTCCTTGTCTTTAATCTCCACTAGATCTTTTTATTTTTTCCTTTTTTTTCTTAATTTGTTTTTCTGCTTAAGAAATACAGGGGTTTTATCCACTCATTTCCACCTGCAGTTACACAAAGATTGAGGCAAAGTTGCTTATGCTGCGCACTTAACTATCCTTCCAGCAGCACATATCCTTTAAGTCCTGTGTTTACTGACAACACAGCAAGCAAACGCTGTGAAGGTTAAGCACAGTATTTAAACAAAAAGTAATCCTCCTACATGTTCTTCCAAGGGCATTGCCAGCAGATTATTAGGACAGGAGGATGGGAGTCTGACATTAAGTGTTCTCTCATTCAGTCTAACTGAAAGAGACACAAAAAATATTTTTTTCCTCTCTTCTCAAGTATGCCCATGGTTTTTATTGGAATTTTACATATGGTAATTATTTGTCGCTAACAAACAATTCTCAAGGTTTGTTATCTCTATGGAAACTAACTATTGACTGAATTGTGTCTTAAGGCATAGTATATTTACTTCTGATGTTAATCAGGGGGAAAATTTGATTCTTTTATATAAATTCATGATCACGAAAGACAGATCATAGGATTAATTAGCCAGATGATCCATGCAGCTTTCATTCACCAAGTTCTTTAGCAGAATAAGACACTCTTCCATAGTAATATCATGGTGTGAAGGTTCAGTTACGGAATCTCTTAATGTAATAAAATAGAGAGAGTATTTATTGAGGAAAATGAAAAACTTGTGTTTGTAGTTTGGCCTTAACTAGTTAAAATATGTAATTTGAAATTGCTTTTGTAAAAATTGAGGACTCTATGCAAAAGACAAGAAGATTTATTAAGAAAAAAATGTATGTTTTTATCCATTTCATTACTAGCATTTGTGGTGAATATTTACAGCAAGATGCCTCCTGCCTTGAGGATACTTTTAAAATGCCCACGTTAAAATGACTTATTAGCATACTTAGTCCTTATTAGTATACTTCTGCTAAGGACTGCACTGCAAAACAATAGGACCTTCAGCTAAAGTGATTCATAATAGCCAACAATCAGAGACACAATACTTTGTCTGTTTCTAGGAAATTAGTAAACAGGCTGTTGTTAACCAAGGAAGAGGAAATTATTTCAGCAATAGAGGAAAATGTACCAGTGCCACTGAATCCCAAAGAAATTAATTCAGATGCATTAGTAGAATTATGCATTTTAAGTCAGCTGTAGCAACATATGAAAACGCATTAACAGAGAGGAATGTAGAAGAGGACTGAATACCTTAACAGTTTTTTATTTCTAAATATGACTTTTTTCTTATGATTATTTACAAAGGTTTCCATTGATGCCTTTTGAATCTCTTTTTCTAGCACTAGTTGCTTGATCTTTAATCATCACCCAAATCAGTCCAGTGCTTATATATGAAATTTAAGTTAAATCAACACTTTTAGAAAAGCATAACATTCAAATATTTGCATTATTTAAAAATAATACTAAACTACAATTTTTCAAAGAAAAAGATCTTGGTATTAACCTTGTGATGAATCTCTGTGTAAGTGGTAATTCAGATACTGTGTAGTGGTAAGAAAGCATGTTAACATTCACAGCTGTTAGAATGAATTTATCTCTAATATTCCTGAATCTCATTTTGGTGTAGATGTCCACCTTTCTTTAAGCAAAATCTATGCAAGTGAACCGTGAGAAAGCAGGATATAGAAAATAAAATCATCATCATATATTAAAAAAAATCTTGCTCTTGAGTCAAGCAACTACAAGAGTGTTATTCAATAAACCTTTTCTCACTGGCAGTTCTATTATATTTAACAGGCTTTTCATCTAGGTGACACCTTTTTCTGTAATACTATTTTGTATCATCACCATATCATCTCATGCAAGAGTGGGTAATGGAAATTAATATTGTAGTGATACCAGTGACACTAATTGGACTAGCTTACTTCACTATTATTGAGGAAAGAGGATTGTCTAAAATGTGTTTAGAAAGCTTGCAGAAGAAACAAATACAATGCATCATGAATGCATTTGTCTAAGTTACTAATAATTTCCTTTCTGGCTTTGCAGGATGTTATTAAGATACCTTAGTATATGGTGCATAAAATTGCAGTTTTTTATAGAATTGATGAGAAATGAGAAAAACAAAAGATTAATGAAAAAGGCAAAAAATTGGGGCATAGGAAGATGAGTGTGTGATCACCACATGAGGAAATAAAAATTCAACATCAGCTTGAGTGGCATACACTTAAAAATAACTTTCTTCATTGTAATTGCTGTCTGGAAAATGCTGACCAATTTACAGAAGATTTACCAGTTATATTTGTCTTTTCCATTTATCATAACCAAGAATAAAATAATCTTCCCTGGATACAGCTAAAGGGATGACCTAATAAGACACTAGATAGACCATTTTATTTGCTACTGATTTTATTGTCAGCTAAACCATGGCTGCAGACAATTCAGCTGAATTATAATTTGTTCAAAGTTAACATGTCTTCAGCCACTGATACCCATGTGGTCATTTAAGTGGGTTTCTGGGACTTGAAATGGTACTTAAGATAATATATTTCTTTTAAATATATATGTGCCTATAGTATATTCAAATTTAGTCTCAAATTACTAAAAGGATCTTTTATTTGTTCATAGCCTTTTCAGAAAAAAAGCTATTATGTATTTGCTACAAGACAGGTATTGGGAATACTTTTATGTGTAATGGCATATAATATTATTTTTTCATAAGGTGTGAGTGAAATAGCTCCAGGCTTTTTTACCCAGAGGTTTTTTCCTCAAAGTACAGTAGCTATTTCATTCCTCCCTGAGATTATAGCAATGTTAATGTTGAGTGAGTTATCCCCCACCTCCTAACCTCAAAATTTGTGTTGTGATTTCTAATTTGGTGCCTTTCAGCAAATATTTGGAAGAAAGGCTGAGATTGGATGTATCCCAGTGGCTTGCCAGAGCCAAATTATATATATTTCCAAGTTAATTTTTTTTTTTTTTTTTTTTTTTTTTTTTTTTTTTTTTTTTTTTTGTGTGTGAGTTTCTGAGTCCCCTGATTTTGTTTTGTTTTAATGACTTTGTGATTCCTCTAGCCTTTTCCTCTAGAACTGAGCTTTGGGAAAGCTAGTATTTTATTTTCTTGAGTTTATGCGTGAACTATATAGGATGAGACTTTGTTCATGTGTCCACTCCATTGCACAGCCTCTAGGAAACTTGCATAAAAGTAAAGTTACTGGAACTTCAAGAAAAATCAAAAATCAGAAAACCAGATTAACCGCCTGTGACTGCTAAGCCTCAGGGAACCAGGTCACAAAGAGGCAGAGCCATTATAATTGAAGCAATTGTGTTACATAATATAAACATAGACCAATGGGTCTGTAAAAATTTTTGTCCATTCGAAATACCCCCTGTACTGCAACTGTGAGGAGGTTAGATGTAGAGTTTCCTTTTGATATGACTGCATAAATATATATACAGCATGATTGGAGTTGATCAAATTGAGCACAAAAGATGATTTGTAGTTCATTGTTCATGCATTTTGAAGTTTTTATGTGTGAAAGAGAAGCTGCCACTTTCTAAATGTTAAGGATGCAAGCAAGGGCTAAGTGCACTGGTACTCGAGCATTTTGGGAAGCAGTAGCTGGAAACATCTGCTCTGTTTCTCTTGGAATGAGAATGCCACGAGCCAGTCTAGCACTGCCAGTGCTGAGGCTGTCACACTGTATAGAGCTAAAAGACCATGTTGTGGCAAGAAGGATGATAGACACAAAAAACATCACATGTACATTATCTTTTGAACTTACTGATTTCCTGTCAATGAACTAACACCTCATGGATTTGAAACTGCTTTTAAAATGAGTTCATATGCTTATCAGAGTTGACAAAGTGACAGGGGAAAGAAAAATATTTCCCTGCTGTTTCCTTGATTTGCTTTCCTACCCCTTGCATTAAGATTTCATGGGTTCAGCTTGGAAATAGGAATTTCTTTGAGACTTAAAACAAATCAACAGGCACTTAAAGAATGAAAACTATTGTTTTCAGTAAAATATTTTATTTCTTTTAACAAAATAATTAACTGCCACTTTACTTTTAGTACCAGTTAGTTTTAACATTATTTATGCTCAATTATTCTGCAGAAAATACACTCCTAACCTGCTAACCTATCAAGCATTTTGTATTGGATGATTGTCTATTACTTGCTGCAAATATGCTTGAGTGTTACATGAATATTGCAAGCTCTTCATATCACTGTGCTCAGCATCTGGGGTAGGGCAGACTCCCAGTTATTCCTCAAAGCATTTCCCCACTGAGCAATTTTTTTATATATATATATATATATATATATATATATATATATATATATATATATACATACAGTTTCTTAGCTTAATCACTTGATATAGAAACCTTATAGATGTTCCAGATAAAGCCTTAGAAAAACACATTTAAGAATAGCATGACATTATCTGTATTTACAGAGTGAGATTTTTTCTTTTCAGGAGTGAATGATTAGGTGGGAAAATAAAATATTTGGATCTCTGCTTAAAGAACTGATCCTTAGAATGGCCTTCTAAAGATTGTAAAGCTTTACTTTAGTGTGGGTATTTTTACCCTGCAAAGTGAAAGATGAATGCACTGTATCATTTTCTTTTTGCAACATTTAGGTAAGTAGTGGATCAGGTTCTTCTTACCACACGAAAAGTTTTCCCCGCTCTTGAAATTAGTGTTGAGTGAAAGTCATATAATCTATTTGGGCCAGCTGTCTCAAAATTAAAGAATTGTCCTCTGAAAATACCCCTCTGGATGTAGAGTGAGTCTGAGGCAGTAGTTTATAGTAGACACACAGTTTTCAGGTGGATAAAACGAAGGGAGATTAATCTCACTTTTGGTTTTCTTATACAAAAAGTCACAACAACTGTGAACAAAAAAATAAACTAAAACCAAACTTGCCTCTTCTTTATGATATGCTGATAGTTCGAAAGCATCAAATATGACATTCTCAGGTGATGAGTGGTAAATCAAGCTGAAGTTATTCAGTTACATCTTGAGTTTTCCTTTCCCATTCCTTCCCTTTGCTTCTCTCCTATCTTCGAAAAAAGTTGCTGTGCTTTTCATGCCTACTTAATAATTTCCCTGTCAAAAGAATTCCAACACAAAACCAACCAAACATTGATCAGAAGCTGCCTCTGCAGTGAACTCAGCTGTGTCCACCTATCAGACTTGCCCATCAGATAAGGTGCCTTATCAGGTGCAGGTCCATTTCTGACTTTCAGTGGGCTTCAAGTGTGAAACAGATACCAAAATATACAGTTTAAGTAAAGTAGCCTCTCTCTCGAGCTGCCTCTGGATCTATACAGCTTCAGAATTTGTGGCAACTGTAAGCTTTCTTGGCAAAACCTATCAGTTCCTGGGCATTAACCACACATCTTTGCTCTTTGTAATCAGATTTCCTGTGCTCTTCTTTGCACAAATTATTTGGTCTGTCTTGGCCTAAATTCCCCACCTTTTGAAATGCTTCACTACAAAAACAGATATTGCCAGGCTTGAATTATTTAAAAGTCTAAAGATATCTGGGACTGTGATGACAGAAGTCAGCTGTTTATTAGCTGAATATCTGGTTCAAACAAAGCATTTCTATTTTACTAAGCTGCATGAAAGGAAAACTCTTTCTGTGACCTCAGGTACTTTCTCTAGTAACCTAACTAAAAAACACTGACATGAAGGCTGGAGTTTTTGCGGAAGCAGTTACAACATTTTCATTGATTCAGTACTTTTCTAATAATAAAAACACCATTAATTGATTTTTTTTTTTTTTTGAGGATTGAAGGCCAATTCTTCACAAACTGCTTTGCAATTTATGCTCCTGTTTTACTAAAGCTGTGTCCTCGTTGATATTTGTGAGCTATTGGTTTCAGGAAAGACTCGAGTGATAAACCAAGCACAAGTTCTTTTGCACTGTACCTGTCTGCTGGGCATAGGAATGTTTGTTCCTACAAGCTTATATTTAGAATATAAAGACCCAGCCTTCTGGTCTAAAAAAGAGGAATTATATGCAGTTAGCATGCAGAAGTGAAATTTAATGATATATATGGATATACATTATAGACACTATATTACTAAGAGCAAAAGAGTCAAAATCAAAGCATTCCAGAGAAGCAGTCTTAAAAGAAAGGGAAAGAAAGAGAGAGAAGGAAAAAGACAGGAAATAAGGTGTATTTGGCCAGTACAATTTTTTTCATAGCAGTTCATATGGTGCTTTGGTTTAAATTCATAACCAAAACAATACTCAAATAATAGTTGATAAGACACTTAAGTTTAATACTTGATAAGACACTTGATAAAACACTTATGTGCTAGCAACAAGGCCTTCTCTAATTCTCACTGTGACACACAATTGTGTGACATACTACTTGTTGTGCAATGGATTGGGAGCTGACACTATCCTGCAGACATCCTGAACCAACCAGAGATACTCCATACCGTATAATGTCATGATTTGCAACAAAAGCTAAAAGAGAAGGTGTTAAGAACATTAGGCAGGTTTGGATCTTTTTTGAGAACTTACTGCAACATGGTGAATGGTTGTCTTTGCATCACTTTTGTTCTGTTTTCATCTCTCTTCTTCACTTTCCTTCAGGTTTTTGGGTGCCTTTTCTTTTGTTTGTTTGGTTGGTTTTTTTTCCTCTTTTTTTTTTTTTTTTTTTTTTTTAATGTAGACACCCGAGCTTTCATAATTTTATTCTTCCCTTGCTCTTTTTTCTTTCCGCTGACTGAGCATCTGTGTGGTGCTTAGTTGCCCACTAGGATTTACTAACAACAGAAAGCAGTGGTAAAGGTAAGAAACAAAATCATACTGATTTCTGATGCTCTTTATGTTACAGTATATGGATTTTTAATTTGGAGCACATTAATTAAATTTGAACGAGGAAAGTTTAAAAGGCAGTGGATTACACTGGTTGTTAGCAGGTACTTCAAGATTACAATTTCAGGGAAGAAAAGTCTTAGCATAGCTTTGTACTTCAGAGTTATACAGACCTATATTAATCTTAAAACTGTAACTGTTCCATTGTGTAAAGGATTGAATTATGAAACTCCTTTTACAAGCCTTACTATTTTGTGGTTCTTTTGAATACTTAATATCATCACAAAGCAGTTACTTTTGAAACTACTGAGCTCCATGGCTATCCATATAGTTGTTAGAAAAGCAGATCGTATTCCTATTCAATGCCTAGTGTTCCTTTTTATGTGTAAACTAAGCTCAGGAGGTTTCACAGAGAGGAACAGATGCTCATGCAGCTTATCCCTAATATATGAACACACATTTCTTTCTGAACTGCATTAAAGAGATTGTCTTCATGGTTTAATTTTCTTATATTAGGCTCCTGTCCTCTGACGGGAAGCTGGATGGATGACAGAAGGTGAAAATAGTCCTCTATGATAGACTAAACAATGAATGTCACCTTCAGTGGCAGCCTGCAAGACAACATTTTTGAGTATTTTTCTATAAACAGTGTTACCTTACTGTACTTCTAGATAAAATCTGTTGGCTTATTTGCAATGGACAACTACTTCAAAAGAAAATCACACAGGAACTAATGCCTTCTATTACATTGCTGACCGCACAAAGAGCTCTTGTTATGTCTCTATCTGCTACTTCCTCAAATAACTTCCTTATTTTTCATAGCCTGATTTCCAGACATTGATTTCCCTTTGGTTACAATACTCCACTGGTTCCTTAAGTCCTGATCAAGTCTCTTTAAGTGACTTCTTTGAAGTGTCCTTATCTGAACTAGATATGAATTTGTTGGCGTTGCTGAGAGCCAGCATATATATTTTTCTCTTTACTTTTTATTTATTTTCTTTTTATTTAAGATTTTTAAACTGTCTGCCCAACTCTTTTGCCCCTTTCTCCAGGGGCAGACCTGACTAAGATTTCATCTTGCACTTCTGCTTCTGCCAGATGTAGTAAAGAGTGAAAATCTTCATGGCTTTCTCTGTCTTCAGAAGCAAGAAAGTACTTAACCAGAGCCAGATATATTCACAGGAAATTGAACCTTACTGGCTGGAAAGAACCACTGGAGATCCTCTGATCCTCTGTTGCATTTTAAATGTCTTGATATCCATGTGGAGTCCCCACAATCCTTCTGGGTAATGTCTTCCATTGGTTTCCCATTATCATGGTAAAAAAAAAAATCTCCATGCCCGTTGGAGGATTTCTCATTTTTCAATTTGTGTCCATTGACTCCAGACCAGTCACCATGTAACTCCAAGAAGACTGGCTCTATCTTCTCTGTACCCTCGTACAAGGTGTGTGAGGTCTTCTCTAAGCCTTCTCTTAAGCCTAGAAAGACCTCATAGCCTCTCACAGGCTCTCCTTGCATACCATATGTTCCATTCCCCTCATCACACCAGCTTGAGGACCTTTGCTGGGCCCGCTTAGTGTACCAGTATCATTTGTGTGCTGGGGAGCCCAAAACTGGACACAGCACCTGAGATGTAGTCTCACAACTACAGAGAAAGATTGCTTTCCTGGACCTGGTAAGTACACTTCTGCTAATGCATCGAGGTTGTCAGTTTTTGTCTGTGCTTCAAGAGTGCATGTCCAGTTTTTTCATCAATACATTGAGACATTTTTTCTGTCAAGCTGCTTTATCTCCATCCAGGATCCAGCCTACAGCATTGCATGGGATTATTTTTGCTCCCAGATGCAGGATTTTACACGCTGTTGAACTTCGTGATGTTGCTGTCAGCCTGTTCCTCACACCTGTCCAGGTTCCTCCAAATAACAGTCCTGCCCTGAAGCATATCATCTGTTCCTCCCAATTTTGTATCATCTGCAAATATGTTTAAAGTGTCCTCTCTCTCATCCTCCAAGCTTTTAAGTCATTGGACAATATTTTCCTCAGTAGTATTAAAAGATGTTTTTTTGATTACCAATCACTGCTCTTTAAGACCAACAACAATTTAGCCTATTTTACTCCCACTTAATTGTGCACTTATCCAGTTCACAGCTCATGAATTTGAGTAAGAGTACAGTGTGAGAGTACAGTGTGAGACTACCAGAGATGCCTTGCTAAAGTCAAAGTATGTCACATGCACCATTCTTCTTCCATGCATACAGCCAGTTCTCCCGTAGTAGAAGACAGATTGGTTAGGCATAATTTGCCTCTAAAGGGCAAAGTGGTACATCTGAGGCTGCTCTCTTGAAGGCTAAATTGTGAGAAGGAATGTTCTGCAAAAAGAGGACAAAGGTGAAAGAGGCCTTTGGTCCCCAGCATTTCTGTGTGAGTATAGAAGTATCACTTGTCAAATCTCAGTCCATGATACTTATGAGACAGGTCATGATAGAGGCTTATATTTCTTAATATTAATGGATTAATTAATTCTGTCCCCACTCACAGATTTTCAGTAGTGATTAGACAACCCAATGAAAGATTAGTGCTCCTACTCTAAACCACATTGATGCAGTTTCCCTCTACCCCCATTTGCAGTTACTCATCTTGTGAGACTCATCTCACCTAGCTTCACCCTGTTACCTAGATTACCTCTTTAGTTGCTAAAAAGAAGTGGGCTTTTCTAGGATATGAGTCAACTAATGTATTAGTACCAGCTACTTGGTAACAAAAGGAGACGATATTCTAAAAATAATCATTCTTTTTACTGTATATAAAAAACTCTGTTTTAGTTGTAGATTTAATCAGATAAATCTCACATGGAAACATTTCTTCCAAATTTCCCCAGGATATTTCTATTACAATTCAGTTATTATTAATTGGATAGGAGGAAATTATAAATCTGGATTTACCTCACATCTAGAATATTCCTATTTAAAGGTCCTTGAAGATTTTTGCATAACTTATGGTACATTATATCTCACACTAATAAATATATGATTGAGTTTCCTTCTGGTGCTATCAGTTGTACTCTATTGGCAATGTCTGAACAATCTGTTTCCTTTTGCTGCTGCTAGAATGACTTGTTTAGGCATTTTGGAAACATTACAGTTTTTTAAGGGATTCAATCTTGCCTGGGTCAAAAATAATGGAGTTTTGCTATTGTCTTCAATACATGCAGGATGAGGTCTTCAGTCTTTTCACTCTAATGTGCTTCTAATTATGTTACACTTTTGTCCTTCTTCTGTGCTTTCCCTTGCAACATTAAACTTAATTTGTTAATTACCCAGCATTTGCAAATTACAAGGCAAATCTGGAACTCATTTCCTTTGCTGCTTGCTCTGTGTCCTTCCTCTTAAACAAATGAAGTGATAAGCATATGACTATTTTTTGCTAAGCTTTATGTCCTTTTATTAAATTCTACTACACAGCGGTCCCCCATTATAGTCTTACCAGTTTACCTTATACAAATTACTTTACTTTAGGTTTGCCCTGATTCAAAAAAACATTTAGGGTTTCAGCTATCTGCAGCTGTTTTAGGAATAATAATAAATTTAATGAGACTGCTCATGATGAAAGTTTGTCAGTAATTACTGTTTGGTAGTTGGGGTTGATTTCAGAATAATTTGTTACAAGGATAAAGTCATTTATGAAATTCTATAAATACTGGAATAGCCGTTTACCTAATTCAAAAATGGCACATCCAAAATAAGTAAATTTTGAATAATATAAGTGATTTAAATACAGAATCTCATCCTTTACGTGTGTTTCTTGAAACACTGCTGAGCACCATATTTCTGCTGGGGTAATCATTTATGTCAGTCTGAGATTAGCTACAAGGAATATTTTCTGAAAGATTATTCAAAGATTTATATTGAAAAAGCCAACAAAACAAACCTTTTCATAAGAAATCAAAATCTCTTCAAAGGTTTTCTCCACTTCAGCTCTATTCATAGAGCTCCTGATACCGTCAAGAAGAATGTCAATTGTAATGCAGATATCTGTCCAACAGGAAGTGTGCTGAGATCACAGGATCAATTTTCATAAGCAATTGAAGAGCCATCAGTCAGCAGTGATGTTTTGTTTGGACGTTTTAATGAACTGAATCACATACAAACTAATGATCTGTCAGAAGTTGAAAAGTCATAGTCTCCTTTAGTAGTACTAGTCTTTATACCCTTTAGTACTCCTAAGTGCTCTATCTCATTTTACTTCTGTTTTTTTCTCTTATTGTTTTTTCATTGTATTTCTTTTTAACTATTTTCCAAGCCTTGCCCTAAAGCCTTATTTTTCACAATATTTTTTTTTCCAAGTTTATATTTTATCAAGGACATTTAGGTCCTAAAATTTGACTGTATCTCTTGGGCATTGAACTAATAACACTAATAGTAAATAACAACTTAACCTCCAGGAAAAATTAGACCTGCAAAATGAATGTAGCCATGATTGGTTCCCCAATAATCATCAGAATGGTTCTTGAACTGTATAGCTTCTTGATGCACCACACTGGAGGTTCAGGTCTCATATGATATTTGGAAGATTTCCAGGTTTGGAGTCTTGTCTCTGTAGCAGGAGTTTCCTGATGCTCCAAGAATCCTTACTGCAAGTGCAGAGCTGAAGAGCATTTAAATCCAGGATTTGGGGCTCCTTACTCCAAGAAGAGAGAGCAGCGACAATCTGGCATCCCTGCAGCCACAAGTCTGGGACTCAAGGAATCCATCTGCAGGGCCTTCCACATGCCAGCATCTGCCTGCAGCTCTGCAGCTCAAACCTCTGCCCACCACCTGATATCTCCTATTCATAGTGTGCATTCACTGATCATTTATGCTCCATGAACTAGAATAATGTTTAGTAGTATTTTTTGGAAGAGGACTTCTAACTGTGTTGTGGCATGCTCTATAATTTATTCCACAAATTTTAGTAGTCTTAAACTTTTTATAATATCAAACATGAAAAAATACAGATTTGTAATATTTTGATGTCTTTCTTCTGTCCTTTCACAACAACTTCTACAATCATAACCAGAAGGAAAAGTTGCATTATCATTCCCGTTTGTAATTTCCTGTCATTGACTACATGCCTTAGTGCAAGGGTTATAGTTTTAAAGATGGATGTCTGATTTTGGCCAAGTACAGCTATAATTGTCCATGTAATAAAAATACTTGCAATCAGTTGCGTGTACACAAGAGCCTGTAGGGTGAAAATTCAAATTTGATCCAAAACTGCAAATTAGTCATCCTAAAGACTCACCAAAAAATGCATTTTCCCCTCCATTCAGACCTATTTCATGTCTTTCTCACTTTCAAATTAAACCCTGTGTTATTTATGAGCTCTTTTTTATTCTCTTTCCCCCCCTTCTTTCACTCCTAAGTCCACCTATAGCTTCTAGAAGTACTTACTGTAAACATACCACCTTCCTTTCAATTAAGCTGTTATGTGGCAAATGTAAACATATATACTAATTTTCATCTGCCTTTTTTCAGGTTTAATTAATATTCTAAACATGCATCAACCAATTCTAAACATGCATCAACCAGCTCTTGGGTTTGCCACTAAAATAAGGATTAATTTGGCACACTTATCATACACTGACTACTGCTATACCAGGGGAACCAGATGGAATAAAAAAATGTCATACTGAATTTTTCCAAGGACTTTTTCTCTAAAGTAAAAACTGGGTAATCAGTAAGGAAATAATAATAACAATAGAAATGTTTACGGTATGGATTGAAAAACGCATTTGTCCTTGCTGCTGGAATTACCTATAGTCACATATAAACCTACTGTGTTCAAAGGTGTATGATCTTTTCTGACATGAAATTTCTGAGACCTGAAGCAGTTTAGTTGCTCCCATTAGCACATGGAACAATGACTAAAAGTCTCAATGTTATACAGCAGGTTAATCTTAAGTGTTGTTCATCATATTTCATTCCTTTTGTAAAAATTTTCTAATTCACAACATTCTTACCAGAATACCAGTAAACTTAAAGACCAATCAACCAAAGAAAAGAAGCCTTACGAAAACCAAAAACCACCACCCCAAAACATCTCCAAGAGCCTCGGCTATTAGAAGAGGTCATGGAAATTTCTTTCCTTCTGGAAGCCTTTCGATAGTTAAATCTATCTTCTTTGCATGCCTCTGAGCTATTGTATGGAAAAGTCAGTCCTACTAAGATATAATTAGAAGTGTAGGATAATTCTAATGCTGTTTTACAGTTGATGAAATCTGCTTCAGCTCTTTGTACCACCTGATTACCATGGATACCATTCTGGCCAACAGAGTAATTCTGATCAAAATGAATTATTATTAATCTTCCCAGTCAAGGGTGGATGGAGGTCTGAACAGCTTGTTAAATTTTCTGGTACAGGCTGAAAGGTTCAGTAAGGGTAAATATTAATTCCTAGACTGTTAGAGAGCAAGAGTACATAGTTATGAGACAACTACAACCTGCTGTCCAAAATTCAGGTACTAGCAGATTGCAATATGAGCATCCAGGATTTGGATATAAATAAAGGTAGTTTTCTGGATGGTAAGGAGCTACAAGAAAAACTGACGTGAGAAATTAACTGTCTGTTCCAAGGACAGTCAAACGATGGTTTAACACCTAATGCTGGAAGGAAAAAGTAGTAAGAATGTTGTACAAAGGTTAGTGTTTAGACAGGTAAATAGTTATTCTTGCCAAAACATGCTCAAGTTACAAAAATGCTTCTGTTTTTCATAGGGAGACAATACCCACAGTTTGTAACAAACATTGAAATCTACATATTTTACAGAGATTAGAGAGGCTGTGATAGAATCTGAATTCAAGCTTCTGCTATTTGAACAAACAGCATTTGTTTTTTTATAGCAAGACTGTGAAAGCAAAAGAGAGGCCACCATTCTCCAAGAGATCCCTGTCTTGAAACATGTGCATTTGAGTGTTTGATGAGCATTTGGTGTTTCTGGACTTGAGAAATTTTCCACATCACAAATTTATGTTTATAGCAGACAACACTCATAGAAGCATAGAATATTTTGGTCTTGAAGGGGTCAGTAAAGGTGGCCTAGTCCAATCCACTACAATAAGGAGGGACATCTTTCACTAGACCTTAAACTTTAATGTTTTCCAGAGATGGAACATCCACCACCTCCATGGGCAACCTGTGTGAGTGTTCCAACACTCTCATTTAAAAAAAAACTTTCTTATATCTAATATAAGTTGACTGATGCCATGAAAAACATGATACTTGTACATCAAAACTGTAGAATTCTAACTTTCTTGTGATTCATATTCAAAAAGAGAGGTTTTCAAAATAGAAAATGTCACAAACTTAGAGTAAGGAAAGAATGAATGAGGAATCTATACTGAAAATAACTGTTATTGCAATAATTTTGTTCTGCTTTAGGTAGAATAAAAAGGTATTTTCACTTTTTAATCAGTAGATGTGTTATTTTACTTGGTTTTTTTTTTTTTTTTTTTTTAGTGGAAGAACAAAAATTATACAGTTCCTCATGAACTCACTAACAAATACATAGATAATTAGCAATTATTTCTCTCAGTCAAACTTCTCCCCGGCTATTTCTGTATGCAGTGGGTTTAGGTACCTTCAGACAATGATTTAGCTCCATCTTAAAATGGTGTTATTAACCTAAATTTCAAAGTGGCCTTTTATTTCTTTTAACTATAAAGGCAGCATGGACTGTATGCTCAATTTGATTTTTGAAGACTAACCTAGGTGAATGAATCTTGCACTTGAGGATCTTCCTAAATGACTGAGTGATTTGGTGGTTAGCCACTTGTTCTCCTTTTCCCCAGTTACTGCCCTGGTGACTTAAAAAAACACAGGCCACACTGGTATAAGTTTTCTCTGTAGAACAGATTGGAAGATTAATAACAGGCTGGGGTAGAAAGTAGTTGGGAATGACAGGGAATGGATCATTTTTTTAGTATAGTAACATACTAAGGCAGTGGTGACAGAAGAGTTGGTTTTAGGTTTGCTTTCTAGTTTTATTTTGTGTGCGTGTGACTGGATTAATACTGACTGTCTAAACATAATTATTTTCCTAGATTTCGTATAAATAAAAAATGAAGGAAACATTCTGCCTACTCTAGTGATTTGGAACTGGTACGTTGGAAGCCAAAAACATGGAAGGACTCCATCCGTACCTCATCATTGTACTTTATAATATCAGACTTTCAGTTTCCCACTGGGAAATAAAACAGGACTTCTTTCTTACTGTTTTCACCCTTGGTGGCCAATTAAAAGCTTTTTTGGTTCCAGCTGAAGGCTTGGCAGGTCTACTGTTTTGGCCACAATGTGATGAGGAGTATAATGACAGTTAAAGTTAAATTACAGTTCAACACCTGTGGCTGGCTTGGCTCTGTATTCACATTTGATACCAAGCCAAGGCAAAGCCAGAGTGAGAATCTTCTAATGTTGTTTCTTGGCAGTCAAAGTCACCTTAAATATCAGTTAATACATTTATCTTTTCTCATTTATATAGTTAACTCCAATGCTTTGACTTCCATGTTGCTCAAAGGGACAAACTAGGACCTTGGCATGATTCCATTACTGCAGGTTTGGCTGAAGGAGTTATTCAAATGTAAGATAAATTTACTTTCTGAATAGAAAAGATGAAGCATGCCGCAGAAGCACAGCAGTTATTGAACTCTATAATGAGGCACATTGTTGTTTTCTCAAAATCTGATTTGAACTTCTGTTTGAATGGGTATTTTGGTTTTATCCCCACCAGTAACTGAGCCCCATAAAACCACTTGCTCACTTTTCCCCCAGTGGGGTGGAGGGGAGATTTGGAAGAGTAAAAGTAAGAAAATTTGTGAGTTGAGATGAAGACTCTTTAATAATAAAGCAAAAGCCACATGCATAAGCAAAGCAAAACAAGTAATTAATTCACCACTTCCCATGGGCAGGCAGATGTTCAGCCCTCTCCAGGAAAGCAGGGCTCCATCATCCACAATGGTTACTTGGAAAGAGGGAGGACATCAATGCCTCTGCTTCCTTCTTCCTTCCCCAGCGTTACATGTTGAGCCTGATGCCATCTAACCTAGAATGTCCCTTTGGTCAGCTGGGGTCAGCTGTCCTGGCTGTTACCCCTCCCAACTCCTTGTGCACCCCTGCCCTCCTCACTGATGGAGTGAAAAGGCCTTGCCTCAGTGTAAGCACTGCTCATTGATAGCACACTCCTTCTGTTATTGACCCTGTTTGCAGCACAAATTCAAGACATAGCCCCATACCATCTACTGTGAAGAAAATGAACTCTGTCCAAGCCAAACCCAGCACAGTGGGAAATTATTTTTCTATTCTGTGAAGTCTTCTGGGATTTTTTACATTTTGTGATCTGCATTTAATAAAACTAAGACTTCTGAAAATCTTCAAGAGAATAGCAAGACCTATTTACCACACAACAGTGATTTTTTCTGAGGGCTACTTTACTTTCAGAGAATGGGTAATAAATTGTTTTTCAAAATTGACATGAATGAGGCAAAGAAGGCACTTGGAACTGGCTCTTTGGAGTAAGTAAAACAAATCCATCTATTGACTCTTTTGGGTTGTTTCTCTCAGCTTCATTGTGGTTATCCCTCTTTGAACTTTTTATTAAATAGGTACTTGAACAGGATATTTGTTCTTTATCAGAAGTGAGTACTCTAAATTCTCCCTTTTATATAAATCAATATGCCAAAAAATGGAGTAGGGACACAGAGAGAAAAAAAGGAATAGTATTTATCTTACAGGCAGAATCCATGTATGAGCTACCAATCTAGACTCTGATTATAGGCTACAGAAGAGAAAGGAAGTTCTAGGCATAATTCATCTTATTCTAAAGCAGATATCTAATAGATCAAATAAATTCCATGATAACAGCTTCTATTTCTCTCCATTGATTCTGAAAGAAACTAAACTGATTTGTTTGTTGCCAACACTGTGGTTTTGCTTCAAGTAGATAAGATTAATGTTGCTAGGTCTAATGTTTTGTCTATTTGTCTGAAAACAGGTGAGGAGACTCAGCCCCCTTAGAAATATGGTAGTGGGACCACAAAATGTTGCTGGTTTTTCACAGAAAGGTTAGATTAGTGATAGAAAATGGCTGGGGTAGGCAAGTGTACTATACTTGAGCAAGGTGTGGTACTGAAGGCAGGTTTTCAGAGAATATGTTTAGGACAAGAGAGTACCTTTAATTTTTTTATCAGAGAAATACATGTAGTTCTTGAACATGTTTCTAAATCTAAAACTATGCCATATAATTACTTACTACCTTAACTATTATTCTGAAATTCTTAATGTCTTTGTGTGTATGCAAGCTGTATTAAAATAAAGGTAGTTAAACTTTTGTTCATTCTATACCTCTATTGCTTTCTATGTTAATGATGCATTATTATATTTATACTATATTGTTCTTTGATTATATCAATATAAACCACTGGTATTAGTGAACTACATGCATAAAAGTATTTATGAATGCATATATACAACCACAAAATACATAGGTAATTCTTATGTATTCTTACGTAGGCATACGTGTACATTTTCATAGCTGGTATCTGTTCTTAGAAATGAAACTTATACTACTAACCAAGAAAAAGGTTCTCATATCACAGTAGAAAGATTAGGTCAGATGTTTATTTTTCATGGGTAGATAATTTTAGTCTCCTTCTTAACTCTTTTCTAACTGCATCTCAATAAATATATATTGGGAAAATTGCTTATTTTATTTCTATTTGATTTCTTTGCATTGTTGGTTTTGGTTATCTGTTGGATGGTTTGGCAGGGGATTCTGTACTGGTGTTTTTGATCCATTGATTTCTAGGTTGCTGCTAAAAATATTATATAGTGTCTGATGCATTTCCTACTTCAAGGCATTTTTCTTAGAAAAAAAAATATTAAGCCAAAAAATTAAAAAACCCAATCTTAACTGGAAGAAACAAGAGCACTCTAAACTTAGATAAATAGAAAATCTGGGACTCTATAATGTAAGTCATTCCTTAAATATCTGTTGAGGTATAGTTCTGCTTTCATTCATATGCAAATATTATGTATTTGAAAGGGAGGGATGCTACAGAGAAGGCCTGTCAACAGAACTGACTTAAAAAAAGAAATAAATTTAGAGCTGAAACTTTAGATAATGGTCACTGCCACAGTTTTCAAGACTGTAGTTCAATCTTCAACACTGTACTGCTATTACAGCTTCTGATAAAGAAATACTGCTGTGAAATTTTGCCTCTAGAAAAACGAAGTGCAATTCTTGCTGTACAGAAGTTGAGAGCTGAGACCAGATTGTGCTTTAGAAAATCATAGCTGTCATTTTTTCTACTCTTGTTCCTAAAGGAAAGTAAACTATGTTAGTTGTGAATATCTGACTCATTGCCTCTTTCTGCAGTATCTCATCCATGCTAGCCATTCCAGGGTGACAGCTGAGTAAAAGTCCTGACTGTATCTCCATCTACATGTTCCCAACTCTCTTTTTTGAGAAAAAGTTGCAGCCCACAGAGATACCTGTTATAAATGTGTTTGGGTTAATTTTATCCTTTTGTGACCTGCATTTTAATACAGATAAATAGCAGATGGTAGACAAGTCTGAAGATTCCAAAGGGCTTCAGATCATAACGTTAATGCAGTCACAGGTAAAGGGGTACCTGTGCTGAGCTTATGTTTAGTTAAATAAATTTTTTGTACACACTAAATGCAATAAGTATTCCACAGATAATTTTTATGTGGACATATGCTATCCCCTGTGAAATTTGTGTTGACTAAGGAATGCACCTTCTGAAACACCACAAACTTGCTGATTGTTTAATCAATATTGGTACTGCCTAGTCAAAATGAAACTAAGTTATAAGCCTATCTGAGTTCAAGAAGACTTTGGAGAATGCTCTCAGACACATGCTGTGGCTCTTGGGTCACTGGTCCCACGCAGGGCCAGGATTTGGACTTGATGATCCTGATGGGTCCCTTCCAGCTCAGCATATTGTCTCATTCTGTGTTACTATGATAACTATTAGTTAAATTGCAGTGCTGATAACAGTTTTAGATAACACAGATTTGTTAAAATATTGTTAATACTCAGTAACACAACAGTGAGCACAGATGCATACGAAGTTTCTCATATCCATCTGCTTTTGCTGATCTTATGGTGACCCTCCCAGGGCTCTGCTGGATCCCAAGGTAAATGAACCATTTGCATTACAGAATGACATAATACATCCTACTGATCCAGTTACAAGAACTCCCTCTTTGGCAATTTTCCCTTAACTTTCTTATAGCATAGAAATGTGTTTCTGTGAGAACATTTGGCAGCTTCTTTTCAGAAATGTTTTTTCATGTTAACTTTCTGTTAATTCAACTTGGAATATTTTTATTATCTAAATTACTAAATGGGAGCTATAAAGCCCCGTTTCTACCCTTTGTCAGTGATTGCAACAGCTCTAATACATTCCTTAATTTTGGTACCATGTTAGTATGGTGGTCAGTTATCAGAGAGCAACTAGCTGGAAATACAGGGAAAGGACTGAGGAAATTATCAGCCCTTGATGCTACAGTCATACATATCAACAGAGGTACTCCAGGAGCTCAAGTTATTATTGTGGCTGCACTGTGAAGAGAGAATGCTAAGGCTGCCCTTTGACTGTTATATGAAACATAATCATCTATCATATGAGGTGCATATTACCAATAGAAATCCTCTCTGTGAGCTCATGTAACAAAATATAAGCCTGTATACTTAGGAAGTTACCTAAACAGAGAGACTTATATGTCACTGGCCTGCCTCTTGCCTTTATGATTTCATTTAAACTTACACACATGAAAGGTACTTGACATTGTATGATCTGAGCACTTGTGAAAAAGGAAGAAGCTAATCTCATGGAAATTGTTACTAAATCTTAAAGTATTATCAATGTTTTAACACATTATTCACTTTTGTATGGTATTAGGGAGAGGGGAGTTGGCTCATGTGATAAGAAACCAATTAATATGATACAGAAGCAACTGTATGATAAGACCTTTATTCAGAATATTGCTGGCTTTGGTAAAACCTCCCACACAGTCATTCAATATATTCTTTGCAATTGTGACAGGTTTTTTAATGTCCACCTTAGGAGAACATAGGGATAGGATTTGTTTGTTGCTATTTGTACAGCTTGGAGCATTATCAGCAATGAAGTAGCAACTTGGAAAACATCAGATGGCCTCTTTTTTTGAAAAACATCTCTATTACCAGTCAACAGCTAAAACTCATGAATAACTGACACTTTTTAATTTCATCTGAATATTCAGCTTAAATGTTATCCCTTCCATTTGAAATATTACAGTTATCCCACTAAAATATAGATATTTTATAATTTAAGCTGGAGTGAAAGAACTTCTCATATGAACCTCAGAATAATCTTGTGTTTGAGAGATGTGGAACTGGATTTTAAATAATATGCATATTTATAGGCACTGAGTACATTTCAATAAACACATAAGCTTGAACATATATTTTAAATACAACTCCCAAAAATTTTATATATTCTACAAGTTCTTACATGCATGTTCAGCACTCTAGCTTTTCCATAAATAAGAAAAAATTATTGAATATGTTTCATTTTTATTGATGCTGTTTTTCTATGCAGTATGGTGTTTCAATGATTGCTAAGTGCATCACTACTGTTCCTACTAGAGTTCAACAGTGGTGAGATTTAAATTATTACAGTGTTAGATTTCCCTTTATTTTTTAGTCTCTTTCATGGGCTGTTGCTTAACATTTTATTATATGTGATGGTTAATTTACCCTTACTATAGATATCGGTTTACTTGTAATTGTTAGGTCATAATAGAGTCCTGTGTCTTTAAACCATGCAATAAATCTTATGTTGAAGTAATGCTAAAACTATTTTTACAGACATTTGTAATTTTGGATTGTAGTTTGCCTGGGATCTCCAGAAGTTAGCTGTGCTGTGTCACTGTAAAACTATAATATGTAAGACTCTACATATTTCCATTTCTGATTATACATATTTCCATTTCTGATTATTTTTTTCCATTAAGGCAAGTCTGTTAAGAGCTGCAATAAAAAAGCAGATTTTTAAAAAGAGATACTTAAAGACGAAGTAAGCAGTATAGAGCAGGTGAATAAGGAAGCTTAATTCTTTCTATCTCATAAATGGATAGACAAGACATTAAAAAGTAATGAACAGTGGAAAGTATAAAGCTAATAAGAGAAAGTGAAAATTACTCTTTCCATACATACAAATTGCATTTTCTTTAATTTCTTTCGGATTATATGTTTGGCACTCTGTGCTGGAAAAGAGTAAGGCCAGCAGATGTTGCCTTCTAAGGCATGTTCAAATATGTTCTCAGCTTGAATTCAGGAGATACAGCTGACTTCATTTTAAAACTGGGGTAAGAAGATGAATGCAAGATTTAAGATCTGGGTGACAGCAGTTAAAGAAAGCTAATCATATTTTTAGTTAACTTTTTTTTTAAATTTGTTGCCAAAAGGAAGTTGTTAAGCACTCATTTGCTTTATCAAAGTGGAGAATTAAAGCCTTCACCAATGTGCTGATTTTTCTACTTCTCTCCCAATAAATGAGATGAATTTGCCATTTCTGAAATAGATATTGAACTCAGTAGCTTTGAGATTAAAACATTGCTATGTGTATTTTAATTCTATTTTCATTACATGACCTTAAATATTTTCTTTTAAATTATTCTTTTGCATTTTGTATTTTCAGTAAACCATGTTCTATTCTAAACATCACCAAGCCTGTAATTGTTTGAGGCACAAATTATAAAAGCTAATTTGTTGGCATTCCCTGAAACACCAAAAAATCCAGCCGAGACTTAATTGATTTCTCTATCCCTTCCTTAAGAGACATTTGCTCATTTAATTCCCTCTCCTGCAAAGGGTGTTTCATTGAAGCATAACTTCAGGGATCTAAAGGTTATGAATATAGATAGCTCTTTTCTACCCTGTTTATTCATCTGTGGTCACAAAAGCTCTGTCTGACATACCAATCCCTTTCTAAAACAAAAATAGAGAATCCAGTGAAGAGAATGAATTATTTCTCTATGTAAATAACAAACACATTAAGTAATATTATTCACTACTTTAAAAATTTTGATAGATACTATGAGTAGGGCCTCTCAAATAATCAAAATACCTAAGTATTGTCATATTAAATCTGTGAAATGTGAAAAGCTTGTCTAAATGAAATTCTTCCTTGGATCTTCCAAAAATCTGTTCATTTCTGAGGTTGTTGCTGTGGATATTCTTTAAAAAAAAAAAAAAAGTTTCCTTGATAAATGCTTACATTATGTAGCTCACAAGCAGCTATTATCCAACAATATAACTGCTAATTCTTATTGCTATAAAGATATTTCACTCTGGATTTTCTCAAAGTAATTTTCTTATTTCAGTCTCTGTGTTTCATAGTGCTCTAAATTTCTAAGCATGAAGTGGATTGGGAAAAAAACAAAGTACTAGCTGGGACTGATAAAATTGTAAGAGAAATCTGTAAGAGAAAATACTAATATCTGGGTGACTTTAAATCCTTTAAATCACTGACACTATAATTATCACTGTGATTTTTGAAATTCCTAGGAAACATGTAAATTTTATATTGCATTTAAAAATTGCTACTTTTAACTGTGTTTTATGTTCTTCTGTCAAGTGTTCATGGTGAAGTCAAGGTCACCATGAAGGTGACAGTCAAGAACATTCTAGATATAAATTAGGAATTTGGTGTTTCTAAGGGAACAAGCTTGAAGGGTCGTCATTCTTAAAAATGAGGACCAAGAGCAGGAGTGCTGAAATCAGTTACGGAGTGGGGATGTTTCACACAATTCTTGATCCCATATTGCTGCTGCCAGCAGAACCCAGGATAAAGATTTGAGGGATGAACCCAAAGAATATAAATAGAAATAGAAACACTTAAAGATATACATACACAGAGAGAAAACATGAAGTACTTAAAATTTGGTGCCCACATCTAAGAGAGGTGTAAAAGCTGCTGGTGTAGTCACTGACCGCTTAGTCACAGTAACTGACTATCTAAGGCTTGCTTTAGCTGCTCACACAGAGGTGCATGACACTATGCATCATAAAAATCTGCTTAGGTCAAGCAAGCCAGATAGCTCTGCCAGCCTTGATGGTAACTTTGATGAATTCCACTAAAAGAAAAACTTTAAAAATTGAACTTTTTTTTAGTTTATTCATCGCTTAATACTCTCTTGCTTAGCAGTAATCAATTTCCACACTGACATAAAGCCCTTGGCTTTTACTCCCTAATTTATTCTCTTAGGAGCCATATAAGTGCCCTGTAAAGCTAAAAGTTCATTTCATCTTTCTTTAATTGCACATTAATTTCATGTAACTTTTACAAGAACATAATTGAAAAGCAAGATAATTTGACCTATTCTTTTATAATTGAAGAACTACAAAAGCAGGAGGGAAAAAAAGTTGCTAAAATTCTCCTTATATTAATGAATTAGGCTTTTAATTGATTACACATTTAACTTTTCATTTAAAACTATAATAATTATAGGTTAGCTTTTCAATTTATTTGGTGATCTGTTAATTCTTATTTAATAAATGTATTACTTCAAATAAATAGGCTTTATTTCTGTGTGACAGCTATCAACCTAAGTGGAAAACTTATGCAGTGCAATATCAGAGAGCCCTCATAATTGTATCATTCCATGTATAGTTTAGAGCCTTCGGAAAGGGAGGCTAGCAGGCATAATTGCTAAGAGTAAAATATTAAAATTTAGTTATTTCAGATCTATTAAGCTGTAAAAATTTAACCGAAAACTTATTTCTGCTTGTTACAGTTTGTCTGTGTCTCCAGAGTTTTTCTGTCTTCTCACCTCCCATCACCTCACAAAAATGATAAACTCAGTTTGAATTCAACTTCTTTTGAAATATGAAAGTAGATGGAAAGTTTATAAAATGCAGCCTTAATACTCCTGCTGAAAATCATTGCTGTACTGATTTTGAAAGGAAATACCCAATAAAATCTTCTGCTTAAATTTAATTTACCTGTTAGTAACTTTTGATTTTGTGTATGTGCACTAGACCTGGCTGGGATGGAGTTCATTTTCTTTGTAGCAGCTCATATGATGCTGTGTTAAAGGTTTCTGACCAAAACAGTAATGATAAGACACTAATAATCTATCTTTTGCTGACTACTCTTTTCAAGGGCATCTCTGCTTTTCACTCTGCTCCCTTTACCCCACCTCTCCCCAGTGAATAGATTGTTCAGTGCTCAATAAGTTTTGAGTTGAAAAATCTATGCAGATCACCTGAACTAACAAAAGAGATTGTCCATACCATGCAACATCATGCTCAGCAATAAAAAGGAGAGATGAAGTTTTAGGAGGTTAGCCATCTTTTTCCTCAGGTCTGGCTGAACATTTATCTACCCTTGGGACATGGTGAGTGAGTGTTGCTGCATATTTTTTGTTTTCTTTTCTTTTTGTCTTCTTCTATTTAAGAAATAATTCCTTCTATATTCCTCTTTTGCTTAATAATTTATTTATTTATAAAAATCTTGATATAAAGGAGTTTATTTTTCTTTTATTTTTTCCTTTCCTTTTCTTCTATCCCAGTGAAGTCTGGATGTGGAAGTGAGTGAGCAGGTGTGTGGTGCTTAGTTGCCTACTAGGGTTAGCCCACAACAGTAGGACAACTTTTATTTCTTCTTTTCCCAAGAAAAAATAACTCATGGCTATATGTTCACATCTACTTGGATCACTATGATTAAAATCAAAGAAATACAGTATGTATTATATTCCTTTATAATTTTTTCAGTAAAAGTGAAAAAAACATCTGTCCAACTCACTTTGTGATCACTTTTCTAAAGAATATTTGAGACACTTCCTTGATTAAATTACAGGAAACAGATTATAGACTACACAGCATTGTGCATATTTGTTCTAATCATGGTAAGCACTTTGGAAACCAAACATGTAGGATGTGTGCGAGGGAAAAATCATGCTAGCTTAGTGAAGAACTTCTAAGTAGAATCAAGAGGAATAATAACTATGAAAGATGTGAAGTAAGTTTCTTTACCAAGCTTGCAAATGAGATCACACACCTAGCCACGACTTCAAAGTCTTGGTAGTTCCAAGACTTTGTAAGATTCTGTCTTTTTATTGGTTGCTCCCGTATCTCATTCATAATTCCTCTTCCTCTGAACATCTTTATGCTTTTTCCCTACCCAAACTGCTTATTTCAGTTTGCAGCAGTGCCCTACCATTTTCCCATCACTGCAACAAAATAATTGTTGCAATGAATTAAAACAATTTAATTTTTTGAGATTTGAACCTTATATCTGTTTAACCACAACATGTCATTTGAACTATTAAGTCCATGTGAAAGCTGATGGACTGCAGACCCTGTTGTCTGGTGTCCTTGTACACTGTAATCTGTTTGGTGTAGATCTGTCCAAGTTGCTGAGAACTGTGAATAACATTTTCAGTACTGCTTTTCCCCAGCGTTAGATGGAGCTGTGAATATGATGGAGTAAGTATCAGGCAACACAGCCCAGGTAAGAGATGATAAAAGCCATTTTGAGCCTGTTATATTGAAGGAAAAAAACATGCTTTAGAATATCAACTGTATTGCAATAGTGTTTTTTCTTCTGGAAGATGTATCTGAAACAGCAAAACAGAAAAAAACAACCATCGAACCAAAAGAAACCAAAAAAAAAAAAAATACACAAACCAACCAAAAAAGGAAAAAAAAAAAAAAAAACAAAACCCAAAACACCCACATTCTAAATTAATCACTAACTAGAATCACCAATCCTAGTTCATTTTTTCAATACACATTCATGTAAGGTAAGCTCATGGAATGGAAACAAGAACACTTATTAACATTACTTTTTAACAGCAGTTTTAACTTCATAATTATTCATTTTAAGTCACAAATTTTCCATATCCAGGATATATTATTTATTTTCACCATCTGAGTTCCATGTGCTTTTGTTTACATTAATTTGTATTAAATTTCTAATTTATATTTAGGGAAAGATATGGCAACAAATGTTTTCTTTGACACCAAGTTAATATTTTGCACCTGTAAAAATTACCTGGACAAATGTAAAGACACAAATGTGGTTTAATCATACCCACCTCCCCCACAACAGTGGAAAGGGAAGGAGAATCAAATAAAACTTTTATGTTGAGATAAGAACAGTTTAATAACTGAAAATAAAGTAAAATACAATAATAATGATAACAAAATTAAATAAAGAAGTGATGAACAGTGAAATTGCTCACAACCTGCTGAATGATGCCGGAGCTGCTCATCCTAAACTAAGGCTGGCGGTCCTTCTGGGCAGCTCCCCCCAGTTCATATGGTGGATATGATGTTCTGTGGTGTGGAATATCCCTTTGGTCAGTTCAGGTCACTTGTCCCAGCTGTGCTTCCTCCCAGTTTCTTTTTGCATTCCTCCTCACCGGCAGAGCATGAGACAAGAAAAAAGTTCTTGACTTAGAATAAACACCACTCAGCAAAAACCAAAACATCAATGTGTTATCAACACCATTCTCATTCTGAATCCAAAACACAGCACTGTAACAGCCACTGAGAAGAAATTGAATCTACCTTAATTGCAGCCAAGATACAAACACTGAAACCTGATTCAAGGTTAAAGAGTATGGTACTTGTTTGCAAGTGTACAGAAAGAGCATAACAAATCGAGTTTTCTTCTAGTTAACAGTTTTTAGGGTAATGACTACTGAAGCATAAGTTTTGGGGACAATTATTTTCCTGGTCTTCCTATGTCACCTTGTTGCTGAGAAGTGATCAGAATGTATTATTTCAGAGGATAAAAAATTAGTTCTTGCTATATTCTCATAGTCCACCATGAGAGAAGTGGTGAAGAAAATATTGCTTTGAAGGCAATGTAACCCCATGTTTAGTAGAAAGAAAGTAAACCTCATCTATCATCTTTATAAGAAGTCCCCAAATAAGGTCTTCGATGATCCTAGCTAGCCCCATGGCATTGTTAGTTATTAGCCGCTGGTACCAGGCTTTTATAGGCTCTGGAGTCTGTAAATAAGCTTTGCTCTCATACTAACACAGCACATTTACAGTCCAGGCAGTTGTGTTACCTTTGTGGTTGTATGACAATGGCTTGGCATATGGATGCTTTCATCTGATCTCTTTTCCTGTCATTTCTTATCACTATAACCAAGAAAGTGCATTCAAAATTACAGTTTCTGCAAAAGAATGCACAACACTTAAATGTCGGTTAGATCTGTTTAATAGCCTCTTCAACACAAAAGATTTAGTTGTTACTAGGAGCATAAATTCGTCGCATTACACAATCTGTTTTTTGTTTATTCAGTGTTATCATTTTAATCTGTACACTCGTGGGACATGATGTTCGTTAAATTTAATGAAATACTGATCTTGTTAATGGCAAAGGAATTTTGTGATTGTCTTTTTTAAAATAAGAAATTCATACACATTAATCAGGACTTCATTAGATTCAGATTTCCCTTTTGTTTCATTCAAAAAATTGTTGCTGAAGTAACGGCTCATCTATAAATTTTTATCCACAAATAAGGAAAATGGTTTCCTTTGTAAAGGTTGTTCTTTAGGTTTATACTTCTATACTATAGTCATTCTTTGCCACTTCTCAGAAGCATTTAAAAAAACCTCAACTTTTTCCAAAGATAAGAACTTCATAAGAAATAGACATGCTCCAAAAATTTACTTTAAAACAATTAAATTGGTGGTTATCATCGAGTTGATGTTGATAAATAGTTCAATTCTTGTGCATAACAAGCTGGTAAGTGTAAGAGTAAAATTGGACTCAGAATTATTTCAATGAGATGCTAAAAATATAAGTTAATTCTTGAGATGTTAAAAGCATAAACAGCTGTACATGGAAATTAATAGTATCTCTCCCATCTCTGGCATTTTTTTTAGACCTGCTTTACAAACAAAGTATGAAACCTAGAGGCAAGTGAACGGTATCTACGATATTATTTGTGTGATAATAATACTAAAAAGCATCAGACTGGGCAGCTCCTCGGCCCCTTGCAGAACCATTTCACATCATTGCAAGTAATGATTTATCTAGCCTTTGCAATAGCATCTACTAGTAATAGTGCCTTGACCAAGTGCCCTTAAGGAGCTTATTTCTGCAACAAATTGATCTTTATGTTGATACCCTTTTCTTACTTACTTCTGCCACTTTTCTGTTCTTTGCTTTTGGCCAATGCCCCATCCTTATCATTTTCTAGACTAAATAAATCCCTTCTTTCTTTTATATAGTATTACCCTGGAGGTACTTGAAGAGATTGATCATGTTCTTAGTGTTTTCTGTTTGGTAGATAGCACTAGATCATTTAGTGTTCCTTCATATGGTTTTATTTTCTGGTTTTTATTTCCCGTGTTTCATTTTGTTATTGATCCTTGTAGTCCTGTAGTTTGTTCTGTCCAGCTTATTATCTGTGAGAAATAGCCAGAATCACAGTGAAGACATGCAGCTTCCCTGCCCAAAGTGGAGCGGTAAAAGTGCTTTTTTTAATGCTGAATGTGGTCACTGTCCTGGGGGTGCTGGTACCATAAGAGATGGCTCCTTGGGGTATGCCACACAGGACAGTCCTTATTGGTGGGAGAGGCACAAAACCAAGTAGAACTTGAGGCTCCATTTTGACTTGGACAATTGTTTTCTGACCTTTGCCATGGTCTACATTGAGATATGAGAGGAAAGCTATCCCACAGAATGTGTAGATGTGTTGAGAAACAGCAAGGGAAAGATCTAGTTAGGTTGTTCATACTACAAAATGCCAGACAGTATTTGTTTGCAGTTTCAAATTATTATCAGACACATTCTGTAAGATTTCATCTTTTTAATTCTGTTCTGATACTGTTCCATTACAGCTAACTATGCGCCCAACTATATACACACATTTTTGGTAAGTCAGGGTAATAATTTCTATCTGGACTGCTTCTGAGGGTATAAATTTATGTCTTATCATGCTTTAGCATTCCTTTAGTGATGAGGCTTTCACTACTCCTAAAAGTGAATGGGCTAGGAGAAACCAGGGCTGATTATACTTCATGCCCCCCTCATCTGATAGCTTTATAGGTACCTTAAGGATGAGATGGGTAAGTTTACACTTTCTTTCTGTGTGCATGTAAGTGCTTATATACATACTCAGGTATCATTCAAATGTAGACAGTGGTGGAATTACTTCAATTTGTCGTAGAAATCTCAGCTGCAGAGCAATATAGTAGACTTTGTTTCTCTATGTGCCTTTTTTTTTGTTTTTGTTTTTGTTTGCTTTTCTAAGTGTGTGCAGCTGAGGTGTAGATTATAGTGATGTTGAGTACAGGCATGAATATTTACATCTAAACAGAAAATGTCCACAGTTTCAAGGAGATGGAGGTCTTTCATGATAACATTACAAATAGAGCAGGTAGCAGAAATCTTGTTGCAGCTGCCACACTTTGCAGTGCTGCTTTCACCTTGGATTCATTTCTAGCAGGTTGCTGCACCTGCACTCACCCCAAGGGGCTGATCCCATGCCAAGCAGTGCAGAATGGCTCATGTGCAGGACATCACTCATCGCTACCAGACCAGGCTTACCATACTACATAGCACACAGTTCTGGCTCTCTGTAATGCCTATGTCACCCCAAGATAAAGGAATCATTTTTTGTTTGCTTTCACAGTTCAGGGTGTTGGAAATACAGTGTACTGCAGTCCTCAGCATGAAATTTTAAAGCATGAAAGGGAGTGTGAGGTTGGCCTCTCCTTGAGAGGGTCCTAAGGGCAGGCAGACTACCTGTTGAAAGTGTGTTAGAGGACTGTGCAGGACAAAGAAAGCAAATTGATATAGTCATGTATTTAGAAATGATCCCTGGATGAAGCTCTGCTCAGAAACATACCCAGATTTTCTTTTGGAAACAATGGGTATAGAGAGATTTGTGTAGCAATGAAAATTAGGGAAGGAGGATATGAGGAGTAAACTCAGCAACAAAGCTATTTAGCTTACATAAAGGGGTTTGTTGAGTATGGTTTAAGGCATTATTCTTTACTCCTTATCTCATAAAATTGTATTTCATAGTATTCTCATTTGTAGATTGGTTGCAAAGCATAGTTTCACATGTATCAAATTGTTTTACCATGCAGATAAGGCAACAATGTATTTTGTCCTGGTTATCTCTGAATAGTGATTTTTAATGATCTGACAGCCTTGTTCAAATGAAGAATCCATTACTTTTACAGCAGATACAAAATTCCAGAGAAAAATAATATTTTAAACAAAAAGTGATCTATGTGTGGGTGTGCCTCACTCAGCATTTATTATTCTTTATGGCAACTCAAACAATTTAAGAGATACTTCTTCCTACTCCAGTGTGTCAGCCTGGTTCTTTTGAAGAATGTGCATTCTCTGCAGAAAAAGCAGCCATTAATCCCACCATAGTTCTTGCATTTTTATGTATTTTGCATTCAACTCTTGCACAGATTTAAAATAAGTTTGTGAGGCTGGTATTAGGAAGAATTATGTTGATAATTTCATCATTGTCCCATGCAAATCTTTAGCTGCTTACTTTTGTATGCTTCATCTTGAATCATTCATTTGCTTTCAACCTGTAATGTCATTTAATACAGTAGAATTTTAATGGGACAGTTTAAATGCTATAATGATATGCATATGTTATGTATATATATAAACTAATTTGTTTTTATTGCTTGCAAAAAGGAATTTATGCTGAGATTTTGGGGTTCTTGTTGAGATTGAGCATGGGGAAAGATACCTTAAACATGTGTTTTCTATTTCATTATAAGAATCCTACCAAGGGAAAAGTGAATCTTCTATTAGAATATTTCTGACTGTGTATTTGTGCACTTCCTACTCATCTCTTCTGCCCAGTGTCTAAAGAAACTCTCTGTAACCAAAGTTGTCAGAAATTATAAAAAAGATGAAAATAGAAAAGGTAAAAGATGGCAAAAGTCATTCCTATGGGAGCCAATCTTCCAAGCTTCAAGTTCATTGGATATACCTGAGGTAAAGGACAATGTCCTGCGTCACTTTGTCTGTCCAGTATCACTCCAGTGTTGCAGGTCAGAAGAAAACTTCCTAGTCTGAAGTAGTATGCAAATTAGATTTAGACTTGGGATGATGTAGAGATACATTCCTCAACAGTGAAATGTGCACTCACTGGTATCAGTTGAAGGGCTTTCCTAGAAAAGAAAGAAAGAATATGACCTACTCTAAAAATTTACTCTAAAAATATTGAATTTTTTTAGACTAATAGAATCATTCAGGTTGGAAAAGATCTCCAAAGTTCTGGAGTCCAATGTTAGACCAAACATCACCATGCCAACTAGTCCATAGCACTAAGTACCACATCCTGGACTTTCTTGAATACTTCCATGGATGGTGATTCTACCACTTCCCTGTACAGCCCATTCCAATGCCTAACCACATTCTCAATGAAGAAATTCTTCCTGATGTCCAAATTGAGCCTCCTCTGGTAAGTTTAAGACCTTGTCATATCTTTGGTTGCCTGGGAGAAGAGACCAACCTCCACCTGGCTACACCCTCCTTTCAGGGAGTTGTAGAGAGCAATAAGGCCTCCCCTGAGTCTCCTCCTTTCCAGGCTTAAAAGACCCAGCTCCCTCAGCTGCTCCTTATAGGACTCACTCTCTAAACCCTTTTCTAGACAATCTCCAGCACCTCAAGTTCTTTTTTGGGTTTAGAAGCCCAGAACTGCACACATTACAATACTCAGGGCATAACCACTGCTGAGTGCAGAAGAACAATCACTTCCCTGGTCCTGCTTGCCACATTATTTTTTACTCAGGTCAGGATTTCTTTGGTGTTCTTAGCCACCTGGTCACACTGCTGGCTCATAACCAGACAGTTCTATCTGATATGGTATCTATTTTATTTTCAATATTTAAATATTTATAATGAATTTGATTATTCATGAAAAATTACTGAAAGCTAGGAAAAAATAATAGTTCTACCAGACTACAGGAAAATATCAGAATGGTTTGAAAATATTGTTAATTTCAACACAGCACATCCAAAAATATTCTATACTAAGAGAAAAAAAACAAAAGACAAAAAACCAAAATCCTGGATTTTATTTTTCTTCTTCTATGCATTTCTTTTCCATTAATTTTCTTCTCACTGGGAGCAATCTTTTCTTCTTCTTCAGAGAAAATTCTTGGTCTAACTTCCTGCTAGCTACACAAGTCAAAAGAAATGACCACTTTAAAGTTTTATATATTGGTTTCAAGCTCAACAGATCCAATAAATTAATGAGTACTATGGATCTCCTCTCTTTGACTTACTGCTTAGGGCCATCTTCAGACAAAAAAAAAGGTTTTGCTTCCTAACTGGAAAGATTCTTTTAAAACCAAAAAGAATAGAAAGATGATAAGTAATTCTGAACCTTTAAAGTAAATGACAAAACTTTTCAATTGACATCAGCAAAGGCCAGGTTCACACTCCATTCTTTGTGAGGTTTGAACAAAGCATGAAGATAACAAGCTACAGGAAACAGGCCCGGGCCGTCTTCTTGCTTCTATTTGTTGTCTATACGTTCCCACGTCCCAGTTGGGAAATTGCAGCTATAACTGCAATGCTTTCTTATCCATAAGATGTCTGTAGTGGTAATACTGATTCAGCAATGGTTTAACAGTTATGAATGTCTCTTTCCCACTGACTTAGAATTTTTATAGGTTCTTCATCATAACTTGGAATTTGAGCAGATGTGCAGAAAGAAAAATACATCAATACTACATTTTGAAGGATTTTTCACATCACTGTATTCTAAACTGCTTAACTAGGTGGCTTTTTAATTTTTCTTAAAAAAATGAAAACAAAAAAAAGAGACTATGAAGTGTAAGCTTAGAAAATCTGTCATATCTGTACTGATATATCCGATATATCTATTCTTGCAGTCTGTAAAGCTGGAGTCTTATATATATATATTTCCTTTCAAGGGAATTGTAGAGGTTCTACACCCAAGACATAAATAAAACAAGGTGAAAGTCATCTTTGGACTAAGTATGCCATGAACTCTCGAGAGTTACATCTGTCCTTATCACAAGGTTTAAACACAAAAGGAAATTATAATTAAAGAACTGTAAATATACATAGTGCTTTAGTCACAAATAGTAAGTCAAGGTTACCTTCTCCAGTCAACCTTTCATGTATCAGGAGACTTAGTTACAAAAGTGAGTTTCCCACTTCAGCTGACTAAAGGCAGCACAAAATTATCTATTTCCACTGTTCATTCCTTCTCATAACCTCTTTACAATCGACTCTGCTTAGAGAAAAAAGGATTTTTTTAAACAGTTTCAAACATTTATGAGATAAAGAGAGATGCACTATATTTGGATAAATAGAATCCAAATAAATGTCCAGTTTTACATGTTTCTGAGAAGTGCATCATTGCAACTGAATTGGGACTGAATGATGCCTGGAAAAAAACTATAGCTTTTTTATAGCAAGGTTATAAAAATAGAATGGGAAATCTATTTGTCTATAATATATTCAATACAGCTGTAAAATTAAAAGTATATTTTGAAGTGCTATAGACTGAAATGCCAAAAAAGCATGTCAATTTTTTAAGTACATTCAGTAGCATGTTAAGTTTATTAACATGTTTGCAGAGGTTTTCCATCATTAACAGTGGCATATTCACTAATCTCTTCTGGCCTATTTCAGATGTATATTCTTTGTATATAGCTATCTACAATAGCCTATCACTATTTTAATCTGTCTGAATATATAGCACTGAATGCCCAAATCTTCATTAGACATACCTGAGCAGCTCCCTTAAGCTGATACAAGTGAAGTGTGGAAGTGTTTGAGGGCTGGTCAAGCTTAAAGGCTCTTCCTTGAAAATCTTATAGGAAGTTAAGATAAAAAAATTTTAACTCAATGAGACTTCTGTAGTGTAACAAAATGATCATGTGATGCTAGACTTGACAAGTCTTTTTATCCTTATAGTCAGTATTAGGTAATGTTTATGAGGGTTAAACAGAATTTTAAGTAGTTTGTTGTCACCCCTCATACTGCAAGTGTTAACCAGCTGTAAGTTTAAAGAACATGGCTTTGTGGGAGTTAGTTGCTTCTTCCAGCAATAAAAGGATAAACACGAAAATCTAATCTCATGTGTTCTGAAATATGTCTTTGTGCATATAGTTGACTACTGCAGAAGGGGAGCTACTGTATGTTTTTTATTTGATATCAAATCACTGTGATTGGGAGAAATTATGGAATACAGTTATTTTTACTCTTGTTTTCCGCTGAAGTACTTCAGTTGTCCTTCACTTACACCCCCTCATCACACCCACAACACACATTCATTATACCATGCTTTATTGTTTAGTCATTCACTTAACAAAGGTTTTAAGTCAAGAAGTTTAATTTGTCAGTTGTGTAGGATTCTCTTCCTCCTCCTTTCTTCTTTAAAGTAGGATTTGGTACTTCTTGTGCAGTGATTTGAAGGTAAAAACTGAAGTGTTGTTTTATGTATTTCCTTAGGCTCTGCTTTTACATCAAGATTTTAATTTTTTAAAAAATAATTAGAAACATAATCCTTTAAAAGGCTCTATGGTGGACTACTGTTACCGCTTTTCCTGTGGAAGCAAACCAAATAGTGGTACGTAGCTATTAATTCAGTTTCATTGGTCAAGAAGTATCTAAAAGACTGTAGTCAGATTAATATGAAATAAAAAATGTGAAGTTGGTAACAAATAGAAGGATAATAAATCTAAATATAATAAGTCAAAATCTCGTATATCTATATGCTCTGTACTTCTTGAGGGATTTTACTTGTGAGTTTTTTGTTTACTTAGCATGCAGGGAAAATAAATAATGTGGAAATATATGGGAAAGATGATAAAACATTCTGATTTGAAAGTTTCAAGCAAAAGTAAAAAGAGGAAGTTTATTAGAAAAGTGGATAAAACAAAAACTGTTTAAAATTTCCTACAGCATTTCACAAACTTTGCTCTGGTGCTCTTGCTTTCAATTTATCACCTAAACATATTTTTTTTTCTCATATCCAGCTATTGAGAGAAAAAGATCACAGTAGTTCACTTAGCAGGTTTGTAAGTGGTTTTTTTTCTTTCCGCAGGCTATCAACACCCCACTGTATTGTTCAGCATTTCAAACATAAATTTTGCTTCCTCTGCTGTTCTGTTACATTTCTCACATGTTCTCACTGATTTGCTCTTTCAAGCTCTCAGTTCTCAAGGATTCTCAAGTATCTTGCCCAGAAATATCGGGCTGCACCAAATTTTTTCCACTGCTTTTCCACAGGATGAGTAACTGAAGGCCTCTTAATTTTTTTGTCTAAAACTAAGCAGTGATCAGGGTTCTGTTGTCCTAAATTTTTGTGTTTCTGTGCTTTTACTTTTTCTTTTAATACTACTGAGTTGTACAGTGAATGTAGTAAGTAATAAACAGAGTAGAACATTTTTACTATTGCATGTGAACAACTGTATCCTCTACCATATATTCAAGCAGAAATAAATAAATTATTTACACAAAAAAAGTCCTGCAGCATGGTTCATACATGTGTAATCTGGAACTGTGTCCCTGTGGAGCAGACTGGATCTGCTCACAGACTGGATCTCTCCACACAGTGTTGACCTGTGGGTTTCCTTAGATCCCCATCTGGTACTCTTATACAAGGAATTAGTAACAGCTCAGGATGTTTTGAACTGATCTGAAGGTGTTGCAAACCATCAAAGAGGGACTTTGTAGCATGAAACAAAGGATGCACGTTGAATTTTAGGTTGGGCATACCTGGTCCTCAAGAATGTTAAGGCTGTTTTAGGATACCAGTGTAAACCTGCTGGAGAAGTGCTAAGAAGGGAACAGCACAGGGCACCACTGTGGTGACATTCATGTTAATTTTAGAAAAGGACCCTGACATGAACAGCCCTGTGTGCTTCCAAATTCGTGGTCCTTCCTCAGTGAGTTCCTTGCCCTGCAACCCCCAAACACACACCTGAGTTTTTTTTGAACCAATAATATTTTTCTCAGTCTCCCACAGAGCTGTGCTGGGATTGAGTCCTGCTGAGAGCCGGTTAGAATGCTGCAGATGCTTCTGCAGTTGCAATGGCTAGTGCTCCAGTTTGATCCCTAATCTCATTTATTTAACAGTACAGATATACTCTGTGTTTATTTCTTCTTATCTCTGTATTCTTATAGCAATGCTGAACAGTTGCATCACTATTATTAGGGCTGATCCAATCTTTGGCATTTAACTGACTTTTTTCTACATTCTGTATGAAGATACATCTATAAATACACACACACACGTATTCAGATAAAACTGTTTTCAGTATTTTCAGATATCTTTCAGGGAAATAAATTTCTCATTCTCATTCTCAGCATTTAGAACTATACAGCATTTCCATGTAGTAGTTTCTTGTTTTTTTTTTTTTTTTCTTTCTCATAAAATTTCCCCCATCAGCTCCAGAATCTTTTGAAGTACTTGCTTAACCCTGGAATATTTGTTTGGACTGCTTCCTGACTTCAGTCATCAGGTTTTATAAACCATAAAGCAGAGACTTGATAAACCACAAAGCTAACTACAGTACTGAGTTTATCTTGGCAAAAAGAGCCTTAATGCTCTAACAATTTTTCCTTTATAAGCAATGTCCCTATTGCACTGCAGATGCCAAAAGCATCACATGCTTCTTTTTCTTAATCTCTTTAGTAGGCCCTAAATTTTAGTTGTGATTTATAGCCTCTCAGTAACTAGTTTCTAGTTTCATACTCAGCAGTATCACAGTCCTCAAGTCGCTGACCTGCTCAGCAAGCTGTTTAGGTGAAAATTGTGGCACCTGGCTGTTTTCCAAGCAAACCTGGACCTCCATTATTATGGAATCCCAGTGCTCAGTTATTTTAAACCAAAGCAACTTTTCTAAAAAGTTTAATAATAATTACAAAGAAAAAAAGAGTGAGCTAACTTAAGAAAACTAAAAAATCCCAACCTAGTGAACTGTTAAGTATATTGACCAGTGTTTGGTGTACTGGTAATCAAAGCATCCTTGGTATCCTTGTATTATTTAATCAGAGTCAAAACTGACTTAAGAAAAACACATGTGAATAACCTGTTTTTTGAAAAACCAACTTTGTCATTCATGGTTTTGACCTTCCTATTTTTAGTATTAATGCAACTTAGAAATAAAACAATGATTTTAAAATAGTACCCTATGACTGCATTACAGGGAGAACAAACACTAAGGAAACACTTCTTCTCAGTACTGCTTTTTGATATCCTTCACCTGATCAGGGCCTAAAGTTGAAATCTAAACCTGATTGCCCAGATGGGCTGAGTTTAGTCTCCTTGAAAGAGATGGTATGTGTAAAAATGCTTGTTATTTACTGAACATCTACTCAGATGTTCAGATTTACTGAACTAAAACCCTTCTCCCAGGAGTTTTCTATTTCTCTGAAATGACTGAAGGACCCTAACTTGTCCCCAGATAACACCTCTGTAGCATAGGTAGGTGAAGCTATTTGACAGAAATCTTACCCCTTCAGTTTGCTAGAGCCTTAAATCTATCATTGTAAAATGTTGTTTCATCTGTGAAAAAGCACTGGTATGGACTTAGCATTCAAATGGCATTAAAAATCTCAGCATAGTAACTGAAAGTTCCAAAAATAATACACATTTTAAACTTTATTTTAAAGATTTATGCAAGTAGTTTACTTAATAGCAACCAACCTGTGATTAATATTTACTGGCAGCAGTTGCAGCAACCTCAATGAAACTGCTTTTTTTCTACCAAATCTAGAAATCTTAGTGACTTCTTACAAGGACATGTTAAATAGCTTTTTGTTTGTGAGTCTTTACCTCCCAGAAGCTACAGTAGCAGGCATTGCCTGCCTCTTGTGACCATTACTCTTTACTGCAGCACCATCTTTCCCACAGGTGAACAAACTGGACCAGTAAGGGGAAAGTTCAGCTTCTGGTTTGTTCTTCCCAGTCTCTCCCTCATTTTGTGTTTTCTTCTTTGGAGAGGTTGTCTGTATTGACTTTCTTGTTAGTTTTATTTTTTTCCTTAACTATGCCCTTTTAATCAAGTAATTTCTCTCCATTACAAAAAGGACAAGTAACAACATTAAAAGACTTTTCATGACAAACCAGTGCATTAATTTAAGGTTTTTTTTTTGTGAACTTGACCACAGGAATCAGTGATCACAAGAGATTATAGGGTTTTTAAACGTCAAAAGCACGAAGTCAAGAATTGCATGAATGACTCTTTTGTATGGTACAGTTGTTTGAAGGTTTTCTTGTGGGTCATTGCTTATTTTTCACAAGGAGAAAGGAAACATTGCTTACTGTCCTGAAAAGTAATAGTTGCAAATGCTAGCATATAAACTGCAATATACGGTCAGGAGATTCAGATAAGTAAAGTTCTGCTCTGACAGCCAATAAATGCAAACATTGTAAGGTTCTGTTTTACTTCTAAATATCAGCATGAATCTCATTAAAGATTCAACCTAAAGTGTTTTCCTGAAATTAGTCAAGTTAAATCTTTCATATAAAAATCAGCTATGATTATAGGGAGTTTACTTTATTACTTTGGAACAAGGCACAGTGAAAATACTATGAAATTGTTAAGTTATAACGAAATGGTTAAGGCTGTGAAGTGTGGCAAATCCTGAACTACGTTTCTCCAAGACTGCGATCGCATGTGGGGCAGCAGCAGACTTTCGCATGGCCGTTTGCATTAGATGAATGCTGCTCGAGGGCATGGCAGTGGAATTGGCTTCCACTGCTTACACAGTTACATAATGCACTTGGAATGGAAAAAAGGTGCTTCTCCATTAGAGAATCCAGAAAGCTGTGTCCCTTACTGAACCCACTGTTTAATATGCAGGAGAGAACATTGAGAGGGGGAAGGCAGGGAGAGAGTGAGCTGTAACATAGGGCTCTTACACAGCTTCATAGCAGTTCGGGCGTTTGTTTTTTCATTGGGTTTTGTTAGTTTGGTTTTTTTTTCTCTTCCTCTCTGTGCCTGAGCATACTAATTGCTTCTTTTGCTCTTCCTTGTTAGTTCTGTTAGTTCTTCAAATGCTGTACTGTGCATAATGCCTTACACTGAGGGGGAAAGTGTGAAGGTCAGCTGGTAGTATGGCATGTCTAGAGAGAAGGTTTTACTCTCTAGTATTCTTTACACATGGTCTTTTCACTTATAGCAGTGTTTTGTATTTAATTTTTTACTTGAATGGATGGTCTGTTTCTGAGGGACATTGTTTCTTTTTGTTTCTTTGTTAGGCAGTCTTTTTTTCTTTCTTCACTGTGTTTGTGTAGGTCATGTGAATTATGGTCAGAAGCTTTCCTTGGAAACCTCGGCTTGAATTTATTTGAATGAGGGGCCCAGGTACTGTTCTGTAAGAATGCCTTTATGAAAGGCCCATTGTTGAAATTTTGGAGTAGGGAAGACTGTATTAGTGTAGCCCTGAAAGTGACTGCAAAAATGATAGTAAGGCACTATGTACTTGTGTTTCCTTCACTCTTTCTCAGATAGGCTCAGTTGTCAACCAGAAAAAAAAAAAAAATTCCAAATGCCAGGTCAATAAAATCAGCCTAGAATCAGACAGCCAAGCTAATATGTGTTTTCTGGTGATACATACTTTGGGCTTGTAACCTAATTAAAAACTTTTTTGCTGTTTGAATTTGAAAATAAATCAAGCTCATTTGCTTGTATGTGAACAGTAAGAGTGGCAAATTCACTTTTCTACAGTAAAAAATGAGGGTAAGAAATAATCATTAGTAAGATCCAAGTTTATCTTTGTCATTGGGCTGACCTTTAATCCACTTAGAGTTGATGCTCCTGGTGTGCCTTGTAAAAGAATTTTAATTCACAAGACAGACATAAAACCTGATGACTGTTGGGTATTGAAGAAGATCAAGGATTTGCACTTATTATTTTTATATATTAGCTGTCAATGATGTACAAGTGTCTTGAATAGATATAGGTACATTTTATAATAGTATTTATAAAGAATGCTTGTAAATGTTCTGCCTATAAATCACCTGGTGTGCCACAGCTGCATCAAGGCAGTATGATCTGGATGATACAAAATCATGAATGTTTTGAAAGTGAATGCAAATAATGTACTTTAGAAAGCCGATTTGTACTGAGTTTCTTACAATTTATTTTGTTGATATGATATTAATATTGCCAAGCTTGAGATACATTGCTTTCTCTTACTTTAATGTTTGGTATTATCACAGTGTATTTTGTAAGAATGAATCAAAAACATGATACTGATTTAAAGTTCTAGGAATTAAGAATTTTAGTGTAGGTGAATTTAGCATATTACATTTTTTGTAGTGTGTCAGGATTAATAGTAACTCTAGTTTATAACAACATGAATAGTGACATCTGTGCACTATTCATTAAGAATATTTAATAAATCAAAAATTCAGGTCAAACAGCAGAATTGCAAGTAATTTTAACTTTCAAATACTAAAATTAGTGAAATGAATACTAATGGTTAAAGCAAATTGTCGTGGCAGATGCAGTTTCTCAGTTCAACGTACATCAGAAAAATTTGCCTTTGTTTGTAAAGATTCAAACTACTGGATTTTTTTTTAACCTCAAAGGAAAGTTTTGGAATACTTAATATGTAGTAGCTGAACTGCTGAGTAACTATTATAACACTACTTGCCCTGAACTTTCAGTTCACAGTTTTGATCTTGAGATCAGGTGATGCAGTTTTCACATATGTTGTAAAAAAGGAGTGCAATTAATTTATTGTAAGAGTCTCTTGCTAAATAGATACTGACTGGGTCTTAGGCTCACAGACAGCATCCTTTGGATGATTTCTAGTTTTACAGCATGTTAATTACTTATTTTTATTATCAAGTATCCATTACCTTTTTTCCACTCTGCCTGTAATATTTGGATTTGGAATATGGCTTGTTTTTGCAATGGCTGGCCTATGTAACAAAATACTATGAACAGGTGTAGAATCATAAATATTTATACTTTCCTTTATGCAGAAATACTTGTGTGTTAAAAATGTGTAAGGGTTATTTACTGATTTTATATCAGCATATTAATAATTAAATGATTCATGAAACATATGCACATTTCTTAACACTGTAGTTTTTATACCAATATATATCCCTCCGTACAACCATCTGGCATCAATTAGTAATAGGTAAATTACTGTAATTTTAGTACAAAAGAAATAAATATGTCAACTCTGGACTGCATAATATTAATGTATCCACTTACCTTTCACTACAGATTTCATACACAGAGCTATACTAAATGTAACTGGCTTTATTTTTACCAGTATTTTTTTTTCTTAATATAGATCTAATAACTGTTTTGGTTGTGCTATACATATATATATAAAATCAATGAAATCTTAGAAACACATATGCATGAATTGACAAAACATTCCTTGTGTATATATAAAGATATAGGTATGGATATGGATATGGAGATACATTCACATATACACCTACACACACATGTGCATAAAGCAATATATATATTCAGTAACTCTAAAAATACTCCTCATATCATCCCAGAAACAGGGTTTTTTTTTGTTCTGAAAAAACAAAAAATGCTTTTTATTGTTAAAAAGCCACCATGGCAATGGCAATGAGAAGGATAACTTAAACAAGCAATGGAGTGAGAATCGGAACAGAGGGAGATGAAAAGTTATTACAGAAGAAGTCTGTGGCAATTGGGAAACTGAACTTAGATCTTTACTGTTTGAATAAAAGTTTAACTCCACAATTTTGGTATTTATTTCCTTCACATATTAAAAGCATTCACCAAAATTAATTCTCTTCAATATATTGTAAATGGGAAATAAATAAATGGAGTTTTCAATTAATTGAATTAGATTATATCTTGAGATGAGTGCATTTTTTTTTCTGGAAGCTCATTCATTTACTCTTCACCAAAAAAAAAAAAAAAAAAAGAAAAAAAAAGAAATCTTAACCAACCAAACAACAGTTTTCAGCCAAAAATACCCTGTATTCAAATTTGTAAATATCCCTTTTTCAGGAATGGGAAACGTGTCAATCAGTAAACAAAGATCAGCCCTGATGTGCAGTACCATGGATGGCCCTTTGAGTTCACAATGAGTCAGGAGATGATTAGCTTTTAAGCAGACACACAAACCCAAGGCAATGACCTTAGATGCTACAGGAAAGTGATGATTTGTCTAAATCAGACCTTTAGCCAGCGGTTGACAGTTGGCATTGGCTGCAGTGAGATGGACTGACCGGATCATCCAGAAGCTCTGGCTGAGGTTACAGGGGAACATGGATAAGCATTGTGTTGCTGAGGAATGTATTGAAAGCAAGATTTGGTACTTGTGGAGCAAAAAATAATTGAAGTGTTGTGTTTTGAGAGGAAATATACATGGCATCCAAACCAAAAAGAATCTCGCATTTGTTTCTGATCTGGCTTGGGTTTCTTCCTATTTTTTTTTTCCTGTAACTTCTTTTTAATACCAGTGAAAGGATCAAGATCTCATCTGGTGTCAAATGCTTTTAAGTACTCCTAGCATCATCTGTGTCTAGAATGGGATTTGCATAGATGGGCCCAAACCTTGTCTAGGCAGGAAAGCCTTTCATATAATTCAAGACTGATATTACAACAATCTTTACATTCCCCTAGCCTTTATAATTTTTCAAGCCCTCTTTGAGTTCCAACTTTATTTTGGAAATATGACAATACTTTGTTTTGATATTTTTTCTTCAAGACTGATATTATTTTAGTATTCAATTTTTTTGAAAAACTATCTCGGTTTGGGTGTGGGTTGTTCATCAGTTGTTTGTTGTTGTTGTTGTTGTTGTTTTTTCCCAAATAATACAAGACACTTGAAACCAAATAGTATTAACACAATATAACATGCTTCATGATAGTTTGCAAAAGGGTTATTTAAAGCTTATTTACAAACAGTTCGTTGCATCCATACCATGTACTCAGTACATGAATAGAATTGTAATTTTTACCTATGCAATAAATGTACAAATGTGTTATTATTTTGTTGCCATAAATGTTTGTATTGTATCCTCTAAATAGAATGGATCTTTTTCTAGTGTATAGTCTCATTGATGCAAGAATTTATAATTTTTGTTAGTGTTAGTTTAACAATTTAATTTTTTTAATAAATATTATTATGAATTAAGGAATTCTTACTACTTTTTCTCAGACACAACAGCAAAATATGAAAGAACTTGATCAGTTAGCATGCAAGATCAGGAGAGTAGAAAAAGTCTGTTCAGACATACAGATTTAATTATTTAAATACTTAAATAATAAATATGTATGGTCGTTTAATAATAAATAATTTTAAAATATTCAATAAGCAATACATTGCTATTAGTTTTTCATTATAGATATTTTCTTAGTCTTCATCACCACAATATGTAATCACCTAATTTAGCTCTAATTTCTTTCACACCTATGGTTCCACTTAGAGCAATGCAAATTAATCTTGGTTATTTAATGTCATTTTGCAGTCTTAATTCCCTTCTATTGAGCCTGTATTATATATATAAGGATAGTGAATTACTGTGTTTCCGGACTATTGTTTTGCCTGCTTCTCTACTAGCTTCTGAGAGAAAAAGTAGAACTGTGTAATATTTCAAATCTAAAAAAAATTTTATTTTTATTAGTAATGCTTTGTACCCTGTCTGTCTGAATCTACTGATAAAATTTTCCATTTTTCTGTCTTTCCTATTTCTGTTTGTCCATGTATCATATTGGCATTATCTTTAGGGCATCTGTAAGCAACTATTTTATAGGAATTCTTCATATTTTTATTTCAGTAGAATCTCTGTCCAAGTGACTACCACAGGCTATCCTTGCCAAATTTTTTTTAGCACTCATACATAATCCTGGACAGTGAGCTCCTGGCAAAAAAACAGAAACCACATGAACCTAATGGAATCAGAGACAACAAAGCATACTTTTGCACTTGTGTGTTGTCACATGCACAACCAATGTTCATTGCTTTCCTGGAAGCCCCAAGTCAAAATACCTCAGTATGCTAAGGAAAAGAACAGAAGAGAGCTGGTTGAATATAAATATGGCTTGTATCTAGAAAGCCCAAGAGGCTCACTTGTTCCTAGCTAATATAATAAATATGTTTTCTGAATGTCCAGGCTAGCTGTTCACTTCCCAAACAATTATGCACATACCGTGGGACTGGAAGCAAGAGTATTTGTATGCATGCTGCTCTCTTGCTGGCAAGGCTGGACTCTTAAAAAATGTGTTCCTACCCTGTACATGATGAATTATTCTGCAGATTAATTCTGTTGTTTATAGGTTGCTGTAGGCCACTCATGAAGTCATGAGCATGGTCATTCAAATACAGAACACTTATAAATTCTGGTTTTAAAGAATACATATAAACTTCTTGCCATGCAACACTAGCTCGAATCACCCCACCTGAATAATAATGTCCATACCAGGTGTTGTGGAATAAGTTAAGATTTTTTTATGAAAGCAGTGGAACCTTATTCTACCTGACTGTTCTTGTGGCTACTGATATTCTTGAAATATTGCTCCCATAACCAAAGAAATTATGGCAATTTTTGGATCTAGGAGAATTCTTAAAATAAAACATAATTTTAGCTTAAATCACACATGGTGAAAATTGTGGTCTCTTGTGGAAGATACCAAAGTTTTGAACTGCTCATATCTTCATCATTTAATGAAATTAGATCTTCAAAATTCTGGAAGATTTTTGTTTGTAATTTTAATTTTAAATGCTATCAATGTATGATCTTCAGCTCTAAAATATTTAATGCTCTGTTTAGCCCACAGTGATTACTTATGAGTAATAATGCCCTGACAAGAACGGAAGTCCTGGAAAACCCTTGATTAAAGTAGGATGAAGATCATGGCTATTAAACAGGGTTTTACTTAAAGTAGGAGTCCCTTTGCATATGACTCTGATGCCTCTAAGAGCAGTGAGATGCTGAGGTGTCTTGTGCCTGGGCAGGAGTGGGTGCTGTGAATTTAAAAAGGAACTGCTGCATGGAAGCATGATACATCAAGAGAAAATTTGAAGCAAAGCCTCTATTAATAGGCTTGGATTTAGGCTTGGTCTGTAAATGAATTGTGAATTAAATTTTATTCTAATGGGGATAAAATGGGGTTTTTTTGGTCTGACATGGAGTCAGTTGTAATTTCAAATCAAACTTTAACAAACCTTTTCAGCCCATTATTTCTAGCCACCTTTTGAATAGTTACATATTTTCTACAGAACAAGGAACACTTACACAGCAAGAATAGAGACAGAAGCAAATAAACAGGCCATCCAGAAAGTACCTATGCTGCTCTCCCAGCAGGATCTCAATAATGGTATTTGAATGCAGTGATTGAAGTAGTGAGATCTCCTAGCAAGGAATTCATATGCACTTAGTGATTCACTTTTAAAAATCCATTTGTAATAAATTATTTCATGGCATTCCTTCAATTATTTATGATACCAAATGGTCATTCAACATTCTGACTCATGGCTTGATCCACTTACATAAACATAGCTATTCATATGACTTTCAAGGGTGCTAGGCATTTTAACTTTACTCGAGCCTGGTTTAAAATGTCATTCAAACTGCAGAGGCCAAAATTGATTAGCTGTTCTAAAATCTAAGTCATAACTTGCAATTGTGGCATGGAAAGCTTTGCCTATATCATATATCTGTATGTATCTGTGTTCAGAATAAGCTTGTTTTAAATAAGTACATAAATATTTTAATACACCTCGGAGGGTTTTTTGTTTGTTTTCTAATTTTCCTTAAACATAGGTATTTGATTGAAATTCCGTACCATGATTTAAAATATAAAACAATACATCAATGACAAACTGTACCACTAGTCGAACTAGTGGGGTTGCATCTCAGATATTTATCTCCTCTTGGGAATTAAGTTATGGAGAGCTACCAGGACAATCTTCTACAGGGTAATAAACCCTCCAGTAAGTCGTGGTCTTTTTGGAGGAAATTGTGAATTCAGAATGGAAATGAACCTGCTTGCAAATCTCAAATGTATACTGATATAGGCAGCTTTGAGGTGGAGAAATCCTATTTTTCTGTTATGTAGAAAGCTAGCTGGTATCATTAGAGTCTTCAAATATGACATTGACAATTGAGATGAGCATCTGGTAGCATTTGATAATGGTCTACCACTGGAAATAAGGTAATAAATTTCCCTGTAATGGTTCACTGCCAACAGTGCTCATTTATGAGTGAAACAAGATGACCATTTATTTTCCCAGTTGGGCATTGTTGCAGATTTGTGTTCTGTTCCTTTTGGTGAAGATCTGAAAGGGCTATTAAAGATATATTATTGCAAACTAAGTGCATTGCTTTCAAATGCTCTGTGTGACAATTCCTTGTTGTAATTGTGCTTTAATGTCAAACACTTTGCAGATATATTCATGTAGGAATATATCTGAATGTGCAGAATCCAGCTCTTTCCTCCTTGCTACAAATACATGCTTTCTGCATTCAAAGAGTAAAAGCATAAATTTTCTGTTGTAGGCTGGAGGAAATCTGTAAATTGTGCTATTTTAACAATGCAAAAATCAGCTTAAAGCTGATTCATATGTGCTTAAAACAGCCTTTGTTTCTGTCGCCTCTGAAATAGAAAATGCTCTAGGGCTTGGATTCACAACCAAGATTATCCAAGGGCATTTTTCATACTTGCTGAAGTATGCATATACTTACCACACACATTTAGGAAGTATTCTTAATTATGAATCCAATGTTGGATTTTTTGTTTTGCTTTCATCAGCTGTGGTGTGTTTCTGAGTGTAGCAGAAATTCTGCGCTGTCTGGGCAAATATCTAATGTTAGTCTAGATTGAGATCCTGTGTCTTTAGACTTCTGATATAACTGCTGGAGAATACAGGCACACTTCTACCCTGCAGGAGTAGCTGGGTTAGCACTCAGACTCCTTGTGTTGTCATAAGATTATGACAGCTTTGTTAAAAGCTTTCTCCTCTTGTCTCATTGCTAGTGTGTCGAGAGGAGAAGCTAGGTAACTCCAGTTCTCTGTAAAAACATCTGTGCTGAAGTACCAGCCAGCACTGAGACTGTGTGTCAAAAAAGACTAGCAAGTAGTGCCCGTTTGTCAGTGTAGTAGTCTGGATTTGATGATTTGGAAGATCACTTCTGCTGTGCTTTTCTTGTTAAGATGCTGAGCAGATGTCTGGGGACATTTTATGCTCACTGAGAGTGTAACGTACTTTGCTGAACAAAGTTACAGTGTATGCCGCTCCTACTTTTTCAGTTAAAAAGATCTTTTTCTTTTTTTAAGCCTTTGTACCTGGGGAGGGTGAAGGGTGAAGGACAGTAAGCTTGTTCATGATAAATGAGTTGCTGCAGCAAAAGCCATTGTATTGCTTACTATGTGTACTTGTCGTTAAGGAGAAATACAGTTGTAACAGCGTTTCAGTTTCTGCATTACATGTATTTAAGTGCCTGTCCACTAAGGACGCCTGCTTCCACTGATTCAAGTAGGAAAGTTGGCACATTATTCCCCAGTGAGTGCACTAAAGTCTATGTTGGCTTCTATTAAATGCTGCCAGACAGGCAGAACAATATTTGAAACGAGACTGTTTGAACTGAAATGTAATTGGACTCATTTAAAGTCTTATTACAATGAAATCTGACTTCCTCCTTGTAATTTGACTTGTAGAAACCTCTCAAAAAACATTACCTTTTGCCACAGGCTGTAAATTTAAATTCTGCACTAGGTAAGCATAATGAGAAAAGAAACTTCTGACATGGCTGAAGATCATATCAGGTCTGGCTTGATTAATTATTTCCACACGATCAATCAGCACCTTATTTAGATAACTGGAGGCACTCACTAGTTAATTTGTGAGAGTAGAACAATGGGGGCAAGCATTTATATGGTCAGTCAATACCCCAATTAGTGTTAGAAAGTCAAATAAAGGCTTGAAAATAGCTAGTAGAAGAAAAAGGACTGAAATAACATAGCAGCTTCTCTGGTTTTAGATAGACTTTTTCTGATTACACTGCAGTGACACTACTCACCCTCTCCAAAAGTATTTGCCTAATCTTTCTAATCACCTGCTTCATTAAAATTAACAACATTATATATGTATATAAAAGTTTCTATATACTTTTAAAGCTAGCTAAAATAAATACCAACAGTGCATTCATATAGCAACCCTCAAACTTTCAGCTGTATAGCTACTCATTCATCTTCTACCTTAACAGGACTTATTTTCACCTGCAGAACAGACACTCAGTCTAGGAATTAAAAAACTGTGAAGTGTTGCAAGGCAAAATTCATAGAAAGGATCAATTACTGCTCCATGTACTGCGTGCTGCAGGGATTATTTTGCCTGAAATATGTGGTGGCCAAATCTGAACTCCTGCATTTAGAATAAAATCTCTGGCCACATATCTTCATGGGATAACCTGGCAGAGGTGTAGAACAAACATTCTCCAAAATTACATTGCTGTTGTTCCCCATATCATCTAAGCACTGGAAAATGCCTATATATGAGAAAAAGAGAATAATCATTTTAGATAATATTATATTTCTCCACCTTCTGCTTGCAAAAGAAAAGAAGCAAAATTCACAATCTGACATTCTGACATTTCAGACCATTTTTATTAACATGAGACTGATTTCAACAGAATCTTCTGTATGGGAAAAAAAATTAGAAAATTAACAACAGTTTTAAAAGAAAAATATTGACATTTTTAAATATTTAAACATGCATAGTATCAGTTAACCAGCTCATTATGTCATAAAAATATCTATTAAATAATTTTTTTTTTTTTTTTTTAATATTAAGGAAGACATTTTGGAAGGAGAATTTTGGCTTTGGGTCTGATGAAAGAAAAAGGCAGTCTTTTTGCACACACATTTCTTTGGTGAAAATAGCATTACTTTTCTTAGATTTTTTAATAAGTTAGAGCACTAATATATTCTATTATTTTATATTCGATATCTCTTTTTATCCTTAAAATCATAATTTCCCCATAATATCAAGCAGAGGTTAACTTAGATGAGAAACCATCACAAAAATCACCAGCACCATTGCAATTGTTAAGTTTTGCAGAAATGTAAGTACAAGGATCATATGGGGAAAAAATTATTGTGTTATCTCAAAAGCCATCATTTATTCTACTCAAAGTGAATCTGAGGTACCTCATTGTTAGACCATTGGCTTGACTTACACAGCAATGACTTTTGTTATTGTGTGTTCCTGATTTTGCCAGCCTTTCAGGGAGAAAAATTATTCACCTTAAGGTATACAAGTAAACATATAAACAAAAAATATTTGCATACTTCTGTACTGTGAAAAATAAATTAGTTTATTGTTTGCTTGGTACTGCTGCCTAGTAGAAGTTGTCTCAGTTTCTTGGAAGATTTTGGAATCAGTTTCTAAATAAAATCTTCAGCAAGCTGCATGTAGGTGACCTAAGATACTATCTAGTTTACAAATCCTTAGTCTTGTATGACCTAATTGGGCATAAGTTAATTAGGTGATAGGTTGGAAATATTTTGATATTTTTAACATAGGTGTAATTATTCTAAATTGTAAGTGCAACAAATGTGGCAAGAAAGAATTACTTTGCTCACTTAAGTTAAATCAAATCAAAGTGGTTTATAGATTTTTGAATTCTGCGTAATTAATAGGCCAGATAGATAGACTATACATTTGGCATCAATACCATCAATACAACTAGTAAAGCAAGATACTGTACACGTACAAAGTGTGACTGTACCCCTACACATCTCTAAGTGCCCTCCAATAAGTCCAGGAGGCTGTAACTGCACACACACAATGTGCTTACGTGCACATGCAAACTCCCGTCTCCTGGGGTTGCAAGTGTGCTGTCTTTGTGTATGACCTGCACCTGTACTTCTCCCCACAACCCACAACGGGTGTGAAAGGTGCACTGGGCACACACAGTGGTTCAAGGTGAGGTCCCCAGCACGGGGCCGCTTTGTCATGCCATGCCTCAGCTGGAGCACCAATGCTTATGCTGTCAAATGAGGCAGAAACCCCATTAGACCCAGAAGAAGGTCAGGACAGTGTTGAGATGACTTGAGGCAGTGTCACACTGGGATTGGAGTGCTGCTCTGTTACTTCTCTCCCCCATCACAAAATGTCGTGCCTCTTTATTCTTCAAGTCAAAATGATTTATTTCTCATAACTCCCTTGCAATTATCTGATTACTGCTTAATCTAAGTGATGACAATTTCATGCAAAGCTTGTCATTGGTAATTTCCTCTTTAGGAGTCTCTGGTTTGGGGCAACATTGTCTCAGAATAATATATTCTATTTGCATGCACTGTTAAAACTCACTCTCCTATCCAGTGCTATAATTTGTTGTTAGCCTGAGCATGTTAAAAAAGAGGGATCTTTGCAGGTTCCTCTATGGCAAATCATCTAACAAGGTTTAAGGATAAAGTCTTCCAAAGAAAGTAGAAGAATCTTAGAGAAGGAAATGTGTTAATAACTGGATTTAATCTTACCACCCTAATACAGACTATCTTTAGTCTATTAGCATGGCTATACCTTGAGAAAGAAGCATATAAAATAAAATTTAGTTAAGCTTCCTCCAACGAAGTAAACAGATTTTTACAAGATAAAAATAGTTAAAGGGGTATGGCAAAATAAGACAAGGTCATTGTGTCTTTTACTGTGTATTGCTAACTATGTGTACTTGTCATCTGTATCCTGTCCAGCCTGATTCTTTTCCAGCAGCTTCTGCAGAAACCATAGAAGTGGTAATGTATGCCCTTTACACATGGCTGTATGCCAAGCCATAGGATTTTGTTATAATTCTCCTTTCCTACACCTCTTACCATATTGAATTTGTCCTTGGAATGGATGACATCATTAGGAGTGAAGACTTAATTATAGCCACTTAGAGACAATTTAAGAACTGTTTTTTAATTTACTGCAATTTTAAAGTGGAAGCTAGATAGTAGTTTGGAACTTCAGCAGTTTTAAAACACTGACACATAAGACACTTAGTCAAAGGTTTGGGTAGCACAAATTCATTCTCAAGGAGAAGTGAAAGCAGTAAGGGCTCTCAGACTAATTTTTTTAAAGAACCAGTGTATATACTGAGGAGTAATCTCACCAAATCTTTTCAATTTAGTGGATTTTTATAGTTGTTTTAACAAGTCATTCTGACTGGCGTTTATTTTGCCAACCTTTAGATATTTACAGTATGCACATCTGCGTTGGAGATGTTTAACCTTTAAGAGAAAGATGTCCATTTTAAGGTATAACTCATTCTTCTATTTTGGCTCACTTCTTTATGTAGAAATGAATCTTATGCTAGATAAACTTTTCATTCATTACAAATAGTGCCTATAGTGATTACTTCAGATGTGGATATTTAGTCTTGTTAAAATGAATTCCATTCCAGTTGCCTTATAAACCATAAAGCATATGCTTCTATTCAAAATGTATGTGCATGAGGTTTTTGATAGATTTGGTTTTTTTATATATGACAGTATCCAATTTATTCTTATTACTTTAGTGTCTGTAGTTCTGGGTTCTCTTTTCTAGTCCCTTTACATGTGAATTTGAAATACTCCTGAAAACATGGTAAACTCATGATAACTCTGTTAGACTATAACTTTATATCCACATTGAAGAGAATTAAATTAGTGTGGTTATTTTTAAAAATTGTTGTTGTTGTTTTTCTCTTTATTAAGAGATCCCGTTGGGCAGTCAGATACCACCAGGGATTTTGATTACTTGTTCAGTAATTCAAATATATTGCAAGTTCTCAATTTCCCTTTAAATGTGAAAGGTAGGGTGGCATAACACAATGTACTTGTTCCTTAAAAGAGAGTAAAATTTCCAGACTGCAGTTGGGTGAGGATGTGTTTGTCCATTTGAAATTGATGAATAATCCTTAGCAATTTTAGGAACATTGTCTCTATAAATGGATGATTTCCAATTCTAAAATATTCAACACAGTGTAAGAAAATAAAATGAAATCAAATCCCTGTGGATTGGAAATGAAGAGTTTAATTTTAACTGACGCACACAATGTGTGTTATCTTCTGTAGGTAAGGTTTGGCTGATAAATGTGCTTCAATGGCTACTTAAGAAAAGGTATTTTAAGTTTTTGGTGATCTACTCGATATTTGACTAGCGAGAGTGCTCAGAGTACCTTTGCAAATGTTCCTTAATTACACCTACAAGCAATTATCATCTATATACATAATGTTTTTATGAAAACTAAAATAGTCCTCAACCATACTACTTTCTCCCTTTTACTTGAAAACCATTTTTCAACAACAACAATATTAACTATAGAAAAATGTTTTATTTTAAAACATAAAGGAAGAAAATTAACATTTCCCTTACCAGCAAATGTATTTTTTCTCTTGTGTTTAAATGCACACAGCCCTCATAATCCTCAGTGCTCTCAATTATTTTTAGCTTTGACTTAATATTAACTGGTGAATATTATCAGTTTCAATGTATTTCAATACATCTTTTCTTTCTGAATTTCAGCTCCTAACTCTTTATGCATATAATTGAAATTAATTTTAATCTCTGCCTTAGCAGAAGTCCATACTTAATGGGCTTCTACAATATGCCCAGTCTGTTTACACAAAGATATTTCTTCATTTGATGTAAAAATGGATGAAGGAAGGAAAACAAGTTTTAAAGCAGTTCAAAAATATGGGATTTTAAGATAAAATATTAAATTATTTATACTATTTCTTAGCAAGATTTCTGAAGCATGCAAACACATAACCCAATGTTAACTACATTACATTCCTCAGATATTAAGATAATATTCTTTTTTTCCCCCAAAATATTTCCATTTCTGCAGAATCCATAACATTTCGAAAATATATTTCTTTTTCTTCCCCTGCTGCAAAAATGAAAGTATCATAATTAAAATTTTATTCCTCAAAATAAGACTTAGTTAATTGCAAATGATTGTTTCTTTACAATTATTTTTCATTTTTCTTCTGCTTTACCCTGGGATGTTTTTAGATAAAAGTTATGTTTACAAGCAAATTAGTTGTCATGAATTCTTTGTTGTCAGGTAATAAATCTTTCATTGATGCTGTAAGCTTAAGCATGTAGATGATCAAATTTCTTTAATTTAGAATCTGTATCGGAAATAGTTTTAGTACATGCTAAAATACTTGGAAGTAGTACTTTGTTGCTAACAAGGTCTTTGTGTCATCTATAAAGAACTTAAAAATTACAACTGTAGAGTCAGCCTCTCTTTACAAGAGTAACTTTTTATAGCTAGAAAAATTGCAAACTTTCTTTTAAGTGTAAGTTACAAAGAAAACATGGACCCTCCTTCAATATCAGTGTGTGTTCACATCTGGCAAAGTGAAATTTCTTCTCTCTTAAACTAATTTGGTAGATGAGAATAAGTTGTTTGCTATTTTCACTACATAACCCTAAAGAGAACATGATAGATCACATGTGGTCATGTTTGCTGTGTTATATTAAGAGTCGACCAGGTATGTAGAAGCAAATATTAATTTCTTTTCCCATTTTTGTATAGTCACAATGGTAAGTCCTGAAGATAACAACACTAAGAGTTGCAGATAATGGTATCTTTGATCACTGAGTGAAGTATGCTTATGGATTTTCAAATACTTTTAACTTTTGACAAAAGATTATTTTTTCCACCCCTAAGATGTCAAGAGACAAGCACGAGAGTCCAGGTACAAGTGATGTCACATCACTTGTGCAGTTCACATGATACATGGTTTGTGTGCATGCATAGCAGTAAGATTATTTTACTAAGCAAATGGTATAAGATTATCTCTGCATATTTGGCAGTGATTATGTATAGATAGGAGAAGATTTTTCACTCTTAAGATAGTCAAGCAGAAAAACAGATTTCCTGGAGGTCTCTGAAGTCTCCATCCCTAGAGGTTCTCCTGCCTGGAAAAAGCTCTGAACAAGCTTTGGTAATCTTAATGCTACTTTGAGTACACAGGGGACCAGAGACCTCCTGAGATTCTCTCACACTTTAAACCCTTTGCCTTCTCCATTCTTTTAGGCAGCAGTTGCGGTGTGCCCAGGATCTAATTCCTAACATGACTTCAATATCCAGAGTAGTTCTGGTTACTACAGGCAAAACAAATTTTATCTGTCAGAATTAAAATTTCTGATCAAAAAGGGATATTTGCCAGTTCAAGCAAGTTGTCAGTTGGGGGAAGATCCAGGAGTGACTCTTTAGTTTTGGAAGTCGTTGTGTTCATCCTCATGACCTCATTTCACTGCTTTCCAGCTAGCAGCTGCAGATTTGAGGGGAAAGCCTCAGGTAACATAATCACTTTGATTGAACATGTGCTGTCCCATTTATTTTCTGGAAATTAAAAGAGGTCAAAACAGAATTTCTGCATGTCCTATAGCACAGTTACAAGAGCACAACTTGGCCAAGGACACGTCTCTATTCTTAATTCTGTAAACAGAAATAAAATTTCCTTACAAAATTTTTTCTTTTTAATTAAAAAAAAAATTTAAATACATGAAGCTTTTATTTTTCAGGGAAAGGAATTAAATATTTTTATGGAAGTGGATTTAGATTGTTTGGGAGTTGTTTTGTTTTGGGGAAAGTGAATGAGAGCAATGGGAATTCACAAATTTGGACCCATTTGTCCAAATAATAAGACAAATTATTATTTTTTGTCCTGAAGATAGGGTCAAAAGAAGGCATTTTTTAATAGGTATTCTGCTTATAATGCCATTCCACAATTAATCAAGTTACCTTTCTTTTTTTTAGCTTTGTGGCTTTATTATTTATATAGGGCCTTGTGATGGTATTTTACAATGTTGAGTGTGTTACTTTTATTAGATTTGTGTTCCTGATGTTTTCATCAACTTGGACGTTTCCTTATAAATAAATAAGGGTCTCACAGTTGGTTGAAACCTTAGTAAGATTTTGGATTTTGTTCACAAATTTTCTCATAAATAGAAGTCTATGAGGTTTTCTTTTTTAATAATTTGATAAAGTTTTTATTTAGTATATTTTACTTTGGACATGTCTGACAAGCCTACAGACTAGCCTGTAAAACCAAAAAATGTTAGTATATTTGCTATATTTGGTAATATTGCTGTCAATGTGTCACTTTATACCTTAAAGTTATTGCCTCTGAAATTAGAAGGGGGTGGTTGTTTTTGTTGTTTCTAAAAAGAGCTTAGGTTATCTTGAATTCAAAAACTGTTGATTTAAAGGCATATTTCTAAATCAAAGTTGATTTATTTAAATTATATAATCAATATAAAAATATGTTAATATGCTATCTAAAATATGCTTTTTTTTCCCACTGTGTAATTCAACGAACCTTGAAAGGTCTATTTTTTGCATTTTGTATTAGAGGCTTCAAGTATCTTTTCCTGATTGAATTCCCTAAAGAGCTATTACTCCATAGGAAATGAAATCTACTCAATGCTTCTGTCTTTTATATTAAGGCTTTATACTGTCGCTCATAAACATGTCATTGAAATACCTTCCTCATAACTTGACTACCAATAGCAAATCTCTAATGACAACATAGGATATATTTATCCTGAATAAAACGGCTCCAATGAATGTTTCCAGACATTGGAACTTAATTGTCTACATTGTTAAGTTGTTAGATTTGTCTCTCATGTGGTTTTGGCCCAGACCAAATAAGACTCTTCCAAGCAGCTCCTTGGCACAGTCCAGCATCCAGAAAAAAACAGAGACCATCCCCACTAGACAATTCAGATATGCCTCATTCTGACCTAATTGTTTTAGAGAGCAAAAGAGTTAATAGCAGTAGCACAAGCTTTACATGCTGCTGATCTCAGTGCCAGAGAACATTCCCAGGATGTGTAAGTCATAACCTTGGAGGCTTGTTCTCCTCTCTTTCCTGTATCAAAAACATCCTAATGAAGACATTTTATTCCTCTATGTTTGTTTGCAATATGCTTTGCTTATTATTTTTGAAGTCTTTTGGCTACCATTTCCCTCACCATTTTATGTTCCATCTTGAGGTTTGTGGACCATTTTGTTACTATCAAGGTGTTTCACAGGAAAAGGATTTGAGCAAGTAATCACTGTGTAAATTTAAATCCTTAATGGAGGGTAGGAAACCAGCAAAAGTGAAATTTTGATGCTGTATATGATGGCTGTGGAACCATGTGGTAAATCATGGCAGTAAAGCATAATACACAGCATGGGTTTATGTTTTAATATCACACTATAAAGTGAGTAAATGCCAGGGAGCGTAGCTCATTTTTATCGTGCAAGTTATTTTTTCCTTTGCTGACTTATTTATTTGAATGTAGTTAGATTAATTGCAGCAGGACATGGATACTTGAGTTTTAGCAAAGTTATTACATGAAGGAAAGACAGAGGTTGTACAGATCTTAAAGCTGGGTGTAATTATATTGTTTCTTGGCAGAAATAAGAGAGAAAAAGAGTGCAATATACTTGCATCTGAACTCTATGAGCCACCAGATGTTTTATGAATCAGAGAAAAGTTATACTTTCACTAGAGTATCTGAAAAACCTTTGTAAAATATTATGTTGTGAAAGTGTTGAATCACAACAATTGCAATATTTCATGTTTAAATCCATTTTCATTTAAACACATAGTTTTGCACTCTACTTTCTCCTTCAGGCTTTCCAGCAAAGGGATTTCCATAATCATCCCTATAAAGAGGAGTTAAAAATGTAGCCCAGAAACAAATTTTGAATGAGTATTTCTATTTCTGTGTAATTCAGCTTTCTTGGGAAGTATATTTTTAATATCTGACCACTTTTGCTTATACAGAGAGAAAGAATGTAATATCATTTATAGTTTTTTTCCCAGAAAGGTCCATTTTGAGTCTCCCTCCAGCAGCAATTACTTATAGAACTATTAATATTGCTTTGAAACAACTTCTGAAGCACTTGCAAGCGTCTGGAGAAAGAGGGAGTTTCATGCAATTTAATTTTCCTGAAAAACTGTAAGATATTTTTGCTACCAATTACTGTATTTTTTTGCTATAAGTTTGCTATAAATTAGCCATATGTGAAAATTGAGGAATGCAATATTAGATTAATAGAGACTATTTTCCAGACACTTTTCCCCCTAGGTTTTGACAGAAATAGCAGGTTTGTTAGAAAGAACAGAAATTAATAGATCCTTAATAATCTCCTAATTCCATGATTGGCCTTAGGAGAACTATCAGTACAGTTCTCATACATTGTTTTTAAATCTTGTTCTTAAATGTGATTTATTTAAGACTTTCTATGTCATCTCATTTTATGTCATTGTCAGTACCAAGTAGCCCCAACTTCTCAGACCTCTGAAGGATCTACTGTTTTTTCACCAAATGATTGGTTCTGTTAGCTGCTGTTTAAGCGTGTATGGTCCATGATAAATATTTGCATATTGATTACACTGTACCTGTGGTCATATATAAGAGAGTAACTTAAAAGTGAACATGTTCACACACGTTTCCACACTTACCCTAAAGCCCTTCAAAAGCCTTGCTGTGGTTACTCTTTATTTAAGATATTTGCAGCCTCAGGTAAACTCTGAGAGTTTTTTTTTTTTTCTTTTCATTCCATATGATATGCTTGCTTTGGTGTTTTGGTTTTTTTTTTTTTTTTTTTTTTTTTTAGCTGAATAACATTTAAATACATACTAGGCAGTGAAGAATACATGTGCTTATGCGCGAAATTTTAAAGAACTGCTTCCATGAACATTGAAAAGACATAATTGGAAATAGAGGTACTCAGAGGTGGTATTAAAATGAGCATTTATACAGACATGATTTCTGTCCAAAAATAATGCCTAATCTAAGACCAGATAAAACAACTGGTTGTGATGAATGAGGACACGGTGGAGGAAGGATCAGCATGCCAAAGCAAACAGATGACAGATGCTACTTTCTATGCCTAGGACTTCATGAAAATGCTCATTGGTGGCAGAGTAAAGGAAAATATTAAAATATACCCAGAACAGACAGCAGCAGTAACTGATTTAGAAAGAAGCTAGAAGAACAATTCATTGAAGAATTCTTCAAAATACCTGTTACTAAATCCAGAGCTATACTCTCACTGATCTTATATAACAATGCATGTTACAATTTATCTATTGTTGCAGGTAGTTGAATATTGTTTGAGCTTGCCAGTAATATGTGCAGATAGGCTTTTGTTTTGTTTTATTTACATCTTTTTTTCTTTGGAAAGTTCTGCAGAACGTTGTGATGAGTTTTCCACAGGTTTTAACATTACTTTCTAGAGTACTGAATTTTAAGTTATTGTGAATAAGCAAGTTTGAGAAGTAATTTTACAAATATCCAAGACCCTAAGCAGTGGAAATCAGTGCATCCAGGTTTTGTAAAAAATATCTGCTGGATTCAAAGGTATACATTATTTCTAGCTAAATGTTGATATGTTGTAAATGCTCTGTGCATCTTGTTACATTCCCTGGCAGGGGAAAATGGAAGTTCCTTTGCGTGCTTTTTGAATTGTGCTTTAAGCATCAGGGAAAAGATCTTTACCTTCAAGTGAAATTCCAGTGCTAGAGTAAATTAACTACTGGGGAACAGCTTCTTCATTAGGTCACATATTTTTAGTGTTCTATGTAAAATGCTATTCATTGCCAGAGGAGATTTTGTGACGAGAAATGGGAAAAAGAGCAAAAGGGTGAAAATAATTAGGAGATGCAGATTAGAAAGAAGTACAGTTGGGAATATATGTGATGATGAATGCATTATGGTATTTTAGGTGGATTAATATCAGTGCTAACTTTGGAATGCAGAGAAATGAGTGAATGGTACCTCATTAGGAATATTTCGAAGTGAAAGTATTTGGTGATAGACAAAATATTTTGCTCTCTTTGTTACTCTTGCTGGATATTACTAATTTAAAATGGGTTTCTTCTCCATTCCATGTTTCAGTTTGTCTCTAACCTTCTCAGTTTGGGTTTTTACTTAATTTACTTTTGTGTTTGAGAGCATGGGTGTCAGTAGACATGATAACAGCCTCCTTTTTACCAGAAAGCTTAGCAGATAGTATATTTTGGTCTTTTACTGACCAGAATTTGCCAATCATATATTGCAGAGACAGATTACCTTGTTTGATATCTAAGAACTTGTTACTTATACAGCTTATTAGGCCGAATGCTAGCAATTAACTGAATTCAAACTAAAATAATTCAGACTACTTTAATCTATGCAATGCTCTTGGTCATGTTTCTACTGTATGCAGGAAGAATTTTAAAAAGCCTGAAAAACTTGTTTTTCATCATGAAAATTTTGTTTCCTATGAAAGACAACAAATGGATGTTGATGATTCTTTCACTGTGAGGAAAAGATAATGTGAATAGTAGTAAACCACAGTAAAGATAATTTAGAACGCTGACTGTAAACTGTGCTTGTTCCAAATGATACCTTTGAGCAAACTGGGAATATCACAATACTTTCTTTAAACTTTGATGTTCATCTCACATATTTCATAATAATGATTTTTCTATATTTGAATTTGGGAATATCTATTTTTCATTAAATACTCCAGCTTAACTCTTCTGGTTTAGCTGGTTTTCTTACCCCATTTTTGCTTAAAAAAAATTCTTCTGTTAAAAAAGGAAAATGTCTAATCTGAAGCCTTTGCTCATAATTCATCTGCAGAATCCTAGCAAATGAATGTGAACCAGATGATGTAGTTGAGTGTTCTTCCCTAATTCAGTAAAGTTTTATTTCTTATTTTCACTTTATTTCAGGTTTAACTTGATTTTCAGTCAAAGCCTGAGGTGATAAAAAAAAATTAGCTATAAGATTTAGACTTTGGGTGACATAGCAAGGGAAAACAAAAAAAAGAGTTCTGACCCAATCAATTTTGAAGGGCATCATAAGTCTTTTAGAGATCCTAATGCAAAACTGTATGGAGCAAATTAATTACAAAACACATATATAGGAGTTGTGTTTCGAAATAGCAATTCTTGCAAGACAGTACTGGGAACGTACATTCTCATTTAATCAGGGAATGAGGTGCTGAAGAACTAATATTTTTAGAGAAGGAAAAATTAAGTTTGTGGTTAGCCTATTTCCAGGAAAGCTTCTTAGTGGATTAGAGGTTGTCTACAGATAGGATTGTCTATATAATTAGGCTTAGATTCATCCTATTACTTGATACCTTATCAGGTGCCTAACTGGAAGTTTATTAACTGCTAGCAGGCTGGTTTTAAGGGAAGAAAATATCTCCAGGGAGTGATTGAGGTATCAGGTATGCTATGACCATACTTGCTCTCGCATGTGTCTCTTGACTGAAATGTTGGTGTTATGAAAACAATCACCATATTCTGGATGGGGGAATGATATAAATTTATTCAGAACAAAATCCAAGTAAGTTAGATTTCAAAGCAATTTTGATATTTAAAAACATTTCTGGAGAGCACAGGTTTTGCTGGGATGTTTTAATCCGCCTTCCTACAAAACTGTTCAATGTTCCTTGTTGAGCCCTAGTTCTAATTTAGCTGCCTGTCTTTGAAAATCATTTTGGAAAGGAACTGCCATTTGAAGGTAACATTTGCTCTGCAGTGATTATCCACTCCCTGGTGTCACTGTTGCACACATGAGAGTAGGTGAGATGAATCCCATTGATATCTAAAATTCTGAATTACTGTATTCTGCTATTAGTCAGACCCTCTCATATTAATCTTCATAGAGCAGCTTGTGAACAGAAAGTTCAAATCTGGCAGTTTAATACCATATACAATATTCATTCCAAACATTAATTTTCTGCATTTGTTTTTAGTTTTAATTTAGGGTTGTAAATATGTTTTCTGACACTCAGCCTAATCTTCTTCCAAATATTTCAAAAGTGGTTTCTAGAAACAGTGCACATAATTTACCTTCTGAATTGTTCAGTTCACTCAGCAAAGCCATTCCTTTGTAAAATCTAACTTGTAGCCAAGTTTTTTTTAATTTCCTTTTTTTTTACTTTTACCATTACAATTAATGCCTCCTGTTCTTTACATGTTTTTATTAAGTATTTTCTTTGTCTTTGCTTTTGGTTTCTAGTATTTGCATTTGTATACAGTCTTACTAATTTATTTTAATTTAATTTAATTGCATTGTAAAAAACAAAATGTCAATTTTTCTTTTAAAATTATTATTTTTATCTCTTTCTTATTTCTATGAATCCATTTTTCCTTAAGAAAAATAATTCAATTATTGTAGTTAACCTGAGATTATATTAGTGTATATTCATTTTCCTTCTTCACATAGATTCCCAGTGCCACATTGGGCAAATAATTTGTGTTTTGACAATTCATTCCTTTTTGCTTGCCAGAGGATAAATCCATTAGCTTTCTGAAGATCTCATACAATACTCCATTATGACAAGAAATGATCATGACTGGCTAGTCATGTCTTGCTAAAGCTTCATTCTTAATTTTGCTGTTTTGAAAGCCACTGGACATTGTTATAATCTTCATGACCCTTGTGTTGTTTCCAGCTGGAAACCTTTTTGGTTGAGAAATGGGAAGCTGCAAAACTTTCAGTATTTTTTCAAGGATATAGACAATAGCTTTGTCATATTTGTTCTTTCCTGAGAGCCTTTAGGAAACCACAGTGTAGGCAGGGTCTTCACCATGACTACAGAAGTGGAAAAATATTTTTATTTCTGCCTGGGCTAACTGATTAATCAAATCACATGAACTTAGGAAAAAGAAAACACTTAAGAATCTTGCACACAAAAATAGGGGAAGCCTCTTCCTAACCATAACTCTTTCAGAAATATGGTTGTTTAAGGCAAAATTTGCACACCTGAATAGGCAATAAATTCTGCCTAGGTAGCTGCTGTTTTCTTTCTATTCTGCTTTCTAAGTATTAATGTTCCAATACCATTTCAATGCTACACTCTCATTTCTAGATTTCTCTCAATTTAACCACTTGAAGGTACATGGCATAGGCTCTCTTACACAGAAGAATCTCTATTCAATATAGAGCTTTAATTACATGATCACATTTTTAAGCTTGTGTTTAAGTTTCATTGACAGAGGTTAATGGCTCCTATAGTTCATGCTTGAAGATGTGATAAAGTGCTTCTCTAAATGGAAATAATTTTAACACATGCTGAAATACTTTCCTGACTCTGGGACCAAATTACATCCAAGGCTAAACTTGGATATCTCTAGTGCGATTAATCTAGCATATACAAATTTTAATTTTATTTCAGTCTTTTTATTTTCTTTGTTCTTTTCCCTCATGTTTCCCATTTGATACACTGATGTTATTTATGCTCTTTTGAAATGAAGACTGTATGAGTTTGCATTTTTTTTATTAATCACACTTTGCTGAAATTATGTATCTCAGCATGTTATCTCACTCTGAATTCTTATAACTCTGTCATGTAGAGCTGTCTTTCACTTCTATCTCACACAGTATAAGCAAGACCTGCTAATGGCAACCATTCTGGAGCTTCATACCTTATTACAAAATAAATTAATCGGATAACTGCTATCTTCATCCCTTAAAGCGTGTTTGGTTGCAGAAATAGGTGGAGAGAGGAATGGAGATGGTGAAAAAGTTGACACTTGTGTTGGATATTTTCAAGAAAAGGAAAGCAAGAAAGAAGGTTTGAGGATCTAGACATTAATACATTTTCTTTTCTTCTGGAGGAAACATGAACTAACTTCACTTGTATCTAGGGGACGACTACTTGAACATACGTGCAGCTCAGACTAACAGTAGAGTCATATGCTTTGCACTTACTAAAAATAATCCATCACATTGCCTCCTTCTGTCCAAATGATGAACTCTGCTCCCACCAAGCCAAGCCATTCACAAAACAGGGACTCTGTTAACAGTATATTTTTAAAAATCTGTTTGCTAGCCAGTATTTATAAGTTTTTGCCAGAAATTATTTTTATAAGTACTGCACTGTTTGAAAGAAAAACTTTTGGGGTTTTGTTTATTTTTATGCTGTAAGGGAAGCTATTCATCTGTTTAGAAATCACCTTTGAAAATTCAAATCTTAGTACTTCACACTCATATTCAGTGCCTCTGGCTTACAAGCAAGTGTCATATGGTTGCAATTAAAACGATGTCACAAAAACTTCATTGTAAGTAGGGTAACATATGCTCTTAAGGGGTTTGTTTCAATTTCCAGTGCTTTGAGTCTTGCTGGGGCTGGGAGTCACATCTTTCACAGCTAGTCAGCCTTCCTGCCTTAGATATGTCAGCTGATGGAGTGCCGGTTAAAACATCTTCCGGAAATGTTGACAAGTATCTGAAGGGAGAAAGCCAACTTCTCCAAAATAAACAGAGATGACTGAAGAATAGAAGTGGCAAGTTTTGCTCCAGAAGTGGTACATCTATCAGTCAAGCAGACTGCATGTGGCATTTGAGAAATATTTCTTGAGGGATAGAGAAGGGTTCCAGTATTTCTACCTTCTGCTGTGGGAACAGCCAAAGACTTGCCAAACACTAGCCAGAAATAGGGAAAACAAGTAATTTAAAAGCCCCAGCCAAACAGCATTGAGAGCACAGAAATGTGAGAAATATGTTGGGCATTCATGCTTATCATAGGAGGCCAAAGCTACACAAAGTTGGTCCTGTTGCAAGAATGATCTAAATTACTGAAAGAGACTCATCTTGCATGCCTACACTCTTAAAATGTATCGCTGCAAAATTTGTTGGATGTGTTTACAAAGAAATGCCTTGCAGAGCTATTTTCTCATTATGAATTTCTTAGAACAGGGGCAGGCATTTTACTTAAGTTCTCAATTCATTTTGGCACATGTACAATCAAATTTTCCTAGATTTCAGCAAAATCTTTACATCTATGATGCAAAGAGAACAGGGAAATCAATCTGCAAATTGCACATTCGATCGCTATAACAACATATTGCCATTTGGTCTTCCTTCATTCAATTTTTTTTCCCCTGACAGAGATTCCCCCCCATACACTTCCACTTTAGTCCTTTATTTGGCAGTTGCATTTTCCTTCCCATACAGCTCATGTCTCAGTGTACGCTAGTAATTCAGCTCTGGCTCTCAAAAAAATTAGCAGTTTAAAGTTCTGGACAGAAAGTAGTCATTCTTAGTTATTTTCCCGTATAGCCCAAGTATATTCTTTCAGTTATGAACATTGGGGGAAAAAATCCTACTTCAAACAAGATCTTATTTCAGTCTGTTGTATGACTGAACTCATCATTACTTCCATAAAATCCTTAAACATATTTCCTTTGCCATCTGTGTTAAATTTCTTACAAGGAGGGAGATGCTAAACTTCCAGTTGATATTCATATAAGCTAATGTTTTATCTTTGCTGCAAAATCTTTATTTGGTTTGTTGGCCATTTCCTAAAGCAGGTTTATGGCAATAATATCTCCACTATTAAAAATAGTAATAATTTAAAATAAATATAAAATTAAAGTCCTTTGCAATTCATAAAACTGGAAAGAAAATATTTTTCTAATATTAATGATCTCTCTCACCAGTGAATTCTGCTTTTATACAAGGGCAATTCTGTTTAGAATGCCAGAGTTTAGCAATGTATCTGCTTTACTGTATATCTTAAAGGTGACAGTATTGAAATGTTGAAAGTATTAACTGTGCAAGCAGTACTAAGGGTATTTAAAAATTCTGGCTGATGTACCTTTTTTTTTTTCCTGAATCTAGCTGACACTTTTACAAATTTATTTTGTCCTTTTAATTGCTGTCACCTAAGTTGTTTGATTGCACTCTGCCTAAACCATATTCTTTTTTTTTTTTATAGGATATCTTCACAATATCATATCCTGCTATAGTTGCACTAATTTAATTTTGCAAAGGAAACAAACACACACAAAAAAAAAACCCCAACACAGAAATGCAAAACACCCCATACCACACCCAAAAAATCACCTTGTCACCCCTATTGAGATTAGTAGAGAAACATATATCTGAGAAAGATTTAGAATGGAAAAGTTCAAAACCTGACCATATAGATATGATTTTAGAAACAACATTTATATTAATAAACAAAACCATTTTTCCTCAATGGTGTGATTTTTAACAGGTTGAGCAGAGTAATTTTTAGTAGTCTAAGAGCAGTGACAACATTTTGGCTTGTGATGGCCTTAGTCAGAAGAGGGGGCCCTCCTCACACTCTATTCAGTGACTTGCTGTGCTATGTGAGGGTTTGACCACATCAGACATTTAGGTCAGGAGGGGATATTAGGACTCAATGTGTGTAATGTGGGAGATTATGGGACAAGGACCTGATCTGACTCAGGACATGACATTAAGCCTGTGGTAATCTACTTCCTTTCACAACAAAATCTAGCACTGCATTGCTATATTTGTATATCATTAAATGATTAAATGACAGGAGAAAAAAAAAAAAAACGTAAAAAAGTCGGATAATAACCTACCAAAAGTATATTTTGTGTTTGCAATTAAGTCTTGCAGAACTATGTGTATTCCACTTGTGCTCACCTCAAAATAAGGTTGGTTTTTTTTAAGGATTTTTGGGATGTTTTTGTAGTTTCCTGACAGCAGTACCAATGGTCACAGTTGAGAGAGGTCTATGTTTCTAAGCTATGTGTTATGCTATGTGTTATACTATGAAATATGGCAAAGAAAAAAAAAGGCATATTATACTGAATAAATAAAATTTTATTTTTTCTCTCGATAAGGTATTCTGATTAATCATGTCAGACTGAATAGTTGCTCAGAAGTAGCATTCAATTTTTAATGCTACCACACAGCTTAGAAGTGGCTTACAATTACTGCTGTCAGTGTTGTTATCCTTTTTTCTTTTCCCCTGAGTGGATGAATAAAAAACATTACAGTGATTATCTAGTTGTAAATCTGTATTAGTATTTTGATTTGTATCCGTTGTTCTCCCCTAAAAAAAATCTGATTTTCTCTTTCCTCTGTTGTTTTGCTCTGCAGAGCAATTTTGGTGTACCAATTCAGTTTTAAGGTAGACTTCATTCAGAGAGAGCTAAATTCTGGCAGGTATACACCAAATGCTTTCTTGCCTTCTTTGGCATATGAACCAAACACAGGCTTCAAGTAGTTACACTCATGGTAGGGATCTTCAGTCCACAGAGCCAGATAAGATAAAATTGAAAGCAAAAGTCCTCCCCACAGCAGCAAGAGAGGTGGAGAGAGATTAGGTTTTTGGGTAAAATTATTTTGTAAACCATCCCAAACTTATTGCTGTTATGCCCAGGACATATTATGCAGACAGAATCCTGAAAGCTAAGGGACATATGCCATCCATTATGACAAAATAAGCCACGCTAGGAAAGGATAGAAAGTTACATTTTATGTCAGTGAAAATTTGGCACAAAAGGCATACAGACTAGACTAGATTTATAAATTTCTTTAAGAAGTATAAATTTTCTAGGGAGGTAACAGAACTATAATTGTCCATTGTGAGGGGGTGGTGAGGCACTGGAACATGTTGCCCAGAAAAGCTGTGTATGCCCCATTCCTGAAAGTGTTCAAGGCAAGGCTGGGTAGAGCTCTGAGCAACCTGGTCTAGAGAAAGGTGTCCCTGTATGTGGCAAGAGAGTTGGAACTAGAGGATGTTTAAGGTCTATTGCAACCTAAACCATTCTGTGATTCTATGAATTTCAGTGTTTTGAATCCTGTTTGAGCACTGAGGCTCATTTAGTAACACAGCCACAAAGTTTGTATAGGTACTATTTTCAAGCTCTAGGTGGATATCTTCTCAGATCTGGAATTGTGAAGTGGTACTCTTAATCCTTAAATGAAAAAACTCGTGTTCTCTTATGGAAAAGTCATCTGCATAATTCTCATTCATCTCTTCAATTCAAACCATTGTATTCCTGTACAGCAAAGTTCAATTTATATAGAAGAATGACTAGTTTGAATTATACACGTTTTCTGTTAAAATGAAGAACTAGAAACAGATGGAGGACTCTAGGAGTGTATTTACGAGATTTACACACAGCTCTTCACATCAGTTGGGAAGCTCTTTGTGAGAGTGCAGGCAGTTTGTGCTTAATACATCTTGGTGGTGCTTTTGTGTAGACTGAGAGTTGTATTGATTCAGTAGAAACAAACAGTGGGGGTATGCTTTTATGTAGATTATCTCATTGGTTAGCCAGTATAGGAATAGAGAAGATTTTGAGTATTTGAGAAAACAGAGTGGTACCCCATTTGAATGAATTACCTTCAGCTTGTTCTCAAAGACTTTCTCTGATCAGAGATTGTATAAAAGAGTTGGCTTACCTTTTGTGTGTCTTACAATTAAAGATTATTCAGCTTAGAAGAAAAAAATACTTTGATAGAGCTGGGATAATTGTTTGACATGTCTGAATCAAGCTGCCTGAGAATGCAAATAAAACATATATGTTTGTATGGTAATGATTAGAGAGGATTATATCAGGTTCTAAAATTCATATTTATCACTATTACCTTGGATTTTTCTTACGTGATGTCAAGTACTGTTCAAATACATGACTTCAGGCTGTTTTCAGTGTATTTTCAAATCACCCAGGGTTGCTAGTCTGAAAAATGTATTTTGAATTTTTGAAAGATTGGGTTTGTCCTCATTCCTTTGTGTTAGATCTGTGAGCTGTCTGTGGAAACCGCTGCTTTAAAAATAGTGTCAAACGCATGTCAAGTACAATGACAATGCACGTTTTGCAATGAGCATTTGCTCAACACAAAAGGATCTGTGAGATCTACTCTATGGCACTCATGAAGGTGATAACCCCTTACAAACAACACATCTTGAGATTAATAAACACTACCTTGGTTTTAGCATCTGGAGTGTGAGTTCCATTTTGCATAGAGTGACCTTGGTGGAAGCACTGAAACAGAGATGTGTTTGTGTGCATGTGCGCAGGTGTGTGCGACTGAATTTATGACTTGCTGTTAATACCAGCTGCAAGGAAATAACATCCCTCACTATTTCCTGCTTTCTTACTTTATCATTATTAATCCACAGCTTTATTTATCCAGGAGATATACAAAAGAACATATTTGCCTCTCTTGTTATCAGTGTTGTTTCCTTTAAGATAATAAAAGAAAACATCTCTGAAATATGCCCTCATACATTTTTGTTCCAGGGCCAAATTCAATAGCTGCTGATGTCAGATGAAAGATTGATATTGAATTAACTGAGTGTCTAGCCTTTATTAACCTTTATACAACATGAGATAAATAGTCACTGCAGGTAACCTATTGCAATAGACAACTGGCAAAAGGTGGTGTACTTGTACCTTCTCCTGACTGTGGGTGTCAGATTCTGAATTTGTATCCTTCCGCACTGGGTCTTCTGGCTGCTTCCTTTCGAATGCAATTCATCTTCATCAGTTCTCTACTGAAAGAACAGAACCTGTTCATCAGTTTTACAACAAGCAACACTTTTCATTGCTGTTCAAGCAAAAAGTTTCTAATGGCAGAACTATTTTATTTTTTTAAGGAAACATTGTATGTTTACACTATTATACATTATGACTTTGCTACATGAGTGGAAAAATTTTAACTGTCCTTTTTTTTTTTTTTTTTTTAATGGACTGACCCAGTATTTTGATATATTTTACTAGTGACTTTTAAAATGTCCTGAAGAAGGACAGGGGTGTTATCCATTCCATGTGTATGGCGTTTCTTAGCCGCTGTTCAATTGGTTCTCTAGAACTGGCTGACCTACAGGCAGCAACATTAAGGAAATGCTGTTCACAGCAACATCTTTTCTTCTACTTTTGAATTTCAGTTTTATTTTTCTGAAGCAATGAACAGCATTGGAATGCCTATGAAGAAGCTTTTTACTAAAAGCCAAAGGTGGGGGCGCTTTAGAATTTGCAACCAGAGGATATAAAATTAATATTCTGAAGAGTCAAAATTGATGCTGGTTTAGATCACATGATGAAGTCACACACAATCACACACGCGTGCACACACACACACACACACACACAATATAAATAATAAAACATTTTCAATGAAAAAATGAGCAAAAGAAGTTTATGAGATGAATAGACAATTTCAGATGCAGGGCCCAATTATTTCGCAGTGAAGTTTTTCTTCAAATATTCTGTACCCAGTGAGTGCCTTCTGACTCATAACATACCTTAGAGAATTGAAGTATTCTACAACAATAAGTTTAATAAAATAGCTGAGTAGCACACTTTAGAACCTAGTCACATAATAAAGCCATATAGCTCTGCATTTTGAGACCATCTGTATTGTGAATATAGCAACAAGTCATTCACATCATTTGCCATACAATAATAGTCAGGGAGCTATTTTAGGAGCAATGGTCCTTACATTGCAGACATCTAGCAAGACACTACAAAATACAATGTATTTACTTCAGTGCTTCCCAAAGATTAACTTTATCCTTGGGAGGCTAATAACCCTAGCCTCCCTTAATAGTCCATGGAAAGAAATAAGCTCTTTCAGTTGATTCTGAGCAGACCCATAACTTTAAGGATGCAGACCATTTGGAAAGAGTACAGAAGAGTTCAAGAAGAGATTTCAAAACAGTGATCTGCTTGTAAAGATTGTGGAAATTTGACTTGCCATGAAGAGAGGGGAAGACAGAAGGATATGATCATTTCAAAATACATAACAAACTGCTGCAAAATCTGTTGTCCATGTAGACGGTGAATATGATAAAACAATAATATAGTAAGGAAGATTTATATTAAACAGTAGAAAAATCTTCCAGCAGTATAGATATGGAAACATGCTGAAAGATTTTCTCTCAGTAGATTACAAAGACTGGCATTTGTAGGCTTTAAAAGCAGAAACCTCGAAGAAATGCCATAAATATAACTGATTTCACCTGGAGAAATCAGTAGAATAGATCATCTATGGAGGCTTCTTAAAACCCTATGGGTTTAATACCACCTCAAGAATAGTTCTATTTTATGGAATGCGTTAAGGAGATTTCTGTCTTTAAATGAACTTGAACTTTTGTAACTATTATCCTTGTTTAGTGTGCTAGAATATCCACTGAACGGTTATCAGATACCAATAAGAGATAATCAGCCCATGGATTCTATAATTGATTCCCTGCCGACGAGCAGCACTTCATACATCATTCACTTGACACAATATTGTGTTCTTACAATACACATGCGTATTACAGCATTTAATGTTATTACCTTCAGTATTGTCTTAGCTCTACTGAGAGATTTGATTCCCCAGTGATCTTACTTTTCCTATGATAATTCAGTTTGCTAATAAAGTGTTCTGAACTGCGAGTCAAGATTTATACCCAGTTTTCATTCTAGTGCTTAAAGCTTTTTCAATCTCTCTTCATTCACTGACTCTACTGAAAAATTAGGCTTCACTGATATCTTTTCAATGCAAAAAATTTTTTGCCATTGATAGAGATATGCAATAGAGGAAATATTGGGCTTATTTATTTTTTCATTTTTACAAATGAAGTAGAAAATAACTATCATGAACCAAGTTTACTAATTACATATTTGTAATTGAGTACTATTTGTCTCTGTGTTCTTATAAACAATTCAGTGGGTTTGGTCTTACAGGATATGTTAGTATGTGCATTTTAGATGAAAACAGTAATAAATTTAACAAAAGATGAGAGACTAAGGTTTCAAATGGCCTGTTTTCATATCTTAAATTTATATAAACAGCAACATCTTCTTTAATCAGTAATTTATTGAAATGAAAGTCCTTTAGTATTGTCCTCAATTTGAAATTCTCAAGAAGTATTAAGGATTGAGATCTTACATTGTCATTTCCTAGTGTTTCAATTGAATCTATAATTTTTGCAAGCACCATTCATAAGATTAAAGTTTTGGGTTAGATAGACTTCTCATAGTGACAACACTAAGTGTGTTTCTGATTTACACTTTTTCAGTGGGTACAAACTCAAAGAATTTCTGTCCAACACCACCTATTGTCCTTTTCTTATAACATTTATTAAACTCTCCCAGGCATTTTATTTTAGTATTTTACCAAATGCTATCTGGTTAGAAAAAATAAAAAATAAGAGTACTATAAACATTTCCAAGTGAGTTGAACTAGAGAAGTATTAAATACAGAAATATCTAAATGGTCACATACTTGTGGATCTGACCCTACAATCACATAGTCAATTAAAAAAAAAGGATCATAAACTCACTAAAAGCACACAACTGTGAATGCGGCTTATAGGCAATTTAACACCTACAATAACTACATTGACTTCCTACAATAGTAGTTCAAGACTATCCTAATCTTAATTTTACTTCATTCTACTTTAAATTGTGCTTGGCAAAACTATATAGAAATTTTAATTAGCATGATATTTTTTGTTTTTATTTTATTTATTCTCTTTCTGTAAATTAAGTAGAGCAGTTAATCTTTCTTTCCTCTCCACCTCTTCCCGAGTAATACAATAGGTACAATTTAAAGAGACTGCACATCCCCCAGGTGAACTGAGGTGTTATTTTGTTGTTGGAAACACACAGCATTTATACATTGCTAACCAGCTTAACAGCTAAATCCAATTATTAAAAAAAAAAAAAAAGGATAATTATGTGGTAAAGCCATTTGCTAGAAAATCTGCTATATTTTTTCAATAGTAGTAGGAAGACCAGCAAATGAGAATAGCAAATTATTTTCATGTAAAACATTATGAAGTTGTGTGACCTCTAGTAGCACAGAGGTCAAAAATCAGAAGTAGAATGGGCAAGAAAATATAAAATACCATGAAACTGTGTAAAGGAAGTGCAAGCCATCTTCACTGTCATTTTGCTCAGTTTTTCTCTTCGCTAAGAAAGGCTAGATGACCTGAATTCAGGCTACAGGCTGTAAATCAGCAAAATGTTGAAAAGATTCCTATTTTTAAAAATCTTTAGTCTGATGAAAATTTTCCTGCACAAATTATTTTTGGGCATTTTCTATATGAGGAGACAGTGCAAATTCTTTAGGCTTACATGTTCATGCCACTGTAAACATTTTTATTTTAGAAGTTCAGAATTATGGAAATATGTGTGAGCATAATTTGTTTTTACTAGAAAAGTAAATAAATGCCTATTACTTGTAATCCAAGGAAAAAACTTGGAAATAAAATATTGTTTTAAGATCTGCAGGAAAGGAGAATGCATATCTAAGCAATCAAATCTAATCTTTATTTTTCTGTAAACTTCCTTGAATTTTGATCCCTGACTCAGAATTTTAAGTGCTTGAGATTGGCAGTGCTTCATGTGTGTAGTCTTCTTGGGAGATATTTTCTTTCAGCTAGTAGATGAACCATGAAATTGCTGAAATCAAATGGAGTTTCAGGATTGCACAGAGAGCACCGGCAGTTTTTCTTTGTTTACAGCAGTGGATAAAACAATGTTCCTGATGAACTAAGCCAAGGCGAAACATTTCTGCAGAAATACATTGTGAGTTTTTTCTCTTGGATTGAATCAGTGAACCAAATTCTCTGCTGCTTTAAATTGTTGCAGATTACAGTTTTGTTAAAGGATTGCTGCTGTCCATTCTGAGTGTCTATCATTTACGTTCCTGTGCTTACTGTTCTGTAATTCCAGCTAGGGTTCTGCAGAATCATGTTTACACTTATATATCTGATTCCCTTGACAAAGTCAATTTTGCACCACTAAGGACTTCAGAATTAGCATTGGACTACACAATGTATATACCAAAGGAAGAAAATTTATTTTGTGTGCATTCCTCTAAAGGGAGCAATTAAAGGGGCAGGGGAGTGGTGGTTTTAATTGGTTTAGTATAGAAAGAATTATCTGATAGAAAAGCTAACTTTTTTTTAACTGTAAGAAAGATATGGGCAGTCTTTCTGAAGAATGAATTGATGTTGGACTTTCACTCTAGTAGGAATAATTGTATCTTGTAAATTATTACCTTCTGAATCCCCATAAACAATAACAATCCACTATAGGTGTTATAATGCTAATGAGAATTGTGTAAAGAGTGTATTGAAATTGCAATTATTGGAGCCTTTTCTTTCTTAAGTTGCTTTATCTGTTGTGGTAATTCAATTTAATTAAATTTTCACAGGTTAGAAGGTATTTTTTTAAAGCAACTTTTTTAAATGACTCTGGTACTTCAAGCAGTAATAACTATCAAGGTCATCCTTTTTTTTTTTCCTCATCATATCCTGCAGAATGAGTTTCTTAAAGCCTCTAACCATTTAAAGGAGAGGTAATAGGCAATGTATTTAGGGCACATGATAAGGGGATTTTTCTTGGGGAGAATTTGTAGAAGCAAATTGTTGCTTTCTTTTTGCTTTTTTTTTTTTTTTTTAACAGATCAACTCACTAGAATTCACATGAAAATCAGACAGTGTTTTGGTGGGTGTAAAGAAGATGTCCTCTGAACAAAAGTAAAATGGGTCTATTAGAACTGGGATCCTTTTACCACAAATTTAGAAGACCCAAAAGGAAGCAGTCTCAAACTAGAGTGCATTAACTTACACATTCATTAAGATGATAAATAATTATCAAGGACATGCATGTACACTATTTTTTTTTACACAGACTTTTTTAAACTTAGCAAAAGTACTTTTTAATTTCATGTGCAAGTATTTTCAGAGATGGCTTCTAGCTGCAAGTGCTACAGTATAATGTTGGGCATCCTTAAAAAATGAATGTAATGTGGTGAAGAAAAAGAACATGGAGTTTTTGCGGTTGGCTTTCCTTTAAAAGCAAAAAAAAACCAAACTGTTTGTTTGACAGCTATTCAGAGATTTGGAACATTGAAAGCGGTCCCCATAGAACAGAATTTGTGGACCAAGCACAGGTGAGATGCAGCACAGTATATGCAGTCCAGTGTTACACTTGCAGAGTTTATTGCATGTGTCTCATCACATCAAATTTAGTTATAGTACTTCCTCCTTTGACTTGCTACTTGGTATCCTGTTTCCTGCAGATTATCCTTCCTTGTCATATTTAAGGCTGTCAACATGAATTATCCCTCTGCCAGGGTGTTGGGCTTGAAAAAAGCATGGTGAGAGGGTAACACAGAGTAGGACTTCAGCATAATTTTCTACATATGGTGCTCCTCAGTGTCACATCCTATAAAACCTCTAACATAAGACTACTGTTGTGGTGGCATGAAAAGTTTGTTGATCCTAACTTAATTTTCCTCATTCATATTCTTTAGTGTTAAGACAACAAGGAGAAAAATGGCAAATATTAAAAGTCAATCAAGTATTATATTCAATTAAAATTATACCTCAGAATCATCTAAAAGGAGGTATTTGGAAGAATAAATGGGACCTTTTTTTGGGCAAAAAAATCCAAACCAAATAATTTCTAGACAGGATAAAGTATTTTAATTCAGAAATATGGACTTGTACACTAAAAATCTTCAATGCAGATTCTTTATGCACCTTTCCGTAGTTTGACCTTCCTAGATTTTCATCTGCAGTAACCTTTTAGAAATGTCAGATATTTACATCATGAGAAGTTCTATTGTCCAGTGGAAAAAGCCCCACATTTTTATTGTTAATTTTCAATTAAATCTACCAAATCTGCTACAAAATTTATCCTTTGTTTCTGCTAGCTCAGGTAATTGGTTTTTCACTTCTGTTTCTGTTTTACCTATAGAGAAGCCTGTCACAAATACAGAGGCAGGTAGGATGTATATGCCATAGGAACAGGTGACATCAAAGGACATCACTGGATTTGAGAAGATCTGATAGCTTCTATTTCATACTGAGCTGAAAGTCAATTTTAAAAGTACTGTGTAAAGGGATTATCTGTGTTGGTCTCTGTAGTCCTATGAAAAGTACCAGTGTCTTCTTCAATAAAAACTTTTCTTCTTCTTTTTCTTTTGCTGTGTGTTGGGGAAAAAAAACAATAAATGAACAAATAAACAAAGTAGAACATCATCAGACAAATAATAACAGAAAATAGGGAAATTGTTAAACACCATCAAAGCCTAAGCTAAGACAAATATTTTGGTTTGCTCTTAAATGTGATAGATGCACTGCTGGGTTCTAATAAGGGGGTTTTCTATTTAGCCAGTTGTTTCTCTTCACAATATTCAGCCACCTAGTGACTGCTTTGTGCCAAGTGGCTTTTCTCCAAATATGTGGTATTTCCATGTCTCTGTTCACAGCTTTCTGGAGAGAGACAGATAACAATATACCAGAATATCATTCTACCTGTGGATGAATGAAAATGCATATGACACTGTGACTAATTTAATAGCAGACTAAAAAGTCAATCAAAGCAGAAGTTTATTAATGAGTTTAGGGTAAATTAAAATGTTATTAGAAAGCTAGAGAAAAGCTAAGAGAACATGCTAAATGTGTTTGAAAAATGAAAATGTGCACACCAGAAAGAATGGATCTATATGTACTATGTCGTAGAAGCTTAAAATAATCACTGTTATCCCCTGATTATCAGTGTTTATAGTGGCTTATGATGAACTTTACATAGCTATTGCATAAGTCAGGTTCTTGGAGTAAAAAAGGAAACTATATGACTGTCAGATTGACAGAGCTCTCTAGCATATTTGGAATCACAGAACCCAGAAGATTGCTGTAGTGTACATTTAGTGCTTACCAGTTTGGTGCTTCAAAGGTAGGTCTCCCCAGCAGAACTGCAAAGAAATCTATGTTTCCATTTCCTTCTCTGTGCAAAGACTCCCATTCTGGAACTCGATGTAGGGCATATCTGGCCAGAGTTAAACTTCTTCAAAGGGACTTTGTTCTCAGAAAGAAAGAGTCTTAGAAGAAGAAAAAAAGCTTAGAGGTGGTCTCCTTACCAACTGGGAAGGAATATTTTCACTCCCTTCTTTTCGTGTGTATAAAATAGAAACCACATGTTGGTGATATGAAAATGTTTCTGGAAGGGAAGATGAATGATATTAACTGCTTTGCAGACAGGATATCCCAGAAGAGTATATGAAACAAAGGATTTATAAAAAATTGGGGGTTTTTTTGTAAGTTTGGTCAAGAATAAAAGAGTGAGAAAAATGAATAAAAATAAAAGAGATTTTTATTGCAAACAGTTTTGCATCTGAGTAATATTTTTAATACTTTAATTTTTTTCTTTCTAGACTGTGAAATCTGTATCTTCTCACTGATGATTTTAAAGGAGCAAAAGAACAGAACAAGAGAACAAAAGAGCAATGCATTGTTTAATAAACCTGTAGTTGATATCTTGGACTTTTGCATATATTATAAGAATATGACTAGACTGTAGCAAATCATTACTGTGTTCAAGACACAGAAATGTATTCATTAGGAGCACCTTACTCTTGATCCTTATAGCATTTTAGACTCCCTCTCCACTGTCCAGAGAACAAAAATGAAATTAGCTATTGTAAGCATTTCCCAATTACTAAAATATGGTTATCTGATAGTTTTTAGAAAAGTTCATGGGATTGTCAAACCCTGCTGTTTAAAAGATGTAGAAGTTCAAACATTAGTGGATTTTGAAAAATATGTTTTCTTTTTTATTTCTCTGTCTCCGAGGTTTTTAGCAGTATTGATCTTCAAGTCAATGCATCGTTATGTTGTTCTGTGAAGCCACTCATATCCTATTGCTATGTAAGTGCAGCCACTGGGGAAAAAAATAGAAGTGTATTTTCAAAGAAATAATACTTGGATTACAAGCAAAACCAAGAAAAGGAAAAGCAACAAAAGGAATTTCACTTAAATCTACAATCAATAATATTTGACCTTATCTGGTGCTTAATTGGTTGGTTCTTCAAGTGTTTAGAATGGTGGATTACTTATCCTGGTTAGTGGAGCTGTTTTACAGCAACTATGTACCTTTGTATTGATCAGGGCTGTGTGCTTGGTCATGATTACACCGTAATGGATTGTTCAATGGAAAAAATTTACTTGAGCACTGTTAGCTCTTAATAAGTCACCAATGTTCACAGAACAGTGTGATTATTCTGTTCTGTTCCAGAACTGAAAGATGCTGAAGCAATAATATTAGGAGACAATTTATAAAGCAATGTTATAAACTGGAAAGAAAAAAGTTGAAGTAGAAAGCATTTGTGAGCTGTGAAGAGTTGTCAATACTTTTGACTAGTTTTGCTTTTTAACTTTAAATTTATTCAATTATTGTTACATGGAAGTATATATGTGTAGAAAGCCATGCTTATCCAAAAACATATGCCTACACAAAGTTGGATGTGTCCTGAAGGTAGAATTATGATTAAGCAATTATATAAACACATCCTTGTGCTCTAGGTGGTCTTCAGTAAAAAGGGACTTTTTTTTCCTCTCTTATTCTAATTCTTATACTAATTTTAATTTTATCCTAAAAATTTAATGTAATTTAAATATGGATGATGGCCAGCTTCTGAGAGTAGACCCTCATCACTTAAAGATACTTTGTTCAAAAGGACTAAGAAATTTATTACCTGTAGTTCTTTTCATTTTCTTTACTGCACTAAATTTAAGCATATTTCTTCCATTTCTATGAAATGCAATAATTTTAATTAAAATCTCTTTAGACTTCTTTTAGGTCAGAGTTACATTCAGGCATGGATTTTTAATTATTGTCATTAACAGGAATTCCTCTGCTTACTAAACCTCCAGTTTCATGTAGATTTCAGTAACGTGACAGCCAAGCATAGAAATCCTTAAAAGAACTCATTATCTAAATTGTGCGTCCCTGTGTACTTATGCAAGTCATTCAGCAAAACAATTCTGGTATCATTAAACAGCCAGTTGGCTCCTGTATGTTGATGTGCAACCACAATGACTTCAGCTGAGCAGATAGTTACTGTTGCAGTGCATAAAATAAACACAGAACTCTTGACATGACATATTTAGGACAAAAGAAGCATACATACAGTAGTTAGGAAAAAAAACAAAACAGCATGCTGAATATTTTTGGTTTGGAGACATTGTACAATTTGTTCATATAAATCATTTGCAGAGTTTCTCTTTCAGTTATCAATTCAGAGCATACCCTACAGCATTTTCTCATGCAGCAGAAACTAATTGAGGGAATTCTGTCTATTATTTATGGACTTTACATTAGCTTAAAATTCCTCATATTTCACAAACAGTTCTTTAGGATGGAGGAGCATAACCTTGATCTAGATTCTCCAGTTAGATTTTATTAAATTCCTGTAATCTTATTGCTTCTCAGCCTATGTCCCAACACTGGTTTTATATGAAGAAAATGCTCATCTCGAGCTGAAAGAGCATGATGCATCTTTTAATAGAATTATTTTTCACTGAAAACATGTCAGGACAGCAATTGCAGCAAAGATTTTCTATAATGCAGTATGGAATGCAAAACATCTGAGACAAGGACAGAGAAACCTTTAAAGATAGCTGGTTATTCAAGACTGTTTTGTAGATTGTAGATTCATATTCTAATCAGTGTTCACAGTCTGATTGAGTAGCTTTATCTGGAAAACTTCTGTTGTCTTAAGTAAAAAAAAATATTTACAGTCTGGTTATATGTTTGTGCATGTAAAAGAAGTAAATAAGACATTTATATGTGGATTTTTCTCCCATCAGAAAGGCAGTGTGTTTACCAGTGAAATCTGTGTATTTGACCAGTAAAACACTTTTTTTTTTGATTAATGTAAATAGTAAGAATAGCTTTTTTTTTTTTTTTTTTTTTTTTTTTGTCCTACAAGTGTGATTTTCTTTACTAGACAAAGGTTTTTGGTTTTTAGGACATTTTTTCATCTGGATGACCTTTCAAACAATCATTTGTACACAGACATGTGTAATGAATCTTCTTCTGTTTTCTCTTTTCAATTCCACTAGGTATTTGTGACAGGGTAGTTCATTATGGTTTTGTCTTCTGGAAGTTGCCTGAAACTTTTTTTGAATGAAAGGCATTTTTCCCCTCTTTTAAAAAGAATATCAAAATAAAATTAAGTGTTTCTGAAAAAGTCTCGACAGAGCAGTGAAATGCAAGCAGTAATTGCAAGGACTGGATAAAATGTGGCACAGACCAGGATATTTTTTGTGGCAGTAACAATTAATGTAGGAAATAAATTTACATGGGTTTTGAAAAGCAGACTGGAATCTCTGGAGGGAAAAAAAAAGCCGCAGTAGTTCTTCCCCTTGCTCCAAGTTTATTTTTATAAACCGAATATGTATTTTGATTTACTCATATATATAACTTCAGACAACCAAAATTCTATTTCTATTTTTTTAGCAGAAAATCACACAAGTTACAAAATGTCTTTTTGTACTTTTATTGGATTTGCTAGAGAGTCTGCCTATACCATAAATATGCCTGGGACTGTGTCAAGGCAACAAGGCCAGCTGTGTACCCTGTACCTCTGTGCAGTCTCAGGAGTAGCATGGCTGGATGCTGGGAACAACCCCTGCCCTATTCTCTCCTCCCCACACTGTGACTAGGAGAGGTTCTTCCAGGAGAAAACTCTTCTAGGCTCTATTTCACTTGGGCACTGGTGTTTTTCTCATTTAATGACTGTGAGATACTGAAGTAATGGAGAGTTATCCTTAGTGGTTTAGCCTTCTAGGTTCTTTGGCTGGTATGTCTAAAATAAAAGTGAAAAAAAATCCCAACTCTAAAATAATCACTGTTAGAAACATGTATGTGTCTAGGCATGTAATTACACTTCTTTCCAATAACACCCATTTCTCTCATATAAAATAAGTCATCAAGTGATTCATAAAGGCTAATTATTTGAAATTTCTCCATAACAAAGTCCATATACCAGTGATGTAGAAAGCAAGCTAATGCTAGAGACTATTCCTCCACTAATCAACATTGTGAACAAAACAACAAAAGAGAAAAGCTATACTTTCTTTATAACTAGAATGAAAATTCAAAGTTGAAATATAGCAGAGCAAATTATATGGGAAAAATTCAGCAGGAAAATGTCTGAAAACCACAATATATTCCAGTGATTGGTTTTAAAATTTGATCTGAAATATTCTCAGCAGACATTTAATTTATTATATTTATTACTGGAGTTTGCAGTCAAAAATATCATGATATTAAGCAGGAAGAATGCTGGTAAATTATGTTAACTGGCAATTAAAAGCAAGTATTCTGATATTATTTACTCCACTAAACTTGATATAATGTTAGCTCTTACCGATTTAAGTTCAATATCAGCTTTTGACTGGGAATAAGCAGTAACTCAGATAAGAATCTCAGAATATTTTTTTCTAAATCAGTTTTTCATGAAAATTTCAATGGGGACAAGCAAAGAAGGGGGCCAGATGCAGCTTTCTTCAAATAGCAGAGAGTAGGGAAAATGCCATTCTCGTTCTTTGTTCATTATTTAACCCCCGTGATTCTTAAAAAGATCTGTATAATCATTTACTTTGAAAAGTACAAGAATTTCAAACCTTTTGATTATAAATTGCCAGGAGTGTAGACTTCTTTTTGTCTATTTTAAATATCTAAACTGACCTTAGAGAATCTAAAGAAGCACCTCACAGATCTTTTTGATTAACATTCATAGTATTTGAAAGTGCTGAATTTTTTATCTTCTTTGAACACCACAAGCTCATCCAGATAAAAGAGGAGTTTTGTACATTTAGGGACAGTGGAAATTCTCCAAGGGAATCCTGTGGTTCAATGAAAAATTTCATCCATACGAGAGCTGTATAAACCTGACCCTCATGACTGCAGAACCAGTAATTCAAATAAAATCATATATAAACTGGCATTGGGTCATAGCACAAGATAGAGTGGTTATTGCTCTGAAGTGATGGATGGGCATATAATAATGTCAAAAACTGATACTGATTCATGAAGGGTCTTCTACTTTCAAAATAAGCAACCTTCTCCTTGCCTTCAAAATCTTGCTGGGGGCAGGAATTGTTTCCCTTTCTTGGCCTAGATAGATATTTCAAAAGCTTATTCCCTGATACTTTTTATATTCCCCAACTATCTGTGCTAGCTGTTTGCATGATTTACAACAGAAGAGATTCACTCTACATGAGAAATCATTGTTTGGAATAAGTAGCACAGAGATGGTATGCACAGCATAGAAGACAACCTGAGGTGAATGGCAGCCAAGAGGGTGTGATGGGAGTTATGTATGTTTTACTTATAACTGTTTTACACCCCTTTGTGATGCATAGGTGGCATGATGCACACTGTGAATCTTAAACATTTCTATTTCTGTTTCAGCTTTGAGGAGGGAGAAATACTGTGCTCTGTATTAATTGGATAACTTTGGCTCAAGCTTTTAAGTGTGACAAATGGAGATGTGCCAAACTGCCTGAAAGTAATTCTGGTTGTCAGTGAACCACAGTGGCTGCCAGTTTGCAGACAATTTCTAGTCTTCTTGAGTCTGTCACATCTCTTTCACACTACCTATTTACCATCTGAATAGAAAGCCAGCACTGTGAGACATAAATAAATGTATTTGTCTTTAATATGACAGTGTTTCTTTGAGGGACTTGTGCTACACTGAGCTACACATCATGAACCAACCTGAACTTCTGCAATGACACAAACTGCAGACAGGTCTCCTGAAGCAAGCAACAATTAAAGTGCTGCGGGAAGCCAGAGAACGTAATTAATAATGAGGCGACTTTGTGGTTACCATGTAATTTTCTTATGTTGGAATGATGTTTGTGTGAGGATAGCTCATTCTCCCCAGGACACCTGAAAGGATATTTGTGATAGAACAAACAACCTACCCCTGCGGATGTGACAGCAGAAGGCTTTGTTGCTTTATGAGTCTGATCCAAAGATGCCTTCTGTTCCTTAGTTTACAGGAAATCCAGGGTAAACCTTTTATTTACAGATAGGGAACACTTGCCAGAACAGAATAAAAAAGCAGCTGATTAATCAGCATGCAGCCTTCATCTTGTAGGGCCTAGCTGCCTGGACCTTTTTAACATTTGGAAGATTAGCCTTGGTGAGAGAAATGTTGTGTGGAAATGCCTTTGATAGCTCTGTGTTTTAGTCTACCATGCTTTGCAAAGGGGATGGCTTAGGGTTTGAAAAAGTCTGCATGTTAGAACAGAGAATGTTCATGGCTGGGGAAAAAGAATCACCTTGTACTAGTTCTGTACTGCTGCCCTTTGAAGCAAAATGAGAGGAAAGCTTGCTCTGCAACTTCAGTCGATAAAATGTGTTTTCTGGAACATTATCAAGTCTAAACATATATCATCTACAAGAAATAAGGCAGACCAAGTATTGTATTCCTAAATAGGCTTGGAATACCTAGGCAACTGCTAAGAAAACAAAAATAAGGAACAGTGCCTTGCTAGTTCAACCCTTAAATTATGCAGCTGTTCATTACCAGAATTATATATCTCATGCTGCCCTTTGGAAGGAAGGCATGGTGCACAGAGCTGGAACAATTACTGAATTATAGTACAATAAGAAAGGCCTCCTAAAGTGTCACATGCATGTAGAGGAAGATAAGAAAGGCCAGCTTAAATTCTTGGCATTTTAAAGAAGGCAATCAAGAAACCCTTTGAATTCTTTGGTGTTCTTTCCCTGCAGTTCATCTACATTTTTATGCAAGTCTGACAAAGCATCCCATTCATGTGTCAGCACTCTCGTCTCTGGATGCATTAGTGTTTATTAAAGGCTGAATTTGCAGATGCTGCCATTTGAAACAGTAATAGAGCCAGTTGTGTGGCCTTAATATTTATAAAATTAATAATGATTTCATGCTTCCCTCCCCAGTGCTTCTGAAATAAAAACGGCTACATTAGCATGGTCAAGCATAACAGGGCTCAATGCAATCCTGTAAGCCTAAATTGTTTTGCCATAATATGCCTTGAATTTTACTCTGAAATAAAATGTGTTGTGTTAATCAGCTTACTGTTAATGAATTATTTGGGTGACACATTTGGCACATTTTTGCACATTTAGCTATAATATTTTTTCTATTGATCACACATAAAATGTACACTCTAAAAAGGGGGCTACAATGTCTTGAACCTTTTGTATTTGAAAAAATAATATGCATTTTTCATCTCCCAAAAGTTTATATGTGACTATGGCCTGGAAATTAGCCTAAATAAACTATTTTTTTTTTATTCCTTGCAGTTATATTTCCAGATAGTGTTTTTCTTTATGCATTTGGATTGTACAGAGTATACCGATATCACACCCAGATTTTCGATGAAGCAAAAGTCATACAAGTCATATTTCTAGTTGATATATTACTTATCCAGAAATAGAGCCTGTTGGTAAAAATAAGAATTACAGACTTCTAGTATATTTAATGCAAAAGTGTTTTGTGTGACTACCTGCTAAATGTTTCAACATGTTGACAAAGGTAAAATCATAAGGAAAAGCAATTTAATAATACATCAGGCTCTCTATTCTATTTCTTTCATTGGGAGTAGAAGATTTCCATTATTCCTAAATGGGTAAAAGAAAAAAAAAAGAAGTTGGCAGACTGGGAGAGTATTTAAAGATGCATGAGGTTTTTGTTGATCTGTTTGGGTTTTTTTATTATTATTCTATTGATTTATCCAGAGTTTGAAGGTGATTGATTCAGTAAATTATCTGTCAATCAGGCTCAAATTCTAAGCAAATATTGTACAAAAACCAACAATGGAATTATTAAGGACAAAAAATTTTAGAGTCTGGCTTCTGTTATGTAAATATTATAAAACTTTAGAAAAAGTAAAAGCAAAGCAAGCCCTTTTGATTACAAAGACAAAAAAAGGAATTACTTGCCTGCTAGACGATCCAGCTAACAGAATTTATATGTCTGGGGCTTTGGACTGATGAGCGAATACAGAGAGAGCTCTGATAGGCTTACTGTGGGGCTATGCCTGAGAAACAGGATCCCCATTATTAGAGCTGAAAGACACTTTTATTGCTTTTGTCTCAGATGCTCTTTAACTGTGTTCACAGAGTAGCTTTACCAGAACTTGTAAGGATTGTGTGTGAGGGTTCTTGTGTCTTTTGTCTTATATTCCTTTTACTTTGTTCTGCTGTAAGTTAGTCACTAAAACTCATATCACTTCTAATTTCAATAATATCTTTACTGTGTAGATGAGGCAGAAGTCACTTCTCCCCTTGCTCTTATCTCAGTGACCCAAGAATAGGAGGCTTGAGAAGGAAAATAATTGACAAAGTCATCAATGCTTTTTGCTGTTTCCTTGTACAAGTACCTCAAGTGGTAAAATACTTAGACTGCAAGGGAAATTGTAACTGTCTTATGCAGTAACAGATCAGAAGTCTTTCAGAGAGAAAAACTTTTCAGTCTTCAAGACATCTGTTTGTCTTTTACACTTAAGCTTCCAAAACTTTAACGGACCTCAATGAGAAGCAATATGCCACGTGAAGCATAAAACCATATGGAAATCCACCAGTGAGAGAGTAAGTTCCCTCTTTGCCCAAACCAGTCAGTGGTAGAGAAGACTCTGAAGGTAGATTGTGTGTAGCGTTCTGGTCTTAGGTCCACATGCTTATGGTGCATATTGCCATGTAGGCACCACTGTGCCTGCAAAGCTCCTTTTCTGATGGGTGTTTGGCTGTGAGTGGACATCATGTTTATTATTTGCTCATATTATTTGTTTGTGATCAATAGATGAGGTCAGAAGGGGAACTTTAGACAAGAAATTGAGTTTTACAATTGCACTGTTTAATAGAGCGTTTCCAAGAGGAAGCACAATCTGAAAAATTATGGGGTTAATATAGAGTAGAACAGAGGATCTTTAGCCCCATGTAAAGATATAAATAGCACAGGCATTCTTTTAAAAATAGAAATTATATGTTAATAGGAACTTGACTATTCAGATTTGAATGATCTTTGCCATTGTAAATGAAAGCCATTACTAGGACAGTCTCTTAGATTCCTCACTGAAAATTAATCTGTGAAAGCTTGCCATTGCACTGTTTTAGCAATACGTTTGCTCTCATGGAAGTTTTGTTTTTGGATAGGAGAATTGCCCAACTGAAGTAAAGTGATACCTTTCAATTGGTAATGTTACAAGATTTTAAGATTAGGAGCTCTGGTTTTGATATTTCAGGATATGGTTTGAATAATATGGTTTGAGTTATTTAGAGTTGCAATTTATTATAACAAGCAAAACACTCTGCAAATCCTTTGAGAGAAAGAAAATTTTCCAATTAAAATACAATAGGGCAGTAAGATATATTTTTTTCTTTCTTGTTCTGATATTACTCTGGTTAGCAATAATGTTTGTTGCAAATTTATATTTACAAGTAAACAGACCTTACTTCATTTTTTTTTTTACATGGCTGATATTGAATAGTACTGGCTTGTTTTTATGTCTCTCTTACAGGGACAGATTCTGAGGGTGACACCCTCTGACTTTAGTGCTGCGGTAACAACTGATACAACTGGGGATTAGGTTTATGATGTCTGTGAGCAGTTCTGCCTTGAGAGGAAATAAAAAGAGAAAAGGATTTACATTTGTTTTGTGATTCTTTGTTCCTATGGAAATTGATGACACCTTTTTTTTTTCTATGGGATGAATTTCAACTTTTCATATCTCTTGAGAATGAATTTCAGGCACCAGGGAGAACAAAAGAGAGCATTTCTAAGTAGGAAGAGTGCTTTCAGCCCAGATACAAAAAACATGACACCCCCCCACAGGTCTGGCTTGCTAGAAGGGTTACTATTCTGTCATCTCTAGCACAGTTATCTCAGTGCTTCTTTTGAGTGATAGAAGAAGACTCAAATTTGGGCCTGTGAGCTGCAGATAGCTTTTCCTGAGATCAAACAGAGGAAAGAATGTCTATTTTGACTTTAAACATTGGATTGTAAATACAGGGCTGTTGTTCTTATTATTGACAAGTACTTCTTTGTACCTCTTCTCTGTACTCTCCAGATTCCATCATCAGCCATTAGCTCCAAACAATGTATCAGGAGGTATTTTTTCTTTTTTTTTTTTTTTTAATTTGCAGCAACTTTGAATGCTTGCCTTCTCTTTATGTCTTCTGCTTCTGCTGTTAAAATATTCATATCCTTGATTTTAAATAAATAAGGTCTCTGTGTTTCTCTAAATCAATGTGATTAAAAAAAAAAAAACAAAACCTTTCTCTCCTGGGTGAATGCCAATTTATCCTCACAATAAAAAGATATTTTCCTGCTGGAGATTTGTAGGCTCTGGCTGAAATATAAGGATGATTCTGACAGCAATTCTAGGGTAAAACAGGAGAAAGTTAGCTGAAGTCAACTGGTATTGATGTAAACAAGATTAAAATCAGCCTTTGAATATATGAGATGCATGTATCTTAGCATAAGTCCAGTTGTTACTCTAGAAATGTTCTGGAATTAATGCTTCAGTAAATATTTCAATGCTGGCAAACATTTCACTGGTACCCATTTTAAAATAGGACATAGACATTTTAAAAGGATGTATCATGTGTCAATGGGCAATAAATAGAAAGGATTATTTTCATGATGCAGCAATTGTTTACCTAAGTCATGAGACAAATGGAGCAGCTTGTGATAAAAGAGAAAAACATATCCAGTCTGAATTCTCTTATCCAGGAGGGAGGGATACCACCTCTTTCAAAAAGATCACTCTTACTGTTATGATTAACAGGATGCTTTACAGGGATCCCATCTTTCAATAGTGCATTGCTTCAGGAAGGTATCAAATGGGTCTCTCTGAAAATAAATTAGTTTTCAAGTTTTAGTCTTTGTTTTTCTTGGCTTCCTCATTTAACAGTCCAGAATAGGGCATCCATTGCCATGGTATTAGAGGGCTATGTAATCCACAACCCGCTGTTTTGCCCTGTAAGGTATGGAAATTCTATCATCTTCATTTTATAGATGAGCATAAAGACACAGAGGAACCAAATGACACTGCTAAGGTCACACACATCGTCTTTGATTTAGGAGATATCTTGAAAGATCTGTCTTCTGTTGCTTCAGCTGTAGAAGCTGAGGATGCCATGTATACACCTGAACTCGACACTTTGGGTAATTTAGTAGCCAGCAGGGAGAAGCAGACACTTTCAGGGCACAATTCATCTCATCATAAAGTAAAACCTAGAGGAGCTCAGACGAATCACATTGTAAAAGAGCCTGCTTAAAGAATTTAGTTGATTAGCTGAAAGGTATTCTTCACTTAGAAACGCCAGTACTTCATCAGATTTTTCTTCTTCTAGTACCTTCCTTTATTAGATGAGATTGTTCAGAACCATTCATACTGAAAAATCTCACCTTCTAACTAAAAATTCTTATCCTTAATGCTGCAAATTCTCTTTGTAAGGAATTATAAATCCTTTTATCTATCTTGTATTAGAAACAGTACATTGTGACTATAGTTTCTTAATACTTTATTGCCGCACAATCTTTTATTGTACATCATCTGCCTTGACTGTAGTCAGACATTAAGCAATTAAATACAAGACTATAAACTTCCAATAATTTGCAAAATAAAGTCTGCTGGTTTTATTGTGGATTTTTTGATAATATAAGAATCTAAATGTTGGGGTGGAGTCCAGTAATGTTTTATCATAGACACTGTGTTGTCAAGATTTATTCTCATGTCAATACTTTCTCTTAATTTACAAACTAATTTGATGTCTCTATTTGTTTATCAATGGTTTTTACATTTTCATCTGTCTGGGTTTATTCTTCTAAATGAAAAAAGCTAAAATCTCCTAGTCTTCTCTAATGAGAAAGACTTCTGCCTTTTTCTTTTTTTTTTTTTCCTTTAATTGTTCTGATAACTTGGTCTCCACTGAAAGTACCTTCCAGTTTTATGTCAGAAACACATTGCATCAGCCCTTTCCCTATAAGTCTATATTAAGGTCATTACTGAAACTAGTATTCAGGATTAGTTCTGATATTCAATTATGTGGGACCTCTCTCCAGCTCCATCTCTTCCCTCATTGAATCAACCTACAGGTTCCATTTGCCTATATTGCTAAACTAAAAGAATTTACTATATGGAACTTTATCATATGCTCCGCTGAAGTCCAGAGAGATGATATTTACTCAATTTCCTTTGCTTCTAAAAATGAAGTAATTTACCATGGTAATCTCACATTATCTACCATTCTGAAGATATTTGTGATAGACTTACTCATTTATCAGTTGTTATGGTGTTATACTTTCCCTTTTAGTTCTGTTTTATTCCTCAGATCAATTCTTATAGATTTGTGGCAACTTGTGCCTGCTTTTTTCCCCTCCAAGTTTCAGTATACATTTAGGACACCCCAGTAAGGTAGCACTCTTTCTGTACATCATTTATTTATAAAATGGGTTGGTGTTGAATGTGGATTTTCCCTCTCATTAATTTTACCCATTTGTCTGCAGTGAATGCCTCTCCAATAAAGAGTAGGTACCAGACAAAAATACCCAAAGCATGGACAAGGAACCTTAGGTGATATGCAACAGAGTTAGCATGAGTTTAAGTAACTGCTTCTAGTTGGTGCTGTGACTGCTGCATCCCATGCTGAAGTGGGCATTTGTGCAAACAAGTGTTGCAGTCTTACTTAATCAGCCTTGTCAACAAGGAGATCTTACTAACTCTATCTTTTAGCTGTAAAATAGTAGGACTCCGAAGGTTTACTAAGACAAAAACTAAGTAAAGAGACACAGAGAATGCATTCTCAATGCATAACATTTAGAAGAAAGAATGCTTTTAATGTGACTGCCTTCTAGGAAAGGGATGTGCAAGACAGCACTGGACAATTTACCAAGAGGTTTATGTCATTCCCATGCTCTTTGACAACATGGACATAGAAACTGACAGAGCATAAAGTTCCTTTGAAAGTCAGACTACTGAGAAGTTGCAAAGTGATTACCTGAGACTGTGAAATAGATTAATTAACAAAGAAAAAAAATGCAGTGCTTAATAAAAAGTTCCATATTCAAGGTGTCTGCCAGGTTTTTTTTGCTTTCAGTGCTATTTTTCTCCCCACAGCAGGGAACAAAATTTTCCATTATAATCAGGAATACTGCTAGCACTTAATGCCTGAATGGGGGACCAAAGAAATATTACAATGTAATCAATCTTTTCAAACTTTTGTGAAGGGTTTCTCCTCTCACCTTGCACTCAAAAATGCTATCAGCATTAGTGGAAGTTTCAGTTGTTGCTTTTTCAGTTTTGTTGGCCTGGTCCACTGTCCTACAGCTACAGCTTTAGCCCCTTAATACTTCAAAAATCCATACTGCTATGGTGAGAGATATCTGCTATACTCTGAAAGTGAAATTCAGAAACAAAATTCCATTCTATTTTTTGTGTCACAATGCAGGAAAAAAAAAAAAAAAAAAAAAAAAGAAAAAGAAAGAAAAGGCAAGAAATTTTATCTAGCAAAATTGTCCTGAAATGCCTCATCATGTGCTTTGAGAATGATCTGAAAGCTGTGGTAGAACAGGGACTCTGTCCAGATGGAATCCACTCACAAGTGACAGAGCTCAAAGTTAATAATTTTGCAAGTAAAAAAGTCAGGGTTTTGATATAACAATTAGTTTTAAGGAAATAATTAACGGTGTAAGGAAACATTTCCTAATCTGTGCATACACATTAAAAGATCAAAGTGATGAAGTGCTATGGCAAAGCCAAGGGTAAGACATAGCTCCAGATTCAAATGCTAAATCTAGCTATCTACAATGAAGCTGTGTACATAATAGGTTCTATAACTTCTTGATGTTTTTAAAGGAGATTTAGTCAAAGCTGTATAATTGCAAGAGCTGCTCAGATTCATTTCTGTACATTAGGTTTGCTGATTTACTATATTTTTTTGACTAGACCAACTGACAAGATTGACAGGATATCTGTTAATCAAAAGGAGGATTTAGAAAATGCATATATCTGTGGTTCCCATGTGGGTATATACATTGCAAACATCTAAAATTTTATTTCAGTCCTCTGTAGCACTACATCACCTTGATCCTTTAAGCAGCAAATATGCAAGACATTTTCTCATAATCAGTTCAGATCACAGGACCATCAAGGGTGGAAGAAACATTCAAGATCATGTAGTCCAGCCATCAAACTGGTACCACCATAATCCCCCCTAAACCATATCCCCATGTGTCACATCCAGATGCTTCTTGAACACTTCCAGATGAATACCTCTGGAGCTGAACCCCAGGCTGGAATGAATCCTACCTTAGCATTCTGTCTTTAATAACTTTAAGTTTTATACCTAAATTAATTATAAGAAGATGCCCCATCACTCATTTTAAGTGAAATCTGTTAACTAAATTCAGTGATATAAATTTATAGAAGGATTAGTCATCCAGGCACTTGAGAAGATGGTGCGAGGAATTTTTTTTTTTTTTTTGAGAAAAATACAGGAATACAGATGAGAAGTGAGTTGAAAACATGTCCAAAAAGACGGTAGGCACAATTATATAGGGACAGCTTAGAAAAATTAGAGTCCTAAGCTGGAGAACTTGTAAAGGAAGAATTGGTATAGTATATAGGGAAGCTAAATGCTAAAGGAATGACCTGCAGATCACAAGTGAATTGGTCTGTTTCCTTTAGCTCATGCCTTCCTAAATAAGGCTTACCTGTAAAATTAATTTTGTGTTCTGTAGTGAAAAAAGACCAAGTTTTACACCCAACAAAGACAGTAGCAAAACTCCAACATACTTCAAATGGGAGGAGGTATGTGACCAATGAATGTGTGGAAAAAGAGCTGCCTGTCTTTGCTGTCCTACCAAATAAATTTTCCTGGAATACACCTTTTTGTCTATCAGTAAAGTATTCTAGTATCTCCGGTCATCATGTTTTTAAGCATTTGGCAATGCTTTTAAATAACTTGCTGCCTCTGAAGTTGCCATTAAATAACTGACTTGATACAAGGGTAATAATCATCTTAAAATTAACTGTTATTTCCCTCGTGACTATAGTATCTTCTAAAGCTAAATTGTTGGCACAAAGCCATGCATTATTCGCAGGTGTTTACAGGGAAAGACAGGGTGTCCTAACCAAGTGTCAGTGATCCTTTTCAGTGTTGTTGGTCTGAAATCAGCCATTGAACCCAAGCACAGGACAAAGTCATTAACAGAACAATAATTCTTAGGCGTTTTGACAAGACTATTTGAACAATAATTAACATCTGCACTGCCGTTCCTTGTCAGGGATTTGAATGGAAATGTTAAGTGAGCTAAATCTACTGACTGCTTTTCCTCTTTTAGTAAATCACCTTTTTTGTTTGTTTCTTTTTTTATAATACAAGAAGAAAAATATATTATTTCCCTCAGGCTGTTCATCTGCTTCATAAGTTTTTATTTCTACAAGTTCAATAAACAGAAACATGTTCATACTGCCCATTATTTTCAGAAGCTTGAGACTGATAAGCCTCTATTATACATCACTAAATAGGAGTCTGAGATTATATCATGCATGTATTTTTTTTATTATTTTTTTCTTAATTTATTGTTACCCTGTGGAAAATAAAACCAGTTTACCTTTACATCTAAAACTGGAACCAAGAAAATAGATGCAGTGTATTGCCAAGTATTCACAACTCTCATGTTAGAGAAATTGTAGGATATTTATGTGACTGGACGAGAAATATCTGCTTCTAGCCACATTTTATAACAATAAAATTAATTCTATGGAGGCAAGCAAACCTTCCATTTTGTCTTTGGGTATTATAAAAACCCAGTGGTTTGAGGAAATCAAGCCAACTGTTTTTCTTGGCATGTTCCTTCCCAAAATTTGCTTTACATATGAACCAAATTTCCTGTGACTTTTTTACAACTTGAGAAACCAGACTGTGTACAGACATAAAGGAGAATGTAAAGAGCTTGTTGCAGTTGTAAATGTTCATGATCTGTGCTCCTAGTAACAATTCTTCTTCAAGCATCTTGTTAAATCCTTTTTAACCTATTTAAAATAAAAAATAAATTATAATATTCTCTTTCTTAAAAATGTCCAGGCATCTGGAGAGGGTATCCAGGATATTCCTTTAAATGTGTTAGTTTAGACCTACTCTATGTGCATTTTGTGCACTAATTTCAGACAATCCTTTTACTTTGTACTTAGATTTGAATGCAACTTAAAGTGGCCTATTTTAGAGCTATTCTTGCATTAATAAATAAAATATAATAAAAAAAGTGGTGTTACATGTTTGGAAGGGTTCATTTGCTGAGATATTTCATTTAATAGGAAGAAGAAAAAATAAAGTTATCAAAACATAGTTTCCTCCATTAAATGTGGAATCATTATTCATGTGAAGTATTATTTGACTTTATCTTTAGAATCACAAAGATATTTTTTTCTGCAGTCTTCCAGGTGAGATTTAGAAGCCTGGAAGTATAGCTCTTCCTAAATATCTCAATTGGATTGTGTGACTAACCAAAAGTATTTGGTGCATACAGATGTTTCTTCCGTATTAATTTTCAGTACATTGAAGGCAATAACTAAATGTAGCACAGGTTAATTTTCAAGCATGGTTTAATAAAATGTAAGTGTTTTGACTCAGGAACATTTGCTTAATGGGAGTTTTACTGTAAACTATATAAGCTCATTAAGAGACTTATGGATATCTCTTCTGAAAAATGATGTAAATGAACATAGTTTTTAAAGAAAAAGAGGGAATTGTAGCATGGGTGTAGCTCAGACATAATGAAAGAAAGCACTTTCTAGTATTCTCTGTGTAATATGCCTGCAGTTCTGACAACTCAACTGGCACCGAGTTGAATTTTACAAAATTAGCTGAATCAGATGATGTTATACAAACAGAATTAGGAAATTATTCCTTTATCTCTGGATTAGTTTAATGATATCTCTGACATCTGTGTCCTGTGATATTTAACAAGGATATATTTTTGTGTAGATTAGAAGACAAAATCAACAATATAATCAAGCTTACTATTTAAGCTTGATTTACTATTATTTAAGCACTTTTTCCTGTCACATTCTTCAATTATTCAGAGTCAAGAAGCTTAACTTAGGGGAACAAGAACTCAGATTAAAGTGCAATTTCCCCTAAGAGAAATGTACTTCAAAAGTATTTTCAAATCAGTTAAACTACTTATTTATATAGTAACATTTATGCATAAGGCATCTGCCACAAATTTGCAACAAATTTGGTTTAAGCTAAATCTGATTTTTGGTGTGATTTGTACTAAAGCAAAATAGAAAAACACAGAAGTGTCAAGAAGAATACTTTAGAAATAGGGATTTATTAGAGTTGTATTTCAAGTTAAATTTAAGGTCTGTCGAGATAGTTGTAATTAACCTATTACAGAATAAATTTATACTTTTATGGAAAAAATAGTCTTAATTATCTTTCTTAATTTACAGTGTGTTTTTAACACCATAACATATTTGTTCATTTTCATATTGTCCTTAAATGAGCTGCTTTCTGGAGTATAACAGTAGTAGCTTTTTGATATTCTCTGGTTTTCCTCCTTGAATTCCTTGGAGGTAATTACTTTTTCCCTTCCCTTCCCTTCCCTTCCCTTCCCTTCCCTTCCCTTCCCTTCCCTTCCCTTCCCTTCCCTTCCCTTCCCTTCCCTTCCCTTCCCTTCCCTTCTTTTTCTCAAATTCACGTTTAAAGGAAAATGTTTAATTTGACACTTTCTGCTTTACAGAGGTTAATGTAATGCTAGGAAAATAATACTTAGGAAATATGTCTCACTTGTCATACATGGATTCCTTATTTATCAATGGACAGAAATGCATATAAAAGTAAAAATAAAGAATATATATATATATATATATACAAATAAAACAAATAATATATATAATTTAACAGCAGAATTTATATATATATATATATATATATATATATATGTCATGATGATCATGAATTTTACCTTTATTCATATAATGCTTAAGAAAGTCAATATCCTTACTTCAATATATCCCAAGTAATCATGCCTGCACTCCAGAGAGCCAGGATATGTATTTATCACAAGTCAGAAGACCAGGATTTTGCTGTAAGTTAGAAAATGATCAGGAAAAACAATTATTTATGACTTTTGAAACAATCATAAAAAATGAAATTAAATTCAGCCTGAATGGTTTTGGTTTTTCCTGCTGTAAATTAGTTAATGGTCAGGCATATAACAGCACAACAATTTTACAGCACTGTGCAGAGTAAAAATAAATATTGTTCAGCTCAGTTTCACAACTTTCTGCCAATTCTTCTCGTTTTGACTACCTTTTTTCACATTTAATCCTACCTTAAACAGTTGACTGAATCTTCCAGATAGAGACTTAAGTTGTTTTAGACTGACAGCAAGTTCATGTTTGGGGCATAATAATAGATCAGAAAATGTGACCATGTCAGAAGTGTTGCTGTCTCAGCATATTGGCTGTAAATCAATTCAACAAAATATTCTGATCAAATATCATAAATATTTAGGTGTGAGAGAAAAAAGATAGTAAATGATAGTGACAATGGGATGCTTTATGAATATTATATTAACACCATCCATCATCACCTTTTGGGAACAAAGACTTTTTTAGGCAGCAAAATGAAGAGCCACATAAGGAAAAAGATTAATTCTGAATATAGTATTATTCCAAATATTTGAACACTGGTCTCATTAAGTGATACAATCAAATTTAAAAGGTTCATTTGAATCCTCTGAGGAGTTTTTATGCATTAGATTGTCCTGCTAAAATTAAATGTATGGCAGGAAAAAACTGTCAATTTTGAGGAAATAAAATTAGGTGAGATAGCATTCTTTAGAGGAGTAGCTTGAGCGGACGAAAAGATGGATGAGTTCCATGCCATACTGAAGATGTTTGCAAATTTATAAAGATATGCTGTCTGCTCTTTGTATGCCATAAAGTCTGTCTAAATAACAATATCCTCTCAGGGAGAGAATCTGCTATTCTGGCTGGCCATGTATTGTTGAATTTGGACTATCTCCATTTGCAAATGTTGACTTTTCATCTGTGCCCAAAGAATGAAATCTGTATGAGAGATGTGTAAAGCTTTTAATCTTTATTTATTTGTTAACAAATGGGGTTTTTTTTGCCAAATACTGTTTGCATTTCTTTTCTACTGCTCTTCCTGCAAGGTGACTGTCTGCATCCACAATGTGACACTTCAGCTAAGAATACAAATTGCAGTCATTTGTGTGTCTTTGTTTGTTTGTTTATTCACTTGTTTGTTTGGTTTTAATGACAGAATGTATTAAGTCAGAATAAAAATACCAGATATTATTTTGTATCTTCTGTATTTCTAAAGGGTATGCTAGAATTGGCTTCATTTGTCAGTGAATGTTTATATAAAATGTAGCTTTATGCTAATGGTTGTTTATATATAGATTTTAACACCAGAAAGAACCACTAGATTATCTAGTGAATCTATTTAATTTCTTTTTTTAACTATAAATTGTAAAGTTTCACCCAGTTAAGTTAAAAAATAAAAAATAAGAAGTGGCAAAAAGATCCAAACAGTATGCAATCCATGATAAGTAATGGGGCTGAATTTGTATGACCAGTGAAGAATCATTCTGGTTTGAGTTGCTCAGTTATAGCTCAGCACTACTCCAGACCATGGTGCTTTGTAACACCTCCTGTGGCATCTTCCCAGACCCTTTTTGCAAGGACCATGCCGTTGTGATTTCAGATTGTTGCAACTTGCCTGCAGAATGATTACAGGCTTCATGTTGGTTAATATGTCTATTTGTTCTTAAAGACTAGGCAGCACTAAGTCAACTTGACCCCTAGTATCTTACAAGCTTAGCAGACACAGGAATTGTATGTCTACTTCCTGACCATGCACACAACGAGATACAGAGAAGTTTATATACATGTATGTCAATGCAGAAAAAGTAGTTGGAAATAGGATCAAAAAGTTAGGTCAGGTAAAAATGGCTCATCCTTACAGTAGAGCCATTACTGATGGAGGACTACCTTGTAAGTTGTAACAGTATTGAATTTCTAGGAAATATACCAGAAAAAAAAAAAAAAAAAGAAAATATAACCAACTAAGTAACATTCCTTTTCATTATGGCTTTTATAGTAGAGAAGGTGTAGGGGAAAGGAACTTGAGATAAGAAATGCAGAATACTTTCTTAATTTCTACTTTGTTCACTTTCTTAGCTCTGAAAAGACATAGATATGAAGAAACTTCAGTCATCACACAACTGGATAGAAACAAAGTTTCAAGTACTTGAATATTGTTGCCTTCAAAATTTAGCTGCCCACGGAATCAAAGTCATGCAGAGTTTTTGTGCAGCGTCATGTACATGATATGGAACCCATATGGATCACATAAATACTTCATAGAATAGTGTAGAAAATCTTACTGTGAGAGGTTTTCCCACCTTTTCAGAAAATACTTTTGTTCCTGCTTTTCTGTATCCTGGGCAGTCCCTCCCACACACCCTTACTTCCTCTGCTTCCAGACCCTCCTGTTATTGTGCTAATTAAGGATCCTGGCTGCTTATCTCTGCTAAGTAATGCAGATATAAGTTAATCTTACAATATTATTTATTTCAGCCTTGATGAAAATAAGTTTTGGCCAAGACAGGGCACAGAGAGTAGCAGGGGTTTCATGATCTGTATGTGAGTACAGAGGATGGAACACCAGGAAAGCAAGAGAGTAGCAGCAGGGTGGAAGGTGATAAGTCTACCAAAACTGGCAGTAGTGATAGGAGGAATTCAGGGACCTTTGAACAATATAATCTGAGGACAGAATGTGAATTGACTGTGCCAAGTAGAATGACCATGGAATAAGTCACTAAAAATATATATTTTTAATAGACATTGAATGTTTTTTTTAATTAATATTACCAAGGAAGCACATACAACACAGCATGTGTGTAGTTTTGTAGTCTTGGATTGTTTTTTTTAACAGACTAGAAATAAAGAACAGTCTTCCCCATTTATTTGTTTGATACTTAAGAGCAAAATAAAAGGAAAAAGAATCTTCAAAATTATAAACTTTTTCCAGTTTTTATACTTAATATATGACTAGTTGTAAAACCTCTGTTAAATAGAACAATGTCATTTCAGTTCCATGAATGTTCCATATGTGGGGAAGGCTGTAAAATCATAAGGTCTCAGAAAAGGTCATTTAGTAAAGTAGCCCATGAAAGCTCAAAAAAAAAACCAAAAAAAAACAACCTTTCTGTATTTGAGGATAAGGAGAGCTGAAACCTTGCTGTTATTTTCTTTTTCATTTTAAGATGCCATATGAAAAGTTAAATAAATATGATTGTCTGAAACACAACTGTAGCCATGTTCAAATCCACCGTACTTAATGTTAGCACCCTCGGGCAAAGAGTACCTATTCATGTTGCTTGAGACCAAAAAGTACCACTGAGTGGAAATTATCTTGTGGCCTCAACTCTTTCAGACACGAAGAATGAATTTTCTGGCTGTAAGCAAGAGAGTTTTAAAGAAGCAGGTTGAAAAGCAGCTGGTCATCACACCAGAAGCTAGTTGCTAATTGCAGCAGTAAGTTAATCAATGAAATAGCTGTTTAGCTTCTGGGTATAATAAAAAGAGATAAAAGACCACACAGAAATTCCAGCATTAGGGTATGACCAGCTCTTGAGTGGCATACATTATTTTCCTTCTTACACCTGTCTGCTTTTGAGTAGGCAAGTCATGCATCTGCTTGACAGCTATTAACAGAATAAAATAACAACAAAAAAGCATTTTTGGTTAAGATCTGATATAAATATTTACAAAGACAATTTAAGGGAGTGTTTGTTATGCACTTTTGTGTTTGCTTTCAAAACATTTAACTCCAGAGACAGATGGCTTGTACAGTTTTATCAGCACTTGTGTCATTATATATTCAAGCAGCCAAGACTGATAACCAGCCGCACGGATTATGGATTGTTCAGAGAACAAATACTTAAAAAAAAAATCCCCCATAAATCAATAAAGTACTTCAGCATGGAAAAGCTTGATACAGAAATTGCAGTGGCATTTTTGTGAAGAGAAAGGAAACAAATTAATGCACTTATAGAATTAAAGCAGCAGGAACAGGTTTTTAAGTGGCGTCATTGTATGTGGTAATGAAACAACTTTAGAAAATTGGGTGAAAACTATTGTTCAGCTGTGGTGGAGGAGAAAGATAATTACCATTAAGGCAACATTATGGCTTTCTCAATACATAGCAGCCAACTCTTCAGAGCACTATCCCCAGAAGATCGCTCTCTTATCATATTGCTCATGATCATTACACTTTATGCTGCTAAAAGCAACCTGAATAATAAAGAGTCTTAGAAAAGAATAAATTTTATGATTGAGAACATAATAAAACAAAAGAGATGTTCAAAAAACCTGATTGTGAAAACAGTACTATTTTTTTTTGGTAGGTGAGATCCTTTCTTTTTTCCTTTTCATCTTTTTCTTGTATCTCACAGTAGAAAACTTTTAGAATCCCCTAAATCATAATTATCACCATTATTAGCAACAATATTTACCAAACAATTATCGTTTATCTAAGGGATAACTGTAGATAGCTATGGCAGGCACCACACATTTTATCAATGAAGCTGCCTTTTCCCTCAATAAGTAAGCATGACCATTCTCTGTAGTAGCTCAAGAGTAAAATATATTATTCTAATGATCTGCATTTCTAAAAAAAAAAAAAAAACACTTTGTTGATTTCTTTTTTCTCTTGTGATGGGTCAAACCAAAAGTGATTAAAACTATAATTTTTAGTTGTATATTAGATGAAGTCTTGCAAGGCATTTTGTAAACTTAAACCTCACAATATTTTAGTGCAGCAAGTAAATATTCCCTGCATTTTACAGATTGGAAAGCATGAGACAGAGGACTGCAAAATATGCATACACACTGGAGTAGAAGTCTGAACCTCTTCTCAATTCTGAACATTCTTACATACAGGCATATGTAGAGGTGTGTGCAGACTCTAACATACCTCAGTTTGAATATTTATACAGCTTGAACAGTTATACAGTTTGAACAGTTACACAGCTAAGTGTCTTTCAGGTGTTCCCTGAGATTCCCAATCATCTCCTAAAAGGAGAGTTTCACTCTGTCTACAGCTGTCATTTGGTGTGACCAACAACGATATCAAAATTGTAATTTTGATATGGCTGCTATAAGGACTGCATGGTCTCGCCTTTGATTGACGTCTCTGCATAGGGAAGGTTGATCGGGGGAAGACTTGCACACAACAATTAATTTTCCAGGTCTAAGTGGGACAGTGGTATTTTGTTAAACTGAAAAACCCCAAGGAGCAATTCTTGAACAGGCAATCTTCTCATCATTGTTACCCCATTCCTGTCTGCTGCTGAATATTCCAGTGCTCTCCAGAAAGTCTATCAGCTTAGGGATGGCTAAAGCAAAGGATGCTTAAAATTCATTCCAAATTAAACAGCATTAACTGCCTAGCACTGTTAGTAAAGAAAGCAAAACACATGAAGTAAATCTTCCAAAGAGTTTGTCATGTAGCTTATAGGGTCACATACATATTTATTCTTAGGTAAAACCAGCCTATTGCTCGTTTAAATTTTAAATGGAAATGATAGTCTTATCTCTTGATATTTATTTAACTAAACAGGAAAAATAACTTATCCCCTTCAGAACTATCGTACTGAAGGCTCTCCTGTTACTCTTTTATTCTACTGCAGATTAAAAGCACACAATGCATGCACCATCTTTTTTGAAAAGTGTCATTCTGTGGCAAAATGTTTTCTTTCTATTTTGAAACTTTTAATGTCTGCAAAACCTTTTTTTCTTTCTTGTTCAGTAAAATAGTAGTTTACTGGAAGGTTGAAAATAGTTCTTCCACTTCTTAATCTGAAATGGGAAAAAAAACTAATTAAAACTGAACTTTAGTTGACAGCCAAAAAAAATTTAAAGTTAGCTTTTAACTTGTAGATTAATTTTTGGAAAAGTGAACAATGTACTGTGAGTAATTTCTTTACTTATAATTGTTTTGGTTTTGGTTTATTTCTCTCTAAGTACCTGCCTCAGTTTGGTTAGAACTTCATAATAGAGGATTCCAGTGAGAGTTTTATAGAAAAAAAAAAAAGGAAAAAAGGACCTCTCTTTCAGGTCTCATTTTAGAATTGTGGTTCATGGTTGTCATTGAAATCTCTGCTTAGCTCCTACTTTACAGTTGCCTTATTTTTTTTTTTTCCTAATGGTTTTGGTTTAATTTTTTCACCTTGTATTGATCTAAATGGAAGGTAGCATTGATTCTATACATTTTTCATGTTCTAGTTTTCAGCAGTAGGACACTTTCTTATGTGGGGAATTCAGAAGGAACTTCTATTATAGCTTATTATATTTTATTATAGTTTATTATATTTTGTCACATCAACAGAGTACCCTATATTCTCTAGGTATTCAAAAAGAATTGTTTCTCAGAGATAAGAAGATTAGCTAATTACTAATATAACATGTAGAAATATGCCTGATTTTTTTTTTGTTTAAAAGCAGTGGGAAATTAATACAAGTTTCCATAAAATTAATTGAGTTAATTTCAGTGTTCAGAAAAAGATGCTAGTAAGAGTAATTTATTGTATATGCATGGAGTACAAGAGAACAAAATATTCTTTGGCATTTTAACAGAGAAATCTTTGTTAGAGTGTCTTCACTTATCATTTTGAGTCTCAATTAGATTATTATTAAGATGCACTTTTTTTTCCTGATACACTGCTGACATTTTTCTTCTGATGAGTAACTTTGCTATTCATGCCTACTTGCTAATGTTCTTTCTCAAAAATCAATCTATAATTTCCTTCCTGTCATTGGGCTGGTTAATCAAGGAAATATGTCTCCTTAACTCTTCAAATGTTTTCACTACTAACCCGTTGATTTACTCTGAAGTCAAGAAAAGACATCTCAAAATTCATATTCAAAATTACAAGAGAGCAATGACTCCAGGCAAAGCATACCACAGATTCTGAAAAATATTTTAAAAAAATATACAAATTGATTACTCTGCCTTTTTCCTGGCTTGCCCTTCCTCATGCATCCAGTCTGAACAGATGAGCAAATTAAGTAATTTAAAAATGCAGTAAGACTAAGAGGAATTTAGTGTTGCTGAAGGCATGGGTGACCTGTCTGCTTGATTGTGAGAGGCCTGCAGCTGGCCTGCTGTGTCCTCAATACTGTGTGAAAAATTATGTAGATATTTAATATGCATAGTACTTCAGCAATCTTCATCTCTGTCTCTTGTGGTCTTATATTTCTAGCTTACAAAGAATTATGAGAACAATTCTTTTTAAAGTGCCAGATTCACATAAGCTTTTCTTTTCCTTGACTTTTATGGTTGTATCTGAGCAGCATCTGAGAAATGTTTAATGGTCAGAAGAGTTACAGATTTAATTCTCTTTCCTGATGCAATGTTTTGAACTGCTTCCTGGTTTCATATTAAATCAAGCAAATTTAACTTGTCTCTTACTTGTTGGGACTATGCATTGGAGTGTGCATCCACTGGGTAGACACTTAGAACTGTGCATCAAGCTATGTTTGTAAAACAGTAGATATTAGAATAACCCTGTGTACAGAGAATTCATTTGAGCAATTCTGTTTTTGGATAGTAAAGATGTTTCTCAGTTTGCAGTGGGCTGTTATTTCACCAAAGTTCTTCAGCAGCAACATGAGTTGAAAGCAGAACAGAATACATCCAAATAATAGGCCCTTAAAATCATTAATTCTCACTCAGAATCTGCAAGGGTAGGTTTACTTCCTCAGAAATTTTCACTTACCTAGGTCTATTTTCTTGATATTACTTAGAAAAAAGGAGTTAAGTCTATTCATAGTAGGATCTGAGACCAATAGCATTGGGATAATTTAACTGTTTCTCCACTTCTGGAAGCAAGGCAGGTAGCATATACAGGGAGTATATGCCCTACAAAACAACTCCTCTCTAACAGAATGAAAATGTATGTAGGATTTACCAGTACAATATTTGGTTGCAGGATCATTGTTAATTTTCTCCTGAGGTCTATGTATATGTTTAATGACAAATATCACAATCTAATATTATGTCTTTTCTCCCCCTTTCTCCCCCTTTTTTCTTTTTCTGTTTTTCTTCTACAGATGGGCCTCTTGGTCCACGAGGATTAGCTGAAGCTACAGAGATGTGTACTCAAGAATGCCTGGTTTTGGGTCACTCGGACAACTGTTGGATGCCTCCTAGCTTGGGCCCATACCAACAGCCAAAGTCACCTCTCTCCACCTTTGCACCTCAGAAGGAATGGGTTAAGAAGGACAAACTAGTTAATGGACACACATTGACCAGGACCTGGAAAGAAGATAGCAACAGAAACCAGTTCAGTGATCGAAAGCAGTATGGTTCCAGTGAGGGCCATTTCAGCACTGGCAACCACATGACTGACATTCCTCTTGCCAACTTGAAGTCTTATAAACAGGCCCCGGGATCTGTGGAGAGTCCAAAGGAGCACCAGCTATAAGAAATGGTTACTTTGGACCAATGACTTTAGCTTACTTAGACTTGCTAATACTATGTGTGTGTCAGAGCTTTATGTACTGGGTAGACCTCTAGAACTATGCTTCACCTAGCAGAGATTTGCATATCTTTATGTTAGCACCGTGGAAGGTATGATGTCCTGCAACATGAAAGAGTGTTTCTACTAGTTGTGTGGTTTTGTTAAATAGACATGATTAAAGTCTGCAGAGATCTCTCCAGTTTGAAAATATCCTTTTTTGTTTCTTTGTTTTTGACCCTGGACTGCTGCTATGAACAACAGAAGATGCATTTGGAGAGTGAGAGAGTGTGAAAGCAAAGTGGATTGCAAAGATTGAAAAGCATATCCAGTTAGAAAATTGTGCTTTTGTTGTCATTGATCTATGCTGGGACCATTATACTTGAGATCATATTGCAAACAATTAAAGCTGTAAACATTAAACCTATTGTGCTATTAACAATGTTAGTGGACACTTGTAAGTCAATCCCCGTTCAAATACTTGTAAATAGCAACAATTATTACTCACAATTTTTGTGTACTTATAATGTTCACTTGAAAAGATACTGTAGCATATTTCTGTGTTCCACAGTTGCTTTTTAAGTTCTTTCATTTGCTTTCATGTTGTTTTGCTTTTATTTTCAGTGATGGTGTTTCTGTGTTAGTAGCCTGTCTGACACACAATGTCCCAAGAAACTCAAGTCACTTGTATTAAATGTGAAAAAAGTGATGGGGTAGGAAGAAATGTTGCTCATAGAAAAGGAAAATAACTTTTTTTCCATGTAGCAGCAAATGATGCCAGCATTCAGTTAGAATTTCTTATTTTTTTCTATTTTTTAAAATTTAATATTAAGAAATGAAAGGACTTGTATAAGAGCTTAAAAACTTAGCACTTTTTTGTTTAATTTCCATTATGTTTAATAAAACAGGGATATTGCAAAGCAAAATAATATTTAAATGTGTGGTGGTAGGCGAGGATCCTTGATCAAATTAGTTGTAGTCTGTCATTTAATGAGTGGTAGCTGATGTTGATCCCAGCTGAAATATGTGGAGGAAATAATAATGCCTTTCCAGTTGGGCAGGTGTGTGTCTATACCTAAGACAGTTCGTATTGCTGAAACAGCAGCATTTGTGTTGATCTTCATCTGCGTTAACGTTGTAGTAACATGAGTGTTTTTAGACCATAGCCACAGAATATTTAATGTATTGTGCCTTCATGATGTAACAGAGCATTCTCCTGGTAGGCTAGTTGGGGGAACTAAAGGGTTAAATCTCTAATTATTGCTGTTTAACTGTTTGTTATCATAGTTGGTCAATGCCTGGCAGGTACCAGTATCATGTCACCTCAGTCAAATCAGCAGAGTGACTCCTAATGTTAGTAAGATCTAAGTTGCACGCAAAGCAAATCCAAATCCAAAACATTTTTAGATGGTTTTTGTTAAGGCATGAAAGATGATTTAACAAATAAATAGCATGCAAAAAAAAAAAAAAAGTCCTTACAGAAAAAAAGTAAGTTACTTATGCCACAGTGAAACATCAGTCTTAAAGTAACAAATTTAGCTAATCAGAAGGTGATTTTATTTTTTACCAAAAAATAGAACCTTTTTTACTTTCTTTATTCTTTTGTATATAGCAGTTCACTTTTATTTTCCCCTCCACAGTACAAAAGGCTTAAAAATGGGTTAGTGGTGCATTGCTTATTGCAGTACTTATGTCAGTTTGTGAGGGGTGTTTGATGAGTTTGACAGAATAAATATCTAACCAGTTATCCTTGTTAATGCTTTGCCAGTTCAACATTATTTAGTTATTCAGCTTTTGCAATAAATGTTCTGAATTTCTGATTGTGTTGTGTTAGTTCTTGGGCAGATTCTTAAGGGATTTTTTTCCTGTTAATTTCTCTTTCCTTCTGTTGGTTGATTTGTTTCTTTGCTTCATTCTGAAGTTCCAGTTATTTTTCTAAGCATACCATTAAGTTCATACCTATATGTGTAAGACTGGAGTATACAGCAAATGATAAATCCGGAGGGCTATGTTCTGACATTCCTATGTAAGTAGGAACTTACTCAAAATTAGTTATTTGACTTGGGTAAAGTTTTACTTACTCAGTACAAGGATGACAGAATCTAGCCCACATTTTTTTTAGGTCTACATAGGCGTATGGAATAAGCATCCTTACATGAATCTCTGTAAAAGTACAGGGGTAGCATATAGGAAAAACAGCACTTGCCACACGTTGGTCTTTCTTTTGAGAGTCAAATTAAGTCATATCAAAATACAGTAAATTCTTTCTGTAAGGAAATTTTGAGTAGCTGTGTAATAAGTTTTGTTACAGCACAGGTAAAAAAAAGAAAAGAAAAAAAAGAAAAGAAAATGCTGAACAACCTTAAAAATGGGTTCAGTGATAGTACATATTTTTGAAAATGCTGAGTTTTAAAGCAGAGATGCACTGAGTTCTATATTAAAACCAGAAATACAACAATTATTTGAAAACCCAAATAGCACCAACCAGTTTAAATTACAAATACCTTTTTAAACAGAATATATTTGAAAATATTTCTGTCATGGACAGAAAATAAAAGATGTGACTGTTGCTGCAAAAAGAGAACTATAGTCTGTTCCAACCTTCAATACTTTGTTCTATTATCAACCTATGCAGGAGGAGCTAAAACAAATTTGGTTTCAATTGCTAGCCGGTGAAAATTTTCTTATCTAATTTTCTCAAATTCTGTGTAATTTTAGAATATGAAGGCCTTACCCAGCTTTGAAATGGTTATTAAATGAAAAAGACAGGAGAAAAAGAAAGCTTAGAAAGAAAGAAGAAAAAGAGAGCAAGAGAGACAGAGACGGAAGGGAGGGAGGAAGGGAGGAAGGGAGGAAGGGAGGGAGGGAGGGAGGGAGGGAGGGAGGAAGGAAGGAAGGAAGGAAGGAAGGAAGGAAGGAAGGAAGGAAGGAAGGAAGGAAGGAAGGAAGGAAGGAAGGAAGGAAGGAAGGAAGGAAGGAAGGAAGGAAGGAAGGAAGGAAGGAAGGAAGGAAGGAAGGAAGGAAGGAAGGAAGGAAGGAAGGAAGGAAGGAAGGAAGGAAGGAAGGAAGGAAGGAAGGAAGGAAGGAAGGAAGGAAGGAAGGAAGGAAGGAAGGAAGGAAGGAAGGAAGGAAGGAAATATCTGCAGCACTGAGAACTGCATCTTAATTCCATTTAATCTAAATTAATATTTCCCAGATGTTTCTACAGAATTTGAATTTGGCCCTAAACATGTATTCAGTAAGTGTCTGTTCATTCACAGCCATTTGGTTGGCTCAATCAGTAGTAGTACTACTATTGGCCAAAACTCAGAAAAAAAAAGAGAAAAAAAAAAAAAAAAAAAAAAAGAAAGAAAGGAAAAACCCTTCAGGAATTCTGTGATATCTCAGATGAGGAGCTTTAAAAAAAATTCAAATCCCAATGAGATGACAGCTGGGTATTGGTGACTATTCAATTTTACTATCTTTGAGGCTAAATATTGCTTAAAATTATTCATGACCTGTCATGATATAGTTGCCTCTCTGATATCAGTTCTGGCTTTTTGCTTTCCTTCAGACTGAGTGCCCTTTATTTCTTTATTTCTTAATGCACACACTTAAAAGATTGCTAAAAAATTTTGTCAAATATTTCTTTCATAGTCCTCTGTTTTTGCTGTCACTGACCAGATCCCTTAGTCCAAATAGAAAATGGAAAGTATGCATTGATATAGTTACTTAGTCCTACTTATTCCTATGCTGTGCCAACTCTTACTAAAGACAGAGCAGTCAGAACATCTTAAAAAAAAAAAAAAAAACAGGAAGTTTAGACTTGAACTGTGAAACATTTTCTATTGGTTTAAGTAGTGATGTATTAGAAGTAGAGATGGGCTTGGTACTTTGAAGAATAGAAAGAATAGAAGAAGTACTTTGAAGAATAGAAAGAAAACATAGCTAACAACAATGCATGAGTTTTTTTGGTCAGAGGGAGCAGATGGATTAGATGTCTTCTTGAGATCCTTTATAGATGATGTAACTTGGAGAAAAAGTATGATGGTGGAATTACTGAGCCCCACAGCATGATGAGGTCATATGAAAGAAAATTTTTGTACTGTATTTTCTTAGAGAAATAGGTTAAGAAATTGCCTACTTAATGCCCCTTGTTGGAGTTCACTTGGAACTCTGTGGAATACTGTGTGAAGGCTGACAAAGAAATAAATGGAGCAGAATTAGGAGTATACAGTATACAGTATACATAAATTTTAACAAATAGAAAGAAAATTTATTCACATTCCTTGCTTAATGTGATTATTACCTTAATGAGTTATGATTAAGATTCAAGATCAGAAGGAATCTTAAGGAATTTATCATGGAGTACATTAAAATAAAGAAGAAACTTTGGAAATGTTGGATACATAAATGGCATAAATGCAGAAGATGTAGATCTGTGTTAAGAGTAGGAGTGATAAAGACTAATGTAGCTGACATGAAAAAACAAAGAAATAGGGAAAAGGAGATTGCAATATTGATCAGAAGTTGAATCTTGGGATGTTTTAAGCAAAGGAAGGCATTAGTTGCTTTAATGAAAGAGAACATATAGTGAAAATCATGGAATGTGGCAGTAGGGGATGTCAGGGGATCCACAGGCCACAGACTCATAACATGCCAAAAGACACAGTGGTATGGTCTAGCAGCCTTAGGCAGTACCTCAAAGTATATTACAAAAGTATGCTACTGGCATGAGAGCACAGCAGTGGAGTCATATCCAATTCAGACAGAAGGACAAGTTTGATCCTGTGACCACAAACTATTTACCTTCAGATTCAGATTATAAAACTTTTTATGGCATGTATCCTTGCCATAAGAATGAACAAATAAGCAGTGAGAGTTCTCTACAGAAAATGTTCTCATATGAGCCAGCTCAGACTGTAAAAGCAACTCACTACTCACAGCTCCATTTTTCCTATTTAATACACTTCTATTGTGGAACTGTGTTCCAAAGTCTTGACTTTATTTAATTAACATACTTGTAATCATTTCTGCTGTGATGAAAAACTTCAAAAAGGGGACCAGCTCTAGAGCACAGAAAGGCATTTTAATATACAGAGAACATGATACAACATAACCCAGAGGTGTGAAACAGCTCAGTATATAATGGATAGTTGAGCTGTAACTCAATTAACATTAGTTTTATTAACTTGCACTGCTCACCACCTTAGTGGACACATCCATCAAATATAATTACCCCCTAATCTAAAACCACCTCTGACTTTTCCTCTTGTTCCAAAAAGAGACTCTTATTGGCAGATGCTTACTTACAAAATTATGAGATACCCATTTTCACACATTATTTGAGTTTCATTTTGAGTTCTCTAAAATATAATAGTTTATTTAACACAGCTGTTTATGTGATAGAATGCTTTAATAATATATATATATAAATGGTGATAGTTCATTCTATACTTTGTTTTAAACCAGTAGAGTTCAAAATAAGATCGTAACACAGAGGGCCTTGTTCTGATCCTTCAGGCTTTATTAAACCTTTTACAAACAAAAATGTCAGGATCTGTAGAATAATTAGTAACAGAAATGGCAAGTTCTTTAGTATAGACTGGTCAATAGATCAGTATATAACACTTTAGAAGAGGTAAATGTGCCATTTCCAGGTTTTTAAATCACAATGTAGTTTACATATAAACTGAAATAGATGCCAATAAATGAAGTTTGGAGGTGTTGTTTTTGTTTTTGTTGTTGTTTTGTTTTGTTTTGTTTTGTTTTGTTTTATTTTTTTACATTGATGTAGACACATCACTTTGCTGGACAATAATAGAACTTATGTGTTGACATGCACCCACATCCTGTCAAATAATCTGTAGCTCTCTTGAGACACTGAATGCATTTAATTTCTTTAGTACACAGCAGTAAACCTCCTCTTATAGGAATAGCTCAGAATTTCACAGAACTCGGTCGGCAATAAGAATATCACAGACCTGCATGTCATCATATGCTATGTTTTGAAGCAAGAATGTTTTCTCTAACTGCAGCATCTTATGGTTCTTATTACAGATCTAAGTTTATACTGCTGCCTAACTGTGCAACAGCAAAAATGAGGATGTTTTTAGCTATCAGAAAGTATCTGAAATTCTCACTGTATATTATGAAAAGAAAGGACTTAAAGAAAGTAGTGTCCCTCATTTTAAAAAATGAGTTGTTGTTTTTTTTTTTTTTTTCACAGCCATTCTTAAGTCCACCTGTTGTGCCTAGGTATTGCAACACATTCTAATATTGCATGGCATGTAAATAGATACCTTAATTACTCATAATGGTATGATTATATACACACAAATATATATATATATATATATTATATATATATACATAACTATTATCAGTCACATAATTACTCAGTATTATTTAATGGAATTTTGGGACTATGGATTTTGTTGTTTGATGTACTTTAAACTGTATGAAGCAGCATATTATTAAGACTATCCTCACCAATGCTTTTGATTATTTATTCATTAAATAATGTGCTTTCTTTTGCTTGTTATAATCCTGTTTGTACAACCATGTGATAATGTTAAAATGGGTAAGTACTGTACGGGAATTATAACTGTTTCTTTTCTTGTCTAAATATAAACCTATAACAATATTTATTAGTGAACTGAGTTTTAAGAATGTGTCTCTTTATGCGTTTACTATCTCTTTACACATAATCCAGATTTAAAGGGAAGCTGAGATAAAATTTCTTCATACAATTGAGAATACTCCAATAGCTTTGAAATGACTTTTTGCCTTTATCCAAAATTGATATAAGGATGAGATCTGTACTTTGAATCAGACATAAAATTAATGTGTAGTACAGTAGTTAAGTTTTGTTGACTGTAGCTATCAGAAGTAAATATACATTCTAAATTTCTCAGGTAAAGACATATTAAGTCTTGGAACAGATAGGGAGAAACTCTACACTCTAAGGATAATGTTTATAACAGCTGACTTAACAGAAGATTAGTCAGAAATCTGGTACACTAAACAGCTTTTATTTTCATGTTTCATGTTGTGGAAAGGATCAATAAAACTGGCAACTGGTTGTGGTAAAACCTTAGGTATACCAAATTCAATTGGAATTTTCTAGATTATTTTTAAAAGCCAGTGGCCAGTATTTTACTGGCATTTAAATCTGTTGATGTTCAAAGGATACTCAGCTTCTGCTGTTATTTCAGTCACTGCAAAATTCCCTTTCCCTTCCCTTCCCTTCCCTTCCCTTCCCTTCCCTTCCCTTCCCTTCCCTTCCCTTCCCTTCCCTTCCCTTCCCTTCCCTTCCCTTCCCTTCCCTTCCCTTCCCTTCCCTTCCCTTCCCTTCCCTTCCCTTCCCTTCCCTTCCCTTCCCTTCCCTTCCCTTCCCTTCCCTTCCCTTCCCTTCCCTTCCCTTCCCTTCCCTTCCCTTCCCTTCCCTTCCCTTCCCTTCCCTTCCCTTCCCTTCCCTTCCCTTCCCTTCCCTTCCCTTCCCTTCCCTTCCCTTCCCTTCCCTTCCCTTCCCTCTTTTTCTTTTCCTTCACAGGAAGAGAATTGGAAGTGGGATCTGTGTGTGGTTCTGCAGCCATGTACACATTTTTGACATCTTGTCATATGGATGCTGATAGAGAAGAAGGCTGTTGACCTCATTGCTCTCACAGTGGAGAGCAGGAGAGAGAGTGTAGCAGAAAGACAGGAAAGAAATGTGATAGGAGAAGGCTGTATGCATTAGGGAAGCAGTAAATTCTTGCAACAATGAAGAGAGTAATTTTGAGGCTTCACATCTCTCTAGCACTATAAAAAACGACCCTCCTATGTACATAGGTTTGTGTACACACAGTGTTTAATACCATTGTCTTGTGGAAAAGGGGTATTATTGAAGAATTGTGGCAAAACTGTACCATTCTTTTTTTAATTATTATTTTTAGAAATTGCTCTTTTGCCTGCTATTTGAATATAGAGACCACAAACAATGCCACATGATTTAAGTAACTAAGTACTGACTTTGACCATTAAATTCTCAATATCAAATGTTTAAAAAATCTTTATCTACAGATAATTTTCAAATAATCTGTAGGCTTAAATGATCAAGAAATTATGTGCTACCAACAAGCAAAGAAAAAGAAAAAAGACAGTACACAATGAGTTACATTCCTCATAAAAAATTCACTCTCCTAGTCCTCACAAAAGGGCACAGACGGTAAAAATACAGGTGTAATGCCATAAAGCAATTGGTGAATTTCTTTTCATGTGCAACATTCTACAGAAAGGTCTGGGTTATTAAAATGTCTGAAGTTTAAATTAATTCAATGTGAGATTAAAGAAATCCAGTTACATAAAATCAAAAACCAATATTACATTATTCACACAATTCTCTTTTTTTTCTATTGCAAGTCACTAATTATTATGTAACAAGCACTGCATATTACCTAATACTGTGTAGGGAAAGTTTTAAGAGAGCTTTCTTTAAGTTTATGTATTACTTTTTGGTTTTTAATTTAACTGTAGAGTTTTCTTTTGGGAAGAGAAAGTTTGAATTCTGTTTACAGTGTTCGTACTTTTAATTTGGGGGGGGGAGGTGTTTAGATTTTTTCTTCAGGAGTATTATTTACCACAGGGAATGACATAGTCCTGTGCTTTGACTGCATGATCTTATACTCTTAGGATACATAAGCTATCTTCAATAGGAAGTTCTTCTACATTAATGATAAAGATCATGCATAATTACTGTCTACCATGTGGTGTGCAGACCCCCAGAGGAAAAAAAATTTAAAGGAGGTAGTCAGATAAAGACAATTATTTTACTCACTGCAAAAAAAAAAAAAAAAACCCAAAAGCAACCAACCAAACAAACAAACAAAAAAACAAACCTATACTGTGTTACGAAAGCAAAATTTATGAGAGTCTGTTCATTCAGCCAGAACTACCTACTTGCTGAGTCAACAACACAGTGCTTGCCTCCTTCTTTAGGAACAGCACTTAATGAAACTGAACTGTTGTGCCTCATGGTGAGTCTAAACCTCATTCTTAAAACAATTTGGAAAATGGCTCTGGAGCCTCTAGATGTATGGCTTTGAGGGAAATGAAATATTGGGTAGATCTCTGGCTCCTTAGATTTAGGTGCATATTTGAGTAACATTTTAAAAAAATCTCAAGTTCCCTAACAGGCAAACAGCTATTTTTGAAGAGCTCCAGAAAGAATCCTTTTATTCCCAAGTTTAGCCATATTAGATCTCTGCTTTATGGAGAATCATAGTGCAGAACCTGTTCCAAACTTTGCAGCTGACAGCTGCAAAGTCTCTGGATACTCTACCATGTCAAATTACACATCACTAATATTGAAAACCTGAAAACCTATAAGCAGATCAACAGTGAAAAGAGAGATTGAAACTCAACTGATTCAAGCACCCTATGGTTCAAAAAGAAAGCAAACAAATGTGGAAGAATGAGTGAAAGATATATTTGCAATTTTTAGATTCTTATTTTCATTATGAAATATGTAGCTGCAGGGAAGTATATTGTTCATATTGCATTTTCTTTGGATGCCCTACTGTGTTTCATTCAATTACCATGCTAAAGGCTAAACTCAATAATTTTACAAGAAATAATTCTACACAAATATGCATTCAATCAATATATGGTTATTGTATGAAAAGTAGTAAGAAATTAAATTTTTCTGAACTTCTAGAATATCAAATGCATAATTACTATTTATAATAAGCTTGCAGTCACAGACTCTGTAATTCCTTAGTCCTGAACAATTACATAATTACTAATTCAACGACATTACCATTGGGAGTAGATATGGATGATTTCAAAAGGGATACTCCTGATTTAATGAGGTCTCTGTCTGTACATTTCCAAAATTATACAAATTCTGTTTAACAGCCACCACTGAAGCTTTTGGGTATTTGAACCAATAAGTCAACCAACTACTAACAAAAAGAATAATTAAAAATGAAAACAAACAGAAATGAGAATGAAATTGTATTTTTCACAACATGAAGCTACCAAAACCCTATTTCCTGACTAGTTTCCAACAGTCTGTCTAGCTTTACTGGAGAGTAGTTACTGCTGAATCTACTGAATACCTAAAACTGCTATTTGCAACACTGTTTTTGTATTTTGAATGTTTGTAGCATTGTGATTATGCTAGGATAAATATGACAATAGACCATGGACACAGAAGGGCTATTCTGAATTCATTGCTCTTCTCTTGCATTCACCACTTCCTTTTTTCTGTGTGTGATAGAAAGCAAATGATCAGATCCTGAGATTGTGAAGCTGGTATTTTGCCAAAAGTAAATAGTTGTCAGGTCTGTCTAGAAAGGAATTTGTAAAATTTTGTAATACTTGCATTTTTTTTCTTGGAGGTATCTTTATTCAATAAAGGTCCCTGCATTAAAAGCTGCCTTTGATTTCAGCGGGAGACAGATTAGCTCAAGCACTACTTTTCATGTTGGCGGTCATTACACCAAATAACGATGAAAGGATATGTCAGTCAGAGACACCGCAAAATTCTTAAATTCGTAGGCCCCCGAGTAATCCTGCTGTGCAACTGACAATTACTATACACAGAGGAGGAAAGGGGAAGAAAGATTTTAACATAAAAATATTAAGACTTCCTAAGTTATAGTATGGTAGTTGCAGATCTATCACACAGTACCCAACTGTACATCAGCACTTCCTCTTCCCATGGTGGACATCCATCAGTTTTAATGGGTTTTTTTAATGCTTATAGTGTAGGATCTGCACATGTTCATAAATTTCTCAAACATATCCATCCAGCAAGCTGCTCATGAAATTAGGCAGATGTTGGCTTCATCAATAAAAAATTTATTTCACTGGATGAAATAAATGAAATTTTTATCCTCAAAACAGGACACCTGAGCCTGGACTACAGTTGAAAGGGGTCATCTTCATCTCTTAAGAAGTGGAGAATTTACTTTCCAGCCAACAGACTTTCTAAAGATCAGGCTGAGTGCTATGAAATGAGTTAGTGTCCTCAGATTGCTGAGCCCTGTCTAGAACAAGCAGAGGTAATATGGAAGGCAAGAACTCCCTACAACTTTCTTTAGCATTCCAAAGAGGAGTTATGCTGTATTAATCTCCAAATGGTAAGCCTACAACAGGCTATTTTGCTACATGAGCTCCTACTGAAGAGGGCAGAGTGCAGGTTCCACTGCCAGATTGGGGAGCACTTCTCCTGACTTCTCCTAGCCCATCCTCAAACATCAACACAGCCATGCTGAGAGACCTCTCAGCACCTTCACAGATACTTCTGGGGACAACTGACCCCTACAGACATCCACAGAGAGCCCTATAATGAAAAAGCTAGGATGAACATCAGAGTGCAGACCAATGTGGCTCCTCCAAGTCAGAGCATTCTGCTTCCATGTGGTATGCATATAATGCCACTAGAGAATGAAAAAATAAAAATTAGTAAAAGGTTCACCTGAGATACTTTCTCAGATAGGAAATCTATTTCTTTACGAGCTTAATTTCTGCTGCTTAAATTCTGTGTGAAATAAGCACGTTTTCCTTCTTATATGATCTGCCCTCTTTTTCCCACGTTTATTCTAGTAGCATTTCAGCCTTCTGGCTGCAAGGAACAGATGCCAATGCTCTTGTGTAGTCTTTCCCTGTTCTTACCAATCTTTGCTCTACTGCAAAATCTCCTAGGATGCCCAGGGTAAGCGACACATTTTAGCAAATCATAAGCCTTTTAATCCTACAGGACCTCTTTTTCTTCAGATTCAGGCCTCTGAATCTTTTTAACTTTAATGGAAAGACCACTCCTTTTCCTCCTTTAGATCCTCATGCAAATCAGATTGTCTGTTAAATCAGTTTTACACAACAAATTATGCCTCAAAGATGATGACAACCTACTTCAACACTTGCTGTGAATTACCTTTGTGGAGAGTACCCCCATATTTTGAGGGAAAATTCCACTTTACAAGAGTGTTAAAGGGTGTACACTTGTAGGTAATTATGTACAGCAGCTACTTTCACAAAAGGTGAAGGTTTAGAAAGGAGACAGAAAATGGATAGGATAGGATAGGATAGGATAGGATAGGATAGGATAGGATAGGATAGGATATGATGAGCTTGACTGTCTGTAGAGAAATGAAGAAAAGGGAAAGGGAAAATAAAGATATAATACTTGATGTTTGTTCTTCCTGTAGCCAAGATCAGGATGGATAGTATCTCTGTGATGTCTGAAGTATGATGTAACAGTTGGAATGTTGTTCTGGATTCATGGAAATTTTGATGCAAAAAAAGTGAGGAAGAGTAGGGAAGTTATTCCAAAGAAGAAGGAATATGTAGTCCAGTTTTTAGGCTGCCACAGCCTTGTGCAGGTGGCTTGCTGTGTATATGCTGTAAGTGAAGCTTTTTCCCAAACCTCATTAATTCCACTGGAGTTTGAGGAGGCCTGGGTGTCTTAACTATGACAATGCTCCAACACAAAAACAATCAAGCAGAATGAAAGACAGCCACATACACTTAGATCACCACTTTTTGAAACTCTGAGAACTGTAACTTGCCTCTCCATCCTTGTCCAGAAGTAGCAACTCCCCATTTCCTCATTCAAACTTTGCCCTGTCTGGCTGTAGATTCTCACACAAATTCCTGTCTAACTGATCACATGAGCATCATGTTGCTAGACCGAACCCTGCATTTTCATTAAAGCCTGTCAGCTGTATACAGTCTTCTTCCAATCCATGCCTCTTTTCTATCAGTCAGCTCCCCTTCCTCCCAAGTCTATGTTGTGTTTGTTAAGGTTTTTAAAGTATCATTTTGATTCAGATATCAAGATAGGCTTGCAAGGTTGTAGACTGAGAACAGAATGTGGGTGTCTCCCAAAGACTTTATTTTGGATAGTTTTACTGGTATCCATAGTCCTGGCAAAATTGAAGCATTGAATATGAACCCAGTGAAAGAATATTATCAACAGATATAGAAGTGGGATGTTATTCATAATATATGTGAGAGGGCTGTATTGCAGATGTTGATGTTTTCTAAATCTCTGTGTGTAGATGCAGATGCCTTCTGACTATAGACATTTTATCTTTGTGCATGTGTGCATAGGAATGTGGGGAAGAAGCAGTTATTACAATTCTGATGAGTACTAAGAGTTCTATAATCCTTTTAGTTAGATGAGCTACACCTATTGTGACAGCTATTTTGAAAGAAAAATAAGATAGGGTTTTAGTCAGTGTTTTTTTTTTTAATTCATACGACTAATAATTTCCATATATGTTTACCAATATGTATTCCATATATGTCACCAATCTCTGATAATTTATTTCACAATGAGAAATTCCAAGTCATAAAATAAAAATAAGTAATTAAACCAGTAAATAAACAAATAATATATAGTGAAAATAACATATATTAATTCCTGTATTGAATAAATTCAGTTGAATATTTTAAAATGCCCATTTAAAAAAAAATTTGTTTGTTATATTGAAGAGGTTTTTTTTCAATTCAGAATGCAATTGAGGGTGTATATAAACATATATAACCATAACATATAAATCCATGAATTCAGAGGTACTGGAAGCCTGATCTGAAATCAATTGAACTTAAGTAAGCCTTTTCTATCTTCACTTAGAAATTAAAACAATTTTGTAAACTAAGTAATTAGTTTGAGTATTTAAAAACAAAATTTGAAACTAGTATTATTAACTAAAGTGAGGCTTTGAAATCAATCCAAATCATTTAACTCCAACTGCAATTAATGCAGAAACTTAAAACAGAGTTTCTCATCAACTTAAGTGTGAGACAATGCTTATGAGCTGGTTTTCAAAAAAGAATCTTTTCTGTCATTTACCAATTATTTTTGCTATATTGTCCTTCAGAAGTGAAGAAAATATCTCTCATGGTATTGTCTTCAAATTTCATAAAAATAGAAAAGAAAAAAAAATCAATCAAACAAAAAGAAACAAACAGAAGGAAGAAGAAAACCCAAACCGTGGGGTCATCCTAAGTGTATTACTGGGATGTGTTTTTCTAATTCCTACATGAGTAGTCCTATGGGTTGCTAATGAGTAGTCCTAAGGGATGCAGTTGATATTTAACTATTTTAAATCTTTTGTTTGGTATGGATGCTATACTTTACTCAGGTGCACAGGATTATAGACATCAGAAGTGCCTCTGAACTGTCAAGATCAGATTTGAGTTCTGCTGCCATAGGGGAATCAGATCCAGCAATATTAGCATACCTCTCCTTCACTCCATAGGAAAACGGAGTTGGAAGGGCCATTCTTTACTGACTTAAGAACTGGTTGGATGGCCAGGCCCAGAGAGTGGTAGTGAATGGTCCTGCATTAATTTGGCACCTGGACACTGAGCCTCAGGGCTCAGTGTTGGAATCAGTCCTGTTTATTGTCTTTATAGATGATCTGGGTGACGAGGGGATCAAATATACCCTCAGCAGGTACACAGGCAACATTAATTTGTCTGTGACTGTCAATCTGCTGGAAGATAGGAAGGCTCTGCAGAGGAATCTGGAAAGGCTGAATCAAGGGGCTGAGACCAAAAATATGAGATTCAACAAGACCAAATACTGGGTCCTACACTTTGGATACAACAACCCCATGCAACACTACTCTGTTGGGGCAGAGTGGCTGGAAATCTGCCCAGCAGAAAAGGACCTCAGGGTGCTGAACATGAACCATGAGTGTGCTCAGGTGGCCAAGAAGTCCAGTGGCATCCTGGCCTGTATCAGAAATAGCGTGGCCAGAAGAATCAGAGTAGTGATTATCTCCCTGCATGCACCACTAGTGATGCTATACCTTGAATGCTGTATCCAGTTTTGGGTCCCTTAATTCAGGAAGGACACTGAGGTGGTGGGGTGTGTCCAGAGTAAGGCAAAGGAGATGGTGAAAGGTCTGAAGCACAAGTCCTGTGAGGAGCAGCTGAAGGATCTGGGCTTGTTTAGTGGGGAGAAAAGGAGGTCTTCAGGGAAGACCTTATTGCTCTTTGGAAGTCCCTGAAAGGTTGTAGCCAGGAGGGGGTCAGTCTTTTCTGCCAGGCAACAGCAACAGGACCAGAGGACATATCCTCAAGGTGTGCCAGGGGAGGTTTAGGTTGAACATTAGGAGGAATTTCTTCACAGAAAGGGTGATTAAACATTGAAATAGGCTGCCCAGGGAGGTGGCGAAGTCATCACCCCTGGAGGTATTTCAGGAAAGAATTAGTGCCATGATTTAGTTGACGTGATGTTCAGTCAAAAGTTGGATTCAATGACGTCAGGTCTTTTCCAGACTAATTGATTCTGTGATCCTGTAAAAACCAAACACAGAGACCAACAGAGACAAAAAGGACCTTTTAAATGGAGACTTCTGTCCTTGACAATAGATTAGCAAGACCATGCAAGCTTCTGCTACTAAGTTTAGATTCAACTGATGGCCTTCAGCCTGGACTGTGATGTAACTGGTCCTACCTGGCTGAGCAATTTTTGTTACTTGAAGTCATATTTGTGTGTCCTTGAAGTGTTTCGTTTCTCTGACCTGCTTACATGTTACTTCTTTTAAGTCCAGCACACACCAGCTGTGGCAGGATGCCAGTGTCTTCTATCCTAGATGTGTGATCAGCCCAGTGCAGCCTTTTTATAATGATCATGGCTACAGTCCCTGGAACATAACTGTGCTCTGAAACTTTTTTATTGAAAATTTTATCCTGCCATCTGATGCACAATATGGTCCACAGATGGTGCAGATGACATTTGTCTAGGAGTCATGTATGTCGTCACTAGCCCATGTCTTCAAACCATTGAGCAAATTGGATAACATAGATGCTTTATAGACTTTTAATGTGACCTACCAATTAATGCTGAGCTGATGTTTGACCTCAGAGTAGCCTGCATCCACAGCCTCATGGTGCAGTAAAAAAAGTGGTATTTTTTTCATGAAATACTGAGAATAGAAACACAACTGTAGAAGAATGAAGGGGAGAACATATTACTGTTTTCTTCTAAAGGTTTTTTTTTTTTTTAAGTCTGGTTTCCATTATTCTAAACTGGAAGCATTCCAGTTGCTGACATCACATGTCTGTTAAGAGTCAATATTTAGCTGTTTATAGTTCGCTTGTGTTTCTTATTTATTCCTATAAATGGCTAAGTGACTCATGGAAGGGCCAGACTTTGATCACAGCAGGCAACAGGGAGTTAAATGTCTTATGAATCTGAGTGTACAGATAAACAAGTAGTCTGATGCTACCAGGACATCTACTGATATATAACAAATACTATATGTGACTAAGGTTATAGAGTTTGTCTCTCGCTTTCCTATTGTTCAGGACAATTAAAAATAAAAAGGGAAATTTCAAAACAAAACAAACCCCCACATCTGCTAACTGATCATATTTTCCCTCTTTTCTTTGTCTATAGAGAAAACTCAGAATATAAAGGGAATTTTGATCTCAACAGTGGCTTTTTTTTGTTCCACAGAAAAACAGAATGGGTTATATTACCCTACTGAGACAATTATTATCTTTTTTTTTTGTTTATTTTAAATTTAAAAACATGTAAAAAAGTAAAAGAGAGTTCAAGTTATATTGTACTAATGCATTACTGCAATAGAGGGTACATTTTCCCTCCAGATCTACTGTAAATTAGACAGTACCATGCTTTTAACTTTCTCATATGTGAAATTTCTTCTGAGTATCAGTGTTGTCTTCTTCTGGACTACATATCTCCCTCTTTTTTTTTTCTCTGTTTATAATCTATTTGTAGATAATCAGAGCTGATTGCTGTTTTAGGCAATGGCACTATTAAATCACATGCTTCATATGTTGTGCTTTTCCTTTTGCAATATTTTCTATTTTAATATTCCTTTCTTTTAAAAAAAATTCTAAATTACAAACTGAACATATGTTTCCAGTGAGCTTCCCAGGTGTTTAGCCTCAGTGACTACAATTAATTTGAACCCAGAAACAGAGATGAATAATTCAACTGAAATTATTCCTTTTGATGTGTTTTGCCTATAAAACACCTTATCTTTTATTCAATGGATTTCCTCCTCATTTGTCTGCATTTATTACCTTGCAGTGTATTCTTGTTTTTTGTTTTCTTCTCAGAGAATGTAGGTATACAATTCAATGTATTAAATTGACTTATCGAGTATATCGGGTCAATTAAAGTTTCTAATGTTTTTCATACTTAGTTAGTTACTTTGAAAGGTAATATTTTGTTCCGGTTCTTTCCTCAAATATGACTGTGCAATAGTCTTAACAGCCTGTACATGTCTCTCAGATGTAGACATCAGTTTGTTTACAGTCTTGTCCAGACCGGTAAATAATACTAGTGCTAAAAATGCCCAGTGTAAGCTTATTTCCAGTCTAACAATGGATCTTTTTTCCTCACTTTTGATGTTTTATGTCCTATAGAACACATTATCCACATTGTTCCTCTTTGTAATCATGTCTCCTTAAAGGCTACATGGAAAGTTCACAGTATGGTGTCTTGAAACCCCAGAGAAAATATAAGTACTGGGGGGGAGGGGGGAGCTTGGATAGAAACATTTAGTCACTTTCTATTCTCTGGAAAACTTAAAGTGAGTTTTCAGAAAGAAAGAGAAACAAGATACTTCCAAAAAAGTAAGTTAAATGGTAAACTGTTTACTACAGCATAAACCACATCAGGCTCTTTCTCCTTCTGTGGCTGCACAAACATTAAAAACTATCCTATGCATTCTTCTCTCCTTTAAATATTGCTATTATACACTGATGAGTCTGTTTCTTATAAGTGATGCATTAAAGTGCTTGTGAATAACATTTCCATTTCCCTTTCTTTCCTATACATTCTCCAAGGACCAAAATCCACAGTGAGAGGACTTCCAAATACAAATATTTCAAATTAATTTAAACTCTTCCTCTAAGTATGTAACAAGGCTGTTTTTCTCCCTACTGATTTATTAATTTTAAATATATCAGTATATAGTTGTTTCCTTCCAATTTTATAATACCCTCAGAGGCTGCATCAGAAATTTACAGCACAAACAGAATGTGTTAGAGAGGAACTGTACTGTTAACTGTAAAAGATCACAGGTCATCTCCATACATTTAACAAATAAATTGCAGATGCTCTGTATGTATCAAGAAAAAGCCAGAGCTTAATCATTTAATGGCATGTCTATGTAGACATAAGTAAAGGTCGAGATGATCCTGCTTTAGGGTACTATGACTGACTCTTTCAGCCAAAATTCTTTAAATGCTATTTTCTAAGCTTTCCTTTCAGAGCAAGTATTAAGTTTTTAAAGCTAAAATACAGCATAGCTTTTCAAAAGCCACAGTCACTGTAGTACTAACTCAGCTATGTCACAAATTACTGTTGATTTGTTTCTGTTTAACTTGCCAATATTACATTAAACAATATAGATGGACGGTGCCTGTTTTTCAAATAATGCAACTTCAAATCTTAAGTTCAGTAATTTGTTTTTGCTCCAGAAACCAAGAAAAATTGCACCCTTGGAAAATTAAACTCTTGTTTCATAAGACAGGGAGATATTGAAACCTAATCCTTCTCAGATTTGCATCTGTTTTTCTCTAAACCATCTTTCTATATCCCATGTGACAGACCTACAGAACAAAAGATAGCACATTTGGAACTAAATCTATGATGGTTGACTATGGAATAGACTTGATGTATCAGCCAGTTTTACATTAAGTTGAGAGAGATTCCTTGCTTCAGAGAGGGGAGGAGCACCTTCAGTTTAAATAAGCTGAAACTATGCTTACTTAAAATTGAATATTTAGTATATTTTCTAGGTCTCAACAGACTTTCTAAATGGATTGGAGATAGACTTTTTTTTCCAATCATATTTTTGACATCCAGATTTTCAGAGAAGGCTGATACTGAATACATTTAAACAACCTTCAAAGCTTAAGCAATTCAAATGAGGAAAATTTAAAATGTCTCATCAAGCCACTTTGCCAATTCTTTCATTGCAAGAAGATGATAAAAATCCTAACTCGTTTGAGTTTCATTTTTAAGGCAGTTTTTAAAAGTACGATGATAGTTTATTGTCATTGAATAATATTTCTAGACGTTTACTGAATTGATTTGTGTCTTATTGGGTAAGAGTGCTGCATTTTTATATTTATTGACAACTTGGGTAATCTTATTATTCTGGGGGGGGTGGTGGTGTTTTTTTTGTTTTTTCCCCCTCAGTTTGTTTTTTCGCCTTTGTTTTTTTTTTTCCCTCAGATTCTGTATCTGAAGGTTTCTGTAGGGCTTTTGCAGAAGTATTTTTGTGGGGCAGAGGCATTGCCATGGTAGGCTTTTCCATGTTGTTGGGTTTTGGTTTATTAGGGTATTTTGTTTGTTTTCTATAAATACTGGATACATTTTTTAACACTTTCATTCCTGAAAAGCCTTTTTCTCTAATTTAATCTGCTCTTTTGGAGACAAGCGGATTCACGTGAACAAAAATTATATAAATAAAAAGTTAAACACCAGTTTGTTTTTGCTACAATGCAAGTCCAGTATTTTTATGATTTTTTTTGAGAGAAAGATCCCAGAAAGTTGCATTACTAGCAGTAATAAGAGGGACGGCTTTGTTAGAGCAACTCTTATTTGCACTGACTGCCAAAAAATGTATAATGCCTGTAGATTTTTATGTAAAAAGGTTGCAGTTTAGGAAATGCTGCTGCTGAAATTAACTGTTCCCAGATCCAAGAATGACATGAAAATTTTATTTCCTGTAGGTTGGGTTACAGCGGTCAGTAAATGTTGATACCCTTACCTCCAATGACTGTTTCAACAAGAATTAAATGGGTTTGTTGGGCCTGTTCTGACAGCTGATACATCCCTGAAAATATCCCCTTAAATCAGTCCTGAAAACCCAATCACCCTTGAATGATGAAGGTGCATAATGAAGGGTTCTCTTTCACTAGTGTGCTTCACCCTTTTCTCTGTCTTTTCCTCTTCATCAGGAATAGAGTTAAAACTAAAGCATGTGTTCAGTCTTACTTGCTGAAAGACATGGGCCCCCAGAAGAGTGCCTGGTTTAACAATTTGGATGTTTTTCTCTCTTCTGTTCATCTTATGTACGCACACAAACCAACGTGAGACATCCAAGCATGAAATGATCTACAGCTCTGAACTGTAACATTTAATTCACTGGCTTGGGTGTGAGTGAGACCTCGCTTCCAGATGAGCAGTGTGTTCATTTTACATTTTGTGGTATGTCATAAAATGTTGCAACAGTCCTAGAAGCCAAGATCTGAGCTGCACACTTTGTTGTTCACATGCAGTATACAGGTACTAGGTTTGATTCTTTTGTGAGTGGATTAGAAAAAGGATTAATGCTTGATCAATTCAAACATATAGTCCTGATTTTTTTCAGAAAAAAACCCAAACAATAACACCTGGGAAATAAATAGTAGGAATGCTAATTTCTGTTCTGTTCAGTTAAGAACCATACAAATGCTGAGGCTCCAGACGGATTAGCAGACTACTCCAATTCTCTGTGCCATCTTCAGTCACAACTCCTATCTAAAAATTACTCTTTTGGGAGAGGAAAAGAAAGTAGAGCTGTTCAATGGTAAAGTCAGATATTTAGGGTGGACTGCTCAGGCCTCAGTCAGGTCAACTCCCTGTTTGTCTGCTATGACCATTTTCTACAGAGGGCATTGTGAGAGCAGAAGAGAAAAGCGTGACCTACAATGGAAAGACATTTTTGTCTCCTTCACAGGGATATAAATCCAGCTCCACGCTTTTGTTCCATGTTGCAGAGAAAGAAGCATTCTCATTTTGATAGCTGCATATGCACATTTTTATATGGTATCTATATCTGATAAAGATTACCCATTAGCATGTCATGTCATTAAGTTTTCTTCAGTATCTCTAATTTATCCTTAAAATATGATTTAGCTCAGTTGCCTTAGTTTTGGGAATATATTTTTCCTGGTGAACTAGGATGGGTTAAAAAGTATTGTTTGAAAACCCTGCTTGTGACCTAAACTGACCCTCAAAGCAGGAAATATTTGGGATAGAATAACTGTCTCAGTGGGACACATGGTCTGGGGCACAAACAGTGGTGCTGAATCACACTGAAGTAACTTAGCAAAACTGCAAGGACAAGCAGGAAATAAGAACATTTTTTCCCCCTTCTGAGATTCATTGCAAAAATTCTGTAACAGAAACTTATGACCTAGCAGGGTAGAACAGGGAGTTTACAACTGCTCTTTTTCAAACAGGAAGTACTTTAATTTCATAAGTGGCAGCACTATGGTTTTCATTGTTGAGTATGAAAGCAATGTCAGCATTTCTACATTGCAGTAACCCTGACTATAACTTTGTTAGGAAAAGAAGCTGGAAGACTGCTTGCAATGGCAATCATGCAGAGAGACTCTGCAGGAAAACTTCTGGACTTACTCCAGTCATTACACATTTGGAAAGAGCTTCACACAAAGGTATTTTGTGCATGAATAGTCCAGAGGAATAGGTTTCTGGACCAACTGGTGTGTAGCTAATTTTAAAAAGTCAGTTTACCATAACAATTATTTTATGGGCTGTAGAGCAGATCTCATTAAAGTAGGAAGAGAATAATAAATTAAATGGGAACCAAACATTAATACGCCTAGTACTGCCTCTACTTAATAGGAACATTACAAATGGTAATGAGAACACTGTTCATCTTTGTGGGGGATGGTGGTAAATATGGTAAAAATAGACAAGTGTTATATTCTCAAGCACAATTTTCTGATGTCATTTCTTCTGTCCTTTTTTTAAGCATACTACATAGCAGCTTTTTTTGTTCTCAGACACCATTGCATTACTATTCTGATTATTTTTCGAGGTCATTTTATAGTCATATTACTTTCTCATTTTTAAAAAAACTTATGTGTAAGTTAGCTATAGTTTTACCTCTGCTGCAGTTTGGAACATTTCATTCTTATATTATCCTTTTTCTCATCTACCTTGTATTGTTGGTTTGATTTTTTTTTTTCCTTTTCTTGTAAGTCTCGTAACACTTGGTCTCATTTACTTGTGTATAACACATACATGTGCATGTGCATTGGTACACCCACACTGCTTAAGCCAATTGGATGAAACGGCAATAAACCCCAAAAATTACATATAGGAAGTTTTTTCTGTGAACTTGAGTACACACTTCTCTCCTGTGAGGCTCATAAAGTGAATCCAGCGTCCATATATACTGTAATAGTAGGAAAAAAATTTAGGGTTCACTCTAATACAATGCAAATTGCGGTATGAAAGACTGAGGATCATGTGTATCTGTTTCCATGTAGCAAATAACTGAATAATTAGGCATTATTTTTACATCCTTATTTACCTATGTAATGTCTTTCTATAGATTTTTCTATATTCGCAGTGCTGATTATTTAAAATACAAAAAGTTTACCTGTTTTGTCCTTTGGTTTTATTTGCTAAATTCATTCAATTAATTCACTTTTACTTTAAAAAAATATTAATTTTATATATCATTGTATATAAAAGCCAAAGATCTTTTTATGGTACTTTGTTATTCAACTGTTATTCTTCCAACTTCCACAGTAAGTACCAGAGAATGACAATAGTAGTTAGCAGGAGTTTTTCCATTGACTTCAATGAATTTATACTTAGATCTGAGCTGAGTACATTTAAAAATCTCAACGACTACTGAGCGATTCTGAGAAACACTACAGGGATGCCTAAAATTCAACATTTGTTATCCAATAGGGAGAAAACTCTCTGGACTCTTTTTTTAGTAATAGGAATAATAGCAATTTCTTTCATACTGCTTTTATCAGTCAATCTTGGATCTCACTGCAAAGGAGATTGATACCATACTTCCCACTTTATGGACAGAGAGATGGAGGTATAGTGAGAGGAGTGTCTTGTTCACCTCAGCATTTGTGCAGGCATTCAATGCTGATTGAAGGCCCAAGGTGATTTAGGAGAGTTGCACTTAAACAAAATAAAAACACTGTTTGGGGAAATATTCACATGAATCATGAAACATACTTAAAACATGGAAATGGTATCATGAATCTGTGTAAATTAAGTGGATTCTGTAATCATAATAGAACAACTTCCAGTGCCATACCTCAGAGCTCAGGCTCAGTAGCAAAGGCTGCTGCAGGACCTCACAGCAATGCCTGAGGTGCACGCTTCTGACTCTTCATAGACTAGTGATAAAAACAAGAAAAGTGCTTGACAAGTTGTAAAGTTTGTCTAGTGTTCACTTGGTTCATACGTGTTTCGTGCACTCTGAGTTTGCTCATGCTTTAGTAGAAAAGTTCAAAAGCAAAAAATACACTAAGTTCAAATGAAACAGCATCATAGTTTTCATAGTTAGGTTGAGAACAGTGCCAGATTACTACTTTGCACTGACTCTGCATGCGTGAAATAAAGACTGGACCTGAGTTCCAAGCACCCACATTTCTGTTTATCTCTGGTCTGCAGACTTAGTGTTGAAGCTTTCATTATTACCAGTGTAATCCAGAAAGAAATTCAGTTATGCACCTTAATTCGATTGCTAAATCATAGACCTTGAGCACTAATTTGAGACCTACAGAGATAATCAACAAGGTTTCATAGGTTTGCATATATGAGGCAAGACTTACAGGAATCTCACTTCACCCTGTAATATCAGGCAGGCCCAACTCAAGTGGCAGTGGATAGAAATACATGGGTATCTGAACTGAGCAGATTATTGACCATAATATGAGCTTTTAATTTCAATATATAGACATATAGATCTGTGTAGCAGTCACAGATATTTCTTTATATAACCTCATTAAAGTTTCTTAATTAAAAATGAAATTTTATCTTCCATAGGGGATACTTTGTATGAGTTTACAGAAACTGGATTGACGGACAAGCTCAAGATGTATTCCATAGTTTTTGGGGTTTTTTTTTTGTACTTTACGAAGAAAATTAAGAATAAATCCACACTTCTAATCTAACCAGTTCACCTGAAAAGAATGCAAACTTGAACTCACTATATAGCAATCAAGTCAATGAGCTAATACAGCTCCATTCAGTTCAAGAGATCAGCAACTACTGCCATGCTACTTGCCCTATGCAGTCTGCTTTGACTTCCAATGCATTTCCCAGAGAGTAAGATACTCCTATAAATATTATTTTTCATCCCTATGGCAATACCTCAGATAACCAAGAGTATTTCAAACAACAGTACTTGTCTTCTGTGTTTAGGTAACTGAATTAAGTGCTTAATGTTCTAGCTGTGAGGGAAAATAATTAATATTAAAGTCTGAGTTTCTTGAGAAAAGATGTTAGAAATAGCAGAAAATAAAAGGTAGCATGTAACAATAAGCATAAACTTATCTAAATCTTTGTTAGGAAGTGTTATAAAAACAATTAAAAACAAATAATGCACAGAGGGTGAAGATATTAACCAGGAAAAATGTGTCTGACCAAAAGACAAAGTAAAAACTTCAAGATGTCAATTGCTTCCTGATCAGTAAGCATATTTATGGCTTGTATGCTGCAACATTTTTAAGAAAATAAAGATAAAAATATCCATAGATGAACCCTTGGAAGAAGAAGAATGCTTTGATGTAGAATTATTTTAATACCTTTGTATTTCTATACCACAGATAAAGTCTGAGTAAACAGCTTCGATCATAATTTATTTGTTGAGGCAGAGGAATAGACACTTTAACAGAGTCAGTAAAACAGTGTCTTTCAGACATCTATATTAAGATTAATTGAATCTTGCTTTAGAACTGTTTCTCTCCACTGGATAAGCTGACAACTTTCTTTTTCTAACTTTCATGAGAAAAAGCAGGTCTCAGACAATGCTGTCATTTGGTATCCTTCAACCAGTAGAGCTCTTATGTGTACAGTCCTGTAAAGACTCTCCCTGTTTTATCTATTTGTATGTAGGAGAGAATCACTGAAAAACTTGACAATATAAGTTTAAATTGGCATGAGCATCCCTGAGCATTTCAGACACATAACTGTATCCTCTTAGATGGGGCTGCATCAATAAACAAGTATGCAAGAATCTGAATGAGTGTCAGTCGAATGAACATCAAACTGAGCAAAGTATAAATAATAACAATAGAAAAATGAGGATGTTCATTATGGCTTCTAGTAAAGAAAAGCTGCTGACTGGAGAAGTCACCTTTAGGAAAAGTGAGGTGTACTTCATATACTTGAAAATTTTCTTTATTATCACCTTTGATTATTGTAAAAAAAAGCATTGCAATTACTTAATTAAAATAGACACATTTCTCTCCAACAAAACATGTATTTGGCAATGTTCAGAAAAGCAGAGACCAGGGAAAGTTGTATTTGTATCTTCATTGGGGCATCTGGACACTATAGTGATAAAATATTAAGCCTGTTTAGCTGATAGATGGTAGGGAGGAATGCAAATTGGTGCTTTAGTGTCAGCTCACAGGGGTCAAAAAGGGGAGGACTGGACGCTGTTCCCAACTGCCTCACTGGCAAAGGATGTTATATGCAGGGTGTAGCTTGATTTAGATAAGCAGGCTCTTGAGAATTTAGCTCTTAGACTCATTATCCTTAAAAATGTGCTCTGATACTGACCTAACATTTATATACTCTGATAACCTAAGGAATAAGGTATTATAAAAATTCTAGCTATCATGGGATTTTGTTTGTTTGGACTTTTTCCTTTGCTTTTTTGATATGATTTTTTTCTGTTTTGCTCTGTTTTTTTGGTTCTTTTTTTTTTGTTTTGTTTTGTTTTGGCTATTTTTTGTTGGCTTTAAAAAAATTGTTTGCTATTTGCTTGTTTTACTAGCGAACTGATGGTCAAAAGAAGAAACTTTAAAGAAGAAAATGCTGCATGGTCTAAAACCTAAATGAAAAGACTGCAATTTTTGATGATGGAGAAAAAAAACAATAATAAGGTACTAGTTGTCTTCACATTGGTTTGGGTAGCTGGGCAAGGTGTCTGAAAAAGAAAATTAATTTGGACAGAAATTAAAAAAATCACATTTGTAGTTCAAAAATCTATAAGTGAAAAAAAAAGAAAATAAAAAAATGCAATGCCAACTGTCTTTGTTCTTCCAATCACATTTTACAAAATAGTAATTTAGAGACATTATTTATTTACTTTTCAAATGTACCTCTCATGTTCTGCTGGAGGAATAATTTACTGGGTTATAAAAGAAAAATATGAGCATAGTTACACAGATAAAGTCAGAATATTAAATTTCCTAATAAAATTGTATACTCATACATAGCTATAGCCAATATTGTTGTCATGCTGGATGCACAAAGTATAATTGTTATTTCAAAATTACACACTTTTTTGCTCCAACCTAAAGAAAATTTAGTCTGAATAAATGTTAACACATGTTCAATGTCAAAAAATGTCCAAATATTATCATATGTTATTTCTTTTAAATACAAGAAAATCTTATAATCCATATGGTAAAGGATGAATTGGTTACAGATCTCACTGTGGTATGCCTCTTCAGGATTCATTTATTTAAACAGCAAGAAGCGAGTGAAGTTGAACTTCCTTCCTCTATGTTGACTGTGTTTCCTGACCTCTGCCAGGGCCAGAAGTACTGCTGTGAGATGCTGTCACTTCCTACTCAGTTGTAACTTGGCACTGGGGCTATTGTCCCTTCATCAGGGATCCCTTCATTTGGTGCAAGATCAGAAAGCATAGCCTGTGCCTGGCATATTTATAAACTAACATATGTGATCCTGAATCTTGACTCTCCAAGGCAATAGAATGAAAAATAACAGAGCCTATACATTACTACATATGTGCTTCTTTTCTGCCAATAGACTACTATTTTAAGTCTATTGCTTGATTAATTCATATCCCTTTTTTCCAAAACCTTGTTCAACCTTGATTTAAATACTACATTTAGGTACTGCAATGTGTAGAATGAAGAAAGTATTTTTGCTGGTCCTAAAAACTTAATATGTAATAAAATTGACAATTCCTTTAGAAAAGTGATGTTTTGATGCATTGCAGTTTGCCTAGCTTACTTTTGAGAAGCATTTTGCTTTTGTGGCAAGATAAAACAGTGGTAAAGATCCAAGTATAATTCTGCTGTCGGCCAAGTTCCTTGAAATGTGTCTGCATGCTATTTATAGGTATTTGGTTTAGGTAGTGATTATCAAGATTAAAAAGTATACTTGTTTATAATCATAATTTTTTTTTGCCTTTAGTATTATTCTGAAAGCACAATTCAAAATAAGATTTGAGGCAGTTATACTGTGAAAGGTTTGCATAACTTCACAAGAATTGTATGTGTTCTCAGTGCTATGAATACCTCTCAGTAAAAGTATTTTTAAAATTATTCTCAACTAAATAGATTCCTATGTAAAGAAATAAAATTATGCTTCATTTTATAGGTCTCAGCAAGATGAAGTCTTTAGAGTACATGACATATCCATATTGAGGTTATCAGGAAAAAAAAAGGTAGGCATGACGAACATAAGAAAACTCAAGAGAAAGGAAGACCGTATGTGAATGACCCAGACCCAGACCCAGATATTCGTTTGATATTCCAGGATTCTAAAATAATCTTAAATGTTTTTTTTTTTTTTTTTTTTTTTTTTTTGCCACTACAGAAACATTAAAAGGGTTCATTAGCCAAGTCTGGAGAATTCCCAGCGAGAATATTGACAGTCAAGAGCCTTTTTTATGTGGAACTGAAAAAAGCACTTATACTTCAAGAAGTTACCATTGCTTTCCTGGGGTTATGATTTTCGATTTTGATCAGAGGAGTTTATACTTCAAGAGGACAAATAGCTGCAAGAATCCTCCAAAGGGGAAAAAAACAAAACAAACCAAGACAAAACAACCTCAGATATTGTATGTTATCATAGTTTAAATTGACAGTAGAGAAACATGATGCTGACTTTATATCCATCAAAATTTCAGTGATTTGTTGGACTCATGTAGCTGACTTGAAGCCTCATCTTATTTCAAATTAATGCATAACCAAACCTCCCCTCATTCATGAAGGCAATCCTCGATTTAGTAGCCAAACTTAATAGTCAGCATGATGACTTAATAGTCAAGTGGATGACTTCATTGGTTTATAGTTGAGTCTTGGCTATTATTTAACTGACAATGCTGAAGACACTTGTGAATTTTCATGTCTAACTTAAACACAGTGGGCTACATCAAAACTACTCTCATGCTTATATCTGTTGTGCTCCTACTTTAGTAATTAATGCATTCACGTTCATACATATAGAACATAATTATATATATATATATATATACACATATGCATATACATAGATATATACATATTTAATTCACATATTCATTTCAGTATTCATATATTCCTCACAGTATATATAATACAATCTAAAAAAAAGCATAAATGCCACAGCAAAAACACAGCCATAATATGTGAAGACAAATATGGCAAGGCAGATCAGCCTAAAAAATAGGTTTGATACTACTGCATGAGATGCTTGAAGAGCTGCATTTAAATTATATTTCCTGTCTCAGTCTTTTTGAATTTACAATAACTTTCTTGGAATAAATCTGCTGTCTACTGTTATTCTAGATGCTTAAAATAATGCAAACTGAAACAAAATTTGACTGTTAAAATATTTACTTCTTTTTTTTTTCATTTGCCACATTTATTTTAATTTAGTCTAATTCTATCATTGCAGTTTGCTAAGACACAAAATACATAAGAAAGAAAAACTTATGCTTTGCACTTTTACTTGTCTATCACACTTCAAAATACAATTTTTAAAAAGTACCAAAAAATAAGACAGTTACAATTAAATTCTGAAATAATGCTTAGTACGAGTACTGTATTCACAATTGTCTTTCAGTTTCTTTTTGTTACATATCATTATATGTTTGCCCCAAGAAATTAAAATATAGGTCTTGCTATTCCCATTGTCTATCATATTACAAAATATCTTCTGCTAAATTCTAAATAGGATAGGCATCAATTTAATTAGAAATCACTGTTTTCATGCTGTGGACGTCAGTAAACTGTACAATTGCAGGATTACAGCTTCCATAGCTTTTTTCGTTTTCTGTGTCAGACATTGCGAGAAATTGCAATTGCTTGGTAGATGTATGTTCATGATGAAAGTATGAAGGAAAGGAACAATACATCACTGTACTTTTCCCTTATTAGCACTGTCCTGTTCAAAAGTTTGCTAATGAGTCCAGAAAAAAAATTATAATAAATATATATGAGTCTATATGCTTTCAACTTTACAGGCAATCTCATTTCCTGAAGTATTACAGTAACCAGTCGGGTAACCACCTACCCATTTTCACTTTTGCTTTGTAGAAGAAAGTCCTATTAAAAGCATATACTATACTTAAATTGTAGAATTGTTTTTCCCTCAGAATTACTGTTTCTAAATCCAAATTGCCAAAGACTGCTCTATGAGCCTCTTCCAGCTGTCTGACTTTTTTTTTCTTGTTTTTGTTTCTCCTTTATAAATTGGAAAGGATGTGGAAAAATGCATTCCTATTCAAATGAATCTGCTTCTACATAATAAAACAAATGCTGCAATGTGATCCCTTTCAGGCAAACAGCTCAGGAAAGCAACTGCAAGCTTTTTCTTACTTCACTGCTATGCTTTATTGCTGAAGTAAAACACTTCAGGGAGGTATTAAATATGCAAGCTATTCTTTTTTCTAATTTTAGTGTGAGAATTACCTTCAGAACTGTGTTTATACAGTATGCAGAATATAGCAGATCTGTGGCAGAGTTAAGAAACCCATGAGGAATTATCAAAGTTTATGCATCTTACTTCAAATTAAATCTCTGCATCAGCAGGGTATTTTCATGTTATCTTTAATAGAGGCAAGGAGATTGGTTGAAATATGTGTTAGGTGCCTTGTGCTTCATTGTCATTTTTATCCTTCCCTCTCTAAAACTAAAGAGATCCATTAAAACTATTCATGATAAGCTCTAAAATGTTATTTGCTATCATTTGTTTTTACAGTTCTGTGAGATATTTTGCTTTTTCTAGGAATTTTGAGTTGGAATAATTTTAAGTATAAGCATCAATTGAAAATACTATGTCTTAGAAAACCACCTTTTTGAGTATTTAAGCTTTCATTTTGGAACTGAAAACTTCAGTCTCAAGTCAATTTATATTTTTCTAGGACTTGGTATTTTGTGGGGTTAATTTACAACAGTCATCCAAATTCCTTTTCTAATGATATATTGACTATTTTTTTATTTGAATTTGGAAGATAAAAGTAATATAATCTTAAAAAAATTAGTCTGAAAATGAGACAGTTACTTAATTCAGGTAAGTATATAATCACCTGCTTCAAACTCATTACTTAATTTGAGTACCGTCAAAGTCATTGGGAGTTAAGGACCTCCTTAAACTTAAATGTATATTAATAATATGCCTGGGAACAATGTCTACAATTCCACATTTGGAGGAATGGAACATTCACTTGCTAATTTGATGGCATGGCAGGACTGTGGTGAAATGGGAGCCAGTACACTCGTTGCAACACAGCTCCCATAATTTGCTAAAAATATTTAATTATTTTGTAGGATACTAAAGATTAAGCTTTTGCTTCTAGTCATGGACAACTTTGAGAAAATAAATATTTCACTACTTAGTTAAATGCTCTGAATTATTAGTTATTTTTGTGATAATGCAACAAGAAATACCTCCACTAATTACCAAGTGAAACTGAATGTCTCATTTGGACTGAAGGTTCTGCTTACATCTCTGTACATAAAAGCTAAGTGATAAAATACCTAATGGTCATCTCCCTTGAAGGCCTGATCTAAATTCAATTAAAATAATTAGAAAACTTTCCACTGACTTCAATTACCATAGAGGCCTTCTTTTTCAGCTTTTACTCACATAATGTTCCCACGAGACTCAGTATGAGTTCTACATGGCCAAAACCTAGATGAAAAGGGAGTGACTTGGGCAGCAGACTTATTAGAGTAATTGAATGTATTTTTTAATTTTTCCATTACAGTGTCCTTTCAGAAGGTGAGATTGTGCATAAATGGTTTTTATCAAAACTGAAAGCAAATACATTTGAAAAAAAAAAAATCTCTTCCATTATGTCTCTTCATAATGTTGTGTACAAACACAGGAAGCTGGAATATGTGAGATACACTAAATGTGAAACAGCATAATCAAATATGGAAGTACCATATGACGGCATTAGTAAGAGAAATGCAGCTTATTTTTAGCATTTATTACCGGAAAAGTAAGATTTATATTCAAATACTTGTTAGGTGGAAGAGGAAATATTTGCAAAATCCTGGATGAATGCTCTAATTATTTTGTAAATGGTTACTGTGATGGAACATTAATTTTGGTTAAATTAATTTTGTATTTTGTATCTGTTATTTCTGCTTGTTTTATGCTTCAGGTGTCTTCCACAAAGTATATTTTCATTTGAACACTAGAAATGGTTGAAAAAAGTAATTGCTTTAACTAAAATGTCACTAGTGTTTCACAAATGTGAACATATTTGTTGAATGATTGAAAACACTTCTATTTGTCTGTAGAAATGGCAGTAAAATAATCTGGTTTTATAACCAGTAATTGGAAAAGTGGAACTCTGATAATTTTGGAGTGAGAGTGGTCGACAAATCTTCCCTTTTTCATGTGATTGAATTCAATCTGGCCTAGGGCTGTGTTAAGTCGAAGCTCTTACTGTGTAAGGACTATTCAGTTGTAGACATAGAAATAATCTGTGGTCACAGCCAAAATGAAAATAAAATCCTGACAATAAACAAGATAAAATACATTAATTTTTATTGGTTTGCATTACTGATTAGCAGGCTTAAACAAAGAAAAAGGTCATAAAAAGTGGATTTTATTCTCCACACCTTTGAAAAATATATAAGCAAACAAAGTACAATCATCAGCATAGTTCATTTAGTACCAATTACATATCCATTATAGAAAAGACATTTACTATGCTAAAATGAATAATGCTTGAGTTTAGATGATTGGAGTCATTAGAAGACTGGCCGCAGGTATGTTCCTGCATTACAACATTTTAAAAAGTGAAAAAAGTATATTTTTATTATATTTAATTAAATATGCTTATAATTTGTAAGTTATATGTCTATAAAATATAGTTTGTATATTAAAAAGCATACATACTACATATGTAGTTTACATACATTTATATAGGGTCTATATGTTTAGATGCTTGCGTGTATTTACATACATTACACGTGTTTGTGGGATCCAAATGGTAAAAACAGTTACTAGGCTTCTAACAGTTACTAGGTTTCTACTAGGCCTGATAGTCGAAAAAAAAATGTATTGGTTTGCAAACAGGATTCTTTGTGTGTAGGTATGAAAAAGAGATGTAAAAAAAATCCCTGGTTTCAGCACTTCTCAAATATGTCAGTTATTTACATGGTACAGAAAACCAAACACAGTAGCTATACATAAGCTTCACATCTGCTCTGGAAGAATTTGTTTATACATATTAATATTTTCATTTAGGAATTAAATAAATTTAAACTATTATTTTTATTTTCTGAATTGGACTAGAATTTCTAGAGGTATGTGGTGTCCTCCTACGGAATTAAAAACTGGGAAGTAGCTAACCTACTCATATCTTTTGAATTGTATGCAGTGGTGACAAAAGAGAGCTATCTACTTAGGTCCATTTCATAAACTGATGAATTTCACAAACCTCTCCAAAATCCTTCTACAGATTACTCATGTAATTTCTATTGGTTTTATCCCATTCCTTTTATTTTTGATTGCTATGTAATATATGGCTTAGATTTTTTTGAAACTACTTGAAGTTTATAGATAAGGTACTCCCTCAAATTCTGTAGGTTACAGACTTTAGAAGACATCAAGTCTGATTTATCTGCTTCTGTTTATGTGCTCTTAAGTGTAAGATGGATTCTTCTCATTTTGTAGGCAAATGTAAATTTTTTTTCCAGTAGCTAAAGTAAACTTCTCAATATGTCACCTTGACTGATGTCTCATTGTGAAGTCTTTGTTCATTGATTCAGAACCTATATCACAAATCAACTTTAAATATATAGTGATAAGATTCAGGTCTGCATTCATATTTGGCCACTTCTTAACCAGGAGTACATTGACTTGAAAAGAATGAAGCAAATAAAGTAGCCAAGGAACTAATCTGATTTGATTTAAGATAAGCAGAGATTATAAGAATGTTAGCATTCACAGATTTGCTAAGAGAGAGAAAAAAAGCTGCATGATAATCCCCTGGCTATCACTCAAAGAGATACATACCAGAGATAGAAGCATAAAGATTTACAGGAAAATTGTATAAGTAGGAGGAAAACAATATGATAAATTTAAAACTCAAAGTCAATATGAAAATCAGAAATTTCTGAGTCTTCAATCTGATGTATGAGACTGTAATTGCATTGGGGAAATGCTATATTAGTGGGATTACATAAATCAAATAGGACAAAGAATAAATACATGAGACAACTCTGTGCAGATGTGAAAGGCACAAAAAAAAAAAAGGGTATTTAAAACCAAAGCACTTCTAATCTCTTAAATTCATGACACAGATACTAGAGATGGAGAAAGAATGAAGCCAAACCCAAGTATATGTTAAGGCTGAATCCAGTAAGAAATATGGAGTGCTTAAATTGTCTTGCAGTTCCAAAGAAGAGGACAAGATTGTTCACATCATGGAGTTCAATCAAGAAAAATACCCCATAATTAGAATTCAGTCACAATTTGGTGCCACATAGCATTTGAGTTTACCTACTTTCTAGGACTGCTTTACCCTGACACTCATTACTTACTCTTTTTCTTAGCCTGCTGCTCACTTGCCAATGATAGTTTAATTTGTCATGCCTGCTTACAAGTGCCTGTTTTTGAGGAAAAGGTACTTCGATTCGCATTGAAACTCAGATACATAATCCAAGACCACCGAAAAACCCCAAAATCTACATGTATTTGACAATGTCAAATTTGTGTAAACATCATATCTCATTTGATAGGTGTGATGCAGCTTAAGAATGAAGTAGGAATTTGTAAGCTTGTTTTTTTGACCCTGTCAGTAGGATGACTTTGAACTTTCATCTCCTGGAACACTTCAGTGACATGCAGTCTCAGGGGTATCCTCAGTAGGAGATCTTAATTTTTTTGAAGACAGGTTACTGGGCTGTTGTGGATGGGCTTGTAATGGAGTTAGGGGGAATGCAAACTGACGTTATACAACAGTTAGGATTCACACAGAGGGATGGAACTATTTGTAGAAAGATTACAATAAAAAATGGTGGGTTCAGCTGCTATTTTCAGCTTCTGTTTTGATCCATCTGAGGGCTTTGTTTTTTTCTATTAGAAAGAAAAATCCCTTTTGATTAAGTCTTATCCTCTGAAAGTAATGAGAAAAACTGATTCAGGCAGGTGAACAGGATGCTTATGCCTATCATTTCTTATCAGTTCTTATTTTAAAAATTAGAATATAATTTTCACTACTTCTGTAGGGAATTTAATTACTCCTATTCTATCAGGCATCTAAATTTTTGCTACAAGAGTGCATCTAAATTAGAATGTCTATGTTCTACCTACAGTAGTATTTCATTAACTGAAGGAACTGAGGTTAATAAACATGCACACATAATAATTTAATAAATTTGTAATCATTGCCTGAGCTGAAAATGCATTAATACATGACACATACATTGGCATGTATCAAAACTTGAAAATCACAAAACCAGCCACATTTCATATCACATTTAATTTAGTCATATTCCATCAAAAAGAAAATAAATTCATCTCTACGAAACAGGGAAGATTTATTTTTTTAGTCTTTCTTAAATTATCTCACAAATGAAGTGAGTAAAAACTGCAGGACAAAAGGTGTAGTAGAGAAACAGATTATGAAAATATAAAATAAAAGCCTCTTAGTTTTCTTCCACCTTTTTACTGAGTTTATACAAAGATCTGTTTGAAAATGCATTATTCATTCCTGAAACTGGAAAAAATAAAGGTTTTATCCTATTTTAGATAATTTTGTTAATTCTGTTAATCTATTTGTAATCTCATTCTGATCCTTTTTAATCAGTAAAGATTATGGTAACATACTGATTTAATTATGATATTTGTTGATTGTCTTCAACAGGTAAAAAAAAAACAAACAGTACACTGTAGATGTTTAAAGGGAATACAAAAGCTACCACACTATGTAAACTATACACTATTTAAAATAGTGTACCACACCATGTATCTACCACACTATGTAAAATAGCCATATATATACACAGAAGTGGTTAGGTTTTGGGAATAGGACCAGTCATATTTCTTATGGCTGAGAGATAAGTAAAATCTTTTGGTCCATTTAAAAACTGATTTAGTCAAAGAGTTAGTTCATACTATTTAGCATCTGGCCTATTTTATGTCTTCTCATGAAGCTCAGGGACTGCAAGCCTGGAACCTATTGGAACTGCCTGGAACTTGGTAATGTGTTGAGTGCCAACACATAGTTCTTACTCCTCAAGTCTTTTGGATGCACAGGATATGCACAGGAAAATCTTGGATTTTCTGTAGCTTCTTGTAGCAATATTGACAGCTGCCTTTATCAGTACTACATTTACTTCCTGCTTCTCAGGAACTTTTGGAGAAGTTCAAGCTAAACAAATAAGTAAATAAAACCCTGATATAATTCTGGCCAATCCAACTGTGAGAAATTTTCTCTGTAGCTCACAGTATGTAGCTGTCTCTGTAGCTTATGGTTTGACAATCCCTTCAGCCTTGCTAAATAGTGTCTGCATGGGTTGCTGCTGATTCTGCAAGCCTTGCTTTTGTCTAATATCAGGAGTGACCTGTCTCATAAGTTCATCTGCTCATTGCAATCTGTGGCTTTTTTATCTTTCTGTATTTGTTTTTTCCTGGCAAGATTATGGTAGCAGGTGAACGGGCTACAGGGATGGTTTCTGGTGAGAAGACACCAGAAACTGCTCCTGTATTCCAGAGACAGCTCCAGCTGGCTCCAAGATGGACCTGCTGCTGGCCAAATATGATGTTACAGAACTTTTGCCATAAAATATTTAAGAAATGGTGAAAAGCACTGTGTACCAGCAGCTGGGAGAGAGGAGTGAGAATATGTGAGAACAAGGTCACTGAAGACAGAGGATGAAGAAGTGCTCCAGGTGCCAGAAAGAGATCTCCCTGTCCTTATCTCAGCAATTTTTTAGCTTATTTTCTCTCTGTCCTGTTGATGGAGCAGGATTGATAGAGCTGCTAGCTGGGCACCTGGCAGCCAGCCAAGGTTAACCCATTACACTTTGCTCGTAAAGCACCAGTTGGGAAAAAGTCAGAAACTACTTGGCTAGGGTCAAACTCATCCCGCAAGAGCACATCTTGCTCAAACACAACTATGAATATATTCTATTTAAAACAAAACAATGTCTTCATAGAACCTGATCCCAAACTATCTTTGCATATAAAAAATGTATAAGGCATAGAGATTAAATCTTAGCTACATATAAATATATAAATGGGTTTTTTGGTCTGTCATATTTGACAAAGTATCATCAGGATAAATTATTTATAAATATACCTATTATCTTGAAAAACAGGTGTGAAGTTCTTGAAGTGAGAATTATGTAAAAAAATGAAATTGTGTAGTATTATTGGTGAATATTGATTGATTACTTATGAAATGAAAAGTTGACCAATAGTTTGGAAAAGCATTGCTTCATTTCAGCTTCCTATATCTGTGTTTATGCCCTATTAATCTATCATTCAGCACCTGGTTGCTACTGCTATTTCATTAAAATCTGTGCAAAATCTGGAAGGTCATGTCAGTGGCAGAATTTTGACTGCCCCCAAGCTGCTGATTATTTTTTAGGTTCTGTTTAATTCTCTCTTGTTTTCAAGAAAGTCATGTATCCCTCAAATTATGTGCAATATTTGTTATTTCGGGATGAACGCACTTAATTATCTCTAAAAATCATTTAATCAACAGATGCCTCCTCCTCCTTCCTTTGTACTAATCATTCTCTATATTTGTGAAACTTTTTTTTTTCTTCTGTGTCCTTGTGTTCCCTTTTTTCTTAGCTCTAAAGGATTTATCCTTCAGGGCAAAGCTCTCTCTCAAAATCAAAAATTGTGTAGCTGCTTAAAGCACACCATAAAAGCTTTGCAAACATTCCCTGGTGTACGTTTGAATACATCCACAAGATCTGTCCAGACAGCTTAAAAGAAAAAAAATAGGAAAAAAAAGATAATCACATGATTTTAGTAATTGCTACAGTGTGTTGTAACAACTAATGCTTCAAAATACCCTTTGATACTAATAGTACTACACTATGTAAAAGAAATGAAAATTTTTCATGGTCCAGAAATCAGGAGGTGTACAAAAGAGAAATTACCCTCATAAGGTTAATACCACAATTAACAGGGGGCTATGTTTTCTGGTAAATCCTAATGACAATATGAGCAATATATTTAGAATCATCCTTCAAATTGGAAATATAAATAAAAAAATATTACCTTTGCAAAATGACAGTTAATATTTGTTTTATTGAAGCATAACTTTTTAAGTGCTGATAGTGCAATATTTTAATCTATTGCTATTGTGGTGGCTGTGAAACTAATATAAGTACTAATGATGAAAAATGGGTGAATATTATTTGTGTAGTATGAAACAAAACTAAGAAAATTCTGCTTTTGTGCTTCCAAGAAGCATAAACCTTTAACATGACCACTTAGGCTATAAGAAACTCCAGAAAATAATTACCTGATATTGCTTAAAAGGCTATAATTCCCCAATTTGAAAGAATTATTTTCATGCTCTTGGCCAAATATAAAGCTGAAATGAGGAACAGTCTGAAAGACAAAACAATGACACAGTCTTCAAAGTTACTTTTTTTTTTTAGAGTCTGTTGATTCACAGAAATGTCCTATAGGCTCATTGACATAAAATTCAGTCTCTTAAAGAAATACAGACTTTATGTTATAAAAATATAATTTTTTGACAAAACATCCTAACAAGTGTTTTTCAGCCCTATGAACAATAGGATTGCTCCACCTTTTTTTCTTTTTTTTAACTCCAGTGTGTCATTTATCAATTTCTATAAATCTATATAACAACCTTATGCACTCCTATCAATGAGAACTTCAGACAACTTGTTATCTTAATATGTGTAGGAATTTTTTGTCCTAGACCCTTCATTCTAGTATATATTATGGGAATGAATGCTTTTCCATACCTATTTTTTTTACTATTAGTGCTACTTATATTATTATTGCCTATGGTGCCTAAAAATATTTGCTGCAGCTCAAAACTTTACACATATTGAGACAATTGCCAATTCTCTACTGAAATGACATTGTAAATACAGGTTAGGTGCATATAATGTTTGTTAAAAAGTGGGTACTTCAAAGGATAAAAAAAATACAAACATTTTTACACCATTATAAATTACTCTGTGGAGTTAGTCTCCCATCATAGTCAATACAGAGAAATAGGTACTCTAAGACTGCATACCCGATTTATAGGTCTGAACCAAATTAGACATAATGCAACATATACATGGCTATTTTCCTTCATTATGTGCAATAGGATGGCAGAGATACCAGCTCTCACAAAGACTTATAGAGTGTCTGTAAATAAATAAATCCAGGCCAAGAATTAAGCTGCTCTTAAGGACATTGTGGATGTTTCTTCAGTACAAAAAAAAAAACCATTGAAGAAAAGGTAAAAATAATATCATTTAGCATTACATGGCTTAAATATTTTCATATTTTATATCATGTTTCTAGTAAAAAATACCTGTATCATAATCTGTATAGTAAATTCAGACCTGGACTACACTTTATAATTTTGCTAGTGCAGGCATTACGGAGAAAAATATCTGGGCTATTAAGACCAGATATCTTGTTGGTTAAACTAATATTACAAAGAGAAAATTTCCAAATTTGTGAATATAAAAAATTCCTTTTTGACATACCATTCTGTACACATGGGTTCTGTTCATATAAATGTGGTGGCTATGTATTGTTATTGTGGTGACAGGCTGTGGAATATTTAAGCCTTTCACGGAAACTATTGCTGAAATCATAATGGAAATATAATTTGCATGGGCCCCAGGTTCCCCAAACACAGTCCTGTTAAGAGTCAGTTTGAAAGACCGTCTAGTGATAGTCAACCTTAAATACAAATGTTATACCTTAAGGAATAATGGCTACTATCAAAGAATGGATGCAATATATTCATAATGTATTGCAATGTCTGTCTGACATGGTAATCTTCAGGACAATAAAATCCCCAAGATTTAAATTATTAACTCTTTGTGTGGTAACAAAAATGCTATCTGAGGCAGAGTTTAAATTAATCTGTAGTAATAGGACTATTGTACATTTACCTGTTGAGACATTGGACAAATGACATGATTATCCAAGACTTTTAGTCTTTTTAATGGATCCTAGGGAGCTATCACATCTAGAAAACTCTACTTATTGAAATGCCGAACAGTTATCTTTTAGATACTAAAGAGTGGGAACTTTAGGGTTGTTCTTGATATCACTCATCAGATTTCACCAGGTAAATAGTCTCTTTACAGTAATCTCATCTAGTGTTTTGGACAGTCACCAGAGAAATAATAGAATTTTTGCATAATGTAGATCATCAGCATAGGAAGAAATGTAGGATCAATAGAGAGGAGAAAATCCTCTTCCTGTAGTTAGTCTCCTAAGTAAGTAGTACTTTTTGTAGTGATCTTAACAGTTTCTTACAATGTAAGAAAGGTTTGGGGCCCTCCTGAACAGCTTTACATTGAAGCTGATTGCAGATCTTGTTCCTCAGGTGTTTTTACTGAATGTAAGTTCACAAGCACTCTTGAGAAAAAATGTCTCTGTCTCTGCTGTCGAGGTTGAAGCACTGGCAGGAAGAAATTGGGGAGAAAAATGAGCAAAGAAAGTATAACTTTAATTTACTGATGAAAACATGGTTATGTAAGGAAGAGGACCCTTCCATCTGGCCTTGTTGATTGTTGACTAATTTAACATTTACAAACCGATTCCATAGGATTTCATAAAATTGCAACAGTGACCTAATTATAGATCTAAGAGGGCAACATTCAGGCTATATGTGTGCTATAGGCTGTTTAATTCAATGTGCACACACAAAGATGAATGCACATAAAAGTACCAAGGTATACCTGTTAAAAATTCCCCTTAACTCCAGTGAATTACATTTAATATCTTTCCATTTCTCAATGAATGAAGGTTGAGCCCTAGGAGTGCGTGTTTCAGCCCAGGCCACATCATTAACTTTCCATGATAGTCCTCTAAACTTTGCAAACATGAGAATTTGATTGTATACTGTTCAGAGAGAGGTGATGGACACAGCCTGATGCTGTCCAGGAGAGCTCAAACAACCTCACTCAAGATCACCAATTATGGGGTCTCAAGATGTTTGTCAATTCAAAATCCTGGTAAGTAACTACTGGAATTTTTTAAAAGTCAAGTAACGATGGTACCATTCCACTTGGGCTACAATTCAGGTAAGTAATCTTCCAATGCTGTCAGGGGATAAGTGATAATTTCCCATTCCTCTCCTTGGTCAGGAAGCAGAAGTCTCTGGTATGGCAATTCCAGCCCCACTTTAGCTATGCAAGAGTTCCTGCTACTGTCAAAGGACACTTCACTGCCCAACTCATTGCACACAGGTCAATGGCCAACAGGACTTTCTGAAATCATGGAATAGTCCAAAGAACAGAGGCAGCATATGCACCACCACAGATATACACACGTGGAGACATGGACACACACAGTGGACAAGGACACAGCCACAGCTGTGGCTGCACAGATGTCCACAGACAAGGCACTACTCCTAGCAGCCCCCACATTCAGGAGTCACACAGATGGCTGTGTCTCCTCCCCTTCTTGGGCTGGCAGAGGAAGGAGTTCATTAGTGTGGCACACACACCATATTCCCCAGCTTCACAAGCACACACGTTTGTGGTTTCCTGGAGTACTGGCACAATCCCTGCCCCAGTGGCTGGGTATTAAAGATGCTGCTGGCTCCTGTACCTGATGCCAAGGCCCCACTGGCTCCAAAACCATCAAGGGCTAGGGGTGCTCACAGCTCCAGTCTGAGTCCAGCAGCTGGCACAATTCCTCTCATGCCAGTTCCCCCAGTAGCTGGCACTGAGTCCTTGAAGCACTGGCACGTATGGGATAGAGAGTGAGATTACGCAGAGGTCATTAAGAAAGGCTGTAATAAAGCAGGACAGACTTCAGAGATCAGGTGCATGGCTCACCCACATAGGCGCACTGAAGGGCCCCGTTTTGCACCCAACTGTGCCTTTTCTAAGTTTTTCTGCCCCTGTTTTTTTTTCAGAGGATATTCTGGGTTTTCTGAGTCAGAAAGAAAAAAAAGAAAATGCAGACGGTTTTATGGAAAAGATTCAGAGACACTTTATACTGTAGTGACATGTCTGTAGTGATAGAACAAGGTAATGATTTCAAAGTGACAGCAGGTAGCTTTAGATTGGATATAACGAAGAAACCTTTTACAATGAGTATGGTGATACATTAGAATAGGTTGTCCAGGGAAGTTGTGCATGCCCTGTCACTGGCCATATTCAAAGTCAGCTTTGGTGACTTTGAGAAAAATGGTCCAGTGAAAGATTTCCCTGCTTATAGCAGAGGGCTAGGACTAGATTATCTCTAAAGGCCCTGCCCTTCCAACTTAAAACATTGTGCAATTCTGTGATTCTCTGAGACTAATATTCCAACTAGAACAGTAACATGTAAAGAGCCAGCAAATGCATAATGACTTTAGACCAGCAATTTTAAGACTTTTAAAATAATTTATTTAATTTTATATGAAGAGACATGAGCTGTGCAAAATTAATTCTGACAGTAAAAGATAGTCTAAACTCTTCTTCATGAAATATTTATTATTTTATTAATATCTATACTATTAGCAATTGTTAAAGCGCTAGGAACATGGTTTTGTTCATCCTTATTTCCAACATCCACGAATTTTCCATACAATTATTAAGTCATTGCATTATAACTTTTCATGAAATTGAAGTAATCTCTGAACAGAAGTTTTAGCCTTCCTTTTCTAGGCCTCTGACTTTTTGATCCTCCTATCACTATGGCCTGTTCACTTTATGTGAGGACAGTGATTGTAAAAATGTCTTTTTTATGTTAGTTTGCATTCACCTTGGACTTATTTCACGAAGGTACAACTATTACACTTGTTGAAAATTGATGCAGAATTGAGCCCAAGTGGTTTCATTTACATCTATGTGATGCAAGTGAATATACCACACAGAGTGCAAGACAATTGCCTTGAACAGCAAATGCTTGTCCAGGTTTCATACAATGCATAATAAAGCATATATTTTCTGTTTTCCTGCTTTCCCTAGCTATGCATGTAAAGAGGAATGGAAGAAGGAATTTTATGCTGGGTTTTCTCTGTATTATTAAAGCAAAGAGAAAAAAAATATAATCTCCTGTGTCATTCATATGAGACATCAGTGAAAGTGATGCAGGTCTAATTCTGATTCAAATTATATACTGCCTTGAAATGTTTTGGTCCCCATCCTGAATCTTTTGTACTCATTTTTGGAACTGAGAGCATTATCCTCAGTTGTGCAATAGAAACAATTTGTTCCAGGGTCCTTAGCCAGTAATGTTCTAGAAACAAGACGAACTACAAAACAATTCTCCCAATACGTTTATCAGAACAATGTGATACAAGCCCAAGTGCAATAGTAGCAACAAAGCACTGATGGTATTTCTAAAGCACGACTTAATTAAGTTGTTGTTCATGCAATAAACACAGCATCAGATTCCCCGGCCTGTCCTACTGTGTTGAGGGACTTAAGAGTTACATAGCAGACATTGGAAACAAAGACATGCTTAAGGCATAATGAAGAAATCTTAGGGGGAAAAAATTTCAAGCAAACGAGGAAACAAAGGGAGCCCATGACAGATAATTTAGAACAAGGTATTGGATCACAAGTAGATTTTTATTTCTTTTCATCCAAATGAAATTTCTAAGGAAAATTACTGAAATAAAAATGAGGGAAATGAATATTCTATACCAAGAGAAAGACAGAAACAATAATAAACAAATGAGAATGTGAATAAAAGTGAACTAGGTTACATAAAGCCTTTAATTTACACTAAAATAAAATAAATAAACCTTTCAGTGACAAGTGGTATTCCTCAGGGACTGATCCATATTGAGATCAGTGTTATTTAATATTTTCACTAATTACACAGAGGGATTGAGTGTACCCTCAGCAAATTTGAAGATGACACCCAGCTGAGTGGTCCTGTATCTGAAGGATACGATGCCATCCAGAGGGACCTGGACAAGCTGGAGAAGGGGGTGCACAGGGAGGGATCTCATGCAGTTTAATAAGACGAAGCACAAGGTTCTGCACCTGGGTCGAGGCAACCCCTGGTATCAACACAGGCTGGAGATGAACAGATGCAGAGCAGGCCTGCTGAGAAGGAACTGGGAGTCCTGCTGGATGAGAGGCTGGACATGACCCAGCCATGTGCACTCACAGCCCAGAGAGCCAAAAGTATCCTGAGCTGCAGCAAAAGCAGCATGGCCAGCAGGCCAGGGAGGGGAATCTACCTCTCTGCTCTGCTCTGATGAGACCCCACCTGGAACACTGCATCCAGAGCTGGGATCCCCAGTGCAGGAAGGACATTGGCTTCTTGGAGTGAGTCCAGGGGAGGGACTGATCCTGGGATCAGCTCTGTTAGACTATGGTGGTATTTACGTCAAAGTCATGGGTTTGACCACTGATCAGGCTGCTCTCTTAAGAGTTAGACATGATGATCTTTGTGGGGCCCTTCCAACCCAGAATATTCTGTGATTAGAGGGATGGAACATGTCTTCTGTAAGGGAAGGCTGAGAGAATTAGGATTGTTCAGTCTGGAGAAGAGAAGGATTTGGCATGACCTAATTGTGGCCTCCCAGTAGCTGAGGGGATCCTACAAGAAAGATGGCAAGGGACTTTCTACAAGGTAAGAAATAATGTTTTTAAATTAAAGAGAAACTGTTTAGATGAGATGTTAGGGAGAAATTCTTTAATCTGAGGGTAGCAAGACACTGGAAGAGGTTGGCCAAAGAAGTAGTAGCTGCCTGGGAGTGTTCAAGGCCAGGTTGGATGGGGCTCTGGTCTAGCTGAAGATGTCCCTGATCACTGCAAGAATTTGGACTAGAAGACCATTAAAGGCCCTTTCCAGCCCAAACTGTTCTATTTGTAATGGAAATACTAATGATAATTTTATTTATTGCTCTTATAAGGACTAGGAATGATACATTGGAAGAAAAAGTCCATCATATTTGCATATTTCCAGGCTTACCTGAGTATAAGAACTGCAGTGGCTCTTTCTGCAACACTGTCAGAAGGTACAGGTATGACTTGCTGTCCCTCAGCAGTGATGCTAAGGACTGACAAATTCTGTACGTAGAGAACTAAGCATAGGTATGCCTGCCCATGCTTGATTTCATAATTAGGGATGCTGTGGATGAATGACCTTCTCCATTCATCTGAAGGAAATAAGAATCAGAACAGCTGGCTTTAGAAAGAAAATTTAGAAAATTTACTATTATTATTATTATTATTATTATTATTATTAAACTCTTTGACAGCTTAAAGCACTTGATGGCGTGGAAACGTATCACTTTATAGTTCTGTGGATTGTATCCTTCATCTGACCCTTCACCAGTGATGGATTAATGATTGACATACATTTTTCACTTATGTTTCTTCATTGAAGAAATTAGATTGCAATTTGGAAAAATGAGAAAAAAAAGTGTACATTTTCAGCTTGTGCAATTTGGATATTAATCCACTAAGATATTAAACTTAATGAAAAAAAAATGAAGTTTAAATTTTGAAAGTTTACTTTTAAATTTAAGTGTCTTTTAAGACAGGTTTTATTCTTTTAGGGGTTTTGTATATGTACTAAATAAGATATATTGTGGAAAGTCCTTATCTGGGGAACAGTATCATTCTAAATCTGCCATTCTTTGTAATATCTCTACAAGCTATGCAATATTAAATCATAATGAATAGTATTTCTAACAACAATATCTTTAATAACCACATTGTTTTACCTGCAACTTAGTGGCTATTTCTATTAATATTTTATACATTTGCCAGTGTTACACTTTCCATGAATAATGTAATCTCTCAACATTGAATTCTTAAGCCAGATATTTATGAGGAACTGCTGCACTGGCTTTTCATCTGATATCTCATCTAGTAACTCCAGCTAAAAGGGCAGTGTTGCACTTACACTTCTTTATAGCTCCTATCTTCTGTAGGAAGTCTGGAACTACTTCATAGAGAACTCTGCAGGATGATTTCAGTTTTTCCTTTGAGGAATTTCAAAGATATTTTCTTTCCAGCAGGAAATTTCTATATTTTTGTTACACTTTCACCAAGGGAGCACTGTGCCACATGACAGGGGACACTGTAATGTGCTTACATATGAGATAAAGTATTGCTTTTATTGAGGTTAATCCTTTGGTGGTTTTGGAACTAAGATTTTTTATTATAATTTTTTTTTTAAATTATTTTTTATTTTTTATTTTATTATTTCAAATAATATTTTTAGTACTAAAAATATTAGACTGAAGATTTCATCCATGTTGCTTTTTTCCCATGCTTCCAAATAAATCTTCAAGGCCTGCATTGATCTGAAGTAGACCTAATAGCACCTTTTAGATAAAGAAGGTAGAAATTGCATTTTTTAATTTTCATTTTTGCTACATTTTCATTCAGTAACTAAGCTCATCACCACTTTTTCCCAATATTTTGGACTGCGAGATAGGTAAATTAATACCTGACTAGGAAAATTCTCGAGATCATACACTGTGCATCAAGTGTAACCTACTTTTTTAGCAAGCTATTGAAACATATAATTGATTAAATCACTCTCCTTTTCTGGTACATTTGCAAATGAAATTGTATCTTGGTTAATAACATATTTCCATTTCTAATGAGGGACAGTAGTGTTTGTACTGACTAGACAGTTGTCAGGATGCTTAGAACTCTTCTCTCCTTAGTCTTGGTTCAACTAGTTTTATTTTGTAAGAATTCCCTAGTGGAAAGGGAATCCCTGGCTCCCATCTTAGCAGTATAGGCATGGCCTATCAGACAGGCTACAAGAAGTTGAGGGAAATCTGTCTGACACGCAGGAAAGACAGTGTCTGAACCTTATGGCAGGTCACAGGTCTCCTTGCCAAGGAAAGCAAGGTTAGATTGTGTTCAGCTTAGAATTTTAGAAGGAACATTCTGACTTGTAAAATAAGAAGGATGGGAAGAGAGAAGTGGCTGAAAGGGTAATGGGGTGAAATCAGGCTAGAATATTGACAGAAGAAATATACAAGGGGATACTCTTTCTATAAGGTGATATAGAGGTCAATCAAGGGATGAAATAGGATCCCAGGTTTATTGGTCCTATAAATTTTCTTATACAGGTACTATTAATCCCATAGGATTATAAACCTCATACAAAAAGGGTTTTTTTTTTAAGGATAAGGTTTCATTGTTAACTGCATAGAATGATGAAGCAGAATACTGAAGTAGTCTGTGATGTATTGGTTCTTGTACAGCTTCAGTAACAGTGACATGAAACTTGATCAAGTCAGACTTGGAAATTAGTGCATATAACTAATATGTAAAACACACTGACAATTTCTCAACTTCCTGGAGGATGAGAATACCCAAATAGCTCCAAAATAAGCAGTCTTGGGCATGTACAGCATCTGCTAACCACTTTCTTAGAAAAATATAGAAATAAAGATGAATCTGAAAGGAGTTGAAATAGAAGCTGAGACTTGCACATGCGTGATAAAAGCCCACTTTAGAGTTAAATGTTTATATTTACAGAGAACGTAAGATAATATCTTTAAATTTTGATGTATTCGGTTCAATGCATCTTTAAAATATTTAATACAGGATGCCGCAAGCATCATCAGATGAAATTTACAGAATAACCACATAGATGACAGGAATTACAGGATTTATATTTCTCAGGACAATAACAGTAATGACAGTAAGTTATTGCTTACAGTATGGGGTAACTCTCGGGGTAGGTACAAAGGGAAAACAGGTGGGATGGAAAAAGTCTTTCATAACTTCATGATTTAGAAGCTAATTATCCAGATTCTTGCTATATTCTGTGATTCAAACTACAACATTAGAACCAATCTTTCAATAACAGACTTATCCTACTGCCAAACAGAGGAAATGTACTGTGGTGTGTCTTTGCCTAGCTTGAATAAAAGATTACAGATTTAATCACAATGCAAATCTAAGAAATAAAAGATGTGCTGGATCTGGCTGGGATAGAGTCAATTTCCTTTATTATAGCCTGTATTGTGCTGTGGTTTGGATTTGTGACTAAAATAGTGTTGATAATACACTAATATTTTTTGCTGTTTCTGAACAACACTTGCACAGCATCAAGGTTTTTTTTCTCCCACTCTGTCCCACAAATGAGAAGGCTGACAGTGGGGTGTAGTGAATAAATTACCTCTTTGCTTGCATACTCAGCTTTTTCTTCACCTATTGAACAGTGTCTCTCAGTCCTGGAGGCTTCTTCCCTTCCAATTTTTCCCCATCCTGCAGGAGAGGAGGGTGAGAAAGCAGCTATATGGGTGCCTAACTCCTGGCATGAATTAACCTATCACAAATGTAGATATAAAAGAGTAGACAATAAAATCTATTATGTATTTATTCAATGTGAGTCTTCTTTACTTCTATGACTGTTTTCATAATCATGTGCTTGTTGAACTGTCGATAGAATTGCAGACATGCTAGATTTCAGTATGTTTTTTGAGTGAGAACCTGTCTTTAGTTAAAACTGAGTTAGGTATTGACTGAACCAGGAGAAGAAAGCAATGTAAAACTAACAAGGGGGAGAATGGATAGCTGAGATGTTCAGTACAAGGTAGAATGGATAGCTGAGAAATATGTTCAATACAAGGTACCAAAAAAGGACAAATATTTTATATTGTAAACTCTTCTACTATAAACAAGGTTGAAAATCCTTGTTGTCAATAATCATAAGGGAGAGGCAAGTAAGAGATGCTACCCAAACAAAAATTGCTGAAAACCTGAGAGAAAAATTAACACCAAATTTCTCCTACAACTTTTTAAAATATATATTTTAGACAGAGTTTCATGCTGAATGAAGGAATGAAGAGCTCATAGTAGCAAATTCCTTAGTTTATTTTGAGATGCTCTTTAGGCATACTGGTTTGTGCCAGTCACATAATATGCCCAGTAAGTCAAGTTGCAGACTAGCACTTTGTCACTGTTTTACCATGATCAGTTACAAAATGCTTATGCATTTTTCATCTTTTTCCCCTTAAGCTATATTAATATTTGAAGTTGTCTTAAAGTAGCATTAACCATAAAATTAAAATTATAAACCCAACTATGAAAAAATGAAACTGCATATTATGCGTACTACAGAGACAGGATGACAGTGTTGTGTATATGGCTGTGCATGTGTTCCTTCATTCTACTTAGAATTTACAGCTCCATCTGCTTAGATTAATTTTTGGATGCTAAATGACTAGCAAGTTTTCACAGGAAAACTTGCTTACTCTTTTTTCAATCTTTGCACATAAAATTTCAATCACAGACATTCTTCTATAAACTTCCTTCCAGTAAATTTACCAGTATATATATATATATGTATATAAAATGTAATTGGATTACCTTCACTCTACACATCCTCTCTTTTTAACAAAAAGACATGGAAGGCACCCACAGATTTTTTAGCTATCTGTTGTACTCTCTGTAGACATTTTTCCATTACCTGGAGAAGAATATCTTTGGTGCAATGGAATAATGCTAGCCCTGCAGCTGGAACACAGCTGTTTTCAGGACCCTTAGCATTTTCCTTAAATCAGTTTTTTTTTTCTTTTTTCATTCCTGTGACCTAAAAATTGCAGTACACTAAAAAATCCCATGTTCTTTAGATATTATTGAAGAATTAAGACCAAAACATCAATTTTTTATTCTAGAACTACATTATTACTGAAAAATAGTGCTGATGATATATTTTAGATAAGAACTAGCAAAACTATTCAGAAATATTCTTTACCTATCCAATCTTTCGGGAATTTTATGTCACCTAAAGTACATGGAGGCCATTCTCCACGATCTGTTTCCTGCATTCTTTTTCAGTATCTCAGTGCCTGTTTCAGAGTGTTATGTAATTGTTCATTCTACAATTTTAAATAGCTCATCTATTTTCCAGATACCATTTGAAATAGAACTCCTGTAGTCCTGGAAAGCCAGAGGAAAATGTTTTGAACTAGCATGTCGACTCTCAGAGAGTTCTGACAACAACATGTAAAATAATATAGTGACAAAGTCTTTCCCTTTTACCTGATGCCTCTTGAGGTGATCAGCAAGAACTCATTAACAGAGCTTCCCATACCATTTTGCAAGTGTTGCTCCAACAGGCTATGCTGAGCATTTAATAGGATTTTCATCTAAAAAGAAGGCAAAAAGATGCTTAAAAGATGAATGGTATATGCTCTCACTTTTTTCAATATAACTATACTCTATTGCAAGGTTTATATGACATATAGAGGTAACAACTGTATGTACTTTAATAATAAGACAATGTGGTGTATCCCTGTACAGTTTACTTATGGGATGAAAATACTTTACTACAATCCATGTCTCTAGTAAACACTTATTTTAAAGCTGTGGGAATTTTAAGCAAATGTGGTTAAAGCACACAACCAAGCTGAAGTCCATGTCAAAATATGGGTCAAAAAGCTGAATTTAGGACTCAGTTTCTGTTTAAAAAACAGCATGTGTTTTTGTTTAAAAGACAGCATTCAAGGCCAGAATGAGGATACAATTTAGATGTTCCCAGGCCTTGCAAATTGTTGTCTAACATCATAACTACAGGGTCTAGAAACTTAAAAATAATTACTCTTGTCCTAAGGCTATTTGGATTAAAATTTCATTCTTATGGTTAATAGCAGGGCAGTCTGATTTTTATCTTTGAAGAAAGAGAAATTTAAGGGAGACTCCAGTCATATTTGGACCTAATCCCAAATCATAAACTGTTTTATGTTTCTGGTACTGTTCCGGAAATTCATCCCTTTTAGTAAAAAGCTATTAGATTCATCTATGGATTAGAACTCTTATATCTGATTTACAGATTGCTGACTTTTAAAATTAACTTGTCTCAAAAAAAGCAACTTTAAAAAGATAATAATCTCAATTTAAAGAGGGTCCTGTGCTTGTTCTTAAAACCATCACAACAACTCAAATACAGCAGAATTTATCTGCTATATTCAGATATGACTAGTACTGAACAAAATACCTGAAATATATATTAAAGACCTTTATGTGTTCAAACTACAACTAAATTAGCTTGCTCAAGTGAAACATTGATATAATTAGTCAATGTACTGAAAAAAGAAAACCAACAAAAACCTGTGTTATAGAAACTGCAAAAACATGTTTTTAAGCAGTAGGTTTATTGGTAACGTAAGTAGAGATAATGTAGTTTTATGTTTATTTAAGTCTGGTTACCAGAGTGCTGTGCATTTCTTAAGAGGTTCCTTAGTAAAAAGCAATGATTTCTCATTCTAACATTGATCTATTACATTAAAAACCATTCAGAATAAAAGATTTCAATTACTGGGACGGAGACTTCAAGAAGCCATTCAAAATTCTTTGCAAGTGCAGCCTTTAATAAGAACTTTCCATTCTTAAATAAGATTAGTAACTACATTCTCCAAGACAAACTTCTGAAAACTAGACTCTAGACAAGCACAAGTTTCAGGGTTCAAATTAAGAGTAACTGCATGGAATCTTATCTAATGCCATACAGAAGGTAGACTAGATATTTTAGTGATCCTTTCTGGTCTGATAATCCATGAATAGATGAATTTTTCAGATTTTAATTTTATTCCTCATTACAAACTTACACTCTAGAAAAGTACTGGAAAAGCATTGGTAGCAGAAAATAAAAATATCCCAAGCTTCAAAACATTCTTTTTTTTTTTTTTTTACTTGGTAGTTAAGAATATCCCCACGTTTCTTGCTAAATCATCTTAAATTTTATATATTTTAAGGGAAATTACTTTATTACTTTTTATTTTTTTCCTTCACATTTCTCAAAATTAGGTTGGCAGTTTTTACAAGTGCAATAGAGTCTAAGCTCTTTAATGATGCTGGAATTTGTTATGTGATTTTTGAAAGAGGATAACTAGCAATAAAATACAATTAGTATTAGGTAAAAATTAGGCTGTGTCCTTTGACAAATTTGGGCAAATAGTCTGGTATTCAGCTTATTTAATAATAGCAGATAGTTGCACAATTAGGATTGTGGTTACTCAGATCCCATAATTCGGTTAGCAAATGTCAGTAACATAGGAATTATAGACAGGAGCTGGAAAGTTCAAGTGTGTTTGTTATAAGCTTCTGTGATCCTGATGCAGTTGTTGGGCATTGCAGGTTTGCAGTTTATTGCAAGCTTTGTTATTTGCACTTTCTTTTACCAAAGTTGCCAGCCATATGAGAAGAACAGAACAATCTGCCTGTGCCAATGCAGTTTGTAGGCTTTGCTATGTACCTACTTAAATGTAATGGCTATTGATTTCCTTTATGAGAGTCTCTGAATTTTTATAATACATGTAAGATAGCATACCAGTTCTGTACTTATTTAAAGCCCTGTGCCCAAACTACAGACCATCCTGAGTAGATTGTTGGCTCAATACCATGACAAAATTGTACTTAGAGCAGGAAAATTTAGCTTATTAGAACCTTATTTGTACAACACCAGAAGTCCAAGACAAAGCAGAAATTCATAACTATAACTATTCTCTTTTAACATATTCATAAAAATGATAGGCCATCTATTCAGTGTCTACAGAAATAAAAAATCTGAATGCTATCAGGATTACATTTTCCCTGCCCTTCCTCTGCACCCTCCTCCTCCTTTTTTTTCTCTTTCTTTCTCTATAAAGAAGTTGTGCATCAAGGAGAATTTTCACATCTGTCTGAAACTCATGTTATCCCATTAGACAAAAAAACATGTAAGTCTTTTGACTGGAACAATCTTAATGGAAGAAATAGCTGTTTGACTGAGTTCAAGTAGGAAAAACCTCAAATTAATGGTTGATATAGTGAGCCAATAATCCTGTTTATAAACATATTTTTCTACAATTTAGACAGCTGATACTGTAAAACTAAATGTATCAGAGTTTCTTAATATAATACATACATCACAGTACAAGTTGCTGGACTTCTAAGAGTGAGTTACAGACCTACTTCTTTTCTTTCTTTCTCTTAGGAAACTAGTTTATTGCAGTCTGGAAGTAAATATGGTTTATTTTAAAGATTCCTCCTATTGCAATTTGCTGTTGATACAATGGAGATGTGAAAGTTGACAGAGGAATGCTGTGGATGGCTGCAAAGCTGGGGTTTACTTCTCTGTAAAAAAAATAAAAACATACTTTGCCACTTTAAACAGTCCTTTTATTCTCCAAGTTGTGTATTAAATTAACGAGTTAGTGATGCCATCTGTCTTATCACTCTGAATCTTTTATGACTTACAATGTAAAAATAGCTTGCTAGAGGAATATTTAAAAAATCTAATGTATTTGAAAAAATGCTAAATATTTGGAATTATGTCTTTGGCTGTTTGCATTTAAAAAGTACTGAATCTTGCACTCCTTCCAATTAACTGAAAATCCATTTCTGAATATTATTTAATTTGTGTCCTGCTACACTCATACAAGTCCATGGCAAAGGCACAAAGTACTAGGTTGTATGGGTTTGATTTCAAAGACACAGCGTAGGTTCCAAGTCACCTTAAAAGTATTGATCACTGCAGATATTTTGCCTTCTAATTTATTGTCATCAAGCTAGATTTTTCATTCTATCGTCAGAATTTCCAGTCATACTGGTGAAAGAGGTGGGTGCAAGGGAACAAAATCATAATTCATAACCCTTAGTTTAGCATTTCTTGAGGCAAAGGCAGTGTGGATGATGCCTCAGTCACTAGCTCTTGGCAGTGATTCTTGTTGAACTGGCTGGCATGGAAGGATACCTATAAGTCAGAAGCCTGCAGTCTTTCTGCCTAATAAAAATTCATAGTAATGATTCCTAAATTAGGGGCCACACCTGCTCATTTCAGACAGTCTGTGAATTCCCAAATGCAAAGGACATTCTAATATGGAGATTAAACTATTAAACTTATTAAATCAAATACAAATAAAAAGTAGGTAACATGAGGGACATAAATAAGTTATGTTGCTGCGCAGGTTTTTGATAGTAATTCAGTCCTAGTAGTCAGTTTTATAACACCCCGCCCCCATTTTGTATTGTTATAACATATTTTATTACCAATGGATTGTTCTTTTCCCCCCTGTGTTCTTGGTTTTGCCCTAGTTGTCCATCTCCCCAAAGACTTGGCCTTTTGTTCCCTGTTCCTCCTCCTATTGAATGTCAATCCCTTCCCATGCCTGCCTCTTTCTTTAGAAACTTCCCTATCAATTCTGTATCCTTCAAAGCCCCGTTGGTCTAAGTTGTTCTCCTCCCCTGTAATCCTCTATTGGTTTAAACACTGTATTCCCTGCCTTGTGTTCCATCCCCAGTTTCTCCCAATTGGTTAAAGACTGTATCCGCCCCTGGGCCCTACCTGCTTATAAGCTGATATATGGGTTTGTTCAGGGTCTTTCTGTCCCCAACTGTCTGGGGAATAAGCGCCTTTGAAAACATACAGATGAGCTCTTCCTGTTCGTTGTCCCTACCCTTGGCACAGTCCTGTCCCCAGTTCAGTTCACCTGTGCCGTAGAGCAGCTGTGCCCTACAGCTGCACCCCGGATTCAACAGCTCTCTGGGGGTGGCCCGCTCCGGCTGACAGTGTCGGGAGCTAGTCGGGCTGAAGAAATCTGGCACCGCAGCAAAGTTATGGCAGAAAGCTTGGTGTTACTGAGGGATTTTGTATGTAGCAGATGTATATAAGCACCAGAACATGTTTTATGACACGTAGCTTCATATCTGGTTACAGAGCACCAATTTCTTTGTAAAAAAAAACTTAAAAATCATTGCTATTTGATATCATTCAGAGCCTTATCTCTGCAAACTCATTATAAAACTACTGCCTACATCTATACTTTTAAGGAAGTCTTGGTGGAAGTTCAAGCACTGATAATCCACTGTACTCAGCCAATGTTTGCTTCACTGCAGAACAGTTTTGCTTCTGTCAACAGGTGCTCCCAGAAATATGGCCAAAGCTCTGATCAGAGGCAATCAGCTACAAGAGACCATTTTCCAGGGGAAGTATTATTGCAGCAAAGTTTGGCTCCCATACAAAATACTGCTATGTTGGACTGCATTATCATAACATTGTTGGAAACCTTTTACAAAGAAAAAAAGCACAAAATAGTTTTTTACTGCACCCTACCTATCTTAGCAGATAAACATGACTTTTCCAACAATTAAAATTCCCACAAAATTTTAAAATCATAGAATATCCTGAGTTAGAAGGGACCCACAAGGATCATCCAGTCCAGCTCCTGGCCCTGCACAGCACCATCTCCATGACTTTTTGAACTTTGTCAGGCTTAACACTTCCCACTCCCCTCTTCCCTGGGGAGCCCAACCAATGCCTACCCTCCATTTAGATGACGAACATTTTCCTAATAGCCAGCCTCAACCTCCCCCGATACAGCATCATGCTCTTTCCTTGGGTTCTATTGCTGGTCATCGGAGAGAAGTGATCAGTGTCTGCCACAAATTTAAATCAGAAGTTGTTTTCAGGCAATGCAATAAAGCTAGACACATTCTTTGTCATTATCTACTATCTTTGGAAACATGTATGTGTTTAAACCTTTCTATTTCTGGAGTCATTTACTGGGAAAAATATTAATTCTCATTTGAGTGTGTTAGCCTTTAAACATTTTACTGTGTGCTCCATAGTAATTGCATCGCATTGCCTCCAATCTCAAGTATGACACATTAAAAACATAATTAAATACCAACTGAGTAGATTGTCTGGGTCATTTTTTCCCCCATTTTAAGTTAGTGTCGTAGCCACTGAACTCTAAAACCAAAGTGGGAATAAGTCGATGTAATCCCATCTGCAATAGAATGTGTGTCTAGGTATGTCTAGCCTTGTAGCCATGTTAAGGATATCCAACCTACATTAAGAAAGGTCAGATTGTCATCCACTGGTGTCCAGGTTTTCAGATATGCATAATGAAATGAAGTAAGCAGCTGACTAAGATGTTCAGGATTCACTTTACTGGTTTAAAATATGCTTGTAGCTCTGTACCAGTTTTACTGAAAAACTAGAAACTTTCTCTTGGTGTCCTGGATCAATATTTTGCCAAATTAGGTGCACTAGATTTCACTCTCATTATCTTGATAATGTTGCATTCTGTTTGGAATCAAAATCTAAAAGTGGTCACAGTATTTTTTCTGCAAAATGACCATGAACTGACCCTTAATAACTAATTTTAATGTGCTAATCTTATTCACAATGATCAGTAAATAGCAAATTGGTACAAAAAGCAATTAACATAAATTAGAACATAAATTTTAAACAACAAGCTCTTAAAAAAAATTAATCAGACACCTACTGACTCAAGATCTAATCCTGTTGACACTAAAGACAGGTCATATATTATCTCAGTTTCTTCTATCTAGGTTGCTAGTTTCTTGTTCTTATAATAGCATATGTCACTGCAGTATCTAAACGTCACTGAAGAAATAGTAATGACTATAACAACTGGCCAGTAATGTAATATTTTTATCTCTCTGCATAAGGCAATTAAAATATATTTTTCTTTTTTATGGTTTTAATCTCATCTCATCTTTCTTTTTCTTATCTTCTTTTTTAGTACTTCTTCCATTGTTGAGTGACATTTCTAGTGATATTTGGAGAATTTTATATATTAATTGAAAGGGTGTTCAATTCAGGTTTATTTTAGTCTGGTCAGACAAAGTTTTGATGCTGTACCACATATTTCTTTAATCTCCCCACTACAACTCCTACAGAAAACAGTTATAAATGCAAGTCATCTTTATAAGGACAGACATACCCCATGAGATGGCAAGCTTTAGAGACAAACAGAGATTAATTTTGAAGGTGGCTGATATGAGATGACTGTTTCAGGTGTCATTACATTAAGCAATGTTCTGGGAGAAGATGGTGGTGAATTTATTTTATTTTTATGAATAAGGAGATGCCCACATTCAGAATTTGTTTAAATTTTTTACTCTTATGGGGCTGCTAACATAATCCAGATATTTACAAGATTCCAAGGAAATGCCAAAATGTGATTATCTATCGCTATGAAGATGGGATAGAAGTCCACTCTATTGTCCACTACTGAAAAGAATTTTTAATTCTCAGTAAAGACTCATCTGTCAGTCTTGTCTGCTAGAAAGTTAAGAAAACAGGTAGTTTACTTCAAATCCACAACTTTAAAGATACTCTATTTCAAAATTAGTTTGCTACTGGTGGAAAATATTATCAGAGACACATACCAAAGGAACTGCAAAACAAAACAGAAAGATAGAAATAAAGAAAGCTTTCAGGTTAATTTCAGAATAATAAAACAAATAGGCTGCTCAATCACAACAAATACATGTTTTGTATGTACTAATTAAGACCACTGACACCTTGAAGTGTCTTGTTTATGTACTTTGCACTATCCACAGAACAATTTAAATTCTCACAGCTGTTGCCAAAAATCAGTCTTAGTCCATTGCTTTAATTAATCTATGCTCATTATCAGGATGGCAGTCTTTCTATGAACATAAAGTCAAAGGAGAAAATGTATCATTAGTATAATTTTTCAAGCAATTTGCAGGATACAGAGATTTTAAATATTTTCTATCCTTAGTAGAGTTTTTTGATATGTAACAATAACAAAGACTCTGTCAATACAATCTTCAAATAAATACTTGAAGGTTTGTAAATGTGGTGGATAACAGAAAATGCCATTCACACTGACTAACTGCACTCTCATTTCTTAATAAATTAAGGGGTGTTGCATAGAACATATGGCTTTATGATGATCTAAAGATTCTTCCAAAATTATGAAAAAATAACACCTGTTATAAAAGACATATGTTATTACAGTGACTTATTAAGAAAAGAAAAAGTGGAGAGTGGATTCTCTTGGAGAAAAATGCACAACTGACTGGATCTTTCCCTTTCTTTCCTTGTTCTCCTTTTATGGATATTGTATAGTTTGTATACAAGATAGATAATATGAAAACATATGCTGCAATTATTTTTTTAGGCTGAAAATATGTTCCTTAGTGGTATTCTATTTAAAAGTTAAACGCATAACTTAAAATTACGTTAGATTTGATTTAAAAGTAAAAACATAAGATATAAGGGGAAATTGCTGCAGGAATATTTGATAATCATGAACATATATTATGACTCCAGCAAATTAATCTTATATGTTGTATTTGAAAAACAAACAAATACACACCCAAATCTGTAAACCTGTGGATATTCCAACACGCACACTGCTTCTTCCCAGAAGTAACAAATGAGCATATGTCTCTCCAATAAACAAATAGTTCTGAAAAATACTCTCAATAATATTTCAATTACCTGCCAGTAAAGAAAGCACAATCAAACACAAAAGGAGGGCACAAAGTAATGAAAAACTCCAGGATGACAAAATGCAGCACATATGTTTTTGCCTTTTTTTTTTTTTTTTTTTTTTTTTTTTTGGTTAAAGTGACAAGCAAGCAGGTCAGTCATTTCCTATCAACATAAAAATGAATACAAGCTTTAATCAAAAATATACAACAGTATGTTCCTGCCACCCTTAAATCTAAAGTATTTAAAATTCTTCTCTCTGTCATCACATGATGTGAGTTTAAAAATTGCCTAGAATATGATTACAATTTGCAATGTCTCGCTGTGTTTTCCCAGTCCCCAGGCAGCTTCGGCGCCTAGAGCGGTACTGCCTCTCTCTGGGACACGGGATCGTCGCATGTTTCCAGACTTGTTCCGTGCCAATGTCTGGGCGGGTGTGCCAGCGGATTCCTCACCACTACAAGCGAGAGACACCAGTAAAGAATGAAGGAACGTCCAGATTCCCCATACGTGGAAGGCTGAAAGTCCTTTATTGTCGCGGGGAGCTGCGGTGAGGCACCACGTCCTGCTCCCAGCTTGCGCCTGAGGAAAAATGGCGTCAGGCACTATGAGGCACAGGATTATATCGGGGATGAGGCGAGGAGAGCAGGGGCCCTCCCGCCCAATGTAGGTAGGCGCCGTGGTGATGACGTGGACCATGGCGCCCAATGGGGACACAACCGGGGCCGACCCCAGGTGCTGGGGCGGATGCGGGATGGGAATTCAGAGTGAGGGTCACTGAACCCTCCAGGCAGGACAGAGAGTGGTCACAGCGGAAGCTCTAACAGCCAGGGATCCGGAGTGAACTGCCACGGGGAGGGTGAGGGGAAGGGAAACAGACACAGGGGGTGCGTGGGGGTACACAGAACACGGCTACCTAACAAATCAGAACCCCTAACCTAAGACCCAAACCATGATGCAACAATAAGCCAGCCTGTTTAAGGTCTCAAATGGCAGAAAAGCTTAATGTTTCTATCTGTAAGATATACTTTTGGGTTGGATTAGGTGATATGTTGAATGTCTTGGTGGTGTTAATTTGCCTTGTGATCTGCAAGGACAGATATTGAAATTTTTAAAAAATCAGCCAAGAGTAACTTTCAAGAGGAGCTGGCAATTTATGTTACTGAGTAATACTCTGAAAACAAAGTTAATTGGATACATAACAAGCCATCAATATTTTTAAGAATGGGAACGACTGATATTTATCAATTTGTCCTTTACTAATAATAGCTATATTAGGCCTTATAGTGAAATATGTACTAAACTTTAGCATACAGACGGGGCAAAGAAATATTAATTTCAAATAATGAAAAGATGTCATCTTGGTAAAATGATGTACACATACTTAGTAAAACAAAAGTAACAAACAAAAATTATTGAGTTATGTAAGGGTTTACATAAAAGAGAACGTTTTTAAAATAAGATCACATCTCTCGTCATTACATTTTAATGGTGGACACATCAGGTTTTATGTCCATTATGAGGTCATTGGAGTGACTAAATTTTAAATTACTACCCAAAATTTGGAGTCTCCAGCACTGATCTTGTTTTCAAAACAACTTTGATTAATAGTAGATAACCTAAAGAGTAATGCATAATTCAAATGTTCCTGCTGACTTGGTCACTGCTCACATCTTGGATTTTATGTTTGTTGTAGTTAAGGACATAAATATTGGTGCATCTCGGCAGGGTCTCAACAATTGTCTGGGCTTGTCCTGTCAGATGGTTTCAACTCCTCAGTACAGCCAGTGGGCTTCAGAGAGCAATTAATCTCAGCCTTAAGCAGACATTTGACCAGACAATTCTTTGTTGCTTTAATTATATTATTACAGATTTCCCCCACATACTGTAGAAGTGTCCCACTGCTCTCTTTCTGATTTGGCAGCTTGCCTGTGCCAATTGTCCTTGTGACAGAGCAACATAGATGGTGTTGGAAGACAGAGACCATCTGAATCCTTCCTTGGCTTTTCCTGATGAAAACACAGAGAGAAACCGCAGCAGAATGAACTTATTCTGAATTCAATTTACCTTAAAAGACAATGTAGTTATGCATAAAGCCAGGTCTTCTTCGCTTTTGGGCTCCTAGAGTTTGCCAGTTCAGGTAAATGTGGTTGTGATCAGAAGAAACAAGGACAGTTGCCTGAGCATAGAGCTTTCACATATCATCTTTGAGGCTTTCTGTATTTTTGCTATTTAACATGCACATTCCCAGTCATTTCTGCGCTCTACAATGTTTGTGTCCTGAAGACCATGAAAGAACAATTTGTAATGTTCCATGTCTGTAATTTAATTACCTAAAAAGGGAGGAAAACATATATAAAGGAAGAAAATTTACAATAATTCAAAAAAGGCATAAAATATAATAACCAATATAAGGTGGATACAAATTTCACAAACATATATTTGCAAAGTTATAAAGGAATTTTACATGAACAACAGTGCTGTTGGATAGACCACTAACAGTACTGCATATGCAGGTACTTGTTGTGCTTGTTAATGTTGCTTATTTTATAAGGTATAATCCCGAGCTGGCTAAAAAAAAATAAAGGACTAGACATTAATAGAAAAGCCAGTAATACACATGTACCTTATTATAAAAAAAAAAAAACAAAAAACCCAACAAAAAAAAAAAACGAACAACTTAAAAAAATTAGGAAATAGACCTATAGACCTACATAATAAACTCATTAACCATTTACAACGGCATAGTTTTAGTGAATAAGAAGGGTCTCCAGACATATAAATCTATGGGTCATATCCATTAATTTGTCACATGTCTGCTGAAGTCAATGGAATAATATTTTTCACTGAATGAAAATGCATTTTTAAAGTATTTTATCATATTTTTATCATATTAGTTTTTTGTCTCAATTTTTATCTGCAATTTTTTAACTTATCTGTAATTCTGTAGTTACATTGTATGCAATATGAATTTTGTTCAATTATTTGCTGTACAATACCTTCATAAGAGCTATGCGATTAATTTTGGCTATGATAGTCCCGTAAAGTCAATGGGTAACAGACTACTAAATTATGTGTTTGCCACTTTGAAAATTTATGAACAAGAAACAAAATAAAAAACTTCAGTGGCTACAGAAAGTGCCTTTGTTGTTAAATCTGCTCAGTATTCTGTTGCTCAGCTTGCTGAGCTGCAACATGTGTGCTTCACTGGACACTTAAGTTTTAAATCTGCACTGCCGGTTATTTGAAAAAGTATCATCTGCCAATTCGTGGGTTCTAGGATAATGTGGAATAGGCCTGAAAGTGCACAATTGTTTTCAAATTAGGAAGGAAAATACCAAGAAAGAAAATGATAGATCATTAAAAACATACTTTTTAAAAAAAGAGAAAAAATTAAAAACAGAAATAAAAGAAAAATATCTTTATGTGTTCTGGACATAATTTTTAATCTCCAGTCAGAAAAAAAATCTGAGGCTACAATTCAGCACTCAATATACCTTTATTTATTTACATGGAATCCAAAGAATGTAAAACATAGAGTAATGAAAAATGAAAAAAAAAATCCAAAGTATACAGTCTCTCTCCTTTTTTTTTGTTTATTTCTTTTTGGGTTTTTTTCCATGAAGCATATAATCACTAAACAAGACAGAACATTTTTACTGAACACCATCTGAAGACATTGCTTGATAAAGAAAGTACTCAGCCAAAGATATTCTCCACTTTACAAGTATATAAAACATGAAGACTAAAGAATGCAAAGCCTGGAATCATTACAAGAGTAATGTTAGAAGCAATAGGCTACAAAAAGCTCATACATTATTAAATATCTCAGCTGTGGCATCAGAGTACTTCTTAATTCTCCTTTTCACTGAAATAAAAAATTTATTTGTTAATCATTAAATGGGACAATAAATCCAAGGGAAAAAAGAAAGATAGTCAAACATTTGTGAATACAGGAAGCTTTGAGAAAATAAATACCATGTTCCTTTGGAGTAATCTCTATGGTATGCTACTACTTTGGGGGTCTTGCTTGTGTATAGCACATGCTTAGGGTCTTAATTTTGGTGTAGTATATTAAAAGATATTTGGGGGCTGGATATGTAAGGAAGAACTGAAGAGACAGAAGAGAGAAGGCAGGCATGTGGTAACCTGAATATTTTCAGCATGAAAGAAAAATACTGGAGTGAGTCTCCGATGATATAATTTCTTGAATTTGAGACATTACCAAATACAAGCTCTCTTCATGATCTACATTCTTGTAATGGGTTGTAGTAAATAACTTTTTGACCACCTGTCTGTTTTGGCACTCATGAGAAATGGTAACACTTCTGTTCATGGTGTAAAAGAAGAATCATGCCAGCTGAGGTGCATTTTTTCTCCATCATCACTGGGCTAAATACCAGTTTAAAGCTTGCTGCTTTATTGACACCACACTTATTCCACTAGTTTGCATTTTTATTTAGGTAATTTTGTCAATACATTAGTGATGGCTTACTTAACAAAATTTGCTGAACACTGAAACCTTTTCCATTTTTTCAAGATTGCTCTGAGTCCACAATTTTGACCGGGTCCTAAGTGCTTTCCTCTCCCTGCCCACCACCTCCCTGGCCCCTAGTTGGAGGTCCCCCCACCCTGGCTATGGCCCGGGACCCTTTGTTAGCCACCTAGGGCCATTAGGCCCTGCCCCAACAACACTGCAGCTGGACTGGTCCAGCTCCCCACAACCCTATCCTGCCTGGTCACAGACCTCACTAAGCCCATGGTTTGTTCCCACTCCCAGGAGATTTCTGGTGCTGGGGCTGTCCTTGGTGCTCCCTGTCTGGCCTGGTCCTGTTCACCATGGTGACCAGCAGAGCATCCTGGCAATATCCACCTTGAAATTATCCAGGTTTGTGTATGGGTTATTGCGGCGTTGTGTTCTTTTCCCCAGTCCAGTGCAGCTCCAGAGAGCTTGGAATGGTGTTGCTTCTCAGCAGGGCTCGGGGACGCTGCTTGCTTCCGGGCACTTCTGCGTTTGCGTACCATTGATGGGCTGGCCGTGTTCTGCTGCCAGGTGCGAGGGCGAGGCGAGAAAGTAAGGAATTGTCCACTCTGTCTGTGTGGTTGGCTGGAGAATTTTTATTGGCGCGTGGAGCTGAGATGGAGAAGCACTGCTGCTCTCCAACTCTGCGTGGACAAAATGGCTGCAAGCATAAAACGGAGTGGGGTTTTATAGAGGGTGGGCTGAGGGAGGCTCAAGTGCCCCTCGCCCAATAGGGGCAGACTACGAAGGTGTGACGTGGACTGGGATGGCCAATGGGGATGCGACAGGGGCGGAAACGGGCTCCGGGGTGAATGGGGCTGTGGGGGACGAGGTAACCGACAGGGAAATCTCAGGAAGGCGTAGGGGGTGGTTGCTGGAATTGATCCGGAGCTGGACACTGTGGGGGGAGCAGGGGTGTACAAAGGGGTACACAAAACCCGTAGAGTAATGCATATCAAAACCCCTAATCTGAACCCAAAATCCGGGATGCAACAGGTTATCTTGGGATATTATCCAGCAATGAGCTATCACTCGCAGTTTCATTTAATTTAGGAAATTACTCCTAAAAGAATAATCCTGTGGGTGCACCTATGCTCCAGTAGAATAGTCAGCCAAAGTGGGTCAGCTATCAAGATGTTTTTTTCTTATTGTCTTTGAAACCCTTATGAACATAGAAGCTGTTCCAAATATACCTAGGACCTGTGTTATTAGATAGGATCTCATTACCTGTATATCACCATCACAGTTTAACCCCAGCCAGCAGCCAAGCCCCATGCAGCTGCCTACTTACTCCCCCACCAATAGGATCAGGGAGAGAATCATAATGGCAAAAGATAGAAATCTTGTGTGTTCAAAGACTTGAATAGGTGGACCAGAAGTCACACACAAGCAAATCAAAACAAGGAATTAATTCAGTGCTTTCCATGGGCAGGCAGGTGTTGAACAAGAACAAGAGAGCAGGGCCCCATCATCAGTAATGATGACTCGGGAAGACAAATGACATAACCCCAAATATCTTGCCCTTGATTCTTCTCCCCTCACACTTTACAGATGAGCATGATGTCACATAGTCTGGATTATCCCTTTGGTCAGTTGGAGTTAGCTGTCCTGGCCATGTCTCCTCCCAACTTTCCATGCAGCCCCAGACTCCTCACCAGTGTGGGAGTACTAAAAGCAGAAAAGGCCTTGGTTCTTTATATACACTACTCAGCCATAACAAAAATATCTCTATGTTATCAACCCTGTGTTCAGCACAAATCCAAAACACAACCCCATACCAGTCACTGCGAAGAGAATTAAGTCTACCTCAACCAAAGCCAACACAATCACACACAAACTCCCTTACAGAATACCTGTAGTTCTAGGTGCTGTAGTGCATCAAAATGAACAAAAATTGTCAAGGAATGATTAAAAAGTCAAAAGGAGTTTTCAATGGCACATATTTCCAGTACTAAACCTCTGTTTCTCACTCTGTCTTTTGCCTGAGTCTTCAAGCTTGCAAGCATCTCCAAGGAAAAGGCATGTACCACATGGCAACAAGAAATCTTGTAACAGAGTGAAAACCTAATAATTGTCATTGCCTTGCCATTTGCTGCTTGGTCAATGGTACTGATCTCTGTGCAAACTTCTATGATCACAAATATATTGCTCTTGTTGTGCTAGCTCAAAAGAAACTGAGAGTACTGAGAAACAGAGCACTCCACCTTTTCTGTTCTCTGTGTAAAACATGCAGTGATCCAGGGGATGCTTTGCAGTGTTCTTGCTGCAGAGCACATGCTGAAAGAGTCTGTTTCTGTATTTCAAACATCTCACACAGACAATAAGAGAGCCTCATCCGTATCTATGGGATAATGTTAATAAACTCAATAGGCAGCACTTAGTAAAAATACATCCTTGGAAATATATAATGCAATATCCTAAAGTAATTTCATAAATGTGAGTCACCTAATACAATTATAATATTATAACAAGCCATTTCAGAGGCAAAAAATCTTCATGCATGATTAAATGACAAACTGTCTGAGCATACTGAGGATTTTTAAAATTGCAGCAGTCCTTTTATTTCAACTTCTTCTTCAGATATGAGTTTTATAAAGATTTATCTTCACTTTTTAATTTTCTAGATAGTGTTAACATTCTCTCTAAAGCAAGAGATGAAACAGAACTGAAACCACAAACGCATAAAAGACTTTCCTTCTTCAAAGACAAAGAACAATATTCTTTTTAGTGATGTAGCTTTCACCAATATAATACCTTATTATTCATGACATTTTGTCCATTATAGCATGAGATTCCTCAAAAGATAGAAGTAATCATCCAGCAGAAAAGCCTAGCTAATTATCCATTGTCTGAGAACTCGAGCTGGTATAATGGATGAAACATTAGTTGCAGCAATTGTTGGTGTCTACTGACAGAAGAAATACATCTCTGAAATTACTATACCAAAAACCTTAGAAATTTGAGACTTCCTTACCTGCACTCTCCAGATAGATAGAAAAACTTGTTTGCAGCAGAAAATTATGTATATACACATATATAAGACAAATTAAATGCCTTAAAAATAATTATGGAATGTTATATAAACATTACTTTTCTGGAATGTACAAGGTATTGAGTCATTTCTTGTTGTTTTATAGAGCAATTAGTGATTCTGCAAGAGCTGAGGAGGTACAAATATAAGGAACTTCTTGAGAGTAGGAATACATGTTTTTAAAATTTCACTTTAGTGTGTTCTTTAAAACGTATACTATTAAAATGTATTTTGTTTGATTAATTTGTTTTTAATGGACAAAATATTTTAATTATATATTAGAATTAGAAAAAGGCCAACATAATAGAAGTGCTTTAACACCTAAGCATGACTGCTTAGTAAGTTTTTCCATCTTAGGCAGCTAATATTAAAATTAACAACAAACTGGCAGGGAAATTGTGACACTGGTTACCAGAAAGAGGAGATTTGGAAATTGTGCTGGGGACTTCTAGGACAGCTGGAAAGAAAACAAGAAAGGTTAGCAAAATAGACTAGAAAGTGAAGGAAAAGATGATCATGTATGCAGAAGTTAGAAATGGACAATGGAAATAATATTTAAAATAGAGAAAAAAGTACCAGAGCCAGGGCATTTGTGTGAAAAGATAGAAGATAAGATTACAAATTTTAAAAAAACTGATTTTGATTAAATTTGAGAAGTAAGACCTGAGGAGAAAGGGAGATGTCCTACATTAAATGTTAATAGATTCTACAGTAAGAAAGTTGGGCTTTAGTTCTGCCTTCAGATAAATTACAATCTGCAGAGGCAGGATTTGGCCCTTCTCCTTTGCCATTTTAAGGTGATTGAAAATAAAGAGAGGTCAGAATAAAAGATGGTTGGACCACTGAGGTCCCTTCCAATCTGGTATTCTATGATTCTGTGATGAGATAGCTGGAGGATTATAGGCAATGTCTCTCTCTTCTCTGTAGTCTGTTCCTACTCTAATTCATTCTGAGCTGTGCTTCATTTCCTGTATCTGGAAAGGTTACAAACTGGCATTCTCAGAAGAGCTGTAAAGGAAAATGAGTCCTTAGGTACTAAGCAAAGATATAGAAATAGCTGTAGTTTCCTTCATCAGATGGAATGGTGACCAGGAATATTTGAAGTGAATCTTTTTTCTATGTGTGCCTGTCTCATAATGTATTGCATTAGAGGTCAAAACCAGCTATCAATTTTTGTCAAAATCCTATTTAAAAACTTTTGCACCACTGGCTTATCTGTTTGCAAATATTGTCATCTACACAGGAAAAAAAAAAAAAAAAAAGAAAAGCAAACAGAACCCCCCTTGACCCCTCAAATCACCTGCAAAATAGACGTATTACATTTGAAAGTCTTTTTTTTTGTTTTAGGAGTGTTCAAAGCAGTTGTTTTTGTGAGCTTCTGTAGGTTTAGAACTCTGCTAAGTTCACAAGTTGGAGAGCACCCTTAGGAGAAATTGCCTCCTCTGGTCTGCTTTAAGACATGCATTCTGAGTACTGAGTGGCAATGTGAAGATTCAGCGTGATGAAAAACAAGAATCACTGTCTAGAAAAATAAAAATAAGTATTTGAATCTAATCTAAAAGCAAAACATTTTACCATGTGATTTCTTAGATAATTCTGAAGGCAGTATTTTTGGGGAAAAAACATCTAAATCCTATATAATCACCTGATACTCTAGTTCTCTTATGGCAGAAAGTTTTCCAATAAATATTGGGAGTTTTATTGTACTCTTCCAAGTCAGGAAAAATGAAGCACATAAAGAAATGAATTCACATCTTCGGGAATTAAGGTAGCTTATGCTTAGGATTATTGAAATGATAATACAACAGGTACACTGCATTGTGAACCTCTAAGGAGAGGAAAGAGTAAGATAAATAAAAACTTGTATGAAGATATAAGGAGGACAAGTTAGGTTGATAAGATTATGCTTCTGGATTATACGATATCAGCTTGTTTAAACAACCCTGGTATTAATTAGGAATTCTTTGTGGCTTGTAGAATGGAGAGAAAGTTGAAAGATTTTGGATTTAATAAATTATTACAGTCTTAAAATACTTCATTAACAGCCCAACAGGGGTTAGTTTTTGCCCCATCTAGATTGAATTTTAAGCAATGAATAGGGCAAGAGTGATAAATTATTGAAATAATAGGAGACAATAAATCAGATGTCCACAGTCCATAGCCATACTTTGCAAGATTTTTAGAAAGTGTTATTGTATACAGAAACAGAATGTACACAAAAAAATTTTTTAAAATGGACTAAGAAGGCAACAGTTATGAATAGTGTAAATAGTAGATTTGGAAGATGTAAGTTCTATGACCAAAGACAGAGTAAATTGTGATATAATATGAGTTACTTGCTAATATTTTAAAACAAATTAACTATAGTTTTGATACTTAAAATCTAGCAAAAATCCATTGATTTCAAAGGGCTGTGATATATATACAATTCTAAAATGCATTTGAGGTACATGACTTCTTAAAACATGAAGATCATCCCTTGTTACTGTATTCCATCTACCATGCACAATAGTACAAGGAGGCAAAATGGATATGAATGGAAGTGATGCCAGACCACTGTTACATACAAAAATAAACTCACCTGTTGTGTTCTGCGGCTGCGCGTTACTTTTCTCGGCCCCGGTCAGCTCTCGAACACCCGGCTTGGGCGTCTCAGCTTTTCGTCGGGGCCGGGGCTTGCTGCAGTTCCCGGGTGCTTTTGCTACTGCGCTCCGCGGTGGGCTGTTGGCCGCGCTTTGCCGTCGGCACAAGGGAAGAAACAAAGAGGCAGGGAATTCATCCAAATCCATCCGTGTGGCGGCTGGATGCTTTATTGGCTGCGAGAGCTGCGGTGGAAAAGCTGCAGCCGCTCCCAGCTTCACATGGATGCAAATGGCCTCGAGCATGCTGAGGAGTGGGATGAAATAGGGGAGGGACAGGGCCGACGGGGAGTCCTCCCACCCAATGGGTACAGCCACCGTGGTGGTGACGTGTACTACAGTGACCAATGGGAACACGGCAGGGGCGGACATGGGATTTTGGGGTGAGTGGGACCGCGAGAACAGGGAGAGGGGCACGGAAACCGCACTAGGGGAAAACCCGGGGGATGCACGAGGGTACAGAGAACTGGAAAACTAACAAAGAGAAAACCCGTAATTTGAACCCAAACCCAGGATGCAACAGTGTTCCTCACACAGCCCATAGTGGTATGCACATCCCCCACTTGTAATATAAATAACATGGTTCATGCACCTCATCTGATATTGTTAGCTGACGCATAGTATTGTAAAAAAAAAAAAAAAAAAAATAGTTCTTACTCTGATGCTTTAGTATTGTTTTATGATTTTGTTTAAATGTAGTCAGCTAAAAGTAGTCAGAAACTTTGGAATATTTTCTGAGTCATTTTAACTGGTTACAAGTTTCCTGAAACTTAAGGCTCTGATACAGAGAAGTGTAGTGATGTTCATGATTTAGAAACCACTTCAAGTGTGTAAAGAAGAAGATTGGCAACCAGATTAAAATTAAATAGGTTTGTCATTTTGTTATTCATGCTCATACAGGGACATTTATTGCCTGGATCTTCAGCAGAATTTTTGGAGAATGTACAATATTTTTTTTTCTTGCTCTCACTGGTGTATCAGTTTTAGCATTAAAGAATCTGAATATTGAAATTTGCAAAGAGTATTTTGATGTGCATTTTAACAAGCAAAGAAGTTGATTGAACACTTTATTTAACTTTGTGTCTTTTTCAATGAAAAAATTCTCAGAACAGTAATATATACAAAATGTAATACCTTCTCAAAGTTCAACCATGACAGTCCCCTGTAACAATAATAATAATAGTAGTAATAATAATAACAGCAACAACCACAACCCTGATAACAAGACCAATAACGGCAACAGCGACAATAGCAACAGACACTTTCACTGAAGACTGTATGTTGTTCTAGACAGACCACTGGAAAGCACCAAGATTTAGGTACAGTGAGGTTTTCCTCTGTCTCACATCCCAAGGGAGATTTCTAAACAAAGGCATGTAAGACAACATTCTGAAGAAACAAGACCTTCAAGGGAATGAAAACCTAGTTTTCTTGCAAATTCTTCTAATACCTTTAGAGCTTTGGTGTGTTCTTACTCAGGTGAATAAAAATTATTCAGGCTTAGAAGAAATGTCAAAACTAGACTGAGTCAATCCAATCTCTGATTGGAAATGTATTTATGCTGACAATACCTTTTAAATATATGAAAAAGAAAGAATTTTTTTAAATATCATGTAGTCCCTGCTACTAAGTAAAAGGTTAGAAAAAGGGTTGACCATTCATATAGAATTTTTGCTATTGGTGTCTTGTCTTTTTGAGAAACATTTGAAGGCATTTGCTTGATGAAAAATTTGCTGCCACATTAAAGAAAAAATAGCTGATCCCATGTACCAGTTATCAAATGGTTTTTAGGTTATCTTTTACTGTAAGACAATACACAAATATATGTTGGTGATGCAATCTGACATGGTCTGCTTCGAGAGATTGTTTTCAAGTGCTTTTTTTCTTAGTTCTACTAACCAGAAAAAGGTAGGAAATACAATCAGGTAGGACAGGGCATTTTTCCAACTAATGCAAGTATTACACCTAGATTTCTTATTCTTGTAACTTCAAGCAATGTTACTTTCTATCTCTTGTCTTATACCATTAAATATTTACAATTTATTAAATTATGTAATACGTTACGCTTTATTTAATACATTTTATTAACATATGTAAATCAGAAATTATATAATATTCAATGATTTTATCATTATAAAACACATTTATTTTCCTTGGATAAACATTAATTTAAAAAATCTTTAAAAGACAGAAATCAATCTGATGATTCACAATGTATGTTTTTTCTAGATTCAATAAAATGTGAGACAAAAGCATTTCTAAATAATTTCTTTTCATATATTGTGGCAATTAACATTTCAGACACCAACAAAAAAAAAAAAGGCTTATGACTGTGTTAACTATAATGAAATTATCTGTTGGTATTACTCATTAATGTTCTAAGCATTTTCCCGTAAGAAATATTAAGCAATCCAAAAACTAGCATATGTTTGTGCAAATTATATTCTCCCTTAAGATTTTGTAAGAAGCTCATCATAATAAGCAATTATACGGTACTTCTTCAGCTTAAACTTTTAGATTAATCACAAAAAGGTTTTGTGCATAACCTTCTTGCCAAGAACATGCTTTAATGTGACAGGTTTATCCTCAATTAGGTTTTGTTAAAGAGTCTTCTTTGTGCTATTTTTCATGTTTTAGTTTAGTACAAAGACAGTGCATTCTCTTTACATATATATTACTATTAAAAGGTATTCTGTTAAGCATACTGCTTTTAGTGAATAATTAATTTTATAAAATTTGGGTTTTTTTTACTGAATGGCTTCTTTTACAAGCATAACTTGGCTTCTGATGATCAAGATGACAAGATAACACAATATTAACATGCAAAACCTGCAACTAAAAGGTAAATCCTCTGCTTCACTTTGAAGAAAAGTGCCTTTTGTAGTTTCATCTTATTGTGTGTCGATGTCAATTAACCCTATTTAATATATTTTCTCACAAATAATTTGCATGTTTGAATGGCTCCATGCCTTTAGGGGGAGAGAGAAAAAAATGTCTAACTACAAATTCCAGTCTTCTGTATTTTATTTGACATTATCAAAAGTACCACAGAGGCAAAATGTCATGTTATGTCATAATACAAAATGACAAGCTCTGTACAAATACATGAACAGCAAATCTTTTATCTGGTACTAGTGAAATAAGTAGCAAAGATAGAAATGTCTTCATTTACAAAGGATATAGATACTGTAAGTAAAGACAAGTGAAATCTTTTAAAGGAAGAATTTAAATGACTGTATGTGCATAAAATAATATGGGACAATAAGAATAGGAATGCTCTTAGCAGTAAAATAAAAGAGGTCACCATTCAAGCCAATGCTTTTTTCTTTGATAATTTTATGTTCCTTTATATTGACTGAGCATTCCAACTCGACTAGGTACCACAAAGCTCAGGGGATTTCTGGTATGCCAGGCTAGAAGAGGAGAGCATTCCAGTGGCAGGTTGTTCTTTACCAAATAACAGAACCCATGGTGTTGTGAGAAAGCATTTACCATTGCAAGTTGGCCACTGGTGAATTCTTGAGATAACACTGATATTTGTGAAATAGCTTTTACAGCTGTCTTCTGAAGACAGATTTCTATTTGATGCAATGTGGAGAATGAAATGAAGCATTATTGTACAGAAAGCAGTGGGATATGACCTGTAATCTCATAGAGGTTGGAGTAAGAATTAAAAGGATTGCAGTAACATAATAATCACCCAGGAATTAAGATATTCCCCAGGACAAGACAGTACCAGAACTGAGATAAAGGTGATCCTCCTCCAGGTGAGTATACAAAGAAAATATAACCTCTTTGAACACAGATTTATATGAACTTTACATGAACTATGAACTAAATAAAACAAAGAAATAAACATTACAAGTTATTATGCTGTAACATATTTTAAAATAGATTATATTTTGATGGCGAATGGTGCTGCACCCAGCTGGCAGCCAGTCTCTAGTGATGTGTCCCAGGGATCAGTACTGGGGCCAGTCCTGTTAAATATCTTCATTGATGAACTGGATGAGGGGATTGAGTCCGTCATCAGTAAATTTGCAGATGATACCAAACTGGGAGCATGTCAATCTGCTGGAGGGTAGGAGGGCTCTGCAAAGGGACCTGGACAGGCTGGATAGATGGGCAGAGTCCAATAAGATGAAGTTTAATAAGTCCAGGTGCCAAGTCCTGCATTTTGGCCACAATAACCCCCTGCAATGTTATAGGCTGGGGATGGTGTGGCTGTACAGTGCCCAGGCAGAAAGGGACCTGGGGTACTGGTCAACAGCTGGCTGAAAATGAGCCAGCAGTGTGCCCTGGCAGCCAAGAAGGCCAACGGCATCCTGGCCTGTATCAGGAATAGTGTGGCCAGCAGGACCAGGGAAGTCATTGTTCCCCTGTACTTGGCACTGGTGAAGCCACACCGTAAGTGCTGTGTCCAGTCCTGAGCCCCTCAGTTTGGGAAGGATATTGAGACGCTTGAGCGCATCCAGAGGAGAGCAGCAAGGCGGGTGAGGGGCTTGGAACACAAGCCCTGTGAGGAACGGCTGGGGAAGCTAGGGTTGTTTAGCCTGAAGAAAAGGAGACTCAGGGGTGACCTTATCACTCTCTACAACTTCGTGAAAGGTGTCTGTAGTCAGGTGGTGGTTGGTCTCTTTCACCAGGCAGCAACTGATAGAACCAGAGGACACAGTCTTAAGCTATGCTAGGTGAAGTTTAGGTTAGACGTCAGAAAAAAATTCTTCTCTGAAAGAGTGATTGGGCACTGGCATCATCTGCCCAGGGAGGTGGTAGAGTCATCATCCCTGGATGTGTTTACAAAAAGACTGGATGTGGCACTCAGTGCCATGGTTTACTTGATGAGGAGTTGTTAGGTTAGGTCATAGGTTGTACTAGATGATTTCAAAGGTCTTTTTCAACCTGATTCATTCTGGGGATCTGTAATTTTGAAATTGTTAAAATAAGATGGTGCTCTTGGTAATAAAAGCAATTAGTAGAGTATTTGTTGCTTCACCATCTCTCAGATACCTAAAATTTACCTCATTGATTTAGCTGCACTAATAAACAATGCAGAGACATAATTTCTGTCAGAGCAGAAGTTACCTCAGCTCTCTCAGGTACTTACATTAAGGTACAATGATAAATTGTTTATGGATGCTTCTTTTTATCCCCCTACTGATTATGAAGAGAACTCAGGCCAAATGATTCATCCTCTATGACACTTCTCTGATGACAGCATAAATCACCCTTATGAGTTCTCGCTTTCCTTTGTCCACTACAGCAAGGAAGTTAGAAAGTTCTCAGCTGTGGCTGAGTTTCAACTCTATTAGATAGAGTGATTATCTTTTGCTTTTTTCTCTATTTTTCTTTCTGTTCACAGAATAAAAACCACAGAACTACTCCTCTTCCAATAAGGTATCTAACATGGTTTGTAGTGCTGGGTGCTGGGGATTTACACCAATGTTTTACTTTAAAAATGTAGTCAGAAACTGGTAAAGCAGAAATAAATCCATAAAACTAACTTTAGTCTCAGTTTTGTCTGTGGTCAAGTTAATTTTTGTCATAGTATGGAGCTAGGTTTTGCATCTGGGATAAAAACAGGATTGAAAAATCCAGATATGTTTTAGGTATTGCTAAGCAGTGCTTACTCAGCATCAAGGTCTTTTCTATTTCAAACTTCCCCACCAGTAACTACTCAGATATGGAAAACAGATTGTGTGGATACACAACTGGGGCAGCTCACCCCAGGTGATATCCAATGCCATTCATGGTTGTGACCAGCAATAAAACCTGCAGAAAGGTGGAGGAAGGGAGCACATTCAGATTTATGGCATTTGTCTTACTAAGTAACCGCTGCATGTGATGAAGCCCTGCTTTCCTAGAGGTGGCTGAACATCTGCCTGCCCATGGGAAGTGATGACTGAAATCCTTATATTCCTTTGCTTGCACAGATGGTTTTGCTTCATTTATTAAACCCATTTTGTCTTGACACATGAGTGTTTTTGCTTTTGAACTTCCAATTCTTTTTGCCATCCCAGTGCAAAGAACTGAGTGTGTGGCTGTGTGGGCCTACCAGGGTTAAGACACAGCCACTCCTATATTCTTATGCATGACCTGTTTTTAAATGATTTGTGTGTAAGAGATCTTTTTGAAGTCTGACTTACCTATTGAAAATGTGTTTGCATCTACAAGTCTATTTAGTATCACTTTATTATCATTGCATACACCACAGGGATAAAGTGACTTAAGCATTCAATTAAAATATTTTTCTCTTTTTATAGAATTAGTAAGCTAATAAAACGTCTCTTCATAAGAAAAGAAATGAAATTATATAACTCCGTCTTTACCCTTGCAATCCCCCTTTAGAAAACTACATATTCCTTACAGGAATTTATTCCAGTCCTTTAGGTGTGCACAGAAGCACATGTACATGCACGCACACGCGCACACACACACACACACACACATGCACACACAAACACACCCCAATGCCAGTACTATAAAATTCAGTTTTGAATCAAGTTGGAAGCTTTACTGGAGCAGCTGAACTAGTTGCTTACCAAAGAAATTTTGCACAGATAGTTACAGATGGATGCTGAAGCATCATTTGCATTAACAACATAGGTCAGTCACTGAAGAAAAAATGTGCTGGTATGTCACTTGAAATTCTGTACAAATGAATGATCATTGGGATCAGATATGTCCAAAGGTCAACCTGAGTTCTACAACAGTATTCTAAGACTTTGACAAAGCCTGACCAATCTCATGAAAAATAGTCCAACTGGGCCAATTAGCTTCACTTTAGGTGCTGCCTTAGTTTCTTTAAACTTAGTGTTTTTTCACTATTGCATGAATATTTGATTGGGGATGTTTTGTTTGGGTTTTGTTTTGTTTGTTTGTTTGGGTTTTTTGTGGTTTTGTTTTTGTGGGTTTTTTTGTGTTTTTTCTTTTTTGGGTTTATGGGGTTTTGTGTGTTTGTGTTTTTTGGTTTGGTTTGGTCTTTTTTTTTTTTTTTGTTGGTTTAGTTTGGTTGAATTTGGTTTGGTTGGTTTGGTTTTTTCACAGGGTCTTAGGTATTCAACACATTAACTAATAAGATAAATTTATGAATTACATGAGCTTCCTCTATGAAGATAGTGTGCCAAATGAGCTTTGCATTTTCTGTCAGAAAGACAGTCTGAATAAGAGTTCAAGTGTTTGAGCTACAAGATGGACCACTACTTAGTAAATTCAGATTTTACACTAAAAGACAGAGAAAAACTTGGATGACCAACACTATATTTTGAGAACTTCTCCACCTATACACGGTATGAAAAGAAATCCACAGATAGAATTAAGTGCCTTCCAGTCCATTTAAAGTTATAAAAACATAGAATATTAAGAAACAATAATAATATTTTTTTAGAAGTCTGTTCCTGGCCTGAGCAGAAACTCAGAATCTCTATGAAAACTCTTTGATAATATTAATTTTGTAGATTGAAGCCAAGTTTCCAGCTTTTAATTCTGTTAAAAATTACAACAGTAGTTCGAAAAAATTTGCCATATTAAATTCTGGTTTTCTGATTGTCTTCAGAATTTTTTAATCATAAATATTGATAATAAATTTGTTTTCTGACAGTGTTAATTTACCATTATATTGCTATCAGAAGAAGACAATGATATGGGCTTTTTCTTCCCTTTCATTTTATATGTTGCTGTTCCTCAATAAACATTTTATCCTGTGCAGATAGATAAAGCCATGTGGGTAGATCTCAAGCTGGCATAGCGGCATACTTCAAGTGCTGTGTGAGTTTAGGGCTGAAATTGTAGACAAGAATAATTTTCTGCATTGCATGCATGTGCGCTGCATTTGAATCAATTTGAATTGTTCTCAGGTGATGTTCTTGATTTGGCACTTAACAAAGGTTACACAGTGTATCAGTAAAATTGTTGTGTGTGTGTGTGTGTGTGTGCTTTGGAGACCTAAACTATACCATACGTGGCTGCTCTTTACTTTTGTCTGCCCCGATCAGCTCCCGAATGCCCGGCTTGGGCTTCTCAGCTTTTCGTCGGGGCCGGGGCTCGCCGCAGTTTCCGGGCACTTTTGCTGTCGTGCTCCGGGGTGGGCTGTTGGCCGCGCTTTGCCATCGGCACGAGGGAAGAAACAAAGAGGCAGGGAATTCGTCCAAATCCGTCCACGTGGCGGCTGGATGCTTTATTGGCTGCGAGAGCTGCGATGGAAAGGCTGCAGCCGATCCCAGCTTCACACGGACGCAAATGGCCTCGAGCATGCCGAGGAGTGGGATCAAATAGGGAAGGGACAGGGCGGACAGGGAGCCCTCCCGCCCAATGGGTACAGACATCGCAGTGATGACGTGTACTACAGCGACCAATGGGAACACGGCAGGGGCGGACACGAGACTTTGGGGTGAGTGGGACCGCGAGAACGGGGAGACGGGCACAGAAAGCACAGGAGTAGGGGAAAACCCGGGGGATGCACGAGGGTACAGAGAACTGGAAAACTAACAAAGAAAAAACCCATAATGTGAACCCAAACCTGGGATGCAACACCATAGGAGAGTTAGGCTCAAGTTTTTTTCTGCAGGCTCTACTGATACACTCCCATTTTTCACCTGTGCATGCCCAGTGTATGTGATCACTACTCCTTTCTAGTGGTACATTCTATTTCCCTCAGACCTGTTTACCAGGCCTCCTAAGAGAACAGAAGCAGGCTATTCCCTAATATTGGAAGTCAAGCATGTGTGCAGAAGGTCAGTTTGGCTGAACAGGAATCTTTTGGAAATAAAGGCAAAAAAGAATAATGTATGTCCAGCGGAAGCAAGGTCATGTGAAATGGAAAGAATACAGAGGTGCTGTTTGCCACTGCAGGGGATGGTCCCGTGCAGGGACATGAGTTGGACTTGATAATCCTTGTGGGTCCCTTTCAGCTCAGCATATTTTGCATATTCTGTGATTCTGTGGTAGATATTAGGAAGAAATGTATTACTGTGAGTGTGGTGAGGCACTGGAACAGACAAGTTGTGGATGCCCCGTCCTTGAAAGTGTTCAAGGCCAGGTTCGATGGGATATTGATTGAGCTGGTCTAGTGGAAGGTGTCCCTTCCCATGGCAGGGGGATTAGAACTAGATATTCTTGAAGGTCCCTTCCAAACCAAAACATTCTATGGTTATATGATTCTAATAGAGGCAAAGATTACTTGAAAACTGAGACTTGATAGGAAAAGAAGGAATTGTAAAGGAGAATAATTTCAATTGCCATGGTTGGATAAGACTGAAACTTTGCCTGCTACAGATTTTTGTTGAAAGACAAAGCTCTACTGTTGAGATTGTTTGGGAACCCACGACTAACACTTTCTTTACCATCTACTGCTATCAAGATATTGGAAAGATGGGGTACAAATTACCTGGAATCTTCATTACATGCTCTGCTTCTTGTTTGTATCATCAGCCATTTAGCCATTGAGGTTCTTTTCTTAGTGTAATTTTTCTTTCCCTACTCAATATTTACTTGCAAAATGACATTTACTTATAAAGTGACAGTCTTTTTCACCCTCAAGTGACATTTCTATGGCACACTGTGCAAATGTTTGGCAAAGATTTAGTGGATCGATTAGAAGAAACAAAGGGAAAACACACAACAGATGTTGATTTTCTTATAGCTGTGACTATTGTTTTGAAAGACTGACACAGAATTTTCAGGTTTTTCTGACTTCTTAGCAGCAATGCAAAAAAAAAATTGCCCAACTGCAGCACACACATACTTTCACCTTCATTAAACTGACTCTGAAGACTCCTAATAAGGGAGGCTGTGTGTCATCTTTCACAAGCTAAGCTGTTCTGAAAACAGCAAAACCATTACAGAACAGTCATGCATCAATCATGGAAGTAGATGAACTAGCTTGCATTGACTTTACAAAAGTCTTTTCTCTAACATCAGAGAAGCAAAGAGCCATTTTCCCCAGCATTTCCTTTAACTATTGCATTAATTTTTATGAGAAATTAGATTTTCGGTAAAATCCTGAGTCTCGTGAATATTTTTATTTTAAAGTATCAGTTTTCCATTCCTTTGGTAATGAAAATTTTATGAATAAGCAGATACAGGAACTAAGAAATTTGTTGATATGATGATATATCACACAACCTTAAAGAAACTGTTTGATGTGTTCTTTTAGATTTGTGCATTTTCCTATGCATCACAAAAACACAAAAGAATTGATCAGATCTTGGCAAAACCTCAGTCATTAAAGACCCAGTTCTCTTGGCTGAATCTGTACTTCACTGAATTTGGCACCACTAGCTCATAATCTTTAAGCTCAATTTTAAAGAAAACAGTCAAATTATATCAACTTTCCATGCTGATTTAGAAATTTTTAATAAAAGTAAAAATCCATGGTAATAAAAAGTGTCTGGATGTTTATGCTAGAATCATCACTAGAGGTTACATTTAATAGTCTAACCATACTCATCTAAAATAATTTTATATGACTGACAGTGTCTGGGAAATCTGCATAGGATTTGAAATACATGGCACAGGTCATTGTGGGATGCACAAAGCCTTCTAGAGCAGCAGCTGGATGCCAAAGGGAATACTCTACAGGATCTCAAATGACTCTAAACTCTTCAAGTCTAAGCTCCTCAATTTTCTTCTTGCTTGGAAATTTTTTGATTCATTTTGTTTGTCTTAGGGTTTTTGGTGTTTTGGTTTTTTTTTTTTTTTTGTTTTGTTTTGTTTTTTTGTGAGAAAAAAATTCATTTCCTAGTGTTCTGCTTCAGATCAAATATGGAATCAGTTTTCACAACTGCACTGAGGTTTTTTTTCCAGTCCTCCCAGTTTCTTCTTTTAATGAAGAGTTTCTAATCAAGTACTTCTATGTATTGAAAAATCCCTACTTAGATAAAAAACTGCTCCTCAGAAAAGGTAAGATATGTTAAAGAGAATGGGTAGACTTAAATTAGTCAAGTCCCAGGCTTACCCCACCTCATGACATTCACTTATTTCCTTAACTTCAGAGGTTAACTGATCCACAGTTTTGAGTCTAGCTCTAATTTAGTTTTGACTCTCCAGTGTCTCATGTGACATAGAAGTCAGTGTAGCACAAGGTAGTGATCAGCTTAAGGATATCCAGCTAAAAATATCCAAAGAGTAAAAATGACTATCTAAAATCTTCCTTGTCTCTTGAAAGGAAATTGTTCTTCATTTATATTAAAAGAATCCTTCAATAAGAACAAAATCCTAGTTCAGTGTTTACATAGATGAATGAATCTAGCTTCTGCTATGCTTCCCAGAGCACTGCTTTCACATGCCCTAAAACAGAGATTCCAAAAAAAACAACAAGCTGGTGTCTGTTACTTGTTTCCCTTTCCTAATTGTAGTCAGGTATGGCCCTTCTGTCAGACCTAATGACACTTTAATTGAAAACAATAAAAAAAATATATCCTCTCAGACATGAGGCTGAGAAGAGCTGACTTTTAAAGTGTGGCCACCTACAAGCAGATGGAATCTTCAGTAAGGCTTAAATGAGAGCATGAGTAATGAGAATGGGTATATAAGCTTACTTAGACAATGTATTTTCTGTAATCATTTCCAGGTATTTTAGTGAGCCCATCAGTATCATGTAAGTATGGTCTGAGCTGGGTTTCACACAGATTTGCCTCATTCATGAACTAGTCTCAATTAAATGATATTTCAGATACTGAATCATAGTGTAAAATAACTTTTAATTCTGTCATTCCTATTAGTTCTTTATAAAATATATGTCTCCTTATGTAACTTTATGTAAAATATGCAATATAGTAAATTTTTAGTAATCTGATTCTCAATCTATGTTATAGTTCATTGTCCAGAACTTTTTAATTCTGATTATGGATATTGGATTTTTCATTTTCCTTCACATGCTGGGATGAATGGATATCATTAAGTGTGGTCTTTTCTTCTCATAACCTCAATAAAGCTCTGAAAGTGTCACTTTTAATGACAGAAAAGTAAATAAAAGGATGAAATTACAACTAAGAACAATGATCTGGATTATTATCATCCTGTGAATATGATTGCATCTGGATTAGCTTTTATATGGGGTATGAATTCATACAATATAAAACAGAAGTGAAAAAACAATTTACATTATGAAAATGTCAGATTCGAAATTAAGCACGGTAGGCTGGACAATGCTGAATAGATTTTTTGAAAATTGCTGCCCACACACTAACACATACCCACGTTCCTATCAGCATCAATTACAATCTGTATAATTTTTACCTTACACACCATGTAGAAATGTATCTTTAAAGTATTTTTATAGTATATGATTACACAAACTTCCCATACTCATTTGTATTTTAAATAAAAACATGAACATTTTTAATTTGTTACGGTCACATATAAACTATACTTCTTAGATAGATTTCCCCTGAGGATCTCTGCATTATTATGACATTATTTTATTTAATTAGGTCTACTTTTAAGAAGTATTCTATATGTTTTATCTTTCCCCTCCATTGTATTCCCCCAATGTATAAATAGTATTAATCTCTGTTTTATCTTTCAGAAAACTAGTTTAACATAAAATTGCATTGCATTTTAAACTTACTTATAGGAATAAAATTATGTAATATCAAAGGTTATATTAAATATTATGGATGGTAGTTACAGTTAATGATGAAATATGGAAATAATACATAATAAAAGTTCATAAACCAGAAAAAAAAAAAAAGAGGATAATATACAGGAAAGAAAATAAGAAGAAAAATGCCCAGAAATGGAAACTTTCACTTTTCAAGTCCTTAGTGTACTTATCATAAAACAAAAATAGTGAACAGAGGCTTCAATTACTTGGATAATTAGGTTCCCTGGGTTGGTGTAGAAAAATAGACCATTTATTAAAAGGACATCACAATAAGAATTACAAAGAGAAATGAACGTCCTCTGGGAAAAAAAATATATCCCTGAGTAATTAACAAGGAAAAAATTCCTGCGGGAAGATGAAGAAAAATCATGAAAATAATAAAATGTTTTGCAATGAAAAAGAAAAAAGGTACAGCCTAATCAAGGTGCAAAGCACAAATTCCTGTTTAAAACAGGAAAAGAAGTGCTAGTTAATCTTGTGTTGTGTGGGCAGATGGTAATAGTGTAAGAGCTGCTAATGCAGTGGAACTTATTTCATTCTAAGTTCTGTACCAAGGTCTGATATGATGACAAGCTTACGCAGATTTAGTAACCTGATATGATGACATATTTGGTCACATGAACTTTCAGATATAGATATTAGAGAACTCTAAAGCTGCAATATTCAGTTCAGTTGTACTGTGAGAGTTCCATTCCATTCCTTACTTTTTTTTTTTTTAAATCTGTTTCATCTCAGTTCTCTGAGCAGTGTTTAGGACTGCTATCAGTGAATTTTAAAGTATTAGCATTAGCTGCAGTCTGTTAACAGGTGTTTATTTAGTTATGCCTTGGAGTGAAATGTTTCTCCTGAGACTACAGTTTGAAGGAACTAATTTGCTAGATAATTTTCTACAAGGGTAGATTTTTTTTTTCATTTTATTAATCTAATAGAAACTTGATATAGATTCTAATGACCTTGAGTTAAGTAACACTATGGCAAAGACAGCAACTGTGATAACAATACTACACCGATAGGATATTGACAGCCAGAGAAAACCATTCTCAAAACTTTTCTTATCTGTACTCCAAGTCACATGATTAAATGCTGGCCTTTTTTGTTAGACAGAGATTAATTTAGCAGTCAAACAGTGTACACCATACTTTAATTGTTATTATTTTTTTTTCTTAGTTTAATTCCAAGATAGCTCTTTATTTCTGTGAACATTTATGAGATGGTCTTCCTTCACATTTTTTTTTTTAATCCTTTCAAACTGGCTTTTGAGAACCACTCAGACACTCATGTAATTATTGGGGGGACAGAGTGAATTCACAATAATCAAATGTCTTGAGAGAAGACAAAAGAAAAGAGGAAAAAATAAAAGTCATCAACTCAAGAAAAAATCATTGCACATGTTAAACATTGGAAAGCAGCACCAAAATAGCTTTTCCATGTGATATACTGAATAACAAATTGCCACTCAAATTTTCTTGAAATTCCCTTTGAAGACTTTTTTTTCCCTCTTACCATTATATATTTTTGTGTTAATTTTAGATTGGTTCTGTGTCTTAACACACTACAGCTAAACAAAATGCCCCGGGCTCTGGAAGTATTTGGAAACACGTTTGAAACAAATACTTGACACAAGTATTGCACATGTTAAACATAACTAGTTGGAAGGTCTTTTTGGAAAATCTGGACACTTCTTATCTTGGCAGGATTTTTGAAAGGAACAGACTCTGAGTGCTGTACTTCTGGCTCCCTATTCTGGACACATGATAGCATAATTTCAGGATGAGATTTTTAAACTCCAAGTTAACTACATTTTGGAGCACATGCTTTTGTATAATCATTATAAACTTTCTTCTCCAGAAACAAAGTTTCTGAAGCAGGAGTTTTAATGTGTTTAAGTTTGTACTTGCTAGGACTTAGATGAATTCATAACACTAGAACAGCATTTTAATTCTAATAGCAGATGATTTACACAACCTGAAATGTTGTTTCTAAGCCTAAATTGAGGACTGCAATCTATAAATGCTACTTACCCAGACTTCACAGGAGCCTGGTATGCCCTAGGTGAGTAAGATTTCCGTCAAAACCTTCCCTGAGGGCTGAAATTTGAACTACTGTGTATGGATATTCTCAGTTCAGTCAGAGAGAAACAGAGAGATTTCTACCAGGCTAAGCCTGGGAAAAAGTCTGAGAGGAAGGTAAACAATTATTATCTCTCTTTCTGTTCACATTGTTTATAGATATGTTCTACCACCGTGTGCTATGCATAGTTCACCAATGGTGGGAAATGTTTTTACTTTAACACCAATGAAATTAGTCTTCACAATGTTCACTATAAAAGAGCAATGTACTTTTGAATAAATGTTCATTCTTTGCCTTCTGAACATTGAGTCATTTTATTCTTGTCCCTGCCTCAACAGTGACAACTGTGCATTCTTAGTGCAGACTTCAACGTTACTGTGTTGATCTCATCAACTAAAGATTATTGAATTAAAAGATTATCCTATAACTACCTTTGTCTTAAATTTTTCCTATTTTATCCAGCTTTTTCCCAATGTGTAACAAAGACAGCAGGTGATAAGGAAGGCTAACCTAACTGCAATACTAGGTTCTATCCTGCAGTGCTGACTTCATTCAGAATGGCCTGAAATGATGTGAATTTTCTCTGTTTAATGTAGTGACTTTGATTTAGATAATACATCAATAGAAACCAGTTTGATTCAGATACAACAAAACTTTAGCATGATTTCTTTTTACCATATATTATATGAGCTATTGCTATCATATGTATTGTACTTTGACTATTGTTGCAGTGCGCTGTTGTGGCGTGCTGGGCAGCAACAGCAGGGGCGTGACCTTCCCCAAGTGAGCTATTCTATTCCCAGTTATCACTTGGCCCAGCTCAGGAACAGATAACAGTGACAGGGGACTTGGGGTAAAACTGGCTGGATTTATTAGGTCCACGACCTGGGACCCCAAGACAAAGCCCAGGGCGTCTGCAGAGGTTTTTATAGGGGGAGTGGTATAGGACAACCAACCAATGAGGGCATGACAGGGGAGGAATCTAGGGCAGGACTAACATTCTATAAACCTATCCGGGAGAGCAGGGGAGGGGGATAATACAAAGTAACAAAAGGGGTATCAAATACTACAAGATAGACAAGGAACACTCTGGAAAAGGGGTAGGGATAGAGAGGATTGACAGCTTGGGAGGGAGGAAGTTAGGGAAGGGTTTGGGGAGATTGGCAACTCGGGAGGGGAGGAGATTAGGGAGGAGAATAGTGGGCAAACACAAACTTAAAGCAAAAACCACATCACAGCAGACTATAGTGTTACCCGCTTTCTCATATATATGCAGACAAATCATACTTATACTAACATATTATCTTTTCTTCCTAATTTCTTTCTAATGTTTGATATTTGTATCAGTGTTGAATAACACAGAAAAATTTGAAAAATGTAGCTTGATAGCCCAAAGGACTTGCAAGCTGGTGCAAAAGCAGCTATTCAGGTGCCAGTTTAAATGCTTTAAGTTATCTAAAACCTCAACATCAAACTGGAAATTAGGCATGAGCCTATGAAAAACCTAAATCATTCTGGATCAGTATCTGAGGACCAAATCTATGGCATGGGAAATGGCATTAGACACATATTACTGGATCACTGCCAGTGTGAAAGAAACAGCTTTGCCTGTCCTATGCATTATCTCTGCATTGAGGTACTAAAATATGAAAAGGATCTATTACAGTGCCCCCTGATTAGAAATGGTGTTACTCAGACTATGATAAGAGTCAGTGAGGAATAATTTAACCAATCTTGTTCCATTTCAAGGATGAACCTTTGGTAAGTGCAAAAATTTAAGACTCCCAAAGCAAGGTTCCTTTAGAATAGAGTGACTTGATAAAGAACACCACTGCCCAGACACTACTGTGATCAAGTAGCAAAAAGATTTTATTTCTAATAGTTGTGAGCTGAAAAGTATAGTTTATCCGAGAGTGAATGGAAAGTGTATTCATGTCAATTCTCTACTTATTTAAATTACAGATATTTCTCAGCCTTACCTACTTTTTAATGCTGGTTTTGATCTACATGTCTTTTTATTTTTGTCAGGTGCATGATATTGCACCCATACTGGTCAAGTTAAACAATTAATGGTCCTGTTTTTACTGTTATTGCAAAAAGAAATTTCTCCTGTCATAGTTTTGACATTTGTCACTCCACCTGGTCTTTCTCCTTTTTTTTTTTTTTTTTTTTTTTTGGTTTTTTTTTTTTTTAATTTTTTTTTTGGGTGATATTTGAATGCACTTACTTTGGTCTATGTTAACACTGTTAGACTGAATACAAATCACACCGAATTTTTCCAGGGACATCTCTTCTTTCTAGACCTTTCTTTGACCTTTTTTCAAAAATGGAAACTGCACAAAGGCAAACCAGAAGCCACAGTGGGTACCAGTCTATCTCCCATAGTGGAAAACAGGTAGAATGCAACTGTAGGAGTTGTAAGAGAGTGTCTACATGACATTTAGGTATTCTTTCTAAGAAGCAGGTGTTTGGATTACTGGGCAGGAGTGTGGCTCATAAAAAAGTTTCTTGTTCTGAAGCAGCCAGTAAGATTGAAGGGAGGTAAAATACTGAAAAAATTGTATGTATATGTATATATGTGTGTATACAAAATCCTACAATTTTCAAACAGATTGCGAGACTGCTTCAGATTCACAAATGCAGGCATCTACAGTAGAGGAACCCTTATAAAACATGTATATCTAAGTTTCTGTTATAGTCAGCCAATACATTTAACAAAGCTCAAAAAGCAGTATCACCTGAATGCAGACACCAGACGTGACATTCAGTTACTTTAAATTCTCTACCATTATTTCAGAAGTCCTGGGTTATTTTTGTGTGTCTTTAGCTGCTGTTTCAGAAGGGCACAGCTCTCTTGCATGTCCTATGTAAAATATCATAGCTCTATATGGTTGTTTGTGTACCCTAAAATGTCTCAAAAGCCTTTTTCAGGCATCTGAATCTATCTATCTATATATATATATTTCCCATAGTTTAAATATAACTAAATTTACATTGTGTAATTTTAATTTTAAAAAGCACAAGACAGGATACTGTGCAACTCCAGTGCTCAATAAAAATTGTATGAATGTTTCAGTGTTCTGACCCAGGCTATGGTTAGCCAAGATTAGCTAAATTCAGATGGAGTTTGTCATCTAGATTACTTAGTTGAGTATATAGAATTAAAAAAATTATCCAATAAATTGAAACACTTGATAAAGCATAATGGCCCATAGTCAACATGATTGCATACACACCTAGTGCATGCCTAAGCATTTTGCTGTTTGAAGAACAAACAGAACCTTGCAAAATAACTAAATGCTTTCAAGTAAGTTGCCTCCCATCTAAAAGTGAGAATCTGTGTATCTCTGGGACAGGTGTGGCCCTGCTTGTTATAAAACAACCATATATTTAAAAACTGAAAAAGACTGGTCAGAATAAGAGGTCTTTGGAAGAAAAAAAATTGAAGCTTGTTTTGTGTTGGTTTAGATTTGGTTTCTTTTTTAAAATTTTTATGAGAATGTTAGACCAGGGGTTGCTGCTGTCATGAAAAGAGGACACTTTTTTTAATAGTCACACAATATTTTTTACTAAATGCATTATGAATGATAAAATAAACCATTTTTTTTTAACTTCAAAAAGCATTTTAGATATTCATAGTCCACTGTAGGCTGTTTCTGCAAAGGCAGGTACAACCAATTAATGGATGATAAAGTGCTTCTCCCTGGAAAGTATTGTTGACATGTATCCTCTTTCTTTCTCATTTAATCCTTCAGTTTGGATAGTATTCTAGAGGTAGCTAAGGGTTAAAGCTAGATTATGAGTGATAAATTTTGTATATTATGAGATTCTGTGCATTCTTTTGTTTCTTGGTTTTATGTCTCTCTTCTTTGTCACAGTTCAAATGTGACCATAGGGATTGATAAGATTTCTCTTTTTTGCCTCCTCCCTCCTTTTTTTTTTTCTTAAACTTCCTACATTTCTAAATAATGTAAGTTTCCTGGCATGCACCATCTTTGACAAGTCAGAACAATTATTTCTAGAGTACTGTCAGGTTAGATAAGCTTTCCATCTTGTGTTAAATCCTGTGTTGGAGTGCTTAATTCTAACACAACCTTCCACAGTCTGACAGCATGACATTAGGAATCTACTGATACATGGAGGAAGTACATCTGGAAATTGAATGATTCATTGAACTTTTGGGACATGTCTTTCTCTATAAGTTTCAAAATTTATTAACATAATTCATGTTAAATAATGTAAGGTTTCATAGCATGAAGGATTTTTCAGGTACATGATAGATATAGACATATATATGTGTCTGCATGTATGTATATTTATCCATCTATATATTTATATGTGCAAGCAAAGATATAGAAAGATGTAAGTATTAAAGAGATTCATATGCCTATATTAAAATTATTTTTTCAAATAAGTTCAAAAAATTACATTACCATAAAGGTTTATCTGTTTATTTTTTCTAATATTATTATTATTGTTACAATTTCCTTAGTGGTTTTCTGTTTCTGTGGATACTGGAGTTTTATTATATATATATATAAAAAATATATATGCTTACTATTTTTTAGTATGTTTATCAGCTGTTGAGGGCCAGTTTTATTGTGGCATAGATATGGAAATACATGTGGCATGTCCCTGTACATAGAAAGAAAATTTGACTACAAACTTATGGAAATTCTTGGCAAAAGTAGCAATTAAATTATCGCCACAGTTATGAATAACTGAAAAGAGGTGACTGTGTCACAATACTTTTTATAATACTTTGCACCATTCTGCAATCTAATTAATACATGATTTCTCAAGAAAAAAAGTGAAAGATTTGAACCAAGAGGAGAAAAATTACTGAGATTTTCAGAACTGATTTAAAGCAAATGAATCAACATGAACAAGTTTTTAAGCCTTAAAAGACTGGCAGATTACATCCCATTAATATCTAACATGAGAAAGCATGAGGAAAATATTTCTAAGTATCAGTAGCAAGAAATAAATCTAGATAAATTTAGAATTTAGAATAGAACTAAAATACAGTTGCTTAATAATTATGAGTTTTAATCATCATTGGATGTGCAGGATTCTCTCTCACTTGAAGTCTTTATCCCAAGAAGACAGTTTTTCATGGAAAATTCTTAGTTTCATTGCAAAGTTGTAAACTTGACAGGGGAACTTTCAGGTGAAACTCCAGGGGCTTGGTTGTAGAAGAAATCAGAATAGATTAAGACAATTATTCCTTCTGGTTCTTGGGTTGTCTTTTTTTTTTTTTTTTTTTTTTCTCTCCTTAAGAAAGGAATGTGTCATTAATATTCTATTTTGCTGATACCTCTCCATTAAACCTTTGACATGCCAGTGCCAGAGGGTGAATCAGGTGAAAACTTAGGAGAAAAGAAAATGAAGATAAAAAAAGGAACAGGAAATTGTCTTTGTTTTATGCTTGATGGTAGATTTCTGTGAAACAAGACAATGAACTAAAATGCATTTGGAAAAAAAATCAATTGATTTAACCTATCTATCTTGCCACCAAATACATTAGGATGGGTTTTGGTGCTTGGTGCAAAGATGAATGTATGCAATAAACTTGAAATAATATTTTTTTACAGCATTGCCTATGCTATTGTAATTCTTTTAGTCTTGTACAATTTAAAAATTAACCCTCCTGTCCATCTTTCATATCCACCCATCTATTGTTCATGCCTCAACCTTTATAAATTACTAATTCCTTGATGGACAGTGAGAGATACCCTAGCAAATTTCTAGTTGTATGCAATGGAGGATTCTGCAGGTCTCTGATTTGTAACTTTAATCAATTCCTCTGTCAGACAAATGGTCCAATTAATATGATTTTATATATATAGGTATAGGTCCCCTGACTATGAATATAGACCAGCATTTCTCACACTGAATGAGACTGAAATTCCAAGAGGCATGTATGTCTCAAAGAAAAGTTAATTTCTTGCAATTAAGATCTGCTTTATGAATGTTGCTGGTAAAATGCAAGGCTAAATCTAGCAATTATTTTGCAATTAAAACATTTCTGTTTGTGAATATCCAAATGTAAGAGCAGATAATGACACATGCATCTAAAATATTTTAAATATTTTCTCATATGTCACCCAGTGTATCCTGATCTTTTCATTTTTTAGCCCACTCTATGTTATGTTATCATATTTTACATGCTATTAACCTTCTACTCAACTGGAGTATAAAACTTTTAATTTAAAAAAAGTCCTTATGTCTTCTTTTTCCCTTGTCATAGAATATTAATTGTTGTTATTTAAAGAAATTTGAAAGAAATTCAGCATTGCTGATATTGCAAATTGCAGCATTTATAGTGAGGAAATTGTCTTAGTAGTTAGATAGATATTTTTCATTTAAATTAAAATCTATTATTTATACTACTAATAAATAGGTCTAATGAGTGTGTCATCTCATAAATATAGATGACTTTAATAAAGGGTATAAGTATTCTGAAAATTCTGTTTTGAAGTATCTAAGTTTATTCTGAAGCAGGACACAAAATCTTTAGTTTGCATTCCTAAATATTTAGGTAGAATATCTGGACAGCCAGGTAACTCAAAATGGAATGTAGAAACCCACATTCAGGAAAGCAAATATAGAGGCAGATGTGTATCTCCCTAAGTTGTTGCCAACAGGACTACCATTTGGAACTGTCAGTCTGGAGCTGTTCTGGTGAAAGGAGGCCAAAAGGCAAATCTTCTACAAAAGGAAATATAATCTGCATTAAATTCTGCTCACTGGGAACATGTCCTAAGTTTTGATGATAACAAATACTGATATCATCTTTATTTTGTCCAGTCTTTATATGCAATTTGTAGGTTCTGAATGATACCAGGCTTTGATCTATCCAGGCTCATAAATCTGAGATGTATACAGAGGTGCAGCTTAAACAGTGAGGTAAGCATCAGTAATAAAAGGAAAGTACTAAAATAAGTTAAATGACACTGAATTGAAAGGACAGATGCTCAGGAACCAACACATTTAGCCTGTGATGTCTGCTGAATTCCAGCTCCAAGGACTGTGGTTGCTTGTTGCCTCTAATATAAATTATGTTTTCACCTTTTAGGGGTATCAGTCACTTTGTTTCTGTGAATTTGCAATTCTGAAGAACACAAACTATTGTCCTTCAATATAAATAATAAATACTGTAACAGTATATTTTTAAGTACTGCATATATTAGAAACTAATTGCATGCAGAATATCACTAACCACAGTTAATTGCCATTGAAGAATGTAGATTGCCATTTTGCTGTTTGATTAATGAAAGTTTAAACCCCTTGAATTCTCTTTGTTCTGTGTAACAATGATTTGGTATTTATAATATTTAAAGATATGCTTTTTTCATGGTGTTTAAATACTTAAGGGGAAAACCCTTTAGATCTCAATATTGTAATTTGGAGACTAGTTTTAATGAGAGTTTTTCAGTTTGACTCTTTTGGCATTCCTTGTTCATTATCTCGTCTGTGACCTTCAAACATTCTGTAAGGACATACTGAGATAATATGATTTCTACTTTTAGCATGTTAGTTTTACGTACATCGAGGTCTCCAAATGGCAATAAGGAGGGCAGGACAGAAATGCCATCAGTAGAGCATTTTTCTTACTGTGTCATCCCATTGATCCCCTCCCCTGCCGCCTTCCTGTGCTATGCTCTCTGCAATAGCTGTTTCTAAAAGACCGGATGTCTAATTTCTCTGTGTCTCGTACCTTGCATCTGGATATGATACTAGGATCTTGTCAGAGAAACGGATTAGAAAGGATGGACAGCATAAAATGATGGACAGAAATGACCTTTCAGTAGTGATTGCCTCACAGAGCTGGATTTTACTAGATATTGATAATGCTGGGCTGCTGGACATTCTTCAGGATATTTGAGTGCATGGTCACCAATGGCTAGTGTATTAGCTGTGAACCCTAACTAGCTTAAGCAAATACTAGAAAGAGAACAAGAAAATACGTGACTAGAATGATTGTGGATAACTTCCCATAAAAAAGAGCCAGATGAGAAGCTTATAAAGCACACAAATGCTAATCCTTAGCAAGAAAACTGGAGATGGGAAAAAGAAGAAAAAATATTCTAGATATTAACCCCCTTTCTTTTTACCGAGTAAAGGTATGAGCATGATTGCATATAGATTTGTACTATGTCAGTGTAGCATACACTCTTTATCTTTGACCTTGGAGAGATAAGATGCCTATTTAGGACACCTTTGGTAAATTAATTTCCATCAAAGACATAAGGTATTCTGTCTATGTTGAAAAAGAACATAGAAGACATTATGACATTTAGACAGAAAGATCTATATTCCTTCATGTCTACATTATGAGTATCAACTGTCTTAGCCATGGGAATATAAAACCCCTTCTTCACACAGATATCTATGCAGGCAACAAAGATTAGCAGATACCCAGCTGTTCTTATAATTAAACAAAAATTACAGTGATATTCAAAGGGAGAAATACAAACATTTTGATAACAGATTCATTTTCCTGGACTAGTCAAAAGGTAAAATTTATGCCTTTAAAATATACTTTTGAAAATAGATATGCATGTATTGCCTCCAATATCACAAATATCATTAAGCAATAATGTAGGTCTGAGTTGCTGTTTCCTACAATTCTTGTATATAATTTTACCTCATATATAGAGGTAATAAGAGTAATTCAATTACAGATTATTGATAGGTAAGAGATACATGGACTGGTGGCACTAACACTTCTAGATCTAGGTGTTTTGTTCCAAGGCACACAGCTCAGAAAAACAAAGGCGTCATCTTTATTATCTTCAGTAATGAAGGAAGAATGCACTGAACTTATTAACATCTTTAATTATTTATGGCATTTGGGACGAGTCAGAAAGGTATCCATTTTGTTATTTAATAACTTAAATGATTAAAGATTCATTGGATCATTGATCAGCCAGGGACAGTTGTGCTGAAAGCCTGAAGATCTGTTCTGTTAGATACTAGGCAGCTCCTGCAAGATGTTTGAGAAATATCTTTATCTTTCAAATTTGAAAAGCTGCCATCTGGAGCTGTATTCCCACTTTTTGCTGAGCAGCACTCTCTTGGCTAAGAAGCAGTCATATGTTCTTTTTGGGATAGCTTATTTATGTACTCTTGAGCTTCCCGTCACCAAGTAATTTTCAGTGCAAGTCAATCTTCCAAAAATGGGGATTTGCAGAGGCAAATCTCCACAGAGATTGGACAGCTTTTCATATTGAATGGTCTGGGTATATCACCTCTGCCTAGCCAGTTAATCCACCATCTTTTCTTGTTCAGAGTTTTTGGTTTGTATTTCATATAAACTGATAAGAAAAATAAATTGGATGAAACTGGAGCCATAGTCTTTTGTGGAAACTGGTGCAATGGAGTTGAGATATGAGATAGGCTGGACACGCAGTGCAAGCAGTCACTGTTTTCTAGGTGTCTATGCATGTGACATTGCTGAAATACACACTTTTAGAAAATACTTTCGTTGAGGTAAAACATTTATTTTCAGGCCAGTGGATAAAGTAGTACAGGAATAACAAATCTTCAGCTTAGCAGCTTAAATTAGCATTCTAAGACAATGCACTAAAATATTTCTAATGCCAGTTAGTTTTGGTAGTTTATGGGGGCTTGTGTTTTTCCTCTTATTTTCCTTGAATCATGACATACTCCTTTTTGTAATGTGTCACTAAGTCTGGAAATACACAAATCATTGCTGTAGTCCTGGCATTAATAAAATCCCATACATGTGACAATATGGGGTAGAAGATATTTTGGAAGCAAAAAGGAATGTTTACTGTGTCTGTGCCAGAAAAAGATGTTTAGCCTACAGCTATTTCATGGCAGTATTAGTGTCCAAGATCTGAAAGCAATGGAATAGATTTAGCTTGCTTGTAGAATTTTGTTGTTATTTTTGCATGGAAAATATCAGCAGGCAGAAAGTCTGAAAAGTCCCTCTATTCAAACAGTCATTGCATTTCAGGAATAACAAGAAGCATAATTGTTTATTCCGTATAACTGCAGATAAACCCCTGTAAACTTGCTTTCCTCCACTGCTCCTCCTTCCTTTTGCTTTTTTTTTTTTTTGTTCTCTAAGTAACAGTGATGCAGTATAATTCAGTGGAGCATAAGCTCAACTGATATCTATCTCAATTGATTAACTGTCTAGAAGATTTGATTTTCAGAATAGATGCCCAAGAGATCTCCAATTCATTAGTGGTTGTCCACATGTGATTAGAAACTGTGGGAGGTCTAACCCCCTCTTTTAATTGATCCAATTTCATATTCGTCATGGTCATTAGGTGTGTTAATGGTAACTTAGCACCTACATTAAGAAACCAACTTAACAACATCCTATAAATGACTTTTAGTCAGCAGGTGCCAAATTTACAGGGGAAAAATGACATGATTTCTGCTCTAATGTTACTGCAGGAGGGATATGAAGTAATAAAATGTTGCAATTGTGTAATCCATCATGATCAAGCAGCCATCATTTGATGATAACCTGATTGTTATATAATAACTATCCTTTGTTACTTGATTGCCCCTTCTTCACTCAAGGATATAATTCCTTTTTTTTATATTAATAACTACATTCATTTATGCTACTCTGTAAGGAAATAAGACTTTCCACTTTCTTTACTATAATCATATCATAAGATTGAAGAAGCTGATTTAGCTGTAGGTTACTCCAGAAACCTACAGATTCTCTATTATTGTGCTGTGTTTACACAGACATTTTACTTGAGAAATCTATTTGTAAATCATATGAAAGGAATTTTAATAGCATGCTATATCTAAAGTTATTTTGATTCCAGCAGGATTGGCAGTAGTTTAAATAATGCTGACAGAGAATTTAAGACAGAGTTTGGGAATGATTGTAGCAAGTATTCAGCTACTATATTAGTTTTTATTGAGGGATGTAAGAGTTAAATTTTTCATTTAAAGATAATTTCCAAATGTTTCTTAGTTTCTTCCCCAAAATATATGTGCAAGATGACTGCATAGATAAACATCACAAATACAATTTCTTGGAATTGTACCTCCTCACATGCCCAAATTTGCCCCATTCTGAGTGGCCATATGCCTAAACCCTGTTGGTTTCCAGAATATATATGGAGAAATGTCTGTGCTCCCTGAAGTGTTCAGTCTGTGAAGCATTCTGATAATGGCATATTTAGCATGCACCTATTGGATTAAGTTGTCATACAAAATGGAGTTACTCTAGGCTTTGTTACTGCACAACAGTGTAATTAGCAATAATTTCCCAAAATGTCTGAGAAATCAAAGGGCATTCTAAGAATGAAAGGGAATAAGGTCTGTTTTAAGCTGTGACAGTGGGTACCCCATACAGTTAAAAGACAGAAGGAAATACTAGAATAAGAACTGTTCCTTGGAATTGGTTAACATTTAAGAAAAAATAAAGTAGGAGAATATGAAAGATTGTAATGGGGGAATGAGAATGTAGGGGGTTAAGAATGTTACATTAAGGATGTAAGGGGAAGAAAGGAGTAGAGAATGTGAGATGCAAAAAGTAGGGCTTAGGGTATTGGCTGGCAGGATAACAGACAAATGTCATCTTTTCAGAAAATGAATGCAGTTTCTAATAATTCTAATGTTACAGAAATCCAACCTTATTGGCATCTGGGCCAATACAAAATATATAAAACACTAAATATATAAATACACTAAATATAAACTTTGGGCCAGATACCCAAAGTTTTCCGAAAAGATTGTTCACTGAGTTACAGGAAGACAACAGGGACTTGTGGTGACAGTCAGGTGACTGGATACTCAGAAGCACAGCTGGAGCTGAGGGTCCTAGCCTTTTGCACACTTGGACAGGGAGAATATAAAATGCCTGGATTTCCTTTATTTAGAGTCCCTTTCCAGAGGCACACAGCTCTGGCTGTTATTTTGTTATTTAGCTATTGCACCATGACTAAATTATTTTGAGTATCAAGAAGCCTAAGACTTGGCTATGGGAAACCTAGGGTGGAGATGATATGGGCTGTGGGAATGGGGTGTGTGGGGAGTTAAAAGGAGCACTTGTTGTTTCATGAGAGAGATGCCCTGTGAAGGGGCTGCGGTTCCACTCAAGTTGTGTGGTTCTGGCTGCCAGCGTGGCTCCTGGGTGGTCAAATGGGAAAACATCATTAACAAGGGGAGTTATGTTTAGATGAAGACAAGCATATCTGAGAAAATAATTGGGATGCTGATTGCTATCAATTTCTAGTTCTTAGATGAATATGGAACTGTCCTGACAAAGTGCACATCTTTCCTCCTTTCCTAGAAAGCAGCAAGCATTTGGCTTGGTTATGAAGGTATGTTGCTTTCTGCTACCCTGCAGGAATGGTGGGAAGGAGGTTTATTCCTACAGTCCTATAGCTGGACTCAGTGCTTGTCTGAGAAGTGTCATCTAAGACATTGTATTAACTGGCACTACTTGAGAGAGAGCTAAGGTTGTGCCCCTCAGAGAAGAGAAACAAGTTCCTTGGGTGTTGAGCCAGAAGTTCTGTGTTATTTTATTTTACAGTAACATGCTCCTGGGATTCATTCTTTGCTTATTAATTTTTCAGGACTCAGAACTCTTTAGCTGAATTGCTTTGTCAGACCTCATTTAGTGATTGGCTTAAAAAAGAATTAGTTAAATGTGAGCTTCATATAAATATTTACATAAATGTTTATACACATATTCATATATAGTGATATCAGATTTGTTTAATTAGTTCAGCTGAACTAACAGATTGTCATGATTGGCATAATGGTGTGTAATCAGCAAGTTTCTGTGTTAAAGCTCAGGGCTCAGGTTTAATATGCAAGGGAAATGTAGAATTCTTCATGCTTGTATTTTACTTTTTGGAACTGACAATATGAATATAGTTGGTTCAAGAAGATGTAAAATGTGATTCTATTAATATTAACTTACATATTAAGTTTATATAATCATTACGTTTCCATCTGTCACATTTTGATGCAGAACAAAAATGCTGCCAGATATTATAGTTATGTAGTTAAATGGAAATGTGTTATAACCATCTGTAAAATCCTACCACAAAGAAAATCTGAATGTTTAGTATTTTTATTCTTTTTGACATAAGTCCAAGAAATTGCAACAAGGTATCTAAAGAAGAATACATGCAGCAATAAGAAGAATGGATAAATTGACAAACTTTTGTAACAGTAATTCACCCAGAATGCAGGTATTTGGCCTCAGTCTACTAGAGACAGGAAAGGGTACAGACCTAAATGTTTTATATGTACATATGCAGGCATATGTCTAAAAGTTTTCATAAAACTCAAAGAGCATGGCTAAGTAGAATTCTCAAATTTTTTTTTTTTCGATTCCTGACCTCTTTTTCTGTTTTTTCCAATCTTCTAAGTACAAATTAACAGAAGCCAAGGTAAGTAAAGTAAAAAAGGTGAGTAAGTAAAATAATGATTATCCTGCTCTAGCCTTTAGGAAAACTTAAATCTATTGAAACTTTTCATTAGTATTTTCCTGCTTGTCTTTTTATTTCTTGATAAATTTCCCACAGGGGAAAAGATTCTTATTAACTGACTAATGAATACCTGGGTCATAAATATAAATTATGAAGATTCTGTAGACAACTTTTGGGTACGATGTGAACAATTTAATTCTTCATTAACTCCTTTGAGTGAATATTCTATTATCCTGCCAAGTTTTGATTTTATTAGTACATTCAATTTAATCCTTACACTTCTAATATAATATCAAAAGAAACGGCAACAGTTGCATAAATCAAAACACGTGTTAATAATTTTCACAGAATTCCAGGCAAACTCTTAGTATGTATAAACTGATTTTTGACTAACAAAGTCAGTGGTGAAATATCTTTTTATAGTAGTTGAGGGCTTGGCTCCTTATCACACAGAAAATGTATTTCCCTTGGGACCCTACCTGATACTGCATTTGTAAATTGCTACAAGCCTGGTGCATCGATAGCCTGATGTGAGCAATTCAGACCAATATTTTTTATTTCAGAACAAAATGGGAAATATAGTTTACAATGAGAGAGCTTAGAAAAACACAACTATAATTAGAACTATACAATAGATGAAAAATTAGGAACGTATAGTAGCTTCAGCTGATCTAGAAGAACATACTGAGCTGATTTTTTCTCCCTTCAAAAAGTGTTGCTTTATTTTAATCAATGGAAAATCCATGAAAACTGATTGATGAAGATAACTCTCACTTTTTAATGTACTTTATATATGTACAATAAATTTTTGTAGGTTACCATTTACGTATCTATGTGCTGAATATTTTATTAGAATATTTATGATAATGAGACATGGAGAAAGCAACAAACTGCCTTAACCAGGTCACAGGATTTGAATAAGCTGAACTGCTTCACAGGAAACAGAAGAATACTCTGACGGTTGGGACAGCAGCGAGGGAAGTACAGAGTATGCATATGTGCATTTGTCACCACATATGGAGACACCAGAATTCAGGTGGCTTAATCTTCTACTGTATCCTACTTCTATAATTTGGCAAAACATTTGTACCCAGTAGAGCAGCTTGCTTGCCTGTCTTCTAGGCTCAGACAGAATTTTGAAATTCAGTTTTCTCCAGTCTCTCAGAAGGACTCTCCTGCCTACCAGGAAGACTGAGTACTTCACAACATGCAGCAGTACCTTCCCTTTCAGAGTGTTCCAAAAAGAGTTGCTTTCTCTTTATGCTCTTACTGGTTTAAGCCCTCACAGCAATTCTCTGAGCAAATACATTTGTTCTATTCTGCATAAAAATAAGTTGTTTTTCTACAGCTTAATTTGTAGCATTGAAGTCATTAAGAGCAGAATCAGGTCTTGTACACATGCTTCAGGAATGAGACATTTGCAGAGCATTTTCTTTTGTTTGGAGAAAGTGTTTAGTTACTCTTAGTAACTAAATATAAATACACCATGCATTGTTATTACCATGTCTAAACATGCTTTCATGATGAGAATAATTTGGATGATTACATGATGTTGGGACATTGTGTTTTTAAGTTAAAGTTATGATTATTTGTCTTCATTATGAACATTATAATCCAATTTTGTATTTCCCGGTATGTATCTGCTATACATCCAATTTTTTTCTTAATTGGCAAAACAGTTAAGATTTAAATAGTTTTCTAACACAGCACTCCTTTTTCTCCAGGTTCAAGTGTTATATGTTTCCTTTTTGTAATTAATTTTTCATTCCTTCTGTCTCTTTAAACTCATAGGAAAGGAACATGAGTAAAGTACTTTGTCTGAATGTTGCTTGAGTTAACCTGCTTGGCTTAAAACTTCATACTTAAGCAATGTTTGTATTGAGGAGCAAAGATTTTGAAATTCTCACAGAAGCAACACTATTATGAATAAATATTTAAATTGGATGGAACCTCAGTAGAATTCTGGGCCAGCCTAGCAAAGCAGGGTCAGATATTGGGCAGATTAAGTCCCTCAAGATTTTAGGCAGCCAGGTATTGAAACTCCCTTCCAGTCCCTCTGGACAAACTACTCCATTGTTTCACTGCTCTGCTTATGAAAAATTTTCCATCCAGCAAATCTGATCTTTACATGGTTTAGATTGTGCCCATTACATTTCACATTGTGCTTGTATCATATAATGGCATAGGTATGCTTGGAACTGCTTTCCTTTAAGTTACATCACACATTTGTCTTTTAGTACTGTCAAGCCAACCATTGAATTAGCAGACCAGAAAGGTAACACCAGTTTCTTGATCAGGGGACAATGCAATTTAAGACTTACTTATGCTGGCTTTGTCAAAAACAAAGCTAGAGTCTGCTCACAAATGGAATCTCAAATGACATCTCAGTTTGCCTTTATACTGGTTGTTCTTAATAGCTGCATTTAGATGTTATATTGCCTTTCTCATGCCCCCTATCATTTTTCATGCAAATGCCAGACACCTTTTTCTTAAAACTTTTCATTTTTTTAACCTAATTTGTAAAGGGTTTTACATTCTTAGTTTATATAGTTCTTGTCCCACTCCCCTACCTGTTAGAGAATTAATACATAATGTACAGGAAACTCCTTTCTTCAATTTTTTTGCATTTACAGTGGAATAGACAGATGACAAAGCAGGCACTACAAAAAAAAAAAAAAAAAAAAAAAAAAAAAAAAAAAAAAAAAAAAATCAGTGCCCTGAATGTTAAAATGAATAAAATGAAATCTTAGTTTTCAGTCCCTGTAGACTTATTATGCCAAGAGTTGAGATTTCACTAAGGTCCTTGTTACACCAAGCAATCTGCTCCTATGCAGAGGTAGTTGTGCAATGCCATTTGATTATATTTTATCCAGTAGTGTTCTGCTTATGTGAGAGTTTTGGGGTTTTTTTTTTCTCTTTTGTTTTGTCTTTTTTCCACAATGTATTTCCAACTTTTCTGTCTTCTTATAAAAGTACTTACAATTTAATGGGTCTTCTAATTGAAGCGAAAGGTTCTTGTTTGCACTTAAAAATAGCTTTCAGTGAATTTGTCATGTATTGGTAATAGACAAGCTGTCTTTCTGTTATTAGCACTGCAGAATAAACCTATGGTTAATAGCTTATTTTCACAAACTGAAGATGTTGGGCGACCTTGAAGCTGCATTGTGTTCAGTGCCCCTTTTATAACCTTAATTACCAGGAATACAAAGCTTTAAAGAAAGACTAACATTTCACTTTAACATCCATGATAATCTATTATAAAGCCAGCTAAGCCAGCCCCCAAATGCAGAGAAATGTTATTACATGCTCAGCTAGCTGTCAAGGGGCCATGAGTCAGTGGCTTACAGTTATCAAAAGTAACAAGGTTGTTCAGAATTTCATCCAACAAAGCCAGCCAGCTTATAAAGGGATTAAACACTCTTTGATTAGAACAAATGGAACACATCCTGCCCTTAAAATTAGCATTCCCTTTCACTTGGTTTAGTCTGGTAATTTGACACTCTTACTAGCCAATGCAAGAAAAGACTCAGTTGTGGCCTACCCATGAGCATCATAGCAGTAGGATATTAGCATACAGTAGCTAAATTGTGAGCAGTCTTGGAGATTGTGCTCAACATCCTATGAAAATCCCAAGGGCATAATGTCAACAGACAGAGTATAATAATATTTAATGCAATGTGTGACAGCAGACTCCATGAGCCTTTAGGCACAATATATTGCCCTGAGGCCACAATCTTTCTAACTTCTATCCTAGACAACCAAAAAGATTTTATGTCAGCTTTATTGATATTTTAGAGGTTCATATTTTAATTTCTCACTTAAGATAAGTCAGTCACAGAAAGGTGTGTTTGCAGTGGTGAAGAAATGAGTGTTCATATGAAGTGTTCATATTAAGATAGCTTGGTGTGGAAACATTCACCCTTTGCCATGTTGAAAAGAAAGAAAACAGTTGTTCCATTGGAACACAAATACTGGCACCTTGATTTTGTACTGCTTTCCCTCACTCTTTCCTGTTTTCCTCTCCCTGACTTGGTACCTCAGTGTGGATTGGTGTTTGATAAAGATTGAAGAAATTATAGGTGAGAAACATGCTCTCCAGATTTCAGTTATGCCAAACTCCATATGATATACTGAATAATCGCTGGATGAAACAATCATCAATGTTTATCAAGCTGCCTGCTTTCTCTGATACCTTTCATTGACATGCATTTGAAATAAGCCTCATTGTATGTTGTCCCTCTTTGTCTCAAATCAACTGTTTGAATGTGCACTTGAAGATGTCTTCCTGCTAACCCATATCCTGTCATTCCCTCCTTTCTTCTGTCCCTCCTTCTGTGTGATACGAAGAGCAAAATATCCAGGTTTTTTAGCATAAACAGTGGTGAGAGTCAGCTCATATTTCAAGAGCAGCTGCTCATCTCCTACTCTCCACCCACCAGACATCACCGCTTCCTCAGATCTGCCCTGTGATCTGCTTGTGTAATCACTCCCTAACATAGTTCAACCAGAAGTATCTGTGTTAGAAAATTTTTAACTTTAAAGGGTTTGAGTTAACCAAAATTGTATTGAATTAATAGCTTATTTGGAAAGTAGGTATAATCTAATTCCATTAAATATTCAAATTTTACTTTTACCTTGTATTTCTCATTCCTAAAAGTACAAAAGCAGCACAGTATTTGATTTATATGATCTTCTGCTTGACTACAAAACAAAATTTAAAAAAAAACAAAAACTAATTTAAAAATATTTTTTAAGGTCCTTTCCAACTCAAGACATTCTGTGATTCTGGATCAAATGGAATTAGATTTCATGCATTGTCTCCCAAAGCTATCATTATGTCTCCCAACACCTTTACTGTCCTGCAGTAGAGCATTGAAGCAGACTATATAGCCCACATTTCTGTAGATATTTAGACCTTCATTTTTGGTTCACACCAAAACTTTGGACTCACTAAAAATACATGAGGGAACTTAGTTATCACTCCTCTCAAATTCTGTAAGTGGGCACTATCTTCTTAGGGTGGAAGAGCAGGATATTTGGTGTCTCTGCAGTATTAAATTTAAGTCTGCTGGGAATTACATAGAATAGCCTGGGTTTTATTCATTGGTCTTTTACTTCAAGTGCTTAATCTCTTATTGGGTTATTTGCCTGCCTACAGGAAGGAAGCAGTATAAATTACTGTACAAATCCATAGCACCTAAAACTGAAATCTTCTCTCATCACAACTCTTACCCCTTTCTACAGTCTGAATTTTTATGTGACCCCTGAAAGAAACATTCAAAGGATATGCTTCAAGTTCACTTTTCAGATCTCAACAATATTCTAGATATTTTTTAAGGCAAATTTTGCATGCTTAAAAAGTCTACATTCTAAAAGACAATTCTAGTCCATTTTCAAGGATAGTATTAAAAAAATGAACAACAACAAAATTCAATATGGAAACTGTTTCTAAAGATAAAAAAAGAGTAAAATAATTTGCCCTTGAGAATGAATAAACTTCAGAGAACAGATCGGTGTAGGGTTGTGGTTTGTTTTTTTTTTTTTTTTATTTAACAAGAATTTCTGTTTTAATGAAAGAAAAAAAATATTGCAGATTGCCTGTCAAAAATAAGATCCTTTATAATGATGTATGAAATGCCACCACAGTGATTTTTCTCCTTGGTGTATATTTTTAAAAGATGATGGGCATGTTTTTATTTGGGCATAATAATTCAAGTCATGCACATCATTGTAGTTTCTTTTAACTTGCTTCTTGTTTCATGTTTTCCAGTGTTACGTTGGGGTTTTTTTAATGTATCTGGGATGACAAACCACCTAGTTTCAAGTAGACATTTTCAAAAAGAAATTTTCTTGAAATCTTCTTATGATTCTTCATCATAACGTAATGAAATTCAGTGAAATAGTTTATTTTTTCTCTTTTTTATAGAGGCTTTTAAGACATTTAATGTTCTGTGAAATAATACTTTCTAGATTGCGTTTCTCTAATAGATGAATAACATAATTTTTGAAATTTAAATAATTGAATAGAAGCTGTCAGATAGTAATTTAATTTCAAGAATATTAGTATACAACTAATAGAAACAACTTGGTTAAGTTGCAGGATGAAATATAAAATTAATAGCAGACGACATCATAGGGAAAGTGGTAAAGGGCCAAACAAAAGTATTCCAGAATTTACCCAGAATGTGAGAAGAGGTGAAAAAAAGGGATGTAATTGTCGTTTATGCATTTCCTTAGGTAAGTTATTTCATATGTCACGATTGAACGCAGAGAAATACTGTGAGAAAAAACACTGATTCATTTCTCTTTTATGTGTGTCATAAACACCTACTAAAGAATTAATTACGCAAAAACAAGGAAGAGTATGACTAAAAAACCACTTTGATTTCACCTGTAAATATACGCACATCAGATTTGAAAAACAGGGGGAAGTAACATCTAGCAAACAAATTACCTGGGAACAATTAAATTGCTAGAATATTTTATTTATGTCCCACACCCCCCAATATATATATAAACACAAAGACATGTATGTACACTCACACACATTTGTGTGTGTTTACAATGAGCCACATACATAAATATACTGCAGTGAAACATATAAAGAGACTCTCCATTAAAGGTGGAAATATTTGTGTATCTTACCAGGTATCTAGTTGTGCACAGCTGTTCCCAACTGATTGTTCATTTGCCTCATAGATGCAAACAATGAAATTCCATGATAAACTAATACAAGTTATATTAACAATTCATAATTGAACTTCAAAATCAAGACAAGAGAAAATATCCATTTTTAATCTGTATCAATGTCATTCATTCTTCCATGTGCTTTTTGAAGGGGAAATTTTAAAGAAAAGAATTCTTTTTTTCTAGAATATATTTGGAAATTCAAAGTGTGGTGGTTTTTATATGTGAATCTGTATGTTTCCAGTTTTAAAGGACATCAGACTGTGTTTTGAGTTAAGTTTAGTGGAGATAAATTTCGGCTGTAAGGTAAACAAATGGGCTAAATGACTCTGGAGCGTGCATATGAGGGAAATGGAGTGATATGAAAGGACTGTCATTAGAGTAATGTCTAATGACTCCTAAATAAAGAAGAAATGAAAGAAGTCAGTTAAAGTTTAAACAATATATCTCTACTTAAGCTCAAATGGGAAACACAAATATTTGTTACAGCAATTCATAATTTATGATTACAGATTTGATGCGTTTATGTATTGATGTACTAATTTATTATACATTGCATGTATAACAAATAATTTAATTATGCCTGATCAAATTAATAGGGGAGGGAGGAAATAAAATTGCTTTCCTGGGAATATTATAAAAGGTTCGCAGAATAAAAAGGAAACTTTGAAGTTAGACAGAATAGAGGAGGCTCTCATATCAGAAGTTGTTTAAGGCAGTTTATCACAAAAGATTAATCCTTCTACTTGTATTTGAAGGTACTGATATTGATGAAGGATATTAATAAGAAATTAATGTTTAAAAGGAATGCATCATTACAAAGTCATTCTGAAATTAATAATACTACAACAATGAGAATGTTTAAGGGCTTGGTAAGATGTTGAGCGTTTCAGCTATGGTTAGCTTTGTATGAATATTTAAAGATGCTTATATACATTTGGATTTCATTACAAAATTACTTTTCTTATCTAGTCATCAAACATTTTCTTCCTGAAAATATAGACACAATTCTTCCATTAATTTTTTGGGTTTTGCATATTATCTAACTTGCTGGTATTCTGTATGTGCTAAGATGAACTACTATATCTATCAAATTCTAAATTTAAATTTTTAATTGTAATCTGTATGTAATTTGAGTGGCACAATATGCAAAGAGATTAAAAAAAATACAAAGCTCAGAAAAAACCACTATTTTTAAGAAACTAGAAAATGCCATCTGAGCATAACAGCAGATACATGTTCACCATAAACTTTAGAGATCTAATTTTTGCAAACTTTAGATCCTTCAAGTAAAAGGAGAATTAAGTCTACTGTAGTTAACATAAATTCAAATTAAATTACAGAATGATTATATCATTCTTCCTGTTACTGATTTTAAGTCATAAATGATGTAGAAAGAGATGTAAATATAATAGACAAATATTCCTAAATTTGTCAAATAAGCATACTTTGCAATCAAACTTCCTGCAAGCTCCTTTTTGAAAGCTCAAATACATACTGTTGTATTTGAAACTATTTTACTTAAGTAAAATACTACTGCTAGCTCTAAATTTGACAAGAATCATGACTTCAAAGATGCTCCTTAAGGAAATATTCTGTGGTACTGGAAGTCTGACAGCAGAAATAGAGAATTAAGAAGCTTACAAGAGAGCTGGTGTTCTCTCTACTCACAGATGTTTGATGTTCTGTCCAGTCATAGGCATTCACAGGTCATGTCCATGGTTTCTGAGCTGTGCCACAGCATTGCTCAGGATACTGCCCGCAGTGGCGATCTTTGAGTGTCATCAATGCTTTTAACATCAGTTTATCAAGCAACTTAGAGAAAACTATATGCATATGTGGTACAGAGGAGTCTAGTGTGCTGGAAAACTCCTTCCACTGAGGAGTGGAAGAAGGAAAAGAGAAAGAAGTTGGGAAGCATTTCTGAGTTTCCTAACAAGCAGTGAGGGGAACAACTTGACATTTACTTTAAGGCCTACAATTCAGTTTAAGGCACAGTTGATAACAGTACACATGACTCCAAATTGAACAGTTTGGTATCATATTAAATATACTTTCAATTCTTATTGAATATACATTTTGTCTGCAATTGTCTGCAGAGCTACATTATACAGAGCTGGAAAATTTGGCCTAGTAGGCAGATATTTTGGATAAGACTTTTGTTACACATCTGTACTTTACAATACTTATTTTAAATGTCAACATTTATCTAAATTCTCCATATATCATTGCTTTTAAAATTATTCAGATGCCAATTTCTTTATTGTTTTCCTAAGACAGACTTTTATTTGTAAAAGCAGCTGCAATACTGTATTGATAATTGCAAGTTGCATAGTATATAGGAATAGTGCATGCAACAATACAATATAGAAAATAAGGTAAGATTACAGCCCTTATGTTTCTTTTTACTAGAATTAGTAAAAAGGCCAGGGGCAAATTTAGTGGTTTATGGCTTTGGAGGAATGAGGTCTATGTCTATCCTAGGAAATTAAGAACAAGTTTTTTTGGTCCTGACGACAAAGAACATGAAAATTATTTAATCCATACAGCCATAATCCCTGCCTCTGATGAATAGATTTGTTCTGTTGAAAGAGATAGAAGTAATCATTTTAGCAACAGTGTATTCTTGTGTTTAGTTTTAGGATTACCTGAGCTTTTAACAGGCTTGACCTGGACCATATCTATGCTAACTGCTGAATAGTTTGGTCTTGTGTCCAGGACAGCTCAGCATTTTAAGTATAGAGCTGACTGATTTCTAATCCTTACACACTAACACTGTCCAGTGAAAGAAACAGGAAGAACTTCTATGAAGCCACCACCTTGAAATCCCTTATCCCAACATCATTCTCTTTGCTATTAAAAAGAAAATCTACCAATCAAACATTTCCCCAGTCAAAAAAGTACAAAAAAAATCCCAAAAAAACACTACTTGTCCAATGATTGTTTTCCCGAGTAGACATGTTTCTATCATGATCAGAGGAGCAGTATGAGTTATTTTCAGTTTATATATTTATCTAATAAAATATTATGCTTCTAAAATATTTATACCATAATGTTAACAATTAAGTTTTTGTTTTCTCTCTTATAAAAGGCTTAATTGTTCTTTTGTGACATTGGAAAAAGACCAATTTTAACTGTTAATGATTCAAGGTATGTTTTGGTTTTTTGGGTTTTTTTGCTGAAGTTCTATGAAAATTCTAATATAAAACAAGGGTTATATTGATCTGCTGGTAGATTGAAGACTGGATGAAGTCCACATTGGTTCTCTTACTTTTTCCAGGACAGCAGTGTTGGGCAGATGTGAAGCAGGATCATTTGCTCTTAGTGAATATGTACTTTATCAGATCATAGATAATTACAGCTACCCAAAATAGCTCTCATAATTTTAAGACCCATTTCACTCTTCACTTGTCAGAAGTCTGATTAATAAACATAGGCTCTCCTTTATTCCTGGCAGCTTTACAGCTTAGTGTCAAATGCATGTCTCATTTAGTTTTAGTTGTTTAGCTTCATATGCCTAATTAAACTACTATAATGGAAACACAAAAATTTAGAAAGTGTTGCCCCCAAAGTCTTCTGAAATCTGCAGCTGTTTCAATATTTCATTATTTCTGTAGTATTTCTGAGATATTTTAATAATAAAGAAGGAAATTGCTATTTTTAAAGCAGTAAAAAATAGTTGGTGAAACTTTTCTTTCTATGTGGTTCCAAATTCCAAATTTGTTGTATACCTCTAAGATCATTCTTTCATAAGTTTAAGAATCTTGAAAAGTGTAATTATATATTAGTACTGACCATTACATTTTTAATGTTCCTTTTTGTTTGTCAGAAGAAATTGTATTTTTTTAAAATGCATTGGGACTAAGCTTCATACTGTGCTAGGGAACTTTAAAAGTAACCTGTGTACTAAAAAGTTATTAAAACTCTGGGTCAGAGATAGACAACATAAATATTGATTTTATGAAAAGAAAAAGGCTTTCTCTTCAGGATACAGAATGATATATTGGCTTCTTTCTGATATTCACTTTGCCGTGGATATTCATTGTGTCATTTGGGACATTTCTTGAGAAATGGCCTGGTAAAGGAAGTACTCCAAAGAACGGAAGTAAAACTGTACTGTGCAACATGTAAAATCAGATTAACGGGTACATGGATTTAGGGAATCTTTCTTATGCATGAGTAATGGGTTTTATTTACAGAGTTAAAATGTGGGAAAGAAATCTCAAAGAAGGAAGTATCTAGCTGCTTGAAATTTTTTTCTTATTTACCTCCTATTAGGAATAAGTTCCTCATATGCCAAATATATATCTTCATTTACATATTTTTAAACTTTTTCCCAAGAAGATCCCTTTTGTTAAGGCTTCATTTAACACTGGTGAGATCAATTTGGAATGAATAGCACACTGGTGTATTTTTTGTATGTTTTGTCAAAGATTTGCATAGATTGGGCTGCACGTGACAGGCCCTGAAGGCAGTCACAAGTTTCACTGCCTCTGCCCAGCCCCTCTGTAGTTCTTCCCACCCTGGTGTAGTACTCCAAGGCACATATAGTACTCCCAATGCAGCTGCCCTGGGACAATTGTATAGAATTTTGGAAGCTTTTTGTGTGGACATGTCATGCCATGAACGTGTCATGCAATTGATGTGCGTCCAATAAAGAAAAATGTGGTTTGTCTACAGATTCAGAGAAAAAAAAATCCCATCCACTCAAACTAAACTTAGGAGGACAACTCCTGTTTCTGGGATCCATCAAAGGCATATTGCCTTTCTCTACCACCATCACATTTTTTTAGAGTAACTGTAACCTAAAGTTTAGATAGATTGGATCCATGGTAAAGTTGCACAATAGTTTAATAGCAAAAAGATGCAGACACTGAATAGTGTAGGATAATATGACAGGAGAAAAAGTTAAGATGGCACAAGATATGATATATCAGATAGCCATAAAATCCTGTGTTCAGATATCTGAAATTCAGAAGTGAAAATCTGTTACTTATCTCATGTCCTTGTGCCAGCTGCACATAGCATGTCCTTTGTATATCTTCTGTGTACCCCCAAAAGTTTTGGGAAACTCAATTATATATACTGAATTAGATCATATATACTTAAAATCATGGAAAGTTGTCTAAATCTACGTGAAACAGAGGACTATTTTCGTTATGACAGATGCATTATGCAGTATTGACGCTCTAGTTAAACTTCAAATCCATTCACAAAATAAAAGCTCTTTCTCAGGTATTTGCGAATGAGAGATGGTTAATTGAAGAAATGCTGGAACTCTTACGTTTCAGGGCTTTTAAAAACTGTCACATCTCAAAAGGCTTTTTTAATAATAGATGATGGATTTGAACTGGCCCTAAAGTTTACAGAAAAAAATGCACTGAATATGAAGAAGCAGTTGACTATGCACATGATATTTTTTCTGCCAGGAAAAAACCCCAAAAAACAGAGCACTAAACCTAAACAAGTACTTCAGATAATCCCGAATAAATAAGTGATTTGAAATATGCAAAAAGGTATGGTTCTTCACTTCTTGTACATAAATAGTCCATTGATGAATCTACCCTCTGGAATTTGTGTTGAAATATCCTATTCTGTGCAAGTATTAGTGAATATCCCTAGACAATGAAGTGTGAACTCATAAATGTGAGCAATTGTTCTTAAAGTAATTTTTATTCTCCTAAGCCATGTTCATGCTTTGAGCACTGTTAGATGATGTTACTATTCGTAATGAAATACTCAATATCACTTACTTCACTACCCTTGCTGCCCTAAGAATTACTTGCTCCAAAGATCAAACATCAAATTCTAATGATGTGGTTAACAGTAAATGTGGGTGTTAAGATATTCAGGCTCAAGAAGTATATCAAATAGGAAAATAAATTTTGATGATGTTGCATTATGCTGTGTGTCTGGAGAGTACTGGGCTGCATCTTCATAGCATCAAGAATTTCCATAATCGTGTTTTCAAACATTCTTTTGCTCCCACAACATTTTACAAAGGAAAATCTTAGCTATCTTAGGTGCCCTCCAGTATTTGTCTCCATTAAACCAGCCCAAAAAGCAAAGTTGTTCTTCCTCTTAGGTAATTTACTATAATACATAAATAGTCCACATGCACACATTGATCTGTGAGCTGTCTATGCTGCCATTATAGTCTGTAGAGATCTGAAAATTTGTTTACTTGCCACTTATGTGTATTCAGTATGTGATGAGATCTTCAGCAGTCTTTAAGACATGAGATCTCTTTAATGAAGTATCTATGTGGAACTAACAGAAAAAACAAAAGAACTGCATGGGAGACCTGTGTAGTCCTGTACTGGCACTTGAGGTCTAACATGGCATGAAAAAGCATTTCAAAGGGTTTGTGCACCTATTTTGAAAAAAAATATATCAAATCTGTATCAAAGTGGAATTGAGAAAGTCTAAGGAATTAGTTCAGCCTTTAAGAGAATTGCAAATTTAGTCAGTTGAACAGCTTTGTAGCCTGTATAGGCTTAGTTTATTTGCCCCAGATATAGGCTCCTGGAGCCAATTATAATGTGGTGGGATATCCGAGATATACACACAAAATTGGCAGATGGGATATAAAGCAGACCTATGTCACTCTTAGTGGCAGCTGGAGTATTTGGAAAATGGCACGCGATGAACAAATTTAAGCAAATTGTTTGAGTCCCAGTCAGTGTATTGACCATAAATTTTATCAGTTTGCTTAAATGTAGGCACCTACTGCAAATTTGCTTGCCTTAGAATACGCAAGCCATCTTGCTGGTATGGTAGTTAGACCACAATGCTTTCAGAAGGTCTTTATAGCTCTGAAACACAAACTGTAGGTCAGACAAAAAAAAACCCAGCACCTAAAATGGTACTAATATTCTGTGTGTAGGCAGCTGAACTAAATCCCACATAATGTGGGTGCATCTGAATTCCACCTCCATGTACCTCCAATGATGAGGTATACAGGGAAGACTAGAAGGAGAATGGCACAAATGAATACTGCATTGATGAGGTTTTTTGCTAATATATTTGTAATTATGTACAGTGAGCCTTATGTAAAAAGAATAAACTGTGCTTCATGTTTAGCAATATAAGGCAAGAAGCATAGAAAGGTAGAATAATGCTTGTCAACCCACCTATTTGAAAGCCTACAAAATTGCACTATTTAAGCAAACCCTTTTTTTAAATTTGCATAATACTTCACAACAATAGCAAATAATTTTTTCACTCGATTTACTATGCAATGAAATGGTAAAACCTCCAAGACTTTTCTGAAATGATACCACTAACAGGGATACCAGGTGTGGTGTACAAGACCGTAAATCTTCCATCTGCTACATATACAAGTGTCTCTGCCTTCACATTTCTACTAAAGATGATCCCAAACTCACTTCTTAGAACACTAAAATGACTGCCTGGATACACCAAAGAAGAAAAAAATTATTCTTTATGGAGAAATGTTGTTGAAAGCTAATAACTTGAACTTTTGTGCCTTCAGGGGGTCACTGCTGGAAATCAGGGAACATGTGGAAGAAAGGTATAAAATTCTAGTTCTATATTTATATTCACAGATATTGAAATGCTGCCACTTATAACTCACCCGTGATTAACTCTGCAATAATTTTGCAAAAAAAAAAAAAAAAAAAAAATTAAATAATTTTTATGCACAACCAAAACCATAGAATAATTCAAGTACTTAACTAAGCTGAAATTAAATTTATTACCAAAAAAGCAATATTCTGAAGAACTTGTCTCAGTCCTATCACTTAATCCAATGTTTGTTGCCACATGCCACATCTCCCTTTTTACCAGTGTAGTGCTTATTGATTTCAGTTGTACTTTTACTTGATTCTAAAAATTTTATGCACTTCAATTTTCTTATGTGTGTGGAACAAAGATTTTTATATCTTTAACTTGAATACTTCTTTCATTTTCTAGTTTTATGTATTTTCTTCTTGAACGTGTGTCTTTAGATTTAATGTCATCTCATCAGATCTGGAAATAATCTAGATTGCAACTGTAAGTAATGATACAATAATGTGATAATGAAACAAATCTAGAATTCAGAAGTTTCATTTATATTCTGCCTATCTGGTTGGAATTCTTACCATCATTTCACCCTACCAAATCATATATTCTTATTTAGAAATGTTCATAATCCATGTTCATCAAGCTCATTGTTTTCTTATTGCTGTTGCCTTCAAGTTTACTAACAGTCGAATAGTATCCTAATCCCTTGGTTAGAAATTACAATCAAATAGCTTTGACTTCCAAATGTATTTTTAATTAAAAAAAAAAAAGTAAGAATTTTAATTTGGAAAAAAAAAAAAAAAAAGAGGATCTGTTTTTTAATGTATTGGGCTTAAATAATTCATCAAAAATAAAATGGAGGCGATGGGTGACACAAAAAAGAACCCTGACAGTTCATTAGTCTTGATGGTATATCACACAATGAAAGAATGACAAGATATTCAATAATTCTGAAAGAAGATATAATTTTAAACATAAGATCTATATTTTGGAGCAGGTATATTTAGACAGAATTGAACAGCAAAAGGAAGCATAGTTTAGCTTGTTGCTTTATATATATATACATGTGTGTGTATCTGACGTGTTTCTAAATTAACATCTTTGAGGCTGTTTGAAAGCAGTACACTAAAGAAGTATACAGAGGTAGATTTTAATTTGACTGTTCAGAGAATTGAGTGAAGCTCAAAGTTAAGAGCAAATGGAAGTCAGAGAAAACTCTCCTTCAGAGGAGAATTTTCCAGCACATTATTCCTATGCTTTCTAGAAAATACTGTGGTCTCTGAGGCATAGTTTGCTTGGAATAATTTCACTGTTTAAATTTGTACTAAATAATTTTTGAGGAATCTGGATTTATTCTGTGTCTCAAATTTCCTACATTGGTATGTAGTTCAGAGAGCTGGCATATTCTCTCTAGCATCTGATGTACCTCTCAGTCCCAGCCCAGTATTTAAATTACATATCTTAGTTTGAAGGATGATTCTTGCAGCATTCCTCCTCACCTCCGCTTTTTTTTCTTTTCCTCAAGCAGAACAACCAACTTTGTTCAAAATTTGCACAGGGTCCAAATACATTTTGGTTTACTTTGTTTTGGCTTGTTCTGCTAGATGTCTATTCAGCTAAAGGGAATTTGTGCTTCTGCCCACAAGCTGTTGCTTTTTCCTATGTTAATCCTGTCATTTTGCCTGTAGAACATTATGCCATAACTTGGTGTTTAAAATCTCAGTAACCATTAAAGGCGACTGTTCCACAGTAATCAAACTTGAGAATTTAATTGATTCTTGATAGCTTAAAATCTGAGGAATATCATCAGTTGAAGACCAGCTACTACAAGACACTCACATAAGGTCTAGTTTGCATATATACAAAACATGCATGTGCAAACACCACATGTAATTTTAGCATAAAATGAAATAAAGATACCCATGAGAAATAAAGCTACAATTTAAAGACAGAAAAATAGATTGATTTTTATTATCAGAGTTGTTTATATAAACTAATCTGAAATTCTTGAGCAGAAATTCAGATGGAAAGGCAATTCATTCTGTCTCCCTAGAATATTGGAACAAATAACAGTAAACAGACATAGTAAAATGACAAACAGTCCAGAAGATAATACTGTAAGCTTTATAGCTCTTCTGCTTTTCAGAGATTTTTCACAAATTCTTTATTTTGAACCTTTGTATGTTTCTTCTGTATCTCCTAAATAATTTACTATAATACAGAAATTTTGAAACTGTCCTTTTTTATATTACCCATCTATGGAACAACCTGTCTGAAAGTGAAATTAATATATGCTTAGGAGTATTGAGTATCCATGGAAGCATATAATGACTAGAATTATTAGGATATCCTTTACTATGCTGGAAAATTAGTGAGATGGTTTCACAGTCCTCTCTTTTAAGTAATTAGGTCCTCTAAACTTTGTACAGAAGCATATACAGAGCTTCAAAAGAGTGATACTTTATTTTAATTTAATTTCAGTGGATAATTCCATTCCCATTTATAAATAGTAAATAAAACTGGCTGTGATTGTAATTGAAAAATAAGTGCTTCAATATCTAAAATTTCAACACATCAACGATGCCCTACAAAAATAACAATTTATTTTTGAACTCCTGTTTAACACAGGACAGTGTGACAAGATTTGTCCAATAGTGTATGACATTTCTTTTGTTATCAAAGAAAATGTCATGTTTTGCTTTCAATCTCAGAGTAGTAATAATCTTACATCTAAGTTCAAGGACTGCATTTTCAAACCATATTTTAGCATGAACTACTGACAAGCTGATATGTTAAAAATATGAAAATGTCTATCAACAAAAAGTGTATCCAAAGGACCTTTAAAAGTAACCTTAAACTGAGTAACTGATTGTAAGCTCATGATATTGGAACTGCTCACACCTATCTCCTACAAGATGTCTGTAGATTTCACTTATATTTCATAACAGCTTAAGTAATGCAGGCTAACCCAATTTTTTGCTGTATCATATTTGTCAAGGCACACAGATGATCTGTGCAATCATATGGATTTATGATCCAAGAAAAGTAGAAATTCCATGAGGGGATCATAATAAAGAGAAACACTGAAGGAAATACCAGTTCCACACAGAAAGTAAGAATCAGTTTCTGATAAGTACTTTCACTTCAGATATGTTCATACTTTCAGAACCATTTCTTTTATAGTGAGTGTCTTATTAAACTTCCTAAAATAGTTATAAAATTGATCTTGTTTAGTTGTTAAACTACAAGCTCAGCCTAATGGGAGAATAGAGCTAATTTTCACTGCTAGGATTTTACTTACTTAAGGAGATTGTTGCAGTTCACTTCAGTTCACCAACCAGTGCAAATTCACTGGCTAAGCACCAGATCAAAGAACTACAATACTGTTCAAATTGCTATGAGCTACAATCTGATTTCCAGAGTCATGAAAGAAAATGGAAGGGAAAAGTAAAGAAACAAAAGATGGACAGGTTGCTTAAGGTTATAATATAGTGGCAAAGCCCACTGATATACTGATATACAGAAAAAAGCAAAACAACAAAGCCACACTATAACTCTCTGGTAGTATTTTTCCTTTTATTCCAGTAGGGGAAAATATTAAAAAAAAAAAAATCCAAATATATGATAAAAGCACAATATTAGTAATGGACAGACAAGATGAGGAAGTATCTGAAGATTGGACTACTTGGTAAAAATGTATTCTCTAAATCTGAAAACCCATGGCTATGAGTTTCAGAGAACCCAGGAAAAAGTCCTGGCACAATATGGCTGTAACAACTCAGTTGCAGGATGTTTTTGAGTCTGTAATAAAGAAGCTGGTCTCGCTACTGTGGGCATTTTAAGACAGTAAATTATATTTTTCAAAACAAGTTCCAGTCTAAAGTTAAAATATTTAGTTTACTCTATTTTTATTGGTATGTTTCCAGAAGGAAAGGCCTGCAGTCGTTTGCAGGTAAGATGGGTAGAACTGTCCTGTAATGCTCAGCATCTATTTTTAAGGTGATTATTTTATTCTAGGCTCTTCAGTGTTACATGGCCGGAGTCAGATGAGAATTTCAGCCTCCAGGATTGTTTTTCTTTCTTAATTGTTAAAAGGAAAATAAAAGGTCTAAATGTATGGTTACATTATTCAGTTCAAACAAGTTTTATTTTATTGGTTTTAATACTTAAATACAAAATCTTGTGGAATGCAAGGGGATATCCATGCACTAGAAGACCGGCAGAAACGTTTTACTGTCTAAGAGTGGTGACCCCATGATGATGATGGCTGTACTAATCACAGCCTTTCTTGTCCAAAATATTTCACATAGAAGAATATAATGAGAAACTCTGGGCTCTAGAATAATCAGTCAACTGACATCTTGTGGCTTTCCATAGTCTCATAAAAACTGCTCTTTCTCTGCAGTATCCCTCCTGCTTGTGCCATAACAGCTACCCGGAGTCTAGCCATATTTACTTTGGATGGTAGTATGGAATCTCCTAGGGAAACTGTTGCATCCACTATCACTTGCTGGGGTGTTGGGGATATAATATTCTCCAAATCCTGGTATGCAATAAAAAAATGTGCAGTTTAAAAGAAAAAAAAGCACATGGGAATAAACTATGTACTCAGACAAAAGAAGAAAAGTATTTTCTAGCTTGCAGGTATATTGAAACTGTAACTTAATAATTACAAGAAAAATAGAAAATTAGGAGCTACAAGCAATGTAGGAACTACAAGTAAAACTGATGCATAATTGAGTTGTGTCCCATTGGGAGACAGAATTTGTACTTGAACAGATTTCATACTTGCTTCAAAATTGTGTCAGTGCTGTTTATACTACTAAATTTGAAAAAGAAAATGATGAAAAAGAAAAAGAAGAAAGGAAAAAGAAAAAGAAAAAGAAAAAGAAAAAGAAAAAGAAAAAGAAAAAGAAAAAGAAAAAGAAAAAGAAAAAGAAAAAGAAAAAGAAAAAGAAAAAGAAAAAGAAAAAGAAAAAGAAAAAGAAAAGGAAAAAGAAGAAAGAAGAAAGAAAAAGGAAAAAAAAAAGGAAAAGAAAAAGGAAAAGAAAAAGAAAAAGAAAAAAAGAAAAAGAAAAAGAAAAAGAAAAAGAAAAAGAAAAAGAAAAAGAAAAAGAAAAAGAAAAAGAAGAAAAGAAAAGAAAAGAAAAGAAAAGAAAAGAAAAGAAAAGAAAAGAAAAGAAAAGAAAAGAAAAGAAAAGAAAAGAAAAGAAAAGAAAAGAAAAGAAAAGAAAAGAAAAGAAAAGAAAAGAAAGAAAAGAAAAAAAGAAAAGAAAAGAAAAGAAAAGAAAAGAAAAGAAAAGAAAAGAAAAGAAAAGAAAAAGAAAAGAAAAAAAGAAAAGAAAGAAAAGAAAAGAAAAAAGAAAAGAAAAGAAAAGAAAAGAAAAGAAAAGAAAAGAAAAGAAAAGAAAAGAAAAGAAAAGAAAAGAAAAGAAAGAAAAGAAAAGAGAAAAAATAAATTTCTGTGTAGAATTTTAGACTCATTTGAGAAGAGAAAACAAACCAGTTTCTTCACTGAGAAGATTCAGTCTCTAGATTAATTTAGATTGATTTCTCTGGGTTTTGACTTTTGCTTTTTTCCTATACAGAGACACAGATTGCCGTTAATTTTGCTACAAGTCCAAAAATCTTCAAACTGCAAAATGGAAAACGTGAAGTTGTGTAAATACTTAAATTCATGAAGCTTGTATAACAACACTTCTTTACTTACAACACATTTCTGAGATGCCAGCATTATTTTCTGTTCATAGTGATATGTTTCAAATTATGGCTATGTTTCAAGATTAATAAAGGCACTATAATCCTGTATTAGGCAGTTCGCTACAGTTCATTTCCATTTACTTAAATTATGTAAAAACAAGGATGGTGTACAAGGACTACAGAACACCGCCTGCCACTGGCCAGAAGGACAAAGTGGAAGAAGCTGAGACACTGATATTTGGCAATACTACTAAATAAAAGAGGATCATAGAATGGTGTCTCTGAGTAAATGTAGCATCGCCAGTGTCATCTCTCTTTACAGCTGGGTCATTCTAGGACAAAAAAAAAAAAAAACCCAAAAAAAAAAAAACCAAAACAATAAAAACTAACCCCAAACAATCAAAAACACTCAGGAAAGACATTAATGAATCTACTGAGGGTAGTTGGCAATGTTTTGTCGGTGGGGAACTTCAGGTATGGGTTCTGTGACGAGAGGCTGGGACTGTCTTGCATGCTGTAGAGCATGGCTAAGCCCACAAGCCCAGGTGATGGCTTCTCAGTGATAACATATTTAAGAAAGACAGGAGTGAAAAAATGAGAAACAGTCCTACAGACAGCAAGGTGCCACAAGAAGGTGGTGGGGGAGAGAGGGAGGAACAGGTGCTCCAGAGAGCAAGTCAGTGATTCCCTTGCAGCCCATGAAGAACCTTTGGAAGCAGATATCCCACTGTAGCCCATGAGTAACCCCACTCTGCAGCAGATGAAAAGACCCCCCAAAAAGCTGTAGCCTGTAGGATAGACCTATGCTGGAGCAGAGCAAAAGTGTTAAGAGCAAGAAGAGCAGAGAGAACCTGTTAGCCACAGCCCCCCACTCCCCATCCGTTCTGTGCCACTCAGAAGGGGGAGGTAGAGGATTTAGTAATAAAGGAGTGAATCTGAACCTGGGGAAGAATGTATGTGTGGGAGAATATTCCTTGAGTTGAGTCCTGTTAGAGCAATTGGCAAGTCATATCCCTTTCTTTATCTCAACCCATCAGCTTTTTCAGCTTATTTTCTCCCCTTGTAATGTTGTGGAGCAGAGAAGAAGAGAATAGCTGAGTAAGGGTCAGGCAGGTGGCCAAGATCACTCCATCATGATGATGAAACAGGGTCTCTAATCGGTCACCCAGTGTGGGAATTTGCACACTGCCCTCCTCTTGTTTAAAAGTAATGGTATATACAAAGATAGAAGCTATAAGAAAAAAGTGTCAATCACTTTCTCAAGGTTTGAAGAGAAAATTCTTTCAGTGCAACCTCAGACCCAAACTGTAGAATAAAAAAAGTATTTTTAGGAAGCTGCAGTTGTATCCTGTTAAGGCACAAACATCTACTTTTGTAGATTCAGAAAATGTTATGGTCATTTAGCCTAACCTCTTGTGTAACATGGGCAATAGTATCTTATTCACTGACTTCTGCAATTAGTCATTAACCTAGAAAGCCTGTCTTTACTTTTTCTGATTTAGATCTACTACTGGCTATTGTGTTTACAGGCTAGCTATTATTTTATTAAAAATAAATATTTAAAATAATATAATGTAATGTAATGTAATATAATATAATATATATTATTAATAGATTTATAATAAATATAGCTGGTGAGATTTGAATTTTTTTAAATTGTTCCTTTAATTGTTCCTAAATTTTTAATTGTTCCTTTAAACCTCATGTGTCACTGTGTCTTTTATTATTCTTTGGTGTCATGGAGATAGCTGCCTATATGTTGCTTGCAACCCTGCTCTTTTTTGCAGTCTCTTGGTAATGTGGCAAGCAAAAAAATAGCAATTTTGTTACCTCATTCCCACCAATCCAGATATCAATGCCTGATTTAACCTACCATTAAAAATGTCAGACTGTAAAAATACAAGCACTTTTTTACATTACTGTGGAACTTGAAATACTGGAGTCACATTTAGCTGCTCTATCTCATTATTTTAAAAGAGTATATTGTGTGAGGTAAGAGATGGTAACATTTTCTAATAGATCAAATATATACGTTAAGTCTGTAAAGGCTAAGGAGTTCAAGTCCTCTGCTTTTGACAGAAAATCTGCTAAAGTTACTGAATACACATAATTTCTGATACTATTAAAATAAGCTGTCCCCAGCTGCAGGCTGCATAAGTCTTCATTTAATAAAAACAGTACCTCAGCACACTATTTTAGAATTTCTAATCCCAGCATAGAGTGCATTTCTTGTTTGTGTTAAGGACTTCTAGAGCTTAGATCAGAGGAATAAAATTATAAGCAATATAAAAACACAATTCCCATGCTGTCTTTGTCATAGAATTTGAGCAGCCCTGAAAGATATCCTGTGCACATGCATACACCCACAGAGAAGGCTGTGGGTGGTAAATCCATTGACAAGCAGTTAAAAATAAAAGGCAAAGCCCACTTGGTTAATTGCTCATGTTGCTTACTTTCACAGTTGGCATTTTCTTAAATCAAAATGAAGTACTCTTTTCCAACATAGACTTTCAAGACAACAGAAATGTTGAGCTGTTTACCAACCAAGTAAAACATTTCCCAAAATTTTGCAGCTAGTATATCTTTAACTTTCACATGTAACATAGAACCAGAAGAACAATAACAATAACTATCAGTTTTAAAATTTTAGGTGGATGCATAAATATAAACTAAGTGGTTTGTTATCAGTGTCTCAGTACAATGACACCCACAGGTAAATCAGGTAAGTTGAAGTTGAAATGTGATACAGTAGTATGAAAACGCTAAATTTTTTCAGTTTTCCAGTGAGCATTATACAGATATTTAACAGCTGTTTAGAGCATTGTGCTAATAGTGTCAAGGTTATGGGTTTGATCCCTGTAAGAGCCATTCATTTAAGAGTTGGACATGGTGACCCTTGTGGGTCCCTTCCAACTCAGAATATTCTGTGATTCCTTGTGTAGCCAAGAGTAATTTCACACATTCTATGGTGAGAGCAGCTGTAGTTCTTATAAGGTCCAACTGGTGAGTGGACCAAAACTATTCCCTCAATCAACAGTGTTTTCTCAACTGATTGATATGATTGGTGAGTAAGAGCAGCCGTCTCTTGGTATGCAGTTAGTGAATGATATACACCAAGTACTTCTTTTCTCCACTGGCTATAACTGAATCTTTGAATGACACAGTCAGATTTCTTCTTCTTCTTTCATCTGCATTGTTGATTTCAACAGCTGGATAAGATGAATCCCCATGCCATATTGATTCACAGCTTCTTGGAAGGCATTAATAACAATTTAGTTGTACAGAAGATGTAGGAAAAATCTTAAGGATGTGATTCTAATTAACAGATTTTAATTAACTGAGAACTGATTGGGAATATGAATGTGGAACCTACCTAGAAAGACTAAGTATAATGTGGCTACATTTATAATCTTCAAAATTGGATAGCAGAAGTACAGTAGAACCAAAACAGGAATGAAATAGGAATTTGTATGAAAATATTTGCCAGAAACTGTGAGCCCTGTGAAGGAAAATATGAAGTGTTATGAGTGATAGACCTAGCTAAACTGCATGTTTTCATGATAAACCTGGCTAAACTGCATGATCTTGAGCAAAATAGCAAAGCATTCAGAAAATGGAAACTGTTTATCTGAAAAGCAGACAAAAATGTGTTAGTAGTGAATACATCTACTTGATGAAATACCTTATCTTTTGGGGTCCCTTCTAAACTTATGATTTATGAAGTACAGTGACCTTTTGCAAAGTGTCTGCTTATATTTATATGAATACCATAGGTAGCTTAATTTTTTTTTTCCCCCAGTTCCTTTTGTCATCCAGGCTGTTCTTTCAACTTATCCTCTCACCTCTAGGCATGTTGAGATAGAGTTTAATAAATCAAAAATATCCTGAGAACCAAACTGAAACTGGTTTCCATTATTTGGGTTATTTTTGTTTCATCTTCCTCTCGGTCTTTACTGATTTACTGCCATAAAATAAACTTGAAAAAATAGAAGTTAAAATTAGTTGGTAGAAAGAGATGTTGAAAATTCTTACTGTGGACCGCTTATGAACATTTCCCACCCCTCAGAAGCCACTTATTTTAAATTATATATTTAAATATTAGGGACACCTAGTAGTTGATTCAGCATATTGCACCATAATTTCCGGTTTCTAGTTAGTTGTATGGCTTTTTTGTTATGTAGATAAAATACAGAATGAAATATCAGTCATGGCTGTAGCTCCCAGTCTTCAGATAATAACTTTCCATTTACTTCCTCCTTCTTTTTATTGAATCTTATGATAGAAGTGTCCAGCTACATAAATGTGCAAGACCTGGTGGCAGACAGATAATGACACGAGCACCTGTTCAGAACTGCATCTTATAAGAAACTCAAAAACAGCTGCAACAATAAGCAGCAGCCGAAGTCTGGAGTGTCACTGGAGCACACAGAAGTGAGGACAATTGGGTTAGTGAGGTAAGCAAACACATTCATAGGTCTCCAAACAATTCAGAAGTGTGAGGACTATATAATAATGAATTGTAAACATTTATTTTCAGGCATGCATTACCTACTTGCCAAAGTGTTTAGAATTGAAAAAATATATTTATTTGTGTTTTTTTTTTAAAGACCTATGTCCATAATTTTTTACTCATGTTCTCACATTTTTCAACTGTTTCTTGTTGAATGAAAAGAAAAATATTTTTGTCTGTTTTCCCTGAATCTATTATGCTACAAGAAAAGTAACACACTATATTATTATGTAGCTATGTACATTATTATGTACATTATTATGTAGTTATGTACATTATTATGTAATGTGTAACAGTAAGACACTAATTATTTCTTCCTTAATGGAAAATATAGAATATATTTGATGAAATATATTTCTGGACCAGAAATACTTGTCAGAAATCTGATGGTTTCAAAACCAAGGATATCCCTCTTTTCAATAATGACAAAATACTAGCATATGATAATAATGACAAAAACTAGCATTACATCTGTACTCTGCTTAACTCAAATGGATCTGGAATGGTGAAAGCAGAGCTGAGATAATACAAGTGGTTGAACTCAATTATGTGGACAGGAAGTTTGGCTGGATGTTTCAACACCTGGTGGATGTTTGGAGGCCTATCAGTATAAGATACTGATAGGGTTGAATACAGATTCTAGAATTCTATGCATTTCATTTTCTGACAGAAATATTGGGTTGATGTGTTTCTGTTTTTGATATTGTAGGTTTTGGTTTGGTTGGTTGGTTGGTTGGTTGGTTTTGGGCTTTTTTTGTTTTCAAAGTTTCTAGGAAGATGAAATTGTAGATGTCTAATGAGCACTACTTTCTGGTGCCATTTTGATATTAATTTCCAAGTTTTGATTTTTTGCTTTTCCTTTAGAGGCCCACTGAAGCTTTTATTGAATACATGCCCTCCTATTTGAGTTCCAGAAGTGTTTTCAATCATTCTGAGCACTTTATATAGATCTGTCTGCTCATGAGCTCATGATTGCAAACTATTTTTTGCTAAAGGTGTTGAAATCAGTAACAGAACTTTCTTGAAATGGTTACTTATACAAAAAAAAAAAAAAAACCAAAAAAAAAAAAAAACAACACCTGAAATGCAACTATCTACAGTATCAGTAGATTTCTTTTTCCCTTGTATTTTTTTCTGTGCCTTTACAATTGTTTGGCTTCTGGTCCTAGAGTAGTTTCACTGACTACACATTTGATAGCTATAAAATATCTAATGCCAGAGAAGAAATGGAAAAAAAAAAAAACCAACAAACACTTTCTGTCCTAATTTATGTTCTGGCACTGTCACTAACTCTTACAAAAGAAGCATCTTACAATCTGTAGAGGAAAAACATCTAAGTTAACCTTTAAATACTTTAAATAGTTGCTGCCTTCTGTTTCAGTAAACATACTGAAAGAAACTTCCTTACAAACTGTTCTTGAAAGTTACACAGGATACTGTATCCCTTAACAAGCCAAAATAAACATGTACAATAACTGAAAACACTGTATTCTTGAAAATATTATCAAATCCTATGCACAGATGGATTGAGAGTTTAATTACAGCAACCTTTGAGTGTCACAGACATCACTATTCTCTCAGAGCTGGGTAAACAGCAACAAAAATATCCATCAGGATCTAGTTTGACAGATCTATATCAGTTGTGATTGTAACAAGATGTTATTTCATTTATGTCACCCAAACATCCAAAAAAAATTCAATGTCCTTACTGATGGAAGGATGTCTATATTTAGATATCCAGTGGTATATTTCAAGTATTGAAACAATAAATATCAATTTGCAATGGCCTAATTAATGTTTGAGTTCACTTAACATGATGTTCTGAGTACTTGCTTTTGGGTGCATATGTGGAAACACACACACCACTGGATTCTCTTAGAGCATCCCCGCTGCTGAGATGCTTCATCTCAGCTGAAGAGTTTTTCTGCAATAGCATTCCAGTAATATTCTATAGTTATGTATGCAGAATTGCAGCATATTGCCATGTGTTTTTCTAATATAGATCTAAATGCTTTGTAAAGACTGGAATTACTCTTACTATGGTGATTATGAATACAAATGAAATAATACTCTCTTTGTTTTGAAGTTTTTTTACCAAATAAAAAACCATTCTGTTTTGTGCTAAAATGTAAAATTAAAAAAAAAAAGCTAAATAATATAAGCTAATTACATGTTTTATAATGGGAAATATATTTACCATATATATACCATAGGTAGTGAATAATAACCTATGCCGGCATCTCAGTGCCACAGTGGAACAAAAAAATACCCATTGTGAAGAAAAGCACGAATAAAGTAAATATCATTCTACTGAGCTTATGGGATAGTAATGTATAATGTCACAGCATGTGTTATTTTCATTATCCTCAAAATAATATACAGTGCATACCATCTTGTACATGACAGTACATATTTGTAGGTTCTGCTTATAGGTTCATATCTGTAGGTTCAACTTGGCTCCTACTTTATTCCAAGTGTCAGTGGGGATTTGCACTTCCCTTCAGCTTCTACAATATCTTTCAGAAATTAGGAAATGTTTTAATGGGTAAAGGTAGACAGGCTGAATTTATTCCACTAGTGCTTAGAAGTGGCTGTGTGACCCAGCTGTGGTGGGGAAGCCAGTTACTTTGACGTTGCTCTGTGCATGAGTTAGCATATCCTACTATACAGTATAACTTTGGATCAGAAATGTTTATGCACCATCAATATATTAATTTGTTTACAGAGTCATTTAGAATCAGGATGAAATATTTGATTTCTGAGGGAAGTATGAGGACAGTTATGTTTTCATCATGTTGGTAAAAATTCAAAATACATTGGTTGATTTATGCTGTTCATGATAACATAAACTGAGCAGAAAGAAGACAAAGTTCCCACCCTAGTTTCTACTTTAACACTTGGAAAATTCCCTAATCTAGAAAACATACTGAAATTGTTTGCAAGTGTGACAAAAGTGTGTCTTTTTATCAGATTTTGTTGCTGAACAGAAGGGGAGCTGATTAAGTGTTTCATATTCAGCATGTAAGCTTGAAAAAGGACCATTCTACACTTCTCAGACATTTTATTTCTAAATGCAGATGTTTTTTAAAGTTCACAGTTTTAAGACTTTGGCATTTTCAATTTCCTATCCCATTTTAAAAGATCATTGTGGAAGGACTTGACATAATTATTACCTCTCCCCTGTGTTTTATGGATAAGACTTATATAGCCAGGTGCTTCTTGCAACCACTTTTAATCATTCATTTCTAAAAAGGCAATTATAAATTCCCTATCCATGGTAAACATTTAACCTCTCATGTCAGCAGGGCCTATCTTGTTGTTCTAAAGAGATTTTAGCTGTGAAGTGAAGATGGATTGAATTAAGAGTTTCAGCTCCCTGGAAATTATATGAGCATCCTACCAACATGACTCTAATCAGAAAACTATTTCCACTCTTCTGCCTTAAATAGTATCAGTCCAGGATGTGTACAGGGAGGGGAAGAATTGCTTTAACAAATTTCACCACCAACTGTCCCTCAAATGGTACAAAGTGACATTGCTGTTGAATAGAAGGTGCTGACTCTTATCTGTGGTTAATAGCATTTTTTGCTAGCCCCCATTCAGCTGCCAGTTAGCACAAAGCCACGTGTGCATGACTTTTAAAGGGTCTGCATTAATACACCCAGACAATCAATGGTTTCTGCCCCTTCCACAAGGACATTGGTTTGTTACCACTGCTAGATGCTGTCAACAGAAAACGACACAGGAGTCACAAAAGGTAAAATGGTGTCAATTTAATCAGACAATAGACAAAAGGCAAACAATGCTGTCCTGGAAAGAGGTATAGCAAGGAGACTCAGAGGCTGGCGTAAGCCACACTTGGCAGCTCCCAGTGAAACCAGATTGAAATTCAATGATACAAAATCCAGCAATGTGACACACAGGATGAGAGCTGTTGTTTCCATTCAATTAAAATCAGTGACTGCTGCTGGTGTAAAATAAATTTGACAAAATACCAAGAGAATCTGTATTGTAGGTCAAACTATTTTCCTTCTAAACTGAAAGAAAATAATAGTGGGAAATGAGTTAGTGCAATTGTTGTCCAAATTACACAAAATAATAATAAAAAAGTCATCCTGCAATTTCCTGTTCACTGTGAAGTTAAAAAAACTCTACTGATTTAGCTGATTCCACTATAAAACTAAGCAATTTAAAGTGTTTACATATTTATGAAAATAGGCTGCAAGAATTTGAAGATTTTTCTTTCTGGAATTCACACTGTGTTTTGCACATATTTTCTTAAAAACCTGCTTATTTTCCAGGATTTATAGAAAAATAACATGATTTTCCTTCTAATTTGTGAAACAAGTTGGTTTTAAAAACAGTCCAGTTATGCATTTCTTTAATGTGTGTGTGTGTCCTAAATGACAGGATACTGAAGGCTGACTGCATGTCAATTCAAAGTTTGCAGCTTCCTCCTTCCTCTCTGAGGTAAGTTTTGTAAGGAAAGCTTGGTGCTTGGCCAGGGAGGGATCCAAAAGGTGTCTGGTCTGATCTGCCTGGGTTAGGAGAACAAATCTCACATTAGGAGAATGACTCTCACATGTCCTGTAGCCTAGATACAGGTTTGCAAACATTTAGGATCAGATTCTCTTTGTCTAATGTTGAGCACCAAGCAAGTGTTCTTTTCTAGCCAATGTTAATCCAGAGATTTATTCAGTGTTCTGAAGTTGTGAATCAACTAGACATGCTTTATGTCTCTCTCCTCTGCATACACAATAAATGTAAAGGTTGATTTTCTAATATCATTTGATCCTTTGTGTGTGTACAGGAAAACAATCATGTGATGAATGATAAGGATAATTATTAGCATTCAGAAATCTACCCAGATTATTTTTTCTTCTATGTAAGCTATTAAGATGGTAAGACATTTTAAAGAAAAAATCTTTATGTTTTTGAAAATATGCACTTAAATTAAGAATGCAAGATGCTCAAGATGATATAACTGCTATGGTCAGGTGAACCAGCTGTTTATCAATTATTGGTAATACATGAATGCTTAATGAGCTTTTTGACTAATTAATCCATTTATCTTTCTTGTTCTCTTTTGCTGATTATTTCCTGTAGTTAAAAAAAAAAAAAAAGACTTCAAAGTATTGCAAAAACCTTTATTTTATATATATATATATATATATTATATATATATATATATAATATATATATATATATTATATATATATATATAATATATATAATCTCTTGACCTACATAATAAGTCTAGAACTTATTTGTGTATTCTGAAGACCTTTCTGGTCATCTGCCTGTCATTTCTGCCTGTAATCTACTTCAAAGTAAATTAAAGTAACTGTAATCAAAATGACTTTGTAAGATGTATAGTGACGAGGGCAGGTGCCAGCCTGGTAACAGCTCTTCTGTTGCATGGCATTGTACTGTGGGAAACAGCTGGACTGTGATTTATGAATGAGGATTCGTTAAAAAAACATCAGTATTATCCTCCATGGACAATTACTCTGGTGGGAAGCCACCTAAACTCGAATCAGATGCAAGGCAGACTGCTGGCCTTCTGAAATATTGTGGTCAGCTTCCTTGATGAGGGAGCAACTTATAAACAGTCACAAGCAAGTAGACAGTGAAATGAGTTGAAGATGCAGCTGCCTAAACCTGATGTGTTGTTCAGAGCAAGTCACTTACCCTTGGCTTTATCTATCCTAACATTAGATACCTGAAAGATAAGCTGTTACCATAAACTGAGTATGTCTCCAGTAAAAAATATGGAAAGAAGCATACACATTCCATAGAACTTCAGATGGGATCACTTGTGACTTGGAAATGCATCTTTTTCTCTATTGACAACCATTTTGTTCTTCAGTCTGAGGTTCTTATTTTGAAGAGCTTCAATGTCAGACAACATGAAATGAACACCTAATTTAATGATGTTCATTTCTGGGCAGCAAGAAGTTCTATATAAAAGTAGAGCTTTAAAAAGCTACTTTAATGAATGTTAACAATGTAGCATGTCAGCTAATATCTTTGCAAATTATTGAGTAATTTTGATGAAAAAAATTAAAAGTAAAAAAAAAAAAAATTGAAGAAAGCTTTTCTATCTTCTAGTGTACAATCAATGGATCTCATATATGACAGAAGTTTTGTATATAGATTTTATCTATTTAAAGCAATACCTTTTTTATGGAGTGTGAATTGAATTGATACTTTTTAGTGGATCTGAACTATTTTTGTAGTACAAGTAACAATCATGAGAAGTTTGTAAATATATGGGCCTTTCTACTGATATCTCTGTCAGCAGATTTCTTTAGCATTATTGAGAATAAAATTTTTAAAAGTCACAGTGTTTTTAAAACATATATTTAAATTATAGTTACATACATGGTAGAAGACATCAACTTCCCCAAAAAAACACAAACTAAAAAACAACCAAACCAATCATACAAAAAATGTACTAAAGGTCTTATTGTTTAGTCCTAATTTTTGTTGAGTTTTTGTTGGAACTGTGTGTGTTTCCATGCACATGGCTCTGCATGTGTGTGTGTAAATGCTTTCCAAATGTAGCAACTATGGTCGCCATTCTTGTTTTGTCATGAGCCTGGATTCAAGAGTTTTTCCAGAGAGCCAGCATCTTTTTCACTCTTGAGGTAGAAGTTTAAGATAGGTCAAGTCAAGTACCTCCTGAAAATTCCTATTTAATTCTTAAGGGAGTCTAGATGATTACTTTATATGGGTATCTACACAGCAGAAGTCTAAAGTTATTATGGTTAATCCCACCCTATGCATAAGTTTGAGTAAAGATGCTACACTTGGTTTCAATACAAATGGCAGCAAAATCTTGTATATGGAGTTCCAATAGACAGTCAAAGAAATACAGTGATTTTTGTCTAGATTTCCTTATACTATAGGAATACCTTTTATTTACATATGTTGAAATGCAAAGGATGAGTTTTGATTTATTGTATTTTGAGAGTAGAACACTAAGTATCTTAATTAATATATTTTGGACATTAAACACCTAAAGAGAAAGAAGTCTGATTTTGTTTCTGATCCAAACTTTTCATAGCATTTTTGTGGACCTTTGGATTTTTGACCGGAGAAGTGTATTAAAACATCAGAAAAACTTAGATATTTCAAAAGTAGTGACACAATAAATTACATATTTTCCTGTTTACAGATGAAAAGGTGCCTATTATTGATGTAGTAAACTGATGCCTTTCAGTTTGAATGGATTTATTTCTCAGCTTCACTGACACATCAGAGAAAAAGAGTTTAACATGAAAAAACAAGTACTAAAGCATCAGTCATTAAAACACAAAGGGATCGGGACAGTACAGCCACTTATTACAAACCACTTTTCCATGGCTGTGCAAGATATAAGATTAAGTCTCTACAGAACTAAATTAAATAAATACAATTTGGGGGTATTTCTAATAGTTGTATAGCTCAGATAGACAGTACTAGTATCCCAGCTTATGCCCAAGACTAATTTATAGCTATTTTGTAATTAAGTATTAAACTTTATAAATTACATTTTTCTATAACTTCATTTGGTAAAAACATTTACCAAATGTTACATTTAACTGGACTCAGTTGGGAATTACTCTATTTGATCACAGGGGTTGTTAAAATAGCACACGACTGGAACTGAGTTTTCAGACTGGATAAAACCCTAAGTAATCTGATATCATGGCTGAATGTTTTCAGCCAGGGATTTCCTGAAGTCTTTTCTGCTTGAACAATCAAAGAATGCTATTCAATTTTCATCACAACTTCTTAATCCTCTCCATTCCAATAATTGCCCAGAATTTCTATAGTTCAAAAATACTTTTCTGCTTATCTGAACACTGTCATGAGATACATATTCTCTGTTTTTCTTCTACAATGTAAACTGTGCCAGACAACATTATAGACAAAATCACCACTGAAATCTATAAATCTACAGATCTACACATTGCTATATTTTCTTCATGGCAAACAGTCAGGTATTTTTCTTTTCAGGAAACCATCCTTTATTCTATTCTTGCATTTGCTTTTCCACACCCTTATGAACCCTTGTACAATAGTTGCTTCAGGGAAATTCAAAGTTTGAGAATTTTATAGCAAAAGGGGGGGAGAATTACACAAAGATTAAATTAAGAGTTGTTGCACTTTATGAATGCACCTTGAAACCTCTACAATAGTGAAAATGTAACAACTGAATGAAAGAAAATAGGGTGAAGTTGAAGGCTCTGTGAGGAATCTTCATCAATACATGGGAGAAATAGGTCCTGAAACATGGACATATGGAGGATAATATTATCATTTTCAAGCGGAACAAGAGTTGGAAAACCCGAGCACCTCTAAGAGAATATGGGATAACCTTTGTATATGAAGAGGAACTGAGCTGAGCTCCGAGAGACAGATGGAAAAGAGCTACTTAAGACACATTATCATATGTTGACTTTAAAGTCTTTATTCAGTTGCTTTTGCTGTATTGAAATTATATTTGTTTCAGATTATGATGTATACAAAGAAGGAAAGAGTGGAAACCAGTGGAAATATGGTCAAAGCAAAAGAAACAATTCTGGTGCAGCTTAACCAAGTGCTGTGTGCAGTTCTGGGCACCACAACAAAAGAAAGATATAAAGCTATTAGAAAGTGTCCAAAGAGCCATGAAGATGGCAAAATGGCCTAGAGGGCAAGCTGTACAGGGAGCAGCTGAAGTCACTTGATTTCCTTAGCCTGGAGTAGAGGCGACTGAGGGGAGGCTTGATGGTTGTCCACAGCTTCCTCACAAGGGGAAGTGAAAGGGCAGGCACCAATCTCTCTGGTGGCCAGTGACAGGACCCGAGGGATGGCATGAAGCTGTGTCAGGGGAGGTTTAGGTTGAATATCAGGAAAAGGTTCTTTACCCAGAGGGTGGTTGGGTGCTGGAACAGGCTCCCCAGGGAAGTGGTCACAGCACCAGCCTGGCAGAGTTCAGGAAGCATTTGAACAATGCTCTTGGACACATGGTGTGATTTCTGGGATGTCCTGTGCAGGGCCAGGAGTTGGACTCAATGGTCCTAATGGGTGCCTTCCTACTCAGAATACTCTACAAAACACAATTTAATAGTACATACAGAGAGAGAATTAATCTTTGGTCTCCCTCAGAAACATTTCTGTCTTTGATACTGTCAAACTGTGGGTTCATACTATACCCTCCTGATCTCCCTGCCACCTCCCTTTCCCTGGTTTCCTATGCCTTTGGTGTAGAAGTTGAGATTTAGATTATTTTAATGGTCTTGTCCTGAATTTTATCCTGAAAGATAACCTAACACCTGCTGAAAGGATTATGTGCTAGTTAGTAGAGATGGGAAAAATTATTTTCCAAAAATAACTACATCCTTAAGCTCTCTTACACCTTTCATTTTTATTTATAATGTACTGAATAGTGTGAACACCTTTCTGTGGGGTAGAAATTTTTATTCATGATAAATCCAGTACTGGATAGATGCACAAACAGTATAAACTCTTTTAAAAAATATTTAAAAGAATCTTATAACCTGTTGGTTAAGTAATTCTTAGCTCTAAATGGTTTTATGTGTAAGTTTTCTGTATATTGAATGAAGCATTGAACAAAGTCTGAAAGATCTTTCTCATTTCTTAATACCATGCATGCATGGACAAAATCAGTCAAGCAGGAAAATAAAGAGATAATAAGAAACTAAGAATCTGTTTGCATTCCCAAGGGGCTCTTTGTGTTCAGATATGATATTTCCACTGTAACTTTAGTAGTTAAAAGGAGAGTTTCACTTGAAGTCCTGGATGAAGGATTATTGATCCAGAAGAAGGAAAAAATAAGAAAGAAGCAAAATTACCTTCTTATCAAAAGGTTCAAAAAGTTTAAAACTAGATAGTTTTTTTTCTAAAACTCTCCATCTAAACCAAACCAAACCAAACCAAACCAAACCCAACCGTAAAGAAAACACAAAAGAAATAGTAATAATAATTATTAAAAAAAAATTAAAAAAAATTAAAATGGGATATGCAAGAAGAGTTGTTGTGCATAAGATAGATCAGGTTTGTTTGGTTTTTTTTTTAACAGATGGATAAACTGACTGATACTTGCAAATTTCCATGTTCCCAGTTAAAACAAGAGCTTGCTTTTCTGAAGGAGTAAAGAGGTTGGAGACTTTTCAGGATTGTGGGGTAACATTTCTATTTAAGAGCTTAAAAATTCTTTAATTTTTTCTAAAAACCACCTAAAGAAGGTGAGGATTTACTGGATTTTTTAGGTTATTTAAGTACACTCACAAATACAGATGATCACTGCAACAATTAATCAAAAGTGTGGAGACATAGCTCTGAACTTGAATGAATTCAATTGCACACTTTAAATGAATGCCTAAATACCTTTTTTATTTAATCCAGTATGCTTTATTTGTTGTGATGTTTCTACATGCTGAGGGTAAAGCTTCCCTTTAATATCCTGCTTTTATAGAAACCATTTGTTTATTGCTTGATGTAATAGCAATAAATGTCATTGAAAACTATGCTGAAGCTTACTGACAACTTGTGAAAAAGAGTAGAGAAATGAGAATAACTTTTATCTGTCTGTTCTGATATAATGTCAGTAATGTGGAGGTGAGCAAACCAAATTTTTATATTAGAACACAATTTTAAGATAAGAACACCTAAGATGTCTTTAAACTCCTTCAGTTAGATAAGAGATGCGCTGAATATTGTAATATGTTCATAGCACAGAGGAACAAGCTGTTATTTTTTCACAGGCTACTCTTCCCCTGTTATTTGGCCCAAATCACACCCTTGTCTGGCTTTTAAAACTGTGAAGTTCTCAGTTTTCAAAGGCCTTTCCTTTTTCTTCAACTAATGAAAAAATTGCTGGATGACATATTTCTATTCTATACAGCTGTACAGGAGTTATATACAGCATGTATTTGTCAAAGAGTTTTGCTAATTGAAATGTAACATGCAGATTATGCACATCAAAAACACCTTTCCAGTGACTAAATTAATCCATGTTATTCAGAGTACAAGCATGATACTAGTGGTTCCTTTGAGAAGTCTGGCTTTCTAGATCAGTTAAACATCAAACATCCCTATTTTGACACAAAGTGTTTTCCTAATAAACAAAGTACATCACTTAGATTTTACATCTTCTGCCTGTTTCGGAAACTTTCATAAAAACTTTGGTGATGCCTCATGGAAAACTTTGAAAGTTCCTTTTATTTTTCTGAGTAGTTCTGCAAATATTATCAAGTATTTGCTTTTCTTTCTCAATTTTAGATGTATTATCTAAGACAAAAGATGCTTTATCTCTGTGATGAGTATTTCTCATCAAAGGTAATAACTAAGGTAAGGTAATAGCTCATTATTTGGTCATGATATATATTCTGAGTCATGATATACACTATTATTTAATTCCTTTTATTATTTCAGGCAAGGAAGAGGGTATTAATGTCATCATTTTCCATTTTGGTCATTGTAGTTGAGAATGTCTTTGTCAGTCTTAAAATAATATATCAAACCAAGAGCTCCCCTAGAGGAACAGAATGATTTCTTTTTCTTCCCTCCCCTGAACCCCCAACTTGTCCCTCCCCAGGTTATGAAATAAAATAGTTTTATCACTCTACTGTATAGGAAACCCAGTAACACAATCTCTATATATATGGGCTAAACATCAGATATGGCACAACTCCAGGTTATGCTTGAGCCTTTTAATCTCTAGTGTGCACTGGTTTCATATCTTTCTGTTAGTTATATTTTCCTTAGATGACAGCTGACTGGTGAAAAGAAAGGGTGAAGACTTGTGGGAGTAGGAGTGGGCTGTTTAAATGTGATTGGAAGGAACTTAATTCTGCATAAAATTTTGTGTCTATATTGGGTCAGTTTACCACCCATGTACTTTTTACATGTAACGGAAAAAGCAAGACTGGAGGGTGCGAGGAAGACTATGAAATTAAATATTGTAAAGATATAAATTAAGAAAGAATTAAAAAAATAAAGGATTTTTTTTGTCTTTTTAAGCTGAAGAAGTGAATGTTCCAGGGAATTAAAATTCTAAATGTTGTCTATTTCTTTATCTCTAAGCATCCTTTACTAGATACTCTCAGTGAAATGTGGGAGGCACTGCAGTTTACAGATATTGTATGAATGCTCTTTATTTTCTTGTGTGGATTTGTTCAAAAATGAGAATAGTGGGTTCCATGAAAGATCTTATGTCAAACCTAGATATAATAAGGTTTTCTAACTGTAAATCAATGCACTATATTTTGTTTTCTTCTACCCCTCCCCTGAGCCCATTCCTGGTCAATGAAACAAAGGAAGGAAAGAGAGCAGGAAGACATTGAAAGTCGCTCCACAATGAAGGAGAGTTTTACACCTAAAGAACAAATGCACTTGTTACATTTGTAGAACATCATATACTCCCTAAAATTATACTGTTTAAAACCAGGATTTGCTGTCTGAGATTTTCAGTACAGGTAGCATTTTCTGAGAATTTACAAGTAAGTTTGTTTCTTAGTGTATGAGTTAAAGTGCTAATTTAAAACTTTAGCACTTTCTTATCAGAATTTGTCAAAAAAAAACTTTTAAATAATAAAATAGCTCTTCAGACCAGTTACTTAGCATAATCTCATTAAAAGTTGTTACACAGGCATTACCTATAATCTGAATACTCATTTTCAGATTATATTTTTCCTTTTCTAGTATTTATATAAATGAAAATTTAGTCTCAGTCACTTGAAAGACTGACTACTTTTTTCCTCAAAATGTCATCTAATTTAACTGTTGAACACAATATCAGTACTACTTTTGAGGAGATATGTAGGCCACATTTTATTTACTTTGAAATTCTCTCTGTTCATGCGCTTTCCTTCTTTCAGATACACTCCCCAAATCTACTTTTTTATGAAAGGAAAGAGAAGTCTAGTTAGTTCATCTTTTTTTTTTTTCCCTGTGTTTAAAGAAGAAAGCAAGTGTTGTATACCCCCCAATTTTAATTTAATTCCCACAGATGCTCATTAGCCCAGACCTGGAAGGCTAGAACATTTATCCTGTTGATTTCAAAGGTTACAGAATTTCAAGTTCTTTCTGTTCTTGCACAAATAGGTGAAAATGAGAAAACTCTACTCCAGTCAGTAGTTGAAAGATAGCTGATTAGGTTTTACAGAGCAACAAAATTAGCAGTGCCAGTCTGTGAGCTCAATTCAAGTTTCCTTTGACAAAAGCATCAAGGCCAGCTGAGTAGAATAGAAGTGAAAAGAATATAGTTATCATTCATATTATCCAGTTGTTATTCTTACCTGTTATCTGCCACAGATTGCTAGTAGCAGGAATGACAAAAAAAGAGTAAAGGCATAGTGAAACTAAAACCCTTTAATATTTTGGTAGAAAATTTCACCTAACTAATTGGTTTCTTAATTCAGGTTTTTCTATATATTGTGATGAAAGACACAAGTGTTTTCTTATGAAATTTGAGAATGCGCAAAACATTAGGTCTTTTATCTGGAGAAATCAGTGGTCTTATTCCCTTGTTTAGAATCATGCATTTCTTCAATTTGACTGTAATTCTGATTAGGTTCCCAAACTTTAGCTCTGTGTTTAGAGCTACAGTAAAGTAATTTGCCAGAATCAAATAAGGATACTTGATGTCATTCCCAGTTTTGACCACATGTATACTCTTTAAGACTTTGGCATACTGTGAATTTAGTAAATTTCAATAAAAACTACTTGGAAGTCTTTTAGGATGAAATTTTCATTTGTCATTAATTTTTAACATGTCTTTTCAACACTGTTATCATTCATGATATTGATGATGCTGCTCATTTTCAAGTCAAAAGTATTAATTAAAGTTACATTACACTTGGTGAAAAGGCTTAATATCATAATATGTAATTTCATTAATAATCTCTTCATTACATCCCAAACAGCCTCAGATTAATTATTTTTCTTATCGTTTATCTATAGATTAAACTTACTACTTGAATTAGTACATTTATTCCTAAAAAGATTTTGATGAAACATTCCAGTAAGTTAAAAAATTATGAGTTGTGCATTTCTTTTTGCAATTTGACAAAATTGAAAGCATAATTAATTGATGATTGTACATGGTTTTTATCAATGCTTTGGCTTAGTTTTCTGGTTTAGAGTTACTTTGCATTAGGCTGGAAATCATGTACATTCGCTCTATTTCAGGCAATCTAGCTAATATTGATAGCTATATTGAGTAAGGAGCTTTCCTGAGTAAAAGGGTTGGTTGAATTAAAGACAGAGGAAACTGCTTCAGAAATGAGAAAGCTGGTTAAAATACTGACATCTGAGTGACACTTAATAGACACTATCAAGTGTAGTCTTCATCAATGAACTGGGGAAAATGGTAGTCTCTCTAAATTATGAAAATGCATAGCACATGCCCATGTAACATGTTAATGAATATTTTTTCATTTCTAGCATAGTGCCCTTATAAAATAAGGAAAAAGACACAAACAAACTTGGGTAGAACAGGAAAAGGAGCTGGAAATAATGCACAGAATTTTGAAAATCCAAAACTAATAAACCAAGCCAGTATGTTTATGCATGCTTAGGTATGTTTTCAAGTGAGACTCATCGTTAGCAATATCTTAGCATATTTAGGTTCCAAATGAGTAAGAATGCAGTAATGCAAGTTTATTTTCATTGTCAGTTTTTCCTTCCTCCTCCTGCTGCTGTTTTTTCATTGTATATACAAAGACAGGAAAGCTCTGAGCTTAGAAAATAGGTTTTTTGAAGTCCAGCAGAAACAGCACCATCCAAATCAGTTATGAGATTTTGTCTTGCTGCATTTATTAAATTTTCTGAGCAGGTTCTGCATGCTCAGCAATGGCCAGCTCTTCACTTCCATGAAACAACATCTAAGCTCCATAAAGGATCCATTATCTGTAGAATCCTAAAGACAGTCCTTAGATAGAAGAAGCACATAGAAGAAGCACTTTCATCAGGCACCATCTGATAAGAATTTTACAGAAGCATCATCTGTTCCTCTGGCGGGGATAGTTAGTGTCTTTAGCCTGGTCATGTAGAACTGCGATAATTGAGGTGTTTCAGATTGGTCACAGTCGGTGTCATTCTTATGCAGTTTGTTAGCCAGTGGGACTAATACAGCTGAATTGCTCTAAAAGTCATATTTTACCAGAATACACAGAAGTATCACTCAGGAAAAGGTCTTGATGCTTTGCTCATCTAGACATTTCTACTTGCTTGCTAACAACTGTTGCCAGAGATTTTTTTCACCTTTTTTTCTAACCTTTATATGCTTTTCTTGTTAAGATGTATTTTTTTTTTTTTTGCCAAGATCTTTGTCTTGAAGTAAAAAGTTTTCATGGGAAATGTGAGTTATGATAAAACTTTCTAGGCTTTAGGGTGAAATTATTAATCATAAAAGGCCACTACAAAGCATAGACCACAGGCTTAGTGGTTCAGTTAATCATCTCAGGGGTAAGCAAAATTTTAATGTCTACACCAAGTTATTTAAAGAAAGAATGAAGTTTGGTTCCTCCTAAAGTCAAGGAAGTACTCTCATGCCTCAGTGTCTTTGAAGGAATTATTTGCTTAGTGATAAATTTCAGTTTTTTCCTGGTGGAAAATGAAAATAAATTTCAACATTTTGACATTTTATAAGTGAAATTAAATTTGTGTTTATCTGATGGTGTTTATATTTCTGATTAAATTTACCTATTTGCTTCCCATAACCCAAATGTACAGAGATCTCCTGCATTCTGATGGCTCAAATACTTAGTTGTTTATTTTTACCTTAAAATAAATCAAATATTGTTGTTTGGTATTTGAAATCTAGTGCAGCTCACAGCTTTTTCTGATGTAAATTTTCACAAATACTCCTTTTCTATGAATCCAGATAAAAAGTGATATTCACAACATTATCTTTGTAAAATTGAAAAAGAGAAATACAAGAATATCTGACATAAGCAGATGAAATATCAGATTCTGTTGAAACATATCTAAAGCATAATTCCTGCCATTCAGCTGACAGCTATGTTTCATCTTCCAGTTCCCCAAATATAGGCAAATTGTACAAATGGGATGAGCAGCAGGCAAAGAGGTTTTATTTCCTTAAAAAAACAAATTAACCTTTTGAATGACCAAAAGTATCCCCAACGGTCACTAGCTGCTACTTCATAGGACTCCCATGGTTTCTGTGTTGTATCTGGCACCTTCCTATACCATGGATATCTCAAAGGAACTCAAATGACTCAGGTTCTGTAAACATCTTTTTTTTTTTTTTTTACCAAGCTTGCCATACAAATATAAGCCTGAAACAGAATTCTTTTGTACTGCAGGCAGTTAAATCATATGAATTTTTCAGGTGCCCCTAATCAGTGCAATTTCATTCTGTAAATGTAGCTATGATATAAATTGATTGTAAGTAGATGACGTCTATTACATATTTTGATTATTTAACTTTTTAAAATGAACATTAATAATACTACTGGTAATTATGCATTCTAACGACAATGACATATGCTTCAAAAATACCTTTTGAAGAAGTTTCTACGCTTACCTACATGTAAGCATAGAAAGTTGGGTATTTAAATCAAAATCATTTGTTAGTATTTGAAAGTTATATAAACTGCCATGATATCATATTTAAGTAACAGTAGCAATTTTCATGGCATCTGAGCACTCAGGAAGGCTGCCAATCTACAAATGAATTCCCAATGCCAAAAAGAAAGTGCAATTTATAGATGCTTAAAAGTAAAGCATCTGCTGTGTTCGATATTCTTTATCTATATTATTTTTTGCTATTAATTCTCTCTTTACATCAGATGCAAAAGCAGGGGTTTTCAAACGTTGATCTGACTAAGCTTTGAGGTGAAATATCTCAATTCAGAAAACTAATGTTTTTGGGGTTTTTTTGCTTTGTCTTTCTCTTGCTTTACAAAGAAGGTTGCACAGAATTTCTTTTGTAGCTGTCTTATTATAAGTCTCAGAATATGAGTTTCCTGTGTTGCCTGGGAAACAGCTTTAGGTAAACCAAAAACACCACATTTAGTTTAGTATAAAAATATTGACTTAGAAAACTATACTTTTATAAGTTTAAAGTATGTTGGCACCTATTATGCTTGTGCAACTCATAAGATTCCTACCAACATGGTAATCTTTATATTATGAAGATTTCTGGTGGGCCCTTTGCCAGAAAAACATTAAATAACATTATGGACTCACTGGACAGTTGCCATGGAATTTTCCATGAGGCAGTTTGTGAACTGATTATGGATCCTTCATAAGCTACAGAGAAGTTCAAAGGGATCATTAATTAAAGTCAGGATGAAAATTGCAAGTATCTGCTTTTAAAAAAAACATCAAGTTCAAATGATTCATGGACTTATCAGTTAACCTAGCTCCAGACTGAGCATTATGAAATTCAGAGGTGCCATAAGAATTTCTTTGGAACCCATCTCAAGTGTTTCTCTCAGGACACACTTTACTTGCCTGATTGTTAGCATCTTGTGTCTTTTAAAATGCTTTAAAACATACCCTCTCTAAGCCCCCTGAACATCTTTCATCCTGTTTACACTTCCTTAGTACCTTTGTCCATTTTAAATAGCATCAGAGAAGGAGATTTTGGTAACTGAATAGATCTCAAAGTCAAAGTATTAAAAGGACTTTGGAGCCATTAGGTTTCATCTCAGAGATATGTTAATTTCATTTGCAGGCATGCAGGCATGCATTTACTTCACCTGTAGCTGCATCATAGAGTCACAAAAAGGCTTTGGTTAGAATCCATACTAAAGATCATCTAGTTCCAAGTCCCCTATCACGGGCAGGGACACCTTCCACTAACTAAACAAGGTTGCTGAGAGTACCTCCAATCTGACCTTCCATATTTCCAGGGATGACACATCCACAACTTCTCCAGGCAATCTGTTCCAATGTTTCCCTTCTTTTCAATAGCTTCTGTGGATTTCTTGGATATCACAATGGCCTTGAGCCTTCAGTCTTTCAAAGAAAAGATTTACATGTCTTATTTCAGTGGGGGATTATGGCTGGTGAAATTTGGCCAATTCCACTTACCCAGTGGCAACATATGCATGGGTATCATTTCAGATACATCCTAGTCCTCACTCTTCCCTGCTGGGTGCATTATGATGTCTTAAGGCACTGTTGAATGGAATTGTGTGGGTAGAGGACTGGACTCTGATTCATCTCCATGCTGGGGTAATGAGGCTGAAGGCTTTCTAAAGTGAATCTGGTTCATGACCACCTTGCTTGGAGCATATGTCAAGGGAATTTGAAACTTTTTGCATATACATATATATATATATATATATATATATATGCACCAATACCCTCTTCATTTTTATAAAGAAAAGAATTGTGATTATGGTGGAATTAATGCAAAAAAAAAAAAAAAGGAAAAAAGTGTGAAATAATGAGTGACCTTCATTGGTTGTAGAGAATGAGTTCATAAAAGCCCTTCGAGCATGTGTTTTTGCAATTGTGTTGACACCCTTGAAACATTTGGGATGACCTATATAATTCCTATATGAAAAGTTATTAGTTTTAGTTAATATTTTTAATGTGTGAATCACATGAAATGATTTCTCTCACCTGTTTCAGGATGTGTGCATGATACCATAAAGTAAGAAATTATTTTCAAGAAAATCTCAAAATACTATAAAAGTATTTAAATTTAGTGCTTATTGTTAGAAACTTACATATGACAAAATAACATATTTTTTTTAAATCACTCATTAGTTTCATTGTGCTCACTTTTTGCTATCTTTGCAATGCCACGTGTGTGGGACTATGTGTAGTGTCTCTTGATGTCTGAGGGAGGATGTAGAGCAAAGAAATGCAAAAACTCTTGAAACACTTTACTATCTCAAGAAGTAGCAAAATAACACATTTTCTGATGAACAAACTGGCTGGTGGCTAACATCTTTCTACTCACCAGGCTTCCATAAATCTCTTAAAATGTTCTCACTTATGATTTATTGTGTTCTGGCTGTTCAGTATATTAAAATCATATCTAGTAAAGTCCAGAACTAGTTGTCTTACATTATATTAATTATGCCCATAAAATTTTTAATGGGAGAGTCAACCCTGATTAAGTACTTTCTGCACTATTAGCTATAATACATCTATTATAAAGTTGATTTTAAGTATTATTTATATGTACACAATTATGGGCTGGAGTTTCCAACTCTTTTAAAATTTTGTTAATTTCTTTATTGATTAGTAAATTAGCATCATGCACTTTATGGTGAATATAAAAGATATCCAGAAATTCAGTAAACTCACTTTTATTGTAGTTGCCAAAATGTTGTCTTGATATACCCATGCTGTTATAGAATATTCGTCACATAGTTTTGTGAGGAAACAGGTCACAAATAAGTTTGTTTCAGGGTGAGAAAAAAATTTCCATTCCACTACCAAGAAGAGACTGATTTTTTAACCAATATTTTATTGCACCAACTAATGTACAAACAGTAACAATATTGTCAGAGGAGGAAACCAAGAGTAATCTTTGGTTATACAGAAATTGTTCTGCAATACGAGTGAAATGCCCAAAATTTAGTACTCTGGGCAAAGTAGTAACAGACAGACAATTTTCTATAGGAAGCTGCAGTCTAGATAGGCCCATAGCCCTCTTTTAGGCAAAGCCAGACCAAGTTAAGCACTTCATTTGCCATACAGACCAAAGTATATGACGGGATTACTAATATAGATGTCTAAGAATTTGGATATAAAAATAAAACAGAAAACATTATAAAAACTATTGTTATGATTCTCAAGGGCTTTCCTTCTAAATAAAAGCATATATTTCTGCATATTTTGAGATCTGGTTCACATTTGGAGATATCTACAAATATGTTTTAATAGACTAAATAAGGCAATTTCATACATACATGTTTGTTGCCTAAAATTAGGTGAGATGAATTGAAAACAACAAGTAAAATTGGAGGTATGAATAATCAACTGTAGACACTGCATCTGTACAGCAAGAATGAACTTAGTATCTATTTACATGGGTTATGAGAACTGTCCTTTGCCTTGGTTTGCAATAATTTACTTTTCCTTTTGCTTAGGTTAAGTAAGTTTGACAGAATGTTTCTGTCTTTGTAAAGCATAATATGTACTACAGTTTTCTATAAAAGGTTGCTATAACAATGATAAAGCTATATTTTCTACTACTACTAATATTTACCAAGGGGGGAAATCATTCCCTTTTCCTCAGACTGTTCAAATTATAGGTTTTTGTATAAAACACAACAGGATGAGAGTATAGGTAAATATAAGGGTTTATTAATGAATAATTAAAATATTTTCAATTTTACTGAAAATAAGTCAAAGACATTAATACATTCATTTTCATTGTCTAGTACTAGTGTTCAAGTAGACTCAGCAATCTTAGGAAATTAGATAGCTTATCCTTATCTTTAGTATAGCACTAGACCTCCAGGAAGAACTATCGTCCTTGGGTGTCCCTCCAGTCTTGAACATGCATAGCTGTGAATACAGATGAACAGGCTGAGTGTGTATGAGGGTGAGGGCACAAAGGCTGCTTACAAACAGCAATGTGTAAAGATATTGGTGCCAGAAACATGACAGTCCTTGAGGACTGTGGAAAGACTATAAAAGGAATAGTATTGTACTTAACATTATTTGTTTCCTGTGCCTTGGGCAGAATAATTTTGCTGCTGATCTGTTCAGTGAAAGAGACAATATGATTCTCTCAAGTTCTTTCACTTGTACTGTAAGATTTAGCAACTTGTTAGAAGCTTTTTCCCTACTGAAATTACCACAGGTCAATAATATACTACAGTAATAATTATATTTTAAATAGTTAAAATTAATAAGCTGCATGATTTCACAGCAGAAAACTTTAAACTTTCACTATTCATCTTTTGTCTTATTTTCAGCTATCTAGACTTTTTAAACTATGATTTGGAAGTAGTCTATAATATAATCCTATTATTTTGGCCTGAGAATCTAGTCAAGCTCAATTTTCAGTGCTTTGCTTCCAGTAGGAGAAGAAATTGATTAATTTAAATCATGATTTTCTGATGCAATTATTTTTGTTTTCGAAAGAGATACAAAGGGGTTTTCCTTTTTATTCTTGATTCCAAGATGTCTCAAAAAACAAGGGATATGACTGCTGTTTCCTGTATCTTTTCTAGTAATAGGCATATCATTCCCTAAAAGCCTACCCCCATCCCTGAATTCTACTTCTACTAATTGGCTTCTGCACTTATCCAGTATTGTTTCTCTGCTGAAATTTTGATTCATGGACCTACAGGTAAACTTGGAAATTCTCACCGCTGGTCCCATTCCATTTAGATCATATTCTTGAGCAGATTTCATGTACTTTTCTTGAGAATGGATTTTTGCCTAATAAGGATATTTTAGTTTCACAAAACATTATTTTTTCTGGAGAATTTAATGAAGAACATCAATTACAACCAACTAGTTTCAATGGTATTTTACTTATCAAAAAGCAAGCTTTCTTTACATTTCCATGGCTGAGTTACCAGCTGCAGCTGGACTTACTAGTATGTAACTGGGACAAGTAATCAAGAAGGCTGCATTAGGCAGCCTCAAATCATTAGCTCAATCATTATCAAACTTCTGTGAAGAAATGGCCTATTTCACTTAGCAGTTTCCCATAAAATAGCTTGGCACAGTTCCTAGCAGAGTGCCTTTCAGGTACTGTTAGTGGTACAAACATGCAGATGTGGCTGCTCAATATAAGGTGTAAACAGAAGCCCCAAATTTCATTATGCAATCTGGAGTCATGTGCTGAAAATTTGTCTGGTTTTGTTTTACTAGAACTCAAAGATGTGAATCTATAGTTATTATAAATAGCTCATTTAGGACCCGAAGTGGCAGCCGGCACCTGTAAGATATAGTGCTGTTCCTACCTTTTTCTTCATTGGTGTAGCCGTAGAATGTGAGGCCTACCCTCTTCACTTTTGGCCTATTCCAACGCACATGCAGATGAATGTGATAAAAAGACCTGACAGTGTCTGTATTTAGACTTGTGCTAAGATGTAGGAAGATGACTAAAGTGGGACAATGTTGTGGTTTGGGTTGGTTTAGTCAGGAGTTTAATTAATTTTAGTTAGGTATGTTCCTTTTACACCCCTACTTTTCCCTCACAGTGGTTTGCTCCAAGTGGTTTACCCCAAGATTTCCCTCCGCTCAGATCCACAGTTAACTGTCAATCTTCTCACTTCTCCCAGTTTTCTCCTTATTTGGTTCTGTCAGTCAAGGTTTGTTCACTCCCTCTCAGCTGTCAATCTTGTAACCACTCCCAGCTTCTTCATGAAAGTCCTGCATCAATCATCCCACATTAGCCTTTCTATTTGTCCCAGGATGCTGTTCCCACCTCTGTTATGGCACCATTGGTTGTGAAACCCTTTCTCGTTTGTCCCCATTGGGCGAGGCAGGTTTCCACCCCTGTCCGCCCACCCCCTATTTAATATGCTGTAACTCTTTGTTCTCTGGCATTTTGCATTGCATCACGCTCTAAGAGGTTTTGTTCCGACCACGCATGGGGGAATAAAAGTGCTTCGGGCTCGCAAAGAAAGTGTCCTTCTCTCGTCCTTTCATCTGCCTCTCAGCGTGTGCAGCTACCAAAGCTGTGTTACCCACGCTGCAGCGATCAGCATTACCAGGGAGGCAGTTGCCAACCCCTGGAGTGCTCGCACTCACATGTCGGCCACCCGGCCTCATACGGGCAGACTAGCCAGTGCATTTTGACTGCTTGAGGTCATGGCAGGTAGCCGACGCAGGACAGTCCAGTGGATATGTCTGAAATGCCTTCCGAACTGAATCTATACTCAGATTTAGCCCTTGTAGAACTGTGGGAACTGCTCTTTTCCATTACTTTATATGCGTTATCCTGTTTATTATAGTCCCTGTTACAGTCCTGTCTGCAGTGTGAACACTTAGCTAATCAGCAACCACATATTTTGATGGGTCTGGAGTGACCAATCTCAAATTGACTAGTTAGCTATTGACTATGTGAGATCATCTGTGTAAGATTTAATTATCATGTCTCTACACACGAGACAGCATTTTAGTCAGGCTCAGACTGGGATATCAATGTAAAATTGTAAATACTTCCTGCTCAGCTAAAAATACACTTTAAAGACAATGGGGACATCAATTTCTGGTTTGGATCTTTTCTTAAGTTCATAATGTCTTTTGGCGCTGCTGATATAACAAGTGATTATTTTCTCCCTAGTCTACCTGTATGACATATGGTTCCATTACATACTTCCCACCCTTTACTTTATACTTGGTGGCATCAGTCACCTGATATTTAATTGAAAACTCATTGTGGCATATCTTGTGAAGGAGTTGGTGGAAGTTTATAATAGGTAAGAGAACTTCTGTAATGAGAAATTAGACACCTTGCTCATATTTAGACATTTCAGACAGCTAGTGCTGAGTTCAGCTGATCAAAATAGACACCTATTGCCATTCAAGATGTTATTAGTGTCGTTCTTCTTTTCCTTAGACAAAACAGATTTTCAGATGGTGATATTTAGTGTCTATCAACTCCATGAAGATGTCTCAGAAACCTTTGGGTACCGTCAATGTATGGAGAAATAACAGAATCCCTTAATTTAGATAAAGTTAATGTTACTCAGTATAGTTTCCAACCATCCTTTACTTTAGCTGATTTTGTTTTGATTTTGAATGAATGATTTCCCCAAGACTTGTTTTCATCATTATTATTGCTTGTTTGTGGATACTGTGATTGATGCCTGCTTATTTTTTTAAGTTATATAAACAGCAGGAATATATTTTTAAAAATGTGTAAATAAGCTGACACTTGTGAAAATATGGAAATGTACCAATGTCTTAATTAATGGATAACTAGTTAAATATATTAAATATATTTCCAACAAATTGCTTTAGCTTCTAAATAAAGTTTAAAGGAACCTATGCTGACTTCAAAGTTTTCTCATAAAAAGGATCATCAAGTGAAGGAACATCAAGGTATAAATCAACTAGACGTTTGTAGCTAACATAAACTTATCACCTACTAATAAGCTAAATTCTGAACCTTAATACTAAATTAACTTCTGATTTTTGTGCATGTGAATACAGAGAGTGGTCACTTTTCTACCATGTCAGATGAAGGAGAAAAAATCAAAAAAGTTAGAGGCACAAAGCTATCATTTTTCCAGGGTTAGTTGCATTCCCTAGCAATTCTACTGAGTGATGGAGGTTTCATGTAAAGATCAATGACACTGAAAACTGGTTTATAGCTCAGTGTGACAGCTAGTATAGCCTCAGAATTGCTTTGCTGTAATCCACCCTGTCTTTCTCAGTTAGCAAACATTATCCCAATTACAGTTATGCCAAATATAGGCAAAACAGATGCTTTTTACAAGCTACAACTAATTTCCAACTGCAAATTTTTAAAGACATTGATTGCCAATTCAAAGTGCATTATATCAATAGTAAGAAGAGAAAAGAGAAAAATATTTTTATACTATGACATGTCCTCATCAAAGCCTAAATCTTTATTGATGTTTCTGGGGAAATGGGATTGCAGTGACAGGGATGGGTAAAGATTAAACTAAAAGGTGGAGAAAATCCTGACAGAATCCATTCAAATAGAATTTCAGTTCCAGTTCTTTTTGGTAGAGGAAGGTACATTAAGTAGAACAGTTACAGTAGAAGTAAAGTTATAAATCAATTAATACCCCCTGAATAAAAAGCTTTACTAATTAAATGAACAACATAGCATTTTTTTACTTTTCATCAACACAGGTTCACCAGAAGCATGCAATGAATTCACCTTCAAGCTTGGAATGGGATAACTGAGTTTGAATTGTTTCATGTTAGGAAGGATTTTGAGACTCCATCTCCCAATTTCTGAAGGAGTAAAAATATTGTATTTAATAAGGATAATTGTATCCTTTTTTTTCTCAATCATCACTTCTACATTTTTCAGTGAAAGTAGCAATACTTGCTAAATATTGTGCTGACCTGAGTTTTTTTCTGTGTTTGAACTGTACTAAAGAGTATCTCCAGTTCCAGCTGAGTCCTTGAGGAAAACAGGACTATGCAGATTACCAAGGGGGCTAAGTATCAAACAAGTGCATAGTACGCAGCCATGCCAAAATGGCAACTGTCCTGGCTCTTCGTGGCAGCAGCGTGCCATACATCTTAAGAAATCTCCTGGGGCAATCTTACATGTCAGCAGTCTCTTCTCCGCATGTTTTGAGGATTATGGACTTAAATTTTTGTACTTAAATCACTTCTGAGTGACACATTTGGTGCCCAAGAGCCTCACATCTGCAAAGTAAATCTTAGATTAGAATTTTTCTTTCTGCTTTCATGGTTCTTAACCATGGCTTCGTGTTACTTTTCTCGGCCCCGGTCAGCTCTCAAGCACTCGGCTTGGGCGTCTCAGCTTTTCGTTGGGGCTGGGGCTCGCCACAGTTCCCGGGCGCTTTTGCTGCCGCACTCCGGGGTGGGCTGTTGGCCGCGCTTCGCCATCAGTGTGAGGGAAGAAACAAAGAGGCAGGGAATTCGTCCAAATCCGTCCGCATGGTGGCTGGATGCTTTATTGGCTGCGAGAGCTGCAGTGGAAAAGCTGCAGCTGCTCCCAGCTTCCACGGACGCAAATGGCCTCGAGCATGCCGAGGAGTGGGATGAAATAGGGAAGGGACAGGGCGGACGGGGAGCCCTCCTGCCCAATGGGTACAGACATCGCGGTGATGACGTGTACTACAGCGACCAATGGGAACACAGCAAGGGCGGACACGGGGCTTTGGGGTGAGTGGGACTGCGGACACAGGGAGACGGGCACGGAAATCGCAGGAGTAGGGGAAAACCCGGGAGATGCACGAGGGTACAGAGAACTGGAAAACTAACAAAGACAAAACCCATAATTTGAACCCAAACCCAGGATGCAACACTTAACTTCAAGTTTACTTCTTAAAAATTTTAATTTCAAGTACTTTGGAAGCATAGAATGTTCAGACACTACTGAGTAACTATTATTTTTATATAGATATACATTTATATGAAGATAAATTTTGTTTTTTATTTTCTTCCAATTATATTCCTGCATAAATGATTTAGACAAGGGATAATTTCAAGAAGAGACACACTGAAGGGGTAACCAATTCATAAAATGAAGTCAATTTATTCTAAGTTTTACATATAATGGGAAAAACATTTTATCCTTTATAATGTTCTGGAAGACTGGTAACAGTAAGAGCCTGAAACTGCTTTTAGAGTCAATGATGACTTACAGGCAGGACAGATCACACTCAATTCAAGAAATAACATAGGACTCTGACCAAGACAAAAAACCTGTGTTTTTTTGTGTTTTTGTTTTTTTTCCAATTTATACAGATTTTTTTTAAGACTGATTATTTTTTTGAAGAATTGTCTGCTTAAGGAAATTAAGTTTTATCTCTTATTTTTCTGGTAGACTTTATAGGTTTCTTTTTCTCCAAAATTATATTTTTTATGAGAGATAGTTATTTCACTAAATAATCTCAGCATCTGAGAAAAGTCAAGAGTATAAGTGCAGCAGAGATAAAATAATTATAATTTTTTGGAGGCTGGGGTATTAATTTCCACTCCAGAAGAAGATTTTGGCTGCCCATTCAAAGAAGAGGAAGCTTCCTTTTTATAGCTTTGCAGAATTCTGGCATTTACATGGAATTAGTGCAGTCAGTCTAGCAAGAGTGGCAGGATGTCCTTCTCGTTTTAGTCCTGTAAAACAAATTAAAAAATTTAAAGAAGGAATTACCCAAAAGTGTAATTTGCCATTGTATAAAGCTATCATGTGCTTGAAGTTTGAATACGGTGTGTATATCTAGTGACCCCATGTCTTTCTATTCTTTTCTCTAACTATATAATTAGATATAGACCTAAAATGTACATAAAATATTACATAACAGAATATATGCAATATATGTAATAGAACTGCACAAGAGAGAGCTGGGGAAAGGACTGAAGCAGTTTCTGTACAAAGAAATATGAGATTCTATGGACTTCTAAGATTGTAAAGATTTTGCTGGGATAAAGGTGAAAGAAAAAAGGCAAAGTATAGTATTATATAGTGCCTAACATAGAGAAAATAGAAAGGGGATTTAAATTTAGAGCATAAGATTTCGATGACATTCAACAGGACAAGAAACAAATATTTTTAATTAAATTATAGACACAACTTTCACATAAAGCATATTAAAGTGGAAAATGTATCACTACAAAACATTGTCATGTGTAAAACAAAAAATGCATTCAGAAAAAAGAACTATAAAGTCAAAGAAAAGGCAACTAAAGATGATGTTTGCATATGAACTAAACCTTAAAACCAAATTAAAAGGCAGCACATTGTACAGATAAAATGTTATTATTTACTTGGTCTTCTGTTTTAAATATCTATCTAGTGTACACCATGAATTTACATGGTCTGTTGATATAATTGGGTTTATATTACCTTTTATTTTTTTAAAAAAAAGTAATTTTCCAGCTATAATTTTATTTTTCTTAATGCCTATTCACACTATGTCCATCCCTATGGCACTGGTGTTCCAAAACTGATGCCTGCCTTCATACTTAGTATTGACAAATAGATCAACCACTCCTGGACCATTGTCCTGCCACCAGGGCTTGTTTCCTTCACAGTTTATCCCATCATTTCAGCAGTAGCAGACACCAGATAAGCTCCTCCCTGTCGAAATGGTAGCAGACTGAGAAAGCCGCAGCAGTATTTAGGAAGTATAGACATAATTGTGGGAGAGGGCAGACCAAGGGGAACACCTGTAGAGAAAGCAATTGCTGGCAAACAGGACACTTATTCCTCAAACAAGTCTCATGAACCCTTTCCACCTCCCTCATTCCTTATTGACTGTTTCAAAACCTTCCACTTTTGTTTACAAACTCCTCTCTCTGTAATCAACACTTGTCAATGACACAGTGTTGAATTTTTCACCTCTAGGGGAAGATGAATCAAATCTTTGTCCATAAGGTAGGACAATTCAATTTTACTTTCAAAATGCTGAAAGATGGAGAAGACACTTCCCTGTCTGTGCCTACATTTTATTTTCTTTCTTTTCTTTTCTTTTATCTTCTTTTCTTTTCTCTTCTTTCTTTTCTTTTCTTTTCTTTTCTTTTCTTTTCTTTTCTTTTCTTTTCTTTTCTTTTCTTTTCTTTTCTTTTCTTTTCTTTTCTTTTCTTTTCTTTTCCTTTTCTCTTTTCTCTTTTTCTTTTCTTTTCTTTTCTTTTCTTTTCTTTTCTTTTCTTTTCTTTTCTTTTCTTTTCTTTTCTTTTCTTTTCTTTTCTTTTCTTTTCTTTTCTTTTCTTTCTTCTTCCTCTTCTTCTTCTTTTCTTCTTTTCTTTTCTTTTCTTTTCTTTTCTTTTCTTTTCTTTTCTTTTCTTTTCTTTTCTTTTCTTTTCTTTTCTTTTCTTTTCTTTTCTTTTCTTTTCTTTTCTTTTCTTTTCTTTTCTTTTTCCTTTTTTTTTCTTTTTTTTTTTCCTTTTCTTCTGTTTTTTTTCCACCCTGGTGGTTATTTTAGGCATGATCAGGTGTGCATTGGGAATATTGTTATCTAGTCTCTTGGCTAAACACTGAGTGACCATATAAGTAGTTCTGTTTAAATTTAATTTAAAAGTTATAAATTCTGTTTAAATTAAAATGAAGGACTATTCTGTTTAAATAAAATGACGCTGATTAATTAGAAGCGTTTCCATGGGGTTTTTTTCAGTACTGATTTCAATAGACTGCCCATGTAAAAAGAATAATTTCTCTCAGATGGTGAAAACTAACTTTCTGATCTTTTCTTCTTCTTGAGCAAGTGATCATGGGGAAAGTCTCTTTGTTTTGGTATTCTCTCATCTTACATTATTTATATATTGCCTAGCATAAGAAATTCCGGGACTCAGGTAGGAATTCTGCATTTTATTGTAGTACGTAAGCAACTGCAACATTTAGAAGTGAAACTGTAAATACTGCTTTTACTGTTTTTTTTCCTGAAAAAAACTAGTAAGATATCTTGGTGCTGATATTGCAAACTTCATCCATTCATTGTGATTTAATACAAATTACTTTAGCCCACATGATCTACAGAAATGCTGTAATGTGCAAAAGATGACACCAAAAATTACATTATGCTCAGAAAATATATTCATCCAGTTTAGTGTATATTTTTTCCCAAAGAAATGTGGTTTTACCTCAGTGACCTGCTGATATAAATGAGGATTTCAAAATTCTGGAATGATGAGAAGATCTGCTAAAAGAGCTTGTGAATAACTATTCCGACATCATCAATGAACATTCTCCAACACATGGTAGTGATCTACTTGAAACTCCCTTCTAGGAATTCTGCTTTTCAGAGTGCAGAGAGATGGCACATTTAATTCTTACATAACAAAGTCACAGAGCTCTAGTAGTTGAAGCTCTGAAAGCATTTCCATAACAAATCTTTCTTGTCTTTTCAGGAGTGCATAGGTAAGTTAAAAACAAACCAAAAACCAAGCAAACTATGATTTTGGTAGAATGCCATGTTTTGAATACATCCTAGCAGCTGCTGAGGGCTAAAGTGTAGCAAAGATGGTTATTCTATATAATAATCCTATACTGCTTCTGTGGAAATAATTTCCTTCTTTCCCTTGGGCTAGCTCAGGTCAGCTGTCCTGTGCCCCTGCTCACTGGCAGAGCATGGGGAACTGAAAAGCCCTTGACTTAGGGTAAGCACTACTAAGCAGCAACCAAAGTATCAGTGTGCTAACAATGTTACTCTGCTACTAGCTAATGAGAAAAAATGAGCTCTATCCCAGCTGAAACCAAGACATTATCCGGCCTATATTCCATACCATAGAACACCAGGTTCAGAATACAAACTGGGGGCACTTGGCTGGGAAGGGTTGATAGCTGCTTGGAGACAGGCTGAACATTGGGTATTAGCAGGTGATGAATTTTACTGTGCATCACTTCTTTCTCTTGGGCTTTATTCCTCTTTCTCTCTTCTTTTCAATACAACTATTAATATTATTAGTATTTATTATTGCCATTATTTCATTTTGGTTCAGTTACTAAACTGTTCTTATCTCAACACATGAGGTGTACTTTTTATTTCCAATTCTCCTCATTGCTGGGGGCAAGAGGTTGATGGTGTCATTGGGGGCTTGGTGTTGAGTGAGTAGCGGCGTGGTTCTTAGTTGCTACCATATTGACTCCTTTTGGTTGTCCTGGAAAATACATTCAGACCTCCAACTCATAGGATGTTTCCTGATAAGTGGAGCTTGGTGGATATGCTTGTCAGGAGGGAAAAAAAAGCCCAGACAAAGTAAGGATGGTTCAAAAACCTGTGACCTTGGTGACCGAATTGGTCTTTTCTATCAACGGTCTGAAATTAGAATATTTTTCCTCACTACAGTACAGGATCAATTATCTGAAGCTGTTATTGATATAGATTCTTAAAACAAAACCAGAAAGAACAAGAAAACACACATTCTCCAGCATTAAAATGTCCTGTTCTTTCTTTAAGGTAAGACTACGCAATTTTTTTGAAATACCACTTAGGGAAGACATTTTGTAAGAGACAAAAACTATTAGAGTATTTTTGGATTGTTAACCTTCCATCTACCAAAAAAGATCTTGGTTCACAGAGCAAGGTATTATTCTTATCAAGTAATACTTATTGGACAATGTGAGCTATCTTCTGTTATTTATTTATACTATTCAATAACACTGATTATACAGACTTAAACCAAGGTGGAAACACAATTATTTACTGTTGTCTTTTGGATTACTTTCCCTCACAACACAGAAGATTAAACATAATCATTCCAGCTGGAAACACTTTTTAGCTTAATCAAGGACAAACTCATAAAACAATTTTACCTGTTTTTATATGGCTTATGAAAAAAAACCCTAAAACAAAACAAGTAAAAACAGTTAAAAATGTAATTAGAGTTTATCATAATAAAGTACTTAGATAAGGTTTTTTGGGGTTTATTTTGGTAAGGAAACCTTTTTTCACATGCTATGTGAAGAGAATATAAAAAATAGATAACTATTTTTCTCTAATCTAGAGTGTATTTGAGGCATTTTACAAGAGATTGGTGGTTTGGGTGGTTTGGTTTTATTTTTTTTTAATCAGTACAGTAAGAAAACTACCTTGTTTGCTTTCCAGATACATTAATATGATAAATATATTAAAATAGTATTGTACTAGATTCAAAAATATTAATCGATTTTTCAAAGATGCTTTGAAAGATGTATCATTATGCTAGCAATTTTGAAATTAATTTGAACTTATAAATAGAGGTCGAATAAGAATTTAGAAGATCAACATTTTATTTTCAGGTCTGCAATGAACATTGTGATTATTCATGCTAGTTTTTTTCCATGTCATCTTCCTTTCTATTCTTTACCTCTTTTATTTTTTCAGAGATTTTCTATTTGGAAGCCCATTTTAAAATTTATCTTTGGTGACCAGTTTAAACAAACTTTAAAGACAATAAAAGCTTCATTTAAATTTTCTATTCTTTCCTGGGATCGGCCAGAAATTATTGGTTAATGGAATGGGTTTTCGTGAGTTAGAACTACAAGTTTTTTTTTTCCAGACTTTTCTGTAATTGAACCTTTCAAAAACTGTTTATGGAGATTTCAGTGAAATATCTCTTTCTGCACAGAGACTTTAACATATTTTCTGTCTTTAGTCCATTAAGATCTTTTAAAGATTCCATGTGTTATCATAATACCAACCCTGATATATCCACTTATTGCTCAGCATAACAACAGCAGATTTATATTTTCTATTTTGTGAGTTTATTAGTTGGTTTTGTAACATTTGTAAAGGCAGGAAGTTTGTAGGAGTGAGTTTCCTGTGGAAATAATTCAAATCTTGTCATAGTTCATGCTTAGTTCCACAACCCTGGATGTCCTACAGAACTGGGACCTGAAGGCTGGCCAAGAACTCATTCTGCTTACATTCTATTCAGTTACAAAAAAGTGAAAATATGTTGGAATTTAGCATCTGGATTTATAAATCTGGAGTTATACAGAGATTAACACTTTTAATTTTTCTAAATAAAACAGACAAACCTTTTAATGTACCAGTATTAACAACTTCTGTCATACAGGATGCAATGTACTGTTCACAACAACAGAAGATTATATTCTGTGGATATTCTCAGTTCAGTCAGAGAGAAAAAGAGAAGGTTTTCTAACCAGACGAGAGCCTGGGAGACAGTTGGGAAAGCAATGTAAATAATCCTCTAATTTATCTTGTTGTTCACATTGTTTATAGATATGTTCTGCCACTGTGCGTCATTCACTGCACACCAGTGGTGGGAGATGTTTCTATTCTAGGACCAATGAAATTAGTCTGCACGATGTTCTCTATAAATAGAGTGGCACATTTGAAATAAATTAGTTCATTCTCTTTGCCTTTGGTTTGGAGTCATTTTCATTCCCGTCCTGCTCTACAGCGACAATTTTCTATTAGGTAAACAGTCATACTTTTCCCTCTACAACCCCAAACACACTTAGAGGCTTTTAAGATCAAAAGGGAGGCACAATATGATTCCCTAATACCATACTGAATTCTTTTCACTTGGATGGCTGAAAAGTTCAGAATAGCAGTTACCTTGAAAATAAATGACTGTGCTGAAAGGAGAATTAATTAATTCAGATAAAGTAAATAAACCCTGTGAACTGACTAATGTAGCAGAAATTACTGGATGCTGATACTGCTGTTTTAATTATTAAGTCCACATTAATTAATTTCAGAGCTACCTTTTTTGAAATCCACAACTTGACCAACATTCAGAGTACAAAACATGCCAAGAGCCAAATTTTGCTTAGTAACACTTTTGCAAAGGCTGGAACTGAGTCTTTACACAACAAAAGGTGATGAAATTTATAAGAAAGTGACAGTTTCAATAAACAACACAGGATCCAAATAAGTGTGTGGTACTTCCTTGACCACAAACTGAGAAACAAGATTTGATTGTGTCAACCTATTTCTTTCACAGAAGGAGCTGGACTTCTTCTTAATTGCCAATATGGTTCTGAATAGAAAGGGAACTTAATGTCTCTTTGAGAGTTGCGGTAAAATCACTGATCATGACTACCCACACAGAGCTCCTAGATGTGGTGAGATTCAGTAATGACCCATTGTGACATTACAACCTCACTGAATTTAAGAATGTGTGAATGGTTGAGAATGAGTTACGCTACATTTAGTAGTTAGTGCTGATGATTCTTGTACCTACAGACATAAATAGTATAAAACTTATTTATAGTATACTTTTTTCCCTTACATCTCACATGTGCAGGACTCTTTCAGATAGTGCCATCACTGAAGTACCTATTTCTGCTGAGGAATGCTCAGCAGGGATTTTACTACTTATATTTTATTCTAAGAAGACAAAAAGTGAGGCAATATATATTTAAGACTGTCTTTTGTAGTGATTACTTCCATAAATTTCTAAAAAATTTACAGCCAGCAAATTTATATCTGTAGCATCACACAGTAGACAGTAGTAACATCGTATGGCATCTAAAAGATACATTCCCAGAAGGATTTTGTTCTCTAATCCCTCATCATTTTGTTTTCTTCTTAAAATGAAAACACCTGTAGTAATGATTTCTCCTGACAAGCTGAAAGGCACTAAACAGAGAACAAGTTTAATAAAATGCTTTAATTGCAATCTTTAGTATAACTTCACCATGTATCAATACCTCTTATGAACTTCATAATCACTTGCTTTTTCTTGTTTTCACTTGAAGCAAATTTAAATTTTTTGGAGAACTCTACACACAACTTCAAGGATAAGGCACAAATGTCTTTGAGAAAACCACAGACAAAACAGCTGTAGGAAAAGCTCTTATGAACACTTCATGTCATGTACTTGAATTAAGAACATTTAAGGACAAAAAATCTTCTACAAAAAACTTTTAAATGCAAGTTTTTATGCGCTAAAGTTGCTTCACCAGGATATTCCATCAGCGACTGTCTGCTAGCAAAAAATCCATGCAGATCAAATCCCTGATTAATTAAAAAAAAGGAGGTTTTAATTTTAAATACCTTTTAAAAAGCTTAAAACTCTTTTTAAAAATAATTTTTACTCTTGAGATAGGAAATTGCTTACCAGTTATCATCATAGGCAAAACAGACTTGACTTGAGGAAAAAAATAATTTATTGCAAGTAAAAAATGTTTTAACTTTTTTAATTTTAAAAAAGTGGATGATTATGAGAAATATTAAAAAAAAACCCCAATCAAGCCCCAGACTCCAAATCATTTTCTCCCACCTCCCACTGGTTTCCCAGCCTCAACTTCATTAATTTATTCCCAAATTCTCTACTTCTCCCTCTCAAGCGATGCAGGGCAGATTGTAGTAACTCATAACAATTTCTCTCTGATGCACTCTTCTCCTCACACTATTTCCAGTGGGGTCTTTCCCAAGGCTTCAGTGTGGATATCTTCTTCACCACAGTCTCTTAGCAGGCTTCAGGAGAATAGTTTAAATTGGAAGGGACCTTAAAGATCATCAAATCCCAATACCCCTACTGTGGACATCTTTTACTAGCTCAGGTTGCTGAAAGCCCCTCCAACCTGGCCTTGAACATTTCTAGGGATGGGGCTTCCCCAGTTTCTCTGGGCAACCTGTTCCACTGCCTCACTCCTTTCCCGACATCCTCACTGACCCACTTCTCAAGCTGTTCAAGCTCTCAGTGGTTCACATCCCTTCTTTCAAACGTATGAGCTGAACCACTCAAATTGTGTCACGCCCAAACCCACTCAATCCCACTGTCTATCTAACTAATAAAAATATTCAGCAGTAACAATCCCAGTACAGAGCCCTGAAGGTTTGTACCCACTTCTTTCTGATTTTGATTTTGACATAGAGCCATTGACTGCAACTCTTTGGATGTGGCAATCCAATGAACTCCTTTTCCATCAATTGGCTTGTCTTTCAAACCCACATTTCTTCAATATAGCCACAAGGATGCAGTATGGGGATTTAACAAATGCTTTACAGAAGTCCAAGTGGATGATATAAATTGATCGCCCCTTGTCCACCAATACAGTCACTCCACTGTAAGATTAGTCATGCACTATTTGCTCTTTGTGAAGCCAAATTGGCTGTTTCTTGTCAGCTCTCTGGCATCCATATTATTTGACGTATCTTCCAGTAGAATGTCTGGTCCTTTTTCATGTTCACATGACTGCTTCTCACTTTTTTTTTTTTTCTTTCTCATAATTTTGTGTAGTGCATTCCACCTTTTCCCAACATCCCAGTCATATTAGCTGTTGGGCCTAGCCATGTCCTGCAATGGGACAGTTAGAGCAGGCTGGAACCATTAATTAGACATTAAACATGTATTGTACTAAAAATGTTAATTTCTATCATATATATTATTTCTCTGATTTTCTTACTTTAACTTCTTTTTTTCCTTTTTTTTTCTTTTTTTTTATGTAAGTAACAGAAGGTGTGAGGTTTTTTTCTTTCCTTCCATGCATGCATCTATGGATTTGCTGTCTTCCAGGAAAAGTTGTTGCTAGAAGAGTTTGCTCCAGTATGTTTTGCAGTCATAGAAATCTTTCATATTATAACATGTTAAAATAATAAGATTTAGATTTTAAAACACACTGTCTCTTTTGAACAAGATTAAATTCTAGTTGTGCAAATAATTTATTTTGAGAATTTGTTGGCTATAGAGCAGAAAAAGAAATCAATTTTGTGACTAAAAAACCTTCATTGTAATTCCTTTAATTAAAAGAAAAGTAGGAGAATTCAGTTTCTGTAATAAATTTTTAAAAAGGAACAAATAGTAAAAATACACTTTAAAATGTTAATTTTGATAGTTTTATCGTATTTTTGCAAAAAAAACCCCAAAAGTACGTTATATTTATGCTGGTAGATATTTATTTTGTACATTTAAAAGAAATCAAATTTGTATCACTTTATACCAAACTTTAGACAGAGAAATCTTTTCTATTTTTCCAAGACTAGCTATGTAGTTTAGGAATCATGATTTTAATAAATGTGTCCCATATAAAAAGCTTGGAGGCACATGAATCCAGAAAAGAATATGAACCTGAACCTAATAAATGTTTTCTGGAATTCACAGATACCATTTAGACACAGCTATCATCTACAACTCCAACAGTGCAGCATGTGTTCTGACTTGCAGAGCTCTAACTTAGAAAAGGGTTTAGGCAGTTTATTTCCTACTTGATTTTCTTCTGCCTACCCTTTAGTACCAGTCCGGTAAATGAGATAATTTTAATTTTTAAAATCATTTACCCTTCCTATAGGTTTTAATCTATACTTAAATATGCAGAAATAGTTTATTCTTCTAAGAACTGGATCACAGCTACTTGCAGTTTCCCAGATGGAAATTCTGAACAGCTGAGTTTCTGCTGTTTGCTTCCTGGTACAAGAAAAGGTATTTGTAGATCAAGCAAGCAGCAGATGGAGAACAATTGGAGTATATAATTATTCAGCCTGGACTCCTTTTAAATGGGAAAGCTGAACTCTATCTATTTGGCCGGGAAGACAGAAGAATAGAGTAGCACATGGTAGATAAACCTTCCAAAGATCCTTTAAAATAAATCTAGGCAAATATGTGAAATAACTTCATCAGTTAACCAAGTCTCTTTTTCTGTGAACTCCAAAATCTGGCAAGTCATTCTCGGTTTACTTTTGAAGGTTGAGATTAATACACAGCCTACCCAAACACTTCTGTATGAATAAACTACATTGATTTCAGTGTGTTACCTGAGGACTCCATCTGGTGACTCTCCTTTACTTTGCCAGATTTTGAAAAGCTGCAGCCTTACTGTGATCTAATGCCAAAATATAAAATCCACTCTAGGAAAGTATTAACACGTTGTGATTCTTGCTCTGTGGAAGTGAATAATTGAATTCTGTGGCTTTTTGAAAATGCCCTCATAGGAGCGTTACATTTTGTAAGCTGACAGCTAACAATAGGACTACATGCCAAAATCAGTGTGCAGAAAGCCATGAATATTTTCGTTAATTATTCAAGATTAAATGGACGTATGAAGGAAAATACAGAGGGCATAAAAACAGGAGTGATAAAGTATTGTAAGAAAAAGACTCCAATCAGAATAAATGAAATACCAGTAAAATCTGAAATTAGAAATAAATAGAGGACAGTAAAATATTTCAGAAGAAAAATGGGAAGAAAAAACTGCTAATAAGAAAAATAGTTAAGCAGGAATAAAACCATAGTAGAAATGTTACCTGCTTCCTCCTATTTTTTGGATTTTGCCTTCTACCTTATTTGCAGTTTCAACAGTTCAATTATTTTCAATGGAACTGTGGCACACCAAAGGCCTCGGATCAACATATAATATGATGAAGACTTCATCTCACATTTTCTTTATATATTCAAGTTATTCAAATACTTAAGCCCTTTTTTTTTGTCGCTTTGGAAATGCTCTAACTGGAAAATATTTATGAATATGTATGAGGCTCCCTTACCCAAACTCATTTGAGCTAATTCAGGAAAAGCAGATGGTTTCTTCACCTGTGCATCACAAGCAGTCTGACTGTGTGCTTATTCCTTGCACTGACAATGAGACATCCACGGTACTCTTGTGGCCTTATTTCTAGACCCAAGTCAGGCAAGACAGTTCCGAGGCATTTAGCTGATCCAAACGAAGATGTGACATTTTAGGGTACAGACATGCAGCTGTGTGCCCTGACAACTTTTGAAGTCAAACAATGAAGTACCTATGGAATTTAGGAAATGATGGTTGACAGAGGTGTTTTGATGCCATCTTGGGACTGGCATGACTGATATTTCTCACCTAACATCTCATTCAACTAAGTCCACTTTTGGGCAGTACAGAATGACTTAGCAAAATTAGATAACAATCTCCTAAGTTATGAATCAAATACACCTAAAAATTACATTTATTAATTTATTAGGAATTATTTTAACAATATTGTCAGGATCTTGATATTTGTGAACGTCACCATTTTTACAGATAAAAATAGATTTCACAGCCACCATCTTTAAAAAATCTTCCCTGAAAATTGAACCTTTTTTTCTGGGGTTTATGGTTATCTACCAGAAGATAGGCTATAATAGTAAATAATTAACCTTTTGCACACTTTTGAACTTTACTGTATTTCATACATTTGATTTTACACAATGAAATTCAATGCTTTAACACAAAGATTAAACAAGAGTACATGCAGAAATAGGAAATCTGTACCTCATTACAGAGCAGCAAAATTATGTTTTGATTATTTTATATGTTGATTCTTTTAAGAGGAATGGGTACTATTTTGCTTAAGCAAAGCTGATGTGAGTGCATATGCACACATCATTGCACAAAGGCATGTTGGCACAACTGCACATACAGACATGGATAGAGGGAAGTACTGAACAAAAAAATAACAGATGCTAATGCTTTGTCTTTTCAAATCAAAATGCTGACATTTTTTGAATTAGCCTTTACAAAGTGCTTACATCTGGTATGTATTTAATAGTTTTTACTACAATCAGTATGACTAGAATTTGTATCCCATGTGCATTAAGCATAATTACCGATATGTAAGATTTGTTCTACCAGAATTAAAATTCTATTAATTGGATTTTATATATTAAGCACACTGTGGAGTAGCTAGCATATATAGAGTAAAAATGCATAATTTTTAGAATACTTAGCAGACTAAGAGAGAGATGCTCATAAAGAAAAGTTCATCTCAAACAGTTGCCCATCAATATTGTAAAACTGAGAGATTTTTCTCCTGATTATTGAATGTATCTGACTTAAATTACAATAAATAAAGCACTCTTACCTTTTTTAATCTGAATCTTTCATAATCTACATAAGTGCAGTATCTACTATGGTATGAGTATAAGGACACAACCCCTTTAGTTTGCCACAAAGAGTACACTTTCTTAGTTTCCACTACTACAATATCATGGTTATCTTAGCACATAAAAATGACTGCATTGTACCCAACATTGGCCTAACAGCTGTTGTCCTGTTTTCATTATTTGTTTTTGTTTTGAGTTTTTAGTTTTTTTGGGGGGGGAGTTTGTTTGGTTTTTTTTTTTGTTTTTTTTTTTTTTTTTGTGGGGGGGTGAATTTTGTGTATGTTTTTAATTCAAAAAAGTAAAATACTCAATTGAAAGAAACAAAATAAATTAAGGTTACCTTAAATTTCATGCTACTAAGGAAAGAGATTAAATTAGCTCAAAAGTAGTGGAAGATACAGGATTTAGAGCAGATTGGTTACACGATAGTCAAATATATAAAGAAGATATGGTGATTAATGACTCCTGAATACAGCTGATGATTTTTAGTCAAACTTTCTCGTGAAAAATGGGCTGTATAAAAGAAACAGTAGCCAATGTGAAGTGGATGCACTAAGTATGTGACATGCAGTTAAAAGCATTGGGACACACTCCTGTACACACCTGGTGGCTATACCTCTTACTGATACAGTTACAATATAATGTTAATATGAAGTAAATCATCTGGGATAATTGGAGAGGAAAATTAAGTGTACCTAAAGATCAATTACTTATTCTCCAGCTGGGGGAGTTCATGGATCTACTTCCCGTGCTGTGGATACTGAAGAGAAGAGTTAAAGTACTGATCTGTACCATAGAAAATTTATGTTTATTCTGTGTTTAACACACTGACAGTAATGTCATTCCATACATTAATATCCTGAAATTTGGAAAGGAAGAAGATTAGAATGAAAATAAAAACAGAAAAGAAACATTGCCATATTTCTTCTTGTTGCTGTTTTAGCTAGAGGAAGTAACATCTTTATGTCTCTTCTCTGTGGAAGTTAAAACTAGCAAAAGACAAGCAGAATCAGATGACCTGTCACACTAATTAAAGAGGAACACAGATTTCTGTGTCAGTTGCTGAACTGTCTTTTTTATTTATACATAATTTTGGAACGTGTTTTTCTCTTGCAAGAGTCTATAAATACTCAAATATTCTAAAATCCTCAGGACAAGGAGAAAGTTTTTTGCTTGAAGATATCTGTAGATGATTTTACAGATGTACTAGCTATGAAAACAAACAAACAAAAAAGGATCACTATTACTAAGGATCATCTTGTTTAATGATAGAACAATCCAGACACACATTTTCATTCAGCACAATCCATATATAGGCTTGCTTTGATTCTTTATCTGCTTGTATTTTTTGCCTACTGATATGCTTACTTTATTTAACATACTTGTTTTTGTTTTTGTTTTTGTTTTGTTTTGTTTTTTTGCTGTTGTGCTTACTTGTCTTGTGAGGTCTGCTTCAGTAATTCTGAAGATGTCATGCTGAAGTTTCAGTATGAATATCATGGATATTGGAATAGAGAATATATACATATGATAGGAGGCTCAGGAAAGCATGCAAATGTTTTGGAGGACAGCAACAGAATTCAAAATAATCTTGACAAATAAGAAGCACGTTTGAAATAATAGAATGCAATTCAATAGAGACAACTACAAAATACTCAAGCAGAAATAATAAATTGCACACATACAAATTAGGGAACAACTGCTTAGGTAAAAGTTCTGCACGTCTCCATGTAAGAGGATGTCAAGGTCAACATGAGCCAACAAAAAGACTCACAATGATCATGAGCCAGCAACATCAAAAAGTGAATATTGTGACAAAGCATTTATTATGGCATATAAGAGGCATACAGATATCCTTTTCATCAATTCAGCATTCATGAATACACTTGCATGCTCTGTGAAATTTTCTTTCACTAGGCTTTATAATGAGCAGATACCAATTGGTGAGAGAGCCAACTGAACAAAAAATACTGATTAAAGGTCTTGATTTTATAACCTTCAAGGAAAGCTAGAATAAAGAGAAGCTTTAGGAAGAATGTATTAATAGATTTCAAGAAAATAAAATGCTATTCAAAGAAAGGGTTTATATACTTTCTGTATCAGAAAAGAAGTAATGGGCTTAAATTGGAAAAAAAAAACTCATTGTCTAGTATAAAACATATTAAAAAACTTTTTAAAGGAAAAGGTAGTGAAGAACTCGAAAGTTTGCCAAAGCAACCTGTCAACGTTCTGTCACTGAAGGTAGTTTTAAGCAGATTAAATAAATTTCTGTCAAGAATTGATTCATTTTCCAAAATCTTTTTCATACTTAACATAGCATGAAGATTCTGAATGTACTTTAAAAGAAAACTACTTTATTCTTCATTCTGTACTCTACATGTTTTCCTTTTTCTTCTTTGATTTTTCTGAGATGTTTCTTATCAGTTTTTAGGAAGGTCTGGAAATAATGAAGAAAAACACTGAGAACACATAGCTCTGTTATGTGTTGTTCTGCTATGTGTTGTATGTGCATTGTTCCCCCTGTGTTGTATTTTATATTTTTATTTCTCTTATTTTGTTGTGGGTTTTTTTCTTCTTTCCAGCACACCATCTGGTTTCCTACATAGGTGAAATCATATTGCATATTTATACCCACTGTCATACTAGTGCTGATTCTGAAGTTGTTCAATACTAAATCTCTGTGAACTTTCCTTACTTCTCACCTAATTATCCTGTTATTTTCATCCTTCTCAATGTTTCTCTATAGGGCTCAGAAAAGAGAAATACTGTCTATCATGTAGCTCAAAACTTATCATGGATAACCTATAATTAATTATACATTCACATTCTTCATATATTCTCTTACCTTTCTATCACTACCTTTTATGCCAACCCCTTTTATTGTGATCACTGTGTATACTGTGATTTGTATGAATCGACATATGCAATTAAATTTTACTGTGAATTCATAAAGTGCTGGAGGATATTTATGTTTACTGGAATTGTGTAAAACTGACAAAACAAACAGGAATACAAAAAAAGCCATGCAAATGGTCATCAAATATGTTACAAAAAAAATTGTAAGTTAACCAGAAGTTATAAAATCTGGTTCTCTTTCTTGTTTTTTGTGGGTTTTGAGTTCTTTTCCAAGAAAACTGAAATTGACCAATTTGCCTTTTCCCCCAGAATAAATATAAAGAACAGTCTTATAAACAAAGGTTTGTAACAGTCAGCAAAAGAATAATTTCTGCATTTGAACATAGACTATAAATTCATGTTAAAATATACTCTCCACTCAATTTCTTACTTACATGCTGAACTTAGTATTAAAAGTGTAAATCAACAGAAGGAGAAAGGAAAACACCTGCGATTTGTTCATCGTCTGTACATTCTGTAAAACACATCAGTCTGATGATATATCTGGGGAAGACTGAAGGTGTGAAGTCTGGATATATGTTCTGCATATTTAGTTACCAGCTGATACATTAATTTCTATAATTTAAGTAGGCTGCTGGGTAATATTTTTGGTATTAATTTTAATGGCTAGCCATTGAGAAAACATCTGCTGAAAAAATAGAAATGCATTTGTAATAAAACAAAGCATTTGTATTAGTATTTGTGCTTTTATAAAGTTTCTAAAATTTTATAAATTGTACTGCTAAAGGACAATATTACTGCAGACTGTTAGTAGCATATCTGCAGGGAAGTGTATATGTTCATGCATGTGTGTAGTCATCCTAATGGAAGTGAAGCAAAAATAATCAGGTAAACAGGTTATGGTTCATTAATAATTGTCAAGTAAAGTAGAAAAAAAAAAAAAAGGAAAAATAAAAACCCAGACACTTCCACAAATTAATTCATCCTGGTCTCTAAAATAAAACAGTTCACTAAATTACAGAGTGCCTGAAGTTTGAAGAATTATCTGGATGTGGCCCTTTGCTCAAACAGGGCCACATAGAGATAGCTGCCTATGACCATGTTCAGGCAACATCTTAAAATCTTTGGGGACAGTGACTCCACAGCTTCTCTAAGTAACTTGTGCCAGTGCTTAGTCACTTTTCTTAATGAAAAAAAGTTTACTTCTGTTCAGCATGAACCTCCTGTGTTTTGGTTTGTGCTCAGTGCCTCAGGTCCTGTCATTTCAAGAGATACCTCTTTCAAGAGTCTGTTTTTGCCTTCTTTACAGATTTGCTTCAGATATTCATATACATTGATGAGATTGGCCCTAAGCCTTCTCCAGTTTAAACAGCCTCAGCTCTCTCAGCTTTTTCTCCTATGAGAGAAGCTTCAGGTCCTTCATCATCTATGTGGTTCTTTACAAGTAGAAATAAAAATGGAAGCCCAGCAATTTTGTAGCCCAGAACTGAACACAGTACTCCAGTGGTGGTCTTAGCATTGCTGAGAAGGGAAGGATCATCTCCTTTGATCTGCTTGCAAGACTCCTCCTTTTGCAGCCCAGAATACTGGTGGCCTTCTTTGCCATAAGGGCACAGAGCTGGCATAGGTTCAACCTGCTGTCTGTTGTTTGCTCCCTCCAAGTCCATTTTGCAAATTTGCTCCCAGCATGCGCTGATGCATTGAGTTATTACTTCCCAGGTGCAGGACTTTGCGCTTTCTTTTGCTGAACTGACTGCCATTCAATTCTTTTCTGAACTGAGCTGTGTCACCCACAGAAATTCTGTGCAGGATGTAGGGCAAGAGTGTGGCAATCACATATCCTCTGAACAGAGAGAGAAATAGCTTTCCCAGAATTTTCCTGGGAAGCTGTGAGAAGCTGTTAGAAAGCTCAGAGAAAAGAATGAGAAACAATTCTTATCTTCACTTGTTGCACCTGTGGTTGTGCACATGTGCAATGTGTTATGGAGATTTGTTTACCAAAGGATGATTTCTTAATTGAACACTGGTGATGGTGTTTGGATTTTCAAGGACTGTATCAGACTATCTGTAAGGGTGAAGTGTGCTTCTTAATAGAATAGTATAGTATAGGATAATATAGTACAATAAAGCACTTGATCAGCCTTCTGCAATCATGGAGTCAATGCTAATTATTACCTGGATGGGGACCCGCTGCTACGATACAAGAGTATTTAAGGGTACTCAGACATTTCCAAAATCCTTGGAAAAATTGCTCAAGGCTTTCTGGAAATATGCGAAACTGACTCATCCTAAAATGCCTGAGGGAGGACCCAAAATGGGAGAATGGGTGGGTCCTATCTGGATGGAGAAGAAGCCTGGAAAGAGAAAAAGAAAATCATGATTTCATGGGAAAATTCAATTTTGAGAGCATGCCAGGAGGTCCCTAGTGAAGCCTCCTGCTCAAAGCAACATCAGAAGATTTCACAATATAGTTCAGGGCTCTTTAAAGCCTTTTCTAGAGAAGCCCCAGGGATGCAGACAACATAGTCTCTCTGGGCACTTTGCTCCCCTCTGGACCGTCCCCATAGGGAAAAATGTTGACCTTTCTCTCCAGTGTAAACTTGTCTTGTTTCAGGTGAGGCCCACTGCTTTTCATCCTACCATCATGCAATGCTATAGAGAACCTGGCTCCAGTTTCTCACCATGCAAGTTGTAGGCCTGCTGCAAAGATCTTCTCTGGGCCCTGACTTGGGCACCTTTCCACTGAAAAGCCACTTCCATTCTATTCAGATTCATTGTATGCCTGCACCATATGCAGGACATGGTCTTTGCTGCTTGCCTTGCCCCAGGGCCCCCTCCTCACAGCTGCTTTGTTACATCTAACTCTGAGAATGAAGGAGCTGGCCTGTTTCTGGATCAGACCAACCATCAGGGACAGTTCCATCCAGACTTGGTCACTAGGGATGCTTAGCAACTGTCCATATCTCGGGAAGCCTTGTAGGAACAAACCAAAAAGAACTGTGCCTTGTCTCTCCTTGTTGTTTAGTTTATCATGTGTCATACCCTCCTTGCACCCACAGCCCCTGGGACAGCCCCTGTGTGGGACCCAAATCTACTTACAGCCAGGCAGACAAGGAGAGAAGTATTGGAAGAGGCTGCCTTTGCTCTGCTTTTCTCCACCAAGAGACGTGCTTTGGACTTGCTTTTCTCCACCAAGCCAAAGACTGAAGATTAAGACTATTATCCTGCTGAAGCCTTCACACCTTGCATGTGTGCCTGTCAACAGAAGTCCTAGATAAAATGTAAGGGGACAGAGCCTGTGGCCGCTGACAAGTAACAAGACTGGGGAGTGTCTCAGTCATTCTCTAACATAAAAGAGTTCCCAGGCGCCACCCATCACTGTTTGTCCAGCCAGGAAGACAGGTGTCCCAAAGGGAGAAAGCTTGTTTTGTAAGACATTTGGTATCTTTTTCTGACCTTGCAGATGTGTTTTAACCTCAGATGTATCAGATCCTGTGATGAGAAATGTTTCCTGTGCACAAGAACCTGGCAAGAGGAAGCCCAGCAATGCAGGTGGAAAAGCCCTGGTGATGCCCTCAGTGCCAACAGAATGCCATCCCTTGGCTTCTCTGAGAGCTGTCAAGGGAGAAGGATATACCCCTGGTCTCCAGAAGTAAAGTCCTAGAGATATAGTGATTGAGGTTGGAAGTGACATCTAGATATCACTATGTTCAAGTAGAATCACCCAGGATCGCATGTGTACAACTTAGCCCTGTATATAATACCAACAACAGCTGGAGATAAAAATTAAATTAATTTTATGTGGTGTCAGCTTTAAAAATTAAAGTTTACAATGGAAAAGAATTTTCAATATTCTATTGAAGTCCAAAGCCTTACCAATGTGATGGTGAGGTGTTCTGGATGCTGAGAGTACAATCCTTGTTAAAATTGCGAGTGATCTTGTTTTGATGGAATTAGGGTAAGACTCCTCTCAAAAGTTTCTTCAATGAAAGTTTCTTGTCAACTTGTGTATGTGTGTAGGCTGAGAAAGCATACGCTGCCATGCAAACTGAAGGACAGATCATTTTTTTGAACCTCAAAATGTATTGACAAAACACCAAGGTTTTGTTTCTTTCCAGAAAGAAAAATGAAACATGACAACTTCTTTACCTCCTTCAGTTGTGAATGTAAAGTTCTTGCTCATATTTTATTTTCCATATAGTCTATTATCTTAATCTCTCTTTTCTTGCATTTTTTTTTTTTGTTCATTTGTTTGTTTGGTTTTTGGTTTGGTTTGGTTTAGTTTTTGTTTTTTTTTTGCTTACGTGGAGCAATGAAAAGGGAAGCTAAAATGTAGAAGAAAAGGTCATTAGACAGCATTTTAGGCACTGAGCTTTAAAACTCAGTTGTCATTTGAATTTATAACATTTTTCCTCTGATTCTGAATTCTTCCCAGCTAAAATTTTATACCTGCGAACCTTCATAGATGTTTTCTCATCTTCTGCTCAGCATGCTTGTAGCAGCTTACAACCAGTTCATTAGGGCCATCTTCCCATTTTCTCCTAGCCAGTAGGCATACTTGAAGCTTGTTTGAAATGCTTTCCCTTCTCTCTTCCCCTTTGTAAGGCAAAGCTAGTTGGACAAGGACTTTTTCGTTCTGCTGGTACTACCTGCTGTTATTTCACACATGACTAGCTATAACACGCATAATGTAATGAAGACTTCATCTCACATTTTCTTTATATATTCAAGTATTTAAGCCCTTTTTATGTCATGTTGGAAGGGCTCTTACTGGAAAATTGGATATCTGTGAATATGTATGAGGCTCCCTTACCCAAACTCATTTGAGCTAATTCAGGAAAAGCAGATGGTTTCTTCACCTGTGCATCACAAGCAGTCTGACTGTGTGCTTATTCCTTGCACTGACAAGGAGACTTCCACAATACGCTCATGGCCTCATTTCTAGATCCAATGATGAGGCATTGAGCTGCTCTAAACTAAGATGTGATATTTTAGGGTACAGACGTGCAGCTGTGTGTCTTGACTGCTTTTGAAGTCAAACAATGAAGAACTAATGGAATTTAGGCAATGTGGTGATGGTTGCCAGATCAGGCATCAGGTGATGGTTCCCAGAGATTTTTCGATGTCATTTTTGGACTAGGATGACTGACATTTCTCACTCACATCTCATTCAACTAAGTCCACTTTTGGGCTTTTTTAGGTCTAGCCTGGATTATAAACTCCATGTTAGGAATCCTATAAAGAATGGTTTCATAAAGTGTGATGAAGAAAGTAATATGTTACTGCCTTACCAATATTAGTAATGACCACACTATGTGGTCATACAGGCTCTTGTAGATCACATTCTTAGCAATCTCTTTCTTCACAGGTATTGTAAATTCAGTCAAGCATCAGTCATCCTATTAGTAGCTTCATGCAAGATGTAGCATAAAACCAGTCTTTGAGTTTAATCCCCAGCCTGAAGCCCAGGCTTCACAGAGGTAGTTGTACTGAAACTGATTCTTCTGGCACCCAGGGCATGCCTTAAGTTTTTATCCTGATTAACTTGTTTGCTAATTCTTTAATGATTTATGATCATAATTTTTATGCTATTGTAAATTTTATTTTTGAGAAAAAAATACCATCCCAATAATGTAAATAAAATTGGATATTTCAGCAGTGTAAATTAATGAGTAAAGTATGTTAAAGGTTTTCAAGAGGATCATGTTCAAAGTCTCATTGCAAAGTGCTAAATTTATTCCAATTATATTTGTGTGAGTAATAGGAGTAATGGTATTGTGCTCAGGTACTAATTAATTTGCCCGTAAACTTTTATAAATCAATCAAAACTCAGAAGAGATCAATGATAGTGTAAGCAATAAGTAGTTCTATGTAAAACAACTATAATTTCTTTACTGATTCTATACAGTGCTTTTCCACTCAGTCATGCCAATATACACAGATACCTCTGTGTAAAATAACATATTCTACCTTTGTTAAATAAATAGAACTTATTAGTTCATCTGAAATCTAACAAGTTCATTAACATAAGATGCCATTATGCCAGCAAAAAATATTGGATTGTGCATTCATTTTGCAACTACAGCTATACATTTGTAAATATTTAAATTATTTACTAATACTACAAAAGTTGCATTAGAATCCTTGCAGCCAACGGTTTTATTATCAAGTGTTTTTATTGCAAAGTGGGGATGGACCAGATTAAAATTCCTACACATTTTTTTTTAGTAGAAGACAAAGATTTTTATTTTGGTGCATATTTTTGGAATATCATTTTTAGATATTGTATATCAAAGAGCTGGCCCAGTTTCTCAGACTATTCATATGTTTCTTTCAGCATTGGCAATGGTCAGGCTTAAGAAGCCAATGACTTTCTGCACACTGGTAGATGCTGTTAGTAAATAAATAAATACAGAACAGGGTGGGTTTTTTTCCCATATTCCTTGTATTTCTTAATTATTCTTGCCACATTGCCAATAAACTGCATAGAACAAGCATTTAGCATGACTTAACATGCAAAAGTACTAGATTCTGGGTGTTTTTCACCATGCAAAAATCAGCTCAGTATTACAGCTTGACTAAGTTTGTGCACTGCAGTTTTAGTCTTCCTGAACTACCACTTCCTGCAGGTTAAATCCATTTAGCAGAAATACACGGAGAATACAAAAGATACATCTGTGGGGTCCTCATAGAGAGGAAAAACACAAAGCTATATGTATTTATTTCTTGTATCTGTGATTCATGTGACTATGGCAAGAGAAGTTTGTGCACTTGCTAAATTAAGAACTGCTACACACTGCAGTCCTCATGGAAGAGGTGAATCTTCTGTGGGTCATACAAAACTAATACCCTACTTGAATATTGCTGGTTACTGAAATTCTCTAATTCAAATTATGGAATCACAGAATCACTGAGGTTGTAAATGACCTTTAAGACTATCAAGTCCAAAAGCCAATCTAGCATTACCACCACATTCACAATTAAATATTAAAAGTGTAGTACACCCAGGATGGAGATAAAATCTGTGACCAGTTTTCATAGAACTAAAATAAAATAATAAAATAAACAATATATTAAGAGAATTTAAAAAATTAATAAAAATAAAAAAGAGGATTCAGTCTGTCTTTTCATTAGTTAAAATCTCATGGCACATCAAAAGTGTGCAGAAATCTGAGCATATCAGCGCAGTCCATCTATGTCAACAAATCTATCTGATCCATGTTATCTGAATAATTGATTTTAGATCAATTCATTTAGTTTTGAAAGATCTATAAAATAGAAATCAATTAACAGTCAATAGAAAAATGACTTGAAATTCTTGCTCTTTTAAGTGTCTCCATCTACTGATGTCTAGTTAGGCTTTGCATTTTAGCATAAATATAACTGCACAATGTGTTAGACAGACTGATGCTTAGGTCACACATTGGAGATAAAGGCACAGTTCTCTTAAGAAAATTAGCCTGAGTTTTACATGTGTCACAAACTGATGTAAAACTACACTATTTGCAGTGAAGGTGCTGGAGTTGTCTTCCTCCATACCCTTACACTTGTGAAGTCCTGTGGGCATACATATCACTAAGCATGCTAAAGATAATAATGTTTAGTTCAAGATATATGAACATACTAATGAAATAGTATGTTTATATCCTTCAGTAAATATTGAGCTCAGTCTACTTTATATATTACCTACAGCCCAATGTATCTTTATTAGTTGACACAACAAGAGAGATGTATGTAAATTTTGAATTATGATAAAATTTGAAAGTTAAGCTATTTCATATTTTACAAACATTTCAGACATGCTCATATGCCATTCATCACAAATACTTCCATATCTAAGTGTTAACATTGTAGAGTTTTGTAGGATTTCAGCTTGTGAGCCTGTGATTTTTGTATTTGTATTGTGTAATTTGGACAACTAAACCTCAGCTAAATTCTTGATGTTGTTGCAGTTTTCTGAAAAAAAAACCCAAGATTGTTATTTTTAGAGGTTGCAGGTGAAGAAGGACAGAGACTAGTTTTAGTGAGCATAAACCATAAATGTTACACTGTGAACAATACTTTGTTCTTCAAGCTAATTATTAAATGAACATTTTAAAGTGAGATTATCTCCACCTTCATGAATAAAGTAATAGAGCATTTCTAGTCCTTTTGTGCTGCTTTTTTGACCTGCCTTTTGTTCAGTTTTACAAGCAACTGATGAGATGTCTGTCTTTGTCAGTGCAGAAATGAGATGGTTCTTGACATTGGGGTTTTCTCATTGATTAAATTGTCATGGTGTATTCACAGCCTAAATGCTGCCTTCTGGTCACTGTCCTTTTCTTGTGTGGAAAATGACCTTTGTGAATAATTGCATGCCCCAGATGTGTCAAAATGAGGAGGATGCAGCAATCCAAAGTGGAAACACCATAGAAAGTATTTGTCCACTGATTATCTTGTAAACTTGGGAGAGGAGAAAAAAATAACCAGAAACCAGTTTTTGCCAGTTTATCATTGAAAGGTAATTTAAGGTCCATTCAAGAAATTTTATTTGTACTTTAAATAAAATTTAAAGTTTGCTTTAGAATATTTTTATGATTGTCTTGCACTGCATGAAAGGATAAATCTAAGTACTTTTTTGAGACACAGGTCTGTTTTTAAACTACCTATATGCTTCTGTTTGGAAGGATATCAAAGACTTATAAGAAATTTATAATATTAGGACTACTGTACTTTATGCCAATATGGAAATATTCCTGAGAGTCATTATTATGAGTGGGAATTTCTGGAGTGTAATATATTCTGGCTGTACTCCAGCATCCTTCAATTTATTTTATGTCCTGTAGGACTTAAAGGGAGTGTCAGTGAAATTATATAAAATTTCTTCCTTTACTTTGCTGAATTATCTGCCCTCAGAAGTGAGCAAAACTTTGCAACTAACAATTCTTTCTGAAAATAATTTACCTGATTCATTAAAGACTTTCCTTGCAACTTTGTTGACTTAGCAGAAACTACATAAAAGCAAAGCAGATGGGTAGGTTGGAAGGCTTGTGTGAGTGCTTGTTTTTCTGCCTACTCTCATATGGGTCCAGTGACTGACACGTGGTTTCCCTGGCTCCCTGAAATCCCACCTGTCTGAGTGCAGGCTGCCCAAGTGCCTGGGAGCTCTAGCTAACTTATAGTACAACTGGTAGTATACAGGAATGCCACGGCTCCATGGATAACCTAGGCTGCACAGTTTCCTGGGCAGACTGTTTCTTGGCTGACTGTGTTTTTCTGGATCTCGACCCAGAAAACAGGCATGGTCCCAGTTCCCCAAGCTAGTTGGACAGATCTAGATTGCTGGCCTACAAATGACAGAAAAAAATGGATTCTGCCTTCTCTGAAGTAAGTTTTTCTCAAAATATTATTTTTGTTAAAAATTCACCTTTTGGGTTCTTCATTCTGATCCAAAAAAACAAAAATATGTCAAATTTTAAAATTTCTACAGGGTGAAAACTCAGATTTCTGAATCAAATGAGATTAAAAAGAATAAAGGACTTTATTACCATCAGCAAAAGCTAGAATCAAACAAATTAGGTGAAAATTAAAGGCATTTTTATTTAGGAAAGAAAATCACAACTACTCCTAAAAATGTGGAGGAAAGTTCACAGTTGTAAACTAACTGTAACTGCAGAGTCACACGGTAAGACAGAAGATGATATAATCATTCCTCTCAGTCATGCCAGAACGGTTGTTTTTATGCAGCAGTGAAGCAGAAAAATTTCTAAGAACAATTTCTTCACATGCATACAATGCCTCTGCTTCTACATACCACAGATGCACATACAGATGCTACTGTTACAAGACTCGAACATCAGTAAAGTAATTTTTCTATTTGTTCATATATCCAAGGCAGGATGAATGTTTACTTCTCAGAGGACAATATAGATCACAGAACATTTTAAGAAATTACCTCATTCAGAATACAAGACAAAAAGCAACCCTATGTTTTATTTTGGAGTATTATCTGTTTGGAAGATACACAGCAAAACTAAACATTTGCAAAACATGGTTCTGAATACTAGTATTTATTTGTATAACTTAATAGAAAGGAATATTCAATTAAGCAACTGAATGAAAAGAGGTATTAAATAATATTATTATTTTATTGATCTGACTGCTGTCTATATTTTCAAATAAACGTGCTTCTCATAAGTAAAAGTTTTGGGGTTAAAACACCAAAACAATTAAAAGTTAAGATTTCGCCTCACTGTTTTTTAATTCATGGTCCACAGAATAAGAAAGTCTATTCTGTCAATCAAGCAGAAGTATTAAGGCCATATATACACTATCATGTTAGGTTTTACTAGGATTCCAGTCTTTCTGTTTAGTCTTTGGGGCATATAGAAGAATTCATGAGGTTTTTATCTGTGTAAAATGGAAGAGTTACACTGATGACAAAAGTTTACCACATTCTAGTGAATAGGGCCTCTTAGGCCACTTTACCTGCAGAGCATTTTCTGCCCCATGACTGGCTCCCAGGGATAACAACACCATGTACATTGTTCCCAGGCTTGACTTGCTGCTGCTAAACTTGCGCTTATGACCCTAACAAATCCTTTGTGGGGGAATAAGGGGATAGAGGATATAGGGGAGGAGGGACTGGGATTCAGAACTACCTGTTCTAAGGCTGCCATCATCTTAAGGCTTCACACTGCTGAGAAGACAGCAGTCATGACCTTGGTCACTCTGAGAAAAATAGCACTAATATCACAGAAGTTCTGTATTTCTGGTGGGATCTGACATGGAATTCAGTCAACTATTATCATAAATTGAACAGCAGCAGAGCACTAAATCCAGGGTACCAGAATGAATAATTCCACAGTGCCTTCACAAAATTAGCCACCCAAGCAACATTATAACTAATCAGGGATTCACCTAAGGAATAGAACATATAGAGAGTAGACATTCACAGATATACTTGGACCTAATTGTTATTCAGCAGGAAGTTTTTAAGGGCCTAAATTCCCTCTCCTTAAGCAGGATATGCCTAGATCAGATTCAATTATCTGTTCACTCAAATTAACTGGCAGGACTCAGATACAAATAATCCAGAAGAACACTGTTAAGCCTTGTCAGGGAAAAAGATGAATTTTTGCACAGCAAAAAATGGTGGGGGAGTAATTGGTGTGGGAGGGAAAGGGGAGGAGTGAGAAAGCACAGTTTATTTGAAAATAATAACCAACTCATTTAGATATTGTGAAGAAAAAAACCTTATTTTTTCTTAGTGTTTAGAGGGGTGTTTAGAGGTTATATATAAAGGTCAAATTACTTCTAACCTCAGGAAGATCTCTGTAATCACTTCTGCAGCAAATATGGTATTTGTCCAGCTTTTGGAAGCAGATTGCCTATGTTCTTAAAGCACAATTAAATGGAATGGAACTTTGACAAACAGAGAAAATATACATGAATGTTATTTTCTAGAAGCTGTATGGAATATGGATATAACACATGCTAGTCTTGTCTTCAGTAGAACATTAAAGTACTGAAGTCATCTAACATTTTATTAGTAGCAAATGATATTGCATAACTCAAATTTACTTTAGCTCTGCACTTATAATGTACCTACTCACAAGAAATGGAAAATTATTAAATACTGTAGTCCAGCCCTCAGAAAGTTGAATGGAACTTTCATGAAAATTATTTGTTTGTAGAAGTCATTTATGGGAGTCTTAAAAGGCTGAAAGCTTTTCTTGCTGATTATGTACATATTCTGTATATAGAGTATTTACATGTGAAATGTTGCCTCAAAAACATATGATTGCATTCTTTCAGAAAAAATGTGTATTGGAGTTCTGTGACTGAGGAAGACTTAAAAATATTTGTGTTCTCATTTGCACTGCTGCGATTTGGCTGCTGTTTTAGCAGTAATGCTTTAAAAATTATATAGAAGTAATTAATTTCTTCCTCTTCCAGTGCATTTTAATACAGTCTTAAGGTTCTAATTCATGTTCTTCCCTATCAATATTTCACTAAATATCACTAAATGTAAATACTGCATTAGTAACAATGTACTTTAAGTACATCTCCAAGAATAGAAGTGCTAAACTTCTTGGGTGACATCCAGGTACAGCACTCTACAGATTCATTAGGTTGCTGTATTTCATAGAGGTTGAGAATAATACTTCTTGTTTTCAAAACAGACTGTTTCTTAGTCTTCCGTTAGTATCCCTATTGATATCTATTTTATCATTTCATCATTCGTTAAATGCCACTGGTTTTGTCCATCACTTCTTGTATACCTGAATCCTTTAATAGATGAAAAAAGACATGTACTTTGGTAGTTATCTTTATGGGAATAAGCTCTGGTTCTAGAATATTTCAGAGCAGTGTTTCTGCTTTGATTCTTTTTTGTATCATGCCTGAGCCAATTATATTCTAATCTCTATCACAATTCAAAGAAATATTGAATATAATATTTTGCTTAAGAAAGAATACGTTATCCTTTTCAGAAGCGTATAAATCAGCTAGGGGTAGGAAAATCATACATCATGGCTGATTCCAAAAGTCATATTGAAATGATTGCAAGATCTCATATCATACTAATATAAGAAAGAAAGCGAAAGGAACCCAAAAAGGCGGTTTCCTAATGGAGAAAGGAGTAAGATGTAATACATAGATGGAAAACTGTTCTTTATTATGAGGGTCAAATTTTAATTCCAAACACTCTTATTGGTGTACATAAAAAATTAAATCAAGCTTAGAAAACCCAAAGTGAAACAACAGCAATAATAGCAAATATAATAATAGTGTAATCCAAAACCATAAAGACATGAGTTTAAAACTTGCATTGTTAATGTGATTGAGTAAATTTTTAAGCTGCATTTAATTTATGGGATACAGGTTCCCCACTCCTATCTACTGTCAAATGAATGAATAGTTTTCTTCATAAGGAAGTCTCTTCTGACATATCGGTCGTCTGCTTTTTTGGTGATTATTTTTCCTGAAGAAGGTCTAACCTAGGGTCCTGTGATTTTTTTTTTCCCTACAGACCACACTGGTCCTTTTGAGCAATGAAAAATCTTCCAAATCACCCTCATAATGCGAAAACTTTGAGAGTTAGAGGGATTGCAATTTGGTGGTACAGTAAATTTTAGATGACAAGCTTAGTCAGAACAAATGGCATAAATCCCTTATTTTCATTACCTTTGAGTTTTGTTGCTCATGAGTCTATGGCATTTAACTATTCTCACTCCAAATTTGTGACATGTGTTCCCTGCTCCTATCACCATACTGACAGTTATCTTTGCTGAAAGTCATGTAGTGCGGTATCTGTGAATAAGAAAGTAGCTGATAATATGGTAACCAAAGAAAGGGAAGACTTCTTTCACTACACAGGAAAAGTAGAAGTATTTAGCTGAATTGACAGCTACAATCTGCATCCAAATTTTACTGCTTCAAGGGACTCAATAAAGTGCTTAACTGTTGTACAACATAATTTTGCATATCTATTAAAAGTTTCTCAGTCATGTATTTTTAATAAAACACATTAAGAAACTCAGAAAAATATTAAAAAAACATATGGGTAAAGACAGCAACTGTTCACAAATGAGCAGAATGAATGCTTTCTACAAATAAGAAAAAATAGTACTATCTGAGATACAAAATGGGAATGCCAAGCTATATGAGCAGTTTCAAAGAGAGAGGAAATCTGTGGTGGCTTATCAGTGAGCCCTATAGCTTCTAACAGAATCAGTTAAAACAAAAGAGACAAACATTATTTTATCACTACCAGGCATTTACACAAAACTTAAATTCATCTGATTTAAGCTCCTGCTAGATATTCAAGAATGCACTTTATGGCTGTAAGTATATATAATGTCCTAGAGACAAGATCTTCAGAATTATTTAATGCAACTTGTAAAACAAAAACAAATGGCATATCTGAAGGCATCCTCCTGTAAAATGCAGTGCAGGATGATATTTATTGATCCCTAATTTGCTTTAGTTGCCATAATTACTTCAGTGTTGTATCACCCTATTTCATCTTTGAAGAATGTGCCATTTCCTCGCTCCTGTTTTTGCAAAGGTGCCTTTAAACTATTGTGCCCATAAAAATGGATACATAGGGAAGTCATGAATTTTTTTTTTTTTTTTTTTTTTCTGGAAGGAGAAATATAAAGAGACATAAGACAGCAGGTTGAATTTGTCTTCTCCTTACCCCAGAAATCCTACCGAAATGGGCAATTTCGACTCACAGTTGAAACATAAACCGGAGCCACAATACCTGATTGTTAAAGAAGAGCAACTGTTCTTAAGTCTCTTCTGTCTCACATCATTTATCATTTGCTCAATTCAGGACATTTTTTATAGATTCTGAATTTAAAAATATTACATAAATGCAGATTGATATTCAGGATATCTACTGTAACATAGCAAAATATCCATAAAAATGTACATAGCTCTTTTCTGTCTGTTGTGACATGTGTCAAAATAATGTAATTAATGCTGTCATAAAATGATTCATGGAATCACTGTGATTAAAAGTTAATTCATAAGAATAGAAGACCTTTCATTTTAACTCTTCAAGGATTAGACTAAACAATAAAAGAAGAATTCTGAAGCATAAAAGTGAAATTCACTGGTAAAACTCTTTTTTTCCCTACAGTACTTTTAACATTTTAATTTAAAATTTAATGTTAATTTTAATTTTAAATTTAATTTTAATTTTAAAATCAGTCAAAATCTTTATTGCACAAATTGTTAAAAATGTATCTCTATATTTTGAAAGAAAAGAAAAAATGTATCAATTAATATTGTTGGTAATTTAATATTATCAAATGTAGTTCAATTCTCTACCTTTCTGTTTTTCCCTATTTTTCTGAATATATGTGAGAATTTGGAAGGTATCATTTGGAAACTTTGGCTACTACAATTCAACACTACACTGGAGCATAATCTCAGAAAAGTTAAAAAAGCTGTATATACAAAAGTGCATATTTTTAAACATTACCTGATCTTTGCTACTTATATCCTTGTGGGCTAATTCTTGCAAGATACATGAAATAAATATTTTTTAATTATGTCAATTTGGACTAATATTACAAGCACTTTGCAGTACTTTAAGAGTTTGTGGGTACCCAAAACTAAAGCAGAACCTCCATATAACTGATGAAGGATAAAAATACTGAAAATGCTGTACTCTAACTTTGTGGTAAGTGGAGGATGGAAGGGTCATTGGTTTGAAGATAAAATAGATTAAAATTAATATAAATTACCTTTGTGATGCTGAAAAGCTTAATTACTATGATTGTGAGAAACAATTCTGTCCAGAAGCAATGTAATGAAGATTAATAAAAGTGGCAGGTGTAGGTCCTCTTTTTGAAGTTTTGAAGAAATTAATTTTAAATCTTCTGTTTCCTACTCAAGATCTCAAGATGTAATATAAAAATAGTCTATTATTAAATACTTATATCTTTCTATTTTTACACTTATGGATATTTTTTAAAAACTCACAGGTATGAGAAAGAAAATTAAGCATAGCTGTCCCCTAAAAAAATTATTTTTGTTTCTCGGATGATTTTTACTAAGAGTGATCTGCAGGAAAGTTGTCACTGCTTTATACAGTGACTAGAGCTCTTTTCCTTTCTGTTGCCTCTGGTTTAGATTAGATGCTCACGTATATGTTTTCCTTGGATTATGCAAGGAAGAGTGTTAAAGGAGGCTTGAGCAGATTGAATAACCTATGCACATAAAGCCAAAAGCCTCTGATGATTCTTGTTTTTGGAGTGGTGGCTGGATATGTTCTGGTAATTTGATTGGAGGATTTGTTGTCAGTGTGAATGTTTGTAGTTGCCTCCACATATGTTTAAAATGTATGCTCTTGTTAATGAATAGGAGGAGCTAATTTAAAATGTCCAGGTTTTGGCAGGCTGGCAGGAAAGAAGAAACTTTATACTGTGGTGGCTTTAAAATAACTTGAGGGCAAGACAGAAACTATTCCAAGTCACATTGATAGAAACTCAGGAGAATGAATTAGGGCAATTTTTACTCTCCTTTATACCAACATAAATCTGGAGTGACTCCACTGAAATAGATAGCTAATCCCTACATAATCAAATATAATTTATTCCTTTTATTATTTAAATTAGAAAATAAGTAATAATTACTGCTGTAAGTTATAATTTTGTGGCCTAATGAATTTGCTCAAAGCTTCCTTTTAGAGTAGAATTTATTGATAATGTGAATTTAGCTACTATAATATATTATCTTCACTTTTAAACTTCTTTCTGTCATCTGGCCACTTTTCATTCAACCCTACAGCTAATTCTTTTGTCTTCTCAAGCAGGGTTTCATTATTATAAAGCAACACTGAAGAACCAGCTGACATATCCCTTTTTCCCAGACTGGGCTACAAGGCAGTCTCTGTAAAGAAGGCTGTCTCTGCATATGACTTTAGGGTATGATCCAGCCCCATGTTGTTGTGTTGTTTAGGTTATATGATGTTCACCATCCAGTTTTCATGACAAATAAGAGACATGACACCTGCCCCAAGCAGTTTGCAATCTAAAATTAGATATGCTACAGTGAGTAACAAGTAATGATTTTTGTTGTGGTATAAAAGCTGGTGGGCTTGTGAAAAAAAAAAAAAAAAAGAAAAAAGAAAAAAGAAGCTATTTCAATAAGTTTACATGAATTTTCACATTCCAGATCAATTGTAGTTGTAGGTATTGTATTAGCTAGTCAGAGGGTTTCCAACTGCTAAGATAATTTGCCTAAACTAGGGATTGCAAATGCAAAATAAAGAGCGCAATAGGATGCTAGAACAAGACACCACTGAGATGTACAATTTATCAGAACCATTATATCATTCTAATTACTGCAGAGGACATGGTATAACTTTAACTGTCATAGCTGCATAGCATTAGGATCATGGTTAATTTAGGAAATACAGTTCCCTGCAATAAAGGAGAGGCAATTAAATCTGGGGTCAGTTGGATTTTTTATTTTTATGCTCCATAAAAAAACTACTCTCTAGCACATTCCAAACTTTTTGCAATGAGATGTTAAGCAGTTTGCTAGAGACAGAATGTTAGAGGGAGATGGACAAGAGATCTATACTTTTAGTGCTTCCTTTGACATTGAAACTGGCATATATACCAGTAGTAAATTTTACCTGTCTGGTATTTGTAAAATACTTTAGCAATGTAAAGCAGTGATGTGTTTGTGAACAAGGAAATATTCATTTTGTTCATCAGTTACAGATAAGAAAAACAAAACAAAAAAAAAAAAGATAAATACAATAGCTCCAAGTGACCCATTGATTAATGATACATTAATCTTGACTTCTATGTAAACTTTTGCATATTAGAAGTCTATTCAGTTCATATGCGAACAAACTTTGAACATGTGAAAGAACTGAAGATCAGCACAGCACAAGGATAAGCTGCCAGTGTGCTTTTTCCTGCAGTTCAATTCTCTTTCTATGATATCTGTTGTGAAGACTCTGCTATGGAAGCTTACCTCTGTCCTGATGCCAAACAGCAAATGTCCAGTTGAACTCCATTTCAAGGCTATTTTGGAAGAGTAAAAAGCAGTAGAATATTCTGCTAACCCTAGACTAGCCCTGTTTACTTAGTTTTTTAAACGTAAGAGTATGTCTGGTAAAACTAAATAGAAAGTACGTGATTTTATGATACCATTTTGATTTTTTATTAATTCAATTATTGAATTTTCAGGAAGTCTTCTTTTCCCATAAAGCTTAAAGTCTGGAAAGTAGTAAAAGGAATTTTATAACATTCAAAGTAAGATTTTTAATTTTTAGAATAAATAGATATCATTATGAAAAGGCAGTAACCATCGTCTCTCTAGGTAATGGGAATACTGTAGGATTTCATGGACCAATGGAGCCAATGGATGAAGTAGATGTTGTTGAAAACTGAAAGAGAAACACAAGGAGATATATTTAGATCTTCTCAAGAATCTCTTGGTTTTCTATTTTTCTGATTCAGACATGCAGATCTCTCTAGTTCCTTGCCCTCGCTTCTCCAATTAGAGACTTCATGTGTAACTTGGAGATAAGTCTAATTGAAACTCCCAAAAATTTCATCTTATGAAATCTCTGTGATCTTAATTCTTTAGGTAGTACATAACTAGCTTAACCAGTATCTCTTCAGCTATACAGCTACTTACTTATTTATTACTCTTTCATTTCTGTTGCGCTGCTTTTGTAAGACTTGATTTGAAACTACTGTCTAACTAGAACAAACAATTATGCAAATGAAAAATTAGATCCTTCACCACTTCAAAGAACTGCTACGCATTTAATTGCTACAAGAAACCACAAAGAATCAGTTAATTCCAGAATAATTCAACATCTGTTAGCAGATTTAAAGAAGATACTGAATTTATTGTAGATCTGTAAATACTCAGCAACTTGGCATGTGGTATTTTTATGGAGCAGAGAACAAAACAGAAAAAAAAATAGATGAACTAATTTTTCTGGGTAAGAGACATTGCTGCAGAATATATTCAGAAAATATTATACTTTTTAGTCTCAGGAAGGCTTTGTTGTTGCTGTTCATATGTTTTTTAAGATTTTATTGCTACTTTGGAGCTTATTCCATTTGGTGTTACATATGGAATTATCTGTGCTAAATTTGCTTTTTCAGTGACTCAGGTATCACATTTCTTATATACTGCAGAAAACATCAGGCAGTTTATTTCCATGGGGTATTATAAAGAGTGTTACTGGCACAGCAGAGCCTGAGGAAAGAACAGGAGATCTCATGGAAGGCTGCTGATCCCTACAAAGTTCAGTTTATGTTGCAAAGAATGGCACGTGCAACCTCTGCTCCGACGTGTCATCTGAGCTGGCACAATTGTCAGATGACAGGCAGATGCATATTGTGTATAAATAGCTGAGAGGCATAACTGCAAGGCAGGATCACTTGGGATTGCAGATGGTAATTCCTGAAAAAGGTAATTTGTGAGGATGTCATTTTGTCATTACGATTCCTAGTTTGCTTTCATCTTAGGGATGCAAAATTTGGAACAATTAATCTTTGAAGCCTGAAATCAAAATTCAAAATTTTCAAATATTAATGATCATATAAATATATTTTTGTAACAGCTGATCTTGGAAGACCTTAAGAATGTGACCACTTTCACAGTAACATATTGAAGCTAAATTGGTTTTCCCAGTAGGAGGTTCTGGCTAGTTACTATGGGCAGATGCCTTACATTCCTGTTAACACAAATGATTTACCCACGTTGCACACAGCTATGCGAATGACTGTGTCCAGGTTGCAGAGAGGGGGCAGAGCTAAGTGCCATGTGGGCATGGCAAAGTTGCTATTCTATGCTATTATTCACATACTGCTACTCAGAATAGTAGTTGTCAGCACACAGCCCTTTACAAGTCTCGAGAGGATTCACTGAAGCATCATTGGGGAACCAGAAGGATTAGTAAGATGAAAAAAATTGTCAACTTTAATTTATGAAGTGCTGGGTATTTTTGTTCCACTTTCCCTCCTACTCTTGGTGTTATCTACAAAAAAGTCATTTGCAGACAAATCTCTATGTTAATCTCATTGAATCAAACTGAAGATGAATTCTGATAAAGGAAGGTCTTTAAAATGAAAAACTATTAAAAAAAAAGAAACAAGAAGTTTAGGTCAAGGTCAAGGTTGAACAATGGTCAGGATTCTTTCATATATATCTCAAATATATGGTCAGGAACACAAGTATTGATATAATTATATATAACTATTAAAAAGGTGATTTTGGATCTTTTTTATTATTAGCCAACCAGATAAACAAATATTAGCCATCTTTTGGCTATGCCCATGTTAGAAGACAAGGGTAATTACATTATATGCAGTAAGGATTCTTACAAAATCAAAGTCTTTACCTATTGGTTCTGTTCATTCTCATTCCATTTTCTCATTATGCATATGGAACAGTTTTCCATGGCACTCTGCAGTTGTCAAACAAATTCTGAACACAGGTACAGTAATTTCAATGCAAAACAGAAATTTCCAACTGATATTCCCTTTATTTCTTTCAAAGTGCTTTACGTTCATGAGAAAATAAATAAAACAAAATTCTGCTGTGAAATAGTTTGTTTGGGACAGATCTCTTCTTAGACCTACAACATGACAGAATAAGATATTTTCTATCTTATCTATCAAAGTTCACTGACAAAAAGAAGGCTTGGAATGTATAAATGGAGGTTGCCTTCAGAGTTAGGCTCTGATCATAAAAATAGATCATAAAAATATATTTATTTCTGTGAAAAGTTAAATTCAATTGAAGACTACTTGAATTTTGAAAATATTATCATATTATATTTTTTCTATATATTTTCCCCAATATTTCCTGTTACAAAAGGTGGCAAAACATTTTTTTTATCCTGGTTAAGAATAATTTCCTTAAACTCAGGAAACCTGCCCTCGTATTTAAGCCATGTATTTTACAGGATGACAAAAAAATTGCAGAATTATTTTTAGGTCCTTGTAGTGCATGTTACACATACATATTTAAAGAGCAAATTACCTGTCCCTTATAAAAAACTTAAAGCATTGTTGAAAATTACTTTCTATAAATTCTACTATTATGTATAATCCTAAAACTCATAAAAAACTTTTAGATAATATATTGGAGGCTATATTTCGATATAAAGAGATAGAATTTGTCTCTTATCGTACTTTTAGCTGAATACCGAATTAGGATAAAACCACAAATAACCCCTGGCAATACAGAGTGCCACTGCAGATTCCTGTTGTATCACAAAGATGCAGCTTATGTTTTGCATAATAACTTGAGGCCTTTTTTTCTTCTGGAAATCAGAAACTGAGTATGTCAGTATAGTGGTAGCCCATATACAGTGTCAGGTTTTCTGGCATGGACCTTTTGTTTCCCTCAGAATAATTTTTGTCCTGTAGCCCTAGATGTAAATAAATAAAAAAAAAAAGAAACAAAACAAAAAAACATATCTCAGATCTTGTGTATTTGCTGATAATGTTATACAGCTTTTTTCTACTCAGACTTAGCAGACTGGGACACTTTGACATGATTCTGAGCAAGAAGAAAACATCAGCTGGGTCTTAGAAAACAATCGGTTGCTAGCATGAGACATTGTTCAAAGTGTCCCATTCTCCTCCTTTTCTTTTTTCTTAGCTAAATAAGTCTCACAGTCTTCATGTGCTTGACTGTAAGTGAGAGGGCAGGACTCTTGTCACAGCAGGGGAGGGGGAATGATGGTCCTGTGGCTTTATAGGGATTGACAAGGGGAATTGTTGCTATTCTGTATCCTTTTCTTAAGGCTCCCCTCTCTGCAAGCTCTTTGCTAGATCTCTTGCAGTGATGAGGCAAACTTCTAGTTTCAGGTGAGAGTAATATTACTTTTTCATATGGCAAAATTATGAAATGTATGAAATCTTTCTAGGTGAGTCAGGGCTGAGCTATTTAACTCTGAAGACATTCCTTTCTTCAGCTTCATTTATTATTGCTGGGCTTGTGAGTTTGGAAAATTATGGACTTCGAATGCCATGAACTACTGCATTGACTGAATATGGATCCCACATACCTATTTCCACCAGGTAGGAAAGAGGTATATAGATACAATAGCTTCAAAACAAGTTTCTCAGCATGTGCATGGAATACTTCTGAGACCATAAACATGAAACCTTCTTGTTTCAAGGCAACACAAGCACAGGCAAAAAGTTAAAGACTGCAAAACAGGATAATGTAACATAAATTTGTATTATGTTCTCCCCCTAAACAAGTACGTCCTTTCAACCCTCTATTTTCATTATGTGATTTTATCTTCGTTATGATGCTACATGATCCAGACTCTTCTGCTAGGATACTTTCTATCTTCTTTGGCATTTTTGCATATCACTTTCTTGAACTAGAACTCCAATCTGGTTCTATTTTTACACATCACAACCCCCCACATGGATGTCCTCTGTTTCCAACATTCCTTTACCTTGTTCCTCTATTTGAAAGAGCAAATCCCAATATTATCTGTTGTGATCAGTGTAGCAGAGGAGATGTGGGAACCACAACATGGAACAGCAGCATGGAACAATTTCTCATCAGCCCAAAGTGGTGCCTACAAAAATGGTAAAGGCTTTTATTCAAGAGGAGTAGCAGTGAGGTTCATCTAGAAGCTCTTCTATTCTTTCTCCTCCCTACCTCCACTTAATGTGGAGCAAGATTGGGAAAGCTTCTAATTTGTATTTTTGAAGGTTTCGCTTATTTTCATTAAGGTCCATAACACTTTAAAAGACTGTTCATATGGGAAGTTCTAAAAACATGCACAGTATGGGAACTGGAAGAATTTGTAAGGCTTCACTGCATTAATGTAGCTGGAAATTACTGAAAGTAAATAAATAAACATATACCACATATACATCCAAATAATACTATACACCTGCAGATTGCACAGATGATCTCTCTTCATACTCTGGAGGCCATATTCAATTTAATATACTTTGTGTAGATCAGATAGTATGTCAACATACGTTTCACTGTTCTAGTCAAACTGTATTTCAAAATAGTACAGGTGATTGTAATTTTGTCAAATACCTGCTGTTGAGGGAGTCGACAGCTCATCCCAATTTAGTGTCATCAGCAAACTTACTTTGTTCTTACTTCAAGTTCTGCATCCAAGTCTTTAATAAAGATGCTGAAGATGTTACAACCCAACATTATGAGGTGACGGTTACCCAGATTCTTGTTAGTAGATCCCTTGGGGTGGATTAGAGTGAAACAACAGTGAATGATCTGTATTTGTAGATATATATATATATAAATATATATATGTAGGGTTTATTTTAGAACAATTTGGCTGCGAAGAACAGGTGTGTAGCCATTTTCATTATTATCTACAGTAACATAGATTTACAAAGGTGTGTAGGCATCTTAGTTGTTATTTTGTCTAGTAACATGAAAATAGGAAAGCATAAAATATAACTTGAAATGTATAAGGGAAAAAAAGAAGGAAAGGATAAGAAGGTCTAGTGACAATACTTAGTTGTTGTAATTTGGATGTCTGTTGGTTCACTTTTGTAGAAGTGGTAGTTGCAGACTGGGTGAGTCTTTGACACCTTCTAAGATGATACAGCTGCCTATTATATAAACACAGTTCAGTCAGTTATGGCCCATCACGGCCCAGCAGCCAAGATGGCTTCAGGCTTTGTGTGAATGCCCCAGTATTTCCCTCCACTTCTCCACCCACAAAAGAGAGTTATCACAGCTGAATTCACTTGAGTAAGGACAAAGAGACAGTACCTGCCTTGAAGAATTTGCCTCTATCTTGTTCAACACCCATCTGTAGCCTCTGATTGTTTGAGCCATTAACATTGTGGTCACTCTTCCGGTATCACTTGTGGATGCCCCAGACCTGGGATGGTATGGTTGGACAGTAGTATCTCCTTTATCTTATCTCAAGTTCCTCTCACAGTCCAAATTCCAGTTAGTGGGCCTAATGGGGAGGAGAGGGTTTTGGTGGTTGCACATGGACAGCTATTTCTTTGCAGTTTGCTACAGTGGGCAAAATCCAATGATTTTAGCAGTGTTTAAACCATTAACCATTTCAGTCTCAAGCAGAAGAGAATCAGGCCTAGAGGTGGAGCCCTGAGGAGCCCCACTACTGACAGGTCACCAGTCTGATGTTGCTGGAAATTATACTATGTTTAAAATTTTTTATATAACTTTAGACAGGAGTTTAGTTTACCTTTGCCCACTGGAGAAGAAATTGAAGTTTCTTTTCAAAGAACTGTTTCACATCCCAAGGCCTGATGAGCTTAGCATATCAGCTAGGAGTAGGACAAAAGACAGACAAAAGATAATGACCATTAATGAACATCAACTCCAGACATCACCCCTGGCATGGTCAGAGACTCCTGGTCTGGGAAAAGATAGTGAAAGGACCAGAAGAATGAGAACCTAATTGCATCTGGCTGTCAGCAGCCACGGGATGGAGGGGCGCCTGCTCGCTGTCCCGCTTGTGGCCACAGGGCAGACATGCGCGTGGCTGCCCCCGAGTCTCTGCCAAGGCTTTTGCGGGTGGCGATGATTGCTGAGGCGTGGATTGGACAGCAGAGGCACAGAGCACGAGGAAACTGAGGGAGAGGAATAAGGGAAGGACATTTGTCTGAGTCTCCAAAGATTCAATCTCGAAGTGGGGCAGAGCAAGAGACAAATCTGAACCTGAAGGGGCTACTTTTAAAGGGTAGGGGGAACACAGGGAGGACACAACCTTTGACCAATAGGAGGGCATTAGGGGAGGGGTGCAGGGTAAGGGCTCCCCAATAGAAGCCAACATGGGGAGGGAGCAAACCCCACAACCCAATTCTGCTTCGAGGAAGGGATGAAAGACAGGGAACACGCCAGAACCAGAGTGAGCTATCTTTGACAGACAGGGGTAAGACAAAGGGAACAAGGGAGGTCTACAGGTGGATTGACATGTGGGTTGACATACATTTTAGTGGGGAAAACTGTGGTAAACAACTCAGGACTGAACCATTAGGGAAGCCAAATGGGGTACATAGAATGAACCATTAAAAACTTATAACAAGGAATATTAAAACATACTACAGCAGAACAAACTGTAAAATAAAAGACTACCACACCTAATTAACACTGAAGGGATGGATAATGAATAGGAAACCAAGTACTAAGAACTCTGTGACTTGGAACCAATGAACATTGAATCAATTAATTTCTCTGGATCTTGACTATATAAGTATGTGAAAAATCTAGCAAAAGCTGTGTGTGATGGAATGATTTTCTCTGGATAATCTGGGCAATATGAAATGTTTTCTGTTGTGTATTATGGCTAGAACAACATCCTGTAATGTCTTAATTCTCTAACAATAAAAAATGTTGCAGAGTATTTACTTTTCCTGCAGTTTCAGTAACAATGACACCCTATTCACTGTAAGTCTGTGCCCAACCTGTGAGCCAGTTGCTCCCCCATTGCATGACATGGTTATTAGCTGTGTGCTAGACATTTTGTCTAGAAGGATACTGTGAGAGATAGTATCATAAGCTATGCTGAAGTCCAAAAAGGAATAAATATATCCCAAAGGGTAGTCACCTTGAAACAGTAATTTCAACTTGGAAACTTTTTGATTCATTGGTGCATTTATATCCTGCACAAACTACTCTTTATTATTTGAAAATATATTTTTGTTCTTTATAACTCTTCTAAGTATGAAAATTTCACTGTGGCACGTCACATTAACAACATGAAATGTTTAAGTAAATGTTAACAACCTATTTCTGCAAAAAAAAATCTGTTCCTTCGTGCATATATTATACATGGCAGGTTTCAGAATGAGGGAAGGAAGCCACTGATATTGCCAATGCAAATTCCCATTTTCATAATCAAAACAGGTGAATTTTGAAAAAATACAATTTAATCCATCTATTTAGCTCACTTTTCTGAATATAGATATTAACAGCTCTATGTCAGGAAGAGAAGTTGCCATTCAGATATCTATTTTCCTTAGTTTCTGATTTTTTCAGATTTAAGATGATAGTGGATTATACGAAAGAATAAAGAGGTTGTGGCTGTCAATTTATTTTAGTTTTTTGATTTGCTTTTATTTCCATGTTGTTATCCAGAATACAGGTAACTGAATACTTCAAATACTTCATTTTCATGGTCTAATATTTTAAATGGTCCATAATGGCCAACAATTCAAAATTCATACTCTGCCTTGTATGCTACTAAGTGTTCATCACCTTGGCAATGGGACAGTCATCTTTGGAGACTATAAATTGAAGGAACAGATGCAGTGAATTAATCAGAAGTTCCTTGAGACTGAAGATTGTCTTCTAGCCTTCCAGATATGCTCTGCAAGAAAAGGAAGAAAAGGAGCTCAGAAATGAAGCAGCCGATCGACTACATGCAGTTTATAACCTGTTGCTTAAAGGCAACTTTTTCCCACACCAGAAAGTTAGATAATACAATGACTGTTACAAAATTTGTTCCTAGAGAGATCTGGAAAAATACAAACCTCGACAGTGTAGAGCTGTACAATGAATTAGTAGTAAACATAATAAAGGATAAAATCAATCGATGTCTGGATAAATACAATATACTGGGGAAAATATCCACAATTTTTCTACAGGGAAATCATGCTTTACAATGGTTTTAGAATTCTTTGAGACAATCGTGGAGGTAAGATGGCTTGGGCTGATACCATTCAGAGATTAAACAGAATTCTTTTCCAAAAGTCCTTGAAGAAGCTAAGCAACATCTTAGATCTTAAAGACAGATGGGTTCATGAATGGAAAAAGGAAAAGTGAAGGAGAATGGGAAGAGAAAAGGAAGTGACAGGGAGGAAAAGGAAGGCAAAGGAAGGAGGAAAAAAAGGAAAGGAATGCAGTTCTATCCAAGGCAAGGCAAGGCAAGTCATAATTATTTATTTTTATCTCAGAGTGTTTCAAGAATCTGCGCCAGATGCAATGCTCCTGTACGTATCACTGCAATAAAGAGAAGAGTTGATAGTGTAATACTGGACAAGCTGAGTGAAAAAGCCATGGAATTCCTGTAGTTAAATGCAAAATCATGAAAATAAGAAAAATCTTCATTTCAGATTTAAGTCTTGGATTCTGAATGACTATAATTATGAAGTGCTGGCACTATTTTAGCTAATCCATTAAAATAGCTTATCTGAAGTGACTAGAGATCTGATGGAAAAAAAAACAAACAAAAAAAACAAAACAAAACAAAACAAAAAAAAATCAAAACCAAATAAGAAAAAAGGACAGCCCCAATTCCTGTCCTTCAAAACACAAGAACACAAACAGAAACCACTAAGCCATGTCACTCCACAAGTCCCTCTTTGGCTTGCATGTTGAATATTGTGTGCAGTCCTGCTCAATATCTGGAAAGGGCTGAAGAAGATCAGGAAAAAAAATTATAGAAGACAGCAAAGATGACCAATGTTCTTGAACATCTTCCATAATGGAAATTACTAAGTAAACAACAAGTGACTAAGTAAATCAACCAAGAAAGGGTATTTTTTAAACATATGTTTGGTACTGCATGGTTCTTTGTTGCAGAATATTGAGTGTAGTGAAAGCTTATGGTGACTTAAAAAAGGAACCAGATGGATTAGTGAAAAAAAAAAATACAGAGACAACTTATCTGGTTCATGAGGTCCTGATCTGTAAATTGCTGTAGTCCGAGGAAGAGCTGTCCTTCCCATTTTAAAATGGATTTTGTGAGCTATCTTTAGAGACAGGTATGAATAACACGGATCTTCAGCTTCCTCTATTCTGTCTGTTCTCAAATTATTATAAAAATGTATGGAAGAATTTTATCAATGTTATTATTATTTTTGTTCTCACATTTCTAACTTTTTTTTCCTCTTCCTCTACCCTACAGTCTCTTCTGGAAAGCTTTTGGTTTACGTGATTTTTAAAACTATGTAGTTAAGTTTAGGCTGAAATTTCAAAAAATAGTTGTAATGAGAATGTTAAAGTCAGGGAACACTTAAATGGAAGAGTTTTAATATTAAGAAGAAGGTACAAAAATATAGAACAAGGAATTCAGTATTGTTAAGATACCTACTTAAGAATTGCAGTACAATTTTATATTGAAAAAAAAAATTGTTTTAAGGTTATACTTAATTATGAGAATCCAGATGGTATTGTTGAGGTGTTGTTTTTACTCATCACAAACTGTCCAAGAAATGACTTCGTTTCACTTGGAGCACAATAACCTATGCTATCATAAATCAGTTCTTATTAGCTGCATCAAAATAAGCAGGACTTGTTAACTACTATGTCCAGGGGGAACATGAATAAATGAATACCTGAAGTTTCTGAAAATAGTATCACTGCACAGATTGAATGAACCAAAAGAGTCCTGCACTTCAAAATTGAACTGTAACAAAAAATGAATAAAAAGACATCACCCCATACTGCAGGTTTTCTAACCAAAGTAGTAATTGTTTAAACATATAGTTAATGGGAATATAAAGAAAAAGTCATTAATAATAGATATTTCTGAAGGGAGTGCTTATTGGTAGAGGAAAATACCAAATATCTGCTGCTCTTTAAGGAAAATTTTGACATTTATGTAGAATTTTTTTGTTTACTTTTTAATCCCATACATATCATAGTTAGACAAATTATACAGATTTTTTAAAATAATATATGGGGATGCCATCAGGCTATTAAAATGGTAACTTACCTGCTATGTAATTTTATTTTCCCTTTTCCTACAGAACCTTTCTTTAAATCTATTATATATGGTAATGATAATTACAATAGTCTTGTACAATTGGAGGTCATTTTTACCTTTAATATCTTTGAAATACTTACATATGTGTGTATTTATATACACTGCTGCTGAATCATGGCAGATCCAGAAGTGCATGTATTTAAAAGACATTAAATTCTCCTTGTTTATTGATTTGAAGCAAAGTATAAAAGGAGCAAAATAAACCTCAGTGAAGTTGATTGTATTTTTGAACTGACTTCAATGAAGTTTTGATCAGTTTTTCACATTAGGGATATAGAGTAGGTTTTAGGTGATTATCTTTAGACAAGAGCCTTGAAAAATGCCCATATTATTAGTATAATTTTTTTTAGACTATGAATATATAGAATAAAAATTCTTTATGTAGAAAACAAAATTTTCTTGTGGAAATATTCATTCTACTATAAAAATAAATTAAATACCAAATAGCTTGAAAAAAACAAATAGTGTTGTCCTTGGAGTATCAGAAACACTGTAGTTACGAGCTGGGAAACAAAATGAATGATTGAGGGTTATGAAAATCAGCTACGTCTGTCTAAAGGCCATCTCAGAAAAGATTGTAGCATATATACTTCCAAAAAGAAAATATTTGATAACAAAGGGTCTGACCTCTGACAACAGTGCAAAATTTAGTGCTGAGAGGCTGAAAAAGCTCTAAATACCTTTGAGGTATATTTGCACAACACAGGAATGCTTCATTCAAAGGAAGTAGGAGAAAAGTTGATTTTACTACTTTCTTAAGGTAAATCAAATTTGGTTTTCTCCACATATATTTAGTTCTAATTTTAATGATAAAATATTTAGTTTGTGTGTCTGAAGAGAGATTTTTTACAATGTCCTGTCTGTCCTTGGAATTAGTGGAATTTAGCCCTCCTATTGACCCTCTTTCTACATGTGTCTGTGTCATAATTGCACATATTGCACTCCCAGAGTCACTTTGCATATAAAGCACAGCTCTCCCTGCTTCTTCAGTAATTTCAGCTTACTAAGAAACTGTTATCTTTGAAAATAGACTAGAAGTTGTCAAAGTATTGGTAAAACTATTTTTTTCTCCTTGAAGGTTTTTTTTTAGATTATCCTAATTCAGGCACTACTATTTGTGTCCTTACAAATACATGTTCTTGGAGGACTTGGTAATGTAATCTCTCATTAACAGCACAAAATAAAATACAAAATATGAAATATAGTTTATAATCTCATACAAAAAGTGTAAAAACTGTTCCTCTAAGTGGATAAAATCAGAGTATATGTTTATTATTGCCCAAGACTCTGTTGTCTTCTGGCTGACATATGGATATCTTCCAGTTCTCTTAATTTTCTATACTGGTGGGACATAGTCCCTGAGGGTGACATGTGGCATGTGTCACAATTATACCTTTGAGATCCAACAGATGTTTCAGTAACTGTCCTTCATATCTTTTAACTTTATTCCTTAATTCTTCAGTTTCATTTTGAAGAAGACTTATAAATATGTTTAGGCATCTAATGCCCACTGTTATAACAGAATATTGGTGCCTAAATGCTCTCAGAAATTTGGCATTATTCCATGGACTAGATGTACACAGATTTAGCTTGAATTCCAGCAAGTAATTTCACTACTATCAAGGTTTATAAAAAAGGAGAAATGATACTTCAAAAGGGTTATTAATTTATCTGCACAGTACTGAATACACAGACCAAAATAACAAAATGTTACAACCGGACTCAGACTTTTAAATTTCCATAAAATCAACAACCAATAGGAATAAAGTGCTTTAACAGACCCAGCATTACTCTAGTGTCCAGATTGGACCACGTCCAAATTCTGCTATTCTCTGTTTTCTCCACAGATGTCTAGGAACATTCATAGGACCACTGAGAAATCCATTACTTTCCCTAAAAAAGTATTTATTTTCAGGGAAAATTTGTATTAATCAGTACCTGTTGTCCTGGTATAAAGAATCATTAATCAAAACATTGCCTATCAAAATTTTTTTTTTTGCTTTCGTATATTTGCAGATAAAATAAAAACTGTGAAATCTTTAGGATAATGATAAACTGTAGCAGTAAGAAAGAGTAATCTGTGACTAGAAAGCTCAGCTTGTTAATCAGCAAGTACTTTATAGTCACATATTTTACGAAAAATATAATGTAATAAGATGGGCACAGCCACTGAACTGTGAGCACTACTGAGACTTGATGTTAAGAGCAAAGAATGGCATATGTGAAGGAGAATTTTGGGACCTAGAGGCAAGGTCAAATTGTCTATAATGTCTCTAACCATAAGAAGTTCTCAGCTTGCAGCCTCCAAGCAGTGAAATCTTCTGTACCATATTTTTTACCAGCTCCCCATATTTCCTACTTTGACTATAAGATAACCTCTGGTTATTGTGGGATGTTGGTTTGAGATGAGCACTGTCAACCATATGCACTGTCTGTAAGCATCTGTGCCATTTGCCTCAATTCACTATAAATTGCTCTCTTCAGGCTCTTAACTCAAATTCTGCTGTTGATTCTCTTGTATAATATGTAGACTATTTTATTGGAAAAAAAAAAAGAGTATTGAGCTTAGCAAAGCAGAACATATCTAATCAAGTACCAGTTTTACAGGTATAAAAGGAGGTGGCTTTCCTTGTATGATGCATAATTTGAAATTGTTCTGGATTTCAGTGGTTGCTATATATCCTATTCATATTTTGACTGTTGGTGTATTTTAAATATAATGATTAGTTTAAAAGACATAATACAAACAAAAAACCCCAAACCACAGAAAACTAGATTTTTTTTGCAAGTGGAATGTGCCAGTATTCTTTAAAACCTGAGAAACTGACCAGTGAGGTCAACTACTTGTAACAGGATTTGGTCTTGTCCCTTCTTGGACTAATATTTCATTTCCAGTTCTTTCTATTCAGTAAGTGTTTCAAAATGTTTTTTTCACATAAATAACTGATAATTTTTTTTGTAGTTTAACACTTGTAGGCAGCTCAGCCCCACACAGCTTCACACTTATTCCCCCACAAGTGGGATGGGGAAGAGAATGGGGAGCGTAAAAGTGAGAAAATTCATGGGTTGAGATAAAACACAATTTAACAGGTAAATCAAAAATTGTGCATGCAAGTAAATTAAAAAAAAAAAAATACTTAATTCAATCCTTCCCACCAGCAGGCAGATGCTTAGCAATTTCCAGGAAAATAGGCCTCTATCATGTGTGGTGGTTACTTGGGAAGACAAATATCTTAACCCTGCATGGCACCTCTTTCTCCTTCTTTCCCTGAGCTTTCATTTCTCATGATGCTGTGTGGTACGGACTGACCTTTTGGTCAAATGGGGCAGCTGTCCCTGTTGTTCTGCATGTTCTTCTGCGCCTCCATGTTCTTCTGCACCCACAGACTCCTTGCTTATGGGGTGGAGTGAGAAAAACAAAAAACTTCCTTGGCACTACATAAGCATTTTTCAGCAACAGCGAGAACAGTGGTGTGTCAACTGTTTTGGTCACAGATCAAAAACCTAACACCATATAAGCTACTTTGCAAAAAAAACCCAGCCAAAGCCAGTACAATCTACACTCCTCAGTCCATACAGTATATGTGATGTCCAATTATCTCATTAGATATTTCTTTGCTTCCCATCCAATGATACATACACTGACATAATTTGCTTAGTCTTATGAGCCATTCCTGTAAAGTGCCTGTGAAATACTCATTGAGATCCTTTAGTCCATGATTTTAGTTCTATTCATTATGCTGGTCGCTCAGGATGGCAAACACAGGGTGTTGAACAGTTACTGTACACCAAAACCAGCTCATGATGTGTCAGTGCTGCACTTGCACGTTTCTTGTGAGACTCATCCTCCACTAGACTGTGTGTTTCCTGTTACAGTACTTCCTATAACACGCAACTCAAATAATGGGTTATTAGAGTTCAAAGGTACATCCATTGCACATCTAATTATTTTTGTATTCCTTCCTAAGAACTACACTTCTGCTGCTGTTCTAAAATGAAATTAACATGAAATTTTTTAGGTTAAAACAAAAACTTAAGATTCCTTTATACACGTATACAGAAAAATCCCCAGTTTAGAATGGAGACATTTTCATGCAGGGCACTGGAAAAAACCCCTGATACTAAGGTAAATAAAGCCATCAAATAAATTAAATTAACTCAATTTATCTGTATCAGCTGAGAATTCGCCCCTCAAAATGATTCAAGTAACAAAACTCAGATAAAAATACTTTATTTAAAAATGAGAACAGAGATTTTAAAAAATGTACTCTAATTCAGACCAAAAAATAGAATAATCTCAACTACCTGATAAAACACCACCAAAAACTCTAAAGAAGTGTAAGTGAAAACTTACTTTTACATATTAAAAGGCATGATATTTTTCCTCTGTGGTGCAGAGGGAATAAAGACAGAGTTCTTTTATTGTTTCTATTTTCCCAGAATAAAGCTTTTTAAACAAAAAAGATTACAGTAAACTTTGAATTCAGTGCTCCTCACAGGCCTCTCAGAAAGAGTTAGATCCCTTGAGTCTAAAGCATCTTCTTAGCCATGAGTCAGAAACTGAGGGAACGCACCATGTTAATTTACCTTGAGCATTATTTGCTTTATTGGCATGGCAGGATGAATAATTGCTGATTGAATTTGACTTTATAGGCATCCAAGTCCTTGGATGTACCTAGGACTTGGGTATAGAGGCTGACAGATGGTCATGAATGATTCTTTCTAATTAGGGAAAACTGAAGGAGTCTATATGCAGAATTCATGCCTGGATAGCTGTCCATGGGACATATGGCAGAATGCTAATGGATATGTACTTTACACTTGCATGTATATCCAACAGAGAGCAAGTATTGATAAGCAATGTAACACCCATCAGTGCAAAAAGGATCATGTGATTAAAGATTTCATTTTTAAGTTTTCCAAAGCAGGTGTTTTGATCACCAGTGTGCAGCAAGATTCTTTTCTCTTGTACATCTAGGTAGCTACAATAAATATTGCTCTTGCTACACAGAACAATACCTTTCTCTGTAGTTGTTACCATAAAAAAAGATAAAATCTAAAGTGAGGTGAATAAATTTGACATATTTATGTAAGCTTTTATCAATTTTAGGAAAAACCATAAATTTTTCACTCCACATGATGAAGTAAGGTTACTATAAATCCATTCTTTGTCCTCTTTGTCAAAGATAGCTGAAAGAATCAAAACATACAGCCACTCAGGCATAACCAGGAAACCTACTCAGCAAAATACCTTCTGAGATGACCCTATCTGGAAAGTACATGATCTATTTTATAGCTTGTAGTCTGGGGGCCAGAAAAGAACTTCTCTTACTTACCACCCTTTGCCTTCACAATTTGAAAGAACCACTGCTGAAGGAAAGAATATATTTTAAATATGTCTAAAATAATGTATGCGGAATAAGTGAGATCACACTTTCCTAAGTTATCTCTGTGTTAATGTTTCCTTTCTTGTCAAAATGCTCAAGAAAAACTCTCAACATTTTCTTCCACTGTATTAATATTCTCCTCATATGGTCTTCATATTGATAGTATAGGATTGCCAAATTATATCTTTGCAAATAGTACTTAAAGGAATAATTGCTGTCTACTTTATAGCCTTGTACTGTAACTGAGTTCGACACTTTACAAGTTATTCCTTTAAGATCTTCTGTCTGCTTACCTTTATACTGTTAAGTTATTTTTATTTTTGAATATAACAGCAAATCTTTACAACAAATTAGAGAATCATGATTATACATTTATAACAGAAAATAAGCATGATAATACACCAATGTGATTAAAAATAATTTAAAAAATAATATTTTTTCAAAGTGCATATTGAATGTCATTGAATGTTTAAATGTTTCCTGGATGATTAAATTTAGCAACTTAGTTACGGACATTCTGACTTTTACAAAAATTTAACGGTGCAGCAAAATATTTATTTGAGAGGGAAACCAATAGCTTATAAAGGACAGAGTCTGAATAAATTAAATAGATGCAGAGATATTGGAAAAACTTTCTTTAGAAAACATTAAAAAATATAAATATACTATAAAATATAAATACATTTATAAATATACATTTACTGGAATAACAAATACCTGTGAAAGCCAAAGAGTATAATCCAAAATATTTTGTTCAGAAATGCAAGTTGAAAGCATATTTAGCTTTTAAAACACTTGAAGGGACAATTCACTCAAAGAAAATTTCATTCCTCTCTGATATCAAAGTATAGTAAACAAAAGAGATAATAAAAGCAGAATAGGAAGTATAAATGGGCATAAGTGCAGTAATATTTTTCATAGGATGCTAGGGCTTTTGCATATGAAGAAATCTCAGTTTTAAATTAGATAAGTTTCTTAGTCAGTCTTTTGAACATTATGTGGGAAGTGAATACCTCTACTAATTTATTGTGGTTTAGATTCAAGGTGTCTTGCTTTTTACAGGAAATTTCAAACTAAACCACTAAATTTAAATGCACATTTCTTTGTTTGTTCTGAGTAAATGAATTTAAAATAGTGTACTACCTAAAAACCACCCCCAAACCCATTAAAAAATAAGAATGTTTGTTATTAATGTATACTTGGAATCACAAGAAAACCTAAAACAAGCACTCTCTGGGTAATGGATTGCAGGCTATTTTTATCACACGCTTTCTTGTCATATAAATTCAAAATTTTCTATGTTACCTCTTATGTCTGAGTAATTATTCACATAAGTATTACTTATGTAGAAACCCTTTCTAGTTGGATTTGAATGGTTTCTAGTTGCCTTATAATATCCATGTATTAATGAATGAACATTATATTTAAATGCCAAGTTGCTTTCCCTGTGAGCTGCTACTATGGAATTTATAATACTACTGTAGACTCAGTTGGGGGATAGAGCTGGAAAACTAATATTGTCACTAGGATTTCTGGACACAGTACATAAAATATTAATGAGTAAAATTGCAGCTTTGGAGATCAATACGATGGCTTAGGTATGTGAAGAAGGAAACTATTCTCTGCTGAATAACTGTGTACAATTTAGCCATAAGTTCTAGGGTCTCGTTGCAATTCTAAAGACACAAATTTTCCATAGACTTAAGCTGAATGAACATGTAACGTTCCTTTAACAAATTTGTGCTTACTTGACATATTGCTAACACTGTTCACAAAGACTTAAAAAAATTTGTTTACCATCTTATAATAATTCTGCAGAATGATATTGAGTTCATATGTATAAATATGTACAGTAATTTTCAGCTGCAGTTCAACACCCATAAAAGCTTTCTTCTGTAGTTGTGTTTGCCATGATTATTTCAAAGTATGTTGAGTACTGGATGGATTTTCTATAACGATTCAGATAATGCCTTTTTTTTTTTTCCTAAGCCCTATTTATTGACTAATATGTTAAAAATTATTTGTTTTTACATTGAAATTTAAGAATTCGGGAGTATATTTTGTATCAGTAGTGTAACTTACTTGTTAGCTTCAGTATTTACACAATTTTTTTCTCTTATATTCTAGTACATTTACATGTTCTCTTTCCTGAAAATGAAGAAAATTCAAATAGAAGTGATACAATTAATCAGTTCAGGGTAGGCTTTAGCTGTGCCCTTATTAAATATTTTGGTAAAATTTCATTTCCGTGTTCTGTAAAGAAAACAAATTTACTTTTAAGAATGTCATACAGGAGACTATAACATCATTATAAAATCGTCCCTTTTAGAAACCTATGAGATGCCAGCATCTTGAATACCTTCTGCTCTCCTGATCTCTCAAATTATATTCTCTCCAAGCAGAAGGAAAAGAGAAAGCACTCAAATACATGACCAAAAGAAATTTAGTACCATTAGTCCTGAAAAGCAAACAGCTGGAAATTAGTAAGAAAGAAGTTCTAGAATCATAAGTAACATGCAATAAATGAATGGGGAAAGTTTTTCATTATTCCAATGATGAGCTGATAGCATGCTAGTTACTAGCACTGACAACAGCCTAATGATCAAGGTAATATTTTCCTCCTCCCCAGGCCTGGGTTCTGTGTGAATCTATTTTCAGCATTTTCCTATCAGTCTGCTTCATTGTTGTCAGGTCCCACCTAAAATTTGAATAATGCATGACAACTTCCCCACAAAAATGGAAAGAAAAAGTTAGAAGGAAGAATTTTTTCTTTTTCATTACAATTAATTTTTAGATGGATTTCTGATTCTCATAGACTACACAGCTGTGGAGATATTCAACTTTTCTTCAACAATGGCCATTAATTTACGGAAAATAAAGCAAGAATACAGCTAGTAGGCAAAATGTTATCTAGGTATGGTAGACCAAATCAATATAATGGAACTAATAACTACTTAATCCTTGTAATCCAAAAAAGAATATGATGATTTTTTTCTCTCTTATCTGTAAATTTCTGTAAAGAAAATGGCTAAATAATTAACAAACAAACCTTATTTTTATTACATGTCATACTTATGCACCATGGCAAATGATGCAAGTTTTGCCAGTGATTTCAATGGCCAGTTAATTCTCTTCTCTAGCTCTTAAATGATAAAAAAGGCTATTTTTTCTCATGTATATTGTCTTTGACCATTCCTTCAGCCTCCACAAACCCCGCCAAAATATTGAAAGATATGCATACATGCTTAGTAATAACTACTGTAACTTAGTAACTGTAAAGTCTACTGAACCAAGAACTCTGTTCAATTTCTACTAGAAGTCACTTTGATCATGAATACTAGTAGAAAGATGAGGATGGGTAAAAAATGCTAAAATAATTTGCTCTTATCAGGATTCAAAATACTTCCCTGCCATGCCTCCAAAACAGCAAATCTATTGGCCCTTCACAAATCCGTCCTGTCGTCCTGCAATCACAACTTTGGTAAACATAAAATGTGAACAACGCCTTGGATATGAAAATGCTGTTTGCTGAGTTGATTGCTGTACAATATTTCAAAAAAGAAAAAAAAGAAAAAAAAGAAGAAAATTTGTATATCCACCAGCAATCTGGACCAGTGGTTTTATGTTTTTTGATCTGTTCCTGTGATAAAAACATTTGTTTTTATTATTAAGGGATGCATACTTTTTATTATTAGAGGATGGATACTTCAAAGCATCTTCACGATAATCACTGAAACATCAAGTAAGCCTTGCTCAACGCCACGTCACACACAGCAGCAGGTGATGGGGGATTGGGCTGCTTTTGCCTGTCATGATATTCTGATCCTCCTTATGCTCACACTTCCTGAACTTTATGGTGTTACTAACACACAAGACAGGCAACAGCTCACTGATTGACAGCACAGGGTTAAGCAGAGCAGAAATTTTAAGAAGCCTCAGGGCATTATGTTATTAAATATCAAACTAATATTTGCAGTCAGACTTTACAATGGCAGAAGGAGAGTGGTAAGCTTGCTGAAGAGAAAAAAAATCATGGAATATAAATGGAATTACTGGATGATGTCAGTAAATGTGAAATTTAGACAATCTTTTGTTGTTTCTGTGCTCTGCAAAATAAATCACAGCAGATCACTGAATATTCTCAGTTGGAAGGGATCCACAAGGTTCAATAAGACCAACTCTTAAGTGAATGACCCATAGAAGGATCAAGGCCACAACTTTGATGTTATTAACAACATGCTCTAACAAAGTGAGCTAATCTCAGGGTCAATAAATGATCATAAAAACAGGTATTTTTTCTTTAAACCCTCAGATGAGGGTTAAAAAAGGAATATGATGAAAAACTTTTCTCCGCTGATAAAATCAATCAGTTTTGTCATTTACTTTAAATGAGAAAAATTGCAACCCAGTAGATTATGTGGTGTTCAGCCTATGAACACTACTGCTATATGAGCTCAACAAATATACTTTATTAAAATTTGTGGCAAGTTGCTTAATGTAATTTCATTATTTTCTTCTATTTTATTAATTAAACATCATTGTAGTAGAATTTAATATGTGATTTTAAGAAGTAAAGAAATTATTTTCTGTATCTCATTTAGATATATTTTAAAAATTAATTTAATTTTTCCAAATGATGTTGGTATATGCACAGTACTACATATCTTTATTATTATCCTCCTGAGTATAGATCAAATTGCAACATATAAGATTAAGTTCATTGCAGAGTGCAGTTTGCCTAATTGATTGCTGCAAGATTCATTGCATCAGACATACAAATAGAAAAAAAAAAACATTCAATTAAGTTGCCCCTGTCTTTAAACATGTAATACTGAAGGTTTAATTTTAAAAAGTATTCAAATCTCTGCTTAAATCTTATCAAATTCTAGTTAAGTTAATTAAGCAGATGTCTAAATGTTTTGGCAAATAAGAAGATACTGGTGAGTTGAAGTCTATATTAACAGTAGAAAAAATTCCAGATACTTATTAACTGGTTGTCTTCTGGGCACACATAGCAGCTTTACGCAGAATGTAATTCTTTTGTGTAAGCACCATATCATCTCTAATAATTTTTTATTCATAATCTTACTTCCACAAGCCTATGAAAGAACAGGTAAATACTAACTAGCATGTGATGTGATGGTGTAAAAAGCATCAAGAAGGCTCAGTTATTGTCTTTTTGGAAATAATCAATTCTTGACTGCAGAAAGAATGAGATGGTACAACAGTTTCCTTGCAATGGGGAAGGATATCACCTTACCTATACACTTAAAGTTGGCATATCTGCATGTCACATTGAGGGAAAATACCTAAGTTTACATGGGAAAACTTCATGCTACAGCTCAGAAAATTATGACTCTAACTAGTATATCCCTAGGAAGAAAGATAATGCTGTAGAGAAATGGTTTTCTTTACCATGTTTTTTTTTTTTTTTCTGTTGTTGTTTTTTTTTTTAATTCACAGAACTGAAGAGCATATTATATTCTTGGTAAATTTTTAAGACAGCTATTAAATAGTAAAAGTTTCAAATCCTTGTTTCCTGTTCAAAAGTGTTCCTAAATACAGTCACAGATGAGTGGAATCCTGTAATTTCAAATGTAACTAGAGAGTTGCCTAGTGTAAAGCATTATCCTGTAAAAGGAAAACTTGCAAAATACATTCTTATGTCCTTTCTCAACCTGCATATTCTAACTGAATTTAAGTATTAATCAGGCAGAAGATATAGCATCGCATATTAATGTAAACAAATTCCAGAATTCTACTCCTTTACAAACAAACCACATAATATAAGCTCCAAATATTGTTGTACTGTTTGGAGATTTAAAGATGATAGATGCTTGCTCTGACAGAAAGATTTAATCATTGCTAGCTGTCAAACCTTAAAAGCTATGGAGTGATACATTATTGTTGCTTGCTTTTATGACCTCCCTTTTTAATGAAAAAGATACAGATTATATTTAGTGCAAAAGAAATTTTCCAAGGCAACAGAACCCAATTTCCAGGGCTTGCATACTTAAGGACAGCATTTAATCTTCACATGAAGACAAGCCTCAATTGTGAGGCTTGTATTAAAGCATAAAGGAAAGGTCTGATTCTTGATTATAAATAGCTAAAGGGATAAATTTCTATATATTTATAGGAATATAGAAGTTTTGTCTTGAGACTTTAATGGAAGTCACTTTTTACACTGAAATATTCACACATATATGAAGATACACCCCCCCGTTCTCTACCCACCATGTTCTGATGGGTTTAAATCTTATTAGTTTCTAGTCAGTCTTCCAAGAGGAAGATAAATATTGGAAACAGAGCCCACTTTTATGACACTTACTCTTCCAACTGGGTCTGAATTTTATTAATCTGTTTCTCCTCTCTTTTTTGTTACTATTTTAATTTTATTTCTGGTCTATGTGAATTCTTCATCTTGCTGACCATTTCCACATTCATGCCATTACAGTCCTCTCATGACTTAATAGTCCCAAATCCTCAGGTTCAAGGTTTGCATTACTTTTCTCATCCAGAATCCTGTCCCTAAATTTCAGAAGGAAAGCACTAAAAAAAAATAGAGAAAATAGGAAGTCAATTTGCTCTATGTGAATAGCAATGAAAAGGTGAACTTTCTTTCCTTAAAATGTTCCAGACCTTGTGAGATTGTAAGGAAACAAGAATAAACATATTGTTGCATCGATAATTGCATCAATTAAAACTGTTTAGCATATTAAAATGTAGAATGAAAAAATCTTATATATCTTCATGAAAATATATCTCGAATAAACACATCTTAACTAAAAGTAGAATCTAGAATAGGAATATTTTCTCCATTCTCAGAAAATATTGAAAAGAAATATTTTTCCAGTACAAAAATACCCCTGTTCCTCTAGTCTAGTTCCAATCAGCACTATTGAATCAGCCTAGTAGGACACTCACTGCATCTTGTGGATGTGTCCTTGTCCTCACGGGCATTCCAGTTTCTGTATAGAGCAGTTTCTCCTCATCTCAGATTTTTATACTATCCGACAAGCATGTTCAGCTGAGAAGGTAGGTATTGTTTAATTACTTATCATTTTCTGAATTAGAGAGCTTAAACCTTGAAGACCTCACTTAACAAGTAGCAGTGGACCTATCTCTGGTCATTTACTGATTACTAAGGGATTTTCTAACATGTTCTGATTTTCTGCCCCAAATAAGTGATTTTAGTGTGACTTTGGAAACAATTATACAACGAAGTTCATTTATAGCTCTGGTTTCCATCCAGGAAGATGTGGTTAAGGTCTCACTTACATGAGCAGTCTGTTTGGAGAGGTTTCATGCTGTGATGCCATACCACTCATGAGTCATTTTCCTCATACATCACGTTATTCATTCACCTTCAGAATACCTTATTTTCATGCTTCCCTAGAAACAAGTAGAAGGCAGTGGAATGCAAAGGGATATTAAAAAGCATAAGCATACATACACTTTTCCTGTAGCTTGACTTCAGTTAATGGGCTAACCAATAACAGCTTCAGGAAATATATTGTCTTTTCCTTCATACTAAGTTGCATTAACAGTGTGTATTCTCCAGCATTCTGAGTTCCAGCACTGAAGTCAAGCATTTATCAGAATATGTGCAGGATGTAGTCAGTTATTTTTTGTGAAAATCAAAGAAGTATGAAAGGAAGGGAATTTTTGAAGCTCTGAGCTTGTGTGGATAGTACTCCTAGGCCATATACAGACTTTCCAAAAAACCAAAAGTAAATTCCACAAAGAAGGGAGTGAGAGACTATGCATAATATTGTACACAGGAAAATCTCCTTATGTTTGTGAAAAATATGCTTTCTGCTGCTAGTTTAATACTTTATATTCATTTGCATTAAATAAACAATTCCCTCAAAGGAATAAATAAGAAGACCTAAAAAAATTACCAAACTTTTATACTCATTGGAATGTATATACTTCAATTTCTTAATTTTAACCATATCAAGAAACAATAAATGAAAAACTTGCAATGATATCTTAGATAAATTGGTGAACTTGTGTCAAGTACTATGATTTAAATAAGCGGATTTACGTTATCCAAGATTGTTTCTCACAAGGTTTAAACCAGCAAATGTTCCAACAGAAATACATTAAATGCATCATAACCTACTGCTATTTCAGAAATAGGGCTTCAAGCTTTGTTACTTATCCTGGTTTCATCTAGGATAGAGTTAATTTCTTCTCAGGAACTGGTACAGTGTTGTATTTTGGATTCAGAATGAGAATAATGTTAATAATATTCATGTTGATTTTGGTTTTTGCTAAGTTGTTTTTATCCTAAGTCAAAGACTTTTATTTGTCTGTGCTCATGCTCTGCCAGTGATAAGGTACACCTGAGAAAAACCAGAGAGAGCATTGCTGGAATGGGTGACCTGAATGAGCAAAAAAGGATATTCCACACCATAGTGTATTATGCCTAGTATATAAACTGGGAGAGTTTCCCAGAAGGCTGGCTAATCTAAGTTTAGGAATGTGCTCTGGCATCAGTCAGCAGGTCAGTGCATCTGTTGTTTTTTGGGTTTTTTTTCCTATTCCCTTTTATTGTCATTATTATTATTATCGTTATTATTTACTATTATTACATATTAGTTTATTTTCTATTCTCAAACTGTTCTTATCTCAACCTATAAGTTTTATTTTTAATTATCCTCCCCCCACTGTGGGAAGAGGTTGGAGAGGGGCTGTTGAGTGAGCATCTGTGTGGTGTTTATTACCAGCTGGGCTTAAACTCTGACATTGCTGAAGAATCAAACGCCTTCCAAACAGACCATATAGCTGCAGCTACAGATTTGGTAAAATTATCTCAAACTAGATATAAGATAAACCTTTTTGACTATTGAGGGTAGTGAAACACTGGAACAGGTTGCTGTTCCAGAGAGGTGGTAGATGTCCCATCCCTGAAAACATTTCAAAGACATTGACAGGACTCTAAGCAATCTGATCTATTTGAAAATGTTATTGCAGGGGCTTTGGATTAGATGGCCTTTATGGATCCCTTCCAATCTAGATCATTGTATGACTCTATGATTCTGTGGTTATCTACTCTTTGTGAACTTTGATTATTTTACTTTATTCAATATTTCTTTACCCCTAGCCCCATAAATTGCCTTCCTTTTTCCTCAGAAATAAATCTTGAGCAAAGAAATACTAACATGATGGTCAGTCTACCTACTTAGGAGAACAGAGTTCTGTATTCCCTACTACTTTCCTGTTAGCAAACATATATCACAGTAAATACAGTTCTCTACCCATTGGACACATTCCACTGGTGAGTATCTTATTCTACTACTTCGCTCTGCAAGCTTCTTTCATTGTGATATCACTTGTCACTGCAATGAATAAACTAATGTACAATTTATTTCCTCTGGGGATTGATGACTAAACCATTTGGATTGATTGGTTAATCCCTAGAGCAGTACATACCTGTGGTGGGTTATGCTGTGTAAAGCAATGCGGTCTGGGTAGATCGGTAGACTGACAAGATGTGGGAAAGCAGAATGAGATCTAAATATCAGAGGTTAAAAAGAACTAGGAGATTTTCAAAAGGATGCAGAAAAGACTTCACATTTTCCATTTCAAGGTAAACCACTGAAAGCTTTTAAAGTAGAAAAATTAGGAAATATTAAAACTCTAAAAGAGTCTAGAACCATGGAAGCTTCAGGAATAAGTAAAAAAACAGCATTGTTACAAGATTATCAAGATTAAAAAAAAAAAACAGCATTGTTACAAGATTATCTGTTTATCAAACAGATTCCTGTAAGTCAGAGTTCATTACCTGAAGTTGTGCCAACATAAGAAAATGGAAGACATGTCATTGATAAGTTCATATGATGGTGTTTAAAGTTACATGGTCACCTTGTTTGGGTTGGGTTTTTTTTTGTCAGACATATGATCTCTGCATGATGTTCCTTGTCTGGTATAAAGTTACAAATAAGTGTATTTTCAACAGCTGGTCAGAGAGAGACTTGAGTAATGATAAGATAACCTTACTGATGAGCTCAGGAAACAGCTATTTCAAGTGCCAGGGAATTAATTAACTATAGCCTGATATGTCTTTGTTTCTGGAACGCTCGTTTTAGAGTAGTGAATCATGAGAAAAAGTCACCACACTCATTAAAAAATATTTTTTTTCTGAACATTCTCTTTTACAAATAAAAGTATTTCCAGCTCTATACCAATTAAAATATCTGGAGGTGTAGCAGGGGATGCAGTTATCTCTCCACAACACAATGAAATAAATTGTCAAACAATAAGCAATAGGTGCTGCCATACACCTTTCAGCAGAGATCTGGATAAATGCACAAAGAAATGATTACAATGAGTGTCACTGCCATTTTTTAAGCTGTATTGCACTGAATAATACACAGTGAAAAGAAAAAGAAAATTTTTTCCTCTGTGATCCCATAATCAGCAGATATTTTGTTGATGTAGTACCAGTCAGACAAAAAAGGTGTTTGATCTTACGTGAGCACACGCCCAAAGGCCTTTAATCTGTCACAGTCATTAATGCCAATGACATTCTCTCTGACCTGCTAGAATTCTTTAACTCTTTCTAGACAACATTTTGTGATATATCCATCCTTCCAATTAAATCTGATGATCATTTGGTTGAGTGAATATTCTCAGGAACAAAGAGAAAAAGTGTTCTCCGTTGTCTTTTAAATTACAGCTCATGATGATGGCAACATGACACTTAATTAGCAAAATACTGAGTGGAATGCATTTTGTAATTTAGCTTCCAAATGACCTTTATATTAGAGAAGTCAGTGATGTGTGGGCTAGTATGGAACTAAATGTATCAGAAGAGCTAGAAAGAGACTAAATATTGCATTCTATACTGGGAAGGATTTAGAAAACTAAATACCTGACAGTGTAGTTTTGTACTTTTACCTCTCCTGAATGTTTTAAAGGCAAGCATCTTCATCTTGTAGTCAGAGAATTATTTTTTTCTTGTAGCATGTGTACAAAGCAAGAAAGAAATTCTATATCATTTTGAAAATTCACTAAAACAAAAAACTGAGGAAGAGATGTTTACCTATCTCTATTAAACAATATCTGAGGCTTTCAGGAAGAAAAGCTCAGGTGTGCTCTATCTCCTTGTGGGTTTATTTGTAAATCTTTCTGTAGTGTAAACAGACTAGGCATAGGATGACTTATTTTGACCACTATCCTCAGCAACTCCACATGCTGTGCAGACAAAGCCTTCGAAAGGTTCAGTGTCAGTTATTAAGGAGACAGATGGGATTTGCAGCCAGTCTGCTCTCTAGATAACCTTACAACAGTGGTGCAGAGAGTCAAGTTACTGGGCTTGCATAGTTTTACAGCCATGGAAGTGAACTTACAGGTGTCATCTGACACCATCCTGAGCCAAACCATACAGAAATTTTAGCCACTTTTCTTCACAAGGCCAGGTATAACATCCTGATAGCTCTGGAGATGGCTGTTCTCCATCTTGCAGGTTTCATATCAGAATGTATACTTCAATGGAGATGTGCAAAGAAACCACTTCCTTCCACAACTACATAGTAAAAAAGGGATTTGACATACCTAAGTTTTTATAGGCTTTTTATTTCTATTATCAGTATATAGAGACTGATACTACAGGGGGAATAAAGGTCCTCTCTATTCAATTGACATTTTCACAGATATGGATGACCTTTCTGTTCTTCAGCAGTACTTTCAGATCACCTTGCCCCACATTGTCTTGTCAAAGTCAGAACTGAAACTGGAAAAACAAGAGCCCCAAAGCTAGATTATAAATCTAGACAGTGCATATCTGTTTTATTGAAGGTAAGTGCTGTAAGCTATCTCCTGTCCTCATGTCTGCCAAGTTCAACAGGATGAGAGCCAAACAGCAGGCACTAATGAGTGGCAGACCTTCACACAGAAGATAATGAAGTGTATCAAGAAAAGTAAGGAAATCACAGTTTTAAATATGAAAACAGAGATTTTTTTTCCTAAATGTTAGCATATGAGGTACTGACTTCACAGATTATATTGTGTGCTCAGGAGACAGAAAAGATTATGGCTCAGGGAAGCATCACCTTCTAGTTAGTCATTCACTGGTGCTCCATACAAATTTTTTTTTCTCTAGTATGTTCTCCTTTCTTCATGATGCTTCTGCATAAGTGTGAGGGTCTACCACACTATGCAGTAGAAGGCGATGATCAGTAGAACATACATTTTTGCCTCAGTTTCACTTTTTCCTGTTTATGACCATGGCATACAGTTACCATAATTCCTGAAGCATCTGCTCCCCTGCTAGTCTTAGGCATTTGACACAACAGGATGTGGGGGTACAACTGCCACCCTAACTTCACCTCCAGGCTGCATTATGATTTTAAAAATGCTCATCAGGCTTTGGCCTTGACACACATCACCCAGGCTAAACTCCTCTTGCACTTATCAGAAACACTGTCTGTTCTTCAGAACTTATGTTGTCCAATGAGCTCCTTTTTTTTTTAACATACAGGTGTGGAAATTTGTTTTTCTTACCTGAATAACAATCCAAGTGGAACAACATTTTTGTTATTGAAATTTCAAGAAAGTTATTGACCCAAATTTCATCCAGGATGGAAAATTATTATGCCTTGAACCAATTCCCTTGTGACCTTATAAACAGTGGTCCTTACTGAGACTCTTTGAGCTCTCCCAGGCTGTGACCAGAAAAGTCCCTCCTACTGGGGCACCTCTCAGAGCCAGTGAACTCTCAAGTTTGCTATACTTGAAGACCAACACTGAAAGGCAATGATGGAGCCTGGGCTATCTCCACTCTTTGAGGCTCAATCTTTCACCCATTGCAAAGAGGCAAAGCAAATTTTTCACAGGTATATGTACACCTTGGATCTTTAGATCACTGTGTGTGCATGTAAATATGCTACAGAAAATGTATTATGAATGTTGCTGTCTTAGATTTAAGTATGTTAGCTTCGTAAGTAAATTAGGTTTAAAAGTGAGTTACTATTGTGCCTATAGTAAATTCTATAGAATCTTTTTTTAAGGCTATTTCCTGAATAAACTATCAGTTTATTAAACTCTAACTAAACTATTTAAGTTTAAATTATTTTAAAATCCTTTTAAAATTCTTTGAACCTTTCAATTATTTTTAAAACCTTTGGCCTAAACCACTGGTCAAGTCCAAAGCTAAATTTGGAAAGGGGTCCACTATGATCCTTGTGAATAAACAGGAAAGTCTGCCTTATTCCTTTTTATCCTTACCCTTTCCATTGTTACCCTTTTCCATCCCTAACCTCCATGTAGATAATTTTGGGTTGATTTTAATCTGAGTTTTCTCTCTGTGCTGTAACAATTTAGTAAGTAGTAGAGTGAACAATTGTAGTAGACTTGGCAACAACTTTTGTCCACTTTCACTTTTGTATTAAACCTGCTTTTGCCGATAACTTTGCTGGTGATCTTTTGAGTGACCTGAAAGACCCATTTCTGACTAAGGATCACAGACAGCAAGCAATCTGGAAAAAAAAAACAAAAAAAAACAAAAAAAAAAAAAAAAAAAAAAAAAAAAAACCAAAAACAAACAAACAAACAAAAAAAAAAAAACACCCAAACCAAAAAAAAATCAAAAAACAAAAAACAAATAGAAAATCCAATCTCATCACATGACAATGACAAGGAAGTAGAGGAAAGGCTTTTGGTTGACCCAGTTATATTGAAATTAGGCTATCAGTTCTGGTGGCAGGAGGTCTACCCAAGACTTCTCTGTTTAAGTGTCTGTCAAGCATAGTATGAAACACATATATGCACAAATATATTAACCTGCTGGAGCTTCTGAATGTCTTCTCAGCATGATGTGCAAATGCTGCTATGCTCTGTTAATCTAAATCTGTGTAAAGTATAAGAAAAGTAATGTTCCATATACTGCAGTAATAGACATATGATGTGAATCTTGCATTCAACCCATTCTATGAAATATTTAACTATTATCTTGGGTATTTTCAAAGTCATAGGAAAGATGATGAAGAATAAAAGGGATCTGCAGGGGTTTTATACATGTTCTTAATTTGGAAATGGAAAGGTGCAGTCTGACAACTGTCTTTTGCAATATTATCATAAGAGAGTTCTAGATTCTTTAGATTAGTTAGCAAATTTTTCTCTGGTTTGAGACTTTTTTTACTTAATCAGTATGCAGAAGCAGCATAGCACATTGATGGGTCTACACCAGGAGTGACTTCTAGATGCCATTGCATTATAAATTATTGAAAAAGCACTAAATCCATAATGACTCTTGCATTAAACTCACTGAATAGATTATAGTACATTTAATGGCCCATGCCCATCCTTTTTATTTTTTCAGTGACACTTATAGTTGGAGAGTTGTTATTTCCACAGTTTTCTTTATATATTAGTGGATTGTATTGCTTCTCACCTTGTTATATGTCCATGGTTTTGAGTAGCAGATTTTTGTGGGTTTCCTTTGTAAAGGATAAAAGCTCACCCTCCCCATCATTATTTCTCCTTTGAGTTCTCTGAAAAAAAAATGCTTTCAAACATTCTCTTCTCCTTCTAAACATAAAGACAACAAAGAACAAAATGAAAATACAGCAACTCCCTTCCCCCAATATTAGGTTTCCCTTCCTTTGGCAAACTCTAGTGGTTTGAACTACCATTAAAAGGAACTTGGGTTTTTTTCTCTACTTTAAGCTTTCCTTATTAAGTGAGAGTTCTGCAGATCACAGAGCTACAAGTCAGTTGCAGAATATATGTTGTGGTGAGTAGAATTAACCTCTTGACCTTCAATTCTTCTTTCCTGTGATGCACACAGATATTTCTCTAACCATGAAGAAGTTTTTACAGACAAATAAAGGATGGCTCTTTGTCACTATTTCTCAATGAAAGTTGAGCTAGTAGTCCAAAGAACTCAAGTTTTTAGGCTATTTTAGCTGTATTTGGTGAAATTAAAGTTGCGCATTTCTACTATATATCTATCTTTTCAATGGCAAAAATGCATCCATACTTATAAATCCACCCCATTTTGACTTGGAAAATAAAATGGTAAATTTTTATTCAAAACTAGATTTGTTGTACTTGTTTATTAGTTCTTATATAGGTATATTTGCAAGCATTTATATGAACTTCTTAATATTTTGCCTTTTTTTAATAAAATGTATGCACACGATTTTGCAGAAAATAGCTGGAAATGAAGCTCTGGCTGTCAAAATTAGAAAACTAGAATCTGTTTTTAAATAACAGTAACAGAGAAGAAATTATTTTAATAGTTCTTTTAGGAATGGTTCTGCAAAATCTGAAATTCAGCTGAATGCAGTAAAGCTTGACAATACTTTGAACCTGACATAGTTAAGCCAAAATATTTCAGAAGAAAAATTTGCTAGGTTTCCTAGGAATGAAAACAAGATATTGAATAACAGATGCAAATAAAAGCTATTTTGTTATTGATAGCATTAGGACCAAGAATGAACATTTTACACTGTAAATGATGACCTATGTCTATTTGTCACAAATCTTTTAGATTGATTATGCAGCAAAGACAATAGGGGATCAAATTTTATGTGTAATTTATTTTTTTTTCTCTGCTGAGTGAGAAAGCAAGCAGTAAAACTTGAATAGTAGTTTCCAGGATAATTTTCTGACCAATTTAGGGAAAAATTACTTGTTAATTTCACATTAATATATGGGAAATTATGTAAATTGTGTAACCAAACTAACTTCTATAGTTCTTCCAAGGAGGTGCCTGTGTATTACCCTTTATTTCAGTTTTTCACTTTTAGCTTGTTTGTAAGAAATAATTTTAATTTTCTTTTAAAAAATAAAATCAATTGACTTTGAAAAGCATTGTGTGAAACACATTGTTTTGCCAAGACAGAAGGATGTATTAATCTCTGGAGCATTTGCATCTTTTACATTTTACAGTAATGCTTATTTTACCTGTGGACCTAACAAAGAAAAAAAAAAAAAGAAAAAAAAAAAAAAGAAAAATCTCAGACTGTGATAGTACAAGAGGACACAATTTATACCTTTGCAAAACTATGATACATTATTTTGGGTTCCTCACTGTATAATTAGAAACTTTAGAAAAGTGTTATATTTAAACATCTGTTGGGAAGATACACATATTTTCAAGCAACCAAGTTTTCTAGAATAGGTAAATCCTGAAAGGTCTTAGGGCTCTTCATTGTATGAAACAATTCTACTCTAAAAGGCCCTAAGTACTGCACAGAAAAAAAAATATTCCTCTTGTACAATCATTGTAACTAGTGGAATGGCCTCTCCATCTAGTTAACAAGTCTTAACAATTTACTGTGCTAACTCTGTCATGTTACTTCTATAAGCACATGTTCTTAGCTCATGAGAAGGAGAAGTAATCTAACTTCAGCTTCTAATGAATGACTTGAACTGGCTTACTGCTGTTCTGTAACAATGTTTCCAAACAATTTCTATTATTCTTTGTAATGTTTTGTGACTTAGTAAGCATCTGAAGTTAAATAGTGAAAAGGTATTTTTAAATATTTTTTTAGAGTTGTGTCCCCACAAGGACACTAAGGGATAATTTTTACATCGTGCTAATACATATGAAATTTCTTGATAAAGGAGAAAATCCCTATCAAAATACTGATTAATGTATTTAACTAATAAAATTTTATACAGTCTAATTAAAGAAGAGTAAAGGGACATTTTCCTCAGGTGAAACTATCTGGTTTTAGGCCAGTCATGCAACATTCGAGAGACAGTACATTGCTTATTAATTTCTGCAATAATTTTTTTTTTTTCTGAAAAATGTTGCAGGGTTTTCAACAGCCTCACTTTTTCCTTCTCGGGGAAAACATGTGATTGTTTCTTCTGCTAAGACCAGTGAGAGCACAGGAGAAAGGAAGCTCACCTGGGAAGATTGTCTCATAAACACAAAGAGCATCTATGCAGGTGTATATAAATATATATATATATATGCATTTTAAAGAACATTTGGTGCAATTTCGTGTTGGTAGCACAGCACATGTGAGACTGAATGAGAAATTTGAACAAGAAGAAGCAAATGTATAATGTAAATATTTATTACATTTCTGAACGAGGTATTCAGCTACTTCTTTTATTTTCCTCTAAAGGGGAAAAAAACTGGTTGTATCATTAATGCAACATATGCATCCCCAGTTCTAAGCTGGACGTTGAATTGTTCTCTTTTCTGGGCTTTCTGGATAATCTCATAGGTTTAATTCTGCACTTCTCATTCAGTCATTTTCTTCTCTGGTCAGCCTAGATTTTATTATTCTATCTGGCCTATTGGCTACTGTGTAATAAGATGTGTAATAAGAATAAGATAAAATGAAATTTGAGACAGAGAATCCATCTTTTTTAATCCTTTCCTAAAGAAAAGCTGAAGCATCTGAAAACATGAAGGCATAGGGCCCAGGTCTCACTGCCAGTTTGTAGTCATTTGGAGCCAGATAGATTAGACAAGCTGTTCACATACAATAAATTCAAAGTGTCAGACTTGTTGTTGATGTACAGAATAATTCAGTGATGTAGAATACTTGGTGCAGACATGACAGATGCAGAATATGACAACAAGGTCCATGGCACCCCTGAGATGCCTTGAGCTGAAGGTGTTACCCTTCCCTTCCCATAAGTCTGGTTTTGTTTAAGAATCATGGGAATAGAGAAAAATGTCCTGAGACATTATTTACTCAAGAGTACTCTCTCTTCTTGCAGAAGTCTTTTTTCACATCACCTTCTGTCTTCATATTCCTAATTGAATTTTATGTAGCATTTAAAATTTCTTATCATGTAAACTTTCTATTTTACTTATTCCTTTAATAGTATTTGTTGCATATTTGCATAATGTGGATCTTAATATTTTGTCAAATATTTCAGCATGTGATGAACCCAGTTTAAACGGGGTTTTTCCACACTCAGAGACAGAAATCTGAATTAATTTTCCATTTTTTCTAAATTTTCTTTTAACTAAAGTTTATTTGAAACATGGTTTTTGCCTTTGAGATAACAGAACTCCCAATAAATTTATCAAGTATTAAAAAATCCTCCTTGTGATATTTGTCTTATTTCTTTAAAAATTTATTTTGTTTCTAATTTCTACATATAAGCTTGATTTTAATTCCTTTTATCTTCATTCTTCTATAAATCTTATCCATTCAAGAATCGTTTTTGCTGCTCATGTATATTCACCATGAACAATCTTATCACTAAATGGTCTAAGCTTTTCTAAGCATTATAAGTCAATGTGTTACATGTCTGCATTTCCTGCATATCATCAACTTCAGATGTCACTCTGACCTGTGTGTCAGCACCTAGTTTTATTTAATTGGCTTTTATTTGTCCTAAAGGATGTGTTGACTCCAGAGACTGTAAGATGTTTGCATGAAGAAATTATGGTAATGTTCTATTTGTAAGTTTTGTGCTGTTGAGGTAGAATAAAGGCAATCTTGAGCAAACAAAATAATATATTCCAATTATGTTACTGAATAAATGCCACAGTTTGCATTGCACATGGGGGGTGAAAAGGTACTTGTCTTTTCTGTTCAGCATTGGGTTTCACAAGATGAAGCCTTTAACATCTGCAATCTGGCTTTCTGTCAAGCTAAGAAAATTATGAACACGAGAGCAAATAAATACAGACTCTTCTTTCTGAAAATTATTTTGTGATTTTTATTAAAAATGCTAAATGTGCCTCTTGTTTATTCTTGTGGATAAATATACAGTAAATAATAAACTCTTCACTCTGCTTAGATAGGCAGGTTTCATAAAAGAGCAGTATTTAGCTGACCCATCTTTAGTAATTAGAGCTGTCTGACTGCTCGCTTTGTTTTTTATAACATGAAAAATTCTATTTGTTTCTTTTAGGTTAAAATCAGAGTTCCACAATAACTAATTCCTAACTCTGAAATTAAAGCTTGTCTAACATGTTTTCATCAATGCATCAAACTTCAAAATTGTTTTCTCATTTTTAGTTCTTGAATAAACTACATACAGGCTAATGAAGCCAATTCCTCTTCATGAATGTTCTGTAGTTTTACATTCTGACCAAAAAATTAATAATCACTTTTTGTTTCTCTTTCTTTACCATTGTTCTACATATCCTCATAAAGAGACACAAAGGCAGTTTCCACATGATTCGTTCATCCTGCTATGCATGTAGATGTTAAATTTCTCTGGGTTCCTTATTTGGTGTGAGTAACTTTCAGTAACTTTCCTTCCTTGTTTCCCTCTACCTGTCTCATTTTAATTTCACTTCTGGTGTTATGCAATATTTTGACTGAATTAAAAAGAAGAACTGTTAGACAGTTAGACTGCTGAATTTTAGGTATAACTTAATGTGAAGTAGTAAATATTAAAGAAAAGCATTCATGAGGCAGAGCATAAAAGCAAATAATGACATACATGTACTTCTCTGTCTGGATCTAATTCAAAGAAGGAAAACAAGTAGGTCCAAAGCAGAATGTTAAATCTGGAAAAATATTTACTTCCTTGTGTACAGGGTACACCTCTAGGTAGGCTTGAGTGTATATGGCTTATATATTCCTTATATATTCCTTTAATATTTTTTTCAGCACTGCAGATAAATTAATAATTATATGACTTTTATGACTGTATGACTATTCATTATATAATAATGCACATGAGCCTGTATACCTACTTAAGATAAGGAAAGAAATAAGTTTTTGAAGGAAACAATAGGAAAAAAAGAAAATGCATAAATTGCCTTTTGATACAAGGGTAATTTCTGCTTGGATAAAATGCAAATTAATTGTGTAGAGCAGCAATGAAAAAAGGGTCTCATATTTTTTTACATTTTATATTTTTAAGGCACAAAAATTAAATAAAAATATACCAAGGAAACACGACACTTTCATTTTCAGATTACAAAGATATCCTAAAATTATTATAAATGCTGATGATACAAAACTGGGGGAGTGGCTAGCACACCAGAAGGCTGTGCCACCATTCAGCAGGACATTGATTGGCAGGAGAGTTGGGAAGAGAGAAATCTAATGAGGTTCAGCAAGGGCAAGTGTCAGGTCCTGCACCTGGAGAGGAATGGCTGGCACAGGCTGGGGGCTGACCTACTGGAGAGCAGCTCTGCTGGGAAGGACCTGGGAGTATCAGTGGATGAAAAGCTGACCATGAGCTGGCAGTGCCACTGTGGCCAGGAGGGCCTGTGGTATCCTGGAGTGCATCAGGAAAAGTGTGGCCATCAGGTTTTAGGGAGGTGGAGGGAGGTGATAACACCCATCTGCTTGGCCCGAATGAGGCCACATCTGGAGTGATGTGTCCAGTTTTGGGCTAGACTGTTCAAAGAAGACAAAGGATTCCAGGAGAGGGCCTAGCAGAGGCCACAAAGATGATGAAATAATCTCTTATGAGGAGAAACTGCAGCAGCTGGACCTGTTTAGTCTGGAGAAGACGGGGGGATATCATTAATGAATATAAGTATCTCAAAGGCAGGTGCCAAAAGAATGGTGCCAGACCCTTTTCTGTAATGTCCATCCACAGGACTAGGAGTAAGAACCATAAATTGAAACACTGGAAGTTCCATCTCTACACAAGAAAGAACTTATCTGCACTGAAGGTGGCATAGCACTAGAACAGACTGCCCAGGGAGGTTGTGGAGTCTCCATCCTGGAGATATACAAAACCTACCTGGATGCGCTTCTGCTCTAGGTGACTCTACTTTGGTAGGGTTTTAGATTGGATAGTCTTCATAGGTTCTTTCCAACCCTAAAAATTCTTTCATTGTATGAATTATAATTTAGTTATTTTTTCCTGCCTTTTTTATATTCTCAAGGATGTCCAGGAAAATTATTAAGAATAAATAATTTTTATATATATTCCATAAGAAAAAAAAATGCAACTTTTATCATTCTAACACAATCACAGCAAGATAAAAGATCTTGTAGCACAACTTTAGATTTTCTTTTCACTTTTTATATTCTATTTATTTCAGACAGATTTACATGCATTTAAAAGCAAATGCAACTTGCACTTGCAAATGAAAGTTGTTGCCAGGTCGAAACCAATGCATCACTACTCTACAATAGCTGTTTGCTTTTCAGAATCAGTTCACATGACTGGGTCCTAAGGGTAAAAAAGTAACAGAGACACTAAAAGAAAGAAAGAAATGCTAAGCATTCTGGGTGATGTGTTATGATTATTCATAAATTAGATGATTTAAAGCACATGCTTTATTATTATCTTATCAAACTAACACACAGTTTATTTGAATATATGATACATTGTATAATAGCATAATAAAATTGCAACAGGATGGATAGCTGTGATGGAATGAGTATTGCTTCAGTGGTGCATGCCAACTTGTGGGATACTAATGCCAGCTGAAGTAACATTTTTTGCTTCAATGACTTAGGCTACCAGCATCCTAGAAGCTACCTCAGCGAGCATGCTTTTGTCGGTTTCAGTGTTTAAAATATTATAGATAAAGGAAATATTTACATGTATAATAAGTATTGGATCTAAGAAAACATCCATCTCTTTTTCTTTTTTTTTTCTTTGTTTCGTTTTCTAAATTTTTATTGCAGACAGAATATTACATTTCAGTTCTGGGATTCAAATGTGAACTTTTGAAATAATTACTATAAGTATAATGCAGAAAAGTGAGGCTTTCAGGGGCTTTGCCTGTCCCTTTGCTTTGATTTCTTGTGGGTTTGTGGGATTCTTGGTTTGGGGGGTGTGTGTGTGTTTCAACATGTATGCTTAGGTGCTCCTCATTTTGATGTTCTCTTTTGGTTTTTAGAAAGTTTACAGAGACTTTCTAGCCATCATTTATATTAAAGCTTTATGGATTACCTGTAGGAAGATATGACATAATAACTGGCAAGTTAAAGATGATTCAGAAACTGTATGCCTGTGCTAGTGGATCTCTTTTTAGCTATGGGGTAGTTCTATACTCATTGGATTACACTCTACCTCAACTGTTTTAATCCTCAAGAGAGGAGCTATGGTTTTATGCACCTGTTTTGTTGTTTAATGGCTTTAAGTTAGGCATTTGTGCTCCTCAAACATTTAGAAAATTGAGCACGAAGAAATGGCCCATGTGGATAATGTCATTGTTATTTTTGCAGTGCAAAGCCAGACATTGTTTACCCTCCTTTCACTCCTTGTCCAACCATCTGAGTGATGATTTCATTTATCTACATCAAATTGAGCTGTGCAAATAGAGAAAAAAAATTATGAATCTCAAGAGGAACATTCAATGAGACTTTAATTCCTAGCCATTCCACAAGCCTGACAAATTTTGATGCTAAATGAAAAAAGGAAAAGAAGCAAAATATTCCAACCAACCAAATAAAATAATCAAAACCCAACCATTCAAGAAAAAAAGTGAAAAAAAACTTCCAGCATTTTTCTCTAGTGGACACCAGAATGGTAGAAAATATTCAAGTAGCAGTTTCATGTGGTCTAGATTCCTTCCTCTTTAGTCATATGTCCTTCTTTTCAAAATAAATCTGATGCTTATTGTCAAATCATTTTGCCTTAAAATTGCCTTGAAATCTACAATGATGTACAAAACCACACATTACTGCTTTCCTGAATTTATTTTAAAATTATTAGTATCACCTACATCAATTGTTTCAATACATATAATTTTAGCTGCACTAAAGAAACTGAAGTTTGTAAACTCTATAGTAGCTTAGCTGTGAATGCTGAGGAGGTAGCTGTTGTCAAGTTTCAGATACTTCTTCATACATGTACAAGAAGATATGTAGGCTAGGATTCATTAAACATTGCTCTAGAAGTCAGAAAATGAAATAATCATATAAGCTGTTCATTTTGGGCTACTTTTCAGATTAAAGAAGATGAGCTGTCTCTAGAATAACCTTCAACTGACCTATGTTAAACATCTAAAATACATTAGGAAAAGAATTTTTCTTTCTGGAGGCCTCTGATATCCAGGGATTAGAAAATGAGGCTACATTCAGTCATAGACACCTATGACAAGGATAATCAGAAAAAGAATTTAAATCTCTACTTGAGATCTTACTCCTTTATAAACAGATGTTAAAAAAATCACATACTTTGAGCTAGGCCATTATTTTAATTGGTTGGTGGGACAAAAGGTCGGTTAATTGGGAATTTTCCTTACTTCCTAAATTTCAGGAAGATGTTTATGGAATAATGTATGATTTTTATATATCAAGTTTCTATTTGGTTCATACTCTCTCTGTTTTTGTAGCATAAATTGATTCTGATGAATTGCCTGATAGACACTATCTGACCTGAAAATAGCAATATAAATATTAGAAACATCCCAGATAGATGTGCTTGAATTCATGCAAGCATGGTCACACATTATTTTAGCTACAGCTGACGTGCACTTACAGTTTCCTGTATTAATTATGCATATTTTATATGTTTAAGATTGTCTCCATCATAGCAGACCTAGATATTACACTTGACATTTAAAGCAAACTCCCAGCTCCCTGATTAGTGCATCGTATTTATAGAACTGCCTCAAATATTTTGCTTCTTTTTACCCAGTGTCAAAATACACTTTTGTTTGTTTGTTTGTTTTGTTTACCTCCAATAACATATTTTATTTAAAAGCCAAGTAGGTTTCATAATATTTCTTACAGGAAAACTTTAGTTTAGTTGTTGAGAGATTTTCCACCCGTTCTTTGATCATTTAAAATAAATTATAAATTCACACATGAGGTCTCACTACAAGTAAAAGCCAAGCAGATGTTTAGTTGAATGACACATCTGTTGGCTTGAGAAGAAAATATATGTATGCCAAATTGCATTTGCTCTTTATTTTTCTTAGGAGACTGAATCTCATAACTGAAGCAGGCATAACATAACAAGGAAAATAATGGTTTTTAAATCATTATTTCTATTGTAAATCCGTATTTCAATGACAAGAGTTTGTATCTTTTTAATTGTATTAAAAACCATTTAGCTTAGAGATGAACTGTACATTGAGATACATGACTGATATTATAAAAATTATCATTGGAGATATTCAATGACATTAACAGTCAGTGTAAAAATATAGAATTATGTCATGTCATCAAGCAAATATCGTTTTGTAAGCAATATGGTCATTAAAATAAGTTTATAATTAGATAACTAAATATTTTACTATTGCAAAATAAATGGCTTAATCTATTTCTAACCAGGAAATAGTACTAAACACAGTATAATTTCTAAACAGCAGAAATAAAATTTTACACTGGAAAGAACTGAGCAGACAGATTATAAGAGAAACCTCCCCACAGGTTCATATCATAAAAGGGATTTGGGTTATTGAGGGTGAAGTAAGAATAACATTTATTCAAATGTTCTGAAAAAGATTGTGTTATAGAGATAAGACATTTTGAAAATGCAATAATGAAATATCTTAATAACAGTTATTACTGAAAGGAAATGTACAGAAGTTTGTAATACAGGAGCAAAGAGACACTGAATGAAATTGAAAAGCAACAAATTTGAAGTTGATTAAAGAGAATACATCTTTACACAATACAAAATTAACCTGTAGTTTTCATTGCCACAATACATCCCTGAGACAAGAGCTGGATTGATAAAAAGATTAAACAGTTATGTAGATGATGAAAACACTCACAGCCACATTAGAGAAGAAATACAGGAAAAACATTATTTTAGCACATAATTTAATCACTAACTGAAAGAACAGATATAACTTTGGCATTGTGCAAGTTATTGCATAAAATTTTATTCCTCTTTTTTTTTTCTTGGTAACTTTAATCGGAAAAAACAATCATTCTTAAAAGACAGATGTGTCCTAATCAATTTTTTCATTCTCATTTTTTCTGAGAAGCTTAAAATTTTGGTGTAATATCTTCCTCTTCAACCTTGTCCTTCTAGAATCTGTTTAGGTTTATTTTTCTGTATTTTTCTCAATGAAGTCTGCTTACATGTTCCTTGGTTCCCCATTCCTCAGAGCTACTGTTTTCTTTGTTATCTTCCTGAGTGTTTTTACTGAACATTATAAGGTCACATTTGTAACTCACCACCACAATTTCTATTTGTAATCTGCAATCTGTGATATCATTTCACATTTGTATTATTCCACTCCACAAAATTTATTCTAAAGTCACAAGCAATTCAATTAACTGAACATAGCTGCTCCCTACAGGTTTAATTAAAGTTTAACTCAAACTAATTTAAATAATGGTTTCCTGTTACTAGTTCATTGTTATGGCAGTTAAACAAACAAACAAAAATCTCAATTCAATACAAATTCAGTCAATTCACAGGACCTTGCACTGTTGAGGTAATAGAAGTCTGTTGTTTTTTATTAGTAAATAAAGAAATAATATTTACTGGGAAACCCATACTATCATCAGGATTTTAATATCTCTTCTTCCCATTTAGGGTTAAATGACCTTTCACTTTTGCATTCTTCTTCTCATTTAAGGATTCATTAACTTGGTACTTTGGTGCAGGGGAGCAGCAAGATTTAAATAAAAGAAAAATAGTAAAATGGAATAGCTTATTTTGGTCAGGATGTCAAGAAGTCATCCGGTCCAACCCATTGCTGAAAGATTAGTTTGTAAGAAGTTTTGTCCATATGGACATTAACAACTTCTATTAATGGAGATTTCACAGCCCTTCTGGTCAATCTGCTTCTTAATTTAGTTACCATTCCTGTGAAGATCTATTTTCCCTATTTGCAGTAAGAATTCTTGTTCCCGCACTTTCTGTACACTAATTCTTCTCCTTTTGCTTTGCACTTCAAAAGAAAAGTGCATCTTGTCTGTAATCATCTTCTAGGTCACTGAAGATGATTCAGGTCCTTCCTCAACTGTATTCTCCAGTCTAAACAAAATAAACTTCTTTGACATCTTCCCATGTGACTTTTTTTCCATGCAGACCAGTGGGATAGTGAAGGATAAACAGCTAAGCTGTTTCAGATATTTGTATCATTTATTTCAAAAGGTGATGATAATTTTAAATTGAAAAAAAATGAAAAGAAAAAAAGTTTTATTTCCTGTTGTACCCAAATAAAACATGAAATGGACATATGGACAAGTTGATCAAATTGGCAAAGTATGCAGAGGAAAATAATATGGAAATGCTAGAAATAGTTTAAACAAGTTATTATCTGACTAATTATACTTCATGTTGCTGTGGATAGACTGTATCTATTAGCTGACCTATACCTCTTAAAGCTACTTCTGATATCTTTATCCCATGCTGATACCTGCAGAATAGTTGTAGCTTAAGTTAATTTTTAGAAATATTGTTGTTGACATTATGAATCAGTTGACCTTAAAATTTCATGTTGCTCCTTCTATTGAAAATCATGAGATGAACTTTACAATGATCAAAACACAGAGCTCTGCAATGGAAGAAATATTACTTCCTTCCAGTAGTATAACTGCTCAGAATCACAGCAAAAGTAGAGCAGGCAGATCAAAGGAAATATAAAAGATTAGAGTTGTAAACACTGTCAAGACGTGTCTCTAAAGAAAAGAGTTTGAAAGTGACCTTGTTTCATTATCAAAGACTAAAGTTCACATTCTGCAAAAACACCAATCTTGGATGTAAAATCAACTAAAGTAAACTAACTGAAATTAAAAATAAATAATAATTCCAGGAAACAGCTATAAGGAGTGTGGTAGATGAAACTTACATGTCTTCTTCTTATTTTATATTTAGAAAAAAAAAATTAACTGTAGTAAGTGAAAAGCCAAAAGCTTACATTTCATTTAGCAGTAGTGTAGCAGTAGTATATTAGTACTAATAGTGCAATTGTAATAGTAATAGAACTAAATATAACATTAAAATAATAAAACCTTCATATTTAATATATAAAATGCTTCCTACAAGAAAAAATAATAATAGAAAAGCAAAAAAAAAAAAAACAAAAAAAAAAACCACACACAAAAAAACCAAAACAAAACAAAAAAAAACCCATAGGGAAAAAAGTGAATTCAACAGCTCTTAAAAATCACTTTGAAAAGAAAATTGCTTGGATTATTGTTAAAAAATTTGTGAGAAAAACCATGAAATTGCTAATCAGCTCTTTGACAACTGCTCATTTTCCATCAATAGTATAATAGAAAAAATGAAAAAAAAATTCATCCTTTTTCCTGTAAAAAGTTGTATTCTATTTTACAGTCCCAAGGCCAGATGGCAAATGGTTGTCTGTGGAGAACCATTCATAATGGTAGATTCTGCTGAATTTTTATCCCATAATGTGGTTTCAAATACTTCATAGAAATATATCATGAAAATAGTTCATTAAAACATAGGAGAATATTTTTCAGGAAATTGTAATTTTAATTCTGACATAACAATCCTGAACTCCAAGTGAGACATACAAAAGGCTTCAAAAGCTGAGCCTAGAAATTATTAATTCTGCTTCATGCTAAAAAATCACACACTTGACACGTGCAGACTTTTTATGGATAACTATGATTTTTCATGTGTCCCAAATGTTAATGGCTCTTTTCCTCTGTTGCACAGGGAACAACTATCCCTTCTTTTCAAGTGTTATGACCCAGTAACATAATTATATTATAAATAGAATAAATATGTTTAATGCATTTTAAGTTAATTTTCCTGTTTCCTGTCTTACCAGCTCTAAAGTTTGTTCTTCTACATCTCTACTAGGGGGTGCAAAATCTTTTCCCTAAAAACCTCATTTTTCTTTAGTTTAGAAGATGATTAATCTAAAATCTCTGTGTGTTCAGAGATCTAGATGGTAGCAGACTGAATGACTTTGGCAGTGACCTTCTCTTTCCCATAACTGAATTTCTAAAGGCAACTTTTGTTTTACACTAAAAATGGTGAAAAGGGTGAGGCTCAAGTTAGTTGTCTGTGTTTTTTACAGTTATAATAATTCTCTTCAATCTTAATTAAAAGCTATTTTCCCAGTGCATGGAACTGAAGTTGAGTCATTGAGGTCAACATCTGAGATTCACTCATCACTGCATCACTCTGTAAACACAAATCAACACTCAGTAAAAGGAATAGCAGGTATGATTGACTACACTGACGTTTAATGTAAAAGGTAAATAAATAAACATGCAGGAGAATGTTTTTGTTTCTCCCAATAATGCTTTCTTTTTCTCTCACCTAGTAACTTAACAAGACCTGACAGTGATTAGGATGCCAGTTCTGGTGAGATCATAGCAAGAGTAGGCAGTATGGTGAGAGATAACCAGCCCTGTCAAATTTTGTACTTGAAAGTTAGATTCCAGATCTAATTTAGTAAGTGGATTGAAGAGAGGCATGAGACACTGAAACTGGGAAATACACAATTCCAGGTCATTCACCAAGTTGCTATGCTGATTCAGGCAAACCATACATTATCTCTACAGCCCCATTTTGGCACTACTAATAGTGTGATTGGACTTAATAGAAATTATTTGTGTTAGTCAGGTCTTTCAAAATGTACTACATTAAAGAAGTATGGTAAACATTAATTGTTTCTTCTCTCCATATAATTTTCAACTCTTTTTACCTTGTTTCCTTATTTCAAGGCCATTCCAATAGATCTTGTAAGCCACCATCTAGGATTCTCTTTTCTAGCTACTTGAAACAACTACTGGTCCACTTGGGTCTTTAGCTTTCTATCAACATACTTAATTTTTCATATTTTTTTCCATATTCCAGATAGAGAGAACACAGTCCATCACTTATTTATTCAGAACAAGGGAAAACTTTAAAATATTCAGCTCTTACTTGCTCATGAACTAGATACAGCATGCTCATCCAATATACTGATGCTAAGCCTTTCCAGTTTTAGTTAGAGGTCAGATGTTGCAACTCCCTATTCACACTTTAACAGTTAAATTTCACTATAGAGTTAATAGTCTTAACTTTGTTCAAGACTGGATACTTTCTGAATTGGTTGAGTGTTTGGTTGGTTGGTTGGGGTTTTTTAATAGTTTATTTTTTTATTTAAACATTTTTATTTAACTGTTTCCAAGCATATCTTTCCTGAAGTGTTTCAACTATTATGGATCTTGTATTCAGTTGTTATTGTAATATCCTTTTTTTTTTTTTTTTTTTGATTGCAGACCCGTGTGTTTAGCTTTGGTTCCAAGACTGTATTTTGTAACCCTGTTCCAGAAAGGAACTGCATATTTCTGTTCTTTATGCACTGGAGAACCAAACCTGGTTTTATTTCCTAGTACAAAACTCACATTGACAGAGACCTGCCTCTTGTCAATATTTGGTACAAATGTCAAGTTTAGTTTGCCCCTCCTGCCTTATTCTCTTGGTAAACAGATGATCTTGTCTTCTGTTCACTATCACAGTTACCTGTATGTCATCCTTATTTGTCTTAAAACTCTGGTCATTCTTTACTTCTATTGATTATGTGTTTTCATCACTGGCTTCTAATATGAGATGCTCCTGTATACTATATCAATAACCACTTCCTTATTGCACTGTGTTGATTTCAATTAGATCTATCATGTCACTACTTTCTCCTTGCAGTGCAGATAATATTGTAGTGTCTTATCAGCATGTCTTGCAACAATACTGTAGCTCCTCAAGGAATAGAGATGCCCTCAAAGTGGCACAGTACTCAACAATTTTCAGAAGGTTTCTCATTTGATTTAAGGCATTTCCTTCCTTCAGACAATTGAAGGGTAAAATTGATATTCCTTTGTTTCTTTTTTGCGATAAATCTTAGTGATTTATTGCCTTTTAAAAACTTGTGTGCTGGAATTTGTGAGTTCACCTTTCAAGGAAAATGGAAGCTGAATTCACTTTTGTTCATTTTTTTTCCTTTCTGTAGCAAGTATCCTATACACAATTTCTATCTTTCAAGACATTTATAATAGAGGATTACCATAGAGATGATAAAAAAGGGTATCACTTGTATACTCCAGTGTGCAAATGAAATATTTCATCTAAATTATAGCTCAATAAAAATTTGTAAGAAAGTACCAATAGAAATTTATGACTGAGATCTTTATCTTATAAAGTTTATTTTGTAACATTTTTAGGAACAAGAATAATTTGCTCTGAAATATTTAGAACAAATATTTCTACCTCAGCAGTGTGATATCTGTACATTTATAATAAATGGAAGCTAAGTCTCTTGTATGCATTATGGGACATTAAGAGGAGGAGGTTTGATGTAGTTATGTCAGATGCTTTCTATCCTGTGGGAATGTAGTGAGGGACCAAGGTAAGGAGCATCTGCCATTTAACATGTCAAACTTACAGGGACCAGTGGAGCTGACAGACACTGAAGGAAGTGTTTTTTTCAATTTATAAGGATTAGAATACTAATTTCTGCTGTATTTATACCTCACACAAGATGGGTAAGCAAACTAACCTGCAGTCTTACTGAGTATTTCTGAGGCTGTTAGTTTAAACAGTGAAGCAACTAACATAAAAGGGATTTTTTTTGTGACTTTAGTGTTCTAGGTGAAATTAGTGATGGTGTTGCCCTTAACTATCATGATTAATGACAAACATCTTACAGGGAAAAAAGTGTATGTTGTAATTTTCTTTCTCAAAATAATCATAAGAGAATAAATGGTGACTGAAAAGTCAGAATGTGACTATGAATAGCTAAATGTTAACTGCAGACAGCAGACATCCTGTTATGATTATGATAATTTTGATTAAAATATAATTATGAATTTAAATGCAATAAAAGTATTTCAAAACCTAAAGAAACCCTATCTTAACAAATAATTTATTACACTTTATGTCTGCAGGTCTATGGCTATAATTTTACAAACTAAACTAAGGTAATAGTGAAAGGTTTAAAAGTTAGGAACACAAGTGGCAAAGAAATTAAACTGATTATTAAAATATTTTTCATCATTTAAGTAAAAATCTCCAGAAAAAATATTCTTTCAGAATATGTCAAATCATATTACTCTTAAAATAATATTTGGTTTCTCTGAATGTAACGATTTTACATTATTTCTCTCAGTGCAGTAGATATATCCAATGAAACAGGACCTCTCACCAAGCTCAACTGATATGGCTGTCACTGGCCATCTGCTTCCTATCAGTTGGTGCAAAAGGCTTAACAGATTGTCGTGTGGCTCTCATTTTCCAAACTTCTGTAATTTCAGGGGAAAATCTTACTTATTTTTCATTGAATTAATTGAAAATTAAGTCATTACAATTTAATCTCATCAACATCAAAAGGATAGTTCTTACCTGCATACTATTAACCTCTAGTTTTTAGGTTCATTTTCCTGCAATTACGAAAGCAAGATGGAGAAAGATATAAAAATGCTTTTTTTCTATTATCTGAGAAATAATATGAAAATAATAGGAAAGTTTGAGGTGTTTTAAATAGACCCCAAGAGCATTCTATGAAAATGAGAAAAAAAGGAGAAAATGTTTCAGAATGGAAATAAAGGTAAGGATCTGGAGTTGTTGGAGCTCAGGGCCAGTGTTCTTTAATATTAATATAAATGATCAGGACACAAGAATAAAATAAACATTACGTAAGTTTACCAATGATGCTAAACCTAGAGGAGCTGTGGACTCTCTTGAGGGCAGAAAGGGCCTTGCAGTGAGATCTGGATAGACTTAAGAGCTGGGTGATGGCCAGCTGCATGAAATTTAGCAAGAGCAAGTGCAGGATTCTCCACCTGGGACAGGGTAATACTGGTTATACATACAAATTGAGTGATGAGAGGCTGGAGGGAAGATCCACAGAAACATAAATGGGGATTTGGATTGATGGCAAATTGAACATGAGTCAGTAGTGCCTGGCAGCCAGGAGGGTCAACCCTGTCCTGGGGTGCATCAGGCAGAGCATCACCAGCTAGGCAAGGGAGCGGATTGTCCTGCTCTGCTCTGCACTTGGGTGGCCTCATCCCGAGTGCTGGGGGCAGTTTTGGGCAAACAAGGATGACTTGGTAATACAATGGCAATGTATGGTAATACAATGGTAAGTTCATAATATTTATTTAGCAACTTTCTCCATGAAATCTTTCTTAAGACACAGTTAAACCTAAATCTTGTATTTTGATGAGATACACAAAGAATATAGTATTTTTAATCTTCCTTAGTCTTTTACCTAAAATATTTTACAATACCTCAAGTTGGATATTTAATACCTCTGAGGTTAAAAATATCTATCTAACTTTCATGCTTTGACATAGGCAGAACCTCATTCTGACGATGTTCTGTGATAATTACCTCTTTCCCGGCAAGACCATCCAGGCCTTTAACTTCTGACCACTATGATTCTAAAAATGAAATTCAAATTATTTCCCTAGATTAAATGGCCTGATTCTAATTTCATAAGATTTAGTAAATTCTACGTGCCTGATTTATTTCCCTGGCTTCACAAATACATACTCAAAACAAAGTGAGCAAGCCCTGTGTTTTTATCTTTCAGTTTCATCAAGTCAATGTTTACCTGTAGTCCTATATTTTTCTCTCAGAGCACTGCTTACGTTGCTCATTTTAGGTCCATTTTCTTTACTCTGGAAAGTAAAGGAAACTCCAGTCCCTTATTCAAATTTAACCTCTGCTTTCTGGCATTTTGCCCATGCCTTAGTAGTCATTTTTGTTTCATCAGACAGCACTTCCCTTGGGTTTATGATATGTTCTAGTCCAAGTTCTGGGCAAGTTCTAGTCCAAGTTATAGGCAAGTATAGCAACCCAAGGGTTAAGTATGTAACAATCATATTCCTTAAAATAACAAGAATAATATAAATAATAAGTGTTAACTTTGATTTCATAAACAGAAAAAACTCGCCACAGAATGTGCAAAGATATGCTGTTTAAAAAAGTGCAATATAAATCATATGCTTGTATAAAACAAATCTTATGCTTTAATGCTTAGATTCTACTGAGACTGTGCTATAGAAATATTGATGAGAGACGAAAATGCAGATTTGAATAAAACATCAAAACAATGGTGACAGAAGGGATGTGTCATTTTATGAACTTGATGCAATGTGGTTCATAGAATCAAATCTTTCATAAAATGCAAAATATTTATCATGATTAATATTAATTATTTTTGCAGCTAAGGATTCTTTCAGAATTATATGGGGTGTTATAATAACTCTTCTTGGAAGACAGAATACATATCTTTCTGTGGGGAGACCTAGAATTTTCCCAGTATAGCTCATGGTTCTGTTCCCTTTAGAATTCTTCAGATTACAGTTTCACCAGTTTTCAGAGGATTCATATTAACTTTTTCTTCCATGTTCCCACTTCCCTCTCTGCTTTTCTTTAAGTCAAGCCTGTCAACTTTCCATTGATTTTGCTTCTTTAGGCTGACAACCTGTTCAGTCTGCCACAATTAAAACTGTGGGAACTTTTTCCGTGGTATTGAAAATCCCTAGACACATCATAATTTTAAAAGCCCTTAGGGGCTGCATAATAAATATAGCATGATACATCAAATAAGAATAACTGAAAGAAGGTTTTCTACTGAAATCTGAGAGAGGGAGAGAGAAAGGGAGGGAGAAAAGGTGCATATGCATGTATATGCCTGTATGCTGTATAAAGTACTGAAGGCAGTATTTAGCCCTGCCCTGACAGCAGCTCTCTTTGTGCACCTCAAAACTTCTCTTTAACATTGTGGCTGCAAGCAGCTATGGAAAAAAATCCAAATAATGCAAATATCTGACACCTGTTTTTAGGAGCATTGGGGGATGTATCTAATGGTAACATGTAGCTCTGCCATTGGTCTTATGAGTGATCTGAAGTAAATGGTTGTGTTGTTCTGGGTCTATTTTTATATTTTTCTTTTTAAAACAGAACTCAGATATCTCTGTCCTTTACAATTTTTTCTGAGCTCAGTGGAGCAACTATAATGCTGAAAAGTTTTTATTAATTGCAAAAGAAGAAAACATTAAATGGCAAGCCTTTTGAGGACTGCTGGACATGAATTCTATGCACTTTTTTTTTTTCATTATTTAAAAAATTATAGGAACAGACAATAATCTGATAAATTTGAATTCTAGCATAGTCACAAAAGGAAGTGTGGCATGCTTGTGTTTGTTCATTTCATTACTGTTATTATGTTTATTTGACAAAGTTTAATTGATTTGGGGTATTCATGATCACAATTTAAAACAAAGGTACATAAAGTAAGTGCCTGAAAACAAGTTTATCAGTAAACAAATTAAAATACAAGACTGAAAACTGTGTATATGCTAATGAAGCTAAGGCTTACTTCTGCATAACTTCATTTAAAAAATTTACATTTCTTGCTGAAGTAAAGGATAGAAATAGTGTCAGAGATGTATTTCTAGACTAATATAGCAATGTCTTCATCTATGTTCTTTTCATCATTAAAAGTTTTCTTGAAGTAAAAATATTTTTAAATATGCCTTGTATGAAGATAAATGCTTAGCCAGTAATTTTTGTGTACTGCACAATGTATTTATTTGTTGTGTGTAGACTGTATATTTGAGTACAGTATTTATTCAGCACACATTATTATTTAAAACATGGCATATCTGGAATGCCTGCAAAATACTCATTTCAAGTGTTTTGTAAATTTCCAGTGAAATTTATCCAGTTTGCCAAATCTTGCAAGGACTGTAGCAAGGAAAAACAAAAGAAAAAAAAAAAAATCTCTACTGTTGCTACTTTCAGAAGCTATGCTGTTCCCTCTGACACAGGGCAAATAGCACCATGGCATTAAGTGTGACCCATCACTTAACCTTCTTGATGATTCTGGTATATACTGAGAAAACAAAAGGAACACAGGTGAAGGGAAGATTTACTAATGTGCACTGTGTAGATGTGCTCTCCTCTAATGGCTTAGATGTGCGTGGAAAAGAAACAAGGAAACAAAAGAAATAAAAACATCAGATCTTTTTAAGATATTTGGGATAGGAAGTCAGAATGTGATAACGACCCAGGTAATGGCTTTGGGCATGTGGAAAATCACAGAGATCAGTCTCAGTGAGGTCATTTGTGCTTCATGCTGATCATTCTAATTAGAAAGCAGCAATGCAAAAAAGTACCCCTTGGAGGAACATATCTATAGGACCTCAACATCAAACAGAGCCCCAAGCCAAAGGTCAAATCCCTATGTCTGACACCCAGCCTTGCCAGAAAAGGCATGGGCAGGTTCAGGGTGCTGTAAGGCCAGCAGCAACTGTGAGTCGGGGGCCATGAGCAGTGCAGGACCCCCAGGGATCCATGAGGCCAGGGCTGGCAGCTTACTCATTAAATCTTCACTGTTAGGCTACTGAGAGGTATAATGCTCTTCCAATGACCTCTTTTAAAATTCTCTCTATGAAAGCCTCATCCTAAGGCTGATATTTCATCCTGTCAGATGGAGAATCAGGGTTTCCACACTAACACAAAAGGAACTCTATAGGTGTACTATTTTTTCTACTCCCTCTTATAGGCTCTATCCTGTGAGATAAATACTGAATTGAATGATCTCCAGAGGCCCCTTCCATCCCCAAACCATTTGTGATTCTGTGACTTCTAAAAAACTATTTTTTTGACTGGTAAAGAGGTAGGTGTGTATCTATCTTCGCATATGAATTCAAAACAAAGCCAAACTGAAGGTTCATAAGCTTCATAAGTTTGGTGCCTAACAATAAGTGAATTACTGTCACCTTTCACTGAAGCCACTGAGGTGTGGTAAGCACAACACTGAGGAATAAGACTCATATCAATAAGAGATCAATTTTGGACTACTTAACTTCTACAAATCCTTTCTTCTACTCTTTCTGATGCTCTAGAGTACCCTGCATGGCCTCCCAGTGCCACTCCAGAAAGATCTGGGTCTGTAGTAAGTCTAACATCTGTCAGTCCTGGTCACATCTGACATACACTACAGCATCTCAAATAGGCTTAGACATCTATGTTCATATAACAGAATAGCACCCAGTGGTGTCTGCAAAGCTACTTAGTTGGCAAATGTTGATGTCTATTTTAAGATAAGCTGAACAGTTCTCTGTGCTTGGATTTAGTTGCTCACAGTTAGATGCTTAGTGCCATTTTTAGATGTCCTAGCATATCTATGTGGAACTGGCAGATATGACACAGGATATGACTTTAGTTCTTCAGGAGTGACAGCTGGAAGACAGATTAGATACTTTAAGGCATCTCAAACGGCACCAGATACCCACATTTAGACAACCAACTCAATCTGCTAGTTCCCACTGTGCACCAAAATTATCACTGTATTTGATTCTTCTGGATCACTGTTTTCCTAAGGAATGTTCCCCATCAGTAGGCTAGAACAGAAAGAAACTGCAACAGCTATTTGTACTAGAAATTACATGGCTCTTTAAAAGAAAGATATAAAATATGTCAGCAAATTAAAAACTAAATGAGTACAAATAACTAGTGAAATAAACATCCAGTGGATGAGATTACTTAAAAATGTAGTAAATTCTTCAGCATTCGATGTTTTTACAAGAACAACCATTCTTCCTTCTGAAAGACAAATTTGTATCTAATCAGATTTAGCTTGGGTAAAAGATGAAAGTACTGCAAAGAATTCCATGACCTTTGCTCTGACAAAGCCAGATTAAGTAATCATAAGTGATTCCTTCTGCCCATAAAAGCTTTCTGTTAAACTACTGGACAGAAAGCGAAGTTGTAAAAGTAGATATCTTTAATAGAATTTCTAATCACTGTAGAATTGGATTGTTCTCTTGGGGAAAGAATAGTTTTTTTCCTCAGGGAAGTCTAGCAATAGGAAGTGTTTAATTTCACTATCTAATTTTTGAGAGAATGAGATCAGTCTGGGTCTTACTGTCATTATACTTCTCCTTAAATGGCCTGCAGTACTTTCATTTTGAAATTTCTAAAGCTTGTGTAGCTTGCCTATTCAATGGGTTTAAATTGGCATAACTGTTCACCCAAACTAATATATCATAATTGGTGAAACAAAAACTGTTTGGTTGTTTGTTTTTTTTTTTTTAATAATGTATTCATTTAATATCTGGAATGTTTACAATTACTTTTAAACATGTAAAATTTTCTGCAGCTAAATTTGAGAACCTGATTAAGTGATGGAGACTTCTGAGAGACATGAAATGGCCACAGATAAAACCATAATAGGGCAGACTCTGAAGTGATAAAATAACTATATAATTCCAGAGCCTGATTAATCCATTTTGAATTTTAAGCACCTAAAAATGTGTTAAAATCCAATTGCTGGTGTGCAAGGGAAAAAAGAAAAAAAAGAAAGAAAAAATTTAGTTATCTTCTTCGACAGAAACAGAAGTGTTGTCATTCTGGTTTTATGTTCAGTTAGAAAGCTGAGAGAAGTGCTGAGAGAAGTGTCTGTGAGGCTGAAGGAGGCTGCACTCCTGAAAGTGAAATACCTGGTTTATCAATCTAAATATAGCATTTCATTAAGGTGCACTTTCCACCTTTAATACAGGTCTGAAAATTTAGCATACAACCTTAATTTAGGAGTGCCAACAGAAATAAGAATTGTTTTTCCTTCACTAATAGGTGAAAAATCAAAATCTCTAATATTTTCCAAACACCTCAAATAAGTGATTCATTTTAGTCACCAAGTGAGAAGGTAAACAGCAGTGTTTAATACTCAGATGAATTTCTAGAACAGAGATTATCAGACTTGGGCCAAGTATTTTCATTATCACCCAGCATTACACCACAGTCACACATTAGAGCATGCCATGGTGCTAGATTTTTGTACATTGAAACACACTATGTAGCCAAGACTAGCTGTGAATTTGGAATGATGCTGGATGGCAATACTAAGTTTCAGGTCTATTGAGCAGTTGTGCTCACAGCATTCCTATACAGTTGTGAAACATGGATCACCTTCTGTTATCATGTCGACAGATTTGATAGTTTCCAACTGGTATTTTTGTTCTCTTTGCAGGATTCGATATCATAACCAGGTATCATTCAACTACTAAGCACAAAAACATTATGTTAGTGTTTATAACTCTCTGCTGGACTTGCTCAAGTTTTTTATGTCTTTTTGTACCATGTGACTAAACTGGCATGAAGTATTCCTGATTCCCACAAGACCCTGAAAGGGAAACAAGTCCAAGTGCAAGATGATGCACCTGGGTAGGGGCAATCCCAGACTGTGAGAAATTGTCGCTGAGAGCAAGCTCTGAGGAGGAGGACTTGAGGGGGGGTCTGGTAGATTAAAAGCTGGACATGAGCCAGCAATGTGCCCTCACAGATCAGAACGCCAAACATATTCTTGACTGCATTAAAAGAAGTGTAATCAGTGGGTTGAGGAATGTGATTCTCCCCAACTACTCTGCCCTCATAAGACACCACTTGGGCTACTGTGTCCAGCTCTGGGGTCCTCAGCACAAGAAAAACATGGACCTGCTGGAGCAGCTCCAGAGAAGGGCCACCAAGATGTGCTGGAGAGTACAGTACTGGAGCACCTCTCCTATGAAGAGAGACTGAAAGAGTTGGAGTTGTTCAGCCTGGGAAAGAGAAGGTTTCAGAGACCCCATTGTGGCCTCCTAGTACTTAAAGAGGGCTTTACACAAACTTTTTGCAAACACAGTAAGTGATAGAGAAAGAGGGAACAGTTTTAAACCACAAGATGTTCGATTTGGATTAGACATTAGGAAGAAATTCTTTACTGTGAGAGTGGTGAGGCACTAGAACATGTTGCCCAGAGAAGCTGTGAATAATCCATCACTTGCAGTGTTCAAGACTAGGTTGGATGGAGGGCTAAGTGACCTGGTCTAGTGGATTAATCCCTGGATTTGTCGGGGGCTTGGGGTTGAAACTAGATGATCTTTAAGGTCCCTTCCAACCTAAGCCACTCTATGATTCTATGATTCAGGCTAATGTCATGCTGAGAAGGAGAATGATCACTACCCTATATCTACTGATAAAATTCATGTCAGTGAATTTTCAGTACAGTAAGGTGTTTGGATTCATTGATGCCAGGCCATGAGGAATCTCAGCTTTTCCAGCAGTTACTATTATCTGAGGCAATCAGCAATCAGCCCTGTACTAGCACAGGGCTGGCTCGTGCAGATGCAGGACTTTTAATTTCCTCATATTGAAGTTCCTGTTGTCTTACTCCACAGACCTCTTTAGGTCCCTCTGGCAAAAGCTGTGCCTTCACTGTGTACTGACTGCTTACATGCAAACACACACATAAAATTTAGAGTTACCCACAAACTTACTTAGTGTGTAGTTTTTCTCCTATTTCTCCAGGTCATTGGAAAAGGTATTAAACATGATAGGACACAAGATAGACCCCTCAGGAGCTCTACTTAAAAATGGCGTCTGGGTAGACTAAAAACAGTTAACCTTTGTTTTATCAAATATCTGAATCATCTTTTTTTCTTGTCTGTTTTAATAGCCTGTGAAAGCATCCTAAAGATAACAAGGTTCAGAGAGAAGACACAGTAATTAAACAAAAACTTTTGCATGAGATGAATTCTGGAAAATGTGAAGTTTTTCATTATTTTCTTTTCTAATATTCTTTGGCAGGAAAAGTGTACAGGATATACATGTTTTTCTCACTGTCTTCAAATATTGTTTTCAGATTAAAATAATATGAAATAATTCCCAAATCAATCAGAAGTCGTTTATGTCTTGTGGATTCATAATCCCTAATTCACTGTTAATACGAAAGCAGGGCTCAGTAATAGAGCTACCTTGAGTTCCTTCATATTTTACATTTATTTGAATTTGCTGCCAAATTGTTACATTTATGGCAAATTGCCTTTGTCAAAATGCTGTACACATGCATATTCACTTCTACACTTCCAACACTGACAGCTGAGGTACTAGCTTGTTGCAAGTTTTTCATGGCTGTCTTTATGTGAACTGATTTTTTCAGATGTTTTATCTCATGCACAATTATCTGTTACATTTACAGAAAACCATACTGATTTAGCTGAGGCAAGTTGTCTCATAATTACATAAAAAATAAATAATTACCACTCAAATGTTGGAACTTTTGATGATGGCTAGAGAAAGAACATGAATGACTTAGAAAAGTTGGTAACAAAATTCACAGATTAAATTATTCACAGAGTCAAGATATTAACATCTGCAATGAATTGCAGAAGGACCTCATTATACAGTGTGATTTATCAGCAAAGAAACAAGGGAAAAATGCTAGTGAATCAATAGAAGTATGTGATGCACCTACATAGAGGAAACTGCAACAAACTTTGGGGTGTTGATTTCAAAAACATGGAACTAAAGGAGTTAAAGAAATGAATGAAAAAGTTGTTGTTGGAAGGGATAAAGTGGATTCTACTCTAGGAATAATTAAGAAGATGACTTTTCAATCAGAAAAGAGATAAGAGATTTACTTTAAAGCCATGACATGAAAAAAAAAAAAAAAAGAAAAATGAATATTCAGTTTCTTGTAAAGGAAAAAACAAGACACAAACAGAATATCTTAGGTTCAAAGAATACAGAACAGTATTTTGGCTACAACAGAAAACATATATAAAAAAGTTAAGCTATGAAAATCATTGATAAAACTATTTAAGGAAACAAAAGTTTATATGTATTCAAAAAATGAGTACAAATCACTTGGTTTTGGGGACAAAACACTAAACAGCATTATGAACAAATTAATCACCTTTGCCTTTGGAAGTCTTTCAGCTGCTGATACCTGGAAGCAAAAGCAAGGACATTTATAACTAGTTTCTTACACTTTTTCCACAAGCAGTATCTGACTAGTAGTACATAAGGGAGGATTTCATAAGAGAGGATAGTGGATAAAGTGCACCTCTTATATTGAAATTATGGTATTAAAATAACAACAGCAAAAGTAAACAGATTTGAGTTTTAATTTAAAAAAAGGTAACTATGTTTATGTGATTTTTTTTTTATATTTCAGAATAATCCTCCTCTTAGTAGGAAAGTGTTCCATGGATATTTGTTGAAAGTGCACTTCTTCTTACAAGGCCAGTAACCAGACTCAAGCTACATTTTAGCATCTCCACTTTTTATTGGCTTGCCCAAGATGATGTAGACCAAGCAGTCAATCAGAAGTAAATTTGCAAAAATATATGAATATGCTCTAGCTCCATCTAGCTTTACTTTCAGGATAACTAGTATCAGAAAAAAACCTCTTGGCCAATAGAATGAGAGTTGTTTTGTCTGAACTGACCATAGAACACTTTCAGAAGTAAATCTTGAGGTGACAATGAATCTTGAGAAGGAAGGTGCCACTTTCCTTTGGTCCCATAAAAGTTTGGGTCAGGGTCTCTAAACTGTTTACCGGTAGAAGACAAAAATGTAAAATTTACTTTCTTTTGTAGCTTATTTTTGAAATATATATTATAGAATTATTTTATTTTCCATTTCTTTAAAGCATTCTGGTAGTGATGCAAAGACTTTAGAGCTATTGTGCTGAGACTGAGATAAATGTAACTAAATGTTTTTTCATTCTTTGTTGCATTTTATGGTCTTGAGAACAAAATACTTTACTTCTGCAATCAATAGATTCAATGGGGCTAGTCATATAGAAGCATGCTAATAGCTATCAAGAATATGTGTTTTATAAAGGAAAAATATTATGGTAGCCCTAAAGGGCCAAGAAGCATAAGGAAACAATATAACCGAGAGCACATGTGATTAAAACTTGTCAAAGCCCTCATTGTCCCAAGCAACCCACCCTGCTCCTGTAAAATGGAGCACTTCCTTGCCATATATGTTGCTACAAAGGAGGTTGGAACAGCATTCAACAATTATGTCATTAAAGAGAAATAGTGATCTTGTCAGACAAAAGTCTTTTAATATCAGATCATAGTCTATATTCCTTCTCAATTTCTTAGTTATTTAGGAGAATCATATTTTAACTTCACAAACCACAATTTGTCAACAATCATTTACGAGAATTTACAGACTTCTGTAGAAACCTGTGTTTCACGTAGTGAAAATCTTTCCACTTATATGTTTGTGTTTTCTGGATTAATCACCCTTAACACTCTTAACAGTAATGTATTTCCCAGAAATAAATATTGATGTATTATTCCCACAGGAAATCAAGAAATAGAGGGAAAGGCAAATAATATTTTGTCTGCTATTCTGCTTGATGAAATAGCCTCTTCAGAGTCTTTGGTTACAAAGATCCAAGTCACCAAGACCAGCCTTCTTGTTCATGATTTTTCCTTTTTCATTATGCTTGGAGATTCTGAATTGTCATTTGCTTTTGCTTGAATTTAATTTTACGTGGTGGAAGGCTAAAAGTGACATTAGTAGAATTCAAAATCTTTTGAAGTATGCTAAAAGGTAATGCTTGGCAAGGTGTTTTTCTTATTTTTCAGACTGCTTTAAAGATGAAATAAAACCCACTAAAAATAGAATAAAGCTATTTTTTGAATCCTTCAGCTAATTTGTTAGTGAGAGTAGTGAACATGTGTTTGCAATTGCATTTTGGGAAACCTTAAAGTCCTCAACATTTTCATGGAAAGATGTAGCATTAACTTGGAGATGTTGTCATTCTTATGGAATTTCAAATAAAATAAAAGTCAAGGCTATCCCACAAGGCTAAATTAGAAATTTTTTTTTCAGTCTCTCTGAGAATGAGATGCTTCTATATTTACCTCAGTTTTAAATACCATAACATTTTGTTGCATATAGGTAAAGCCTTACAAAAGGAAGGCCTTGTAAAATCATGGCTCAGGTCTGCTACTTCAGCTAAGCAGAAAAAGACTATGGGAAAGTGACTGAGTTGAATTAGAGGTTGAAAAACAGTTTATATAACTTATATAACCATCAAGTGTTCACATAATGGATCATTTTCTGTCTGTACTTTTGTATTCCAAATAAGAACCTCACTATGATCTAGCATAAAAGATAGATTTGCAATGACTTTTTTTCCTCTTTAGTGATGACTTTTACATTTTTTTTAATTGATCTATCTTTTTATAATTATGCCTATACCATCACTTATTTCATATAAGTGGATTACTGCACTTCTGCCTCCAGAACACCAGCTGTGCTTCACTGGTAGTTATTGTTGTAAGTCCAGAGCAGGACAACTCAAAAACCATTCCACTGACAAAACTGTGCTGTGCTGAAGCAGTAGGCCACCATCTGCATTTCTCTCCTGGACTCATTTTTAAATAATATATCGTATAACTGAACAATTCTCCTGAGTACTCGGGGAGCTTATTCTCTTTTCCTTCATCATTTCCAAACAGCTCATTTTTTTTCCCTTGCTATTATCTTCAAATTCTAAAAGAGCTGCAGGTGACTTTTAACAGAAGTGAGGAATAGATACAGTGGATAATTTAAAGCAAGATACACCTCAGCAGAAAGGAAAAGTTGCCTGCAAAGTGAATGTACCCAAATTCTAATGATGTTTTCTCTATTGGAGTTACTGCCCTGCTCTGTTTTGAAAGACATAGTTATTCTTCTCTTCTTAATTTAATTTACCATTTTTGAACTCACTGCCAGATTTCCAGATCACCAGAATTATCATCTTAACATCTGTAATTTTCTTCCTTTATATCATTGCAGAGAGGATTTTTTTTTTACCTAGTACAATTCTTTGTTTTTTCACTGCCTCTAACAGCTTTGTAAGCAGCTTCACACCACCATGTTTCACATTTACATTTGGTGCCAAGCCCCTTTCTACTGATTATCTCAGCTGGAATGCCAGAGAGCCAGGGAGGAGGGGAAGGGTTTAGCAATTATGTCCTGCAAACAAAGTCATCTGTTATTCAAAAGCAGTATGTGGTGTTCAGTCCTCAGAACTTCCTACAGAACTGTGCTTTTTCTTCTAGCCTCTGACCTTGAAAATACCAAAGGAAACGAGCAGCAGAAAAGTTGGTATATATGAAAGACTATCACTCAGGCAGAGAGATTAAATGTAACTATGATTTGAGGATGAGGCCTATTTTTGGATCTAGGTTTTTTATTATAAAATATAAACTCTCTTCAACCAGTCATGGTCCTTGAGTTGGGTCAAATCTGAAAATTACAAGAAAAAATATACGAATGTTTCGCAAAATGTCATGATCAATACTTACATGGTAGAATTTGCCATTATCAACTTTCATCTAATACAAAATATCATTGTCTAAAAAGAGACCAAGTAGAAATCCTTACATATAATATAAACAAAAGGGCTAAGAAAGGATTTTTTTTCTCATTATTTATCAGTTATGGCTAGAGACCAGCTCTTTAGGCATTCTAAATAGGTTTCCAAACAAGGACAGCTTAACCTCCAGCATTGGTATGGCGGTGGAAGATAACTACTTCAGGAATATACATTAAATACACCAGGAATACATTAAATGCTCTGGGAAACAGGCCTGATACAATTTTGACAATCAGGGACATGATGGCATCCTTGTTCTCTTTCATGAGACAGAGTAATACCTACACATTTTATCTAGGAAGGTCATACATACCATTAACTGACTGCCCACTGTCTTCTAGATATTCTGGATGTTCTCTGGGAAGCTATGAAATAAGCAGTTGAGGTGCTGACGTAATTTTATTACAGTCACAATTTACATGGAACAGTTTTTAGAGGTATCACTTCAGTCAGGGTCCATTGTGAAATCACCTCCAGGACAGGAAACTTAAAATATTGAATTAATATCTTCATTGTTGTTAAAGATTAAAACTATGCACTGTATTTTGAGGGAAAAAATGTGCCAGAAACCATTCTCCCATGCAAGTCCAGGCTGGTAGATTTGTGGCAGTGCAGTAATCTTTCTCTGACAATATTGCTAAGCTTCTAAATGAGAAAGAAAGGGAAGAAGAAGCTTTAGGAAGACAGTGGGGAGTAATGTGTGCCTGGGTCATAACATGCATAAATCAAGGCTAGAGAAGAACCTAAGCTGTGGGACTCACAACCTATTTTTGGATGTTGGTATTTACCAACATTTTTACAGAGGTTTAAATCCTAAATTCAGAAGTGACTGGCTTAAAAAAAAAAGCATAGTAGAAGAACTGTGAGAACATTGTGAGGAACATTTATGCTCTAGAGAAGATGTTATGGTTGAAATGAATATGCATTTAAATATTTAAAGTTTTAAATGCAGGGTAGCCACATTGGATTAAGAAACATGTTTCACTGGGTCCTCTGTGGATTTGTACATGCGGCCCCATTCTTTTAGATATTGATCTGCATGTTCTACATGAAGCTAACAGGACTACAGAAAAGTGTGGGTAATCAACCAGCTATGCAGATATGCAAAGGCATCAAGGCATCAGCCGTAAATGGGTTTGCTGTATCATTAACTTTCCATGTACTTTCTTGGGGTAAAAAAATCTACACTGCTCAAACTAATTGCAGTTAGAGGGATGTTTTTTCTCAGTAATATGTGAAGTTCGTACCTTCAAGTGGATGGAGGTATTTTGACTTTCAGAAAGAAATTAATTTCCATACTCATAGATGTCTAGTTCACTTTGTTATGTCTTAAGAGTCTGAGTAATTTACAGTGTACAGAAACAGTAAGGGATTCCTATCTATGTCATGTAGCAGATAGAGAGCAACAAGGATACTCGTGGGTGTCTAAAATGTCTCTGGATATCAATGTTCAGGCACCTGCATCCCACTCAGGTTCAGAGAGAGACAAAGAACTGTTGGATTAAACACCACAGACTAAAATTTACTGGGGAAGTCTATGACAAGCAATAAATTGTCTCTTTAGTAGTGTTCAAAATTATGTGAAATAACGCAATAGAATGTAAAAAGGCTGTGACTTTTTTTGCCTCTTAATGGCTATGAAAGCTGTACAAATATATATTTTTAGGCCACACAATAACAAACATTCTCCAACAATAAGAAGTAACAATGATTTCACAGACATGGAAAGAAATTAACTACCTAGCTTCTTCTGTATCTCTGACTACAAATTCAGCATCAATGAGTTATCAGGAATGTTGTTTTTTAAAGCAATTACATCTGATTATGCTGGTGGTTAGCTACACACATTTTCCCATGTCTTCCATGGGACTTGTCCACTTAATGGGATTAGCTTGCCCATTAAATTCATTATTATAATTTTTCAAGGAATAGCCTTCTGAGACACAGGACATAAAGTTTTTTTTTTTTTAAAAGCATGAGGAATAAGACTGTGAAAAGTCTGGTTAAATCTCTTGAAAGTAAATATTTTCTTCAACAATATAAGGAAAACGACATTTGGGAGAGAGTCTAAGGTATAAAATGTACTACATGTATGACTTTTAAGTGTCAATGAATGGCATCTGAATGTGAATTAAAATTCTGTGATTATCAGGTCAAGGCATTAGTGTCTCCATCCTTTTTATTCTTGTGAATCATCATTCTTATTAAGACACATTCTATCCTTATTTAATTTATTTTTTTTAAAGAGCTGTGTACAAATATTTTATACAAAGTAAAAATCTTCTCAAATATTTAAAGTAGTTTTGCATTTGCATCACTGGACAAGTTGGAATATCCAAGCTATGTCACAAACTGAAAATAAAAGAAAGTTTTGCTCTTATCAGGAATCTGTACTGTTCTCTCTTAGTGCTCCAGACTGTAGCTGATGAAAAAAAAAAAAAAACAAAAAACATGGATATAGTATTCAACATTACAAAAAATATGTAATTTATTCAAATGATCAAACATAGGATCAATAATTCCCAATTAAAAATGAAAGGTATAAACTTTGAAGAAAAGGATGAAAACTCAGAAAATCTTCATAGATCATGCCAACAATGTAGTTGATAAATGATATTGAGGAAATTCTTTGAATTCTATTTATTCTGTCACCATTTTTAAACATAACTCATTGTTTCTCCATTCTGACAATGTTTGGGAATCTACTTATGAGAATATTATTACTGAAATTAAAATGATAAGTATGACAAGTCAGAATGCAGTGTTTAAAATGAGAAAATACTCTTAAAAGTATTTACCTAAATTATTTTGAGAGTAAAGTAAATTCTGTGTAAAGGTTTTATTCTTACTATTCGTTCCAAAGGACATTTTAATTAACTAATCTGTAACTGCAATATACACTACAAATGGAAATTGAGCCATAGTTATCTGTTCTCTCATAGATATTCATAATGAAAAAGCATATCTGCAATTCTGAAGCAGGTCTGAGATTCAACAGTCAATAATTATAACATTACCTGACAACACTGAGCACTTGAGCATTACACTGAAAAATAAAATTCAATTAATAATTTCTGCAACTGATAATTATTAAACTTAACTAAGATATGATAAGGAACATAAAAATACAAGGTTCAACTGTATAAAAATGTTCTGAGGTCTTAATTTCCTTTAGTTTGATGAATCATAATTCCAGTGAGACAATGAAAAAACATGTAATTAACAAAACTAACTGGGTTTTCACTAAAAATGAACATATTTTATCCAACCTCCAGCAGAAAAGTGGACATCCTGTCATATTTCTAAATGCTCTATTTATATATATTCTCTTTTAACTGTTTTTCATTCTTGTTGAATCCACATCTCTTGTGCAAGACTGTCTATAATGTAACACAAAGACTTGTGGGAAGAGTTTTTGTTAAAAAAGAATTTTAAAAAGTTTGGCATACCTTACATACCTTACATACTCCCACCGGGAATCAAACATCTTGAAAATGACAATGAGTAGCTGTCTGGATGGTTAGCAGAGTCTCTGTTGCGTGATTCAGGTGACAGACTTCAAACTTTTGTGAAACCATTATAATCCAACTGGCCCATGATCCTGCATGGCCACTTCAGGGTATGCATGACCAATTTCTATCATCTTACACTGCTGTGAACTTATCTACATTGAAAAAAAAAAAAACACTCCTACATGACTACTCTTGCACCTGAAGAAACATTTTTTACAGGCTTTTTAAAGATATCTGCATGTAGTTTAGTAAATTCTACATCAGGAATTGATTTGTGAAGTTCTCGGAGTGACCAGATCCTCCATCCAGCATGTTAATAAACATTCCTGTAACACATAAGGACAGAAATTTTGTCTCCATTAGGACTAAGCACAGCAGGAACTGCCTAGAGACATCCCCAGAACTGCCTGAAATAGTCACTTGGAAACATTAGACAAGTGCTCAATTGTAAAGGTGGTAGATACAGTGGTAAGGATCAATCCTCTTGTTTGAAGCTGGTGCATCATTTTAAATTTATCCATTATTTCACCTATGTACAGAGTAGCTGTGTAGCGGCTTAGAAATACCTGAGGAATTTGTTTAAATGCATCTGGGTTGCACACAGACACACAGGTAAAGAGTTGCTGTAATGTTATGACAAACATTAGTTTCACTTTTATAACATAATTATAGATTTGATTTCATAGACCTTGGCATAATGTTTTCCATGTAATTTTAGATGTATGAAGAAACTTGCTAGGGAGAACTGCTAGAATGAACAGAAATCTTATACTGTTATCGATAACAAAGCAGAAGCCAGTTTTTAATAAAACTAAAAAAAATGTGAAGTAAATTAAAAAGATACTACTGGCACTGAATACCTGTCATTCCAACATTCTTAGCTGTTATTCTGACAGAATTTTAGAAATGTGTCTTACCTCTTGACTTCTCTAAATCTAGTATACTTTGAAGCTCTCTGGAAAAGAGTCATTCATTATTTAGAGTAGATGAATATCTTAAATATTATTTAAACTAGATTCATAATGTGGCGATAGCACACAAATGCTATTATTCTTCTAGAGTTAGGAGGAAAAAAATTATGCAATTATGCATTATGCATTACAAATTTAAACTTTTTGAAAGATCTTTATTTTTTCATTTTGTATCTCTTCTATGGGCTTAATAGAGATTTGAACATAGGTTTAATCGAGATGTCAGAATATCCTTTGCACACCAGTAAAATGCAAACTATAAGGACTGCTTCGCAGTAAATATTTTAAGATTCTGTGGCAACCAAGTCAATTCTACTGTCATATTAATAGGTAAGTGATTAGGAGGGAAACAGAGAAGAGATTTCTTTCAGCTTTCTGTTAGACTTATAGGAAACAAATTCTCAAATCACATAGAAATATGATATTGCTTTTTATATTAGTATGAAATATTTTGAATGTTGCCAAGTTTGTATAATATATATCTGAAAGTTTGACACAACATCCTTTTTACATCTAAAATTTTCATTGCTCTTGAAATTTAAGAAAAAAATTATCAAATATATTCGTAGGACAAAATGCAATTGATTTTGGCATTATAAAAAAACAGAATTGAGAAGTATTTTTGGTCATGAAGTCACTTTCCTGCAACAGCAACCATTACTTTGCATACTTCATACTGAGTCAATAATTGTTTTGTTTTGTTTTTTCCTTCTTGCCTTTAGTATAAGATTTCCCCAAAACCTTGCATCCCTAAAGGTCCTAATTTCAAATGTGAACTCAGAGATTTTTATATCAGTTTCTCCTTTGGTCATTGTTTTTCTAGAAAAAATACCTTTCCCCCAGTGGATTTCACAACATGAATTTTTATTAAGGACAATCTGTTGCATCCTAGGTTTGGGTTCAAATTATGGGTCTTTTCTTTGTTAGTTTGCCGGTTCTGTGTACCCTTGTGCATCCCCTGCGTTTCCCCCCCCTCACCGTGGTTAGGTCCAGGCTGCCTGCCATTGGAGTTGCCCCCGTCACTCTTATTGCACTCCCTGCCATCTCCTGAGGATTCCATGCCTGTCACCCCATTCTCTCAGTCCCACTCCCCCCAAAGCCCCATGTCAGCCCCTGCCGTGTTCCCATTGGTCGCTGTAGTACACGTCATCACCATGATGTCTGTATCCATTGGGTGGGAGGGCTCCCTGTCCACCCTGTCCCACCCCTATTTCATCCCACTCCGCTCCATGCTCATGGCCATTTTCATCCGTGCGAGGCTGAGAGCGGGTGCAGCTTCTCTATTGCGGCTCTTGCAGCCAATAAAGCATCCAGCCGCCACGCGGATGGATTTGGACAAATTTCCTGCCTCTTCGTTTCTTCCCTCGCGCTGAAGGCGAAGCGCGGCCAGCAGCCCACCCCAGAGCACAGTGGCAGAAGCACCCGGGAATTGCGGCGAGCCCCAGCCCTGGCGAGAAGCTGAGACGCCCAAGCCAGGCACTCGAGAGCTGACCGGGTCTGAGAAAAGTAATGCACAGCCATGACAATCATACTCATCTCAGTCTTTGTTCTGTTCAAACGGCATATGATCTTCTCTCATAAAATAGACTCACTTACTAATCTTCTTCAAGTTTCCATTTATTTTCATTTTAAACAGATGATCAGTCAACATAACTTATTCTGACTTAGTCTCAGCACTAAATTGTGAAATGACTGGAGTGTTCTCTGCTGTTACTGGAAGTATCTCTGTAATTTGTTTTTTTTTAATAGTTACATCATGTAAAGGGTGGGTCATCATACAATGATCCCTTAATGTAATTGCTATTGTTTACTTTCCAGGTGTCTCCAGCTGTGGTTTTCCTGCCTAACAACAGAGGTTCCTGGGACCTTGCATTTTGTACTGCTTTCATGTAATTTCTATTATCCAAGTGTTTATGATTATAAAGTTCTTTCTGTATGAAATCCCAGATGTTGCCTCACAAATTTTAAAAGGAAATATATTAGTGCTAGAAACCTGATCACATGAAATTTAGGTAAGAACAAAGAATATAGTTTATATTAAAATCCAAGGGTTTATAATTAGTCTAACTAAAACCTTAATAGTCTAATCAAGAAATTATTACCCTAATTAGGAGGATGATAATGCTTCTACTCCAAGTTATCCACTTATTTAGTTATATCTAATTTTTGATAATGCCAAGAGACTTTCTAGAACTTACACCTGTCTTCGTTGTTATTCTGACCTTTACACTGTCCTTGCATGTTTCAATTCTTCAGAGAGAAAACAGGGGAGGTTACAGTGCTTCGTATCCCACGCTCCTTTCTGAGAGTAGTGTATCTTTAACCTTAATGGCTTCTCTCTCCTCATGCAAGGTCTGTCTGAGTCTTTTTCTGCTTACTAACACTGATGCTTACTTGCTCTTTCTACACAGTTTTAAACTTTCCTGCTATATCCAAACGGACTCTATTTTATATATGTTGAAGACTTGTTCTGTGCTTTCTTTGTTATTAGTAAAACCAGTTTTATCCAGCTCCAAGGGCTCTGTTCCTTCATTGTCCAGTAATTGCCCAACTGCCTGTACACTTGCTGCCTGTGTTCTTTTCTCACATTTATAGTTTTGGGGTACCTGTGTGTTTCACAGATCTCCTTTGCATTGGACCGTCATTTACAGTCTTAGTCTTAGAAGGCATTAAAGATATTTGGTTAAACAGAATGTGGGGATTTGTTTGGCTGGTTTTTTTTGTTTGTTTTTGCTTTATCATGAAGCAAGTTGCCTTCTGGACAGTGTTTAAGAGTGAGGCAATATCTCAGGAAAAAAAACAAAAACCAAAGCAAAAAAAAACAACCAATTGATTGGGAAAAATTATTGTGTCATTCACAAAGATTGCTCTTCCTAGTTAAGAAGGGATAAAAAGGGAAATAAGATTGCTGGTCCAGTCTCAGATGATTGATTTTTAAACTTTGGATCTTTTTTAATTTACAACTCTTTTGACTAAAAGTGTGTGACATCAGTGACTGTCAACTCCTTTTTTTCACTATCCGACTCTCATATATGGTCACAGAAAAATCAATGGAAATTAATGTTGTGCTGAAGAAAAGATGCTCCCTGCAAATTCTATTCCAGGTCTTGGGGATTAAAAAGGTATATATTATGGTACTTATAAGCATCTTCTACGTAGCTCTGTGACAATTTGATATGTTTCACTCCTACTTTAATTTTTTGGTTTTTCTATCACTTGAATCATGAGTTTTCATGGTCTTTGAATCCTTTGAACCAAGTATCTATTCTTTATCTTGATTTTATTGCTTGCTCACCACTATTCTGAATTCATACATAGGAAATGAAGTCAGTAAATGGCCATAAAGCAATCTTTTTCAGAAGTACCAGATTGCATTAAAGCAGATTAGATTAAAATAGACATTTCATACATTTCTTGTCACTAAAATTCTTTATTAGAGTTAGATGAGACTGCTGATTACATGAAATACTCTTATAGCAATCTTAAAAAATATATGGCAGATTCATTACTCAATAATTTTCAGAAATTACCTGATTGATTATAAGAGTGAAAAAATTTATTGACATGACTGGACAGCAGGATAGAGAAAAAAAGCAACCACCACTTAAAAATTTTATAAAACACAAAGACTAGCCAGGTGCCCAATTCCTATTGAAAGTAAATGGGAATTGTGAGCAAAAAATTGTTGATACCTCTAAAAATCTCTTTCATATAGAAGTTTACCTCCAGTGATCAATCTTCACAAGTGTTTAGTGTAAAGGAACTATTTTTATCTTAATGAAATATGGATATAATACCTTGCCTTGGTGTTGACAACCTTGCATGTTGACAATATTGAGTAATGTTGTTCAAGAATTCTCATCCATTATTACAAGATCTAATACAAATTCTTGGGAGATACTACAAAACTAGATTGAGGCAACATAATCTTCTCTTTGTCTCCTGTAGTTTTTCATTCCTAAACAAAGTAAGAGTAGACACTAGCAGATGAAGATAATTGTACACTTATTTTCTCCAGATATAAATAATCACAGTATTTTAGACACTGAAGAATTAAGAACATTAAATAATAAAATTATATTTAATGTATGAAAAAGGATTTTAAAGGTTTGATGTGTTGTTTTACAAACCAGTTTATATTTTGCCAGTGTCTTCAAAGTAATATGTTGAATAAATTTCTCAAAACAAGTCTAGAGACTGACTAAGGAAATTTCATATGAAAGTCTTTCCTTCCTTATATTGTATACAATAAAAATATGGTAGTAGAAAAGAAAGTGTCTGACAGAAATGTCATTCATTGCTGGTACAACTTGCAGGTTCCTAACACACAAAGTAAGTTGCTCAAGAGCAGCCTATCCCTTCAAACCTCATTATTTTCTATGTATTGTGTTATTGTAGCAAACTCACTGCAGAAAGAGAAACACACTTGTGCAAGCTAGTAATGCCCAGGACAATTTCAACCACCTAGCATGGGTCAAATATTGAGCCTATTCATTGTTTCTCTTTAAAAAGCATGGTAGTACTTGTATCACCTTTCCATTCATCAGCTTCATAATGATAGCAATCATGAAGGACATGAAAGACATAGGCTTACTTTGTTCTTGAATTCAAGGACCTGAGACTCCATTTCCATTGAGATCAAGTAATTATTAGTCAGAAGATTATCCAGAAGAGCGATATCCTCTCAATTCCTTCTGTCAAAGATGCTCCACTATGCATAAGATGATTACATATTAACTAGGCATATGTAAGCCTGATTCTGTGACTTGGTGCCTAGAGTACTCTTTCAAAATGGAAGACATGTATAACCTCTTGTAATTCTGATCAGCTTATTGTTTTAATTAAGTACTGGGGAAGCAGGGGATGGACAAGAAAATAAAAAAAAAAAAAAACAAAAACAAAACAAAACAAAAAAAAAAAAAAAAAAAAAAAAAAAAAACAAAACCAGAGGAGAAATATATCTCTTCTAATTTCAAGGCACCTACAGTGTTCAAATCTTCCAGGATTAGCCTCCACTTCTGGCTATCAAATACTGTGCATCCTTTATGATATCTGGCAACTATCTTGTGACATCTTGGGTTTCCCCAGAGTATCTAAAATGACACTAGTCTCCAAAGTTAAGGCAAGTGAATTAAGCTTCCAATCAACAACTAAGCCAACTGAGCTTCCTGAGTTATTTGTCTCAGCATAAAATATGCTTGGCCAGCTGAAGATTTTTCATATTGCCTAGAGGCTTTGCCCTACTGTGAGTGTCAAGCACTAATTAAAATGACCTGGAGTATCTGAGACATCTTCTTGGCACTGGCAGATATGAAGCAGACTGTATGGAAACCTTTGATCCTTGTGTCCAGCTTACATGGCAAGGTATTGGTAGTGAGAGGGCTGCAAAAGTGACTTTTGTGAGAAGCTTGTCCTGCCATGTTTGACAGAAACAGTTCCAGCTAGCTCCAAAAAGGGATCCAAAGCTGAGATTATCAATGACATCAATACTGTTTCAGTGATAACATAAATAGGAAGAGATTTAAAAAACACTGCACAACAGCAAACTGTGAGAGAGGAGTGAGTAAATATGAAGGAAACAGCTCTGCAGACACCAAGAACAGTTAAGAAGAGGGAGGGAAGAGCAGAGCTTCCCCTGCAGTCCCTGGCAAGGCTCATGACTATGCAAATTGTTTCCCTGCAGCCCATGGTGGTCCATGGTGGAGCAGATATCTATCTGCAAACCAAAGAGGGCTCCATGATGGCACAGGTGGAAGTGCTCTGAAGGAAGCTGCAGCCTGTGGAAAGGAGCACATATAGGAGAATTTTCTTCTGGCATGATTGGGAGCTCCTGGGGCTCACACTGGGGCAGGGACACATGCTGAAGCAGGAGAAGAGTGTGAGGAGTAAGGAACAGAAGAGACAACTTGTGATGAACTATCCACAACTCCCATTCCTCATCTCCCTGAACAACTCAAAGGTGAAGAGGTAGAAGAATCCAGACTGAATTTGAGACTAGAAAACTGTGAGAGGTTGGGAGAATCTGTGTTTTTAGATTTGTTCTTATTTTCCTATTACACTACTCGGTTCTTAATTGACAATAAAATAATCTTGCCCTAGTTATATCCATTTTGCTTGTGACAATAACTGCAGAGTGATCTCACTGTCCTTATCTATCCCATGAGGTTTTTGCTGTATTTTCTCTGCTGTCCGGTTGAGGAGGGGGAGTATTGGTGGGCACCTCATGGCCAACCAAGTTCACCATATTGCTCTACACTAACAAGATAGATACTGGCAACAAGGTAGATAACAAGATTCATAGCCCAGGATATCTCAAATTATACTAAATTGCTGTTTGAGACAGCAATTACTAAGACTAAGTACATCATAGTTACCACAGAACATATCAGAAACTGCTCAGTTCCTGAAGTAATGAGGAGATAGTCAACTAAGGTGGAACCAGGTATTGCCCTGTGCATGGACATGTTAGACACTGCTAGACACTGAGAAGACCACTGAATGCCCCAGCAACTCCTAAATGGAGGTGGCTTTATTTCAGGCTGTGGATTCATGTAAACAAGTAATACAATACTGATACTAAGTAACAGGCTACAGTCTTTGTATGGCTTCTGGAAGGCCTCAGGAATGAGATTTCTCAGATTATCTTTGGCTCAAATTCTTTTAAAACCCAAGAACTTTATTTTTACGCAGTTAATTTGTAACTTTTAAGCTATGATTAGTGTGCTTTTGTTGTTGTTGTTCCTTTGGTTTTTTGATTTTTTTTCTCATGTTTTTATGATAGAACCATAGTTTTACATTTAGCAGGAGAAACAAGTAACAATATTTTTCAGAATGATACACTTATAACTCTAATGTGGTGGTGTAGTACAGAGAAATACAGGTCTATTAGGACAGCAGAAGCCTTGAAAAACAGGAACAGAGAATACTTTAAAGGAGGAGTAGATGCAAGACATGACAATGCCAGAGGCACAGACTAGGAGTGGAGATAGTATGTCTTTAAACAGCTCACAAAGAGTCAGTTAAATAATCTCATATGTAGAGTTGGATGAAACACATTTCAGGGATAATCAAGGGAACAAAGAACTGCTGCCTACTATAAAACCTTTTTCCCCCCTAAAACAGTACTAGTTTTATCTTTTCTGTTTGTTTTGTGGTTGTTATTGTTCTGTAACAATTGAATCTGAAGTAATAATATGTATTTGCATGAACTATAAGAATTTGAATCATACAAAAAATAGGTTCTTGGATTTTTTTCCTGCTTGTCCACAAGATTTTCAGTGTAAGCAGCTGATAGGTTAAACAAAACTCGTGGTGACTCATGGGCTGTCAACTGGCAGATAAAAGCCAAGAAAACAGCCTAGGATATCACATATGCCTTTAAAATTTCATACTTGTGAGCAAATAAGTCAAAGCTCTTTTGACTTTAATGTAATCTTACCTCTAGACAGATAGCTAAGGTATACACTGTTTTCAGATATTTGCCATGATTCATGCTGTATTATCACTGTCAAGAAAAACAGCCAAAGTAATACCAGTTCTAATAGTGCTAGTGTTTATTTATTTATCCTGTTTTCTTTTATACAAAGTAGTTCAAAATACTAAAGCCACTAATAATGTAACTGCCATTTGCATGATTTGGAGAAAGCATGTCAATTATGGAGATCAATGAGCAGTTTGTGATAAATTGATCCCCATGGTATCCCTGAAAATTGAATAACAGTAAATAAATGTTCCAATTGATTAGATCTTTAGATGCAGAAGCTTGGCAGTGGTGGAAAGCTGCATACATTAGGAAGGGTGTTGGTAGGAGTAACATTAATAAATTCATACGTGTGTGTGTGTATATATATATATATAAATATACATATATATATATATATATAAGTTTTGCTTTCTCACCTTCTTTCACATCCTTCTAGCTATAATCTCCTCCACAAGACAGCACCCAAGTCAACAATCAAAGTCAGGTTAATGGATTCAATGAAAGTGCTAGACCTACCACTTTAATTGTTGCAGCTTTGACTGCAGAGTGTGTTCATTACAACTGTTCATTATGACTGTGGCATAAGATTTCAAAATTTATTCAAAATTTATGCAACACACAGCCCTGATATAACTGACTGGACACCCCTATTCTGTGGAATAGATTCTGTTGCTTTACAAATGGAAATTATTATAAGTAATAATTATAAAACCTTATAAAAGCTCTTATAAAATCAGGACTTTCATTTTTTCAGGACAGCCTAATTCCCATTATCTTTCAAAAAGAAAAAAAAAAAAACCTGAATGCTTTAAGAAAGTCTCAGAGTGTTACAGTTTCAAAGATTCAAAAAGAAAGAGTACTCAAATATTCATCCTCAAGGATGTTGCATACCTTCATTTCCTTTTAAAATTACTAAGATCTTTCTTTCACAAAAAAAAACTCTCCCAAACAACAACAAAAAAGCCCCACTAACTCACAAAAAACCCAAACCACCCTGAAAAGACATTGAAGCCCAGAGAAAGTGAAAAACAAAGGGTAAATGGAGTTCTCTGTATGTAAATAATTCATTTGAATCTTACTACAAATATCTTCCTCCTACTGTGTACATTTTGTAGATTTTGCTTTAGGTGTGGGTTCAGGTTTTTGTTAAGAAGAAGATTGCTAGAAAATACCCCTCTCATCTCAATATTTTTATATGACATAAAGATTCAAAGTACTTCTATTAATCTTGCTAGGGGAAGAATCTATCAAGGCTGTATAAAGTACCAGTTTTCTATTCAGCCCAAAGAAACATGCTTATTTTTATTACTTTGTGTGTTATGCATGGGAACATAAAACTCAAAACAATAATAATTGTTAATTTTCAACTGGCAGAATTAAACTCTTTAATACAACAAATTTAATGATAATCAAGATGTAGAAGTACCAGAATCTATTATATATATATAACATATTATATATATATATTTTGTATTATTATAATCGTGTTTGATTTGAAAATGTCTTTATCATGAAGCTAACCCTGATAATATTTGTTGAGCATTTTCATGCAGGAAATAGTTTGCCTCTTTCAAAATGAAAATAAAAATGAAAAACAATTGACAAATATAAATTAATTTTGAAAGTTACAAAATAAAATGAAATGGAAAACAGAAGTTTATAGAATTGCCATGGTGCACAAAAGTATGAAGCATTTCTTGTTTTGTGGTATGAAAATATGACTGTCCCTCAAAGTCATATTGTGCACATTCTTCTGTCCTAAATTTTTCTTCTGGTTTGTTATTTAAATTTGCTTTTTCCAGGAAATGGTTCTAGACTACTTTTTCATTATTATGACAACTGATATTAATATTGATGTATAGATTACATTACAACATAATTTAACTTTAAAAAAGAACACATTTATTTTGCAGTCCTTCCAAATATTCTATTTTGTGGGCATAATAATTTTGGAAATTTCAGGACAGGTACTTCACTAAGGTACTTCAATTTTCCTTGTCATTAACATTTTTGGTTGCCATAACACCACTACTTCAAAGGACTTTTAGTAACAGAAATTAGGGTGAACAGCCCTCACATGGAGAAAGCAAAATTTTATCTTTAAAAAACATAAATCACATTGTTATGCTGCTTAAACTTCAAGATGTTTTACATGCAGGTTATCATAGCTTAACATAAAAGCATCCTCTCTTTTCATGTAAAATAAGCTTAATTGTGATGAATAAAATCAACACAGGGTCTGAAGTCTACTGTGAAACATACTGACTTACACACACCTATTGAAGAGCCCCACTTGCTCTAGGCCTTATTAATATCTGCCACTTCTCTGCCTTATAACTCACTGCACTCACGCATTGAGTTGCATTCCTGACAACTGCTCACACTGTCAGGTTATTTGTGAGTCTACACAAAGTTTAAAGATTATTATGTGCACTTAATTGTACATAAAACCTAATTCTAACAAGAAGGTTTTCGAAAAGAAATTTTTCATTGCCCAAGTGAAACAGACACAGAAATTAATTCCGTTCCAAGAAGATTCTGAGGTTAAAGTATGACATTTTTGTGCCTAGAAAAGCTATGAAAGGTTTTTTTTAGTTCTTTTTATGACTCCCTCTGCATCTTGTATGGCTTGACTGAAGATAACTAAGGGAGCCTGGATTTTCAAGTGGAAGGGTAAAAAATTAGTCCCAATACTGTTTTTTTAATTCTCTAACATAATTATTATGATTCAACATTTGAATTGTGGTAATCTGTAGAGTCCCTAACCAGGGATTAGGCTGAAAACATTTTAAGAAAAGACAGTCTTTCTTTCCCCAGAGGCTAAAAAATATTTTGATTGCATTTAAGATGACCAATATAAATAATTTTTAATTTAGCAGTGTGTTAATAGTTATATCATTCAGATACCGATAGATCCTTTTATGGTATCTAATTCAAAAACATAGCTTGCAGCTAAAGATGGAAAGCTGCATTTGGTTACTTTTCTTTTTCTCAGTGGGCTGTCATCTTTGCTGTGGTGCATTTCATCACATTATGGACAGAAGAGTAGAGAGTCAGGCTTAAAGTTTCATGTGACTTTTCCAAATTGGTCATTATGCACTATGTCGTGGTTTGACATTATGTCCTGCAGTGGATCAGTTGGAAAAGGCTGGAATTGGCTATGTTCAGTACAAGAGAGCCCCATACTACCCTCACAGCAGCCAAACCCTTGCCATTTATACTCAATGCAAGAAACACATTGTTGATTTCTTTCTGAAAATTATCCAAAACCATGGAAACCACCCATATACCATCAGCTTCTTGAAGTATTATTCCATTGATCCAGATAGTTTTCCCATCACCTAGCAATGTTGCCTGCTCAGTCATTTGTTTACTTGGTTTTGGACTCTGAATTTTCATCCTACTTGCCTTTCTCTTGAAGGTATCTTCAGTGCCTCTTTGCATTCAGAGAGAAAAATGGTGGAGATCGTCAACAAGGACAGGGAAGCCATGCACATTATTAAAGAATGAAACATGGTATTAAACTTCCTTGAGCACAGAATTTGGATTGTCTGTTGTATTGGTTGCAGCAGCAAGCATGTGGGAAAATATATTTAAGAAAGGGCAAAGTGCTGTATAGCATTGTGTTTCTTAAGAGGAAAAAAAAAAAAAAAAGGGTGAGAAATGACCCTGCAAACCTCGAGGTCAGTGAGGGAGGGAAGGAGATACTACAGGAACAGAAGCAGAGATTCCCCTGCAGCCCATAGAGAACAGACAATCATTAAAGATAGAAAAGACCTCTAAGATTATCAAGTCTAACCTTTAACCCAACACTATCAGGTCCACCATTAAACCATGTATACAAGCACCATATCTATAAATGTTTAATCACTTCCACAGATGGCAATTCCACCACTTCCCTGTGTAGCCTATTTCAGTACTCGACCATCTTTTCTGTGAATGAACTTTTTCCTGATGTCCAATCTAAACTTCCCCTGTCACAACTTGGCTTCTACAGTCACAGAATCACAGAATCATTAAGGTTAGAAAAGACCTCTAAGATCACTGAGTCCAAACTTTGACCAAATACTACCTCATCAAATACACCATGGCACTAAGTGCCACTTCCAGGCATTTCTTGAATACCTTGGGGATGGTAATTCCATTGCCTCTCTGGGCAATCCAGTCCAATGCTTGACTATACCTTTAGTGGAAAAATTCTTCCTGATGACCAACATGAACCACCCCAGTACATCTTGAGGATATGATAAGGTCACTCCTGAGCCTCCTTTTCACCAGGCTAAACTACTCCAGTTCCCTCAGCTGATCCTCACAGGACTTGTGCTCCAGACTCTTCACCAGCTTCATTGTCCTTCTCTGGACAAGCTCCAGAACCTCAATGCTGCTGCTTAGAAATGAACACAGGATTGGAGGTCTGGCCTCACCAGTGCAGAGTACAGAGGAATTACAATATGAAAGTTCCAACTGTAAAAAATGCGTTTGGACAAGAATCTTCTAATTGAATTGTATTCAGAATTTCCTATTAGATATTTTTTCTTGAAATGAAGTTCCATAAGCATCTTCTGTCTTATTTAAAATGTGGTTCTTAAACATTATGGCAATATGTTTACTGCTATGCACAACTACCTACTATATTGTCCTTCTTTATGCTTTTACCTTTACTTCCTTTTCAGCTTTTTCATTTCAAGTCTAATAATTCCCTTTTTATTTCATGTTACTTGATTTCACTTATTATTTTTAAAGATTTTTTATCTCTCTCTACACACCTCCTCTGTCCTCTCACTCTAGCTCAACTTGTAATACTGTAGGTTTTGCTGCTTCATTCAATTATTCATCCCTTTCCTTTGCTTTTTTCCCCCCCAGTTCCCACCAGCATTTCTCACCTTCTCAACAGTTTGTACTTATCCTTACTTATCCTTTGATTCTTTTACTACAAATATCTTGACTGCCTTTCTACTTTTCTACTTTTTTCTTATTTCTCACCTCTGTTTGCAGTTGTATCACCCCTCTTTTCACTTGTCCCATCTTATAGTTCTGTCTTCTCAGTTTCTTTCTTTTTTTTTTTCTTCAAAATAATTCATTTTGTGTAGCCAACAATTGATGACATGAAAGGATTAAAGCTGAAGTGCATTGGATTTTGGAGGCTTTTTACAACCACCTGCTTTTCTGATAATTAATATGAAACTCTTTCCATTAGCTTTCCCGATTCTATATCAACTCTTAATTTAGTCTTTCTGTGGACTGGGTGAAAAGTAATTTAGACGACTTTCTTCCTTTTTCACAACAGAAAGGGAGGTAGGGAGGGAAAAAAAGATAATGCTGGGAGCTTCAAACTCTTATTTCAATATAAGGAACCAGATTATTTACCTGGCAGAATTTAGGAATCCATAATGAAAGTAAAGTAAATCTCTCTCCTCACAATATAAATTTCCTTCTTTTTATAGTTTTATATTTTTTGAGAAAAACACATTTGATAGAGTACCATATGAACTGCCCTGTTCTTGTGCTCTTTTACTCACTTTTAGCAGGTGCTAACTAATCATTTTTGTGGATGTAAAATAAACAGGAGTTGCTTAGGGAGCAGTTCTGGAGAGTGAACATTTTTTATTTTCTACATGTATGCCTGCATGCCTTTAAGAGGGTCAAATGAAGAGAAATACATAATAAGAGCAGAAAGACAGAAAAGGGTAAGACTTATATAAAACTGGTTCCTTAATACATAGGTTATAACATACTCTATATACAAAATTTGATTATCTGTAATTTACTCCAATCCCTCATGCCAACTATAATCAAGTATATATTGTCCAAATTGATTAAAAGAATGGAGTTATATAACTTGAAGTGTTTGATGATCTGCCTTATGGATTGTGCTTTAGTACTATGAAAAACTGTAGAAGATACTATAATATGTGTAGAACTGGACAGCTGAAATAAAAATACTTAATTTCAAATAGTAATTAAAAAGACTTTTTATTGGGACTTATGATTACTTAAAAATTCCTTTCTGCTTGTCATTGCTTTAACTTCCAGCTGTCTGATTTCTATTTAAAATAGTAATTGCCAATAATAGTATCGCAGAACAAGGTAGTTTGAAATATCAAAACAGACTGAAGGGAAATCACAACAGGCATGGTCTAGGAAAGCATCTTATAGCTGGATATCCAACTGTCCCTGAGAAATAGAGGACATTTTCTCTGTTGCCTTGATGCTTCTTTAGCTCTTTGCTTCCCAAGAATGAAAAAAACTATAAAATACATAACAAAACTCCATGGCTTTCTGGGCCTCACTTTTATGGGAATGGCTAAAAATTTCATATAGGTAAGATTCTTTAAAAAAATCACAGTTGTATAGAAAAATAAAATAATTTAAATAGATACATAGTATCTAACCCTACAAAACTAACCTAAAACTCCCAAAGAACTAGGAGCTGTATTATTTCCTGCCTTTTATTCTGAACACTTCTGTGCCACAGTGCCAAGAAGAAGCAAAAACCTATTCAATAAAAAAGCAGCATTCTGAATGAACCCTACACCCTCTTTGACTAAATTAAAATTAATTAAGCTGGAAAAAAAATTATTACTTTACTCCTTTTCATATTTTTCATAAAGAAGAAACAAAGAAATCATAAGTTACATAACCATTTACAGAAAGTACAAGTGACCCAATAAGCTGATAGTTAAGTAAATGTGGTAGATCCCCCATATAACTTCTTCATAAAAATCAAAGCAATAGCAATAATAATGTAATATGATACTAAAAAGTAGCAGAGATTAGTTCCCTTAGACTTTTCTTGTGTTCTGGTGCACTTGGCTTTTCATTTTCTTGTGCTTTACTGCAGGGCTATTTGTCCTTGAAAGCATTCTTTCTGAATATAATGAAAGTCCTTATCTAATCAACACTAGACTTGGAAATTTCCCAAAATCTAGTGTTGCTTGCAGCACACTTGGAACCAGATTTCCTTACTACACTGTTTTGACTCTGGTATATTCCTGGTAGTGCTGTGGGAGAAAACTGGTTTATAGACTACACAGGGCACCCAAAATGTGGTAGTCCTTACAAACTCCTCTACTACACCCCAATGACTGGATTCAAGAATACTTTTGTTTGGAATTGTACTAATTCACAGCACCCTGTACTGTAATTGAGTTTATCACAATTACTCTTTTTGTCTACACTTCTGTCATTACTTGCCCAGGTCACTTTATCACCCAGTAGCTGAAGCCAGAACAGCCAAGAGTAAAATTGGTGAATAAGCAGTGGAGCTGTTGAACTGATATTCTCATTGATGTATCTGGGCCAAAGTCTAATACAAATGGGTTCTACAAACCCAGGAAACATTTCTATGGTTTCAAATTCCATGCAACTCTGTTATTAACTTTTTAGGCCCTGACCTGCAGTGCTAGCACACCCCATAGGGAAGGTGAATCACTGTCAGGTTCACGTGGGTCATTCAGAAGTCCATTGCTTCCAGTTTCTGTGCACTGACCAACCTCTTCTCTGACAACACATTAGAAAAAGTAGTTCAGAGCATTCAAGGTATTTGTACCATGTCAGGATTGCACTGTGTCCCCTTGTAGAACATTGTTCAACCCTTCCTACTCTTTCTGACCCATTTCTCAGTGCATCTCCTCCAGCTTCACCCCAGCTGTGCCTGAACACCAGCAACAAACGCATGCATGGTGTAGATCTAATATTTTGGAACAACTGATCATTTATTACTTTTCCTTCCATTAAGTACTCCTTTTTTTTTACAAACCAGAACTACTTATTTTCAGGTACCTGCAATTTGCAATTTGCAAACAAGCATTTCCCTGGAGGTTGTGAGGGGAAAAAAAATATGAGGAAGTTCCCAGCTGGTATGTGTATAGCTACCTGCTCTATTACCCACTTCTCTCTTCTTGAGAGGCAAGCTTTTCCAAGACAAAACCAGAAAAGACTGATTGTCCAAATATTCAAATCTTTACTTGTAACTGCTGAGGTTTAACCCCAGAGAGCAACTCTGCATCATACAGCTGCTCACTCACTCATTCACACACTCACTCACTCACTCACTCACTCACTAACTCTCACTCACTCTCACTCACTCTCTCACTCCATCCATGGTGAGATGAGGAAGACACTCAGAAAAATGGGAAAACTTGTGGGTTAAAATATGAACATTTTGATAATTTAGGTAAAATATAATAACAATAGCAATAATTGTGATGATAGTAACAATTGTAAGGAAAAGGAAAATAACAAAAAATAGAGAGGGAAAAAAAGCCAAGATAAACAAGTGATGCAAATAGTAAACAATTACTCACCACAAAAAAATTGATATCCAGCTTGTTGTGGAACAGCAGCCCCACAATAAATTTTCCCTGGTTTGTATGGTAAGCACACAATATTGTTATGGAATAATCCTTCAGCCTTTTTGGTTCAGCTGTCCTGGCTGTGTCCCCTTCCAGTTTCTTGTGCACCTCCAGCCTTCCTCCTAGCAGGGCGGAGTGAGAAGCTGTAACATCCTTGACTTAGGGCAAACACTGCTCAACCACAACTAAAATATCAATGTGTTATCAATATTATTCTCATCCTAAATAAAAAACACAGTGCAATACCAGTACTAGGAAAAAAATCAACTATACCAGACAAAACCAAGGCAGTTATACAGGTGCCATGCAAGAGGATGGCTCATAAACTGTTGTATTCCAGGCAAATTCCCTCCAGATATTTGCCTTGTAAAGGCAGATCCCCAGGGTGATCTGAGAGACCAGAATCAGGGAAAACAGTGACAGAAGTTGTTTTGGGAATAAGTAACTTATTTTTTAGGTAGAGAAGTTCTTATTTCAGTAAGGCTTTTAAGGTTCTTTCTGGAAATTATTCTCAGAAGTTTTTTCTTATTTTAGAAATACTTGCTTTCATCGTTTATGGTTGTTTTTGAAAGAAAAATTCAGGCTGATCAAATAAATTTATATTTTCTAGGAAAAAAAGGAATTGGTATAGTCATTTGATTTTGTTCAGAAACTTATGTGTGAAAAACTCTGTTGAAAATAATTCAAAAGTTTAAATTATATTCTTACAGAATACTGTTCTGAGATGTATTACTAATTTATCCCAAATTTAGTACCTAATTACCTTTAATATCCTGACATGTCTTCACAGACATTTTGAAATTACTGCTGATTTTAATGCTTTATTTTGAAAATTATCATATGGAAATATCTGCATTGCATCCAGAAATGCACAGAGTAATTTTTTTGTCACTGTACACCCACAGCACTTTTCTTTAGCTCCTAGTATGTAGGCGCAAAAGCAAAATATATAATGTTTCTTAGCATTACACTTTTCCTAGGTATTTTGGAGAGAAAAGTAAACATACTGAATTCTAATCTTACTGATTGTGGGGAAAAAAACCTATAAAATATTATTTCCACAGCCAATTTCTCAATAACCCAAGTCAACACCTTTCAAAAATTTAATCTGGAGACATAGCTATGCTGAAAATATTGCTATAAGTCTAAGTAAAAATGCACCTTAAATAGAACCATGAATTTTTGTTAGCCTGCTTTATTGTTTTAGAAGCATAGTATACCAAACTGTCTCATTAATACATAAAGTGCCTTATTCATAAATTATTATACAAAATATTTGTTCATAGTGATTATCCTTTTTCCTGTGTTATGCTTATCCTTTCTCTGGATCCTAAAACTGGCTCTCTAGCCTGCATTAAGCAGGATGTGGTTGCTGACAAATTTACCCCACTTTGAGATCTCCCCTTAAAGTACTGTAATATGATGTTTTCAAGATTGGATAAGGGTTTGTTCCATCCTCTCCAGTGGTAGCATTATCTTGGATTTATATTCACATTTAATTTTGCATCACTCTCATTCCTTCTCATTCATTCCTAGCTGAAGTTTAGAAGCTGTTCAACATCCTCTTCCAGCCTCATTTGCCACAAAAGTCTCTTGGGTTTTGCACAATGACAATTTTATATGTGAGACCTTTGTCAAATGTGTTCCAAGGGCTGCTCTGACAGACACACCTTCACTGACTATTTTGAAAATGCACACAAACTTGCAGAACATACTTATTTTGGCAATGGAAATAAATTATACTACTCAGATATCAGCAGACATACAGTATGCACTTCCAGATGTCAGACTGCTTAAAAAAACATGATTCTAGAAAACTTATATGGAACTGTTTTAACTGTCAGTAATGGGGAGTATTATTTCCTTGCTTTATCCTTCTAATTTAGGAATTAAAAAAAAAAAAAAAAGAGTTTTGATATAGGAATGACTTTGAGTTCAAGCAATCAAGGTTTTTAGTTTTTCAATTCAAACTGTTATTTGCCCAGCATCAAGAGGGAATGTTGGATGGAAGCCATTTCTTTCTTGTAATGGTCATGAGTCAGCAATAAGGCTGATCCTTTTTCCATCACCATGTTAAATTATGCCATGGTTTCCAAGAGATCTTTCCTAGCTTCTCGGAACTGCTAAGATTGCTCCAAATCTTTTTCACATTGATTGTTCTTTATATAGGGTAGGCTATGTGGTGACAGCAGGAAGACTGAAAGTATGTCCTGAGTGTCTGTGCTCATTTTTTAAAAGACTTTTAGGCTTCTCAGATGCATGAAATGTTGATCAAAACTGTAGATTTCAGATTCTTTGTCTTAAAATTCAAAGAAAAAGGTAAATGACTGAATGGTTGTCATGGAGGAAATATATAACAAAATTAGTAAGTTGTACAGATATATGGTTTTCCCCTCATAAAAGATGTTATTGTGTTCCAAGTTAAATTAACTATCCCATTCACTCTGCAACAATAATACAATGACTATAGACTGTCTGAATCTGTTTAGGGATTGCCTTCAGCCACTATCCAGAGTTCTGAGTAATATAATGTGTGCTGTTTATGGTGTGAATGTTAGTATTCGGCCAAAGAAATCTTTGTTGATCAGACTTGCAGATACCTTGCAAATTTTGGTAACAAATGATCTTGCTTGTGCTGCTTTCCCAGTACATGCTCTGGCTGCTCCAGCTTGGTTGCAAGGTTTAGTTTTCAACAAGAAGTAAGAGTCTCTTTAGTAATTTGCTTCACTCCATAACGCATTGTTTGGCATCTGTTACCTTCCCACATTATTAAAGCAGGTTGTTGTACATTATCCCAGCTTAAATAAATATGTCACATTACAAAGAAAAATCTGCACTTAGATTGAAACAGTAAAGCTATGTTTGCTATATAATTACAAAATATAGTCCTAAAGCGTTGTGGGGAAAAAAGCATCTACACAGTGGGGCCACTCTGGGGATGAATATAAGTCTTTCCTTACATTATCATCATCACGTGAAAGTAATGAAGGCACTCTTGAGGGACCTCGTTAGAAGTGATATTTTTGCTCTCAGTGCTAGTGTGAAGAACTTGAAAACTACATTATAAAACAGAGACTCAACCCTTTCATATACATTTTGGGTTAAAGCAATCCAGTAAGCAGGAACAGCTGTGACTTTAATCACATAAGAAATAAACCCTTCCATTATACCCTGCTGAATGCAGAGGCAGAATGCAATAACTAAACATCAAAAGGCAAGAAGCAATCAGTGGGATATTTATTTCCTTTTATTGTTACATTATATGTTGATTTCTGTTCAAGTAATGTTCATTTGTTAAAATTCATTATTGACTTAGAAACAGATAAGATTAATCAGCAAAATTCTGTGAGTATTTTAAAGCATTTAAAGGTTAATGTCTTATTCTTCAACAGATTTTTGAAACCTATCTTGTCTAACACTTTACATATTAATTTAGTAATTTCTTATATACAAATTTACATTTTGTCAGTTACAATACATGAGCAGGAAAATCACTTGGGTCCATAATAAGTTCTGCAGATTTTCTAGTCTCCACAAACTTCTCCTTCTAAAGTTATCCAAAAGGAAGTGAAATATTTACCTGTACAAAGCCCAAACAGGTAATTTTAATATTTTAATTTTTACAGATATGAAAGACTTGATATACTTAATGAATATTTTTACATAAGTAAAAGTTCTATATTGAGGGCCATAGTCATAAGTGACAAAATTTCTCTGTGTAAAACAGAAAAAAATCTAAAATATCTTTGAAATAACACAGCATAATGGAAGCTGAGTTTGTGGGGATGATAGAAAATTAAAAAGGAAATAGTAGTTCTAGGAGGAAGCTATATTTTATAACTCACCACAACATTTACCAACTTGTATTGCATTTCTTTTCTAGTACAGACCTCTAAAATACTTGGCTTCTGTAATTGTACATACGTCAAGCCTTAAAAATTAGGAGAGGAAGGAATAGAGACATAAACAGAGGCATTCATCCCAACCAGCTTTAGATTGCTGTATCTGAGTTACTTATCTTGGGGGTTTGATACAGATATGTTTTCTTCATAAATCTGTCTTCAATGCAACAGTAATGCTAAAGTTAGGTACCTCAGGTTTGAACTCATTCTAAAGCATTTGAAGATGTCTTAATTAGGTGACCCAAACTGAATACTAAAGCAGTTTTTGTTTTTGTTTTTGTTTTTTTTTTCATTTGTGGCAACTGAGCCCATGAAATCTAATTATGGTAAATGCAAGGAAGAGATTTTCTTATGTAATCTTTTATGTCTCAGTGCAAATTCCAAAGTCGACATTATACTGGAGAGTGAGATTAGAATGATAAGAAATCACACAAATTGATACAATTTATTTGGCTTCAAAATACAATTAAATGCCATCTCAGAGCTTTTACATGAATTAAGCCTGTTCTGTTACTCAACAGAATTTAAATTTTAGGTAAAATGATGGACAAAATGATTTCTGGAAGTTTCTTCTGCTTGAGAAAGTCTATTACATGTTTTTAATGAGTTTTATTCCTTGCAGAATAATTGATGATGCCTATTTCAAATATATGAATTAACAATAAAAGCTTAAAGTGGTTTAACTATCTACATATAGCAATGGCTTAGAAATAATCAGAAGATCCATCAACTAAAAAAGGTTCATGACATTTTCTCAAGCTTCACAGACTTTTGCCAAGCTGCTGAAGGTTTCTGATCTATGATGGGTCTGCACGACAAACTCTGGGCAGCTATGCCAGGAGAAACAAATCAAGAGAGTTTATGTTGTGAAAACTCTGGGAAGACTGGTTCTGACAAGGGTGGGCTGAGTAATAGGTGTTTCATGGAGCAGAGGCCAATGATGTCTGAAAAAAAAGAGAGACTATAGTAGAGCACATAACAGGAACACACATGCTTGGGTGAGAATATAGTTTCAAACAGCTGAAGTATGCATGCCTGCTACTGAGGAAGAATTTCTTCAGGTGTGCTGATCAAAAAATATTTTTAGGGAATATTTTTACCTGATTTACCTTAGAATGAAATGAATTGCTCCTTGAACTTAACTGTAAAGCAGGTCTGGCATGAGTAATTTGTGTATGTATGCCTTTCTTATACCTGTTTAATTTTGGCAACATTTTGGTCCAAGCCATCAGTTTCCTTGTTTACTAAAGTATGAAGAAAGAATTTCTATCAGCATAAGAAGATCAAGAAGATATATTTGAATTAAACTTTACCCATAGTCTTGTACATCAAAGAACATGACATCCTCAGCCTTCAAAAATATTTATGGAGTACATAAATTTCACATATCAGCATGGCTGATGTCCAGACACTTTTCTGATAGTATTTTCAAAAACTTGGTGTGTACAGACTTCATTGTCCTCCAGATCTTGTTTCTTTCACTAACTCTTACCTCTTCAAGTAATATAAATAGTTGTGCTTTGTCCAATCCCTTGGATACTTGGCCTGCTTGAAGATTTGTATCTCTTTACTTTATATTCATTTTTCCATGTCCTTCTGGATTTGTGGTGACAGATGAATTACTTGCTTCAGTGTTTAATGAAATTGTGAACTATATTAATCATAGTGTATAGTTCCCTTGTGTTCCTAGAGCTTAAGGTCATTCATGTACGGTAGCTATTTAATTGTCTGTTTCCCATTAGCCCATTTCCAGAGTACTTTCAATTTTTACAGAGAGGAGAGAGTTAAATACTAAATATAACACACACACACACACACAAAAAAAAAAATCATGTAAAATATTCCAAACTATTTTAATAAGCTTTTCAGTAAGACTGATTACTTTTAGTGATTTTGTTGTTGTTTAAAAAAGTACTTTGTTAAGTATATAAAAATAAGGAAACATCTAGTATTTCTAGAATAAAATTCAGAAATGGTTGAGAATGGATTTGGGAAAGGCTTTGGGGTGTTGGTGGATGTGAGACTCCACTTGAGACAGCAGTGTGTGTTCATAGCCTAGAAAGTTAAACATGTCCTGGGCTGCATGAAAAGAAGTGCAGCCAGCAGAGTGAGGGAGATGGAACCAGCCTATGTCCAACTCAAATTCTCAGCTCAAAAAAGACATGGACCTGTTGGAGCATGTAAAGAGGAGGGCAATGAGTATGATTAGACGGCTGAAACACCTCTTTTATGAAGACAGAGTGAGAAAGTTGGGACTATTTAGCCTGGAAAGGAGAAGGATACAGGGATACCTTATAGCAGCTTTCTAGTACCTAAAGGGGGCCTATAAAAAAGCTGGAGAGATTTCTAAGGGATGTCTCAGAGAGTAGGAGACAGCAGTGAAGCAGTACAGCTGGAATGTCTTCTTTCTTGTAAATGTCTTCAGTAAGTTTGAAGCAACATAAGACTTTTTATTAAACACTACCACTCTGAAGCAAATTGAGTCAGACACAGAAAAAAAGAATGATTAATGCCTTTTTACTGAAGAAGATATTTGAAATGGAAAATCTCTCTGTCCTTTCTACTCTCCAGTCACCAAAAATCTGTTGTAGCATCACAGGAGCTGTGATGCAGCTACAGCTACAGCTACAGCTGTCTTCCAAAAGACGTGACCAACCCCAGCATTTTAAAGTCAGAATGTCTTCACCAGTTCCACGGGAAATACACAGATTTAAAAAAGATTAGATTTTTCAGATGTTAGCCGTTTCACCCAGGAAATGGTGAAAAATCTAGCAAACTGTAGTACACATGATAACTACTCAGAATATTATTTTTACTATGAATGTCTATGCAGAGGTTTGGTCAAACTACTTTTAGTTTTCCAAGGAGTTTTCTTCTTCAAGCCTCTGTATGAAAAGCATGAAAACAAACTGTTAATGGCATATCTATGACAGGATCTTAAGCCTCTTGGCCAGATTCCATAATTCAACTGACAAAACTACTTTTCCTTCTGTGTAGACAGTACTGTGAACTATGAAGGTTCACATAAGAGTTTGCTGTGTATTGAAAATCAGTCATATTTTTTTCCTGATATAAAAATGATGTATCAAGTTCAAGAGTATATTTAACATATAAGACTGATTGTGTTAATAAGAAAATAATGAATCTGTTGATATTTTCAAGCTAGTTTCCATGATGGAGGAAGGAAAACAGATATAGAGGCTGTAATTCCCCATTCTTGTATATAGAAGTAGTGGAATATAGATGTAAATAATCTTGCTAAATTCAGGTATCTACAACATAGATATCTAGAGGTAGACTAGACCCATTAAGGGGATATCTTCAAGATTAATGAAATGAAATACATACCCAAGTGAGCAGTTCATATATTCTAATTTAGAACACTACTCAGGTGGAACACTGCTCCAAAAATGCCTGATTTTTCTCCACTAATTACAAAAAGAAGTAACAGCTAGAAATATGTACTAAGGCTGGCTTATTTTTTAAAAAAAGACAGAATGTTCCCAATCTTGAGTTAAAAATTTTTCTTCAGGATACAGAAATCCATAGTTCATAAATGAGGTTCCACTTTACTGTCAGTATCTAAGGGGTAAAAAAACTACAAATTATCATTAAAACTCATTGGTTAGAAACAAATTCAATACATTTAATTTTAGATAGCAATTAAAGCACAAGTAACTATAGCTAGTTAAAGTATGAACAAAAGGAATCACATACTAAATTTTACAGTAACTCTATCCAGCTTACATTTCAATCTTTTAATCATACATTGCGGTATTTTTCGGAATAATTAAAACATCAGACTTGCTCTTCAGCCAGCATAGATTTTATTATGGCAGTCTAGGAAGCTAGCTATAAAGGTCTAGACTAATTCTATTAATATTCATAATTTACATTCATGCTTTCTTTTACTATTTATAATCTTTTTTTTGTTTTAATTCCTGGTTCTCCTGTTAGGATAGCCAGTAAGTAGTTTCTACTACTATCTCTCTGTAGCTTATTGAGCAAATGCTTGTCAGTTTCAGCTAAGGTATTTCTTTCATTTTCTTATGACTGTATTGAAATTTTTATATACATGTCATTTCATTGGACTAAGAAAACAGTACTCCTTCCCATTTTTGGTATTCGACATAATGTCAGAGGCTTACCACAAAAATAAAAATGGCTATCTATCATCAACCTTTTCTCTGAAGTACTTAGTCCACTCTTCATCTAAAGACAATCCTGCCACAGAAATACTCTCCTTGTTACCGTTCAGAGGCTGCCCATGTAAACAAAATTTTTCTTTGATTTTACAGTTCATGTAGAGCAAAACTGCAAAATTCCTGCAGAGAGGAACTGATAGGCTTGCCTCTGAAGAGTAGCATGCATCTCACAACATCTGTCTGTCTGTTATCTGGTTTAACTGTGTATGTTTAATTATCTGTGTTTAAGACCTCCTTCTGGGTGACTTTCCATAAATATTCCATCCTTTTTTATACCTAGATTTGACTCATCCTAGTTAGCATCAGGTGAAAGGATTTAAATACCAGAAGATTTCATCCAAAGTGAGTAATACTCTCAGAAGTTGTCTCTGCACAACTTCCTTTATAAATGTAACAGGACTTCTTCTCTTATGAACTGCTGCTTTATTTAGGTACAGTGTCAGAATCCATATAATCCGAGTGACTACAATTACAGTTGGATGATGATTCTTGGCACTGCATGAAAAAATTTCTAGCTTTGCTTGGAAAATTAAGATTCCAAATATCTGATGTTTTGGAGAAAGGTCAGGATTCTTTATTTTGTAAAATAGCCCTTGTTGTAGCTGGAATTAAAAAAAAATGTTTATTAAGCTCCAGACATATGGCACAGATTAAAAAACTACTAGGAGGGAGCTCCAATTGGTAGGTTAATATTCTAGCATGATAGATTAATCAATGTAAACCACATAGCTCAGTTGAAACCGCTGTTCCAAATTGCCAATTTCATCTTCATCCAGCAGAGAAAATGCCAACCCTTCTCTCTGCAGTAAAATCTTCTTGTTATAACAATGAAGCAACTCCAGAGTTACTGTTATTGTGAAACATCTGGTAACTGTAAGATGTAGCTCCTGTGAGATAATCACATACCTGTAAAATTAGAAGAACTTACTGAACTTCGTTGTATTTCATGTTTTGTAATACCCCTGAGTGTGGTAGGCTCATAATTCCGTAATCACTTTACCTCTGCACCAGAAATGAAACCACAGATGTTACACTTTGCTGTAATGGCCACCGCTTAACATAAATAAATGATCAGAATAACAGTATTGTTCATATATAAAATATGTACACCATAATAAATATCATGGGACTAAAAGTTGCTGGGAACAAACTAAAATAGGTGCAGAAGGCCTCATTATAGACATCATTAAAAATAGATCAGGAAATAGAAAAGTAATTGTGAAATTTGTTCTTTTTTTTAATCTTATTTTTTTTTCTGTTAGAATATTTTCTTCTCAAAACAATAATGTGGCTTGGAACAACTTTGTATCTGCTGGAAGAGTCTTTTGGATCTTTTGGATGAGACTTTTTCTTCAGCAACTTAGAAAAAAAAAGAAAGCAAGAAAGAATGTGTTTTGATAACACAGCTAAAAGAAACATGGGTCTCTAAGTAAAACAGATTTGCCTAAATAAAATGAAAAATAAAAGGGGGAAATAAATTTTTTATCTTTTGCTTTTCCTAGATGTTTTCCCATTAATTTTAAAACTAACTAAAAATTAAACTTGATTTTTTTTATAAAACCAGCTCATCAGATTGAAAAAAAAATTCCAAATAATTACAGTAACCACTGCTGATCACTGATCACCATGCAACTTCTCATCTGATTTAAAGAACTGCTAGAAAAATTATTGAGTCATGGAATATCAGATTTTATAAAGAAAAAAACTGTTGCTGCAAACATATAGAATAACTCATTTATTAGGAAAAAAAAAAGTATTTTTAGATACTTATCACATTATATCAACAATAAGAAAGTTGGAGTAATTTGTTTCTTAAAAAAGAAGCATGACCACAAATGAAGAATAAATTACAATTTTGGATGCAATTGTACAGGAATGACTGACAATACTACGGTAAAGCAGAGGTATTCTTGGCAGGAAATGTTAAATATTTCAAGGACAGTTTCTCCAGGGATAGTTATGCATCATCACTTGCCACTTCTAATGCATATTTCAGAAAACACAAAATGTATCAAAAGGACTTACACCTTATTCTTACAAAATCCATCACACTGAATCATATGATAATAGAATCAGATATTTTTAAGCAATGTTAACAAAAATGGCACATTCTTATGTTAAAAAAACAGCTAACATGGTCTCTTGCAATACCAACTCATGGTCTGCGCTGCTTTTCTTTATCTTAAAATCTGAAGAGACATCTCCCCTCTTCTAATGCTATAATTTTGATTTTAAAACATTTAACAATAATTTTATGCCTACTAACAGAAAGATAACCTATGGTGACTCAGACCTCTTAGTACAATGATGTTCATTCTCTAATGTACAGCCAATCAAACATTAGCAACAGTGATTTATTTGTATTGTTAAATAAAGTGGTTTATTGGCAGCAGTTGTGCGCATGCCAGCAAGAAGCCTGGCACTACAACACATGTGAATGGCAAATACACTTTAGGAACAAAATTAACTGTGCCTCTACAGTAGTCCTCGGTGGAGGGGATATTTCCACCAGCTAAAAAGCTTTGGAGATGAAATTTGAATGTATGATTTGAGCCTTCAGGGAAAAACAAAAACAAAAACAAAAACAAAAACAAAACAAACAAACAAAAAAAAAAAAACCACCAAAAATACCACACCCCAACAACATATTCCTCCCTCTCCACCCCTCCCCCTAACCACACAAAAGCCCAAACCAAAACAAATTGATAAAGCCCCAAAGGTGAGCCAAAACAGCAACAGTCCACACTCAAACAACTTTCTGTGTTGGTTTGGAAGGGACATTTCTAAAACTCATTGCATTTATAATTCACAGTAGTGGCACATTCAGCACACAGGAAAAGGACAAGTACTATTTTTACTTTACTTGCCCTCCTTCTTGGAACACCTTGGAAACAAGTGTCTGTACTGATGTGAAGGGAAAGCTACCATTAGCATGAATTTTAGAAAGTCAAAACTTCCCCTGTGTCTGTAAAGCCTGATACTGTGCAGTACTGAATCCAACAGAAGAAAACTTAATAAAGTAAGAACTTTATACTTCTTACAGAAATGCACTTTTTTTTTTTTTTTTCTTTTTTTGTTTGTCTGGCCCAATGTGAGAATGATGTATATATGGAAGTAACGGAGATTCATCCGATGAGCTTAATGGGCAATATGTTACTTTTTGCAACAGTATTTTAACACCATATGGCACACTCAAGTGCTGCAGTCTCTTCAGGTTGAGGGTTTTTTGATAGTCCCATGTATCAGAAGTGTCAGGAACTCTCAAGTATTTGTTGATCAGTGAAACTGCTCTACTATTTTTTTATTAAGGTGTTAAAGTGTAAATGAGACATAACCTTACTCTGCACAAGCCTGAGGTAAATGTCTTCAGAAAATGCAAAGGGTCAGAACATACATTTCTGGTGGGCAGGCACATGGCTGTATGATGAGAACACAGCAAAACACAGTGTCCTCTGCTTTTACTGAATTGCGAACTCTTGGTAGAACCAATGCTGCCATGGAGAGCAAGCTCCTGTTCAACTAAACAACCACACAAATTTCCAGCTGTGGGATATGTGAAGAGATATTCCTAGACATGGAAAGTGAGTGAAAGAAAGTCTGTGGGAGGTGGGACCAGGTTCATGAACTGCTCTCCTTGGTGGCTGAGGGGCAGAGTGACCAAATCTTATTACATTCAATGAGTCTTAATTTTATCCAATACTTAAAAACTATAAATGTATGACACACTTATGACACACTTATGAAGAGAATATCTGAGTATCTTCTACTTCTCCTACTTGGTGTGCAATACCATTATTCACCAAAGCAGAAGGTCCAAAAAGGTCCTTACAGTCCTGAATCATTATTGACAGTATTTTCATACACAGGTTACCTAAACTATAAGTAAAAAGAAAGTAAATTTAAGGGAAGAAAATTAATAAAATGAAGGCAAAAACATAAAATGGAGGGCAATGTGAAAATGTAGGAGACTGAGAGGAGACATACAAGAACACCAGAGTAGAACTGGTGACAGAGGGAAAAGGAAAGAAATTGAAAAACAGGAAAAAAAAAACTGGAAACAACTCAACCAAGAAACATCAAATATACAAGTAGGGGCTGATTTCAAGAATGCTTCAATTATTTCTATGAATCAAGTGAGATGGTTGAATTTTTAGAGTGATTTAACATAACCATTTTAAATTTTTTTCTTCATTACATTTCCACTTCAATAAGTGGAAACTCAAGTATTTCAAATACTTTTATCTTATTATGAAGGAGGGATATGAAAACCTGTTCTGTTTTTCAGATCTGTTTTTACAGATTAGAATACAATTAGTTTGTTTTCCCCCTAGTACTTCTGTTAACTAAATGTACTACACTATTAAATTTTCCTGCTCAGTTTCCTCTTGCTCTGTTTCATTCACAAATGACTAAACTGAAAAATCTCAGTACTTTTCTACTCCTCATTCTCATGAAAATTGGTCCAGAACTACTTCATTTCCTTACTTCAGACTTATACTCTTATACTGAAATTTCAGCCATCTGTTAACAATACCTTCAGTTTAAAATTAGAATCTTTCACACATTAGGACAAAGAGGGCTACAACATTTCTTGTTTTAAAGAGCACAGTGAGAAAAACCCATATAATGTTTTTGACTTGTTGCATCCTGGGTTTGGGTTCAAATTATGGATCTTTTCTTTGTTAGTTTTCCAGTTCTCTGTACCCTCGTGCATCCCCCGGGGTTTCCCCTAGTGCAGTTCCCATGCCCGTCTCCCTGTTCTCACGGTCCCACTCACCCCAAAGCCCCGTGTCCACCCCTGCCGTGTTCCCATTGGTCGCTGTAGTACACATCATCACCACGATGTCTGTACCCATTGGGCGGGAGGGCTCCCCGTCCGCCCTGTCCCTTCCCTATTTCATCCCACTCCTCAGCATGCTCGAGGCCATTTGCATCCGTGCGAAGCTGGGAGCGGGCTGCAGCTTTTCCACCGCAGCTCTCGCAGCCAATAAAGCATCCAGCCGCCACGCGGACAGATTTGGACAAATTCCCTGCCTCTTTGTTTCTTCCCTCGCGCCAACAGCGAAGCGTGGCCAACAGCCCACCCTGGAGCGCGGCAGCAAAAGCGCCCGGGAACTGCGGCGAGCCCCGGCCCCAACGAAAAGCTGAGACGCCCCAGCCAGGTGCTCGAGAGTTGACCGGGGCCGAGAAAAGTAGCGCAAAGCCATATTGACTCTTTTTTAAGGTAGATGCACCAGGCAGACATGAAAAAATGCTTTCAGGAGCTTCCTATATCCAGCATGTATATAGGGGTCTTAAATAAAATGTTCATAGTGAAGCTTTAGAGGCAAACATCTTCACAGACCTGACAAATATGAAACCGGTTTAAGAAAATCACACGCATTTCTGAAGGAATAACTGAATAGCAGCTGGGGTACATTAAAGCACCTATCAATACACATATATCTTTGGGAATTTAAGTGAATCCAAGGAATCTAGATAAGTACTACAGGCTGGATTCTTAACTCTTTAGAAATTAAGCACATCAGATTTATTATGTTCTTTTGGGTGTCTGTAGTGATACCTTGACATGTGAACCCAATCTAAGTTACTATTAGAGCAAATAGAAATCTGAGATTTATTTCACTGCTGCCATTTAGGACCTTTAGAATATCTTAATTGACTTCAAGTTTCTACAGCAATAAAATTGAGATCTCTCATAGGTTTTGTGTCATCTTTCTCAGTCACTTATAGATATGTCTGTCATCCCAGGGCACCTCAATAGCATTTCACACAGATTCACACATTCCATGTTTCAGGCACTTTCCAGACTACAAAATATATTTGATATCCCAAGATTATGTCATGACCTTTGTTGTTGTATGCCGGGTTGGTTCAGTTAGGGGTCTTAATAAATGTTAGTTAGGTTGGTTCTCTGTACCCCTATTTTCCCCTCAAAATGGTTTGCTCCAAGCTGTCTGCTACAGGAGCTTTCACCTGTCAATCTTGTAACCACACCCTTCTTCCCCATAGAAAGTTCTGTGTCAATCACCCCACCTCTGTAATCCCATTTGTCCCAGAACACTGTACCCACCTCCGTTACGTTCCCATAGGTTGTTATGTTCTATATCATTCCCCTGTTGTCTGTCCCTATAGGGCGAGGGGGCTTTCCACCCCTGTTCCCTCTCCCCGTATATAATTCCATGCTCTCTCTCCTGGTTGCCATTTTGCCCTCACGCGCGACCTGGGAACAGCCACTCCAACCACCGCCGCGGCCACGCAGGAAATAAAGAGTTCTCAGCCATGCGGGAGAAGGTGTGCCTTCTTTCTCCCTTTATCTCCTCTCAGTGTGTGGCTACGAAACCAGCAAACCCATGCGGAGGCTCAGCCCTAGAGCTCCACACACGCGGCAGCCCCAGTCTCACCAAAAGGCAGCGCCACTAGCCAGGCGCCCCAGCTGCCCGGGACCGAGGCAGAGAAAAACCAAACCTGCACTTTGTCAAACCACTTTTGACACAATTTTTGAGGCAACTTTAAAAAACACCCTGACACCCTTTGATGAGTCATTTTTTGAATAGATTTCATTACAGTATTTTTTTTTTGCCTCATTTTCCATTAGAAGACAATGTCCTAGTTAATTGCCTGTAGCCCAGTGATAAACATCATAATAATGGCATATCTGCAAAGATTGTAATGGTTTGTTATAAGCACTACAATGTGAATTACATGCATCCTAATAAGTCCCCTATTATTTACATAATGTATTTAAAGCCTTACCTTCTTGGTAAGTAATATGAAGTTAAAGAATGCTGAAAACTCTTATCCTGAACATATGCATGCTGGTTTTGGCCATTTCAGCCACTTAACTAATATAATATCTCACTGATGTGTTAGGCAGAGGAAAGTGAGGCAGGCAGGACAGTTGCCTCATAGATTCACCTGCAGTGCCCAAGCAAAAAGAGCAGGGCAGGGCTGGTGATAATAACCAAGGTCACCTGACAATCCTGTCATCACTGGGTAGTGTGTTGGTGAAAAGGCAGGTCAGGCTCAACAAGGTGCTAGGTCTGGTAAGACATATCTACAGGACAGAACTCGCCAGGCAATGAATCCGTTTGTGGTCCTTACCTTAAGGAGTCAGTGGGTAAAAGCCCTAGGTGTGATTTCTCATGACTCTTCCCCAGCCGTGTGGTTTAGTTGAACCATACCAGAGATGAACTTGAACACCATTACAGAACATTATGGACAGCTGCTGGAAAGCAGCTCTGCACAGAAGAACCAGCAGTGTGTCCTAGTAGCCAAGAATATAAGTGATATCCTGAGGGGTGTTAGGAAGAGCGTTGCCAGCAGGTCAAGGCAGGTGATTCCACCCTTCTACTCAGCACTGGTGAGGTCACATCTGGAGTGCCATGTCCAGCTCTGGGCTCCTTGGTACAGACATGGAGCTCCTGGAATGGGTACAGTGGAGGGCAACAAAGTTGATGAAGGGTCTGGAGCTCTAGTGAGGAAAGGATAAGAGAGTTGGGCCTGTTCAGCCTCAATAAAATATGATTGAGAGGGGACCTCATCAATGTCTATCAGTATCTGAAAGGAGGAAATCCAGAGGATGGAGCCAGGTTCTTCATGGAAGTGCCAAGCAATAGGACAAGAGTCAATAGGCAGAAAATTATGTCCAGGAAGTTCCACCTGATCATGAGGAAGAACTACTTTACTGCGCATGTGACCACACACTGGAACAGATTTTCCAGAGAGGTTGTGGAGTCTCCCTCACAGGAGGCAGTTGAGAACCATCTGGACACAATCCTGTGCCATGTGCTCTAGGATGACCCTGCTTGAGCAGGGAGGTTGAACCAGATGATCCACTGTGTCTCCTTCCAACCTGACCCATACTGTGATTTTGTGATGTAAACAAGATGAGATCAGAAGATTTTTTTACTCTAATATTGACACAGAAAAATAATAATTTTACAAATTATCATATCTGAACATTTTAACTTTTAAATCACGTCTTTTTTTGCCACTGATTACATTAATGGTGCAAACAGATAACATTTTTCTCTATGGTCACAATGGGTGGATCAAATTAAGCCATAATGACTATGGAGGAGAGACAGAAGACTATAGATTCCCTGTTTCTTTGTTTATATAGGTCAGAAACCTGGCAGAGTATGCTGCAATACCTCCATATCGTGTACACAAAATAACATTTTTCTGAAATAAGGGCCTAGGAGAGAAAAAGAGAAGAGATTAAAGAAGTTTTGACATGTGCATGGTTTAGGAACATTTTCAGTTTATATGTGCATTGAAGTGAAGGTTTTATATCACCAATTAATAATTACATTCAGTCTAGGCTTATATTCCATAGTATTTGACAGTTTTGGCTGCAGTTACTGACCATCTGTTTTGTTTCTCACCCTCCCCTATTAGTTTTTTCAACTTTTTTATTTCCCTTTGTTTCCTTCATCCATTACAGATGTTCCTCCATCTTCAGGGTTTTTTTCATTCTCCTCCAGTATTTGAAACACTCTTTCTAAGATAGTGACTACTTAGTCTCCCTGACTTGTTTCAAATATATTATCCAAAAGTCATTTGAGATGATGTAAAGAAAATTATGCAAGATTATTTTACTGTCCACAGGAGAAGCAGATTAATATATTTATATGGTCTTTTCCTTATGATTTGAAGCACTGTGCCTTATTCTGAAATTGAATATTCTTTTCTTAGTTTTAGTACAGAGATGTCTCTGAAATTTGGAACTTTTTTCTTCAGAGTACAGATAATCTGTTGTCGAGATGTTACTTTAAGAGTTGTGAGGTATGTAACCAATATAATTGCAGTAGCAGCAATTGTTCTTTGATGAATGTTTAGCTTTTACTGTGTGTATGTCATGAATAATAGATTATGTCTTAATAAGGTCTCAATATAACGCATATTTATATATATATTTATATATATATATATACACCAACTATATATGGCTTAGTCTTGTGATGGTATAAACCACAGTATTCCTAGATTAAACATCTGTTGGACACAGATAGATATAAGTATTTATGTTTAATTTATGCACTTAATTTCTGAGAATGGCATCTCAATATTTTCACATCAGCTCCTACTTATTACCATGTCAGTTGCAGAAAAACTGTGTCAGAAAATATAATATTTCAGAAAATCTTGTTCAATTGCAAAATTCAAGTTATTCCTTCAGGATAATCAAACATATACACAGATCAATCTTATTTAAAGATGCCAGAAAAATGAATCTCTACCATGAATGTTAAGTCTCTAGTAAGATATGATTATGTTTTTTCTTGTATGAATATTCCTGGATATTTAAAGATGGATACAGCAGATTATAGAAACTGTCTTACTGAAAACCAGTACAAGTGATGTCATGTGGGATCTGTCTTATAAAATGCTCCACTCCTCTCATTCACAATGTCAATGTTCTTTTACTTTTGAGAAGTATCAATATTTTTCTAGGACCATAATCCTGCCTTAACTAAACAGAATTTTTTCACCTCTGTTCTAACATGGACTTAAGACAACTGAAACTGTATTCCTTTCTGGAGACATTTACATTCAGGGCTTCAAAGTACCTACCCTAACCTTGTACATTTGTCTAAGACAGCAACTCAGTCTCTTAAAACATTCAAAAATAAAAGGAGAGAAAATTCACTTGAGTGTCAAATTGTTGATAGTGTTAGGGGTTTTTGGTTATTTTGTTTTTGGTTTTATATTTTTTCCTTAGTAAAACATATCAGCAAAACTACATTATAATAAAGAAATTAATTGCATGATATGTAGCTATTTGTTTTAATTGAAATAAACAAACACCTTAGCAGCGGAACATATCTACCAATCAGCTACCATATCATAAAATCCTAATATCACCATGGTATTTATTTTTTTGTGCTTACACACTCTTATATGCCTAATCCTACTCCAATATTACATAGGGCTAAAATATCCACTGACTTGGACAACGTCAGGTTTCCACATACATCTTCTGTGGCTAAAATGCAAAACACTCAAATGGAATTCTCTGTGACTAATGATTTATATAAGGTTATTCTTTCGATATTGTAGAGTCCTTCAAACATCAGTGTTGGATAAGTTTAGCAGCATTCTCATTTCACCCAGACACAGAAAAAAAGATTATTATTATAAAGAAGGTGACTAATAACAATTTACTGTACATCATTCCTAACACATTTCACAGTTTTAACCTTGAGATATGACACTTGATGCACTTGCAGATGCCACAGTGAGGAAAAGGATTCCTCACAGCAAGCCTCAGGCTACTTATTGGTAATTGGTTTCATGAACACTTACAAAGTGATGAAATCATTTTTCCAATTTATATTTGAAATTTCTATCTCAGAAACAATATTGATCTACTAGGCAGAATATAGTCATGTCATGTGTTCCATTTATTTCTGGAAAAACCATCATGATCATATTCTAAACTCTTATGCACAAAACCTTACTTATAGGCAAAGAAGAAGCATAGCTTATGTGTTACTAAAGCCCAAAAAAATTTTTAATATTACTGAAATCAGAAGAATCTCATAACAATTCATTCAGATCTAGTCAGAAAAAAAAAAAAGAAAGCACAGAATTGTAGGTAAAATTATTAGTTACACATATTATTTTCCACCCCTTTCCCAGTGTTATGCTTTCCTTTCCACTGCCTTGCAAGGTCATAAAATTAGTGGTTAATTTGGTGGTAGTGGGTATTATGAAGTCATCAGCACTTGGAGCTTTTGCCAAACAAAATATTATGGTTGTATTAGGGTTTTTTTCTTCCTCACTTCAGTGTCTATTTGGGGTCCTTCAGAGTATTTGCTAACACATTTTACTTCTTTCTTTTTCTTCATTGATATACATCTCAACTTTACATATGATTTTATTAAATATGGTGCCATGGGCTTTTTTCTACTCGGTTCACCTAAGGCCAGTTTTGTCCGTCTCCAAGCTTGCATTTTTGTAACTGACCATGGATTAGTTGTTTATATCTCCACTGCCAATCACATGCCAACCTTATGCCTTATCCTTGCACACACGTATGGGTATAGCTCTCATTGTCCTTTATGCTGCTGCCTTCGTTTTTCAAGGCCTCTGCTGTCCTATCAGGCCTGTACTTCTCTACATTGCACCATTATGTTAGAATAATTAATACCTCATTCTTCACAAAATAATTACTTATTACTGCTATGTATATAAAACTATGCTTGCGCCATACAAAGATTAAAATTACCTTTTAGTTGCTTTTTAAGGACTTAAAATGTTTTTTTTTTTCTTTCTTAATATTACAATGACAAAGACATTGATGAGGTATTCTCTGTTAATTTGTCAGTCCTTTGAATGATGCTCTTCAACTTGACTATATCAGTTCTCTAGTATGCTTATTTCTGTAATTACTTTATTAAGTTCTGTATCTATTATTTATTTTGACAGTTTAATATTATTTCCTTTTTCTTCTTTTGAGATGAAATATAAAAGTAATATAGAAAAATCTTCTAGTCAAAATAAATATCCTTAAAGGTTATGATCAATGGACTCCTTGTTTACAATGAGGTACCTATGTACTCTTATATCTGGTCTGGGTACCTTCATCATTGTGCCTTGGACTATGGTCGAATGAACTATGACTAAGATTCACTAATCAGTCATTTTAAGGCAGATAATGAAAATATTTCCTCAAAATTCTTTCTTGCCTACAACTTTATCCTTCTTCCAGATTTTCATTTTATTGTATTAGGTTCCTGTATTGAATAAGTAAGCATAGATTTAAACAATATGCGATGTACTAAAAGTTAGGTGAAATTGAAAACAAGACACATTAATAATCCAAATTTAATTTTTTTGCAAAATAGAAGCAGAAAGTATTATGTTCACCTTTTCTTGATAAAGAGGAAGCAGTGTATTACAAGAACTTGGGATACTGTGGTGTACATATTAACTTTGTCAGCCTAATGAAGTTAATTCGCCTTACATGCCACATTCCTTATTCTTCTTTATCTGCACAAATAGCAATAATTTCCACTAACATAGGAAGCTGAATATGTGGTTAATTGCCTAAGGTGTTCTCAAAGAAGAAAAAGTCTGACTATGCTACTACTTACACACAAACAGATCTATTTGTTTACTCTCTAAATAATTAATGCACCTGTGTCTCTGCATGGTACAATTGAAAGCACTTTTTACTTCTCTTTAGCAGGAAAAGTATAATTTCAAACAGAGCAGAGTATTTGACACTATCATTCTTTTGTCTTCTTTAAAATGTACTCATTTTTAAAGTTAAGAAACCTCACTCAAAGCTAAAGAGCTAAAAATTATTTTCCAGTTGTTCTTTATATACCTCACATCATCATTTAGATGCTGATTGCTTAGCTACATGGATTTTCTTTCTCAGAATGTTATGAGACTCAGCTGGTTTTATTACTATACAGGTGATGATGTTGCAGGTTTTCTATTTAAATCTTATCAATAAAACCGTGTTGTAAAGATAAAATATTCAAAATACTATTTATATTTTTTCATTCCAATCCAAAATAAGTGTAAAAAGCAGCTAATTTTTAAAATATGTCACTTATAAATTTATGAGCCTATCAATAAATTAGAGGTTTTAAGAAGCTGTAGTAAATTCACATATTTTTATATGTATATTTAATGACCACATTTTATGCAAAAAATAGAATTAATCTGTTTTAACCAAGAGAATTAGGCTGTTGTTTTGTTTTTTTTTACTGCATAGCAAATGGAGAAGAATTAACAGTTATACGATTTGATGCAGATCTCAGGTGGAGAGAAATGTCTCTTTAAAGTCTTTCTCTTTTTCTCCATTGGCATCATACGAAATCCCAGCTTTTCTGCTGCAGATACATTGGTATGCCCATTTTAAAGCAAAAATGGATTAATGTATTAAAAAATATTTCTGTTCCTTTTAAGGCTACTAAGAAGCCCAACTGTGGCAGATCAGCAGATGACACAACACAAACAGATGGTTAGAACATGAAGCAGTAAGTATTCTTTGGTTAAACGTTTGTCTATTTATTCCTATACTTTGATGAAGATAGTGTCACGACATTAACTCTAGAAGACTTAAAACATCAAAGATATGTTTGAATTACAGTGAAAATAGACACATCATCTGAAATGTAAAGTTGCTTTAAGAATGGAACTCCAATTTATCAAGTTATTTAGTAATAGTCTGTTCTTGTCAAAAATTTACTACACCCTTTTATATAAATGCTTGCAGCTATTGAATATATCATCTATATGCTAACTGTGAATAGGCTCAAAATACATCGCGACTTAACTCAAACTTTATAAAATCAAAAGATGTTCATAAGATGAAAGAACAGATGAAAAATACCAGATAATAACATTGCTTTTTCTGACACGATCCTCTGATCTTGCTGGGAAGGCTAAATCCAGCACATGTGAGGCACAGATTGAATTATAAGGAAATGTTGTTCTGCTACTAGAAAGGCTTCAGGATGCATCTATTTTGGGACATATTATAGAGAGTAAGTTGTCTCCCTAGGAGTTCTAGAAATGAAACATGCTCTAAAACCTCTGCAATCAAAACTGAAAATGCTAAGCCCTTTTAATCTAAAACGGTGCTATCTTGTTGTCTAGGGTTATCTTGAACTGTTCTTAAATTACTTTTTTTTTAATTGGTTAGAGTATTTGATGTAATTTTCTAAATGGCAGGATCTAGGAACAAATAATGCTTTTGATTCACTGTTTATCTTCATGATAATGGGCAGACATTAATAAGAAAGAACTTGTATTCAACAAATGTCTGCTTACATTTTTATTCCTTGCAGGAAGATAAATCCAATAGTTAGACAGTTGTACTCCTCTTACAGCTTTTGTTTGCTCTGGGGACCAGAACACGAGGTTGTAATTTCCCTTTGACTATTATCTGCCATTAAGGTCCTTCTGTTTTGCGGTATTTGCAGGTAGAAATGAAATTTGTTGTGTTTGTTTGGGTTTTTTTGTTTGGTACTGTTCCCCCCTTGCAGCTTGGTATTTTGCAAAATATTTAAAAAGCTTCCTGTGTTTTGAGCCTGTTCACATGACCTGTAAAGTCAATAAAGTACTCAACAGGAAATTAAATCACAGATAATTCCATTAAAATAAGCACTGCATTTGAGAGGAAATTCTGAAAAAGTCAGACTGTCTCATGTAAACCATAATCTTGCTGAGAAAAACCCCACAAACTATCTTCAGAAATCTAAAAGTCAAATGTGCAGATCCAGTCACTCTAGACTTTTTGTAGTCAAGAGAAGAAGGAATCTCCACAGATCCACCTCTCATTTAAGAAATATGAGTCCATTGGCTATAAAGCTCTCAGGGACTATAAAGTGAAGTTAGAACTATAATGTTTATACATCTAAAATTGAGCCAAATTTTGTTTATTCGTGGTGTTAAATTATTTTCACAACTATAAGCAGTGACTATGAAAGATGAAATTAGGATTCAGAACACAGAATTTGAGAGTTGGAACCCAAGATAAGGGCTGTATTTTATTGTATATGGGACTTCAGCCTGAGTTAAGAGGGAAACATCTTGAGGATAAAAGCATATATTTTAGGGATGACAAGTTGCATGGTTTGTTAAAACCTTGATATTTCAAGTGACTTTTCCTTTCTAAATCATATAACCACTTATCTGCTATACAGCTTTTCAAGTTCAACAACTTTATTTCTTTAGCAAAACTTGTGTGTCTTCATCAAGCAGAATCATAGTAAATCAGATCAATGTTCATGAACAGATTTGTGACCTTAGAAAAAGGACATGTAGTTTATAATGGTATGAGCACCCATGCTACTTTCTACCACCTGTTCAAGAGAATGTGCAAGAAGTCACTAAAACAGATTCCTGTATTATAGCAAGATATCATATTTCATATGAATGAGCTTGGGAATGCCCTTGTGAGTAGATGTAAGCATAAATATTGTAATTAATGTTTGGGGGTTTTTCCTTAAGGGATGTTCTTTTTCATAAATCACACTCTGTACTATCATGTGTTTGATCAAAATTAGCTGAACTGTGAGCACAAGGAAGAGATGAACAAAATTGTAAAAATTATGTGAGTGTGAAAACTCAAAAGTGCTGCAAGTGTTTCATTAGTGTAAGCTATTGAAATACCTATTTTTCTTTCCCTGGATATTGTGTTTTTAATCAAATGCTAAGGTTTTGCCTTACAGTAGAAAGTTGTTTTCTTATTAAGAAATAGGTGTACTATGGCCTCACTTGCACAAAGAACAACCCTGTAATGCAGCCCTAAATTGAAGACTCTTTCTTAAAAGAAGAAGTATTATTCCTTATAATGTCTGATATCTGCCATAAACAAAGTTTAAGAAACTGGGTGCTATGAAGTAATCTTGCACTGAAGTGAGATTTCTGAGCAAAAGAAGTGGTAAATCAGTTCTGTGAAAACTAGTTTGTTAAAATTCAAAATGCAGCTTTCTTTGCCAAGTCCAGTTTATTATTATTATTATTATTATTATTATTATTATTATTATTATTTAGGGGGAAGCTGGATTTCCTTTTATGGAGTCTGAAAATTTATACAAATCTATTTAAAAACTGTTTGAAATCTTTCTATTTTAAATAGATATAAATCTTTAGAGAAGACTATCTCTGAATGTCTTCCAACAGACCTGTTAAATTAAGAAAATGTTTACATGACTGTCATAATTCAAACCTCAATGACATTTATCAGATTACATGTTTCAATCTCCACATCAGAAAATTGAACCAACAGAAGTTTTTGTCTAGTGTATTATTCCAGGAAGTTGTTTTCTGGGGAGTTTTTTGATTTTTTGTATGTTTGGTTTTTTTATTTTTCTGGAATATAAGTTAATTTCTAGCTCTTGTAATTCAAAAAGAAATATTCTAGTCAAAGATAAGTAGAAACCATGCTGTTTGAAACAGCTGATAACCTTAAGCCAGCCTTGATTAAAGGGGAGTATTTAAGCAAAAAATTAGCATCTTTATTTTTTTCAGGTTTATTTTAAATCACTGGTATGAAGAATTTGTGTTCCAGTTAAACACAAGAGCCATAGAAATGGTACTAAGATTTTATTTTACTTTTGCAAAAGTGGATTTTATTTAATTTCACACTGCAAGATACTTTGACCTTTATGCTTCCTAAAATCAAGGCTAAGAAATAATTTCCTAACACACTTTTGCTAAGAACCACATTCATTGTATCTGTTTGCAGTTGCATTTGTGGCGCCCCAGAACCTCTTTATCTAGCTACCTTCATTGTTACCAGTAGATTTTTCTAATATCTGTAGCAATCCTAAATATTTACAGCCAGTGTTTTCTCTCTACAGAACTGACAGACTCATAGACTGTTCTATCAAATCTGCTTTTTTTCCCAACTCTATCTACATGTTCATGTCAAAGGGTCTCATACGTAGGGATGGACAAGAGAAACAAAGCCCTGTGCTCCTCTGTGAGATCTGCTGACTGATACATGGAACAAGGTTCTTGGACATCTCTTTCACATATAAACCACAATGCTATAGATCAAAGAACTCTTTGTGAAAATATATTTCATGATAGGTTTATATTGGGTTTGTGTGGCAAGGGTTTGTTTGGTTTCGTTGTTTAGTTTTTTGGATTTTTTTTTTTTTTTTGGTGGGGGGGGGTTGGGGGTAGAGGTGGTGGTGCACTACAAGACTTCTGTAAGAAGTTGCTTGAAACATCCGCAATGGCAGACAGAGCCAATGCCAGCTGGCTCCAAGATGGACATGCTGCTGGCCAAGCCAAGCCAATCAGCAGCAGTGGCAGCAAGAAAAGATTTAAGAAGGGTGAAAAGTTATTGTGCAAGAGCAATTGCAGCTGGAGAGAAGAGTGAGAATATGTGAGAGCAATAACCCTGCAGACACACAGAACAGTGAAGAAGGGAGGGAAGAGGTGCTCCAGATACAGGAGCAGAGATTCCCCTGCAGCCCATGGCAAAGACCATGGTGAAGAGGGATGTTCCCCTTTCACATACCACTGAGCTATACAGAATCCATGTTGCTTTGGTCCTATGAAATCAAACCAAAATAAGAAACCTAAATAAGAAACCTTACATGCACACAGAAAGAAATTATGGCTTAGGATTCTAGGGTCACACAAGGGATATATATATATACACTAAGTTGTGTGAATGTGGACAGCTTTTTTGATAAAGGGACAGCACTGAGCAGTATGAACCTGCCAATTCACTAAATATCCAGCAATGTCCAGGAATTAAATCTTCACCCTGCGCTTTTTTTTTTTTCCTTTTTTAGAAAAAGAATTCTTATAAAACCCTAGTAAGAAAACTTTCATTGGTCTCTCAGAATATTCACAAAACACATAAATGTTCCTGGAGTTTAGGTTTACTTCCATAAAAGATTATCACAAAATACTGCTCTTTTTTTTTTTTTTTTAATGTTCACTTCTGAATAGTAAAATATGGTGTCAATATTAAGTATTTAACACAATTTTTCACTCTGCAAAGAGAAGGACTATATAACCCGAGATTGCCATCCAGCTGATTATATGGCATCTTCCCTGGTAGGTAGGTAGTGAACACCTGGAATACCTAAGGTCTAAAAGATAACTCCTTGGTAACTTCTTTTACTGACATAGACAGCTTTGATTATTACAGTTATCCTTTCAATCAATAGGTTCTTCCTCTAAAATGTCTTTTATACTGTACAAAATTATTCCTGTCAAAATAGGAACTTATCCCAGAGCCATTATCACACGGATTCAGGAATAGTGACTAGAGATCATACTGTTTGCCATAGGCATATGATATTACTGTTTACTCAGTGTTTTTGCTGATGATTGAAGTTAGGTAAATCAAAGCTGAATTACCAAATATTTCACCATGTTTTATGTGTGTGTACAAAATCATTATTTTCCTGCAGAATTTCTTCTTAATCTTAAAACCAGACTACTTTCCTGAGTCTGTCATGGCAGCATCATTACTAAGCTATTCCAGGACAACATATTTTATTTCAAGCATCTTATCTTCTTAATAACTTCCCTCTCTGCATGAACATATAATATAACTTAATAAGTTAAATGAAAAAAAAATATTACCGTCTTTAGTCTTTAATTACAATGTATGTTTCATTTAAAGGTCTGGAAAAGAGCCAATACTTGGGAATTATTTTGACTTGAAAAGATGTTATGTACTAACAACATGAGAGTACAATATATGAATACAATTGTTTAGATGTAATATCAATAGTCCGTTTACACTTAAACACTGTCCGGTTTATAAAGAACAGCACAGAAATAGGCCACAATATGTGTGCATTTATCATGTTAAACTCAGTATCTCCAAAGAGACTTGCACATATAAACAATAACACAGTCACTGAAGACAATAATGTTTAAAGACTGGATTCATGTTGCTTAGCTCTCACCCTACTTGGCATATTGTACACATGCTATTACAGTGACAGAGGCTGAAAGACAGTGTGGCATTGTGTTCTTTCCCCCGGTCCCACACAGCTCCAGAGAGCCTGGAATGGCGCTGCTTCTCAGCGGGACCCGGGGCTGCCGCTTGCTCCTGGGCACTTCTGTGTTTCGCACACTGGGGTGGGCTGGCCACGTTCTGCTGCTGTGTGAGAGGGGAGAGGCAAAGAGGGAAGGAATTGTCCACTCTATCCGTGTGGTCAGCTTTAGGGCTTTATTGTTGCTTGGAGCTGTGATGGAGAAGCATGACTTGCTCCCCAGCGCCATGTGGATGAAAATGGCCCTGAATAAAGGAAGGCATGGGGTTTTATAGGGGGTGGGCCGAGGGAGGCGGAAGCCCCCCGCGGCTGCTCTTTACTTTTGTCTGCCCCAGTCAGCTCCCGAATGCCCGGCTTGGGCTTCTCAGCTTTTCGTCGGGGCCGGGGCTCGCCGCAGTTCCCGGGCGCTTTTGCTGTCGCGCTCCGGGGTGGGCTGTTGGCCGCGCTTTGCCGTCGGCGCGAGGGAAGAAACAAAGAGGCAGGGAATTAGTCCAAATCCGTCCGCGTGGTGGCTGGATGCTTTATTGGCTGCGAGAGCTGCGATGGAAAAGCTGCAGCCGCTCCCAGCTTCGCACGGACACAAATGGCCTCGAGCATGCCGAGGAGTGGGGTGATATAGGGAAGGGACAGGGCGGACGGGGAGCCCTCCTGCCCAATGGGTACAGACATCGTGGTGATGACGTGTACTACAGCGACTAATGGGAACACGGCAGGGGCGGGCACAAGACTTTGGGGTGAGTGGGACTGCGAGAACGGGGAGACGGGCACGGAAACCACAGGAGTAGGGGAAACCTCGGGGGATGCACGAGGGTACAGAGAACTGGAAAACTAACAAAGGAAAAACCCATAATGTGAACCCAAACCTGGGATGCAACAGCCCCCCTCACCTAATGGGGGCAGGCTACGAGGGAGTGTTGTGGACCGGGGTAACCAACGGGGATGCGACAGGGGTGGACATGGGGCTCCGGGGCGAATGGGGTTGCAGGGATGGGGTAACTGACAGGGAGGTTTCAGGAAGGAACGGGAGGTGGTTACTGGAGTGACGAGGGGAAGCCCCAGTGGTAAGTGACCCGGAACGGACCACCTCGGGGGGAACAGGGGTGCACAAAGGGGTACACAGAACAAGCTAACTAACATATCGGAACCCCTTATCTGAACCCAAACCCGAGATGCAACAAGGCAGCTTTTAGGAGTTTACATCTTTCCTCCCTCCTCCATATCACTCCTCACCACCATAATTATGCTATGATTTCCACTTTAAACAAAATTATTCATTTAATCTGGATCATTTACTATCATTTTATTTCCAGAGTTAAGATGATGATGAACTGAATCAGTAAAATTTAAAAATCTCTTTAACCTGGAACGTTAAAAATATCTTCTGCCGTTCAAAACGAAGACAGTAGTTCAGACCCTAAATAGCAATTCAGTTTTCTGAGTAATAAACACATGTGGGATAAGAGGTGACACTCAAGTCTGCCTAAAATTATCCTTTCTGCTTAGCTTTATTTGTTTGTACACTGGAGAGGTGTCTGTTATGAGGCAACTGGCACCTACTTGTCTTTAAGTTTTGATTGTGATTTAGGGTTAGCCAACATTTTTATATGGGTTCAGATAGACAACAAGCAAAGACTGACTCTAGCAAATGGTTAGGATAATTGATTAAAAGAGAAAATATTTAGACAATCATCTTCATGGCAAGAGAACAGATTTAATTTTGACATTTTATCCAGTGTTCCCTAATAGAAAAAAATAGTAGCAAAAATGTACCTACATTTCAAGGAAATAACTATAAAATCACAGTTTGGTCACCACAATAAAAACTCTAAACTGTTAGCTTGAAGTGATGTTTTGAGATTGGGGTGTTTTAGCTAGTTAGTTAAATGTGTATGTTCATATATCCATGATTGTATGAATCACTTCTGGGAATTATGCCCACAAATGGCTCACATGAATGTAAAAGAAATTTATGGCATGAGTGTTAGCCTCAGTCACACTGTGCTGGGATGAGAATTTCAGAACTGCAGGGTAAGGTAATAAGAGCAGTCTTCTGACTGGTAGACTGTTAATACCTCAAGTTACATCATTTGAAGTTGAGTAGAACGTGGAGTCCATTTTACTGATCTGTTTCATCATTAATTATTATTTAGTGGAAAGAAGAATTCAGATATGTCAGTAACATCCCACTTCTATTCTCTAGAATATTTTTACAGTGACCTTGAATTTTTGTAATCCTTTTATACTTAGGATCCATTTAAACTGGAGAGTCAAAAAACATATTCATCCCTGATAATCCATACTCTGGTACTTATTTTTTTTCTTAGCCTGAGGAAACTGCTTTTTCAAACTACTTAGTCTGAAACCTGCTTAAAGCCTAGATATTTGACCTCAAGAGTAAATATTCTGTAGGTAAGTAGATTTAATGATCAAAAATCAGACAGCAACAATGCTTTTATTATGATTATGATTATATGTGATCTCACTGAGAGTAGTTCTGTTCATCAGAGACTGTAGTTCAGTTATTAGATACTGGAATACCTGTTCTCTGCAAACCAAGAAGCTACAAGTGAGAGCAGTCAGCACAGATTATCTAGAAAGCTTTCAAGGAGTCAGTAGAGGAAAAGCTGCATGTTCAGTAATATAACTTCCTGTGCCCTGGATAATATCATCAGAAAAAATAAGTCACAAGGCAACAAGGCAGCAGAATAGGTTTAGAGATAAAACCTAGATTTTTCTGAAGTTGTACTCTGAACTCAGTTTTTAAGTCTGTCTTAATTGGGATTAGGTTTTCAACGGCTATGTGAAATTTCTTATGTAACTTTTTTTTATCTGATATTTTTCAAAACCCAACACTGAAACATAAAATGTCTTTCATTCTTTAATCAAGAAAGAGTGTTGAGAGTTGATTTCATTGTAGAAAAGTATTTACATGATGTGTAAATTAGAAAAAAATTCAATAAATAATTTCAACTGAAAACTTAATGGATTTTATTCTGTTAAAAATTATTTTCTATCTCCCACTAAATGGGAATAAGAGATGTAAGTGATAAAGATATTTCTTTCTACATTCCAGAATTTTGACAGTAGCATGCTAATGCTGCTATTTACAAGAAGGTAATCTAATTTCCCCAAATATCTGCTTTTACACCTTGGTACAATTTATTCACTTTTCGCTCTGTTTACAGTACACTTTCTAAAAGGTGCTTCTGTCACTAGAGAGCAAAAGGTAGACTTGGTGATTAACCTTTCTCCACTATTTCTGAGTGAGGATGGTTCTCTTTTCTTGCACTGTAATAGTTTTCTTGGGTATCAGTCATTACTTATGACCATAGAATTATGTTCAGATGCCATATGGTGATATTTTTACAGGATGGCTCTGCATAAAAAAATCAAAATCAATGATAACAGCCTGGAGTTTCCTTTCTGTGGTGTTACTGGAATTGTATGCTATTTTCCTGTCTTTGTTTTACTCATTTCTTTTCTTAGAGAAACAAAATGTCTTCCTGTGACTTCTTGCTAAACAAAATCCATGGAAAGCAAGCTCTATGTACCTATTCACATACACTGTGGGTTATTAAGTCTCACTAAGGGAGAAAAGGATGCTAGCCATAGTTTAGTCTAAGCAGATGATAAAAAAACCTGCAGGAATATGTATGTTACTGTGAGAAGCTACAATAAAAAGTTTTGACCCCATACTAAACTCTGTGATTGCATTTGTATCTTCATTCTAAGTGGTTCCTTGTCTTAGTGAACTGTCTTGCACTAGTTTAACTGACCAAAGACAAAGTATCAGAAATAAGTTAGAACAGCAGTACAATACACCGGATCTTAAAGCCGTAGAAGTTTAGAATAAATAGCTTTCCCAGAGCTCAACATTTTTTATAACAATAGTGTTTGTAGATTTACACAGATGGAACCATGAATAAATGGTTTCCATATTATTTTATTAAATTAAAAAACCTACTTCTATGAAGTAGTATCTCCCATCAAGTATTAATGCACATGAGTAAGATCCCACTGAGCCTTCTACTATACAGGCTGAGCTATTCCACCTCATCAGCATCCCCTCATATGAAAGGTGCTCCAGACCCTCAACCATCTTCACATGCTGCATTTGCTCTCCACTATGTCCATATCCCTATTATGGATATAATCCAATCCCTGTTATACTGTGGAACCTAAAACTGTATCATCTCCCTGCTGTCAACATTCCTATTGATGCAGCCAATGAGACTGTTTATCTTGGCAGTGTGGGCATATTGCTGGATCCTGGTCAGCTTGCTATCCAACAGGACCATTGCGTCCCCTCTGTACAGCTAATTTCCAGCCAGTTAGGCTCCAGGGTGAACTTGCTACAGGGCTTGGTATGTCCCTTCATGAGGTTCATATCCATTCAATTCTCTATTTTGTTTTGGTTTGTCTGAATAGGGGCCTATCCATCTGTTGTATCAACTACTCCTCTCACATTTATATAATATCTGAACTTTTCTCTCCTGATCCATTTCTGAGCCCTGGGGTATACCACTGGTGACTGGGCTTCAGCTGGGAATTGTGCCCAGTTTTTCAGTTCACATCACTACCTATTTATATAACCAAATATATTTATGTCACTTAACCCAATTAACTTATTAACCTACACAGTAATTACTGTAAGATTCTTAGTAAATACAACAAACTGTTTGGGTATCCCAGGAAGTTATCTGTGAAGACATAATTGTTGCATCCCAGGTTTGGGTTCAAATTATGGGTCTTTTCTTTGTTAGTTTTCCAGTTCTCTGTACCCTCGTGCATCCCCTGGGTTTTCCCCTAGTGTGGTTTCCGTGCCCGTCTCCCCGTTCTCGCAGTCCCACTCACCCCAAAGTCCCGTGTCCACCCCTGCCGTGTTCCCATTGGTCATTGTAGTACACGTCATCACCACGATGTCTGTACCCATTGGGCAGGAGGACTCCCCGTCCGCCCTGTCCCTTCCCTATTTCATCCCACTCCTCAGCATGCTTGAGGCCATTTGTGTCCGTGCGAAGCTGGGAGCGGCTGCAGCTTTTCCATCGCAGCTCTCGCAGCCAATAAAGCATCCAGCCGCCACGCGGACGGATTTGGACAAATTCCCTGCCTCTTTGTTTCTTCCCTCGCACTGGTGGCAAAGCGTGGCCAACAGCCCACCCTGGAGCGCGGCAGCAAAAAGCGCCCGGGAACTGAGGTGAGCCCCGGCGCCGATGAAAAGCTGAGACGCCCAAGCCGGGCGTTCGGGAGCTGAGCAGGGCCGAGAAAATAATGGGCAGCCGCGAGTGGCACCCAATGTGGGGCCACGGCGAGTACACGGCTGCAGAGCAGGCAGAGAGTCACCACAGAACACCCGGGAGCCGTGCAGGGAGAGCGCCGCTCCCGTGAAGCTGCGCCGCTGACTAGCGAGCGCCGCTGCCGAGACGAGCGAGCGCAATCCGCAGGGGAAAACCGCTGCCGCCACTGCAGGGTCGCGGTCCACGATGGAAAAGTGCTCCGTGCCCGACTGAAAACGGGAGCAAGAGCCCCCTCCGAAGCAAGTCAGTGACGTCTCCGCCACCCACAGGAAAACACGCTGTGTTTTCCCACGTGGGACTGGAAGTGCAACCATTCACGGCTATGGAAAGCCGAAGAATGGATGCTTCCCAGGAAAGAAGACCCTGATAGCAGCTTTTATTTGTGAAGACTGTGGTTTGGTGAGATATTAGCCGCGAGGGGTACACGGCTAATACTTCACGTGGGTGGGCTCTGCCGCGTTTCCGGGGGTATGGAGCATGCAGCGCGCGGTGTGTGAGGTGGGCCGCCGGGGTCTTTTGAGTTTTTTGCCTTTTTTTCGTTCGCTTTTTCTGCACCAGGGGTGAGGCTGTGGGTAGAAATAGCATGGGGACCACACTATCTACCCAACAAAGGGAATTCTATACCCAAATTAAGGGGATTTTATCAGTAAAAAATCCCTACCCCAAAAATTCAGTCAAGCAGTTTGTACGATGGCTCTGCTTTTCCTTTCCACGTGCAACCGTGGGGGATGCTCACAGAACAGAATTCTGGGAGCAAGTAGGAGCCAGGTTAGCAGAGGGAATTGACAGGGATCCCTCTGTGAAAGATTGCTTCCCAAAGCTCCATTTGCTGATCTCGGAGGCTGTAAAAGCGGGGTCTGCGCGAGAAGCGGCCAGGGAAAGGAAAGAGCCATCGGGCAAAACTGTTGTTTCCCCTGAACCCATTTCCCCATCCTCTCCTACCCCTTTTTCCCCTAAACCGGGTAGGCAGAGGGGAGTACTCCGCCGCTCTGAGGCACAGGGCAGCTCCACAGACGTGGACCATGCTCCTGGCTCCCCCAAGCCGTCCTGGCACCCCCGCCTTAGTGGAATTAGCTACTCTGCTGAGAAACTAACCCCAAACCCCTTTTCCAATCCCTTTTTCCAGGTTAGAAATCCTAGTTCTGGCGCTACCCCGCGCTGCTCTGCTCCCCTGAATCCCTTTCTTTGTCCCCCTGAGGAAGCCGCAGCCACATGGCTAGGGCCCCTGTCTTTCCAAGATGGAGGGCGGCCACGTGGAAGGGTTTCTTCTTCCCATAATCCCTTTGTCCCCTTTGTTCCCTGTATCCCCACCATTGACCCCACCCCCTCCTGCTTCCCTGTGGGTGTGGGCACCGCCCACTCCAGGCATCGGTTTGCCACCCCTCCCCCTGGTTCACCTCAGGTGGGCGTTCCCTTCTTCCATGTCCTGCCTGCCACAACATCAGCCCCACCCTCCCCCAACAGGGAGGGCTCTGTCACCTCCGCCCCGCTGTCCCGGGGAGAAGATTCTCCCCGCCCTGTCTGCCCTGTCTCTTGTACCGCACCCCCACATCCTCCTGTTCCTCGGATACCCGGGGGGGGGGGGGGGGGGGGGTTAGGGGGAGGGGAGGGGACGGGGCCCAATCTACGAAGTCGAGCAGTCACTCCGCACTCCAGCCTCCTACGCCAGGGGAGGGGAAAACCCTACATGGACACCCCTTCCCTATGAATCCATAAAAGAGGTCTGCAAAACATCACGTGATTTTGGACAAAAAAGCCCCCTTTTTAAAGGCATTTTAAAAGCGACTTTAACGTCTAGAACCGTAGTGCCAGCAGACCTTAAGTGTCTGTTTAGCTGCCTGCTTCTCCCATCAGAATACAGCCTGTGGGAGAGGAGGTGGAAGAAACTGGCAGCAGACCTGCTTCCTGAAATCCTAGAAGGGCCTTACAGCCTGGATTTCGCGGAAGAACCAATCACTTTGGACATCTCATGGGTGAAAGAGAATGGAGTGAAGGGCAACTTCAAGCTCGGGGAATTCCAACGGCCGTGCTGGACATGTCCAGGGGTGCAGCAGAGCGTGTGTTCCTGGGCATGCCCACCAAGGACCCAATGGTTCCCTATACAGCAATTAAACAAGGTGTCGCAGAGCCTTTTGTAGATTTCATAGACCGGGTCTGGGCAGCAGTCGAGAGACGGGTGGAGAGACCTGAACACCGAGACGGACTAGTCCTAGAAGTGGTGCCCATGAACGTCAACACCATGTGCAAAAGGATCATCCTGTCGCTGCCGGCCTCACCAGCGCCGACCCTCGACCAGATCATCGAGGAGTGCACCCTGAAATCACACCTGATAGAGGAGGCAAGCTGGTCGCATCTGCTGCTGCTCCTCCAAGGAACTCAGCTCCAAAGCGACTTCCATCCACACGCCGGTGCTTCCACTGCCATCAGGAGGGACATTTTCAGGATCGCTGCCCACTTCTAAGGATTATACCACCCGGGGCTGTGGGAGGAGGGAGGAGGGACGGGAACCACACAATCCCAAAAAACTAGGAAAGGAACGCGCACTTGCCTCGCGTGCTGATAAAAATGAGGCAAGTTGTGGTGCCGCAAGAGGAGCCGCGATACACCATCTAGTCCCATCTGTAAGCGGCTGCCTCTCAACTACTGACATCGGGGAGCCTTATCGGCTCCGACTCACCAATTCTGTCCACTTTCGTTCCCAGGACTGGCATTTCTTCATAGCAGATGCAGAGCTTCTATCACACATCTGCCGCTGTGAAACCAGGAGGAAGGAGGACCTTCTGAACTGCAGGTACCTCGTGGTTGGAGACACAAAAAGCACCACACTGGAGATAGAGGTTCCTCCGGTAATTTCCACCCTTAATCCGAGGCTCTTCTATCTCGTGGCACACTGTGTCCATCCCCCCCTCTTCCTGCCTAAGGGCCAGGTTATCGCATAGGCAATTCCTATTCCTCATGCTCTGTGTAATGACCTGGAACTCTCAGTCTTTTATGCTGGGAAGTTGGGAGAGGAAAAACCCCTCGTGTGGTGTAAACTCAAGTGCGAGGGGCATTCTGCATACCTTCAGGGGATGTTGGACACAGGGGCAGACGTGACGGTCATCCCACCACATAAGTGGCCGTCACACTGGGAGCTGCAAAGCGTGGCCACGCCAGTCTTAGGACTAGGTGGGCCCCAGCCAGCAAAGCAATCAAAAAACATTATCCAAATTAAGGGTCCGAACGGACTGCTAGCCTCAGTACGTCCGTTCGTGATCGATTGTAAATTTACACTATGGGGGAGAGACGCCATGTCCCAGTGGGGAGCCAAATTGGAATTTCCAGCCCCCCAACATATTTAGGCGTGGCCACTGAGGAGCGCCCCACACAGAAATTAACATGGCTCACTGATAATCCTGTCTGGGTGGAGCAGTGACTGCTAAGTAAACAAAAACTACAGGCGCTCACAAAACTAGTGGAGGAGGAATTGGCAAAGGGACACATAGTCGAAATTAACAGCCCCTGGAACTCTCCGGTGTTTGTAATTAACAAAACAGGGAAGGACAGGTGGCGACTCCTCCATGATCTAAGGAAAATTAATGAAGCCATAGAAAATCTGGGCTCTCTTCAACCTGGTATGCCATCTCCATCTATGCTACCCCAAAATTATAACTTGGCTGTAATTGACATTAAGGATTGCTTCTTTCAAATCCCACTCCATCCGGATGATGCTCCCCGTTTTGCCTTCTCTGTACCCTCCATCAACAGGGAAGCCCCTATGAAGCGCTACCACTGGACAGTACTACCTCAGGGGCTAAAATGTTCCCCCACTATATGCCAGTGGTATGTCGCCAGGGTTCTGTCCCCAATGCGTGCCAAGTGGACATCCTGTATTTTCTATCATTACATGGATGACGTGCTGATTTGTGCCCCTGACAGCGAGGTCCTACAAGCAGCTCTGGAGGACACTGTTAGAGCCTTGTCAGTGGCCAGATTTGAACTACAAAAAGAGAAGGTACAGTTACTGCCACCCTGGAAGTACCTGGGCCTAGAAATTAATAACCGAACGATTAGGCCTCAACAAATTCAGATAAGTAACAACCCCAAGACGCTGAATGACATCCAGCGCTTGTGCAGATCACTAAATTGGATCAGGCCATGGCTGGGACTCACCACGAGGGAACTATCCCCTCTTTTTGACTTGTTAGCAGAAAGGGAGGGGGATGAGGGTTTAAGTTCCCCAAGAGTCCTGACCCGGGAGGCCAGAGCTGCACTCGAGAAGGTCCAAACCACCATCGCGAGTAGGCAAGCCCATCGCTGTCAACCAGGGCTGCCTTTCCGCTTCATCATCTTAGGTGAGTTACCCCATTTATACAATATAATATTCCAGTGGGACAAGGGCCAACAGGACCCCCTCTTGATAATTGAGTGGGTGTTCCTTGGCCACAGACAGTCCAAAAGTATCACCAGGCCACAAGAGCTGATGGCGCAGCTCATAATACGGGCCAGGGCTCGTCTGCAAGTACTAGCGGGTTGTGACTTCACATGTATCCACCTCCCCATCAAAACATCCACGGGGAAAATGACCAAGGAGACCTTTGAACACCTTCTCAGACAAAATGAAAATTTGCAGTTTGCTCTAGACAGCTTCTCAGGCCAAATTCAAATTGGGCATCCTGGCCATCATCTGTTCAATAGAGAATTCAAATTGTTGCCGAGAGAATTGCAAAGTAAAAAGCCACTCAAAGCACTGACAGTATTCACAGATGGGTCAGGGAAGTCCCACAAGTCAGTAGTGACTTGGAAAGACCCAGAGACTCAGTTGTGGGAATCAGACATTAAGGTGGTGGAAGGTTCCCCACAAGTAGCTGAGTTGGATGCTGTCGTGAGGGCTTTTAAAAAATTCGATCAACCTTTTAATCTAGTCACAGATTCGGCATATGTGGCAGGAGCAGTGTCTAGAGCTGAACATGCAATTGTAAAAGAGGTCCCAAATCAAGTCATCTTCAGGTTGCTCACAGAATTAGTACACCTGGTTTCTAACCGTGAGCATCCCTTTTATGTGGTACATGTGAGGTCACACACGGATCTCCCAGGCTTTATTGCCGAAGGGAACCGCAGAGCAGACGCCTTGGAAGCCCCAGTACAGCTGGGAGGCCAGCCAAACATAGTCGAGCAGGTCAAGCTCAGCAATCAGCAGTTCCATCAAAATGCCCCATGTCTGATATGCCAGTTCCATCTGCGGCGTGACGAAGCCAGGGAAATTGTGGCCTCATGCGCCAGCTGTCAGGAGGCAGCTCTACCAACACTGGGAGCAGGTGTGAATCCCAGTGGTCTCCGCAGTTGTGAGGTATGGCAGATGGACGTCACCAAAGTCCCCGAATTTGGGAAACTCAAGAATGTCCATGTAACCATGGACACCTTCTCGGGAGCAGTTTTTGCCTCAGCCCACATAGGAGAAAGAACCACAGACGTGAAAAAACACTTCATACACGCCTTTGCTACTTTAGGGGTCCCAGCCACAATAAAAACTGATAATGGTCCAGCATATACTTCCAGGGTGCTCAGTAACTTCCTGTAGGAATGGGGGGTCCAACATAAAACCGGGATTCCTCACTCCCCCACCGGCCAGGTCATAATAGAGAGGACTCACCAGACGCTGAAACAAGTCCTCCGGAAGCAGCAGTGAGATGTGTGAGTGCTGTCACCGCACGAGAGACTCTGCAAGGCCTTGTTTACTATCAATTTCCTAAACTGCTCTTTTGACAGGCAAGAACTGCCAGCCCTGAGACATTTCAAACAACATCAGGAGCTCCAGCCAGAGGAGAGGCCTCCAGTATTAGTGAGGGATCCAGACTCTAAAGAAATCCAGGGTCCATTCCCACTCTTGACTTGGGGACGGGGATATGCCTGCGTATCCACGCCCTCAGGAGTCAAGTGGATCCCCAGGAGGCATGTCAAACCTTACACACCAGGACAGTCAGTGAGTCGGAGCGATACAGTGCCAGTGGATGCAACCGATGATCCCACCAACCAAGGGGTTGCATCCAATCGCAGGCGCTGCAGAAAAGGGAGAGACTCAGCATCTCCCTAAAAAGCACTTTTCCCACATCTACCTCAGACCATGTATGTCTCCAGGCTGTGTTTATAATAGAGTTGTTGTCCCAGTTCCCCTATCCCCAAACACCCAGAAAAAAAGCAGCTCCAGTACCATCCCCAGGCCCTCTCCATCTACAAAGCAGTCACAGCAGCAGAAGAAGCTAAGAGAATAGACCACTGTGCAAGAATCCAAACAGAAGCAACTGTCTTTTTTATATTATTTAAAGCGGGGAATTGTTGCATCCTGGGTTTGGGTTCACATTATGGGTCTTTTCTTTGTTAGTTTTCCAGTTCTCTGTAACCTTGTGCATCCCCCGGGGTTTCCCCTACTCCTGTGGTTTCCGTGCCCGTCTCCCTGTTCTCACGGTCCCACTCACCCCAAAGTCCCGTGTCCACCCCTGTCATGTTCCCATTGGTCGCTGTAGTACACGTCATCACCACGATGTCTGTACCCATTGGGCGGGAGGACTCCCCATCCGCCCTGTCCCTTCCCTATTTCATCCCACTCCTCGGCATGCTCGAGGCCATTTGCGTCCGTGCGAAGCTGGGGTCGGCTGCAGCTTTTCCACTGCAGCTCTCGCAGCCAATAAAGCATCCAGCCACCACGTGGACGGATTTGGACGAATTCCCTGCCTCTTTGTTTCTTCCCTCGTGCTGACGGCGAAGCGTGGCCAACAGCCCACCCCGGAGCGCGACAGCAAAAAGCACCCGGAAACTGAGGCGAGCCCCGGCACCGACGAAAAGCTGAGACGCCCAAGCCGGGCCGAGAAAAGTAATGGGCAGCCGCCCATAATATGAAAAAATCTGATATTATTATGGAGTAAGTATATGAGGACTAAAAAGGAATTGTAAGGGAATAAAAAAAACTTTGAGTTAGTAGTCTTTCTGAATTACAGAAAGGAATTTTAAGGAAAAAAACTGTTTAAAATGGTATAAAATCATAGTCCCAAATTACAGTGGTAAAAGAACAGAGTTATAGAATTGATAAACTGTAAATGTCAAGTATAAGGAACATAAGGCCCAAAAACTTTTTGAGCACTGTTAGGTTAGCAAAATATGATACGGATTTCTTTTCTTATATAGTCACATCTATCTTCCTTTAAGAAGCCTTTCTTCCAGGAGTTCCAAGAAAAGTGCTACTGTGCTCTGTAAAACATACCTGCATGATAGATTCATCACTAGTTATACTATAAATGCAGAAAGAAAATCTTAATTGAATACCCAGGGTGTGATTTTGTGCTTAATTTTTCTTCTTTCAGCCAGAAAAGCCCCTAAACTGAACTCAAAGCTGAGAGAAATTTGAAGATTGTTCATGCATATTTGAGATTCCAAGCCTAAAATAATAGAATAAAAATAAATGTGAAGAGATAAACATCAGTAACCCTGAGCAGCAGGGGAATGAGCAAGTTTTTTAGGTGTATATTTCTAAAGGAATGTGAGCAATATGATGGGATTGATGTAATGACTTCATTTCAGTTTAAATAATACTATCGCTGCCTATGACTTCACTGGTCAATGATAGGGAAAGAGAAACTGTGGTGTGATCATACCATGGTTGAAATACAGCTCCAAATCGTAAAGTTTAGAGTATCAGAGAATCACAGAATAATCTGAGTAAGAAGGGACCCATCAATTTTAAATGTTGTCAATACATGAATTATCAGTGAGCTGAATAGCTCTCCCGACCCCTCTAGCTACATTGAGCAGGTGTCCACTGATAACACTGACAGCTTAGAATTTCCAGGTTTTTACTCCACATATGTTCCATGCACGCAAGTACAATAAAGTAAATATGTGTCAGCTGAGATCAGGAGTTAAATGGCCAGTGGAAGAATGACTGAAAGAACTTTGAGACTACTGTGGTGTCATAACAGCTGGATTGCACAGTTAAAAGAAAACCAAAAAACCCCAGAAGTCTTGCTGATTTTGTGAGATCAATAATTTGCTTGATTCCCTTATACCAAGAGTTATTTTGTTTGTTTTATTTAAATCAGTGGGTTTTTTTTCTGATAGATGCATGGATAGAATCTGCAAATGCAGCTCTGCCTTCAGCAGTTGAACAGTTTTTTGAGCCATCCAGCATCAGGCTGATGTGAACTGACAGCACTGACACTCAGGTGTCATTGTCTAACATGCCTCTTGACAAAAAAATATGGCTTGACAGATCTAATTTTTCTGTTTCACCTCTCCATGCAGTGTTCCTTCACTTAACAGGAAATGTTAAAGGACTATTATTTTATATGAAAAAAAGTCCATGAAATTGTGTTGTGTGCCCAAGGATCCTCAAGATTTCTACACATAGACTCATTTGTTGTCCACAGATACTTCTGTAACTTTCTCTATAAGGCTTTTCCCTATACTATAGCTTTGAAAAAATATGAGAATACTTTTTGGTTTTATGTCTAATACAATTTCTACATGACGGAAAGAATGGTTCAGAAACAGATGATTGACTGATAATTCTGGCAAATTAAGAATTCAATATATGACTGAAAAACTTCAAATAACTTCACTGTCAATAAATATAAAGCAGAAGCCTTCCAAAATTTTATTTCTATTAAGAGTCATTATATGTAAGGCTTGAATAGTTCATAAGTATGTTTTGCTTTTATTATTTAATTTCAGATTTATGAATTCTAACTGTATGTTCTGTATCAACAGTTGATCAACAGTAACAAATACTGGATAAGAGGCCCCTGACATTATACAAAGTAACTCGTTCTGCTGCTTTTGGTGGAAAAATTAGGAAACTAAAAAATGACTAAGGAAGTACTTTTATATACTGGCCATGAAGTGCACAGCAGTAAAACAGCATAGTTTTGTACAATGCAGAAGAGAAGGAGACAGTTTAATAGAAGAATGGTTCCCTGGGTAGAGCATGAATTTAATGTTTGGGTGACCCGTCTTTAAATCCGTACTCTCTTTATTTAATACATTGCATAAAATTGTCCTGAAGAATATACTAAACTGGGGGAAAATAAAAAAAAAAATTAAAAAGGAAAAAAAATTGTTTTGTACTGATATAAAATCAGTAAGAAAATCTACAGTTGAACATATGGAGGTGATGTACAGCCATCAAGGGAGGCATGAGACAGCACTGATGTAAAAATACTACAAAGTAACCCCATTAATGTCTAAGGTCCTTCTATTCTCTGAGCATGCAGAACATAAAAAAAGAGCAACATAACCTATTTGCACTTCAGATGTTAAAGGAACATGAGATGCAGGTTGTGGCCAGTCAGTGAAGAAGGGCAGAAATGGGCTGCATTCATGCAATTGATGACAATAATGTGACAAGAACCAGTGGAGAGGTAGAAAGACCTGAACTGTCAGTGACAATAACTACACAGAGCTGAAATTCCTAGATATTTTGTGACATGTTAACAGCAACATAACAAAGTATACCAGACAAATACACACTACCAGAGACCATCAGAGACTTAATAGTTTAGACACTAACAGAATGGTTCAGGGATGTAGGTTTTGGTCACAGCAAATTTAGCCAAAGCAGAGATTTGTGACACCTTGAACCACAGCTGTCAGTGATAACCCTATGGCATCAATTTCATGTTTCCCTGTACAGCTACTTAACAATATAAATGACATAAATTCTAAATATTAAGTACATTATGTGCAGTGATGACAGGATGGCATAAAAGAGATGGAGTCGGATTTGACCGTAAATCAAGAGACATAAAATAAATTCTGATTAAAATTGGGAAAAAATTACTATGAATATCAACAAAAACTAGAACAAGTTACTGAGGGAATTTGTTCTATGTCTATCCTTGGAAGTAATCAAGACTTGACTGGACAAAACCTCAGCCAATTGGGTCTATTTTGAGCTGGATTTGAAGTAAATATTCTCTGGATATCCCTCCCAAAAGAAATTTTTTTATGGTTCGAATATGAAATATTCCAGATTTCTCTATGATAAATGCTTTTGTAGCTGTGATGATCAAAGCACTTAAAAAACAAAATTTTGTAGAAACACATAACATCTATTGGCAGGAGGGGGAATTATACAAGTTTTGGAGAATGCAAAATTTATTAAAATTTGGGTTAATACACATTTTGGATGATTCCTAAGTCTTTTATTTAGTTCTAGTGATTAGGTATTCACACCACATGTCCATAAGTCCTTATTGCCCAATGGTACATCACCAAGGTGGTGAATTAACTAGAATTTGTGGAAGTGAAAGAATTTTATGGCACAACTTCAATGTTTTTCTTCTCAGATCTTGTTCTTCATGATAGACAATGTTCATAAAAGGGAATGGATTATATATTTGGTTCAGAATTTACATACCAAATCCTTTTGGTTTTACCAGTGTTGTCTCTTTCTGTCCTTGTCCCTCCATTTTAACTAAAAAAACTATATGTAAAAAAAATAGGGATGCATTGAAAGTATCTAGAAATATACAGGCAATCAATAGAATTTTTTTTCAAATAAAAATCTTAAGACTTTCGTCCCTTTTATGCTAGTGGAGACGAAGGTAGAAAGCAGAATAGAGCTCTAACAGTGATTATTAAAATAAAAACACGTCACAAAAAGATGCACTTTACCTTGATTACTGTGAAGGAATAATAATTTTCCTGCCTTCTTTTTTGTGACCTTCGTACTCATGTTAGATGTCATCCTGACAAGCTTAGACAAATCTTTCAAATAAAAAACATACGTTGCTTACAATTTATGTTCACTTTCTCCTTTTGTGATCTTCCATTGCTACCAAAATTCACTTAGCTTTTGTTCCAAAGGTTCTTCACCATGCATTTGTTGACATTTTTATGAATACAAAACATATTTTTCCTTTTAAATTCAGTTTCATATTTTATCGTTTATGATACATTAAACCTTTCTAGTCATATATATTAAAACATACTTCATTTTCCCCCTATTCTGATGAGATGCTGACGTCAATCACAATTATATGAAAATTTCTGCAAACCTAAAAATTAAAGAATTTTTATTTTTGGTCCAGAATTAAAATCTGAATTTGTCCTAAAAAAATGTGCAGATCATATTTGTACTTCATGTTCATCAATCCAGAACTGAAGGAGTTGTATATTTTAAGTATATTTATTTGAAAACATATATTGGATAAAAGCCAATAAACCCTTTTTTTTAATATAATTGTTTGTCCATCTGGTACAAATGATCCAAATAGTAAAACTAATATGAAAAAATTATAAGTCTCAGTCCCACTATCCCCATTAACATGGAAATAAGACCATGGTGGAATTATGAAATTAATATGTTAATTGGGGTGTAGTTGGTTAAAGACTGATGAATATCTGATGAACCCTAAACTGAAAGGTTACACTTGGAATAGTACAGCACAGGTGTTTCTTTCCTTGAAATTTTATTTGCTTGAATAAGAAACAAATAATATCTATGAATTTTAAATTGCCTTGGAAAAAATAAACAATAAGGTACATCTCCTTCTGTGTGTTCATTTACAATATATCACCTTAAAGTAGAACAGTTCTTCTTGATCTTTAAAAATGCTGTTTATTTATATTTTTGAATATTTAGCAAGGCCTAAAAACACTTCAGGGGATTTGTTATCATTAAAATTTTTTATTGCCAGTGATCACTCTCATTTCTTTTCCTATTACAATATTCTCTTTAACCTCTTAACAAGGATAAAAAGTAGACATCCACAGCTAGACAACCACAAGATTTAGTGATGGATTAGGCATAAAAAGGACAGATTAACTCATTTAGCATGTATCTTCACATATAGTCTGAGTTCAGATTATTAAAAATAAATTTATACTGAAAAAATTATCCTTCAAATATTTTTTAAAAAAGATAAATTATTTTACTGTTTCATCAAATGCATGAGTAATACAGATTTTCCTCTAATATTTTATCAGAATATTGCTTCCAATAGTGTCATAGTTGAATATGTAGTTAGCTTTATCTATACATGAATGGTCCTCACTTCTGTTACCTGTGCAAGACAAGATAATTTCATTATTATATGAAAAAGAAAAATAAAATTATGTTAAGATTTCTAAATTAGCTACTAAAATTAGAAAATACTTATTACACTCTTCAACTCAATAATTGGATATCAGTCAATTATGTATCAGCAAGCTGCTCATGCTAGGGAACTTCTTAACAAATGTCAAGCTCCATGTCGCAATAATTGAGATTCTAGATTTGCTGAATTAAATAATTCTATTTACAGAAACTAACATAATTGTCATAATTATTTGTGGAATAATCTCAGAAAAGGGAAAAAGTCCCCACAACTCCCAAAACTTTGGATCATTTCTGATATCCAAAGAAAGATTTCTAACTGAAAGAAAACATTAGCCACAAGCAGTAAATCAAGTTAATTATATGTAGCATCTCATGAACTCTCCCGCCTCAGTCAATTCCCAAAACCTCAGCCCAGGCAACAGCAGTAACTACTTACCATAGAGTTGGTCCTCCTGGGGGGAAAAACAGACTCCCAAATGGACTTCTGTGTTGCAACTTCCCCTGGCTTCTCCTTTCCCTGTCCCTTGACTGGATTAGTATCCCTGGTGGCCACCCCCCTTCCCCTAGAGACCAAACCCCTCTGCCCCACCCTGAGTTCCGCCACCACCCCATCCTCTGCTTAAGCTGTCTCCTCCACATGGTTGGCCTCTTTTTTTCGCTGGGTCCCCTTCAGCCATATATGACATACTTCGCTGGAATAAAACCTTGCAAAAAGAGACTTTCTTGCCTCTATTGCTGAGTCAACTGTGGTGAGTGTTGAGGGAGGGTCTGACTGCGTTGCCTGAAGGTTAACTCAACTTGCTTTTCTACAGGGGAGGCTTGTTGGGAACAGATAATAGGCGGCAGCACCCATTACTCCAACACTCGCATTTTTCAATTCCTCCATTTATAAATTGGTTAAAACAAGGTGATACTTGGGAATCTGACTTAATGGTTTACAAAACTAAAATGAACATTATTAAGCTGAATTAACAGTAATAGAAAACCATTTGAGATTTAATTACAATGAACAAAGTAACAGAAATTATGATCCTGAATTAAATGAATACATTTTTGCTTAGTGTGTTAATAGTTCATTCTCCTTTGGCTTTTGATCTTCTCATCAGAATGGGTGCTGTTCTTGTTCTCCTCTTTCATGAGGGGCACAGTCCTTAGTGTTTGATCTTGGATTTAGTACTGGCGTAATAGGTGTTTCTCTGATGATGATGTCTATGAAGAAAGGGAGGGTGAAAGCAGCCGTGGGACAGCTTGCAGCACATGGCAGGGCTCTGCCCTTTCTGAGGCTGCCCCACACCACCACGCTGCCTCTGCCTCACGTCTCCTGCAGGCACAGCAGGGCCCAGCCCTCTCAGGGCTCACCAGCCCTACCTCGCCTCACACAGCCCCACGGGCTGGGAGTGGAGCCAGTGGCAGCTGCGATGCAGGAAGGGAGAAGGTAGGTGAAGGCCAGGCATTGGAACGGAAAAAAAGAAGGACTCAGCAGAAAGAAGGGAGCTCAAAATGTGTGGTCACACCATATTGAGAAGGAGCGCCTGGGACGGCATGGCCAGTGCCTTCCCAGGTAGGGAACAGGAGACATGGAAAGAGACAGGGGTGAAAGAGGACACAGGGTGACAAGAGGATGGTAGCACTCCCTTGTCAGCTCTGGATGGTTTCTGACCTTGTCCTCCTTCAGGGAAAGGGGGGATGGAACGGCAGACGGGCAGAAAGTGATGCAGAAGACGGTAGCAACTCTGAGCCATCCTGGCAGTTTTCACTCCTTGCCGCGCTCTTAGTCACTACAGTGACTCTTTCTGTAAAACACAGCACAGGTCTGTGTGTGCCGTATGCCTTTTTTTTTTATTATTTAACTTAAGAAAGGAGACAAATCATCATATCAAATTAAAATAAAATTTAAATAAAAGTAGATTGCATGCATTGTTAGGTTGTTATATGTCCTATGTCTAAAGTATAGCATCTTAAAACTCAACTCTGCAGGTGCTTTGATCATACAAGATATAAAATTAAAATCTTCCAGCAGCATGCACTTTTCATGATGCAAATATTACAGAATATAATTCTCACCTGGCCTAAGAAAACTTAGTAGGTTCTCATTCCTGTTTTTGCTTAGAATATTAACCCAGACACTTTCCAGTTACCGTAAGTTCATGCAAGGGATGAGTATCTGGTCCTTGAAAGTCTCATAGCTAGAAGATCAAATTCAGTGGCTCAAAAAGTTTGATCTAGGTATTGTTTCAGAGCTGTTAGGATATTTCATCTGACTCTCCACTTGCCAGCTCAGAAGGATTCAGGCCCCCCAACCATTTCATATCTTCCAATTTTGATCTTAGACACCTGAGGACCTCCTACAATCCAGCCAAAATTCGTACTTAGTTTACTAAAGCCAGTGAGTTTTTTCAAGGGCCAGCACCCACTATATCTTTTTCCTGGCTGCTTCATCTTGTGTAAGACATCTTCTTTCTAAACTTGATGCAATTGCCTAAACATGACCAGTTGTGTTGGCTAGACTACATTAAATTTTTGCTTTCCTGGAAATGGCTGAACATCTGCATGCTGATAGGAAGTAATGAATTAACTCCTTATTTATCTTTGTTTGTCCATACAGTTTTTGCTCAACCTATTAAATTATCCTCATCTCAACTCACAAATTTCCTCACTTTTTACCCTTCCAATTCTATCCCCCACCACAATGAGAGGAGAGAGCAAGTGTCTGAGTAAGGCTTAGTTGACAGCTGGGGTTAAACACCACCACCATTGCATCCCACAAAGCTGGTGAATCAATGACTCCTCCAAGGTTTCTTTCATCTGTAAGCATGGAGATGTGACCCTGGCTGACTGACAGGTGCCCACTAAGGTGCTCTATCATTCCCCCTGGTCAGCAGGACAGGGGAGAAAAATATGAGAAAAAAGCTCACGGGTTGAGATAAAGAGGAGATCACACTCTGATTACTGTCATGGGCAAAGTTGACTTGACCTGGGGAAACTAATTTAATTTACTGTCAATCAAACACAGAAACATTAATTAGAAATTAGAAGAAATCTAAAAGCACCTTCTCCCTACCCCTCTCAGACTCAACATCAGTCCTGACTTCCTTGCAGACATTTTATAATGCTGTGTCTCAGTTGTTCCTTCATTTATTCAGCTGTTTTGTAGTTGGAATGCTAATTAAAAATGTGTTCAATATGAACCTACATACTAAACTCATGCTCTTGTTTCCTTGTTTCTTCATATGCTTTCTGACAGGCAAACTTTCGTTCTCTACTGTGCTCTTACTTAACCCTTCAAATTCTACTGTCTTGAACCATTTTCCATAAAGTTAATGTTCTGTAAATATCTTAGTTATCTTTCTGAAGACAATAAACATAAGCAGTGAAGAAAGAAAGAAAGAAAGAAGCCCAAATCTAACACTGAAGAGAAAATGTCAAGTTATACATACAGGAAAGATGATAGATGACGACTTAATAATGGTCTTTGTAAAATTCTCTCTCTGAAAAAAAAAAACAGATGAGGAACTCATTCATCTTGCACATAAAACTTAGCCATTAATTTGAGAAGAAAAACATTTCTAAACACAGTATGAATTTTGTTAGTGTTTTCAGAAGTAAAAGAAAAATAAAAGAATAGTTTTGTCTGATCAGGGAGCACCAAATAACTGAAACCAAATGACAAACCAATACGATTTTTTAAAAGCAAAACATTAATTAACTAATTATTACCTTGGGCTTATTTATTTGTTTTCAGACTTATAATTCTCTGTACAGACACTGCACCATATGTTGCTGAGGGTAATAGTCTAAGATAAAGAAAAGAGATAAGCTGTAGTTTTGAGAATTCATGTCAGGAGGTATTAAAACCGAACAGTCAGCAAGAAATTATGCCTTTTACTAAATGATCATGTGAGTTGTTGAAGTGTGATACTTTGTTTAAATGATTCAGTGGGATATGCAGTGTTGAGAAATCCAAAATTTAAATCAGCCTCTTGCACCGTCAGTACCAGTTCTGGTGACAAAGCCTTGATTCTGTGAAGGAGTTCACTAGGTTAATCCAGTTTTATTTAGACACATCTCCCACTACCTGTGGAGTCAAAATTTTAATACTCTTTTGAGAAAAGAATGGAGGAAAACACAAAGGGTGTGCAATTTCATTTAAACAAAATTTGGATTCACTAGTTCTTCAACTATAAACTCATTACTTATAAGGGGCTACTCATGCAACATTTATTTCTGAGTGATGATTTATTGTGTCCCCATAGAACACTCAGTGAAAAGAGAAAGGTTACAGAAGTAGCTTTAGTTCCTGCCTAAGACTACGTTGATTTATTAAAAAAAAAAAAAAAAAAAAAAAAAAAAAAAAAAAAGAAAAGTGCAAACCACAGGAAGGAAGCAACTAAGCTGTGTAATTTGATTAGGTAAAAAGAGTATTAAATGTGAAAATCCTAAACTATTTAGCTTTGCTCTTCTGCATATAAATTAGAGATTAGGTAGGAGTAAGATGAGCAGTTCCTTTGTAATACATAGGTCTAATTACAATAAATTTAGAAAAGTCTAAGTCTAATATGCACAAAGTAGATTAAGAGTGCATGAGAATTATAAAATGTCTAGATTTCTTTAAAGCTTCTGATGTGACAGATAAAGTTATTTTTTAATTTTTTTATTTTCCTATGGGAAAGCTACCAATATGTTTAGAGTTTATACTTTCTTACTTTTACAGCAACTGTATGAAGTTTAATAAGCAAGAACAAGCTGAAAAAGTAAAAAAATAAAGGAATAGGAAAAGGACAAAGACTCAAGTAAAATCCATGCAGTAATGTAAATGGAGATGTTTGCCTTAGTAGCCAAACAAAACATTTTACTAGCACTGACTAGCACTGACTGATGTCAAATTAATTGAGTACAAAACATAATTTCTTCTTATTCCAGTGAGAACTATGTTTTCATCTAAATATATATTATTCAGTTTATCAAATATTATCACATCACTTTTTGATATGTCAGTGTAAAGAAAACTGCCAAGTCTTGTTTCTTCCCACAGCATCCTGGGAAGAAGAAGGCAACTTTCATCACTGCAGCCTATTTCTTGGCTTTTGTTTGTACATGGGCTCAGTGGTCCTCCCAGTTTTCCATGTAACCACCACAGTTTGCAACTGAACAGGAATTGGTGGCTTCAAAGACAATGACGAGGTCTTTCCTCCAAGTGTGTTAACGTGCAATCTGATTATCTTCTTTCTCTTTAAATCTGCACAATATAAATTATTATCCTTGTCGAAGTGAAAATATTCAAGGGAGGTAACAAAATTGCAAAAGTGGAACTGATGCTCAGCTTCTGTAACATATTCAGGACCAAATTTGGAGCAGATCTTGACTTAATCTCTAATATATAAGAGAGAAATGTTGAGCTGAATAACTTGCATGAACATGAATTCAAGGCCATAATAGCTATATTATATATATATATTATGTAACAACTGTATCTACTATTGTTAAATTTAATAATCAGGGGAACACTTGGGGATGATAAATTTCAGTCTATATAATCCTGAAAAAAATTATGGTCAGTATTAACACAGGGAGGAAACAGTAGAGAAGACCCATGCAACTTACTTGAAAATTCTGATTAATAAATATGAAAAATGTATAAACCTATTTTACAAAAATTGAATAATACCATTTAATAAAATAAGTGATGTACAATATAAAGGACCTGATGTAATAAGGAAAATAATATGGAGCAGATGAGTCTGCTTCTGGTGGTCATTTAAAGTGAAATGCAAAACTATAAGAAATGTTTCATGAATCATGAATTCAGTAAAGTAGGCTACAGTCTCTTTAATGTGCTATAAGGACAAGTTACTGATAAAAGAACTAGACAATTTCCAAGACCACTGACTTATTCACTGGAACATTGGGTACTTCATGTTAAAAGGGATCTCTGGAAGTCTCTAGCCCAACCTCTGCTTTAAGCAAGGTCAGCTGGGAAGTCACACTAGTTACTAGGGCTTCATCTATCTGTGTCTTGAAGACCTCTGAGAATAGAAGCAGTATATATCTCAGGATATGGGCCAAAACATAATGTTTCCTGAGAGAGGAAGAAACCATGCAGGGGAAATTTGCATGAGCCTAAAGAACGTTGTAAAAAAAGGGTGTATCTGAAGACATTCAACGTTAATGTTGCAAAGATTCATCAAGGCCATTGAAGCAGAGATTTAGAGTAGACACAAAACCAAACTTATTACTTTTTTCTTAGATACAGGAACTAATTTTAGTATTATGATGGCAAATCCATTGAATCTAGAGAAATGCTAGTAAAAAACAGACCTTTAAAAATGTCTTTTAATCAACAACAAGGAAATTATTATTAAGAAAAAAATTCAAAGTCCTAAAACTTGACATTTAATTTCAAGAGAAAATAATGTCCAGTATTACTATAATGTATTTGGGCAAAATTTATAGCTACTTTTTAATTAAAAACAAAGGAAAGGTAAGGATTATCTCTCAAATGGTCTGCATTTCTGATATAAATAAATAAATAGCTGAAGTTACACATATGATAACATGAAAAATGAGCAAATATTCCTAAGAAGAAGTTATACATGAAAATCCATGCAATCATTTTAAACTATTCATAGGAAAAACTTAAAAGGTAAAAAACCTTGAATATAGGCCAAGCATGTCCATAATAATCATAATAATGAAACTGGAAAGTAGTTGATTTTGTAAATCTGTTAAAATAACAGCAATGTCATGTGTCAAATACCAGTTAAAGACTAGATCCAGCCAAGTATGTAAATTACTATTTAGGACTTAGGTGGAACTGAAGTTTCTCAGAAATATGCAGCTGAATAAATCCCTCTTCATTACTAGCCATGGAGAAAACGGAACTCAGGGACATGGTTCTTACCCACAGACGTATCATACAGTTTGATGGCCTAGAACCTGTTGCATAAAACCAGAAAGGTAGGACCCAACATTCATAAGAAACTGGCATTTCAATGCAGCAGTACAGCATCCCACACTTAAGTTATCTAATACCATTTGAGATGCCATTCACTTGATACTTCAAAAGCGTGATCATCCTCTGAGGTCCCTTATTAAATCTGCAGATCCTTTGAAGATGTCTCAGAAACTGAGCAACATCTCATACAGCAGTACTTCGTACCTATGTATAGACAACTATATGGATCTCTGAGGAATATGGAGACCCATTTGTCTGAACAAAGGCCTGTATCTTTCTTAGAGACAGATTATAAACTCCTCTGATTCTAATGCCTGGCCTTTTACATGAAATCCCTGAATGTTGTTGGTTTTAGAAGGAATGATACAATCTAGGGTGCTTAGCAATCAACTATATTTAGGATTCAAAACCAGCCCCTGTATTTAGGATTCAAAAAATCTTCAGGGTTTCAGGGTTTTTTTGTTTTGGTTTTTTTGGTTTTTTTTTTTTTTAATCAGGACATCAGGCATCTCTCAAATGTCAATCATAGTTATTTAATATAACAACCTAAATATTTGATTAAAGAACTGGCTAAGTAAAAGATGCTGTCTACTCATCTTAGTGCAGATGTGCGTCTGTGTGCTCCATGAATGTGCTGCACTTAAAAAGGCTAATTACTAAATAATTAATGATCAGAGAATTCACACTGATATAAAGAGATTATTCATATTTCAGGATTCATAGGTGTTTTTTTTTAGTTTGGAGTTTTTTCAAATCAATTGACTACTTAAGGCAGTATGGAAATAATGCTAGAAATAGCAGACAGAAATGCAGTCTAAAATCAAGAAAAGGTTGAGCCTTGGGACTTCAATCTAAATCTTATTTAATGATTTCTGATTTTACAGAGTATCCAGAGTACTGATTTCTACTAGATTCAAACCTTAAATTGATTTTGTATAAGAAAGAATAAACCACTCTGTAAAAATTAATTCACCTAATTAAGTATTGTGGAATATTAGGTTATTTCTGGCACTCATTTGCTACTACAAATTTCTTAGCACAAATTTCCCAGCTGCTACCTTTATGCTGTTTCTCCACCAGTAAGACAGAGAGTAGAGTCTGCTAATCAAGTGTGGTAGAAAGGTTTCCATTAACTGGATTATATAGGCCAAAGATGTAGACTGCATATCCTATAATTAATAAATATAAAGGAATTCTTACCCCTTTTAGAAGTTATCCATGGTAAAAAAAAAAAAAAACCAAAAAAAACCAACAACTTCAAGGTTTTAAGTGTAAGACATACCATAAAATAAATTAAAACTGCTGCACAGTTTCTAGAACAACAGAACCAAAATAATATAATTTGCACGATTGTTGAAAAAATTATTAAAGCTATGAGTTAATTACTAAAAAAACAAAGAGAAAATTAAAAATAGGGGGCATAGTAAGAAAAAGTAAAAATATAATGGAAAGACACAGAGTAAATTGAACTCATGATACAGAACACATATTTAAAGGACTCAGAACCTCACATCCTATAAATCCAGTCAAGGAGTTTGTAGTGAGTGCCCAAGTATCATATCTTTATATTTGGAATGACAAGGAAAGAAATTACCAAAATAAAATTGTATAGTATCTTAAAATTCGGAGATTGAAATTAGTGAAATATTATACCCTGGTGAATAAAAAGACAAAAATCTTATGATCTTTTCACACAAGGAAGTCAGAATGTTTTGAGTAATTGACATATGAAAGAATACCTTTATTTAACACTAAAATGAATTTCCTCCAATTTCTTCTGAAATATCTTCCTTACAATTTAAGACTGCATTTAATTTGGCAAGTATTTATAAAACACAGGAAATTATAGGAACATATAGACCTAATCTGGAAATTGCTCTTATTTTTGTTTGTGTCTGGTATGAAGATGAGTCCAGTGTCAGCACTTAACAAATCATGTTGATTACTTTCGTGGCAAGTGCTGTGAGGTTTTTAATGACTGTGGCTGATTAGAGCCTGAAATGACAGATCATGAAAAGAGCAGAGTCTTTAAATTAGGCAGTTAGCATTTTGAGTCAGGGAAAAAAAAAAAAAAAAAAACAGAGAAAAACATTCACATATTTACTGCATATAACTTAGCTTAGCTATGAAGTGAATGTATTGGGAGACTAGGAATCTACTATATGATTCTGGTACATTTTCCTACAATATGTACTAAGATATTTTTCACATACATTGCCATATATTGTCTTTTAAAACTAAAAAAGAGATGAATTTGTATATCCCTTTTATGATTTGCTTGTAGTGTTCAGATATCACAGGGGGAAAAAAAGGACACCGATCTCATACAATAAATGTGGTTGGAATTCTTTTCATGTCATTATTTTGTGGTTAAGTATGCATACCACACATGTATAGCCAACACTGAACAACATACTACACCAAAAATGGTATTTATGATTAAAAAAAAAAAAGGAAACAAGGAAGCCAGTAGTAATTTTGTCCAAATAGAACTTCAATATGTGGTTAACTCCCCCATATCTTTCTCTGTATATGCTTAATTCCTAGAAAGGATTACTAGATACTTTTGAGTAGTGAGTGAGTACACACTATAAATTATATTATTGGCCAGGAATCTAACCTACACTGTTTCTTTGATCTTGGTTGTCAATATAACTACTTGTAAAGCAATCACTAAGAATATTTAGAAAGTACTCAAAATGAGAAAAAAATATATTTATGAGCTTTTCTGTTAAAATACTTTTTTAAAAAAAATTGAACAAATAAACAAAACTAACCCCCCAAAAATAGTAAAACTTTGAAAACAGGTGTTTCTTAGAGAAGTTATTGTAAAGATTGACCCCTTCTCAGAATGGGTAAATAGGAAAATTGAGATCAATCTTAGGAAACAAATGAAAAATAAACTCCCTTTCTTTTAATCATTTTGGTATCGAGGCACTGCATCTACTTGATGCGGCTCTGCTGCCACTGCTAGGCCAACTGTCTCTGTCCTAAGGATGTGTAATACTTTGATGACTACATTGACAAGGGAATGCAGTTTACAAGGTGTGCTCAGTCTGTGCCTACCACTCGAGCTGAAATGAATACCATCAATATTACCATCCAGCAAAATCAAGAGTGAATATTTGAAAAAATAGAGTTTTTAACAAAATAACTCTCTTTTGGAAAGGTACTTGACTGAAACCTGGGAAGAAGTACCACACAGGAAAATATGCTTCAAACACACCATTGTTCCTGCTGCTTCATATGGTCGGCTTGGTGATCCAGGACTTAGTATGTTGCCTATGCCAATACTTGCCTTATAAGGTGTTTACTAGCATTGTATGTCCAGATTTCCTTTTGGAACTCCATTTTTAAAGCCAAACAACATAACAAACAACATAACAGAACTTTGAACTCACCCACCGTTCTCAGAATAACCCTTGTGGGTCACTGCCCATCAATTGCAGAACTACCTTTCATAGCAAATCTAACAACTTTTTCTAAAAGAAACTCAATTCCTCTCATTACAAAATTCCATTGTTTGGAGCCTTATAACAAAGTATCCTCTTGGGAAAGAGATATTCAACAAATGCCAGAAAGGTTTGTCCATGGTGCATGTTTAAATTGTGTAATTAAAGGAAAATCATATGGCAACTAGATAGTTCTTTTCCTTTTATGGTAAAACATTTTTTCTCCTACTGGACTTATGGCTAACATACCGGTAATCGACCTGATGATGAAATAGTAATTTACATGTACACTAGCAATACTTACACTTTTATAGCAAAATATGTGACAGGTGCAGAGTACATATCTGGCATAATAAAGGCTTGCCATCTATTGGTGTAGATTTTGGAATACATTGTTATTTTCACCAAGTGATTTAAAAAAATATATGAAAGAGGAATACTTTTATAAGTTGCAATAGGATTTTTACAATTTTTTTCTTTTAAAATTTATCATCAATAACCATTTTACTTGCATAAATACAGCATGCATTTTACGTTTACAGTGATTTTACCTAAAAACCTCAATAACTCTTATAAAACTGGTTGATCTAGAAGCAGAAAATTGAAATAATCTCTTATGATATATTACTACTCCATAAGACTCCAAAACAAACCTAAGAAACAGTAATGCATCAATAAATATTTATGCAGCAAAATTCATAACAGCAAAAAATCCTGTGGCCTTAGTTCCATGTTGACTCTTTTAGCTTTGACTGCTGAAAATATTGAGAGAAATGGCTTCTGTGAGATCAGTGGAGTGACTGTTGTCTACTCAGGATAAGAATGGTAAACATTAAGAAGGATTAGGAACAACAAACAAAAAATTCTCTCAACTTTAACATAATCGGCTTTTGCTAAACATTTATTGCATGTTCAGTGCACGTGAACCAGAGTGGGAAGCTCTCTTCTGGGAATGCACACAGCCCTTAATCTGCCTTCTATACCTACCTCTTGCCATCTCATGGCCTGTTAGGAGAAGAGAGACCTGTACACTTGCTAAGAGTATGCCATCACTCCCTTACAATTGTCTTAGAGTGAAGAAAGGTGTGAACTTAGGTTCACACTGTCTTGCCTTCTGGAAGCTTTTTTCTTTTAAATGTGTATAAGTTGCCTGAATGATCAGTAAGACAGAAGACCTGTAAACAGGGACTATATTTTTGACAGATTCAGGATATCTTCATGAGAAACACGGACACTGCCTCTGTAAAATGAAATTGAATGAGTTTTCAAGTGGATTGATGATTGAAGATTGGTAATTTTATTAATTTTCAGCATACTCCTGGATATTTTTCCCATCTGTTGACATTTTCTGGGATTGTTCTCAGCAGTTTGCTGAGTAGCAGTCCAGAAACCTTTTCAAAAGGCATATGTACAAGTTATATTACATATATATAATATATGCAATATATTACAACCATTCTTCAGTTTCAATGATATCATGGGGGAAGACTCACATGGCTGGATATCTACCATGGATAGATATGGGGAGTTTTAGGAAAGACAGGACAGGAAGGTAAGGAGGGAGAGTCATCCAGAATGTGAGACTGAAGGTAATGAATGGAGCTCTGCTTAGGGATGGGTGAAGAATTAGCTGATATGGAATTAGTGTCAGTTAGAATTAGTGAGCAGACCAAACTGGAAAATATTATGGTGGATGTCTTCTATAGACCACCTGATGAGGAAGAACTAGATGAGGCCTTTTGCAGAGAGTTGGAATAAATCCCACATTCACAGTATTGGTTCTCATGAGGGACTTTATGACAGTATCTGCTGGATGGATAGTACAACAGCGCAGAAGTAATTCAGAAAGTTTCAGCAGCACTTCACCATAACTTCCCAAAAGAGGTGATTGAGGATCAATGAATACAAGTGCTCTGCTGGACTGATAAAAAAGGAAGGACTGGCCAGAGATCTACATGTTGGATCCATAATTCAAACATCCAGTAAATAATAAACACATAATCTCTATAACTGTTAAGTGTGTGCCTGAACACCCCTCCATTAAAGATTTTTTAAATTAAAAATTTAACCTAAAGATGCACTAATAAAAGTAATATTTTAATGTTGTGCACACTGAATTTAGAAGAATGCTTTGTGATTTTAGATATCTGTTAAATAGATTTCCTCAAAATAAATCTCCTAAAAAATTTAGTTTAATTCTACCTGAAACTAAAATTATTTTTTCCAAATTGCTTCCTCAAAAACAACTGAGTGGAAGGTATAAAACTGAGTTATATGGGTATGTTGCTAAATATTTAATAGTGATTTCAGAGTTAACTCTTAAATTTAGCCTTGTTCTTCTTACAGAAATTTAAAACTGAATCTTCTACTAGGTGTTCTAGTCATGAGGGTACACCGTATTCTAAGACTGACTTGTCAAACATCATTGATACTGTCTTTATTGCTCAAATTCATGAAACTAAATAAGTTGTTACTAAGTCAAGGCCTGGGCTCCTTACTGTTCCCTATATTGCTAAATAACACAGCAACCCAGACCATTATCTTTTATCAAGTAGCACACACTGGATACATAAAGTTACAGAATACCTGGCCTTCAGTCTCTCCCAGAATGTATATGATGCTTTAATACCTTACTGAGACACAGTACAGTGGGTGAGGTTAGAAGGCACTTTGAAAGCTACTGAGTTCAGCTCCCATGCTCAGAGAAGGGTCAGCTTGAATGGGCTGCTAAAAGATGTGCCCAGTCAGAAAACGCTGAAGACTTCACAACCACTTGGGCAATGTGCTCCAGTTTTTGATTACTGCTGAGGTTAAAAAGATTTTTCCTATGTTTAAATGGAATTTCATGGATTTCATTTGGTATTCATGCCCTCTTTTCCTGTCACCAGGCACCACTGGATACCTCAGAAGAATCTGTCTCCATCTTCTTTATTTACCCTCATCCCCTCAGGTGATGAGACATTGGAACAGCATACCCAGGGAACTTGGGGATGCCCCATCATGGGAAGTTTTCAAGGTCAGGTTGGACAGGGCTTTAAGCAACTTGATCTAGTTAAAGATGTCCCTGATGTTGACAAAGGAGTTGGATTAGATGATCTTGAAGTTATTTTCCAACCCAAACCATTCAGTGACTCTATGATGGGTGTCAGAGGTGTTGGATTAGATGATCTTTAGAGGTTCCTTCTAACCCAAGCCACTCAATGATTCTATGATTTATAAACAGTCATTAGATTCTTTGGGTTCAAATTATAGAAACCAGATAAGATATGTTGTAAATGGAGCATACAAACCCACAGTATTCTTTGGTAAAAGGAAAGAAAGTAGGAGAAAATATCAATGTTTGACTGTAAGCCTGAATTGACAGCAAGATGACAAAAGACAGACAATCATTGTAAGAGAAGAATTTAAAACTGATCAATATCACCAGTTAGTCTTGTTCAACTTGACAAAAGTGAAAATATGAATAACAAATTATCCTGATGAACATGCAATAAAGCTGTATTTTAAAAAAAATCTTAGAGAAAAGGTTTTCCCAGTTAAATATTTACTGACACTAACTGATATTTAAAATTAATTCGGCAAATAAAATTAGGAAATAAATATTCTAACATTAACTATAGAAATGTTGAAACAGCATATAGTATGACACATTGTGGAATAATGATTCACTTAGTAAGAAGACCACTCTTTAGGCAGACTTTTAGGATATCTTCCTATTCCTCAAGTATCAGTCTCATCACAGATACCAAATACTTAATATACACATATTGTCTATAAAAATGACTGACAGCTCTTCCACTTAATATGCTTAGAAAAGTAAACTGTTGTTAACAATAATAAAAAAATAGCCATAGATATACAAGATGTCTTTGGGAGACAAATATACCTGGAAGAATTTTCTATCATTCTGCTGTAGTAATATAATGTTAACTTTCAATTATTGCATTGCCACATGGTGTGTGATAAGGAAATTTCAAGGAGGGCCAAATGTAAGCAAGTGAGCTTTCAAACTATTAATTCAAAATTAGGGTATAAAGTAGACTAAAACTAATAAGGTTTCTATAAAAAATCTTAAGAACCAAGCCCCTATTGAAAATATGAAATAGTCCCAAAAATAATATTTTTGTATGAAGTTATATGTTTAAAATATAATTATTTTTAAAAAGCAAGAGATATATTGCGCTGAATTTAAGCTGTCTCCCAAACAGCTCTGTAACATAAACTTTTGTATTTAGAGTTTTCTGCCAGTGAATTCAAGAAGAATGAACGTTTCAAACAAAAAAAAAAAAAGAGCAGTTGCTATCAAAGCAACTGAGGTTTCACGGGCACTGATGAGTCATGAGCACTTCATGCATGGACCTTCCTGTGGGTCCATGCAACAGCTTGGTCTCTACCTGCCCCTGTCCCCAGAGAGGTGCTTCACGTCCCCAGCTGAGGCTGTCCCTATGCCCCCCAGCTGCCCAGCTCCTGGAGAGAGTGGTAGGGTGATCCCTGTCTACCAGGCCCTCCCATGATGGACCCCATGGAGAGTCCCCTGATGCTCCCAGTACACCAGCTCACAAGGAAACTTCAACCCTTGCACTGTCCTGACACTACTGTGAAATTCTTCAGAGAAAACCCCCACTCCAGTTGAGGGTCCCAGACAGTCTTTAGTTTCACTTCACTGCCTACCACAGTCTATTTTATGAGGAGGGTCACTGGTTCTGGAGTAGGCCTGACAATTTACCTCATTTGTTTGAAGATTCTCAGTTCAGCAGGCTCTGTTGGCTTCAAGTATGGCAAACCCCAGGTATGACCAAGACAGATCTGCTATGCCTAGAAAATTAATACCAAAATTGAGGCAGAAAAAAAAATTGATACATTTTGTAGGTAAATCTCATAAGAAGCACTTTTACAGAATGAAAAAGTTTAAACACAGTTTTGAAGAGCCTGAAGAAGAACTACAGATGTTTTAAAATCCTATGTTCTTCAATGTGGTCAACAAAGAAATGACAAGAATTAATAACAGTACTGAACAGGAAATTTTTCTCATGTCCTAAAAAATTTTTCTAGGATTCCTGATTTCCCATTGCACAATGAAAATAAGCATCAATGTCTGAGTTATATTTTTTGTGCATTTGTAAAATTAAAATTAGGAAGAGCCCTGTGAATTTGGATGATCTTCTGATGGATGTCATCTAATTTTTTTTTTTCTCACATGGAACCAGATATAGTTTATTCTTTTTATCAAGTGATGATAGGATCCACCTTTTATGTGACAGTTAATTTGTCAGAATACTCACTTGAATGAGAGAAACATAAATCTCATAAAAATGATAGCTACTTCTCTCTCTTTTCCCCTTTTAGTCTCTTTCACATGCATTCTTCTTATTGCAATTGAGATTAAAATAAGCCATGGAATTTAGCATAAAAGACTGGTTGATTTTTTTCATCAATGATCTTAGGTTCTTTGCTTTTTCAATACTAAACACTTGTAAGCTTGTGTACAATACTAAATAGGAGTCAGCTTTGTATGTGTGTAACAGTGCAGCATTTGAGGAATAGTCTGCCTTGATTCAGAACTGGGCGGGGGGGAGGGCAAAGGGTTTGGTTGTTTTATTGTCTGAGGGAGTACTGTGAGGCTGGAGGCAGAGTGAGTATTTATTGCGCAACCTGAAAAATTCAGCTGTGTACCAGTAGGAAAGAAGCAGAATGCTGTAAGAAAACATTCAAACAAACCTCGACAAGCCCAAGACTGATGGGAAGAAGTAAGACCCCCTTCACTGTGACCGTCATACTCTTGACAAATGTGCTGATGATTTGCTGTAACTCTGACCCTGAGTCTCAAGGAAAGCTGCTGACTCCTGACAACAGGAGAACACTGGAAGGTGAGCTTAATACTAGAGAAAAATGTATGGATATTAGAAAGTTTTCTTGTGTAGCAATTTTTAAAGTATTGATGCATGAGCCATTTCTGTTTGAATTTGGACAAGGAGTATGAGCTTTTGGTGCAAATGGTCTGCTAATATGAGCTGAATGATCTATTACAAATTGACTTTTAAAACTTTGACTAGACTAATAATAATTTTTGTCTTCATAAAAACAGGATGTCCCTTTTTACCATAACAAGATTTTGACCATGACACTGAATGGGTGTGAAGTGGAGGCTAATCCTTAATCATAAACACAGGAATTTTGTCATATTTTATGACAAAGAATCTCAAGGTCTCTGGTCATGCTGAAATCTTATAGTGTTGGGTCATGTGGTAACATGTTAAAATTGTAGCCTTAAGCAACAGAACCATTTACTTTCTTCAAAATATTTCTACTCTTTCTACAACATTATATCAAAAGATAAATAACAGTTGCTCTTTCCTCTCTTATTACTTTCTGCTAAATTAATGTATTTTCACCACAGACTGTGTCTACTAGTTATACTGTGTCTGCTAGTTATTTCTTGTTGCATGGCTTGATACTAGCGTCAGAAAAACCTTCCTAAGATTTTTCCTGTGGGATTAATATTTTTTAAGGCTAGTTGGAGTACAGTGTAGGAGGAAGACAATGTGCTCCAGATCTGATGTTCATAAAGTGAGTGACCTATGGTCAGGCACCAAACTCAAGAATTCACCTACTGAACATAAAATCTCATGCAGACATGGAACAGCTCATGTGAAGCTTCTATTTTCTGATTGCATTAAGAATACAATACAGAAAGGTGCAAGAAATGAAGGCTTTGGAATGTTCTGGAGACAGTTTTTTGCTGGTGCTGGAGAGGCTAAGGAAGGCACTCTGATGCACCTACTGCTGACAAATAAGAAAAAGGAGTGGTGGATGGGAAGGCTGATAGAAACTTTGCTATACCTGTGATATAACAAATTTAGTGAGGGAGATGAGGAAAGCAAATGGAAGCATAAAAAATTGTTTCTAGTAAATGCAGGCTTCAGCTTGCTCAGGGAACTGCTATGCTGGACCTTGTGGCATCTTGCCCTGCAGGGGCCCAAAAAACCCGGATGATCTTTCAGGACAACCGCATTAAAACAGTAGAGCACTCTGTCCTATATGCATAAAATTAAGTAGGCATAACAGGAAGCCACCCTGACTGAATTAAATGCCAAAAGAAAGCATATGGAAGATAAAAGCCGAGAAAAGAGGAACATACAGAAAATGCCATGTAATGCAGGGATGGAATTCAGAATGACAAACAGCTGAATTTCCAAGTAGTGAGTGATGTGAAAGGCAACAAGAAACACTTCTATAAATATATAGTAGGAAAAAAGAAGATCAGGGAATAGTCAGGCAACCAACTGGTGAAGAACTTTGAGAAACTCATTGAGGTAATCACTGTCTTCTTTAACTAGGTATTTACTGGCAAAGTCTGCCAACAGGTCTCAGACTTGATGACAGAATTCAGACAGAAATCTTTCTAACTACAGAAAGGTTCAAGACAAGCAGGATATGCACAGCTCGATATCAGGTGGGATACATCTGAGGGTGCTATTGCATCCAAATTTAACAGCCAGTCTAAAGCCTAAAGCCAACTGCTTCTGGTACATATCATCCTTCAACCCCAGCCATCAACTAAGACCCACACAACTGCTTTCTCAATCCCACCTGGTGGGATAAGGGAGAGAATTGGAAGAGCCAAAAAATGAGAAAATTTGTGTGCTGAGATAAAGACACTTTAATAAGTAACGCAAAAGCCACATGCACAAGTAAAGCAAAACAAGGAATTCATTCATGCATCCATGGGCAGGCAAGCATTTATCCATTCCCAGGAAACCAGGACTCTATTATCTGTAATGGTGACATGGGAAGACAAAATGCCATCATTTCTCTTCCTTCTCCCAGCTGTATATGCTGAATATGATGTCATGTAGTATGAAATTTTGCCTGTTGGGGTCACCTGTCCTGGCTGTGTTGCTTCCCAATTTCTTATGCACCCTCAGTGTCCTCACTGGAGGAGTGGTGTAAGAAGCAGAAAAGGCCTTGTCACTGTATAAGCACTGCTCAGCAATAGCTAAACATTCCTTTATTATCAACACTTTTCAGCACAAATGCAAAACACAGCCCCATAGTGGCTACTATGGAAAAAGATTAACTCTGTCCTAGTTAAAACTAGCACACCATATTAGTATACAGTTGTATGTAGTCTTTGCAAAGGATTTAACAGAGGGTACTGTTTTTTCCTACCTTACTTCAAGAAAATTGAATAGGGGATTCCTGCTGTACCTTTATGGCAGCATCACTTCACCTATCTGGCTAACTCATACACATTGCTCTAAAACTGGCTTCTCTCCAGGTTGAATTCAAGCTCATCAGCAAATGGCCATAATTTTTTTATAATTCAAGTTTTTATGGTCTTCTCTTTATGTATTTATTTTCAGTCTCAGCTGTCATACTGTGATTATGCATTTTACATACTTAAAGGAGATAACCTCTCACAGAGGTTTTCAGGGATGTGGTTTTCTGACAGCTTCAGGACATTTTAATTGAACCTGGCACATATTGAAAAATGCAGGTGAACCCAGTGGAAAGAAATTATGATATCTGACTCCAATTCAGAAGGCTGAATGATTTCTTTATTATAACTATGCTATAATGTATTAATATACTATATAAAGGAAGATACTAAAACTACAACCTACTTGTCCTAACTACCATATCTAACTACCAACAACTTGTGACCTTCTCTTGAGAGTCTAGACACAGGGGGATTTGATTGGCCCTCAGGCCCAAACAATTCTCACCAGAATCCAAACAAGCAATCACCCCAGGTAAACAATTCTCCAAACACATTCCACATAGGAAAAACAAGGAGCAGAAATAGAAATTGTTTTCTCTTTCTTTCTTTCTGTGCACCTCTATGACAAATCCTGAGAGAGAGAGAAATGTGCTTGCCACAGGCACGCACTCTTTCTATGGCATTTTCAGGTTTATCAGGATTAATGGCAAATTGTGTTATTCATGCACTGTAATACATACCATGGCAGTGGTAAAAGAACTTACGTAAAATATCTTTCTATCTGCTTATTATTAACAACTATCTAATTACTGCTGTACATTTGAATTTGATTCTTTTCATGCCTAACACTTCTGACAAAGCTGTTTGATGTTACTGCAAGCTGCTCTCATCATTTTGAAGGTGGTGACAACCAGGACAACCTCTAATTTCTGCAAAAAGGCAAAAGTCAGTCTGAGCATCAAAAAGCAAGTAGGAGATTCCCAGGAACTGCAGAACTGGAAGCCATGTTCAGGCTTAAAGTGATTGGAAACAAGTGACATGGCTTTCCCATGACTACATTCTGCTTGACCAGCCTGCTTTTCTTCTGTGATGAAACTTCTGGCTCTGTGGATGAGGTGCAAGCAGGGAAAATAATTTTCTTTGACTTTAGCAAGGCTTTACATAGTATTTTTACAGCCAAATTTATGAGAGATGGTTTAGATAGTTGGTAGATAAGAATGAACACAATTGGCGGAACCATCAGATTTTGAGTGTCAGCATTTCAAAATCTGTCACTGCATTGTATTCTTCATGAAGCAGTCCTATATTAACAATCTGGGTGATGTGGCAGAACTGAGTTGTACCAGGTATTGCGTCTGACTGAGATACAAGTTCATTTTTCCTTAGCAGCCCTCACAGTGCTGTGCTTTGCAGTGGTAACTGGAAGGATGTTGATACTACACCAGTGTTTTGGCTACTGCTGAGCAGCACTGTCCTTCTAACATTCTCCCCACCACCATTAAAGAGCTGAGAATGGGCGAGACCTGGGAGGGGAAATAACCAGGCTATCTGACCCAAATTAACCGAAGGGATATTCCATACCATGTGATGCCTGCTCAGATATAAAAGCTAAGGGAGAGGGGGGAACTGGGGGAAGAGTGTTTGTATTCATTAATCTATAGAGTTTGCCTTCTAGAGAAATGGCTATGCATGCTGAAACCCTACTTCCTGGGAAGTGTCTGAACATTGTTCACTGATGGGAAGTAGAGATTAACTTTTCCCACTGTTTATGCATGTGCTAAATGTTGCTTGTCTTTTTTTCCTTTAGTAAACTGCCTTATCTTAACCTAGTACTTGTTATCCATCTTACTCTCTTCCCCCTATCCCACTGGGAAGGGGAGTGATAGAGAGGCTTGATGGGCACCCAGTGCCCAGCCAAGGTCAATCCACATACCAATTTATGCACAAAAGGCTCCTTTTATTCTCCTCTCAATTCTCCTCCTCTCTTTCTTTCCTCTGTATTCTTGTTCTTCCCTACCTCGGTCCTTCACCTACACTCCTTACTAAGCTTCACGTAGTCCCACAGTCCCCTCTCAAAATCCATACTATTCATGGTCCTATAATTTCCCCCTCTTATCTGTTGCACAGCTCAGATTGTCTCTCCTTAAAGCTGTGCCTTTTTTTTTTTCTAACAGGCCATCAATTAGCAGCTGTAGTGTTTTGGTCTTCGTTATTTTCTTGTTTATCACTTACTTAACTGATTTGTGTCCCTGTGTGTTTTATTGCTTTCCTTGTTACTTTATCTTATAAAAAGTCCTTGACATAATAAGCTTAATGAACCAAATGCTCTCCAGTCTCACACACTAGCCACTACCCACTGGGGCACAACATTTTAGAAAAGGTCTGGAGTATGGTAGTGAATAAGAATTTGAGTATGAATCAGCAGTACCACTTTGTGACATATTAGCCAACTAATAAGCAAGAGTGCAGCCTGCAGGTTGAAAGTAAAGATTATTACCCTGTGTGTGCCACCTGTGTGACCCAAGTCTGTGTCATATTGCCTCAGGTTCTGGGCTTATCAGTACAAGAAAGACACTGAGAGTCCAAAATACTCATGGAGAGGGTCAGGGGGCTCAGGCATATGACACACAGGAGGCACAGAGAGAACTAGTGAAACTAAAGAGGGATGTCTTTCAAGACTTCTGTCTTTGAGTACTTAATGGGAGGTCACAGAGGAGACAGACTTATTGGTGTTCACAGTGAAAGGACAAGAGGTCAAGGTCAGAAGTTGAAGCAAGGAGAAAATTATTACTAGGTATCAGAGCAAAATTCTCCACAGGAAGTATTTAAGCACTGTAACAGGTTATTCACAGAGTCAACTGAACAAGACACTTAACAGTGGGATCTAACTTTGAAGTTAGCCATGCTTTGTGAAGGGGAATAAGCTAGATGACCTCTAGGGGTCCTATCCAACCTAAATTATTCTATCATTCTAATTTAAAGGTCAGTATTGGCCTGGAATAAAATGTTTTAGAGAAAGGAGAGGAATATTCAGCTTCATTTGTAAGACTTGAAATGTAAATATTGAATCTGGATGAAAAATAGTACTCTGATTTAGTTTAATTTTTGCAAGAGTTCTGCAGAATTTATATTAGCCCATTACAATAAGCTTACAAGGAATGCTCTAGGGATAAGTTATACATTCCTTAAATTTACTTATCTAAGTCTGATTGCAAGTGACTGGATAACAGTAAGACATTCCTCATCCAAGTATATGTGAATTTATAAACTATCCTTAGAAACTCTTTGAAGTGCACAGGCTGTCTAGTGTGTCCTTTACTGAACTTAGATTACAGAAGCATTCTTTCTGAGTTCTTGTTTCAGCAGCCTGGCCCTGAGAGAACAGACAGCTGGCATGACCTAGCTCAAGGAGGTAGAAGCACTTTTCAAGGACTATTAGTGACCTTGGAGTCTTTCTGGAATGCAGTGATGGGGTAAAAGCTTCAAACATAGGACTGAATAGTACCCACACATTTTAAAATCTGCTTTTGTAGAAATAAAGCCATCAGACAGAAGTCAGACTTTTAATTTATTTCTGTTTCTTGAAACCTGACCTACCAAATGCATTTTGTTTCAAAATATATTACTAATTTTTTTCCCACCTCAACCTGCAGCAGAAATTCTCAGTCTATTCTTTTCTGCATGCAACCTGTAATCAGGTCAGATTGGGTGTCTTTAATTGGGCTGCATCATGAGCTTTGAAGAAGGGAAGCATTGACACAGAAGCTGCTGCAGAATTTCTCCCTCTTTAGCAGATATCCACCAGAGTGAAAACATGTTTGAGATTGGCCCTGGTTGGTCTTAGCTATGAACTCAGCCTTAAATGGAAAGAACTTTGAGCCCTTGCAGAGTAGCTGTTTACTCCATTGACAAAGAACTTTTAGAGCTCCTCTCTTTTTTAGTTCTCTGAAGTTTATAAAGTTTACCTTCCAGAACTAAGTAATTTGAAGGTTTAAAAGATGTTTCAAAAAGTGAAGAAGATTGGGCACATCAACAGGAATTTTACTTAGGGAAGCAGTGTCAACACATTCCTCATAAAACCTTACTTTAAATTCCCTATGAATACACAGACTTGAAAAGTATATATCTCTTAAATTCCAGGTTTTGGTCTTTAGCACATGTTTGCCTTCCTCTCTCATGGTTTATTCTGTCATTGAATCTCCTACCTCTGCATCAAAGAATGTGTATTTTTAAAAGTAATGTTTGGAAATGCTGTACAAGTAAATAACCTGTTCTGATAGGAGAAATTCCTTACACTACATTACAGAGACTCTCTTTTAAAAAAATATGTGAATGACTTTAGTCTCAGGCATATACAAAATTACTAAATATAAAGGTGGAATATCTAAGAACATAGACTTTGAGAGAATGCAATAACCAGGAAAAAGTAGAATAACTTAATGAGGCTCGTAGTGGTGTATGTGTGTGTAAATATATATATATATATGGAGGAAAAAAAATATTATCCAAAACCTGCAATTCATGTAGTTTATATGTATGAAGGTGAGGATAGAAACTAGCTTAACTTGAACATAGGTATTTTTATCAAAATATACCCAAATTACTCAAAATTACATTGATTTTGAGCATCTACATAACTTACAACAAAATGGAGAAAGAATGAATAGAAAAATGAACCAGGATTAAAGTGAAGTTCAAAGTTTCCTGACCTTTTGGAGTATACTCACTGTTGTTTTTTCACAGCAGATCACTCCACAATGACTTTTGGCATTACACTATGAGCTGCTAAATTCATCTGCAAAGCCAAATACCTAGAACTGCTTTTATACAACTTGAAATAATTCATTAATATCTCTCAAGTCAATCCAATGTCCATGGATATTATTTTAAAAAAAAATTCACTTACATGCAGTAATCTGCATACACATAAATAAAATAATAGTTTATACAGCGAAATAAAGCACAGTTTCACAGTAAATAAATCATATGCTGTCCTTTAACACCTGATGGGTAGTATAAACTAGTATAAATTTTTATTTAATTAATCAGTATAATTATTATACATTTTCAACCCAGTACATTGAGAATATATGCTCCAGAAATTTGATGCATATATGCTAGCTGTGGAGTCAACTATGTTCTTTATTCTATAGGATAATTTATTACCTTTTCCATAGTTCTCAGCTAAATGCTAAAACTGATGTGGTAGATTCAGCGTGAGGCACATTAGTTTCTGAGCAAAACGCAAGTATCCCAAACCCAAAGAATATCTGTACTATAAGAAAAGTGCTATAATGTACTTTTCTTATGGGAATGGTCAATTAGAATAGGCACTTGTAGGAACGAAAAAGGTTCATAAATTTTTTCTTCCACTGCAGAGATAAATGAAAGTACAAATATATAATCTTGCTTTGGGCCATATAAGCCTATAGAAGAATAGGCAAATTCATGCATCAAGACACACTCCTCATATAGTCTTACAGGACAGAAGTTGTACCAACTGGAATGAAAGATAGCATTCTGGAACTCTGCAATATTTTTGAAAAGTGAACAGAAAAAATGATGATGAAGTGACAGAAAAACTTACATAGCATAAATTTGTTTAAACCATTATGAGGTTTAGAATTCCCTTAAGCTATTCATTAATAGAAAACTACCTAGAATGACACTGTATGTCAATTAAATTTATAGGCCATTAATAGAAAATCAATCTTTATGGTTTTAATAAAAACAGAGACAAGAGACTACCCAAATCTTCTGTGGCAGGTGGTAAATGATCACTGCACTATGAGAAACAATTCTCAGCCATGTCACTGCAGTGTTCCCAAGGTAAATGTCACAATACATATGCTTCACTTTTCCTATATTTTTGGGTATTGGTTTAGTCCTGAATATCTGAGGTATTGGAGGTCTGATTTAGTCTAAAAAAATCCTATATACTTTCTTTTAGTGACTCCGAATATTTCCCCTTAAATAAGTGGATTATATATATTATAAAACATATTATTATATTACTTTTTTGAGTGTCATATATGACTTTCATTTCCTGAACATCTGCCCCAATTCTTATATATACTGTATTCAAATTAGGTTAGTTTTCTTTATCTTACTCATTTTAACATTAGTTGTGTTGTAAACTTCTAACAAATCAAGTACACTGGTTTAAGAATTATTGTAATGAACACTGGCAATATCTGAAAAACTGTATCATTTTATAATATCATAATTTTTCGAGCAAATAGAAACACTGCAACTCTATGTAAGTTTTTTAGTTACTCTGAATGAAAAAAGGGTTATGTTGCTTTTTCTATCACCATAAATATCTTTCACCTCCGTGTCCGTTTGTGAAAAAACTCAATAAGTGAAAATGCTTTGAAGTCAGGTTTCCCAATCAGATTTTTATAAAGAGATATCATTCATTGCTCGGCTTAACAGGGCAGTTGAATGCCAACTGGTAATTGAAGTCCGTCTGAAGAGAAATAAAATATCAATCACACTTGTCATTAAAAGAGAAGTGAAAAGGTATACAAATGAATGTGGTTTTCTTATGACCTAAGGATTTTTTTAAACAGAAATACTGATTTATGCAACCATTAGGTTTGAATGCATGCAACACAGCTTTCTTGGATTGAATTCCATTGATTTTCTATAACAATGTCAAGCATTCAATGCACCATAGAAGCTGTGAGACTGAAATAAATAAACCCTTATGAAAGAAAGTGATTCTTCCCTTAAATCCTTAGGTGAACATCTTGTTCTTCTTCTGCCTCGCTCTGTTGTAACTTAAGCTGTAAGATGTAAGACCTTCTTAATTCCCTGTCTTCATTTTCATTTAGGATAATATGCTTTGTTTTTCCTATGACCTTCTTTATGCTCTTGCCTCTGGGACAAGTTGTTAAAATTATATGCCTTTCTGTTTATGTGAATAGATGTAAAGAGCAAAATAAATGCCAGAAAATTCAACTTTGAATATAGATATATGTGATATTGACAGATTATGAGTAGCACAGAAATAGCCTTGAAAGATGCTATTTCACATGGAAGATTCATATTTGAAAGGTGCAACAGACTTGTAACACATACTACACATGCAAATTATTATTTCTAATGAGATCTGCAGTGTTTCTGATCACACTGTCAGTCATAATCACTTTTCTGATATTGTTAGTTCTGGTTATTTGAGTTCAATATTTATAGCTCAAGATACTAATTTATAAATTTGAGTTTGATGAGTCTTGTACTCCACAGCAAATTTATCACTTGCTTTGTTATTGATTTGTTAGTTATTTACTCTTCTTTTTCATACATGTGATTTAAAGTTGGTAAATAATTTAAATTCCACTATGACATTCATTTCAAGCAACTTCAGAGATTGTTTTGAAATTCTTACCTTGAACATAAAGCCACACTGTTGCTTATGAGGAATGACATACAATCTTCAGGTGAGTGTTTTCATCCAAAAAGCTACTACTATCCCCAAAGTGTTTCACTGACGTACAACTTGGTTTATCACAAATACATAATGCATGATTTTCAGGTGACACTAAATAAAAACTCAACTGCTTTGCAAGTAAGAAATATAACATAGAGCGTTGGTTTATCTTCTCACTCTTATTCAATAACAGACAAATAAGTTCTTAATTTTTTTTGTTGTGTTCCCTGTATCTCAAGGATTTTCAATGATTATTCAGCAGTTTCCTTGACTGCAAATAGGCCTTCTATTTTAATTGGCAATAGCAGATCAATACTGGTACTCATTTGTAATTATAATAGGTCTATATTTGTACCTAATATTGGTAACATAAATAATTATAAATAGAAATCTCTATTTGAAAGGGATGAGCAGTGAAAATGTAGTGTAAAAGTGACTGCTAACTTGATAACAATATCTAATTTAGGCACCTTGTTTCTGATATTTTAATCTGCTCAATGTCTCTATTTTTCTTACACTCAGGAAAGAATGACTGAAATCTTCTGTGGAGACATGGGGGTGCATCCCCTGGGTTGGGGAAACACAAGAAGCTTCCCTCAAAAAGCTGTTAGACCCCATTGGCTCCTTTCCCTGTTCCTATGTCGGTTCTTGTGTACCTGACCCACTCCCTCCCTATACCCTGATTGGCCCATATCATTGTACTGCCCCGAGACCAGGGTCACCTCAGGCCCTTGGAGAGAGAAAAACCTGGACCCTCCATGTGTGTATGCTCTGGAACTCTGAACATCTCACCACGCAGCTGAATTAAATATCCGTAGATACCACGCAAAGGCCCTTTTTGCTTTTTTACCTTAGACTTTACTAGCAACATTTCAGGCTGCAACAATCTTCAGTGGGATATTTGAGCAGAGAGACAGCTTTGATTCGTCTCCTACAACACTTGTTTCCATTTTTTTAAAGGAGGCCCATGGCAACTATGTTCCTTGATAATAACAATTTGTTTGACAGTTTAAACCCTGTCATTTCAACATCTTCCTCTGACTTTTACGGTGGTTTAGAGCAGTAAAGGAAGATATTTACTAGACTTCAATATCTAATACAATTTAAACCAGCATGTCAACAACCATGAGCTTCACTGGATATGGAAATCTGCTTTTCAGAAATTAGTTCTGCTCTCCCAGCATGCTCATAATCAAACTTAAGAAGTATGGGTTAGATGAGTGGACCATGAGATAGATTGAGAAGTGGCTGAACAGCAGACCCCAGAGTATTCTAATCAGTGGCACAGGATCCAGTTGGAGGCCTGTCCCTAGTGGTATCTCCCAAGGATTAATACTGAGCCCAGTATTGTTTAACTTATCCATAAATGACTTGGATGAAGGGGCAGCGTGTGTCAGCAAGTTCACTAATGACACAAAGCTGGGAAGAGCAGCCGATACCCCAGAGTGCTGTGCAGCCCTTCAGAAGGACTTCAGCTGGTTGGAGAGATGAGCAGAGAAGAACTGCCTGAAATTCAACAAAGGCAAATGCAGCATCCTGTACCTGAAGAAGAATAACCCACCATTATAGGCTGACTTGCTGGAAAGCAGCTCTGCAGAGAAGGATGTGGGGGTTCTGGTAGACAGCAAGCTGTCCATGAGCCAGCAATGTATCCTTGTAGCCAAGAAAACCAACAGACTAGTGGAATGCATTACTGTCGTGGTTTGACATGGAAGTGATTTTTTTCAGGAAGTTGAGTCAAACCAATCAGTGGTCAAGTTTGGATATTGGCACCTGAAGTGACCACTGAAGATAGGGATACGCCTCTGAGAACACAGGGGGTTAAAAGCAGGAACTCCCAAGAGCTCGCTCTCTTTGGTTCCGGTCAAGGTGCTGTGCAGACCTCCCCTGCCCAGCCATGGGGCTGGGTGGGGGAGGGGGAGCCATGAGGCCTGGTCGAGGTGAGCTGAGGGGTAGAAGGACTAGAACCGAGCCAGCTCCTGTGGACGGAAGGGTGGAGAGAAGCGGAGATGTCTTTGTCATTCCCCCCACCAGAGGGAAGAGATAGAGAGTCCGGATGGCACCTGTAACTTTGCCGGTGCGGAGGAGAAGGAGGTGGAGGGGGGAAGGTGCCCAGCCTTGGCCTTGGGAATCGGCTGCTGGGCAGAGATATCAGCCGTCCAGGGAGTCTGAGCTTTTAACCCTTTCCTGAGAAATGAGGGCTTTGTAAAATATTACTCCTCCTTGATTTGAAGTAGAAGAGAGACAGTCTGGGATCTGAGATGATGGAAGAAGAAATTCTCGAGTTGGAAGGAGATGATGGAGTGGCTTGTGGCTGGACTTCTCTTGTTAGCCATAGACTGAACCAAATTCTCCAGACAGAAGCTGCACTTAGGGGGGTGCGTTGGTGTGCCAGGAGACCTGTTTCAGTGATTACCAGCAGAGGAGTAGAGAGAACAGAGGAGAGTTGGAGAAGGTGTGGAGAAGCCCTCTATCTTCAAGGAAGAAGAAGAGGAGAAGAAGACCTCTGTTCTTGGACCCTCAGCCCCAGGGGAAAATGGGGGGGACTGTAGTCCCAAAATGAGAAACTGAACTGTTGTCTCTTTTGGTCCATGGCAAAGCATCCTTAAAGGAGCCCTATGAGCAGTCTGTCCATGCACAGTGGTGAGAGAACTGTGACATGGAAAGGAGAGTGTCACACTGGCAGATTTTCTCCGGGCGGTTGCCATGTGTGACATGGAAACACAAGGGTGGCAATTGTGTTTCCTGGGGGGTCTGTGGCACAGGAGAGACTCCTGTCTCCCTTGAAAGATTGAGTATTTGATTATCTGAATGGTGGCAACTTGATCAGGATCCTGGATGGTGTGTCACTGTTGAGTTTTTTTAGAAATTAGGTGGGAGGAGGAGGGGTGTTTTGGAAAGTCTTCATCCAGGATTTAGTGTTTGTAGTTTTTCTAGTAGTAGTAGTTTAATAAAGTTCTTTCCTTTGTTACTAAGATGGGCCTGCTCTGCTCTGTTCCTGATCACATCTCACAGCAATTATTTAAAAAGGTACATTTTCATGGAGGTGCTGGCATCGTGCCAGTGTCAAACCATGACAATTACAAAGAGCATTAGCTGTAGGTCAAGTGAGACGCTTCTGCCTCTCTACCCAGCATTGGTGAGGCCACATATGGAGTGCTGTTCTGGGCTCCTCAGTACAGGACAGATATGGAGCTTCTGGAGCAGGTCCAGTGGAGGGCAACAAGGATGATTAGGGGACAGGAGCATCCTCAGCCAATGAGGAAAGGCTGAGGAAACAGCCTGTTCAGCCTTCAGGAGAGATGACTGAGAGGGGCCTCATCAACTGTTGCATCCTGGGTTTGGGTTCAAATTATGGGTTTTTTCTTTGTTAGTTTTCTGGTTCCGTGTACCCTCGTGCACCTCCCAGGTTTTCCCCTACTCCTGCGGTTTCCATGCCCGTCTCCCCGTTCTCACGGTCCCACTCACCCCAAAGCCCCGTGTCCACCCCTGCCGTGTTCCCATTGGTCGCTGTAGTACACGTCATCACCAAGACGTCTGTATCCATTGGGTGGGAGGACTCCCGGTCCACCCTGTCCCTTCCCTATATCATCCCACTCCGCGGCATGCTCGAGGCCATTTGCGTCCATGTGAAATTGGGAGCGGGCTGCAGCTTTTCCACCACAGCTCTTGCAGCCAATAAAGCATCCAGCCGCCACGCGGATGGATTTGGCCAAATTTCCTGTCTCTTTGTTTCTTCCCTTGCACCGACGGCGAAGCGTGGCCAGCAGCCCACCCTGGAGCGCGGCAGCAATAGCGCCTGGGAATTGCAGCGAGCCCCGGCGCCAACAAAAAGCTGAAACGCCCAAGCCAGGCACTCAAGAGCTGAGCGGGGCCGAGAAAATTAACGCAAAGCTGCGATCAACATCTATCAGTATCTGAAAGGAGGGTGTCCAGGGGATCGAGCCAGGCTCCTCACAGTGGTGCCAAGCAATAGGACAGGAGGCAATGGGCAGAAACTGATGCACAGGAAGTTCCACCTGAATATAAGGAAGTACTTTACTGTTCAGGTGACAGAGCATGGAACCAACTGCTCAGAGAGGTTGTAGAGTCTCTGATTGTTGGACCAGATGATCCACTGTGGTCTCTTCCAAAATGACTCCATTCGCTGATTCTGGGGAAAAAAGAGCAGGAATACAATATAGCAGTAGGCATGGCCAACAGAAATTGATAGAGCTTTAGATGTAGTGATTCTTTCTGAGACACTATGCTTTCTTTCAGAAATTTTATGAGATCTCATTTTCATAATTATGTAATACCTAACTGGGCAATGAATCACTGACTGCTATGTAGATTGTCATCTGGAATTGCAAACTGCCTTAGGACAGAGAAAGGCTTGGAATACATCTCATTTGTATGCATATTTTACTTCTGTGTGTCTTTTTCATGTGCTATAGGTAAGGAAAAAATGGTTGGCTCTGAAATCTTTTACTTGTGTCTTATGTGTATTATGTTTCCTTGTCCTTGATGGGGGAAAAGATGGTTTTTTCAGGACAACAGCTTCTGTGGATACAAACAGAGTACTTTGGGGATAATTTAACAGATGTTAGTTGAAAATTACTAAGAATATTCAGTGGGGGAATAAGGTGGTGAAAAGTTATATTTAGTATTTAATTATTAAAATGGAACTTACTTCATCAAGTACATGAAAGAGATCTGGATATCTTTATAACCTCACTGCAATCTCCTTTCAGGTAGTTGTAAAGAGCGATAAAGTCCCCCCTGAGCCTCCTTTACTCCAGATTAAACAGCCCCGGTTCCCTCAGCTGCTTCTCATGAAACCTGTGCTCCAGACCCTTCAGCAGCTTTGTCGCCCTTCTCTGGACAAGCTCCGGCATCTCAATATCTTTTTGTAATGAGGAGCCCAAAACTGAGCACCGGACTTGAGTTGCAGTCTCACCAATGCTGAGTACTGCTGCCCTGGTGCTGCTGGCCACACTATTGGTGATACAGACCAGGTTGCCATTGGCTTCCTTGACCACCTGGGCAGACACTGGATCATGATCAGCTAGCTGTTGACTGACATCCACAAGTCCCTTCCTGCCAGGCAGCTTTCCAGCTGTTCTTCCTCAAGCCTGTAGCACTGCATGGGGTTGCTGGGACCCAAGGACAGAACCCAGCCCTTGGCCTTGTTGAACCTCATACAATTGTCCATGGTCCATTGATTCAGCCTGTCCAGATACCTCCCTTCAGAGCCTTTCTACCCTCCAGCAGATCAACACTCCCACACAACTCGGTGTGAACTGACTGAGGGTATATTTCATCCCTTGTCCAGATCATTGACAAAGATATTAAAGAGAATTGACCCCAACACTTAGAATAGGGGAACCCCAGTGGTGACTTCCTTCTGTGCGTAGAGCCTTTTGTCACCCTACATTTTGGGCCCAGGCATCCAGACACTTTGTTTCCTGGCAAAGAGTGCACCTGCCGAAGCTGTGAGCAGCCATGTACAGACTTGTATGATTGTCACCAGACTGTTGGCTGAACCTGGCTTCCAGCAATAGACCTGGTCTTATTAGTCAGTTACTGTTTTTGTTGACATTCTGCCTGTTTTTCTGTCACCCTCAGCTTCTGACTTACGTTGCCTTGCAGAGTAACTAATTTCTGCTGCTCCCTGGCACATATAACATCACCTCTTTCACTTTCAGATGTCCTCTTGTTCCTGCCAGATGGATAGGAGGTTGCTTTGGCTTCATGTCCCCAGGTTCAGCCAGTAATAAGTCTGAGCACATATTCCTGATTCACAAACAAATACAGCTGGTCACACAGATAAAAACAGCGGTGGCATAAACATGAACAGCAGACTCACTACTGTTCCACCTTTCCAGATGATTTGGTTTAAATCTACTTGTAGAATATGCACAAGAACAATGTGCTTCTTTTCAGTAGCTTGGCCCAGAGCCTGGTCTCCACGTCCTTGAATCTGAACCCATGTGTATCAGACCCATGGCCTGCCTTTCTGGATAAGGTCACTCACACCCCTTACTCTACTTATTGGCTGCTCCAACTTGAACTTCTCCAGTGGCTTGTGTACATATGAACATAGAGGACTGAGGGACACAGCTAGAAAAAAGGAACAGAGTCATAAGAAGAAAGGACAGATTTCAGTTACCAAGTAGAGGATTTAACAGAAATGCATTGACCAACAGGTTGCTTACATGCAGTGAGTGACTTTGGGTCCCTTTTCCCTCTTCTAACTGCATCCTTTCGGAAGTCCTTTGTCCTTTAGACAATAACTTGTTTTAGTTTGCATGGTTTTCTGGGGAATTCATTTTGATGATTTATTTTGGTGAACTTCCCACCTGGGAAGATGATATAATTATTTAATAGTCAAAGAAGTAGCTGAGCCAGTATACTCTTTCACTGACTGTGTTGCCAGGTTTCCTTCACTTGTCACTGTTTCTCTGATCCTTTCCATAGTTTTGTTCAATGCAATTAATCTTTAGTGAGGTAACTTACTTAGGTAATGAAAGACATGAAATATAGGTCTTATAAAATATTATATCTGGTAAATGCAAATTTTTTGTACCCACCTTACTATAAAAATTTGCAAATATTTAATTTGTATATTTATTTCATTTTTATATTTAGATACATACTTAAGACTGCAGTTTTCAAGTTCCAGAGCTGCTTTTGCTCCATACCAATCCTCTCAGAGCAAGGTAACTCCAAATAAAGTACATGCCAGCTCTTTTTTCCCTACAAAAAACCCACTTTCATGTTACAATATCAGGTGCCCTAATATATACTAGATGTTAATCTGCAAAGAAGGGCACTATAATAGATTATACAAGCATGAAAAAGAATGTCTAGACAGAGCCTGAAGACCTTCTGCCTTTGGCACAAATCACAGTTGTTCTTCATCAGTTTGTATTCAGAGTCTGGGAAGTATGGGAAGAGAAGCCACAAAGAATTTTCTGATTTTCTCTGGATTAAGCAAGAAATCAAGTAAACCTTAGAGTGAAGAACCTAAATAAGAATTTAAATGAAACAGATATTTCCTATGAGTGGCAGAATTAGCGAAATATCTTCCAAAAACCTGTGTCATTTTTTTTCCAATTAATTTTCATTCATGATGTCACCTGCCTAATTTGTGGGTTTACCCATGGGCCCAACCTGAGCTACAGACTGTCTATATGTAGACTGGTGTTGCTTCAGTACTCACATGCTGGCTGTCCAGCTCCCCCAGCTGTTCAAAGGAGACACTAAAATTTGGATTATTCTTATGATCACTAATTCTTATAAAATTTGTTTTTGATATCCTAACATTTCTCTCATGTTTAGCATAACTCAGCTGAAAAGTTATAGGGGTAGGTGGATTTAGACAGGCAAAAAAGATAACTCCTAAGTCTTCTTTCTTCAGAAGACCAATAGCAGAATTGAGAAAGAGAACTCATCCTTATTATTCTCTGTTTATTTACAAATTTCAAAAATATATATGTGAAAGAGAGTAGAGAGCTAATTTTATTTTTTTACTTCCCTTGAATACTTTGTATGTAAAAAGTAATTGCTCAGGTAGATGGAGATCATACGGACTTCTACAGACTTTAGACACAGTGCTGGGTTTGGCTGTCTGGCTTCTTAGATAAGTGAGTAATAGACATATTTTGTCCCGGAAACTTGTTCTGAGTTATTTTCAGTAAAAAGAAAAAAAATCAAACCAAAAAAAACCCAGTGTGTATTATTTGATGAGAAGCATATTTTATTTCTGATGGCAGAAAAGCCACTGTTCTCTCAGTCATTTCTCTGTGCAGTGACACAACAATGTACAATGTACAATGTCCTTTCTCCCCTTCTGTGAGAAGCCAATGAGTTTTGTTATGCCTCAACAATGGTTGTCAGAGGCACATCAGGGAGGGGTGGCACATGTACCATGTCTAGGAGACAGACAGGAGAAGATGGAGGAAAGCCTTTTCTCTGGGGATACTTTGCCTGGCCATCAATTCATGTCTCACATGGGACAGGCAGTCAGCAGGGGAACATCAAAGACACTGTATCCCAGAGACACTCTGCAATTAATGGCAAAAGGTCTCTGCCAATGGACTGCACTGGGACATCGGACTGGGCCAATGGTCTCCTGCCAGCAGGCACACTTTGGGAGGAGCCTGGGGCATAAAAAGTAACTGCATCGTAAGCCTGGGGGCTGTTTGGGTTTTTTGCCTTTTGACTCTTTGGGGGCTTTTCGAACTTGCTTTTGGAGTCCTGCCTTTTGGCTCTCCCGCCATCGCTGGCTCTTGCTCACCCTCATGTTTGTACTGCTTCCCTGTGTCCCTGACCAGCTCCCTGCCTGCTCCATCTCTGCACGCCTTCCTGAGTCACCAGCATCCTACTCTGCCCGCCTCCAAGCCTGCCCACCACTGTGGTCCTTGCCACGACCCTGTCCAGGCTCCTGGACCAGACTGATGTGATCACAAGGCTACATAGTCAGAGTTCACTTTTCTTCTCTTGTCTATGAATCCAGTGTTCCAGAACAAGAAGATGAAGCATTTTAAATTCCTGAATTCCCATACTCAAACAATTGGAACACATGCCACTATCATCACTAAAACTTCTTTTCTGGACTCTTTACAAGGAGGAAAAAAATAGACATTTATAGAGCAAAATTTTTGACATTTATCTCACAATGTGATGAATAGCATCCAAAAGTAAACATAATTTTTCACTAACTGTGAATATTTTAGAGTAGTGGGGATTAATTTCATTACTTCAAGTTCCCATGATAACATGGAATGCAAAATGGTAAAATACTCTATTTTGTTTGAGCAAAAAGTAGACTTTAATATGGTTCCTGCAGTCAAGTCAGTGGAAAATACTGACCATGCTCTACAACTAGTGTGTTCTAAGAATGATTGGTGGATGCACTGAAAAGAAGAAATTTGTAGGAATATCTGATTTGTTGTTCTTAATAGGACTTAATGATGAGCTAGGGTCCCCTTTGCTCAGCAGTGTCCAAGACTTGTATGACTCTCAGTATGCCTAGAAGGGCATCTCTAGATGATGGAATACTGGGCTGACTACAATTAAATAGGCGAGATATTTTTAATTATGCAGCTAGATGACCAGGGATCTTTGCCAGTACAGCCTTTCATTGACTATCCTACTCTATTCTTCATTCTACTGATTTCATCTACCTCATCTCACAGCTCTGTGTTTCCGTATTCATAAAAATAATTAATACCAGCTAGGAGCATCACAAATCCATTGCCAGCAGGCAAAGACACTCCTGTAATAGTTTCTTTGCAGAATAGAGTTACAAGGACTGATATCCAACAAAAAGACAAGGAAGGGATAAGGTGAAATTAGAAAATACCTCTTTACATTCATAAAAGTGCACACATATAAAACACATATGCAAGTGAGACCATCATTCTGGTTTCAAGTACTTATTGCTTGACAAGTGGACATATGTGCCTTGGCTTCCTTTCACCTTCTACTCTGCTGGTAATACAGAGCAGCTGTGACCCTAAATTTAAACTAGAATTATGACTGTTATCTCTTGACAAATTTGTTCACAATTCTGCAGACATTTTTGCTGATTCAATACCACTTAACACTGGCATGTATCCAGATTTCTGCAGAAACTGCAGTTATGCTGAGCTTTAGAAATATCTTTATTTTGTACAAAGACAAGGATATTAGTATTAGAGAAAATTTCAGTTTCATATAAAATGAAGTCAGGATATGAATGAAAAAGGTGAGGTCTGATCCTTCACTACTATACATCTACAGTGATTACAAAGATTTGATGGCAATTTAAGCTACAAATATACCAGGGTGAAACCACTGACTTAAATATGGTACAAGGGCCTGATTCTGCATTTTTGTTTTCTATAAATATGTCTCTGTGTGTATGTATGTATGCATGCGTGCGTGTGTGGTGTGGGTGTGTGGGTGTGTGGGTGTGTGTGTGTTGAGGGAGGGGATTGTCCCGTTTTGCTCTGCACTGGTGTAGTCTCACCTCAAGTCCTGTCTGCAGTTTTGGGCACCACAATATAAGAAAGACAGTGAGCTGCAAGAAAGGATCCAAAGGGGAGGGTAACAAAGATAGTGAAGGGCCTTGAGGGGTAGCCATGTGAGGAGCAGCTGCAGTCTCTTGGTCTGTTCAGCTTGGAGAAGAGATTGAGGGGAGACCTCATTGCAGTCTGCAAATTCCTTGTGAGGAGAAGAGGAGGGGCAGACACTGGTCTCTTCTCTCTGGTGACCAGTGACAGGACCTGAGGGAATCTTATGAGGCTGTGTCAGGGGGTATTTAGGCCAGATGTTAGGGAAAAAGTTCTTCACCCAGAGGATGGTTGGACATTGGAACAGGCTTCCCAAGGAAGTGGTCACAGCACCGGCCTGACAGAGTACAAGAAGCATTTGAACAATGCTCTCAGGCACAAGGTGGGATTCCTGCACTCCACGATCCTTGTGAGTTACTTCCAACTCAGAATATTCTATTATATATGTATATGCAAAATTACTACAGTATGGATTCTGAAAGCTTGAACTTGTTTTAAAGTGTTAGAAAACTGGAATGAAACATTTCTTTACTCTCACTTGCATTACCTATAGTGCCATATTTGCAAAAACATTTTTCACATCAAAAAAGAAGGAAGTCAAGATTTTAGATTTCCATATGGCTTTAGCAAACATTGACTAAAATATCTTATGTTGTAGATGTTGTAGTTTTGATATTTTTTACCCGTAGAAGCAGAAAAACAATTCTATATGCAGAACACAAATTAAAAATGAAATAACATAATTTTCCTTTAATTTTTCCACTAGGATCTTATGAGTTCTTAATGAAAATGAAGTAATTTTAACAAAAACAATACAAAAAGGAAAAAATCTGTCCTTCCTTGTATCTGTACAAGTCAGATTTAATTATTGAGAAATATTCCTTGACAGTGTCTACATACACACACAAGATCAAACACATGATGCCTTTCAGTTGTACTTCTAGTAATTTTAAAGTTTGTGGCTTTTTAAATCGCTGGCTGTTAGAACAATAAAATGAGACTCAATGGCAACTTAACAGCTCAGCAAGTACAGTATGATATTTTCCTTGGTGCCGCAGGATACCTATGAACATTTGAAAATGTGTTTTGAAATGTGCCAAATAGTTTTATTTAATACAGACACTTCAGAAAAAGAAGAACTGATCAGCATGTGGGCATTATGGGCATTGCATTGCTCTGACACATTCTAGCAGCATGAGACTTGAAGCAGTTCTTTTATTAAATTTCTGATTGAATGCTTGTTGAGAATGAAAAGTAGGACTGCAATAAATAATAGTAGAGCTAACTGAATATATTTAATTCCCAAAAATATTTATATATCTCTTATCATCCCATACTGCTCATAGACTTTTTTGTTAAAGACCTCAAATGCATTTGCTAGAGAAAAATATTTACAGAAATTGTGAGCAATGCCTATCTTGTTTATAATGTTCCATGTCAAGTACACTCTGGATGGATAAAGGGGCTAATTTGAACATTTTAAAGATGTCCCCCATATTCATTTTGTACTGAAAAATGTGGAATGTACCACATAATAAATACTGTGTTTCAGGTTGCTTTGGGGGCTGATAGTAGGTACTGATAGGCATATGACTATAGCTGATTAATCCACTTTAATTCCCTAGAAGATGAAGTTTAATAAAAGCAGATGGGGAAAGATAACTGGCCAGCCAGTCTTACCAGGTAAAATTGAAAAGGGACAGTTTTGTGGTTTAACCTCAGGAAGCAGCACGGTCCCACAGAGCCCCTGCTCACTCCTCCACAGTGGGATGGGGAGAAAATCAGTAAGGTAAAAGTGAGAAAACTGATGGTCGAGATAAAGACAGCTTAAAAGCTAAAGTAAAAGTCCTGCACACAAGCAAAACAAAAGAAGAAATTAATTCACCATGTTCCATTGGCAGGCAGGTGTTCAGCCATTCCCAGCAAGCAGGGCTCCATCAGGTATAATGGTGGCTTGGGAAGATGAATGCCATCCCTCCAAACATCCCTTCCCTTCCTTCTCCTTCTTCCCCAGCTTTATATGCTGAGCACAATGCCATATGGTATGGAATATTCTGTTGATCAGTTGGGGTCAGCTGTCCTGTCCTTAATGCTATGTAAACACTAATCAGCAAAAGCTAAAATATTGGTATGCTATCAACGCCATGCTCGCTACAAACACAAAATACAGCATCATAAGGGCTTCTGTGATGAAAATTAAATGCCTTATGGCCAGAACCAGCACAAGGAATGACAGAACTCCTGAATCTTAGTGGTTTTACTCAAAGAACAAATGTCTTTGATCACTGAGGGAAACAAGCAAAGCTAGCCACATTTAACAAGCACTTGTTCTCAGATGGAATGATGACCAGACAAGTACAAAATTCTGGTAAAGAGACTGATGAGAAATCTGAAAATTTTGAAATTCCAAATCTTGCTTTGTGTGATAATAAACCAGCAGGTAAAAATATCTGGTTTTTATTGGTTTGAAATGTTTTCTCACTTTCACCTTTATATCTACATCAACAACAGGATTGAAGAACCTTGTGAAAAATTTCAGGCATGACTTAGAGATCTGAAATCTAGACTTTGGATCCTAAAAATAGTTGTTTATTTGTAATGAATTTTATAGAATCAGAATGATCTAGACATCTTTTTTTTTTTTTTAATAAAATTCCCCTATATCCTAGTTTTCCACTTCTGTGACTACCTGCAGCACGACTTTTCATTTAAAATCGTGCTGTACTCCGTAAGATTGCCTTAACTTGTCCAAATTGCTACTTTACACTGCATCTAGTACACATATAAATACATTATATGTGGACCAAGCTACTTGCAAAATGTAATGCTGCTAATTATTTTCCATGCAAAGCAAACTGATAAAAAATTGAATTCAGAGTTAAATCACTACCCTGCAATGCAGGAGAAAACGGGGGTATCCAGATGGTAATTTTCTGCCCTTTAGTTAAATTTAAGTTGGCAGATTCTCCTTGTAATGGTCTTCAAAGGACTTTGTTGTCTTAAGCATAAATAAATTATGCAGATAGTAATTTTACTAAGTCTGATTTTATCAGTCTCACTTAATTTTGGTATATTGGGTCTTATTCCAAATCTCATATTTCAAAGAAAAATATTTAAGAATGAGAGTAAAATTTATTCTGAAGTCATGGTGTGTCAGCCCTGCTTGCTGAAGTAGTCTCCCATATTACGGCATCATTGAAAAGGTTATTTAGGCCAAATAAGAGACACAGTCTCACACTGAAAATGTTTCTCTAGTTTGATATGCTAAGGACTTTCAGCTGTGAAGGAAAAGCAGGAGTTTTTATTCCTACTCAAAAAATGTTTGCTGCATATAATATCATATTGTCTTACATTTAAGTTTATAAAAGACATTTGGAAAAAAGGCCAGAAACTCCCCATTTTAATGACCTTCCTTATCTATGCCAAGATAAAGTTGCATTTAATAGGAGACATATGAGCTTTGTTTGAATCTAATTATGCAACCTATTATTCATCTAATAAATTGTGATCACCAGCAAATGTCTCACATGACAGAAAATAAGAGGTTCCTTTCTTGAAGGGTTCTTCTTGCAGTGCAATGCTTATGTAGGTGATTGCTTGCACTTTTTTCTTTGCAACAATGTATAATACTCTTATGTGCTAATTTATTTCCTAGTGTTCTACTGATTTGATATATTAAATTTGCTAAATGTATGATCTTGCCCAATATATAGCCTTGTAGCCCCCAGTATCAAATCACATAAAATAGTATTTTTCCTCTACCATACTAAAGTGTCATCTTAATTTTCCAGTATGAACTTATTTTTCCTGGAATTGTTTGTGCAATAAATTGAAAGAAGAACAATAAAATATTTATTTATGATGGGTCCATTTATGTTCCATATTTTTGTGGTCACTTCTAATGGTTAAAACCAAGCTGGCAACTAAGCTCCACACAGCCATTCACTCACTCACCCCCCACCAGAGGAGTAGGGGAGAGAACGGAAAAAACCAAAAAATTAGAAAACTCATTACTCTAGATAGACAGTTTAACAGCTAAACCAAAAGTCACATGCACAAGCAAAGCAACAAGGAATCTGCTCACCATTTCCCATGGGCAAGTAGGTGTTGAATCATCTCCAGGAAAATATGGCTCCAACAAGTGTAACTGTGACTTGGGAATTAAAAATGGAACATGTGCATCCCCTTCCTCCTTCTTTGAGTAGCTTTATGTGCTGAGCATGCCATATGGTATGGAATATTCCTTTTGTTATCTGGGGACAGCCCCCTCCCAACCTCCTATGCACCCCCAGCCTCCTGGGACTCAGGAAGTGGTACGGTGGGTAAGCGAGGCCCAACAATAATTTGAGAAGAGGCCATGCACACAGTGGTAAGGAGCTTAGAAGCCCACTGAGGTCCCCTGCTCAGCTTGGCTGGGAGGACCTGGCTAAATAAGAAAGGATGGGAATGATGGAACTAGCCAGAAAATAAAAAACTTTAATAGCAAAAATAACAAACATCATACAGGTACAGAGACTAAGTTCTAAAGATCCCTGGGTGGGGCAAACACAGCTAGGTATAGGGGCACAAGGTCCAATCACAAAGGTGAACTCAGGATATGGCCTTATATGAACTAGGCATGGAGCCAACTGGAAACAAGAACTGGAAACTTGACTACATATAGGATAGCCCTATTAGCATATTACTAACTCCCATTACCCCATGGTTCCCATGGTGACCTGGTCAAATGTCCCCTCCCATCAGTGCTTTGCCTGCCATGGTTTATGGGCAATGTCTTCTGTAAAAGCACCTGAGGTAAAAACATCAACAGAGTGAGATCCCACACAGCATCTCCCAGGATAAGCCCCAGCCTAAAACAGTGGGGTCATAGGGCCCTCCTGATCCAGTGATGAATTCTGTCACTCTGTGGGAGGGTCTCCCTTATCCCTTTGAATACCCACACTTTCCTGTTCTTGCCCTTCCCTTTTCCCGCAGTCGCTGCACAGATAATTTTTGAGTTGAGTTTGGTTTTGTACCAATTGATGTTGGATTTTTGTTTCTTTTGTCTGCGTACTTTTGCCGCCAGGGAGAGAACCTTGCCAACACACTTTGTCAAGTGAAATTTTATATTAACCCTGCTTTTCCTGATACTTTTTTCTGGCAATTCCTTATGTGACCTAAACCACTCTTTTGCAACACACTGTTGTCAACATGGTGCACATCACCAGAAGCTTTATATATTCATGATGTGTGTCTCTGGCTTTGTTTCACTCCGTAGATCAAAAGAGTCTCCTCTTATACCAAATGTTTCTGTTCTTCCGTAAAGCCCCGACTAAAGTATTTCAGATTAAATCAGCTGCTTACTCAAACACTTTCTGGCACTGTTCTTCAGCATGGTAGAGCAGCAGTGAGCACAGGTGACCAATAGAGTCACAGAAGAGTTAGAGCTGGAAGGGACCTCTGCAGATCCCGCAGTCCAACCCCATTGTCAAGGCAGGGTCACCTAGAGCAGGGGACACAGGACTGTGTCTGGATGGATTTTAAATGTCTCTGGAGAGGGAGATCCCACAAGTTTCCTGGGCAGCCTGTTCCAGTGCTGTGCCACCCTCACACACCCTCACACCCTTGGAATGTTGTGAAGTTGCCCTCATGGCCTTGCCTGACCATCTCTCTAGGGAGGCCCCTGTGCCTGGCTGTGTTTGTCATAGCCCCTCCATGCAAGGGACTCCTGGCCCAGGGTCTGGCAGCTGAGGAGAAATGGATGGGTCTTGGAAGAGCAGCACCCATGGTCTCACAGTTTACTGTACCTCACCTCACCATAACCACTTGCCACTCCAAGTTTTAAAGATTTACCACCCTTACTGAATTTCTTCAGCAGGCAGTAGGTTACACTTAACATGAAACATGAATTTTTTGGGATTCTTCACAGTCAGCCACCTCCTGCCATGGATTTTCACATTTAGTTGGAGGATGCGTTTCATATCTGCTGTGTGATGAACTCTGGTTTTGTGAAAACCTGGGTCATATCTGCTGTATGATGAACTCCGGTTTTGTGAAAACCTGTGGTTCTCTATCTTGAATTCTTCTTCACCTGTCAGAAGGATTTTGTCATCCAGTAAAGTAATCTCAGTCTATTACTGAAACTCAGACTGAATCAGGTCAGTGGAAGTGGTTGTATTTTCTTCAGGTTTTCCTATCATTAGTTCTGCAAGAAAATTATTCATCCTTACAGGTAAAGTGTGTGAAATACCTGATATGTTTCACTGCTTAATTCTTTCTACCATGACTATTATATAAAGAAAAAAAAGCATCTAATTGGATACAGATAACCCATGTATTTTCTTTTTTCTTTTCATTTCAGGAACATATTTATGAATATATTACTGAGAGATCTTTGCATATTCGTTGTTTCTAAAGATTTCACAGCCAAACACTTGTAGATTCAGAAGACTTAAGGTTATCTATTTGAGATTTATATAGCTATTAACAATAGGTGTTGCAGGAAAACCTGGAAGTCTTAATAATCAGACAACATAATAGCAAGATGGCTGCATTTCCCTCAACTTTAAACTAGTGACTATAGGCTCCTCTTATTGTTGATTGAGACTAATAGGCTTCAGGATGTGATCTATTTCTTATTTAAAGGTTTACAATTATATGAACAGCCTTTGAAAATAATGTATTTCTCTCCACTGACTATGAAGCATTACTGGGATAACTAGGTTAGATATGGAGTTGACATGGCATATATCCACATTTAATCAGTTGAATATCAGTTACAAAAAGAGAAAGATCTTGCCCAATGAATTTGCTATCTAAATAAGAAAGACAAAAATGGAAATTTAAAGACATTAAATAGCTTGCACAAAATCAGAACCTAAAGTATCTCCTGAGTCCAATGAGAAGGTTTTAAGCAGAAGGCTGTATCTGCTTCAATTTTCAGTATGCAGTTGTTCTTTCAAAGCTTCTTTGGCACCCTGAAAAACTTCTCATACTACACTGCTATGTTGATGGCAGTTTTTCCATGTTTATTTTGTAAATTTTTTCCATTGTGCTAAAAATGCTGTTTGATTCACTTCTACATAGAGACCTCATAAAAAATTGAAAGGCTTCAATAATTTTAAATCATTCTACACTGCATATAGAGATTTAAAATTTTTTTTATTAGCACTTTAATTTGGAAGGTACTAGGCTTCTACAAGATTTAAAATTATTGGAGCATTTCAAATTTTTATAAGCTTTCCAGTAAAGATGTGACTATGGTTCTGCGCTTATAAATTGTAGGACAATTTAAATTTAATCTAAATTATTTAGGTGCTTCAGACTTCAGGGAGATTTTCAATCCCTCAAACTGGGATACATGTTCATAGACTAGAGCAATCTTATAATGTAAAGTGCTTTCATCATTTTAAAGAGCTGTGGGCAGCATCCTGAAAAGGCCTTTTATATTTTCAGTTTGTTAATTTAAATTATTTGTTTTCATCTGCAATGTATGGCAAGGAAAAAAGGTGTAATAAGAACATGAAGGGAAGTCTGTTTTGTCTACAAAATTTTGGATAAAAATGAGATACCTGCTGAGATAGATGTTGAGGACTTGCGGCTTTTGTTTTTCTCTGCCCCGGTCTCAGGCAGCTGGGGCGCCTGGCTAGTGGCACTGCTTTCTGGTGAGACCGGGGCTGCTGCGTGTGCGGAGCTCTAGAGCTGAACCTCCATGTGGGTTTGCCACCTTTCTAGCCATATGCTGAGAGGAAATAAAGCGACGAGAGAAGGCACACCTTGTCCTGCGGGGCTGAGAACTGTTTATTTCCCGCGTGTCTGCAGCGATGTTCGGAGCAGCGTTCCCAGGTCACGCGCGTGGACAAAATGGCGATTTGAACAAAGGGAACATTGGGTTAAATAGGGGGCAGGCAGACAGGGGCAGAAGCCCCCCTTGCCCAATGGGGACAGACAACAGGGGATTGGCGTGGACCACAGCAACCTATGGGAATATAACAGGGGTGGGTACAGGGTTCTGGGACAAATGGGAATGCAGAGGTGGGGTGATTGATACAGAACTTTCTGTGAGGAAGCAGGGAGTGGTCACAAGATTGACATGTCAGAGCTCCTGTGGTACAGCTTGGAGACGATAATTATGAGGGCGAAATAGTGGTGCAGACAACCAACCTAACTAACATTTATTAAAACCCCTAACTGAACAAACCCAGCATGCAACATTGAGGTAATATGAAGAACACAATTTATTAAAGTACATTTTGAAATTTGTTGTAAGATGTTACACATCCTATAGTCTCACCTATGCCCATTGATATTAGGTGTACTCATTATCTTAAAATATCAAAGACATATAGCTTCCATTTTCAATCTTTTCAAGACTTAGTTTCACCTGGAGAGGAAACAAAATGTATTTAATTGTATTTTGTGTAACTTTTGTCTGATGTGAAAATGTTAACTTCCTGTAAAGTCACAAAGGCATCTTTTCTCTAGATTTCTAAAGCCATCTTTGCCCTACAATTGACAAAATATTATTACCTTGAAAACATATGGATGTCTAATTCATACAATCTTTTGAAGCAAAAACTTGAAGACCCTTATTGTGTGCCTGGGGAAGAAGTCTGTTAGCATCATCAGTTATTTTAGAATGTAATGTTCCTTTCATGTAACATGTGAACATAACTAACTGATCTTGTCTTTTCCATCACTATGACAGTTATTTTCTGTTACTGGATATTTGCAATTCAGATTGCTTAGTCAAAGAAATCCTATTTATTTTTCATGGCACTAGAAAACTTCTAAAAGCACAGAGCAATTGTCGAGTGTCCTGGTTGCAAAGAGGAGACATGAGTTTGGTGAGGTGTGGTTGTCTCAGTTGTTATTCTATATATCACTCAAATTATCACTGGGAAATGTGATTTCAGGATGAAAATGAGTGTGCTCCTCTCCCTCACTCTTCCTCTCTCTCTCTTCAGCAGGAGAGTCAGGGTCACTGTGGACCCCAGTTCCTCTGCCATACTGCCAGTCCTTTTCCCTTTCTCTCTGGGATGCAGCTATGGGATGTGGTGCTGAAATGTTACCATCAAAAATGTAAATCAACATTGCCGACCAAACAGTTCTGACCCAGAGGCTTCCATGGGGAAAGGACCAGCAAGGGCAATGCCAGCCAAGCCAAGCCCATCGAGCCAAGACTAAACAAGTCAAAATAAGGCAGTGGAACAGTGGGAAAGCTGACCTGTGGGAACAACATCCAGAGCAGTGAAGCAGTAGAAGCAACAGCAGAGTTACCTGCATGGAACTGAGCTACAGTGGAGCAGCAGATCAACCTGACTCAGGCTACCTAGATTTTGGGGGGTTTCTTTGTCACTGTTTGCCATTTTTTCAAGCTTGGGGCAGTGGGGGGATGTCACGGAGTGTTTGGGGGGGCCCCCCAGGATGCCCCCTGGGGGACCCCTAAGCTGTGAGTTCACTGGTAGCAGCAGGCAGGCAAGGAGACTCCACACGGCTCTGAGGGTGCTAATTAGATGAGGGTTTATTGGGGGTCCTACCCCCGGAAGGCAGCATGGTTTCTGAGGTGGGGGGGAAGGGGGAGTGAGGGGGGAGAAGGGAGGGGGACAGAGGGGATGAGAGAGCACCAGCCAGGAGAGCCGGCTAAGAGAGAGAGCCCCGTCCCCCCAGCACACTTAACAGGGACATTCAAAGTCAGTGTGGAATAAGATTGGGCCAAGGGGATTACAGACACATGATACTTCAGGGGAGGATTACAGGCTTGGAATAACCCATACATTTTCAAGGGGTGAGACAGAGCATACCACTTAACTAAAATATAACACCACAATTCACCCTTTTTTGTTAGAAAAAAAGATGAAGAGAATTATGACCATTAACAATTTAAAAATGAAGCAGTAATTACACAGTTTCACAGCATAAAAAAAGTACAATTCCAGTGAGGATAAATTGAATACACTATAAACAGTCCATTTGACTTGCTGTTTGCCTTTGATGGTAGAGATTGTTCAGTTCTGAAAGGGTGTCAACACAGTACAAAGATAAAATGAGTATTTAATTGTAATAAGCGGCTTATGTGGGACCAAATGGCAGATTTTAAAACAAATTTAAAGCATGGGCGAGTGCTTAAAGGGCTTCAGCCTTTGGCATTAAGCTCATATGAGAGTTTTGGGATTGGCCTTTTCAGCGTGACTGGCCCAATGGTGTCTTACCTTTTCCAATTGGCTTTTTGGACCACCACAGCCCCCAGTTTTAGGCTATGACACTGACTTCTGCTCCCCCTCTCAGGGACAGGGAATCACCTGGAACCCCCCGGAATCCAGGCAGGTTTGTGGCCTCAGATTCTCACCCTTGGATCTGAGCTTTATGACTGCTTTCGCTTTCCAACCAGTTTAAACCAGAAGATCCCCGGTTTTAGGTCTTTAAAAGAAAAACAAAAATAAAAAAATAAATTTGGCTTCAGCTACTGCCTATAATCAGGGAGCAATCGCCACAAAAACCACAAAATACTTTCCCAGACATCATTTTAGGTTATCAGTCACCCTCAGAACCTACTGAGGAAAGCATAAACCCAAAAGTGATTCTGATCCAGCAGTCTAATACTATCTGAACACTTACTATTCACTTACTATAACACTTACTACAATTGAAAACTGCTTCTTGTTGGATCTACCCTTGTGACCTGACAGGCCCCTGCTTTCTAAAACTGAAAACAGGACAGACAATCTGCAATATGAACAAACACTTAAACTAGAAAAGCATAATTGTAAAAACTGTATCATGGGGACGGGGGGAAAATGGAGAGAAGACAGGTATGGGGTAAGAATGATAAAATGGTTAGAGAGTTTTAGGATAAAAGTTCTAGCTGATGAGCTCTTTTCAACTAGAATAAGTGGATAGGGATTGGGAACTGGGGAGGTTACAGGGAGCCAGGGACTCTGTGAAAGAAAAATCTTTTCGGGGTACCCTACACCTTCAAGCAGTTTGCTCCCGGTGAACTACCCAAAATAAGGAAAAAGGGGTATGGATTGCAGAGAAGGATATCATCCTGCTCTTGGAATAACAGGGAAAGGAGATCATGAAGTACAATTTACAATTCAACTAAATATACAAGGCTGTTAAAACTGGTATTACAAAATTATTTTAGGTTTGGGTTTTGGTTTCTCAGCTTCTTCCACAATTCCAGCTCCCACCCTGTGGGATTTGGAAGGGGGAAGGTGGGAAGTAGGAGCTGGAGGGGGATGTTGGCTCATGAGAGACAGGGAAGGGGCTGAGCACGGGGGAGAAAAAGAGGGAAGAAAGGGATTTAGGGAAGGAGAAGCAGAAGATGGCGCCATGCCATGCAACTGGTGCCATCCTGGCTGACACATGGTCGTGGCTATGTTGGATACTCTTGGGGTTTTGTTTAGGGGGAGGCGGGTTAGGGATGAAGTTAGGGAGAAGGGGCAGCGAGGGAGGGAGAGAGTAAGACTGAGGAAGCAGGTCACAGAACTGAAAAAAGCAGTTTTGGGGGGGTGCGGTGCTCAGGTTGTCTGGTGGCTTCCTCGCGGAAACGGTGGGCTTTCGCCGCTGCTATGGTCCAAGGCATCGACTGCTTGGGCTCAGCGCTCTGCACGGTCTGCCCGCTCAGTGAAGTACCCCCTGCCTGGCAGCAGGGGGCCGGGTGTGCTCCATGCGGCTTCTCTGGGTGCTGGGGCGCAAACAGGCAGCAGCGGGATCGCGGTGGGCCGGGGCCACGCCAAAAATATAACACCACAGGGGGACACACCCATTAACTGCAGGAGCTCCCCTGCCATTTTGCTTTTGTTCCCAGTGGCCATTTGGTATGGCGCATAAAAATGGTTGCTATATTGCCTTTGTATGGAGAATTCACATGGACATGGACTATGCAGGGCATCCACTATCCTTTGTTCCTTATTGGTGGTGAACACCATTTTGTGGGTAAAAAATGGTATGCCTCTGCTATTCATATTGCTGTCATTATGTTTATCTTATTCCATAGCTTAGGTCTTTCAGTAAATTGAAGAGTGGAAAGAGAAGTGGCTTATCTGGAGTTCAATTTCCAAACAGTGTTGAAATCAGCACATAAAGTTAACACTGAAAGGTATTGGAATCACTAATTTTGTAGAAATGAGCTTTTAGATTCAGTTTGAGCAAAAGTTACATGAAATCTTTTGTGTATGTGTTAATCAAGATGCATCAAGAGCTGCCAAGAGTAGTCAATTGTGATAGTAAAGCAAGGCACTAGAAGCTCTTGAGCTAGATCAAGCCAGTGGCAAAATGCCATCTCCCAGTTTCATGGGTCAGATCCAACCCAGTAGTGGACAGTCACATAATTTACACCACCCTAAACCAGAAAGAGCCTTAAAGATATATTATTTGAGTCACTAAAGGATTGAAAGATCTAAGATGAATATTTTGAGGTGAAATAATTGATAAAGCAAATTCTGTCTCTTTAATAAAAGAGCAGTGGCCTTCTGTTTGGATAGTAGAATCTTACTGTACAATCCCTGGTAAGGCCCATTTACCACCCACCTGACCCAAATGAATGTACGACACATGGAAAATACCTACACAAAAAAAAAGCTGTTGACCATGTAAAATGGAAATAGTTAATTACTAACAGGCATTTGAATCCCAATCCCTCTCCATTAATGATACAAATGGAAAAGAAAGAAACAAAGTATATTAACGTATGAAGCAGTATTATTGGCTCTCATTTTTGCAAACTTGAGGACCAGATTCACTGATTTATTTTAAGTGCTTTAGTTGCTTCTCTGTACAAAGTAGTCATGAATTTGGTTTAATGGCAAACACTAAACTGAGTTTACAGCTGTGCTCTGTTCTTAGAGTAGTGCAAACCATCTGGAGAATACTACTCAATGTCACCCACAGAATCAAGTCCACATTCTCAGATGACTTAATTTTATTTTTTTCTAGTAATGCCTGTTTATACCATTGTGAATATGTATAAAAATCTTCATTAAGTAATTTTTGCTTAAATCAAAATTTTGGTTAAATGAAGACAAGATGACAAACTGCACTTATTCAGTTCTAATTGTTGTATGAAATATGCAACAAAAGTACTAACTAAATAGCAAATCATCCCAACAAATCTGTATAATACAGAAAAATCCTTGTCTCAGGGTTCCTGCACTGAGTAGGTCTGATGGATCATTAATAATATTATAGAGCCACAGAATAATAGAATATCCTGAATGGGATATCTTTGGCCATACTGAACTAAAGGGTTTTTTTTTAGGACCAAAAATGTATCTGTGGGGAAGGTCTACCATACTTGTATCACAATGAAAGAAAGGACAAAATTTCAAAAAGAGAAGTTTAAAATAAAATGCAGAAAAGATGAGACAGAAGTTGACAATAAACGTTGTGATACTATATCCATGCTCACAAAACCAGATGAAGTTTATGCTACATGTTCACCTCAGAGATGGAATAAAGATATTTCCAAGTTTCTAAAATTATCACTGAAGTCATAATAAGCTGAAAAAAAATTCCAACAAATAAATAAAAGCCACAAACCAAGTCTATGTTCCCAGGAATATTTTCTGTTCACCGAAAGAAAATGAGGAATATGAGGTAAGAGAAAATCTTGTTTCATCACCCCATCAATGCTATTGCCAAAGGGTGCTCTTTGATGTAATGTTTTTCCTACTAATAGAAACTTTTTTTACATTTTCCAACTTTGGCTTATTCATGTTAACCAGAAGACAAAGTTTCCAACCATCATAGCTGTACTAGGAATTTATAAAATGGTGCATATTACCCACGTATATCTGTAAAAAAAATTGTTTGTATATGCATGAGATTCCTAATTCCTACATTTATTAATAAATGTTGTCCCTTATAGTTTGAAGAATTGCTTTATTTTTTAGATATTTTTAAGTCAAATTTCCAAATTCTTTTTTTTTCCTTCCTTGATTTCTATTCATAATCATAGTTAATGGTTTATTTCTACCTGTAGCTTTTTTTTTTTCTTTCTTCCTTTTTTTTTTTTTTTTAGGTTTGGTAGAAATCTCTGATTGTATTTGTGAGGATAAATTTCACTTTGACTAAAGAGAAATTGTAATCAACAAATTAATTCAGTTTATACAATTTCCAGTGAACAGATTTTTCTCATAATATTATCTATGAGATTAATTGTTTGGTGATTGATTGATTCTCAATTTTAAATTAAAAAAATACTTCAGAAGAATCATGGGAATTTTAGGGGGAAAAGCAACAACAGAAAAAAGGCCAAATAAGAAATATAGAGATGTATTTGCTTGATTTTGCACAGAAGCAGAAATCAGCACCCATTTTCACCTGATTTTTTTCACTTTAAAAAAATCCCAAACCCTAAAAAATTCCACTACAGCCAGGAATGTAAATAATGGTGAAATATTTCTAAGACATTTTTATTATTCAACTTTGTATTGTTGTGTAAAATGTTCTTCCTTAAGTCTAATTATCTATTATTCAATCAAGCAAAATGCCAAATGCAATCAAGGTTCATTGAAATAACCAAGAATTCCAATCAATAAACTCAGGGTGGTAAGTACAGCACCTATAAAATCTTGTAATACACACTGTAAAAATGGTTGTGTGTTGTTAGAGCACCACTCAACTGCACATTTTTAATTCTTTATACAATAATATATTATACAATAATATATTATTTATACAATAATATATAATTTATACTTTATACAATAATATATACAATAATTTCTTTCAGAAATTATTTGCTGATAAATTTGTTCTTTTCCCCTCCTGAATTTCCAGTAATATTGTGAAACTTAAAGTGTAGTAAAGTGACAGTAAATTCTTTAAGAGGTAAAGTTCTGCTGCACAGGCTATGACAAGATCTCAAGTTTTTCCTTATAGGTTTTCTTGTATGAACTATTAGCTAAGCAATCTATGTTTTGATTTTCCTGTAATTTGCATTGCCCTTTTGCTCATGAGGTTTTTTGTTCTTGCATTGCTAATTTTTTTCCCTATAACATTTTTTATTTTTAATAATAAATGTTTTCAATTTAATAAAATTTGAAAAATCTGCTTTTCTGTCCTTTATGCTGTGACTTAAATTTCTAGTGCAATATCTGCTCTACTACTAGCCCTCTGTAAAATGCTATGAGGACAGCCACAATCCTATTTTTGCATTTGGTTATTTAACATGAGATTAAAATTAAAACTACCGGTTCCTGGGCTACACTTCTAGCTTAGACAATCTACCCAGCTGTTTGTCTCCCTGCAATCTGCTTGACTTAGTGGGACGTCTTCAGCAGGTAACTGTAAAACTGTAGTCTGTGTGGTCTTCAATTAAAAAAAATCATCCCTCTACAACAGCAGATATACTATTCTGTTGTACCATGATTACTATGACTCTTAGTCCCAGTGTGTCAAATTTAGAAGTTACTCCTTCCAAACATCCTGTATCAATAAAATTTATTTGCCTGATGTGGCATCTAATGCATCCAGAGTTATAAAAAGCAACATTCTTTTTTTTCTATAAAAGCAATAGTTTCGTGGACTATTATATGGTCTCCACTAAAGAGTATCAAGAGCATTCCTGAGCACTGCAACTCTATTGCTTATGTACAAATATCACTAAATGCCTTAAATTGCTCTAATTATTTATTAGCATGGTTTTGTTTTTTCGTCTCCAGCCATTTCCCAAATAATTTATATTAAGTTCTTGAGAGTTAGGGTGCATCACGGATCACTCCCAATACACAAATTAGGAGAGTCTATACTTTCTCTGGAGTGTATAAAAATTTAATAGTATGGATACTAGCTGTTTTGAGTTAGCTGATGTGACTCAGGGAAAGGGCCCTGTTGCTTTTAATATATTCCTTTAATTCTTTGAGATGTGGTTTTCAATTTACATGTTACAGAGATTTATGCATAAACCTCTACAAAACTGAAGAATTTAATTTGCTGGGAAAACTATTTTTAGCCAGGATTATTGCTCAACAATTTGTCCGACCATTAGCTTCAGCCTTCATAAATGCTATGTTTACTACTTTCCAGGGGAGAAAAGGATTTACTAACACCCAAAAGACATCAGTGTTTCTGATATGCCTTATCAGGTGCCTGTTCTCTGAGAGAAGCTAGTAATGTGATTATCTGGCAAGTTCATGGATTACAGAAAATCCCTTGGAGTAAGTTGTGTGCATGACTGTAGCCTCAGAAGAAAGGAATGGCATAAGAATAAACCTCTCCTCTGACCAGCATATACTTCACAGAAGGACAAGACTGAGGACAGTCATTGTTTTGTGACTGAATCCTAGATGAAAGAGCAATCCCAAAATAAGACACACTCTATCTAGTCAACTTTTCAGCTGAACTGAATAGAAAAAGGTCTTTGAATCAGAACTAAAATAAAGACAGTCAGGAACATTCAATAACCCTCTCCACACACCCCCTATGGTTTTGTCTTTGAACATAATCACCCCATTAAGATTTAAAAAGCAGTACATGTTAGGAAGTCTTCACGCATGTTATGGTGTAAGTCTAATATCAAAAATTATTTCAAAACTCATGGCCCTAAGCAGGAATATTGCCCACTTCTGTAGGGTCCATAATCCTTGCAATGCAATGTATGTTAGTATTGTTGTTGTTGCCATTATTCATATTGATATGAATATTACTATTAATAATATCAATATTATTTTGGCCTGGAAAACTCAATTATTTAAATGAGTTTAAATTCTAGTAATTCTAGGATTACTGTTTCTCTTTGTTGTCCTTTGGACAGTTAGACCCAAATTGTTAGAAGCATTTTTATGGATGAACTTTGGATATGCTTTCTAATTAAATGTTTGGTGTTAGCACCTATGGGTTCTGCTACACAAATATATGGGAAAGACACAAAATATGAAGAGGAGTTAAGCAGGAAAAGGAGCAGTGGAAAACTGGAAACTTCATCAGTTCATGCAGATCAGCTACAGAAGTTTCTTACTGACTAATTCCAGTGACTTAGCATGAAAAGTCCTGGGAAGTTTCTCTCACACTCGCTGTTCTGGAGACCTGTCCAGAAATTTGCCTGGCTCCTCAATTGTTGTGGATTTGAGCCTAATTTTCAGTGTTCATGTACCATTGTGCTAAATAAACTCATTAATTATTTATCTAGATTCTACTAGTTCATTGTGGCCGTTCCACATTTGACTATTTTTTCTCAATTTTTCAATCAATTCCTCTCTATTTGCAAGTAGGTCAAGGATGGTTTCTCCTCTGGTTGGTACATGGTTAGCTGTCTTTGGTTACTAGGAGATAATTCCTCCGTAAATGGTGTTTTGTGATTCTGATTACCTTGACATTTTCTGTTGCATCCCAGGTTTAGGTGCAGATTAGGGGTTCTAATATATGTTAATTAGCCAGTTCTGTGTACCCTTGCGTACTCCCACGTTCTCTCTGCGGTGGTCCGCTCCAGGTCAACTCCTGTACCCACCCCGCCCCGTCCACTCCTGAGAGTTCTGTGTCTGTTACCCCGCCCCTGCATTCCCATTCGTCCTGGAACCCAGCACACACCCCTGTCGTGCTCCCATCGGTTACTGTGTTCCATGTCACTCCCCCATTGTCTGTCCCCATTGGGCGAGGGGGGCTTCCACCCCTGTCGGCCCGCCCCCTATAAGATCCCACACGTCCCTTTGTTCAGGGTCGCTCTCGCCCATGCTGGTTTGGGAACAGCTGCATTATCCACTGCTGCAGCCATGTGGGAATAAAGAGTTCTCAATCACATGAGCAGGGTGTGCCATTCTCTCACCCTTTGTCTCGGCTCAGTGTCTGGCTACAGCACGGCAGACCCACTTGGAGGCACAGCCCTAGAGCTCTGTACCCATGCAGCGGCTCCAGTCCGGCGAAAAAGCAGCGTACTAGCTGGACACCCTCACTGCCCAGGACCAGGGGGAAGAAAAACAAAACGCTGCGATTTTGTCCAGGAAATTTTCTTTCCCGCAAGTCTAGTTATATACCATCTGTCATTTCTTCTTCATTTTTAATTCCTTGCAACTTTATGTAAGAACTGAATCGTTGCATTAGTTAACAAGGGTTTGTTGCGTTCTCTCATATGTAGGCCTGCAGTTTTCAAATGGCTTAAAGGAATTATGCACTTATCTTTTCTTGGGTTTGTTTTGAGTTGTTATTTGGTTTCTTTTTCTTTTAGTATGGAGTTAATTAAATCTACCCAATGATGCGGGGCTATTTAAAATCCTAATAAGAATTCTGATTCCAACTAACTTTTCGTTTATGTACCAAATTTCCTCTATATATTGGAATTCTAGTTGCAAGAATCATCTTTCATAGGCACACTTTCAATTAAGCACATTATGTTGTAATACCATCATTTAATACTATTTTTGTGTCTTCCTCTTATCTTCTCTGTTCTGTTTTTGCAATTATCAAAGTATGTAGTTTGTTATGTACTCATTTTTCCCCCAGATTTTTTTCACCATGTTGTCTGTATAAGATTCAATGTTTTATCAGTAACGGTTTGGATTTCCAGTATGCACCAGATGGAGTTAAAAGGAAGCTATTTTTCCCTCTTCTAACTGCTAACAGTTGTTTAACACTTTTCTAAAGAAATGCACCAATTCTGAACTTAGGTTAAGTAGTCATATGTCAAAATATGGTAAGTCTCAGCTCAGACTACTGCAACATGCAAGACTTGCAGCTGTTATCATTAATAATACAGAACATGGAGACAATTGTAATATCTGTTGAAATCCTCAGTATCATAGAAATTATGATCAGCAAATCTTTGACATTATTATTTCATCAGTCTATAGTTTGTGAATACTAATAAGATGTACTTTTGACACAGGCATCATGTCTGAACTAAAAAGCCATTACCAAAATTATAATATAAATAAAATGTGGAATGAAAGGCTAATAATGAGTGTGCCAGATGTTATACTCTGAATGCTTAGAATATTTATGGACTGTTCCAGTCAGATGGTGGATGCTCTGGACACATGGAGCATTTGAGAAATACAACATTGGAATATACTGAATAATACAGTATGATACAGATGTTTTCTAGGGGATGGTAGTTACTGCTTTCCTGACTAAGCACTGGAAAGAAAATTGGAATTTCAGTCATGTGGAAAAGGGGTTTTGGTGCATGCTGGTTAAATAGCATTCATCTTTTCACTGATGACTGGAAAATAGTACTACTTTCATCTCATTCAAAAACAGAGAAAGACAGGAAGAAGACAATCAAAAGAGACAGTCAAGCACTTTCAAGCACCTATTAACTGAATGATGGAATTAATCTGTCAATATTGTGCATGTTAAATCATACTTTTAAATATATGCAAAACCTATTTAATGTTTTAGTGTATACTTCTTTTTACTTTTGGTTTACCCCAAACAATGTCTGTGTTATTTGGGAAGTTGTCTCATCACTGATTAACTTTGAGAAGCAGAAAGTATCTGTGTTATAACAAATAGTAGTCAATAGGAAGTGAGAAGTGTAGCTGTCAGGGGCCTAAAGTTTTGTGTCTAGATGAAAAGCACTCATTCCATCAAGAAAAATCATGACCAAAGACTGAGGTCTAACTGCGGGTACTCCAGTGAGATCATGAAAAAATGAGAAGGACAAATAACTTTGACAGTTATCAATACTTCATTTTTTTTTTCTTGAATCCTGGAAATCATTAAGCTAAACTGAAGACTATTGTCTATTTTTAAGTGTTGCACTGCTCCTTGCTGAACTTCATTAACTTCCTGTCAGCGCATATCTCCAGCCTGTTGGGATCCCTTTGGATGGTTGCATGACCATTAGTGACTCCTCCCAGTTTGGTGTCATTAGCAAACTTGCTGAGAGTGAATTCTGCCTGATAATCCAGATCACTGAGGATGTTTAGCAGGATTGGACCAAGTACTGACTGCTGGAGTCCACCTCTAGTCACTGGTCTCCAACTTGCCTCATGACCCTCTGGGTCTGTCTATTCTTCCAATTTTCAAAGCACCTCACTGTCTACTTATACAGCCGATACTTCATCAGCTTGTCTATCAGTATCCTAAAGGAGACAGTGTGAAATTGGAGTAGATAATATCTACTGCTCTACCCTAATCTACCAGGACAGTCATTTCACTACAGAAGTTCATTAAGTTTGTCAAATGTGTTTGTTCTCCTTAGTGAAACCTTGTTGACTATTCCAGATGATTGTCTGCTTTACATGCCTGAAAATAGAGTTTAGATTTAATTTATCTCCTTAAAGACCTTCATAGGGGCTGAGGCTGACCAGTCTATAGCTCCTGGGCTCCTCTGTGCCCTGTCTGAAAACAGGAATACCATTTACTTTCCTATCAATGACATCAGCAAGCTCTCTCAGAAATTGTGGGTGTATCCCCTCATGGATGATGAATTTATGTATGTCTGGTTTGCTCAAGTATTCCCTGACATGATTCTTTTCCACCATCTTTTAATCTTCTTTTCTCCAGAATGTTCCCCTTTTTTCTGATACCTGGGATTCCTGAAGGCTGGGGTTTGTAGTAGATTCTACACGTCCTAGGCAAAGAAAACATTCAGCACTCCTGCATTTTCTTTGTCTTTTGAACCAGATCTTTTCTGTCATGGAACAGCGGTTATCCTTGTGTCTTTGTGTCCTCTTTGTTTTTTGTATAAGCAGATTGAGAAGGAATGGAAACCTCAGGGGTTTTTTCGGCCAAAAAATCTCATGTTGTAATACATAAAAATAAGGAGACAATCGACAGAGATTCAGCTTTCTGAGGTGTCCTGTGTTAGCTGGTGAAATACAAACTTTTAATCTATTAAAGAATTTTCAGGGGAAAAAAACATGGGACATTATTTTAATTAAGAAGAATGGCCAAATGATATCACTGTGTCTGTTGTAAAAGTTAGACAGAATGGGTTTGGGGTCAGAGACTAAAGGTTTTCTGGATTCTGTAGTGAGTTTGGTGTGGGATGACGGATGTCTGGATGAAATAATATCCTCCACTACCACAGAGTTATAGAGTGCTATTAGAATGTGAAAACTAGCTGAGATTTCCCTAGGAATTATGTTCCAGAGGGAATTTCTAACAGATAGTTCCCGATAAGGACAAACAAACACACTATCTAGAAAACAAGGCCGTTTTTCATACAATAGTAGTTTGGAGTAAATGCTTAAACTCCAAGAGTCCCAGTGGGGTGTATCACAGCCATTAAATGAACACTGAGAGAAACTAATCTCAGAGCTGGTCATTAGCTAAAAAGTTCTGAGAAGCAGACTGCAGTTTCTCAAAGTCATTGAGGAAACTAAGTCTCATTCAACAGTGAAAAAAAAAATCCAAAATCCTGAATGCCTTTGTGAATCTTGGCCTGAGGCAAAATTGGTTTAAACTATCTCTTTTATTCAGGCTGTGAAAGATTTTGAAATGGACTTATATTACTCTGGAGACAGATGTCAACCATCCATTTATAAGGTGTCCTAATATGATACTTTTTCAAGCCCATTTCTCACAAATTTTTCACTATTCATGAAACTGTAGAAGGTTATTTCAGACCAAGAGAAGTAAAGACAATTTTCTAGCAGGACTGATGGGCTTGGGTGTTCAGAAATACACCTGAGAGGTGAGATATATAGTTCAAAGATATCTTATATTTACTTAAATACACTTAAACTTAGTGTTTGCTAAATACAAGAGAAAATATGTATTACAGATAAGGTTAAATTGAAAAGGCTTTGACAGAATTTGTTTTGGATGGGTTTCTTTAAAGAAAATGTCTTATAAAACAATTTCTTATGAGGAAGAAATAAGAACCAAGCCTCTAGTGCATCTTTAGATATACTCAATAAATTTCATAGCTATTTAACTCTTTAAAATGGGGATGGAAATAGAAGTTTAATATAGTAGTGAATATTTACTGAATTTTGGGAATAATTTACTGAATATTGGGAATAATTACAGCTGTATTCTCTGGCAAATAAATAGCTGGCCAAAATGCAAAATTTTAGCTCATTTTCTTCCATTGAAATGACATAGCTAGTGAAGTAACAGTACCAATTTTTCTAAACCAAAGAAGATAATTCTGGTCTGTTAAGGTTTGCAATTATGATTTTATTTGATACAAAGTTGATGACTTTGAAGTTCATTAGGATTTCTTTTGAATTACCAAATCATTGGGTGCACATTATTCCAGAGCCAGAAAATTATACAACACAGTTATTTTATTATTATTCTGAGCTATACTTGAAACAGTGACCAAAAGGTAAAAAGTGTCCATATTATATTTCCAATCCCCTTAATGAAACAGCTCCTGCAGGGTTCATACTTAGCAATAACAACAGTTATACTGAGCAGAAAAACTACAGTTGTGGGTTTTTGTTTTGTTTTGTTTTGTTTTTGCCTCAGGTAGATTTGTTGCCACCAGCTTTTATATTCATGTCTTACAAGCCTTTGGGTGATAGGGCTTGGATCAAAAAGTTGTATTCAGAAAAAATAACTAGTTTCTGGAGATTATTTTTTGACTTCATATTGAGGGGCTTTTGGTGACAATAACAGATTTTAAAGCATAACACCAAAGCTAGAAATTCTTTATGTACACAATTATGAAGTAATTGGAAACAAAGTGGTATGCTTTTGAAATGCTGCAAGGTTTGAGACTTGCATAAGGCAAATCTCAGTATGTTTTCCTTCTATAACAATTTACTCTAGAAGTCATTCTTCTATGCCATTAACATATTTTTTAAATGTGGGCAAAGCAGATGTAAACAGCAGAAAACTGACTCTGGTTACCTTGTAATTCAAACTACAGGATTTATGAATGGATTTTGCTCTGTGAAGACATGATGTGAAGGGTACCCATGTTGCCTGCTGTGAGAGCATTAGTTTAGACTACATATAGATGAATAATATTAAGAGAAACAAAGAATAGCATCCAAATAGCCTGACTTGCTTGAATTTTGAGGAAAAGGCACAATTCCAACAATGTGACCATCCAGCCTACACTTATATTAATGCTTTGTATACCATAAAAACTTATAATGTAGAATAATTCACAGAATATTTCTCAACACCAGATAGGGGCACCCACAATATGGACAGATGCCATGGCCTTATATGTTAATTCAAACTCCATACAAGTTTATTAATAAAGAATTAATCCAAACTCCACATGAAATAGAAGTTCTTCAAAAAAGGACTAGGTTGCTATGTGACAGAAGAGAATGAAAGTGTAAACTAACTCAGAGGTATTGCATACATTGGGTCACTGAGAACTGAGAACATGGATTTTCCTATGCTGAACAATATGCAGCATTTTACACTAGGCCTGGTTATTTTGCTAGTTTTAATACTTTTATAGCAAATATACTATGATTTTTAATATTAATTTTAATATTAATTTTAACACTTTCTTTCCTTTAGTTCTTTGAATATCCTGGTGGATATTTATTAATAACACCAACATAAAAATGTTTTAATAAATAATATTACTGTGTGGGGTTTGTGGTGTTTTTCTCTATGTATGTCTGACTAAATAAGTGTCCTGAGGGCATAATCCTTTAAAATAAACTATATAATTTTTTTTTTTTTTTGAGACTGGAGACAAAAAAGTCCAAATATTTCAACTATCTTAAAGGTGATCATTAAAGGAAGTTAACAGCAATTTTAAATTGGTATCCAGATGTTTTCATTTACATTACACAAATTTCATGGGCACTTCTAAGTAGGAATTTGTACTCTAAGCTCTCCTACACTTTCTATTAGGCTAGGGTATTTTTATTAATAGTGTGAGAAGACTGAAATGGGCGATTTAGCATTTTTAGTAAAAATGAGAATACAGAAATTAAAGATCCAATTGCCTAAATATAATTTTGGTACTATTCGATAGGATGTTTGAGATATTTACCTGGGGTAAACAGGTATGAGACAATATCTATAGAGATTCATGCCTGCCTTTTTGCTCATAGAGAGACTGCCAGAGGACAGGTGACAAACCTAGGTCATGTGTGAAATGGTCCTAAATTTAAGTGACTTAATAGACCACAAATAAACATTAGTAATTTTCTGCATGTGATTCTACCCACAAGGTCTAATCTTTATTTTAAATCTAATATAAATATTCAAAAATTGAACCCTGTTTCTAGTTTAATTGAATAGTTTGTAATGTTTGAGTGACATTTTCTTGCTGCAAAACAAATATTCTGAATGTGGGATCTTTTCATATTTTTGTCATTAACCAGTTTGACTATTTCTAATTAAGTTTTTCTTGCTGTTTTTGTATGTCTTTTTGCAAACAAACACAAAAAAACCACATGTAGTTCTGCATTCAGCTCACAGAGGTATAATTTATTCCCTTTGCTGGAGGAAATCCTCAGTGATGTGTTGCCAATATTTTAACAAAAGACTCTCACAAATCATTCTCCCCTTAAGCCTGTGTTAAATCTGTGCATCAGGAGTATGTGTACTCCAGAGAGGAATGGCAATAGACTCACTTGTTTCCAATTTAATGTGAAAATACATTCTCATAAACATAACCAAGAAAGATAGGATCTTATTAGGCTAACAGACTGGTATGAAGCTCCTGGAAATATCCAGACTTTATTCCTTAGTAAAAACATACTGATGAAAAACCTGTGTGCAGATAGATTTACTAGGACAGCACTGTGCTTTGAAACGGCATGTGAGCAGTACTGTTATTCATTATCTACTGAGGTGTAATACATGATAAGGTGTTTGTTTCGCTCACTATGGTATCCTTAATTCGATAAACTCCTAAGAGTTCCCAAATTAAAAATGTTGCAGATATGGTACACACACACACATACAGACAAAAAGCCTGACTACAAAATTTTGTATATTCTGAAAAAAGTTTCCTCCTTCTAAAAATGCATAATGACACCCTTATAACACAATTTGTTTTTTTGTATTTGTCTTTCCCAGGGCAATTACAAGGGATTAGGAAAGCACTATTATATGAGGATTATCCTTAAGGGTTTTCAGAGAATGAGCTTAACAGTGCTATATTCCTAAGGATCTTCCCACAAATAAGTAATATAGAAAAAATGCAAACATTCTGCATAGGTCTTCTTCTGACAGTGGCTGAGAAACTCTTATGAGAGCCATAACCTTTAGGATACCATAAATTTGAGGAAAGAAATCTGTTGTTCTATGCTGTCAGAACTGTTTCACACTACATGGATAAATTAATTATTTATCAGATGAAAAAAGAGCGATGCAACAGAAGTAATTGTGGCACATCCTGTTCTCATGTGCTCTAGCAGCAGTGTTGTGTGCTTTAAAATGGTGGCGCAGGCCTAATTTTTCTCTAAAGCCATGAAGCATACATCTCCTCAAGAGAAGTTTTAATCTAGTACTTGCATGAAATATTATATTAATTTTGCTTAATTTTGAATATAAAAAGTATTTAATAAAACTATCCATACCCTAATCATGAACAGTCCTCAACAATTTTAATTAAAATATGCTTACTCTTTCTGATCAATAGGTACATAAAAATGTCGTGGAAAGGGAATCACTTCTAAGTTTAGCCTGGAGAAAAGGAGGCCCAGGAGAAGCCTTATCACTCCCTACCCCTACCTGAAAGGAGGTTGTAGTGAGTTGGAGGTCAGTCTCTTCTCCCAGAAAACAAGTGACAGGACCTGACAATATATTCTCAAATTCTTCCAGGCAAGGTTTAGATTGGGTATTAGGAAAAATTTCATCACTGCAAAGTTGGTCAGGCATTGGAATAGGCTCCCCAGGGAAGTGGTGAAATCACCATCCCTGGAAGTGTACAATAAACACATCAATAGGACACGTGGAGATATAATTTAGAGTTGGACTTTGCAGTGCCAGACTCAGTTGAGGCTGGACTCAATTTGTGGCCATAGTGCAGGTAAGAGACAATCAAATATTGAAAGGAGAGAGAGCTACAGATAAGAAGTTTATTTTCCTGAATGCACAACAACAGTTACTGGAAAACCAAAAGTGAGAAATGAAGAATTAGAAGCATACATAAATTCCCATTGGGAGGGATGCAAATAGCGTGAATCTCTTTATCTCTGTGTGCACTTAATTTATTACTGTTCACATCTCTTGTGTTTGTCAGTTGTGCTGGATAATGTTTACATGATGTCCTGGTTTGGGACAGAACAGTGTTAATTTCTGCAGTAGCCAGGAATGGGCAAGGCTAGGACCCAGAGGTTATTCTACATCACCTCCCCTCATTTGCTGAGGACGGGGGAGGGGTTCTGGGTCTGGCTAGTGTGGGGAGGAAGCAGTCATAAATTTTCAGGGCTTGTCCAGGAGAGGTGAGTAAACATGTGACTAGTCCAGCTTTTTTCTTATATGCTCTGTTATTAGGACTTTGCTGTTTGCTGTTTTACTTATTAGCTGTTTTCAATAAACTGTTCTTGTCTCAACCCATGATATTTACCGTTTGTAACTTCAGTTCTTCTCCCTGTTCTGCCACAAAGGGAGAGGGGAGGAGATGTGAGGAAGTAGCATGTGGTTTAGAGCAGTTTAGTGGGAACACTAAATTAGAAACTACCATTCCTAAACATCTTTATTTGGCACCCAACATGAGGCACAAAGTGTTGGGGTGAAAACAGTTCTGCCCAGAGTTGGTTAGAAAAGAATTTCATCTAACCATTTGCTGTATTAGGTAATGAACCATGGGTCACAATGTTACTTGGTCTGTTCACGTGTGTGTGGTACCTAACTCTGTGTGTATTCCTGTATATGAAATATGTGCCATTCATGATGATATTTTTCAGAGCAGGGAGAGGGATCAAAGTTGCTTTGCTACTGTACTGTGTGATTCCAGCTTATGACATTATAACATCCAGGGCAAGGAGGGTCATTTGGGATGTATATTCAGTGTTGGTCTCCTGTACTTACCTCAGGTTCTGTCTCCAGAAGTCCATTAGCAATCATACCCAGTCTGTGGGGGGAACTGAGAAGGATGACTCTCCCCAGCTTTTCACCCCCTTTTCTTCCTTTTGACCTGTTAAAACAGCTTTTGAGGATTTTGAATTTCCCTTGGATGTTAAGGAAAGTATGTGCTTGTTGATAGGTCTGCCAGGTCTCCTCAGAGCAGTCCATACCATGTTTGGAGTTACAAAAGAGATATTTTAGGATGGTCTTTCAGACATATGCCCCGAGTCTGGATAGTCAGAAGTGACATGGAAGATGGGAGAAAATGGGCCAGCTCTTGAAGGATGATTCTGCTCCAATGGTTTGAAAATTCACCCGTGAAAAACTCAGGACCCTGATAACGTGGCAAAATATTTGAAAGAAAAATTCTCTTGCAATTCCAGAGCAGTATGAAGTTTTGCAATGAGCTGAGCCTCGGCTACCAGACACTGCTTGTCACTAGGCAGCATGTTCAAGAGGAGTTGGAGGAAAGCAGACCTATAGTGACTTTGACCACTGAAACTGCAGCTGAACCGGAAGAACAATCCATTTTATTAGAAATTTCCCTGAGACAAAAGAAGAATTTGAGACCAAATCAATTAACTTAGTGAGGGATGAAGAGGAAGTAGGGCCCTCACAACATCATTATTTATTTACTGTTTCAAGTAAATTTTTCTTATCTCAACCCATGATATTTACCTATTGAACCTTCAATTCTCCTCTCCATTCCACTGCAATAGGAGTGGGAGGGGGAGGGAGGAGTGATAGAGCAGCTTCTAGTTTGGAATCATAAAGTGGTAACACTAAATTGGGGAGTACCATTCCTAAACCATGACACACAGTAACCTGATAGAACAAATCCATGCATTCTGGATACCCTTACAAGGTGATATATAAGATAAATTTTTACCCCCCCAGAGCTAAGTGAATATTTTGACATGGAAGTCAATGAATTCAGCATTTCATTTGTCTCCTGTCTTCTCTGAGATGCATAACGTTAGCCATTCCAACTATATATTACAAAATCACATCATTATTTAAGATCTGTGTTCTAACTTTCATTCCTTCCTGCCAATAGACTACTGTGTGCAGTGGTGCATACTCATTTTCACTTAATGATCAGGAAATTGATTAGGGTACAAAGAAGAACAACAAAGTTTATTAAAGGTTTTCCAACACTCACTTGCAGAAAAAAACCTTAAAATATGTCTAGCTTGGTTAAGATATAAAGGAAAGGTGATCTGATAATGTGAAAAAATATCTGATGCTGTCAGCACTTAAAATGAAAATATAGCAAACTGTTACAGGAAGAATTGGAAGGAATGGTATAAAAATACCCATATAAAAACAGTGTTCTGAACTTGACAGAATAAAATTCAGGCAGTGGATCAGATCAACACAGAGTGAAAATGATGGAAAATCTCAAATATTATGCCTCATTTCATCCTTTCATAATACTCTTCAAAGAAATAACAAGATGGCATTGTTTAGAGTGTGGAGATCAGAATGGTGAATTCTAATTTGAGCTTGGTTGCTGACTCATAGGAGAACGTGAAGGGATTATTTCTGTTAAGGCAAGAATTCTGAAGTATAATGTGGTGACAATAAAAGCCAACTTACTTTCAGGAATGCAGGGAAGAGAAAGTAGATTTAAAATATGAAGTAAATTTATAAAAATGAAAATGGCATGTGTATCAGGATTTTCTGACTGTTGCCTAAAGCAGTAATTTGATTTCTGAAAGGCATCACAGAATATAGATATTGCAGCAGAACACTGAGGGTGAAAGAAAAGTCTTTGAGTTTTACTCTGGACCAGATCAGAGTTTCAGTGTCATTTGAAATAATAGAATACATATCAGGAAGTTTTAAACACTGAGTCGTCTCAAAAGCTATATATCTTTATATACCCATATATGTGTATATAAGGGAAGAAATGCAAAATCAAGAGATTAGTCAAATTATTCATGAAGGCATCAAAGCTCTCTGAGTATGACAGGCCTTTAAAACTGATAAAACATTATCTAATAATTACAGGCAATAAAATCGGGCTGCCATTCACAAGAAAGAAAAGTATTTTTAAAACCTGTATTGCTCAGATTATGTTTCAGATTATTCGCTATTGTGACTGCTTTAAGAGTTTTAAAGGATTAATTACTATTAACAAACTTAGCTTCTGTAAGTCTCTAAATAATTGTCTGCTTTAATTCAGATAACCATTTCAGAAGACAGGACACAAGTTAATTTCTCTAGTGGTCACCAGGAGTCAGCTTCACAAGGTCTGGATGTCTACATCCTTGTGATAGTGTCCTGTATGATCTAGCATCAGTGAAACAGAAAAAGCATTAATTAAACAAAAGAAGCATTAATTAAACAGAAAAAAAAAACCCCAGATTTAAGAGAGGGAGCATGGTCAGCAGTGGGTAAATCTGACTCTTTAAGCAGTCCATTGAGTATAGTAGTGTGTGCTTGTAGGCCATAAAGCAAATGGTATCCCAGGCTGCATGAAAAGCAGCATGGCCAGCAGGTGGAGGGAGGGTATTCTGCCCCTCTACTCTGTTCTGATGAGACCTCACCTGGGGAGCTGTGTCTAGCTCTGGTGTCCTAAGGAAGGACATTGATCTGTTGGAGCAAGTCCAGAGAAGGGCCATGAAGGTGATTAGAAAGATGGAACAGCTCGTCTATAGGGAAAGGATGAGAGAATTTGGATTGTTCATCTTGGAGAAGGCTCTGGGGTGACCTAACTATAGTCTACAAGTACCCGAAGGGAGCCTACAGGAAAGATGGAGAGAAACTTTTTGTATGGGTATATAGTAACGGGACAAGGAGGAATGCCTTTTAATGGAAAGAGAGTAGGTTTCAATTAGGTATAAAGAAGAAATTTACCTTGAGGGGTGTGAGGACCTGGAACATGTTGCATAGAGAAGCTGTGAATGCTTCATCCCAGGAAGTGTTCAAGGCCAGGTTGGATAAGACTTTGAGCAACCTAGCCTAGTGGAAGGTATCCCTCCCTGCTCATGGCATAGAGATTGGAATGAGATGAGCTCCAAGGCCCCTTATAGATCAGGCCATTCTATGATTCTATTGGCAAATGTAACACGGGGGAACTTGTAGGGTCAGCAGCTATTTTCTCCTTCGCTTATGAATGAACTGACAATTAACAGTTTCAACAGATGTATTTCTATAAACAACAGAGAACCTGTATTCATTTACATGGGTTTATTTATGAAATTATAAATGTAAAAAAGTATATATATTTAAGTTGAAATATGATGATAAATATATTGACTGTCCTGATGTTAAAACCAGGAAAAACAATTGAAGCAATTTAAAATCAGATTCATTATAAGGTTAATAGCAGCTGAGTTGTAAATCCTTCATGACAGGGAAATGGATTTTTAAAAGAAAATTGCATAGAATTTTTTCCAGTATTTTTGTGAACATCTTCTGAATACATTTCTGTAAAGCCTATTAGAAAATTTATAATATCCCAACAGAATGAAAAAAAAGTAAAATGAACTGAAAAGTTAAGCATTTATTTAATTTTAAGAGTGAATAATGGTCCGTTAAAATTAATTATCAGTTGAGATTACTGAAAGATAAAACAACAATTTTCCTGTCTTATCTGTCTGCCGTACTCAATGTTTTCCTATTTTGTCTACTCAAAATCAGGCCTTGTTGCCCTCGTTTCCCAATGTATCTGAGAAGCAGATTTATTTAGAAATTATAATGATTGGGAAATAATTTTCAGTTACAGATCAAGCACAGGTGTTAAAATGGCATAAATTTCACAAAAGAAGGTAAGAATCCTTAGCTATAGAAAAAAGCCACTGTTATCTTTCTTTTGCATCTGTGAGAGGGAAATGGCATTGTATATACCATTGGACTAATTCTTAATCGCACCACCTATCTGTGTACTTTTGTCCACTTTGATAAACCTCACATGCATGGATGATTTTCTTCCTGAGCCCTTGGGATTAGAAGCTGTTGTTTATTCATTAATTAGGAATAAATGATTCAAACTCAGCAATTGAGATAATGGTCCAAATTGGGGAATGTTAACCTCTATTAACCTCCATTTTACACTTCCTCTACCTTGTCCAAATTGCTTTGATCTTTTGGTAAAATTTTATGACAGTCTTTTTGACAATAGGTATTTTCAAATTAGGAAAAGGATAATAGTTTATTTGTTCTATTATCCTGTATAATGAAGCATAGATTGTATTTTACAAGCCATAATCAAGAAGATACTTTTTCTAGTTCTAGTACATAATTAAAATAAAACTGAGCTTTTGGCAAAAAAATTATGAATTAACCATAAAAAACCCAAAATTGAAACTGTTTTTAATAATTGGGTCTATGATGAGATATCACAGAATTTATGAGGCAAAAGTAAAACAGAAGCTTTTTTTGTTCTAAAATTCAGACTTCAAAAATCATACCTTATGATTTTATGTAATTTTATGTAATTTTAGCCAGATGGCTTTCGATCAATATGATTCAATAGTGAAATGTTGCATACAACTTCACACTCATGCTGGAAAATTATTTGCATTTTCAGCAGAATGTTTTCATAGAATCATTCAATATCCTGAATTGGAAGGGACCCAAGATCATTATGTCTAGCTCCTAGCTCTACACAGGACAGCTGCAAAAATCCCATCATGAGCTTGAGAGCATTGTCCAAACATTTCTTGAACTCTGGTAGGTTGGTGCTGTGACCACTTTCCTAGGGAGGATGGTGAGTTGACCTTGGCTGGACAACAGGTACCCACCAAGACACTTTACCACTCTCCTTCTCAGATGGACAGGAGAGAGAACAGAAGATTGAAAACAATTCATAAGTTTAGATAAGGCAGTTTGCTAAAGGAAAAGCAAAAATTTGCATGCGTGCCTTGGTTTTGACACCACAAAGAGTGTAGGGGATTGACCCTGGCTGGATGCCAAGCACCCACCAAATCCTCACTATCACTCTACTCCATAGCTGGACAGGGAAGAGAAAGTATAGCAAAGGGTTCATTACCTGAAATAAGGACCAGAAGTCACTCATCAAATACCATAATGGGCAAAACACACTTGAATTAGAGAAATTAATTTAATCTATTACTAAAAAAAAATCAGACCAGACTAATGAGAAGTAAAATAAGACTTAAAAAACCTTTCTGTCACCCCTCCCCCCTTCCCAGGTCTACTTCTTCCACTCCAGTGGTGCAGGGAGACAAGGAATGGGGGTTACTGTCAGTTCATCACAGGTCGCTCCTGCCATTGCTGAAGTACAGGAGTCCATCTCCACCTCTAACGTGGGGTCCGTCACGTGGGAGACAATTCTCCATGAACTTCTCCAACGTGAGTCCATCCCACTAGCAACAATGCTCCACAAACTGTTCAACGTGATTAATTTGCTCAGGGTGGAGTCCCTCAAGGACAGGCTGCTCCAGGATTGGCCCCTACAGGGCTGCAAGTCCTACCAAGAATATTGCTTCAGTGTTGGCCCCCCTCCACAGGTCTGCAGGTCCCTTCCAGGAGTCTACTTCAGCACTGGGTCTACTTCAGCACTTCTCCCATGGGTTCACAGCCTCCTTGCAGGCATCCACATGCTCCATCATGTGTCCCCTCCATAAGCTTCGTGTGGCTCTCTGTATCCCTGTGGTCCTCCATGGGATGCAGGGGCACAGCTGCCTCATCATGGTCTTTACTACGAGCTACAGGGGAATCTCAGCTCCAGTGCCTGGAGTGTCTCCTCCCCCTCCTTCTCCACTGCCCCCGGTGTCTGCAGTGCTGTTCCTTTCACATGTTCTTACTTTTGTCTTCTCTGGCTGCAATTACGTATGTGCAGTAACTTTTTTTTCTTCTTCCTAAATATGCTATTACAGAAGCATTACCACCCTTTCTGGTTGGCTTGCCCTTGGTCATCAGCACACCTGTCTTGGAGCCATCTGGCATTGGCTCTGCTGGACATGGAAGAAGCTTCTAGCAACTTCTCACAGAAGCCATCCCTCTAACAAAGCCTAGTCATGCAAGCCCAATACAGGTAGCCTGTTTCAGTGACCAACCACTCTCTGTGTAAAAAACCTTCTCCTAAATAAGAACCTAAATATCTCCTGACACAACTTCATGGCATTCCCTTGGGTCCTGTCACTGGTCACCAGAGAGAAGAGATCACTGTCTGCCCCTCCTCTTCTCACAAGGAAATTGTGGACTGCAATGAAGTCTCCCCCTCAGTCTCCTCTTCTGCAGGCTGAACAGACCAAGTGACCTCAGCTGCTCCTCACACAGCTTCCCATCATGGCCCTTCACCTTCTTTGTTGCCCTTCTTTGAACATTTTCTAATAGTTTAACGCTACTCAAAAACTGCCCCAGTGCAGAGCACCCCAGGACACAGTTGGCCTTCCAGCCTGCCAGGACACTGCTGACTCTTACTCAACTTGCCATCAACCAGGACCCCCTCAGTTCCTTTCCCCAGCACTGCTTTCCAGCATTTCAATCTCCAGTCTGTACATACATCAAGGGTTGCCCCATCTCAGGTACAGAATCTGGCACTTGTTTTTGTTAAATTTCATACGATTGGTGATTGCCAAGCCCTCTAAGTGGTTTCCCTTGGTCAATTAGATGAGTTACCTTGTCAAAAAAGAAATTATGTTTGACAAGTAAGATTTCTATCATGAAGTCATGCTGACTGTGACCAGTGGCTGCATTTTTCTTCAGGTGTTTTTTAATACCTCCGTGAATAATCTTCTCCATAAATTTAACAATCACTGAATTTAGACTGACAGGCCTGTAGTTCTCAGGGTCATCCTTCTTACCCTTCTTGAAAATTTGGAAAACATTAGACAGCTTCTTGTCCGCTGGGACCTTCCCAGATTCCCACAACTGTTCAAAAATCATAGAGAGATGTCTTGCAATAACATTATCCATCTCTTTTAGTATTCTTGAATCCTATTGTCCCTCCCCACCTCCCCCCACCCTGCCATAGACTTATAAGGATCCACCTGGAGCAGCAGCACCAGAAAAAATTCAAGGTCAAATGGGAGTTGATCATTCTTGCAGTCATGGTCCTCCAGCTCAAAGAACTGGGACCCCCAGTGATAGTGTTGAAGAAAGAGGCAAAAAAAGCATGAAACACCTCTGCCTTGTCTCTGTCCCTGTTTGTGAGGTGACCATCCACATTCTGTAATGGGATGATGTCATTTTTGCACTGCATTTTGCTATTAATGTATTTTAAAAGACTCTTTTTATTTCCTCCCACAGTACTATCCAGCTTCTACTCCAGTTGAGCTTTGGCCACATGAATTTTCTCTACTACAGAGGCATCTCTGCAGTCCTCTCGTGTCACCTGACTTTGCTTCTGCTGGACATACACCTTCTTTTCTTGCCTTATTTCCAAAAGAAGATCCTTCCTCAGCCAAGCTAACTTTCTTCCTTGTCTGCTTAACTTTCAACATCTTGGAATTGCCTTCTCCTGTGCATTTAGAGGGAGGTGCTTAAAAAGTGACCAGCTCTGGTGGACCCAAAAACCTTCTAAAGTGGTCCTCAGTCACTAGTTCCCCAAGCAAACTAACATCTGCTCTCCTCATGCTCAGGGTTGAAGTGTTGCTATTTCTTTTCCTGCTGTCAGCAGAGATTTTAAACTAAACTGCTTTGTGGTTGCTGTGGGCAAGATGGCCATCAATGACCGTTTCACTTATGCAAAACTCTGCTAAAAACAGAGGTTTTGTAACACTCTGTTAAAAAACAAAGCAACAAGGGTACCTTTCCTAGGTGGCTGCCTTAGTATCTGTACCATGAAGTTATCATCCATGTGTTTCACCCATCCTCCAGACCTATTTGTGCCAACTGTGTGGTGTTCCCAGTTAACACCCAAGTTAAAGCCCCCCATAAGGCTAAAGGCATTTGATTAGGAGGTGTTCCTTAGTTCCTCAAAGAATAATTCATCAGTGTGATTGTTCTGGCTAGGTAGTCCTTAGCTGACTTCCGCAGTGACATTTCATTATTGCTTGTAGCTTAATCCTTACCCAGAGGCTCTCAACTGTGCCATTGCCAGCTGTAAGCTCCACATATTCCAACTCCTCCATTACATACAATGCCATCCCCCTGCCCTGCCTGCCCTGCCCTCCCTCCTGAAGAGTCTCCAACCACCCAGTGTGGCACTCCCATCACAGAATTCAACCCACTAGGTTTTGCTTATGACAAGATGTCAGATCTCTAGGACTACACCAAAGCAGTCAAGCTCCTCGTATTTTATCCTGTTTCATAGTTTCAAAATAAAGGAGTTTCAGTGTTCATCTGTTTTGTGGGTTAACACCATTAGGCTTCTAAGACCCACACAGACACTCATTCCTTTCCCCCAGTAAGATGTGGGATACAACTGGAAAAGGACAAGTGACAACACTCATGGGTTGACATATAGACAGTTTATTAAGTATAAGAAAACCAAAGCAAAACAGAAAAGCAACAAAACCAGCAAAAACCCAGTAAAAAATAAAAAAAAGGCAAATTAAAACAGGTGGTGCAAAAGCAATTGTTCATCAGTCAAACACACGTCCAGCTGGTCCTTGAGTAATTACAACCCCTGGCTAACTCTGCCCTCCAGTTTTATTGAAAAGCATGACACAACATTGACCTTTTGATCAATTTTGACCACCTATCTCAGTTCTGTTGCCTCCTAGATTTGTACTTTTCCAACCTACTCACTGGGGCCACAGTGAGAAACAGAAAAAATTGATGATTGGTAAGCACTGCTCAGAAATAGCTTAATTGTTGGTGTGCTATCAACATTTCTGATTAAAAATGTAAAATGTAGCATTAAACAAGCTTCTGTGAAGAAATGAATTCTTTCCCTGCCAAAGCCAGTGTGACTTCACATGGGAATCACATGTGCCTCAGTGAGATATTAGACTTAATTATTAGGAGATCAGGACCTAAAAACAAATCCACAGTTCAGATCACAATTAAGTCTAGACACTCTAGTGTTATCACTCCAGTTTCTCTTTCTTGGATGCCAATTATAGCAGCTGCCCTGTTGGATAAAACTAGATGTGTTATTAAATTTTGTTTCAGTTTCCAGCAGAGGGGAGGAGAATGTTCTCTGTGGAAGACCCAAGCTACTCTTTCAGTCTTTAAGATCTATCAGAATTTTCACTGGAAGGCATTTTACTTTCCTTTCAAAGTTCAGCATCTGTCTAAACATGTGTCCTCTTGAAAACAAGTGAAGTCTCTATTACTCTTCCATCCTAGGGCAATTAATGAGCATAGAGGGAATATTCAAAGAGGGAAAATAAATTACAGAAATATTTGTGTAATCCTGGCAGTACATTGTAAGTCAACAAAATCATGCTGTTGGGATTGTGTCGAAGATAGTCCCAAACTGCTTTTTGATGCACTTAGCATCTGTTTTTAAAAAATATCTCGTCCCCCCAGTAAATATTATTTGCACATTCCCTAACCTATTTCTCTGCCAAGCTGAGCTTTAAGACATTCGTCTATGTGGTTTTCTAATGAGAAAGTAACAGTGTGTGTCCATGTATCCAGACTGTATTCAAATATTTGTATTTGGTGTAAAGCCCCTATTCATTTGAGAAATAAAAATATAACAAACAAAAACCATAAAGTGGACTGTTGTCATGCTTGCTATATGACATACCTTTTCAATAACTTCTGCATAGTTCCACATCCATTAATTTTTATTTCCTATCATTTCAATGTTTGATTTCATATCTCTTTTCAGTGAGCATTTTATCAATATTTCACTTGGGCCAGTATTTGTCACCTTACAGCTTTTTTCCTAAAATTTTCTTCATGCCACTCCCTTGGGTTGTCTCACTGGTCATCAGAGAGAAGAGATCAATGTCTGCCCTTCCACTTCACCTTGTGAGAAAGCTGTGGACTGCAATGAGGCCTCTCTGCAGTCTCCCCTTCTTCAGGCTGAACAGACCCAGTGACCTCATATGGCTTCCCCTCTAGGCTCTTCACTGTCTTCGTAGCCCTGATCCTGATCAAATCTGTCCCAACAGTTCTGAGAATAGCCAATGAATTGTACGACTGATAGCAAATATTCTTAATAAACTTGTGTGGTTGGTTCACCCCAGCTAACATCCAAGCACCCACATAGGCACTGGTTCATGTCTCTGTCCCAGTGGGGCAGAGCGAAAAAAAAAGGGAAGAGTAAGATTGAGAAAACTTATGGATTTAAATAAAGACAGGGATATGACTTGTCAATAACTATTTTGGGCAAAACAGACTTGACTGTGAAAATGTAACTTCATTTTTCAGTAATTAGCAGAAATATTTAATTAAAGACTTAGGTATTGGCAAACTGACACCCTGCCCCTGACCAACATCGGCAGCATAGACAGGCTGCTGTCCAAGTGTAATGTGTGAGATTCTTATACCATGTTACCACTGGTGAGCCAAGGGTCAGCATGAATCTTACCTGCATTCAAAGGTGATTTGCACAATTTACTGTTGCTGTGAGATGACCTGAACACCAAGTGTTCCTGACAGTGGACCAAAGCCACTGCATCAGTTACGATCTTGTGTTTGTTATCAGCAATTGGATGAATTTCCATATTGGGTACATTGCTGCTCATCTTTTGTACTGTCTCAATAAGGCTTTGTTAATAAATTGCTGTCAGGCTACATTATTGTTCCAACCAGAGAAGCAGAGATGACAATCAATAAAATACCTATCTTCACACTTTCCTGTTATATGCTGGGTTGGTTCAGTTAGGGGCTTTAATAAAGGTTAGTTAGGTCGGTTCTATGTTCCCCCATTTCCCCCTCACAATGGTTCACTCCAAGTTTTCTGCTACGGAAGCTTTCACCTGTCAATCTTGTGACCACTCCCCTTCTTCCCCACAGAAAGTTCTCTGTCAATCACCCTGTCCTTGTAACCTATTTGTCCCAGAACCCTGTACCCGCCTCTGTTATGTTCCCATAGGTTGCCGTGGTCCATGTCACTCCCCTGTCGTCTGTCCCTATTGGGCAAGGGGAGCTTCCACCCCTGTCTGTCCGCCCCCTATTTAACCCAATGCTCCAAACCACCATTTTGTCCATGTGCCTGACCTGGGGACGCTGCTGCAACCACCACTGCAGCCACGCGGGAAATAAACAGTTCTCAGAACCAAGGGGCAGTGTGCCTTCTCTCGTCCCTTTATCTCGTCTCAGCGTGCAGCTATGAAGGTGGCAGACCCACCAGGAGTCTCAGCCCTAGAGCTCTGCACCCACACGGCCACCCTGGTCTCACCACGGAAAAGCTGTGTGCCTAGCTGGGACCCCAGCTGCCTGGGACATGGGCAAAGAAAAATCAACGCCACACTTTCCCAGGCTTAATTAATTTTATTCCAAATTTCTCTCCTTCTTGCATTCCACCCACTTGCTATCTTTTTTTTTTTTTTACTTTAGTATTTCATTTTAGACACTTCTTGCTCTGCCTTGTTATGAATACAGGTTACAATCAGTCCATTCAGTGAGACAACAAATGCAGGAGGTCACAGTCAGTACATTGGGATTTCTCTCTGCTACTCCTTGTTTCTCATGCTTTTCATATTCCAGGGGCAGAGTCTCTTCAGATGGGTTGTTACTCTGCCATGGAGTGCCTTCTCTGGCCTTTTTATCCCTTCATTTCTTCTGCTGCACCCTCATTCATCCTTCACTTTTTCAATTTTTTTCCCCTTTCTTAAATATGTTTTCACAAAGCTGCAAATGTCTTTGCTGATGTGCTCAGCTGTGTTCTGTGGTGGGTCCAGTAGAGCTAGTTGGGACTGGTTGTGTCCAGCACAGGGCAGACCCTTGTCTCTTTTCACTGAGGTCAAGCCTGTAGACCACACCTGCCAAAACTTGCCATTTACACCCAATGCAATCTTTCAATTTACAGGAGTAGACTACAATTACACTAATTAAAAACAGGATGAAAAATAAAACTGTACAACTACAGAGCCTGACCTCAACAGGTGACCACAACCAATAGAACAAATTATGAAGGAAGAAATAATTAAATGAATTGACATGCATGGAAGGTGGATGAATCAATGCAAGGGATTAGCAAAAACAGATTGTGTCACGCTGATAAAATATTTTCTTTAACAAAATGACTCTTTTGTTAAAGAGAATTGGGGTAGATCTAATCTATCTTGACTTCTTTACAACACTTGCTTTGGTACCTCATGGGAAATTTTCACTGAAGATGGTGGTTAGTACATGAATTGAAAGTTGAATAAAGAATTATGTGATAGAGAGATTACTAGTGGAATACTCAATGGATTAATTTTGATAATCTTTAGTACCTTGTTTAATGACAGTGATGTAGTTGATGCTAATGGATTTTTATGATGACAGAAAGCCTTGAAATGTATAAAGCAGCAGGAGCACCTGAAGGTCTTCTGGGAAGAATAAGACAACCTTGAAAAAAGAAACAACAAAAATGATAACATGAAGCGCAATTCACCTGGAGAATTAAAACCCTATCTCCGCTAATAGGTAAAGATCTACCAGGTGGATGACAAAGTGAATTAAGGATTTTCTTACATTTATTGATAACAGTGTGACTGTAAGTCCCCAACATGAGATGAAAAACATTATCTTGAGAGCTATCAGGCAAGATATTTGGGGTAAAACCAATATAAAATCACCTCAGGAAGTCTCTGTACTCTTCTGTTGATGTATATAGAATACACAGAAGCAGTAGTTCAAAGGCAAAGAAAACAACTGAAGAATGTATAGAATAATATATATGACAGAAGAATTCTGTGTGTATATATATAAAAGAGAAGAAATGCATTTATTATGAAGTTTCTACAATGACTCTGTAAGTTGGATGCTCTGTAAGACAAAATGGCTATGTTACATCTTTATTTAGTAGCAATGATCTCACAGAAATAAATAATTACATGCATGCATACATCCATCTGCAGAAAGAGATTACATTCAAACAGGATGTTGGCATATCTAAATTTTGGACATTTAACTGAAAATTCTCTAAGGTGACAGTGAAAGGCTAGTTGCCCCATCCCACAGACTATCATGATTGTAATGAGTAGATAAGTTCCAGTTGGTTTGAAATAAAGAATAAGACCATTTTTCTGAAATTGAAATTAATTGCCTAGATAATATTTTCAGTATCTGAAATAGACAGTGATGAAGTCGATGATTTATGGTATCTCATGTATGTCTTTAATTTAAGAAGAAAAATTTAAATTACAGTTTAAATAGATCATCCTAAAGTTTTGAAGGACTTAGACATCACCTTGATCTATTAACTATCCTAATATTGCAGGCCTTCCAATTTCAGATAAATATTCAAAAACACAAAACTTAATTTCAGCCGTCATTATGAATGTTTTTGAAATTCATTACTGAGAAAGAGAATGAAAGATGACTTATAAAAAAAAATTGAAAGGAGAAGAAGCATTGGTAGGAGATGAAGAGGAAATGGCTATAATTAAAAGTCCAACTGTCAGACCTTTCTGGCTGTAGAAGTTAAGTACTAATAAAATATTAATATAGTCAAGTGAATTACTCAGTTGAAGTACCTATTAATTACTCTAAAAAGCTGAGAAAAATTGAAAGCATATGTGAAAGAGATGAGACAAAGAGACAAACAAAGACATAAATGATGTCTGAACAGAAGGTGTGAAGCATAATGGTGTGTGAAATAAATTAAAAAATGCAAGAGGAAAGTACTATCTCATTTGTTTCATCTATTTTTCTTTCAGTGAAACAGCTATAAAACAAATATAAAAGAGTCCATGAAAGCTCTTTTGTCTCAAAATTAATAAATTGAATTATTTTAACATGCTGAACTTGAACGAAATTAAATAAGATCACAATAAGTTTGTAATCAGTATCTCATGAGAATCCACCTATTTATGATACACTATTTGAAGAGCTACTCTATGCAGATGATAGTGAATGAAACATGAATTTTATTGAAAATAATCTAATTAGTGAATAAAAATGCTCTACTATCAGTTAATCACACTGTAGCTAAAAAACTTTGTAGTGCTCAGAAAGCTAACTATCCATTTATTAATTTTGTTTCTAATTGGTAAAAAATCCTGACTGATATATTTCTTGTTTTCTCTAGGTTTATCATAATTTTTTTTTAAACAAGCAATTTGACTTAAATTTAACTCTAGAAAGTTTTCATATAGATCTGATAATTGCATCTTTTTGTAAGGAAACCATTTTTTCCTCTTATTTTCACACTTTCATCCTTAAAACTCTTATAAAATACAGTCACTTTGCTTAAGAGAAATGAGAATTTGTATAGCAGGCTTTAATTTCTTTAAATCAACTAAATAACATTTTTGAAAAAACTTGTTCAAGTAATATATGTACCACATAAACCAGAGGAAGCTTATCAGATAAATATGTAATATTTTATTAAAAAAACACCTGTTCATGAATGAAAGGCTTGCTTTTAAACTGCCGTTCTAAAAAGAAAGAGAACTAAATTAAAACTTCACTTGTAGTCTAGCTTTTCATGTCATTTTGAAGTGAAGCCTTGAAAGGAAGTTTTCAAAGTAAATATTCTTGGACTTTTTTTACTTTAATATATGTATTTATAATACATATATTTATAATACATATATTTTAAGACATATTATATATATATATATATATATTGCATTTTAACTGTGAGGGATGTGACTGCATTTACATGTCTAAAAAATGTCTAATGATATTACATTACTTAGCATATCTAGCTCAGCCTCCATCTGGTTTCCAGAAGATTCCTCTCATTTGTACATTTTATAGCATGTTGTCCAGCCCCTTTCAGATGTCTCAGATACCCTATGATATCACAAATAAGAACAGTTCTTTATTGTTTAGACAGGTGACTGCTATCCATGATCTGTTTCAAGGCCTTTGTCTTAGTCTCAGACTGGTTCTGAGAGCGACCACAAATCAAGGTACAAAGCAAGACTATACAACATTGAGTTTAAATGGATTATGACTGAATACAGCAAGAATCAGGCTGGTCGTGCATACACTTTGTGTGAGCAGCAGGTCTGAAGAGTTCTGACTTAGGAAGGTGTGCATTGCATGTGAATACTGGTTGTGGAGTTCCTTTCCAACTGTAGGGCCCAGCCATGTATTATAGCAGCTTATGCCTGGAATTGCCTTTCTCTGTCTCAAAAACTCTAGCTGCTGAGTAGACATTTCAGAGTTCAAAATCCTGCTGTTAAAAAATCCCACAACGCTGAAATGTGAAATTACAAATCCATCTTACATGATAATTATTAATTCTATATGATTATTCTTTTGAGATCTATGCATATGACTGAGGTGGGTATATGGCAGCTGAAACAGATAGTAAGAATCTGTGTTTGGTTTTCTTGTATAAAATTCGTTCAAATATATTTTAGGTATTCCAGAAGGTGTGGGTTTTTCTTTTTGAATCTTTTACCTTTTTTGGAGATGATAACTAACTTAAGTAATCCGATGTAAATTTTCTAATACTTGTTTTATCAGTGTGATGGTTTGATACGCAGCCAATTATATTATATAGACTCCATCTTGCTTGCAAAATTTCTCTTTTTAATCTGGATTTTGTATTTTGTAACTCCTCCATATTCAAAGGATGTGTATCTATGGGTCAAGTCTTTAATGCAGAGTTTTCATTGCTTTTTGATGTGATTTTTTTCTGCTAAGGCATCCATCCTTTCATTTAGATCTCACAAAACAGCTTGATTAATGGCACCTTTATAAAATGATGGGCTGTGTTAGAAAAAGAAGAACCATTTATGAAAATATGTTCCCTAAATAGGACAGTAAATAGAAGTACCAAATCCTGCCATGACAAGCAGAGATATGAAACAATAGTAAACTAGAATTAACTTCAATAATTAAAAACCAAAAAGTAACTCTACAATGTAACACTAATGGCTATCCATCGATACTTAAAATATTTATTGTAACAGAAGTTTGAATAGAATAATGAATTATTTGCCAGATAAATGTTAATTTTGTTCCAAGAGAAAAAGGCATTGAACAGTGTGCCAACTAGCAGTTGGTCTGTGCTTAAAAAACACAAAGCCTGCCTCTGACAGATAGGTATTCTAATGTATCTTTTGCCCAAGTGTCCTTTAGATTGCAGAAAGTAGGTTTTATTTTCTGTGGAATATTATACTTACTAATATTATGGGTTAAAAAAAAGGAAAATATTTTTTTTTCTTCAAGTATTTTATAATTTTAAAATCCTCTATCCTTTAATATTATAGAAATATGGAATAATTAAATATGATCAAGAAAAATATGCTTGCTTTTAAAATTTTTTCCTCTATGCTCTATGCCCTTGTACCAAAAAAAACCAATAAGAAATGTCATAGAAACACTTTGTTAAGAGGATGTCATGTGCAGAGCTCCTTTGGGAAATGCCTGATCAACCCAAGTAGATGGCAAGGCTATCTTTGAATTTTCAATGCAGCTAACCAAAAAAAAAAAAAAAAACCAACAAAAAAACACAACAAACTCCCCCCCCCACCCCCCAAAAAACCGCCCAAAAAAACCAACCCTGAACCAACCCTGAGCTTTTGATTAGATGGATGTATGGAGTGAGAAACTAATTTGACCTTTGATTAAGTGATCTCACTTTTCTGGCACCATCACATATGTCTTAATTATATTGCGCTTAAAAAAAAAAAAAAACACCATTAAAAAACACCATTATTTTAACTGACATGAAAGGGCAGAATAGAAGATTTTCAGCTTTCACTAGCGCCTGCAGACAGTGCAATGGGAAAATGAGTGGCCCCCACAATTTACAGCCTCTTACTTATTACAGGCTGTGACTGCTGCAAGTACAGGGGGGATAATCATCTTGTCAAGAGTCTGCCGCTGAGAATGCCAACATATGATCACTCCTATTGTTTCAGAAGTCTTCTTAGGAAACTGTGGCACTGTATTTGAATTTAAAAAGCAATTTTGTTCAACTGGAAAGATAGTTTATTTGAAGAAATGCTGTAAAGTAGCCCTTAAAATGATTAATACATTCTTTCCCATGAATACCACAAAAAGAGACATAAAAGTAGATATTGTTATATTGAAATCCATGATCAAAATCATTAGATTAGCAGCTACTTGTAGGAGATGAAAATCCATTCATTGGTGACTATACTTTCTTGCTTAGAGGATGGTTGGTGCTCTATTTAAAAAGTAATAAAACTTGAATGAATCAAAATTTGTATATGTTAGGTTGTTCAGAACTTCACAATGTATAGCACTGTACCAATTGTTAGTAGCTCAAAATTGAACTTGGCTCTCTGGTAGCAATAAAACTGTCTTTTTTCATGGAGTCAAGTGCTAAACAGTTCCTTCCAAAGTAGAAACCGTGTAACTCAAAAGAAAAATAAAGGCCAAAGGAGTTTTATCAAATGCAAAAGTGTACAAAGAGACAGACAATGTTTTTACTCAAGTCCAATAGCAAAAATTTGCAAGGAAATAAAGAGAGACAACTCTGGAAGTCCCTGTAGCTCCACTGATTTGAACCTAGTTCAATATATATGTATAAAGTCAATTAAAGCTCAATTAAGTAGGACCCATGTAAAAGCTGTAGAAACCTTCTGGAGCCATCTGGATTCACATAAGGAAAGCAGAGCATTGAGGGGTTAAAGGATATATGATAGGAATTGGATTTCTGAACTAGGATGTTAATCTCTTTTAACTTCGGCTGCTATATCAAGATTAGAAAAGGGGATAAAAAGCCTTAATAAGGACAAACATTGTGAAAACTGAAGGGTGCAATGAGACATTAAACCGTTCAGCATTAACACGCGTGACCTAAACCAATCAAATATAAACGCCAAGGGTAAGTGAATTATAAGCAAATCATCTAAGGAAAGGCCAGATGAATTTCTTTAGGAAAACTATTAGACCAGAATATAAACTGGAAATCAATTAGTTTCTGCAGGTATTGTTTCTCAGTGATAAAATTAAGAAAAAATAAAGAAAGAATAAAAATGTTAAATTTAATATCAAAGAAGCTGAAATGTATTAATAGAAGAGATTATATTAGATACACAAATATTCTTTATAGTAATAAGGAAAAGAAATAACCTTTTTCTGTCTAGTCTCCTTATTTCAGGTGTGGATTTTTTTAGATTTATTTTGATTTAATGTTACAGATGCTGCAGTTGGGAAAAATCATACATGGAAGAGATACCAACAAAAAGTAACATTCCCTACAAGGGGATGTACTTAGAAAAATATATATATATTTAGAATTAGGCTGAAAAGGATACCATAGTTTTGTAGGCTTAAACTCCAAGGCAAAAGCAAATTAAGCTTAAGAATACCTGAAGTCCTTGTGATCTTGTCAAAGTTACTATCTTTCTTTTCTAACCTTAGAAATGTTTGCATCAAGTTTTGTGAAATCTTGATTTTCTTAACTTTTGAAATATTTTAGACTCAAGTTACATTTCAGAATATCTAAATATTTATCCAAAAGAAGATGCTGCAATGCACAGAACTGGAAAAAACAGGGAAATAAGCAGAGCCAGGAGACTGAGAAGATTCAGACTGACCAAGTTTGCCAGGCTCAGATTCAGTCTAGCATAGAAAGGCAATCAAAGATAGAAATTAAAGAACATCATTATTATGGAATTAAATATTGGAAGCAGAAAAGGTATCTGAAGTAAAGGCAAAACACATTGGCTTGAGCATTATGCCGTGATGCAGTTATGCCGCTTTCAGACACGAGTACCTTTTTTGCAACATCCTGTTCATGTTTACAGCCATTTGTGGGGATGTCTACAAAGTATTACAGAAAAATAAGTTCTGTATAATATTTGGAACTGTATAGCTCCATAAGCAATAGAGATCAGTTCCACATCCTTCACTTTGGAATCCAGGCAGCAGCTGAATGACTCATTTTCTAATACTGTAAGGATTTCCAGGTCTTGAACTTAAGTTTCAGTGCATAAATCCTGTCAGGATCTAGGATAGAATCTCCTCTGAGGTTGAGGAACTGGTTAAGCAGGCTTGAGAACCTTTCAGATAAGTCTAGAGGCAATGTTTCCATAAGACAGGGTACTGCTAAAACTGATCCTCCACAGAGAAAGATAAATAACTGTTTCTCAAAATTTAAGTGGTTTCTAATTTGCACTTCACTGGAGACTTTTGTAAAATTAATCTACATAACTATCTTAAAATCTATCTGATTTCTTCTGTTTATCCTGAGCTATTGTGAATTCAGGAATGAAAAACCACAGAAAGCATAAGAAAGTAGGAACTTCCTGCCACCAGTCAATTAAAGCTCTTAATTAGAACCTTAAGTTCTCTGATTTCAGCTTCTAGGACAGTTTTGAATTAAAGAATCCTGGAATAAGCAACTGTAATCTGACACCAAGCCAGGTTCAAAATATGGTTGAGTTGGCATGGTGGTAGGCATGTGGTCCAAGGTTGGACTTTGTGATGGAGGTATTTTCCAGCCTTAATGATTCAATGATTATATGAAGGAGCTAGACATTGCTTAATGAAAATGCTTTACTAAAAGTTCTCTGTTGCTTTGGTCCTGCCTTTGGTGCACAGTAACTCAATTCTCATAGTGCAGGCATTCTCACACACATGGTTTTCTTGTCATGGTTGAAAGGAGTACTGCACCTTTCTCTGTTGCAGAAAGAACTGAGAATACTAAATATTTAAGCAAGTTGTAAGGAAGAAAGAAAATAGAGTAAAACTAATAATCTCCTAGAACATACATTATGGAGGAAAAGAACACAAACCCACAAGCCCCAAAAAAGTAACAAAAAAATCAACACAGAAAATAAGAAAATAAAATGCTATGAATTGGAAAACTACTTTCCATTATTAAAAATATTCTAGACAAATTATGTAATAAGCCTTAAATAGCCACATTAATATGAGAACGGTTTATATCAGGGGAGATTCAGATACTTAGACATACACTGAAAACAATTGAAATAATTTGATATTAAGTACAAAGGACTGGCTTATTATTTTGTTTGTATAGGCTGATCTAACCTCTTAATTTCTATCTGAATGTATTTTTATGGTTCTTATTGAAAGAAGAGAGGCAGTTTTTCCTTGGAGAATATGTATTAATTAAAAGGTTTCATATAGAAAATGAATATGTATATAATACACTGCTCTCTTTTAGGCTGGTAAATAAATATGAGAAATCTGTAAGGCATGAGAAAGCTTAACAAAATATCAGACTTAATTTTAATTTTACTGAATTTACTGTATTTCTATAAAGTTCTGAATGGGAAACTGGCATTACCAGTTACTTAAATGTTTCTCAATAACCATGGACACTTTTGGGATCATAATATGGTGACCCTAATGTTGCATAGAAATTGCATTAAGGTCAAATATAAATTTGATATAGCTGATTTTTTACTCAGAATAATACACAGGTTTCATTAATAAGAATGATTCATATAAGAAATTTAATAAAAAGACAGCTGGAGTTATCTAATCCAATATGCCATGTATGTAAAGGGAGAATGTATGTGATCAGCAGTCATCTTTTATGAAATTATGGAAATTAGTACAATCAAAGAACATATGGGAGTATTAATATACCAGTTTGGACTTATTTGCAGTGAAAACATCGTAACAAATCTATGTAGGAAGTGTACTTTTCAAAAGTGCTAACTCTAATTATGAAAAACACTGTCTCACAGAGCCTGTTGTTTACATGATATAACTAACTTAAGCAGTTACATCGAGAAGGTAAGATAGATTTTACAGAGAAGTTATGGCCCATCTTATGGAACAGTTTAGACATCTTTAGCTGAGTGCAGCGATATTTTAAAGTAGGTTGTAAACAATTCAAAAGTATAAAGTGAAAAATCTATTAGATAGTACACAATCAACAAGGGATTTAATGAGATAAGGGATATAATGAGATATTAGGTTAACATTAGTGCGGTCAGAACTACACCTCCTTATAACAGACTTTAGTCCTTATAATACACTTGAAGAGTCTCTGCTGTCCAGGAAAGTAGCAGTCAGAGGGGCAGGGACTGCATCGTTCCCACGCGCTGCTGCTTTGCCAGGTCCCACCAGCTCTATCTATCATCGCTGGTAATACTTACGGCTTGACTAGAAGATCCTGAAAGTGATCTTGAAAGTGATGGATCATTGAACCTTTAAAATTTAATAACATTCTAGAAGAAGAAAGTCCTTGGTGTATCTTGCTGATTTGCATCTCAGGAGATTATGGTTATTACTTGATCTTTTAACATACTTTTCATCTGCAAACTGCAAGTAGGGGTGAAAGAGGAGCCTGAAGCTTCTTGAGACTGTTTTAATGAGTGAAGCCTCCTTGAATTGACTTTCAGAAAAGACATTAATTGCAGAAAGGTCCCATAATAATTATAGTGTCTTGAAACATTTAAGTTATCTTGGCTATAAAACAGGGCCTACACAATCAAATTATTACAGGCACAATATTAAACTGCCCACTTTTTTGTGGTTTGCTCCTAATATTATCATGTTCTCATTATCCAAGTAAAAGTATTTCATTTCTACAGATTTTATAGTAGGTGGGGTTTATATTGTACTTTGGGGACCGCAGGACTAATAACATACCTCTTCAAAATGTGCAGTGAAGCAGCAGCACTTTAAGTACCCCATACATACGTTCCTGCATTTTGAGAATAACATAAAATCAAACAGACCTCTAAAGAAACAAACTTTCTGAGCTTGCCTGCCACTGCCTACCGGAGCCCAGGCTAGCTTTCTGTTGCTCCGGGGCAGTGATGAGAGTGGGGAACTGCCCTGGCTGGGGTAAAGCCACAGGCAGAACCTTAGAGCTATCACAATTCTAACCAGAGAGGCAGTGCTCCAATGTGGCGAGGGAGGGTCTGGGCAAGGAAGCAAGAGGATACTTCCCAGTCTTGATGTTCCAACACAACTTTAATGAGGTCAAAGGGGCCAGGACAAAGAGAGACCCAAGCACCTCGAAGCACAGGGTTTTAAAGCATCAAGAAACTGGGGGTGGATACAACTGGATACAACAACAACCCCTATCTGTATAGGGAAACACTTGAGGTGGGGTTTCAGGGTAACAACCAACTATGATAGGGGGAGGAGAGAGAGCTCAGTTAGGGATTAGTTCAGGGAATGAATGGCAGGGAATGTTCCGGAACAAGGGGCAGGGAAGGGTCTGGAACAAGGGGAGGGGATACCTTGAGGGACAGCTGGAAGGGAGGGACCAACTTAGGGAGAAACCAACTGGGGGAAAACATAGGGGATAATAGAACAGACCATTTAACAGAAAACACAAATTGCAGCATTTACCATTAAGTAAAACTTAGGTACTTATCTTTTTTTTTTTCCTTTTATTTTTTGTCTGTCAGGGTAAGACAGAAAATCATGTGTTAAGTGATAGACTGTCATAGGCGGGTGATATGAGTAGTCTATAGTGGCCCAGAACTGTCATGAACTTCTGGAGCAAAAACCTCTTGTTGAGCTGAGGATTCATCATGACAATGATCATGATAACACACAGGAGATTTATAGCCAGGTTGGACCACTGCTGTAAATTCATCCTGGTTATTTCCATTCAGGAAAATGTTTGAAAAAGATTTTTTTATTCCAAAATATCAGCCATACATAAAAAGCACCTTAATTTTTTTTTTCTTCTCAGAAGGTAGTAAAGTGTCTAAAACAAGTTTGTAGCTAAGAGCAAATGTAAAACGATTCAACCAATTTTATAATCACCTGCAATTTATTCCATTATTCCTCTGTGCTTTTTCTTCCAGGATAGCTGCTTATGCTACATTGAGCTAATTTTTTTGTTTCAATGCTACATTGAAAACATTTTTTTGTTTAATACTTCTGCCTTTGTCAGAACTTTTTAAAGACCAGAAGATTTTAAAGACAGCTTTTTACCTCCAGCTGGGTTGTACAAGTCAGGATGATATTGTAAACACAAATATATTTTGCTAATAAAAATATTTTCTACTGTGGTAAAGAGTTGCAAAACTACACTAATAATAATTTTTTATACATCCTTTGATGCTGTTATGATTTCTTTAAAGGACTATTTAATGCAAAATTTCAGAGAAAAGCATTACTCTTTAAATCAGTTTTATTTACAATATCAAGATGTTTTAAAAAATCTCTGAGAATGATTTTGTGATGTGTTCAGTGTATGAATTCTAAATTAATTATTTTGACTTACAGACTTGTGAAAAAAAAAATTGCAAAAAAAAGTCAGGGTTATGGCTGATGTCATCTAGAACTAATTAAAGTTTCTGCTTAACCAAAGCAATTTCTTTTCAATTCTTCTCTTATCAACTGGTGAATAAAATGGTGACCTGTTTTTGCTACTCAAACATAGAGTATACCTTGACAGTATTCCTCCTGATTTAGTTCTGGATACAATTAAACTAAGAACAAAATAGTTCAATTCAGTTGTAGGTCTTGTGTTTAACTGAGTATCTTTCACACAGGGATGTTGTTTACCATGATTTTTACAAGAATTTTGACATTGTCTTTTGTGGTATCTTTACAGCAAAACTGGTGAGGTATGGTTTGGACATGTGGCTTTAAGGTAAGAAAATTCAATGTTTGGCTCAAATTGGGTGTTGTAGTAATCAGAGAACAAACTCCACCTGGAGGCAAATAATTATTGATGTTGTTCAAAGGTATCAAGAACTCTTTTTGATACTGGCAATTATAAGTTTTTTATGTCCGTATCAGGATAATGTGAAGGAAATCTCCCTCCAGGAATATGTGGGTAGTATCAAAAAAGTGCTATCAGTGTGAGCATTAAATTATGTATTCAAAGGGATGGTACAACAATAGTCCATGACAGAATAGAGAAATGTCCTATCAGGAACCTCAAGAAGCTTAACAAAGTAAAATGCAACTATGACTATGAGGTGGGTTGAGTGCTGGCCAAATGCCAGTGCACTCACTAGAATTATTTACTCATTTTCTGCTGTAAGATAAGGATAAAGAGAAGGGCAAAAGGAGGCTAAAGCTTTAAAGAGTATAAAGAAAACATTATTAACAGAACTAAAAGAATAATTAGAATTAGAATAAACCTTCAGAACACTTCTCCTCCCCCCAGCTTTTCTTTCCTTTCCTACTGACAATGTAAAGAGACATCATTTGGTATTTTCAGTCAGTTTACCACTTCTAAAATAATCCTTCCTCAGTTCATTTAGAGAGAGGAGTCTCTCCTTCCATGCCATGGAGACTTTTCCACAAAAGACAGTTCTCTCATGATTTTAATTTTCATTAATAGCAGCTGCCTGGAAATCTGCAATTGTGAATTCCCTCCCACAGTTTAGTAGTGTTCCCACATCTACCACCATGGGTCATTTTAGCTTATTGGGGTGCAGTTTTAAGGATGAGCTGTTCTAGTATAGAAACAAAGGTTCTCTTCTTTTACTTCTGGGAACAGAAGTTCTCTTCTCCCATCCCTGGGGCAAGGTTTCTCATGTCTCTCATCTCTGTTCAAGCTTTTCATTGGATCACAGCTACTGCAAAATCTGATTGCTTCAACACGGGTACCTCTGCTCACAGCTGTGGTTAGAAGGCTACATCCCCCCAGTGCATTCCATGAGTTACAGGAGAAAAAAAAAAGAGTCTGACCAATCAATTATATCTTCACCATAGACTTACAAGAGAATTTCAGCCCAAAACTAAGGCATCTCCTCATTCTCCTCCCATCTGAGATTTGACTCCTTCTTCACTGACCTCGGTGTCCCCATGTTGTTTTCTTTACATGTCTTCACCCTTTCTTTTTTCTCTCACTCGAGAGAGGATTGATGCCTGCAAGTTTCATCTGTACACTGAAAGAGTTAATATCTCACCCGGACCTGTGGGTGGTTATGTGATCTCTGCTGGGTGGCAGCTGCTCTGGCTGCAGTGCTGTTTTCCAGCCCCTGCTGCAGCCAATCCTAGCTGTGGGGCTGTTTTCTGTGTGGGGCTGCAGGGCTGCCTCTGTTCTCAACTGCATGATTTTCCACCGTGCCAGCAGGATGGCTTGTCGGCTCGCAGCCAGAGTGGGGCCTGGCTCAGCTCCGCCCAAAGCCAAGTGGGAGCCAGCCGGGCCCTCTGGCCCTGGTTAGAACTTGGCAACAGCAGAATCTCAACTGAGCTGCGAAGTGGGCTGAGCTGGCCAGGCTGCGAAGTGGAGCAGGACCCGGCCCGGCCAGCGCTGCAGTAGAGCAGGAGCCCAGCCAATGTGGCAGAGCTGGGCCTGGTCCTGCCAGTGTCCAGTTACTTGTTCAAAGATGGGAAGCAAGAGCGTTTTTCCCAGGGTTTGTTCATTTTTAAATGTGATTTCACAGACGCGTGTTCAGCTTTCTTAAGTGTTTTAACTGTGGGGCAATGTTCAAAACTAGCCGGCTGATTGGTTCTGTTGGGTCTGGAGGAAGATGTTAGCAGTCCTCACTGAGAATCACTTCCGTAACTGTTGGATTTTGTCTTTAACTAAAAACGAAACTGTTAAACCACAACATACTGAAACACCCCACACAACAATATAGGCCCAATTCTTACTAGGTTCAGTGGTGAAATTAAAGCAGGTTATGCAGAGTCTAAGCCAGACAGGACCAAAACCTGGCAGAGATGGATAGTGCAAAACCTTCCTAGGCAAACTCGTTTACTCTTTGACTGTCCTCATGGTGAGAAAGTTTTTGTTTATATCCATTTTGAACTTGTCTTGTTCCAACTTATGCCCACTGTCTCTTTTCCTCCTACCATGCACTTCTGTGAACTGCCTGGCTCCCTCTTCTTACTAAACTCAACCTAAGTACTGTGGGGCTCCTAACTCCTGTTAGGTGCTCCCAAAGCCATCTATCTCTTTTCTAGATCATTCAACCCCAATTATTTTTGTTTTCATAAGGCAAGTACTCCAAAAAAGGGGCATGGGAGACTTTGCTTGTGAAAGATGACACAAGTTGAAAAGGCGCTAAAAAGACTGACATAAATTTACTGAGTGTGCATAGGTAAAAAACAGAAATTAACATGTATTAAGACAAGTTCTGGTTAGATAATAGGAAACACGGTGTACCATGAAGGTGATCTATCAGAGGGGCAGTGGATGCACCATTCTTGGAAACTTTCAAATACTAATTTGATAAGGGCCTGAACAATATGATTCACTTTGATTGGATCAGATAATTTCCACTCCAACCTCAGTAATTCTACAATTTTTGGATATTAAAGTGAACCAAGCCATTCCTATTTCTCATCTTTCGTTGAGTTTGAGATTTATTTTTGTGCTTATATTTTTAGAGAAACAAATCCTTATAAAGAGACAGCAAATTGATGAGGCAGGTGCTCCTTTCCCCTAGGTCAAAAGCCAGCTAATTGTGCTGTACTGGTCTGCCATAGAGGAGCTTGCCTTCAGGTGAAAAAAATGCACCTCCAGAGCTCTCACTTTTGTGTGGATAATTCAGTGAAACTTTTGAGGAAAAGAGCAAAAATGGTTGTTATATGTTTACAAATGTAACCATATTGGAATCTGAATGCTAGAAGAGAATACACATTAAGAAATTCACTCCCATACCTGCATAGTTCATTTCAAAGGGCTGACCAGCATAATTTTAGAATTAACTATTTTACCTAAAAAAGAGGAAGAGTGTAGCATTCTCTGACTCCTGTTTCATTAATTCAGAAGTCAAGCTTGTACTAGTTCAAAGTCAGCCAAATGCTTAGACTGATCCTTACCATTACCATGACGCCTACAGATAATGTGGATTAGAATCCTGATGGAGTATCATAAGATATTGTTTGGACATATATGGTTTATGCATTTCAAAACACAAAATGATTTACAAATTAAAGGTTTAAATGATGAATAAATAAAATATAAAATGATTTGTTATAGTTACAAGTCAAAAGTTGTGCATTACTGTTCAAGGACATATTTCCTTTTATTTAGTGTGCCTTACAATGCTGAATGAACTCATGCTTGAATTTAGAGACAATCTAGAACCACTTCATACAAACTGTATTGGCTGATTGCAGCTGTTAATGATCTGTAAAAGGAAAGTAAATTTACCCCTTGATAGACATTACTGTACCAAATGTAGTAAAAAGCTAAGTGAAATGTGAAACGATTCCTGTTCAGTGGGGAAAGATACAATTAGTGTGTCCAGTTTTTTTTTTTTTTTTTCAGGGCAAAGAAAATAGGTCTGTGTTCTGTTAATTTGCAGGTTTGTTTTTTTGGCTGTTTACTAATGCAAGCATTATTTTTACACATGAGCCTATTATTATGTATACAATTTCACAGTTTATTTCAGCTGTATTTACCACCTCTAAGATCAATAAACTATTTAAATTATGAAAAATTTTAGACATGATTGGCATACTGTCAGACTGATTAATTTATTAAAGAACACACCCTGATTGGCCTACCTTGTATTCATAACTTTTCTCCACTTCTGCTAAGCATAATGTAGTTCTTCGTATTAAAAAGTCTTGAATTTTTCACTGAAGTTAATTAATGGAAAACAACTTCAGTTATGTTTCTCTCTTCACATTATATGGACACTGATTTTGATTTTTATTTGATTTTTTTTTAATAGGGAAATTTTATATTGGCCAGAGTAGTGAGGCAGATGTCCTGACAGTATTTTTTTCATAGCCCCATAAAATATACTGAAAGAATTTTGAATCTTTAAAGTGAGCTCTATTTAGCAAAAACTAAAACATCAGTGTTTTATCAGCATTATTCTCATTCTACACCCAAAGCATGGTAGTGTGCCAGATACTATGAAGAAAATTTTCTCTATCCTACCTGAAACTAATTACAGTGCGGAAGCATGACCATGTAAGAGGAATCTTACAGACAGTAGGGCTCTGGGACCTTCCCTTCCCTTCCCTTCCCTTCCCTTCCCTTCCCTTCCCTTCCCTTCCCTTCCCTTCCCTTCCCTTCCCTTCCCTTCCCTTCCCTTCCCTTCCCTTCCCTTCCCTTCCCTTCCCTTCCCTTCCCTTCCCTTCCCTTCCCTTCCCTTCCCTTCCCTTCCCTTCCCTTCCCTTCCCTTCCCTTCCCTTCCCTTCCCTTCCCTTCCCTTCCCTTCCCTTCCCTTCCCTTCCCTTCCCTTCCCTTCCCTTCCCTTCCCTTCCCTTCCCTTCCCTTCCCTTCCCTTCCCTTCCCTTCCCTTCCCTTCCCTTCCCTTCCCTTCCCTTCTCTTCCCTTCCCTTCCCCCTTTCCTCCATCTCCCTCCCCCCTTCTTTTTATTCCATCTGTTTTCTTTTCTCTCCTCTGTTTTGCTTGCAAACACTTATGAAAGCTATGACTCATAATTTCTAAGCCGAGAACTAATTGCTGAGTCATACTGCAACACTAGAGAGAAAATAAATAACACAAAAATTCATATATCTGTATTACAGATAGATTGGTATTTTGGTGAGTACTCGGTTGTTGTGAAAGCCCTGAAATACTGTGTCTGCTCTTGGATCAGTAAAGGCACTTTTCATAACAAATATGTAATGTCAGCCTACTCTATATAAATCGGACCACTGCAAAACACCACTTCTGTATGTATAATCTCATGAATAAGGTTTGTATTTTTTTAGCTTCTCTCCTCCTCTTTCAAAATAAATTAAATTTGGGATATGCTTCACATGTAAAATATTATCAACAAATAAAACTTGCCAGTACAGAATATTGTAGACAATGTTATTTTTTCTCAGCCCACACTGCCATTTTTTACATTGGTAGAAATGTTCCTGCAATGGGTTTTTGCAACCTTATGCTGAAATAAGGAAACAAGTTAGTGATAGACTTTGATATTTCAAATAATTTCCCTTTAAAATTGTCTTGATTTACTGACTGTATCTTTAGAATATCCTCAACATTATTTTAATGATCTTATTCATTGGCCATGATGATATGGTCAAGCACATTTATAGGCTCTACTTCTACAATGAATTAATAAATTTGTTAGGTGTTTCAGTATGAACAATTTTTACCAAGTGCTGACTATTTTTTGTATTATTTTAAAAGAGGCTGATAATTGATAAGTATATCACTCATTGGCCATGAGCTAGAGGATATATCTCTTTTCTGATATGTCTTTGTTTTGACTTAAAACCTCATGTCACGAAAGTTGCACAGTGCTTATCAAATTATACTTTTTATAATGAAATTATTATGACATTCATATGCATGGAATAAGTGATTAAGTGTTTCACTACAGCTAGAATCTGAATATAATAATGTTGATTGTCAGAGGTCATTACTGACAATGCTTAGTCAAAGTTTTCATATCTGCTCTTTTAGAAACTGAGGTCCAATTTTTTACTTTTTGAGATTTTAATAATCCTCCTTCACTGTTGTGGTTTAAACCTGACCAGCCACCAAGCCCCACACAAGCACTCATCCATTCCCCACACCAGAGGAACTAGGGAGAGAATGGGAAGGGTAAAAGCCAGAAAACTCATGGGTTTAGATAAAGTCAGTTGAGTATGGAAAGCAAAAGCTGGGCACACAAAGAAAGCAAAATAAGGAATTAATTCAGTGCTTCCCATGAGCAGGCAGGTGTTCAGCCAGCTCCAGGAGAGCAGGGCCTCATCACACGTACCAGTGACCTGGGGAGACAAATACCATAACTCCAAATGTGCCCCCACCTCCTTCCTCCTTCTTGCCTCTCTTCATATATTGAGTATGATGCCATATGGTCTGGAATATCCTTTTGGTCAGTTTGGGTCACCTTTCTTGGCTGTGTCCCCTCCCAGCCTCCCACACACCCTGAACTTTCTTGCCAGCATGGCACTGCAAAAAGCAGAGAAAACCTTGGCTCTGTGTAAGCCTGGCTCAACAATGAAGAAAACATCTCTATATTATCATTGTGTTCAGCACAAATCCAAAATGCACCCCCAAATCAGCCACTGTGAAGAAAGTTAACTCTACCGCAGCCGAAAGCAGTACCCACATTTGGTTGAATATTCAGTGTTGTACACTTATGAAGTTTTAGAATCCTACGTCTGAGAGCTCATAACTGTGAAATGCTCAAGAGTGATTCTGTACTACAGCAAAGCCAACCCATTTCTTTGGGCAGCAGTCTGCAAAATAAAATGGAGTACAGAGTGAAAATGAGGGCAGGGTGGAGAAGAATTTGACTACTCAGAATGCCTACTCTGAAAATCAGCATGTCAGAAAGCTTCCATGTGCAGGTGGGAAGAAATGAAAAAGAAAACCAGGAATTTTATTAATATTCACCCACAAAAACTAAGGAAAAAGGAAACACTTGCTTCCTCCTAGGAGTCTTCAGATTAAAAATAAAATAACCCTCATCACCTTTTTAGAATAAAACAGAACAGAGTGAAAGGATAGAGATCCTACAATCAGTAGAGTGACTGAAACAGTAGGCTGTCAAGTCATGTTTCATTTTGCTTGATTTTCTCTAGATCAATTCCTGACAGAAAGCTCAAATTGCTAGACAATTATGTTAGAAGCGGTAGAGGGGTGGGCCGTCACAGGAACACCATCTTCTCTAATTTTGTTTTGACAAATGCTCTCAGTGTGAGGTGTTCTTTTAAGATGTCTAGCAAATTGAATCTTTCAAAAGATAGAAATAGAGACCCTCAACATAGCATTCAAATTGCTTACCATTTTACATATAGGCTTTAGACATCTTACTTAAACTAGTCAATGCAAATAAATAAAGGTTTCCAATGCATGATTTAAGAAGATAACTAGTTTGAATGTCGACATGTACTTTGTAGAACTCAAAAACTGAGTGAGATTATCCTGTTTCTCTCATCAGCTGTAGCTGTTTACATTATTAACACCTGTGCTTCTGGACATGTTTACTGGTGGGACTACATGCTTTTGTTTGTATAAGCTTTGTTGGGATATTAATTCTTAGACTGCTGTTCTGAACATAGACATTAAGTTCCACTTTATTAGTCCATGTGATTTTCCATATTTTTTCGAATATCTTCTTTGATTCATCTTCCAGAAATAAGTATGATTGTTTTTTTCCCTAAAAAAAACTATACTAAAAATATTATCACATCCTTGTATCATAGCTCCAACAGCCTTGCAGGCAGAGAACCTAACAATGATTGAAGAAACACTGGGAATAGAGCACTATAAAAATATATCGTTTTCTGAAATGTCTGAGGATTCCATTCCATTTTGAATAAATCAGACATATATTCATTGGGATATTTCTTCTCTCCAGCTGGGATCTCACTCTGGCTCTAGGTATATTTAATTACTGCATGCAAAATGGAAATCCTTGGGAGAAATGTCTGTCCCAGATTAGTCAAAAGTCGTGGGACTGCTACATCTTCCTGAAATTTAGAAATTGTATACTATAGTTACCACAGAAGAGGCGGGATTTTTTACCTAATTCTCCAAATTTTCATGGAATTGCTCCAATCATTTATGAATTATAAGCACCACTTCTACTCACTAGTTTTGTGTTCTCAAACATCTTATTAACCATGATTTATCAATATGATCTAATAATGTCTCTCAGGTGTGCTGAACAGAAGAATGCATATTTTGCAAATCATATCTGTTTATTTTGTGACTGACTTAGTGAAATTTTTTTATGTTGTTGCTATTTTTCTACTTCTGTGGATGGTCAGATTACCTGTGTTGGCACTTCAGGAAATTTATTAATTTTTATTAGGGGAATAATAATAGTGAAAATTGAAACTTAGTTGCTATTGACTCCTTCCACATTTCAACTTAGACAGCATATGAAAAAGTCTTGGGTTTTTGTTTGTTCAGGTTTTTAATTTTATTTTTAAATTTTAATGTATTTTAAAGATATTTTCCTCTCTTTTTTTTGCTTTTAATTTTTAGTGAATTCTGTTATTGCAGCAAATTTTAATGACTAAAGAAAGTAATTTCTTGGTAAGAAGCAAATTATTTCTCACCTAAAAAAGTTTAAATTGAGGTTTTAATTTAATTAAGGAAAAAATTACTAATACTTTATGATATTGCTGTAATTTATGAGCACTTTTTTTTGGGTGTTGATTCCAATCTAGATTACCAAAGTCATTGGATACTTCTATTTGTCTCTAGCAAACTCATAGATTGGTATCCCATTTGTAGATTGTTCTGCTAATAGTGACACTGAATCACCATGTAACTAGATTTCAGTATACATATTCTTATGTCATCTAGGTAATTTGGCTTAGACATTCTCCCAATCCACAGCAGAGGAATCATTTGAAATAAAGTCATTATAGAGATGATTAAGGCTAGAGTACCTATCCCCCAAGACTGAATTACAAAACAGCCCAATAAAATATTTTTTTTCATTTGTAGGTTTCTTGTCTTGTAATTGCCGAGTTCTTTGGATAATGGAATTAATGAAAGGACACATTATTCATGATATCACGGAATTGTTAAGGTTGAAAAAGACTTCTGTGATTATCAATTGCAGCTGTTAACCTGCCATGTTCACCAGTAAACTGTGTCCCCAGGTGTCACATCCAGGCACCTTTGGAATGCCTGCTGCGGTGGTGATATCCTCACTTCCCTGAGCAGCCTGTTCCAATACCTGACCACACTTTCAGTGAAAATTTTTTCCTAATATCCAATTTAAATTTCTCCTGGTTCAAATTAAGGCCATTTCCTCCGGTTATGTCACTTGTTAACTAGGAGATTAGACCAATCACCACCTCACTAAGACCTCCTTTCTAGCTGTTGTAGAGAGTGATAAGGTGGTGTCATCATGTTGTGCACACATGTGCACACACACACACACGCATGCACGTGCTCTCGTGAGCCTCTTTTCTTCCAGGCTAAAGTACTCCAGTTCCCTCAGCTGCTCCCCATCAGACCTGTGCTCCAGACTTTTCACCAGCTCCATTGCCCTTCTCTGGACATGCTCCAGAACCTCAATGTCCTTCTTGTAGTGAGGGGCACAGAAATGAGTTGCAGGATTTGAGTTGCAGCCTCACCAGCTCTGATGATCACTGCCCTGGTCCTGCTGGACACTATTGTTGTTAAAAACTGTCACAAACATGGTATGCTGGAACTCTTCCATTAGGAGCTATTATTAATTTATCCATGAAGGCAAAGAAACAGGTATTTTATTTCTATTTAAAAATGCACCTGATGGAAACATGGGTTATGAATAAATTACTGGAGAATCTTTAAATCTTAATGTGGTGGGGATACAATCATAGCCACAAGGTGAATAAGACCAAAAAAATTGAGGGCTATATATATCCATACATTTGTGATAATCAACTTTTGAATTTACATAGGAGGAAGATGGATTAAGTATATGGGAAAATACTTTGCAATCTTTGCTACTAAAAATAGAAATTTTCACTTCAGAGTTAATAAACTCACAATGTTTAAGACACTTCCCTTATTTAATGTAGCTCCTGTTTGATAAATCATACTCTCTCATATAAGTGGCATCAAAATCTGGCAGGTATTTTTTCTGGAATAGGGAGGCATATATCTTTATTTAATTAAGTATTTGATGCTTACCTATTATATTTAAAATGTAATATTTAACACAGAAATATGGGTTAGCTTCAGAAACAGAGTCTGCATATGAAACTGAACTCCTATTCTACAGAACCTTAAGGAGTTGGCAATTTATGTTAGAAATAAATGGCAATATCCTTTAATTGGTCAAAGATTGTATCTAGGATGACATGTGTACATATTTATCCATCTTCACTCTCTTGTTTGTTCTTCGAATTTATATTTTAACTTGTGAAATATGAAATAGATGTTACCCCTTACATATTATAACTAGAATGCCAAAGGAAAGACTGATAGTCATAGGATAAGCGATATCACTCTGCACCCACAACACCTACACAGCCCAGGAAGTTCCAAAGTAATAACAGATTCCTGGTTCTCCAGCTAAGATCTATGCAAGAAAATTAATAAGAAAATGCCTTCATTTCATCATGATGGCATTTGGGAGTTTTAGAACCCTCTAGTCCATTAGTCAGTTTTGTTAATGATTGTGTTCATCCTTTTAATCATGTGAAACACATTGACTGAGCTTCATTTAGTTCAAAGTGCCTTTCAGAAGCCTGAAGAGAAACTGAGTGATATGAAACTTTACTTTTCTTGCTGCAATGTATATTTGCTAACATATCAAGCTTGATTAGTGCTTTATATGAAAATACAATATATCCATAGTTTTTAAGAAAAAATCCTACCCATTTGAATGAATTAAAAATTGAAATCTGAGTGCCTAATATGTTGCCAGATTATCTATTTTATTTGTATTTCTAATCTATCTACCTACTGATAATTGTGGAAAAGTTATTGATACCGGCACTTCTTTATTTTTATCATTCCTGCAAAATATTGTATTTACAAAATTATTTCAGCTCTGTCAACAACACTTTTGCCTGAAATTAATGAATTTCTGATACCAGATCTCAGCAACAGTCTTGGAAGACTGTTCATTGTTTTCAGAGTGACTGCTTTATAATCAACTAAATGAGCAGATTTTGGAATTTTGCCAGCATGAATTTGAAAAGCTATATTACAGGGAGATTGAAATCTTGTAAAAACACCAAAGCATTTTTCTATTAAATGCACAATATTGTTTATATATACATATATCCCTTTTATGAGAACACACTGTGATATACTTTGACAAGTTCAGTCACTGCATATGGAAACAAAATAAAAATACTTAGTGCAAGCAGAACTATGGCATGTAATTAAAAAAAAATCCTATAAAGCAAAAGATCCTGTAAAGCTTTGTTTCTGCATAACAGTGAAAATGTTTAAGCTATGTACTTTCAGGAGCTGCTTCATTGTCTGAGACTTTTACATTTGTAAATGACAATCTTTTAGGAGTTTAACCAAAATTCAACACTATTTCAACTTAAAAAAACATTACATTCTTCAATTGTTTTTGGACACATTCATAATGCTTTCAAAACACATCTGACAGATATTAATGGTACTGGACTCCCTCATTAAGAAGTAATCTGTGATATTGCCTTATTTCTTTGAAAAAAAGGAAAAAAAAAAGCTAACACCCTTTCTATGAAATGCTTATAGAACTTACCTAAAAACCCAAGTATGAGGAATAGATTCTTATTTTAGTTTGAGAGTGTTCAGAACCAACATCTCTAAAAAGTTCCCTGCTTCACAAGTAAAGAAAGCCTTTTGGAGGCATAAGAAATCTCCCTTCAGTACAGCATTTCTATGATGGGAAACAAAGAAAGAAATAAAGAGATTCTGGGGGGAGAAAGAAAGTTCCAAATGGCTGCACGATTTTCTGTATTTTTTGATGCTCAATGTAAAAATTTTACTTTTTCCCTCTCATACACATGTATTTTTTAAGTAATTATAAATACATATATTTTCAATATACTAGTATCAGGAGCTAATTAGTTTGGTGAGTTCTGGTTAAGAAGACTGTAAAAATTGCTTTATAGCTGTACAAGTTCTGATATCTTTTAAACAATAAGTGTTCCATGTACAAATTGAAAATATTAAAATTTAAATGAGTGCTTTATGTGTTCACTTGTGATATGTACAGAATTTCAGTCATCTCTGAAACACAGAAGTACGAAGTCTTTCTGCTCCTCTCCATTATACTTGTTTGAATTCTTGAAAATCAATCCATGCTGATAACAGAGAGAATAATTTTTTGAACAAGAGATTAGGTAGTTTTGGATAAAAATATAAAAAAGTATTTTCTCATCAGGCAGAAGAAGACAATAATTATTTTAATGTTTTCAATAACAAAGTTTAGCTTCATGTGATATCACTCTTTAAGGGGAAAAATAGTTTATTTACAATATTTAATGAACAATAAATTTGCTTTTTTTAATAACTTCACAAACGTTTTCTTTAAGTAGACTCTTGTTTAGATACTAGATTTTTTTCTAACAATTTTTAACCTGAAAATGGAAAAAAAATCCCATGTATTCCACTCTTCTGTGAATTTTCTTATTTAAACATCCTCTTCAATGGTTAACTATGTAGAAATTACCTATTTTGTGTTCATTGTCGAATTTGTCCAGTTCTAATTCGATCCACATTTAGGTAAATTACTTCAGAGAGAGCTGGGTCAAGCTGTTGTGTCTTTCATAGTGTTTAATGTGATTCTTCTGGCGCATTCACAGAAAAAAAAATCCCTGAAAATATTCACGTCTCCTAGGAAATTTTCAGTAGTAGTTGTAATTTTATTCATAATTTGTTTCTTATTATATAATTTTTTTTGCAATTAAATTATGTAACTTTTTTTCTTACTTATATAATTATGCATATATACCATTACTTGTCCTTTAAACCAGCCTGTCTCTGACTTGTGTGGGCAGTTTACAGTGAACATGCTGACCTTCATGTTGCTGACATACTATTTTCTAATTGTCTACTTATTTCTAAGGTATTTATATGTTTTCTTTTCCACATTTTCTCTCCTGAATTCTTGACCTACCAACTATTGCCATCTCAAAAATGTGTTTGAATTTTGCTATGGCCTTAGCTTTCTCACAAATCACCAACAATTTCCTAAACACAACTGAGCCAAATTCACAGTGGTGCCTCACTAAAACATTCCAGTGTGTGAAACTATTTATCTTAGTTCCAAATAGTTTTGGATATCTCCTACTATGCATGCAGATGTCCACAGCATGACTGAACTTCCAAGACACAGAGATTCAACCATCCCACAAAATTACAATTGGATTGTTGAAATGCATAGCATATGAATAATTCCTTTCTGTTACCTATCAGATAGTTAAGAATTCAGAATAGATAGGTAGATCATTGTTCAATGATGAGCAGTGTCCCCTGGGGTTGTTACTGGGGCTGGTACTAAGGTTCAGCATCCTTTTTGACAACATAAACAGTGATCAAGTGCGCCTTCAGCAACTTCTGTGATTACACCAAGCTGTGGGGTGCAGTTGGCACACTGGAAGGGAGAGATGCCATCCAAAGGAACCTGGACATGCTTGAGAGGTGGGCTGATACAAACCTCATGAAGTTCATTGTTGCATCGCAGTTTGGGGTTTAGGTTAGGGGTTCTGATCTGTTAGCTAGCCGTGTTCTGTGTACCCCCGTGCACCCCCTGTGTCTGTTCCCCTTCCCCCCCCCACCCCCCCCCCCGGGGCTGTTCACTCCGGGTCCCTGGCTGTTAGAGCTTCTGCTGTGACCACTCCCCGTCCTGCCTGGAGGGTTCAGTGCCCCTCACTCCGAATTCCCATCATCCATCCGCCCCAGAGCCCGGGGTCCGACCCAGTCCTGTCCCCATTGGGTGCCGTGGTCCACGTCATTGCCACGGCGCCTGCCCCCATTGGGCGGGAGCGCCCCTGCTTTCCTCACCCCATCCCTGATATAATCCCGTGCCTCGGAGTGCCCAATGCCGTTTTCCTCACGTGCCAGCTGGAAGCGGGTCGCGGTGCCTCAGTGCAGCTCCTTGTGACAATAAAGGACTTTCAACCTTCCATCCATGAGGAATCCGGACGTTCCTTCATTCTTTACTGGTGTTTCTCGCTCATAGTGGCGAGGAATCCACTGGCACCCCCGCCCGGATATTGGCACGGAGCCAAGTCTGGAAACATGAGGCGATCCCGGGTCCTGGAGAGAGGCAATACCGCTCCAGGTGCCAAAGCTGCCCGGGGACCGGGAAAACAAAGAGAGATGCCGCGGTTCATTAATGTCAAATACAAGGTCCTTGTTAAGGAAACTTCCCTCTATGACAATCCAGGAGCCATTCTGGCAGTCATTCTGGCACCATCTGAGCAAGGACTGAAGCTGCTTTGCACCTCAAACTCACAATCAGATCAGGTTTCATTACCAGCTTGACCTTAGGTTTTCCATATCAGAGTCTCAGATGTCCCTATCCTTAAAATAATTTACTTCTGGTGCCATAACTAAATGATAAAATCACAGAATATCATCTTGAGCTGGGTGCCTCTGGGAATGGACCCCAAACAAAGGAATCCCTGGGCTTTTGTACCCTGACAGTGTCAGTGCAGTAAAGCCTGGGGGATGTTGGCTCCTGACACATCACTGAGTGTTCAATGACCTGGCTGTTCCACAGGTTCCTGTTCCCTTTGTTATGCAAATAATCAGTAGTTAAAGACCTCTTTCCTCAGCCCAGTATCTTACCCCTTGAACTTAAACTGCCACCTGCACTGCAGCTATATCTTCAACTATATTCTTCAAAAGTCCTACACTGAATCATGGCAGTCCCAGACACACCTACAGGATGGGCAGATAATTGACTGAGAGCAGCCCTGTGGAGAAGGACCTGAGGGTGATGGTTGATGCAAAACTCAACATGAGACAGGAATGTGTGCTCACAGCCCACAGAGCCAACTCAGTCCCTGGCTACATCAAAAGGAGAGTGGTCAGCAGGTCAAAGGATGTGACTCTTCCTCTCTACTCTGCTTTGGTGAGACCACCTAGAATACTGAGTACAGTTCTGATGCTGACATGACACTCTTGGAGCAAGTCCAGAGAAAGGCCAAAAGCTGATCAGAGGTCTGGAGCACATTCTCTGCAAAGACAGGCTGAGAAAGTTGTGGCTGTTCATCCTTGAGAAGAGAAGGTTGCTAGGAGACCTCATAACAATCTTCCAGAATCTGAAGGGAGCCTACAGGGAAGATGTACAGGGAAGACTTTATCAGGAACTCTAGTGATAGGGCAAAGTACAATGGCTGCAAACTAAAAGAGGGGAAATTTAGGTTAGATATAGAGAAGAAATTCTTCAAGGGTGGTGAGATACTGAAACAGCTTGTTCAGGTAGTCTTGGATACCCTGACCCAAGTAGTATTTTGGATAAGGCCTTGAGCAACCTCTTCTAGAGAGGTGTCCCTGCCCATGGCAGGGTGGGGGATAGTTGGGACCAAATGATATTCAGGTTCCCTTTCAACTCTTAAAATTCTAGTATTCCCCTTCTGTTATACATCAAATATATATATTTCTTAAATGCTTCATGTATAAATCTTATTCACATGTTATTTGTGTCATAAACTACTGAAGTCCTGTTTCACATAATGTTTTGTGGTAAAGTTAGACGTGTCGGCTACCTGCCACAACCTCAAGTAGTCGAAATGCACCAGCTAGTATGCCCGTATGAGGCTGGGTGGCCGACAAGTGAGTCTGGGCACTCCAGGGGTTGGCGTCTGCCTTCCTGGTAATGCTGATCGCTGCGATGTGGGTAACGTGGCTTTGGTAGCTTCACAGGCTGAGAGGGAGACAAAGGGACGAGAGAAGGACACTTTGCTTGCAAGCCTGAAGAATTTTTATTCCCCCATACGTGGTCGGAACAAAATCTCTCAGAGAGATGCAATGCAAAATGCTGGAGAACAAAGGGTTACAGCTGACTAAATAGGGGGTAGGTGGACAGGGGTAGAAACCTGCCTAGCCCAATGGGGGCAAACGAGATAGGGTTTCACAACTAATGGTGACATAACAGAGGTGGAACAGCGTTCTGGGACAAATAGAAAGGCTAAGGTGGGGTGATTGATACAGGACTTTCATGAAGAAGCTGGGAGTGGCTACATGATTGACAGCTGAGAGGGAGTGAACAAACCTTGACTGAGGGAACCAAATAAGGAGAAAACCGGGAGAAGTGAGAAGATTGACAGTTAACTGTGGATCTGAGCGGCAGGAAATCTTGGGATAAACAACTTGGAGCAAACCACTGTGAGGGAAAAGTAGGGGTGTACAAGGACCGTACCTAACTAACATTAATAAAACTCCTGACTAAACCAACCCAAACCACAACAGTTAGATAATGAAATCCACCTATTATATATAAGTACTTTTTCCTCTGGTCTTTTATCCATTTGTCCGTTTGCTGTAAAGTAAACTTCTGAAATAATAAGTGTTAAGAACAAATTATTATTATTATTATTAATGGTTATTACTATGAACCAAAGGAACAATTATTTAACATAATGAACTTATGAAGCTGAAAATACTATAGGTAGTCTTCAGAAAAAGTCTGTATGACATTGCACACATAGTCTTATTATTATCATTTTATTGTGTCTATAATTTTTAAGTGAAATCTAGAAGAAATATTATTTGTTCTAAGGATATGGCAATCATACTCTTATTCCAAAGTTTTTTTTTTCCTAATTTCTAATTCTGACACAGAAGCAATCTTTCACAAATATTTAGGATTTACTGTCTTTACTTTCTACAGTAGCAATTTTTTTTTGTTGTTTGTTTTTTTGTTAGACGGAATTATTTCTTGACACTGCTGTGGTGTTTTATTGAGCAACAGATGGTTCTACAAGTTCATCATGTCTGTCTTTCATCAGCTATAACAGCAGGCACTCGTGGATTTTAGTCTAAATTAAAAAACAAACAAACCCCATCAACGACAAATAAAAATAAGCCTGAGAGATTATGATAGTCGATTTATGGAGGAAGGACATTCTTCAAGTTGTGAGCAGTCTTTTGTTTCTTTTTTTTTTTTTTTTTTCTTAAAAGGTTGTTGTGGCTTTATCTATTCATCTGGAAATAAAGCCTTTCTTTCCATAAGTAAAACAAACAGTCTCACTGACACTTGCTTTCAAATATTCTGTGTAATATTTAGTTGGAAACCATACTAAATACTTAATGAATTTTTAACAGGTGTAATGTGTAGTTGATGAAGTGTCCCCCTTGTTCAGTCTAGTGTTATACACACCAACACAGCCCCAGCCAGTATTTTTCAAGGAAGTTGGTATCTTTCTTATCTCATTTAATTTCCCATTGCACTACACCTGCCATTAAAACTCTACTTTTGTCTTTTTTGTTGGTGCACCCAGGAGTCTTGTGTATAACTGTTTCATTTATTAAATTCATTGCAAAAGATGACAAAGAGTTTCTGTTTTCAAAACTCAAAATTGCTAGTTTGTAGATGTTCATTAACAAATAAATACTTGTGGTCATCTGAAGGATGTGTCAGATATTTGTGCAACATAATGGAAGATATTTTATTGCTATTTCGTATTTAAAATTTAATTTTATCTCCATGAATAAATAGATACCAATAATCACTTAAAACTACACTCAACATTAACATACAGAAAGAAAACCCAAAACCCCAAAATATAATTTATACTGTCAGTAATCAAAAACTCTGCAAGACAGATGACATTAACATATAAGTAACAGGAAAAATAAGTTTTTGTCAATAATTTCAGTTATGAAGAATTCAATTATCAAGTGTCAATTTGATTTTATTTGTAGATAGGAAGTAGATAGATTGACCATCTTCTACCTACCTAAAATTATTATTTTTATCTCTGTGATTTATATATAACTCTTTATCTTTTCAAATGCTTTATAAATTGAAAACAAACCATGTTTTGTGACACAAATCTACCTACAAAAGTTAATGTTCAAAGAAGAACGTGTGATTTTTGTCTGAATAAGTCTTTCATCAGTTTAGTTGATCATAGGGATTTTACCACATGTATTTCCCTGTCAAGGAGACAAAAAGGTAATTTTATAATTTTTCTTCCATGAGCAGAGACATTTCCTTCTAGATCAGGCTAGTCAGAAGCCCATCCAACTGAGTCTTGGACACTTTGAGGGATGGGGATTCTGAAAGTTCTCTGGGTAACCTGTTCCAGTCTCTCACTGCCCTAAAGAATTTCTTCCTAATATCTATTCTAAACTTAAAGCTGATATCTTTTTAGTAGCTTTTAGAATATGTCAATAAATCTGGGAAAACCAGTCACCCTGGCTCAAGAGATACATGTACTTCTAGAGCAGGTATTTGAGCAAGCAACTGGAAGGCAAAGAGGATACTGTAGAGCAACTCAGCTTGTGCTAGACACCTACATTTAGGAGACTGAATCTCCCCTTCATTTGTTATTATTTTTGAAAAATATTTGTAACATATTCCGGAATTTAGGAGAAGTTCACGTCTTGAGTTAGGATTAAGAGTTGCAGCAGTTGTTCAGTAGCAGTTTCACAGTTATTTTAGATTGTCATAGCTGCTTTATCACCTCACTGTTTATCTCAAACAAGCAAGTAGAGAAAAAATCGGCTCACCACTCAAGTAGAATTTGAATGAAATACTGAATGTGTCCATTTATTGTTGGTAATTAATTTCTTATAATTCCATATGCAGTGTAATGGTGTGAATTACTTTGTAACTCAAAACTATTTTTGGCAACACAGAAGGCAACAGGGCATAAACTTTTATTGGCTTAGCTGCATATTTCCTCATCTGTTCTCTTGTGTGGACAGGCTATCTTTTTTTGTATGTAAATGTTCTCAGTGACTGGGTAACTTCTATGGAGAATTATGTATTGTTCACATTTAGGCTGCAACACCTTTCTAGTCAGAATTTAGAATGGAAAAGAAAGCAGAATTGTCAAGAGGGGTTCAGGAAGGTAAAGTAAGAGTCAGGCATGTAACCAACAAATTTTGGAAGAATAATGAAAAAATGTCTGAGTCTTTAATACACCTAAATTCTTTCTCTTCTTTCCCAATGATAGTGATTTTCATCTTCTTTGTAACCCCATAATCATTTAGGAACGACATTTACAGTCTAGAAAGAATCTGAATTTATTCAGGAGTTTTAGGGGTATAGGTGTGTACCTTAAAATATCGCATCCTTTTATTTTTACATCCTTCCAGGAAAATAAAATTAAAAAGAAAAAAAAAAAAATCAGTAACTTTGCCTTGATAGACTGTTAAATATGTATCACAGATGAAAACGTTTCAGAACATTTCTCATCTTAATTCAATAAAAATCAGTTAGAGTATTACAGTGAGTTTGACAGATATGGCATACGGCCAAACACATCACAACTAGAGTTGCACTATTATAATTTGCTCAGAAGTTCAAAATTTCAAATAGATTTCAGCATTTCTTAAAACTGTGTTTGTTTTAAAGAACAATGCTAGCATATTTTGCTGTCTTTCAGTTTAATCACAAAAATTCCAGTGATTTGATTTAATATTTTTGATTTGTTATGCATGACATATCCTTCAAATAATGAGCTATGAATATGTAAGATCATTTAGTGTTTTTTCATGTACACCCTTATGATTTACTCTGATTACATATGAGTGATTGCCATGTTTTTTACTAAATTTCTAGAAATAATAGCCAAATTTGATAATTAAAAATTATTGGATATGTTGCAACACTAGTGAGCAAATATGTTTGATGGACAGCATTAATTGGTTTAATAAAAAGGGAGATGACTGGATTGAAGTTATATGTTTTCAGTGTCCTATGAGGATGTTTGGCCAAGCCATAGATACAGATATTCACGTTAGGAAGCAAACATAGCAGTCTTTGGAAGTCTGAAAAACTATTTCTTTTATTCCCTAGGTTTCTGGAACACATCTTTACATGAGAATAAAATAACTTTTTTCATTACTTTCTTATTTTTAGTGTCCACTCTCTTCAAATTGAACTGTATTTGATGAACAGTTCATATCTCAAAAGTGATGCTACAAAATGCTTCAATGAAAACCTATGTTGGTGTGTTTTCAAAAGTTCCACTAAAAAAATCTTGTCAGGCTGCTGGCTAGCTATAACAAGTGGCTTGGGAGCAGAGTCTTTTTTGTTTTAAAGGAAGAAAGACTGACAGTTTTTATTTATCTTGTTCACACCTTCCATTTTACCTATTTAAATAGTTTTACAAGCTACAGTTTATATTATCCTGGCACTATGTTACCTAGTGCTTTATAAAGTGTCAAGGAAACAATTCTGGCAACAGTTATTCAAGTTTTTCTGAAAAACAAAATTCCTATAGATTGGCATAACTGAGTCTCATTTCTTCCTGCCAGTAGAAGAAACATCAGATGACAGAATGTAATGAATATATAATCTTCTAAGTTGTGGTTATTCTGCATGTCAAATAATTTTTCACTTTCAATGGAGACCGATCTGGTTTCCTTGCATACTAGTTCAGCCTGTTGGTGCTGAAGTAGTGGGAGAGGAAAAGAAAATAAACACATAAATAAAAGGGAAATAAGATTTTGTCTCCATACACCAATAGAAGGAAATGAAATGAGATAATCGAGAGCAAATTGCATTTGCTAAAATATTGCTTTGGAGATGAGTTCAGAGCCAATTGTCTAACTCCCTTCCCAGAATACTCTGATTGAATTATTTGATCATCCAGTTTAAAATGTCAAACAAACAAACAAACAAACAAAAAAACCCAAAAAAAAAAAAAAACCAAAAAAAACCCCCACAACTATTTTGGGTCTTGGCAGAATATGAGGATTTTATCATTTGCAGGGCCCCATTCAATTTAAAAAGGAGGAAGGATACTGTGTTTGAGGGTACTGATGTTTTGATACTGTTATTTTATGACAGGAAAAAGTAATTTATCTTACATAATATATTTTGATACAAAACTAGCTTCCCACTTTCCCCCGGCTTCTTCCCTAGCAGGGCAGCATAAGAGCTAAAAAAAAACAGTTGGCTCTTCCACTGTTTGAGCAAAAAGCGTTGGCACAGACCCTTCCATTCCAAAGCATACTTTCTAATATTAACCTGACAGCTAGGAAATTCCATAATGAGATAAAAACATTAATTTCAATAAATTGTAATCTTTCACTGTGCTCACATTTCCTATTTTGTTGTTGAATGGGTGAGATGGTGTGTTGTGGGAAACCAGTGTCATCAAATTTCCTTTCATTAAAAATTTTGAAAGATAATTAGAACATGGGCCCCATTGTTTCAGATTAATTTTGTAATTTTCTTGACTGGATTCCAGTTAGATTTGTCTCAAAAAAATCACTGAATGCCTCAACACAAGCACTTTCCTCAGAATTTCTTGCTTAAATTGTAACTTCCCTTAGTGGCTTTGTGAGAATCTCTGCTAATTTACTGAGTGATTCCTATGGCTGTATAGGATGAATGCATATTAAAAAGGGACAAGAGATAAAAAAAACCCTAAATCCCATCGTGTTCAGTGTATTAAAAGCTCCCTTAAATTTAACATTTGTTACTGTTATTTAGCAACTTCTAGACTTTTGTGGAAAAAAAAGGGAGATGCTGTTGACAAAGATTTACCTTTCTAGGGAATTAGAGATGTGAACAGGAGTTTTTCAAATCTCAATTTTATGTGTCGGGACTTTAAACAGAAACTGAACCCCAAAACTGGAGAAAATCTAGCTCCTACTTTTTTTTTTTTTTAATTCTGATTCTATTCACACATTTTCAACACAATATATGTCTGCCAAACAGGTTTTTAGGGTAAAATGCTGAACTACTTGTTTTAGAAAAATTGGAAGTTACAGTTCTATGTGAAGGGCAATTTTTTTCCCATTACTTGATTTATTAATATGTTATTACTACATCAGAACTTAGTGCTACTATATCATCTTCATTATGATTGAAGGTTTAATTGGTTGCAGAACAGCCAATTTTTTAATGATTTTTTTATTGTCACACAAATCTAAATGATGGTAACAATAATTTTAATAGCAATAATGCACGGGAAGCCTGGTTTTATATACCTTTATATATATATTAAAACTTTTTTAAACAGGTATTTATAAGTTTGAATATAAATTTATTCTGAATTTTAAATGAAAAAAGCCTTATACATGGAATTTAAAACGTCTTTTATAGAAGTCAGAACTGTGCCACAAAATGCAGTTCGATAGATTTGCTCTTATTTTTGCAGGATAATTTATTTGATGGTACCACAACTTTGACAAGTATTCTGGCAAGAACTGGAAGCTTCACACCCTTACAGACTTTCCTGTCAACATGCTTAAGTTTCAGAGCATCTGTCAGTTTCAAGCATTAGTTAATAAATACATATTAATTTAGAATGTTTAATATTCATTAGCTAAGTAAAGTGACATTCATCTACCAAGATGCTGTCTAAAACTTAGGCACATAATATAAGCTATTTGTCTGGATGTCCTCTAAAGTCAATGGAAATGGGCATCTTGCAGAAGGCAGCATTTACACTAAATGCAACTGACAAAGTAAAAAGGGTTGAATAATTTTCTACAGGAGGTTCTGTAGGTAATTGAATGACTACTGTGCACTACCAGTGTAACTTCTATATAGCTATAGGTCAGATTAATTGCACTATTAATTACATACTATTTCATTATTACATACTTTAAAGATACTGCAAATATCTGACTTTAAAAAATCCAAATATCTTTCCAAGTGTATCATTCCACAGTATTTTCTCAATGTTATCTTTTTTCATTAACATTTCTGCTGATAAATCTGACTGTTCTCAGGATATTTTACAAACAAATGATGCATCTGTATTCATTGTCAAAAGTTATGTATGTGTAATTTAATATAAGATATCTCAATGGACAAGAAAAGGCAAGGTATTCATATAAATACAGAGAATGTGTAGAAGTACTGTAAAAACATTTTTTTTTTGTTTGTTTTTAATAGGGATATGAACTTCAATGTGTCTGAAAATGAGTGAATTACAAATCCTATGGATTTAGGAATTAACTTTCCAGAGATTTAGCTTTTTCACTCTTTTTTTTTTCCTGTTATATTATGCCATCATGGCTTCCTGCATGTTACCCTGTATCTTCCTCTGCAACACGTACCACAAGTAATTGAAACTCAAAGATTATGATGTGGTTTTCCTTTTTCTGTATTTTTTTCCATGCTATTGGGACACACATTCATAAATGACATGTCCAGAGAAGGGCAATGAAACTGGTGAAGAGCCCAGAGCACAAGTCTTATGAGGAGCAGCTGTGGGGGCTGGGGCTAAATAGCCTGGAGAAAAGGAGGCTGATAAATGACTTTATTGCTCTCTACACCTACCTGAAAAGGAGGGATCAGTCTCTTTTCCCAGGTAACCACTGACAGGATGACAGACCTCAAGCTGCACCACTGGGGAGGGTTAGTCTAGCTATTAAGAAAAAAAAATCTTCACAAAAAGAGCTGTCAAATATTGAAACAGACTGCCCAGGGAACTGGTGGACTCTGTGCCTGCACAGAGTTTTTTACCCTTTCTTAGCAACATTTTCCCCAAGGTACCATCGTCTTGGCTGAGGGACTCAGATGTGCCCTGAAATGGTAGATGATCTTAGATTGGTGAATGATGTTAATGAACTTCTTGTGTTAGAGAATGCATGTAATTTTAAAGAATAGTTTTTCATTTTAAGCCAATTTTCTATCATATTATGTGGAAAACTGTTTATCATGACTGCTGTTTTCTATGTTTATTTCATCTGGTTTGCTTTTAGAATTCTCACAAAATATTGTTATCCTTTTTAGGCTTCTGTAAGCCATATTTATCTTTTTAACTTATAAATAATTACAGTAATGCACAGAATTTGAAAAGCAATATTGTAATAGTTGTAATTTGACATTTTTATAACTTATCACTCAGCATGAATAAAACATTAAAATATGTTATAAAAATAAATTCACCAATTCCCAGACATTCAGATGAGGAGACAAAAGTTAAAATACCAGCCTGGTTATGTTGTATAATTATGACTGAAGCTGCTTAATGTTGAAATTTACTTTGAAATGCTACATTTTCAGATATTTATTTTGAAAATGCTCAAGTTCAGTTTTGGTAGGAATACATAAAAATCAAACCTTTGAAGATACAATTTACTGTGCACTTTAATTTCTGAAATCAGCAGGCATTCAATTTAGACTTATGAACATATCTTCACAGAATGTAATGAGTTTAAACATGGGGCAGAAAATGTATAAATACAATTGTTCAGTTATTTCTATATGATACTTTGAGTAAGGATTTACTTGGCTTTCGTCCCAGGTCTGCCAACACTGCTGAGGACCCAAAACCCCAAGTGGCTGAATGACAGGATTTAGAAAAAGGTGTAGGATGGGCTACTCCCATCAACTCATGGAATCACTGAGTAAAGGGAAAGGAAAAGTTTTCCCCAGAAGTTACACATGTAGCTGCTCAGGCATTTCATTATCTGGTAAAATTTTGTGGCATTTCTAAAGCATCCATAACCAGGACAAAAAAAAAAATCAGTAAAATAAAATAAAAATAATTAATCTAAAAACAAACAAACCAAAATATGTATGTGGAAAATAATTTACAAATATATCTTTGTATTTACAAAGACACATCTATGTATTTACAAAAATATTACAAAATATATAGTGGCAAAGCCACTGGAACAAATTTTGCATAAATTAATTCAGGAAGATTAGAGAACAAGAAAAAAGAAACTTATTTTTTGTGAACATGTTAGATTTCATCTACACTAATAAAAATTGTGTAGTAAAAATAGATCCATATACATTACAGCTTGCATTGTTTTAACCAGTTTCTGATTTTTATGGTCCTTTAATGAATGCATATATAACTGTTTTCATCAAACAATGGAAAACATCTAAAATTCAGGAAATTAATCCTTTTTAATCCTTAAAAACACATGGTAATGTGATATTAGAGACACGTGGTGACGTGTTTTTAATATTACATCAATCAATAAAACCATACTAATATAATTCCAGGTAAGATTATTTCTCTTTTGTTCTTTTGTTATAGGAAAAATAATTAAAGGCTTGGTTCATATACTTTAAAACATCATTTTACAACATATTTTAATTTCCATGATAAACATGATGAAACGTAGACAAAAAATAACTTCTATTCTTAAGCCATACCATTGAAGTACAGGGAAGAAAGATCACTTTTTTCTGTTTGCTGGTCCTCAGAATATCTAAAACTGTACACACACATACACGCACACGCACAGATTTTATCCTTTTGTTTTAATAAACTTATCAATAAGACAGGGAAAAAATCAGTAAATAGGCAGAGAAAAATTCATATCTTTAGAACTGGGAAAGACAAAAATGGATTTTAAAAATATTTTTAAAATCTCCTGTAAGATGAAGTCTAGTATATGCTTTTATTAACTTTGTATTTCTAAGGAGTTAGAGTTGCAAACTGAACAAGAATTTCCAGTTTGCCATGGGAATATTCTGAACGCTATTATCCATCTACATATGTATAGAAAGTAAGACTGCATCACTTGAAAAATATAAACTTTTTCAACCCTACCAAAAAAAAAAAAAAAACCAAAAAACTATTGCTAGGAAATCACAGAATACGCTGAGTTGGAAGGGACCCACAAGGATCATTAAATCCAACTCCTGGCCTTGCACAGGACCATCCCCAAGAACCACACCATGTGCCTGGGAGCATTGTTCGAATGTTCCTTGTACTCTGTCAGGCTGGCGCGCGCTGTGATCCCTTCCCTGAGGAGCCTGTTTCAGTGCCCAGCCACCCTCTGGGTGAAGAACCTTTTCCTAATATTCAACTTAAACCTCCCCTGACAGAGCTTCGGGGCATTCCCACAGGTCGTGTCACTGGCCATCAGAGAGAACAGATCAGTGTCTGCCCCTCCTCTTCCCCTCACAAGGAGGTTCTAATGGTTTAATGCTAAATTCATTTGTATATACAAATCAACAAGATCTTGGGTAGTCTAGACTGAAAAACTAAAATGTTTAACAAATGGATATTGAAATCTTAGTCAGAAATTAAGATAAATGGATGAGCACACATAGCTTAATGTAGGAAACATTATTTAATTTTACCCACCTTGAACTGCTCATAATAAACATTTCAGGTTGTGAATCTTACTTTAATCTGCCAGTTATGACAAAAATATTTGTTTAAGCATAAACACTTTGCACAATAACTACTCACAGTCTAGCTGCACTTTTGAATATTTTGCTCTAGGCTACTTTGCTTCTGGGTTGAAATTTAATCTGTGGTTTTACCAAAGATATGAATTAATTGATTTGTTTTTCTTCTTACTCCCCTCAAAATATTTTCTGAAAGAAAACAGAAATGTCTAGTAAAATGTTTTTAACTGGAAGACAGCATATTAGAAATATCCATATATACTCATGTCCATATGTGCTGTACGTATCTATATATGCTCAGTTTCACTGCCATACATACACCAAGAATAAATTTCTGTAGCCCATTGATTTTAATTTATTTATCCAAATCTTGTTTGTGATAGGGCAGAGTGAGACAACACCTGTTCTAGTTTTGACTGGGGAAGAGTTAATTTTCTTCATATTAGCATGTAAGGAACTAAGTTTTGGATTTGTGATTGTGAAATATTTTTCATAGCATGGGAATGTTTTATTCACTGCTGAGCAGCACTTACATAGCCTCAAGAACTTCTCTGTCTCTCACACCACATAACCAGTGAGGAGTTTAGGGGTACACAAGAAGTTGGAATGGGACACAACAAGGACAGCTGCCTTCAGCTGTCCAAAGGGATATTCCAGACCCTATGATGTCATGCTTAGCATGAAAAATTGGGAGGAAAGGAAGGTGAGTTGTTTAGAGCAAAGATGTTTGTCTTCCCAAGTCACTATTACATGTGATAGAACATTGCTTTCCTAGAGATGGCTGAACACTTGCTTGTCCATGGGAATTAGTGAACAAATTCAGTGTTTTGGCATGCTGTGTCTATTAAACACTCATTATCTCAAACCATGAATTTTCTCACTTTTGCCTTTTTGATTCTCCTCCCATCCCACTTGGGCAGAGTGAGCAATCATCTCTCTGGGGATTTGTTCCCAGCTGGGGCTAAACCATAATAACATCATGTATGTGATATCAGGAATTTACTGTCAATCTAATTAAAAACACCCCAAAAATGTGCTGTTGAAATGCAACAAATTATTGATACTGTTAATCCAGATATAGTAAATCAATAAGGACAGTCCACAATTACCTTAAAATGATACAAATAAAGAAAAAACTAATTGCTAGGAATGATGCAAATAAAATCATTATGCAAGAAAAGTCTTCAACCCTCATTATTTCCCTAATCCCAAGCCTGATGGGTTTGTCTACACTAAAAGGAATATCAGTTTGGCACCATCTTTGAGCTCTTCCTCAAGAAGAGTGTGATGCTAATGTGTAGATTTACTACAATATTTTAGTCAACAGTAGCACAGTTTCAATATTGTGGGTTTTTAGGGTTGATTGGTTTGGGTATTAGGAATTTTTTTTTCGATATTCTGCCTGAGTTTTGTTGGAGTAATTTCTGTGTCTTTTCTAAATTTCTTTGCATTTTCTTTCTTCGTCACCCTGCAATCTGGTGCATGCTAGAAATATTAGATGCTTTATATTTGTCCTTTTCATAATCCCTGAAATTATTTTTCACCCAATTTCTTAGTTTTTGAGCAGTGTTGAGTTGTTGGCCAACAACTTCCCACATCATCCTACATTCAGATACTTGAAACCTCTGATGTCATCCCATGCCTGTACTTCTTTATTCAGCATAATTATTTTAGGATTATAGGTAGGTCATTCTACACAGCATAACTACTTGTTTTTTGCATTTATATCAAGATTATTAACAATAAGCATTAGGGAATACAATTATAGAAATCTAAGCAAAAATTAGACAAATTGGACAAATTATGTTTTAGCCACCCAATCATTAGACAACTGTTACAACTAAGCAAGCTTAAACAAACTGCAAACAAGCCAACACAAGTTCAGTCAGAGCTTGGCAAATCCAGAATTCTAGCATATGCTAATAAAACCCTTGTCAATTGATACTAATAGAAAGAGTATTATACTTTTCAGACTGCAGGGCTACACCCTGTACTCCCTCCTTGTGCTTTATAAGAACCCCTTCCATCATTTTCCTGATGAATTAAAATTGCTTATGAATGAAAGTCATATCTAGTATGCAGCCTTATGCTTTTTGGTTTTATACCATCTATTAAAAGGAAAGATCTGGATGTTATGTTTTTCTCTGTTATCTCTCCAGCAATAATGGAAATTCTTTTAGGAATTATTCATTATATTGTGCAGGATGATAATTTTTTGTTTCTGGAGGACATGAAAATATGCAACACAGTCAGTCTAAATACAGAGGGAAGTCAAGGGACCTTAAAATGTCATTGGAACTCTTGGAAACATTGCAGTTTCTTATGTTAGTAGTCTGTCTTGGGAGACTTAATCTGACTCAATTCTTTAACAAAACTGATCATGGTTATTCCAAGAAAATGTCCATGTTCTTTTCCAACCCAAAGAATTGCCAGCAACCAGTAAAAATTTGATGAGAAACTAAATTAAAGCAGAATGGATGTGCAAAGTGACTTTTGTTGTTAAATAAAAATAGGATTTCTAGTAAGATTTGATGCTCCATATTATATTAAATTGTATCTGACACCAGCAGATGATTTTACATGACAAGGGTTGGTGCTAGTTTAGAATAATAATAGTAGGATTTCAAGAGATCTGGAAAAAATGGTGAATCTGTAATTTTTCCTAAAAAGTTCTGGAAACTTTCCTACATATAAAATAATTTTTAAAGTGAACACGTAAATCAGTATAAGGATGAATGAGCTTTTATCTGGATTCAGTGAAAAGTATATTTCAGAGTATTTGGACAAAAATATGTGACAGGATACTGTCAGAAAGACATTACTAGAGTATAACATCTCTCTCTTCCTTGCATGCGCACCGAATTCTGAGCACTGAATTGACTGAGAAGTACAAAAGAAAGATAATAATCCTGATATATGAATCCAACTAAATATATAAGTTATACGGGCATTCTCCTTGTATTCTCATGACTACTGCAGCTTCAAAAGTCTAAACATTTCTACCCTTCAGTCACCTCACCTAATATGCACATATTTTGAGAAATAAAATGGCAAAAGCAAAAACCTTTCTAAGGTCTGCAAAGCCTGCTGAAGAAGCTGAGTAAATACTTGGATGACTGTGATGATGCCAGCTCCATTTTGCCATAGTTACATTTATGCTATGTAGTTATTTCAATAGCATCTCCTTCTCAGCCATCTCTCATTCTGCTAGATTCAACTCTGTAAAAACAGATAAAAGGGCAAGAGAGCACTTTTCATTTTTTTTCACATTTAGATTATTAATAAAATACCAAAACGGATACATCTATATAAATAAATATACTCTGCCTAAATATAAGACAAGACACTTAGAGAAACTCAGTGAGAGAGAATGTAAGAAGCGGAGGACAAAGGAAAAAAAACAACCCCAAAGACAATAAAATCATTATGGCATTAAACTCAGTATATGGTTGTCTCCTGAGTACAGCTGAGATTTGCTTACCTAGTGGATAAATTTTAATTGTTGTTACCGAATCTATTCTTTCTGACCCAAGATGTCACATCACTATGTGGCTGAAGCTATGCTTGCTAAGTTATTCTGGCATTAATCACATTTATTGTTTGCAGGACCACAATTCTCTTATTTATGGGCACTACCCTGGGGAATGGAGGTCATCTAACTGTTATCTAACAGCAGAATCTACAGCTGCTCTTGCTGACTTCAATTTGAGTCTTACTTCCTCAACAGAGGTCATATAGAAGCAATTGAAGTTAATTTTATGAGACATCTGTTATATTTGTGGTTATACTCATTCTTCAAGATTGCCCTCTAAAGTAGCAGTTACTAAAAAAAACACCCAGGCACCATAAGAGAGAAAGAAAACTAACAAATAAAAGACAATATTAGAAATTATGCGATGACTTCTATTTAACATTACAAAGTAGAAAATTATTTTAAATTAAGAATCCCATAATTTGGGCAATGAGATTTTAGTGTGAAAGGCACAACTGTGAAACATTTCACCCTTTCAAATCAGGAAGAATCCACTGACTGTTGAAGCATCACAATACCAAGAAATAGAATTGTCAAATACCTAAACAATATATCTACAACTACAATGTTTTTGTTTTTTTTTTTTTTTTTTTCAAAATTCCTATATAATTTTGGTTTATATTAGAGGATTACAAATTTATGCTTGGAAAATGAAAGAAATAAAATTCTGAGTAGAGTTGTTTTATTTTGTTTTGTTTTCTCTCCATTGCTTTGGAGTTAACATGATGACTTTTTCTTTTTATGAATTACTAAAAATATAGAAATAAGCAAGAAAAAATTATATACTCATTACAAAAAAAATTGTCCTCTGAATATAAGCATCTTGATAAACTGATTTTTTTCTCCTAAAATATGTCTGCTTTCAGTTTGTAAACCAAGACAGACTATATTTTCAATAGACATTTCTCAAGGAAAAAATTCTTTCACCATCTTTGTTTATTAAAGTAACTCATGCATCAGAATTCCCATCTTCTGTTCAGTGCAAATGCCTAAGATGAAAATCTGAGCCAAATTTTTGTCAATTTCAACAATGTAAAAACAGTAATAAGATGTTGAAGTAGTAGTTGATGAACAATACGGTCCCAGAAGACAAACTTAGATGAACAATTGGGTGTGGTGCAGTATTGTCTCAAAATAAGGATTTCAAGAGTGAGTACCTTTAGTTTTTAACGATTTTTTTTCCTTAGGGCTGTTTACTCAGTTCTTCTTAAGATGTGTAAATTTTGCTGGGTCTGTTTTCTCTCTTATGCATATTGCTATAATTTTATTTTTCTTCCTTAAAAGAATTGTACTCTGAGATTTTTTAAGGTTTGTATTTTTAGATGTCTTCCTTTCCTGTTCCGACACCATATTCCTCCCTAGATATTCTATGTATAAAACTATCTGCACACTGAAGTATTTATTTTTTATTTTCCTATACAATTTTTGGAGGGCAAACAAAACACACATAGGTGTCTGTCAAAACACTCTTCTAGGACATATATGCATTTTTTTTCTGATGGTATCAGTAAAAATACCATTAGGCTTAAAAAAAAAGCACAGCATAATTTCCACAAAATGTTCTCTCATCATAAGTAGTGCCAGTTATTTATATATATATATGTGTATTTGATTATTTCAGTTTCTTCATAAATAACGAGTCTTTTGATTTTTCCTGACACTTCCATATGGAACAGGCCAACAGCAAAAATTGCCTTACCCAGCTCCCTTTTCCAGTCTTCTTTATCATATTATCAGAATTTTCCTGGGAGTACAAAATGTAAAAAATCCCAGTTGGAACAGCCTTAATGCAATGTCACATTCCCACCACTGCTCTGATTGGTTTTGCCACACTTATCCCTTCCTGACACGTCTTTGTCAATACAGATGATGTTTCTTTGTAGGTATCTGGTATTTTGAGCTGGAGACCAAGGTACTGTTTAGTCTAGATCTAATTTTCTTGTGCTAGTTCTCCTTCACATTTCTTTTAACACTAATTTAGCTTCAAATGGCTCATTGCTCCTTTAGTAAACTTCCTAGACAGTGTTACTCCTATTTTCACATCTTGCTCAAGCATCAGTCTAAATAATGTATTTGAAAAGCATTGTTGCTGACAAGGAACATTTTGAACATGTTGTTTTGGCTTTGGGTTTGTTTGGGTTTGGGTTTTTTTTCAGATTTAGAGTTTTGAAATTCTAAATGGAGATGCTCCAAATACTTTTGAAATTCTAAATGGGGCTGCTCCAAATTGAACCTATGAAGTATAGTTCACTACTTTGTTATTTAGTTACCTGAGAAATACCTAAATTTTAGATTAACTTAAATTTTAGACATGACCTACACTAAGGAACACATAATTTCATAGAATCATTGAATATATCGAGTTGGAAGAGACCCACAAGGACCATTGAATCCAACCCCTGGTCCTTCACCATCCCAAGGACCATCCCAAGGATCAAACTTTATGCCTGAAAATGTTTATTAAATGCTTCTTGAACTGTATCAGGCTTGGTACTGTCACCAAGGCTCCCTTGGAAGCCTCTTCCAGTGCCCAAACACCATCTGCATGAAGAACTTTTTCTAATATCCAGCATGAATCTCCCTCAACACAGCTTCAGGGCATTCCCTCAGGTCCTGTCACTGGTCACGAAAGAGAACAGATCAGTGTCTGAGATTTGAATATACATTACCTGCATTTCATATATAAATTGTATTCTTACCCACCATTACACATGGAATCATTCTGGTTGAAGTGTTTCCACATTCTGAGGATGTATCTGCATCTATCACTTGCATCTACATCACCTGTTTGCCAAGAAAGTACTTTAACTGCCAGGAGATTCTGCATTACCCATTAAATATTTTGTATTATATTACCCTTCTTGTTAGACCAAAATAGATTTAGAAATATATGTAATGTACAAACTGAAGTTGATAATGTAAGAATTGTGATTATGATTCTTATTATGACTGTGTTATTAGGTCTTCCTGCATGAAGGAAAAGCTATGAACACTTGTTTTAGGTTGTATGGAGATTAACATTATACAATGATACAATTCTGGACAACAGTGACAAAGAATGGAAAACCATTTTCCCGAGACAATCATAGGTCCATCTGGCCCATGACACCAAAGGACATCTTGGGAAGGATGTAAGTAGGGGAAAATCAGGAAAGATACTTCCTCTAAACATTTATGGACATTGTGTTAAAATGAAGTTACACAGTTGCTATATAATTACTGCATAATTACTCAACTAACTGTCTAAGTACTCAGCTGATGAGATAAACCAATGCCCTATTTCATAGGAAGAGTAGTCAGTGGGTGGATGGTGTATTCACACCTTGGTCTCAAAAAGATCTGGAAAAAGGGAGATAAATGTCATAAATACAGAATGCTTTGAATTTCAGAGGGGAAATTACAGTTGAACAGCTTTCCACTCGAATTTTATTCAGATTCCAAAGCACAAGTTTCTTCTAATTTACTACTGCTTGTGACATGACCATGTACAAGAACTGTACAGTCTTTATTTATGTTTTCCTTTTCTATTTTATGCTGTAGGTAACTCCCTGGACTCATAATTTTTTATGGTCTTTATTATCACCTCCTCTTCCAATGACTTTCCAAACTGGTTAAACTCCTAATATAAAGAAATTAATACAATAATTATCCCTTTCTTATATATGTACAAGGAACAGTAATCACAGTCATTCACATGAAAAGATAATTATTGTTCCTGCATTCAATCCAATTTTTCTCTACTTGGTCCCACTTATAGTCTGCTGGAAGTGTTTTAACATCCCTATAAGGCTTCTTCAGTGTTTCCTTTTTGAATAATCTTTTTTTCCCCTTCATTAACAGTCTACTCTGCTTATATTCTTCCATCTGCACTATTGCCATTTGGAACAACATTCCCTTGCTTCTCTGCTTCATCAGCTTGCCATCTCATTTTACATTACAAAGATATCTTTTTCTCCATTGACTGTCTTTCTTATTTTTTATCTTGCTTTAACACTACTCTTCTCAGTAGATTTACAAATGAACTCTGAAAAAGTAGATATGAGAATCATGACATGATAAATGTTCAGAAGAATTTGTAGCACTATCCACTATCACAGGTTTTGATTGTTAGTTTTAATTACCTACATAATTTCAATGTGCTAACATAAAAGGCAACTGGAGAAAAGCCATAAAGACATCATGGTCTCAGTTCAGTCGCCCATGTATTTCCTAACAAATGTCATTTGAGATGTCCTATATTATCCCACCTGGCTTCCAGCTGCCACTTCAGAAAGGTTTCTGTCTCCACAATCATATGTGCCAGCTGTCTCTGAACCTTTTAGAAAACCTCAGATGTGTCAAAAATACTGTGTTCTGGTAGCTGAACTGATTTCTAACTGCCAAAAATCTAAACTGAACTTTCATAGATATCTCTGAATGTCCAGAATAGATGCACACAGGCTAAAATGAGAGTTAAGACCCCTACTTCATGTGAAGACCTTTCAAAGGGAGCTTCTAAATGCATAAATCTGGACCTGAGTCAGAATCATGATGCAGCTTGTACAATTAAGAATTATTTATAATTTTGTAGAAAAAACCCAGAAAAATTAGAGATCTATGTGAACTAGTCCTAAAGCTACAAGATGGTCTTGACCCATTTTCCAGTATTTAGTTATTAGATGGCTTTTCCAATACCATTATTATGTCCTGGTCTTCAGCTGCTTCTATGCCAGGCCACAGATCTCTTCTATGTTCTGATTTTACTGACATAGAGATGTATTAGGCTAGGGAGCTTTGAATTACTTCAATGTGTCTAAATGTATCTATAAATCAATTGTAATGGCATTTAGACATCAAATTTAGTAGTCAAATACTGGAGGATAACCTCCTTTGAGTTGCTCATGAGAAATATGCTTTCATAGTAGCCTAAATGTGCCTGAGTAATGAACCATTAGAATTTAGGAGCGTACTGGGGAAAAAGTATTAATGAAAATATTTCCTACTCAGTAGATTTAAAAATAAAAATTTCATATTGGTAGCAGGAAAGGTAGCCTTTACATGTTCAAATTCAGGCATTAATAGTAGAGGGAATGCCTTCTAGAGTGAGAAACCATAGGAAACTAAGAATAGCTGTGCATCAGGCTACAGGAATTTCTGGTGTATGTAAAATTAATAAAATTCGAAGGAGTATAGTGACTTATTTTTGTTCTTTAATGAAATAAAAAACCAATAACACTGTTTCCCCTTTTTAATATGTAGCTATATATTTCAGATTTGGAAGTTTATTTCCTGAAGAAAATTTACAATAAAAAATGTCCAAAATGAAGTATTTCTTACAGAGAATCACATTTTAATACACAGACAGCTTACTAAGACTAAATGTTGCCCTAACATAAGAAATAATATCTTTAATCTTTAAAACAGCAAGAATTGTATATACATACATTCATATATTAGTTTTAAGGGGCTTTTTTCCTTTTTTTTTCCTCGAATACTTTGATCACACATTGTTTCTGATTTTCCTTTGCAGTCTCTCTGAGTTCCACTATTGTAAGGCTTTTTGCTTTTAAAAGTTTTCTCTTCCCAAGCTTACTATCTTTACTACACTCCACTCCAGAATTGCATTCCTTCTGTTAAGGCATTTTATTCCAAAGTGTCTGTTTTGACACCTTTTTCTCCATCTTTTTCTTCTGCTATTTTCTGATGTAGCTCAAATGTTAACATTACACTTAAAAAGAGTGGTTTAATCTTACTTTAAAACTAGCAGAAGAAAGCAGGGCATATTTATGGCTAATATTAGAAAATTAGACAGTTATAGGGTGATATAGGTGAAATTAATATAATCCTTGAAGTACTAATTTTTTTCCAACTTCTGCTAGTTTTGTCTTTCTTATTGTTTCAGGCCTCTCTTTGTATTTTGTGTATATGATAAGCAGTACAAATAATATTATGCCCAAATTAAAATTTTCTTTTGTGTCTGTCTATTAATCAAGAAAAAACCTGATATTTCTTTCTTATGGAAAGTGTCAGATTTGTATATATAAAGCACTGTCCTACAGTAAGTTTTAAAAAATAGTTTACATACAAGGTCATATACCCTACTTCTGAAAAAATCATGTTCTTATGCTACAGCTTATGCTACAGCAAAGTAATATTCCCATCATTTTACATGTTTGCTTCTAATTCCTTTATCAGTATTTCTCCTCTCAGTCCTTTATGTAAACTGTACATTTAGCAGTAAACAGAGTAGAAAATATGATACTAATGCAAAAGCTTTTGCTAATGGCATGATTTGCTCTCAGTCTCATTATTTTCTGAATAATAATCACAGCTAATTTGAACTTAATGCACAGGCAATTTCTTAGAACATCCATTCCAACAGCTTCAGAAAGACAATGATGTCAATGCTGAGTTAAGGAAGTGAAGCACAAATTTTCAGCCCACTGAGAAAAGATAAAAATTCATTCATGAGATATTGCAGTGCTGAAAATGAAAAGTCATTCATTATTCATCAAAAATACAAACACTTCAAAGATTCATTGTAATTTTAGAATCTTTTTCTATTCAAAGTGCTTATGCATAGATATCTACATTGGTAAAATGATGTTTTTTGTGTACTTGAAATTGCAAGAATTGTGTGATATATGTACTTGGAATATGCCAACATTTGGCTCAAAGTTTAAAAAAAAGAAAATCAGGGATCATGAAAACTGTATTAAAATAGAAATAAATTGTAAAATGATCATGTAACAAACTAAACTGAGCTTGTTACAGAAAAATAAATTAGTATTTTAAAGTTTTACTTTATGTTATTCTTATTTCTCACTGTTTCAACAGTGAGCTCTTAGGGTTAAACGGTGGACATTTTGAATCTTAATTGAAGTTGAGTAGTGCTGCTGAATTCAATAAAACTAGAATTTCAAAGCAAGAGTAATTGAGAAATATATGTAGCAAATCAGTACAGGAAGCCACATTCTTTTCAATAAATTTTGCTGTTAAGTTTATCTAGAAAAGATATCATAATGAAAAATAGGTCTGAATATTCTGTCTGATTTTGTTTGAAAGGGAATAGATGGTATTAAAATTATTACATATGTTTCTGATGAGGAACATGGTAAACAGGGCCAGCAGGTAGGGACTTAAGAGGTAGGATGAAAGAAGAAATTATTTATTATGAGGATGCTGAGACACTGAAAACAATTTCCCAGAGAATCTGTGGATAATCCATGTCTGAAAAGATTCATGATCAGGTTAGACCAGAATTGAGAACTTAACTTAGTGGAAGATGTATCTAACCACAGCAGGAGCCCTGGAACTAGATTATCTTTAAAAGACCCTTTAATCCAAACCATTTTATGACTATGGTCTGATTCTATGAAAATTATTTTCTGTTTGAAAACAAGGCATTTTGTGCTTCAGGAGCTTCCTGACACAGTTCTTCACAAGTTAGGTGATGAGGCAATGCCAGACACCCATTCAACAACCGTATGGGAGCGCTGTGGAATGATGAGAGTGGCAACCAGGATGAGCAAACAAAACTTTGACAGTCAATACATGAGAAGACATGGAAGAGACCCTACAGGAGCTGCTCAGACAGCATGGGACTGCTAGAGAGAGAGACAGTAAAACAAAATAAATTACTTGCAGTAGAGAACAGTTCCTAGCACTAGGTGGACAGTACGTCTCTGCAAATTAGAAAGCTCATCCCAAATGAGGGTCCTGAGGGAGGACTTTATCTGTTCAAGTCTCTGACTGCAGGAAATGTCTTGTGCTGCTCTTTGTGTCGGGGACACCACCTCCTAAACAGGAACAGACACCTTTCAGAGTTGAACTGACACAGAATAAGAGCAATTTCATGCATGCATTCACACAGTAAATCATAACAGACTGAATTGTGATAGTCTGTCTCATAAGCAACACCTTCAGCTCTTGCATCTGAAATTCATGTGATTACTGAACTAAAGACCAGCAAATATATATCCATATATAATATATATATATATATATATATATATATATATATATAAACATATAAATACATATATGTGTATGCATATTTTATTTTATACCACAGGCTTCAAATCAAAACAAAATATTAATCATATAGTGGTAAAACTATGACTTAGAAGGCTCTTTCTTGAAAGCAAAGAAAGGAGAATGCAGGATCTTTTGAGCTTGGATTTGTAACTACTTTTCTTTCATGACCCAAATTATAGCATGAAACATGTAGAAAAAATTTCTGTTTGGTCTAAAATCAGTATCTGAATGCAGACTAAAAGCCAATAAAATTCAATAGCCATATAAAGGGATTTTTCTGGTTTTGACTTTTTTCTTTCAAAAATTTCCACAACCTATCATTTCCACTATTTCATTAAGTAAAAGCATTCCAAAATAAAGTATATAAAAACAATATGATGGCAAATGAAATACTATGTTGATGGTTGTTTCCGAAGGAATCTTAATAATAATAATAAACCCCAATCCCCCAGCATTACAATGTCATGGTGTCCTGCAAATACTCTTTAATGCAGGAAACAATTACAGCTTCTAGTACTTTCATGATATTTTGTTTTCTCTGTTGCCATTTTTTAGATAATCTGTCTTTACAAAGGACAGTCTTACTCTATGTCTTTGACAGGATCTAGGTTTATTGGGAAATCCCATTATTAAGATCCACTAAATGCAGCTGTAAAGCCATATGCTGATAAAAGATTCTGTCCTAGTTACAGAGATAGGGGTGGAGTTTTGTTTATTCCATACTTGTAGTGGGATGTTTTCCCTACCACAGGAGACCTTATCATAGGAGACCATATCTACCTATCAGCTGGTTTGATTGCTCAAGGCATCTTCCTCCTCACATGAATTTGGTAATTGGTGAAATAGTTCATTGAGGATAGCTTGTCTGGTAGTGAGTTTTTTTGGTGCCGTGGAGGTGACATTTCCAGCTGGCAATAAACATCTTGCCTTGAAAGCAAGATCAAGGAAAGGAAGACAAGACTGAATTTGTGACTGACACACTTCACTTTACAAAATATAAAAGCTCTATAAAAGCAAACTCTCACAAAGCAGAAATCTTTCGCACATTCCCTGGAAATATGTGGGGATCTCTTCTCAAGGTTTGGGACACCTATAACTAAGAGTAGCTCTCTCAAGGTTGAGTGAAGGACTCTGTGTACCCCATCATCAATATGGTGATAAGTTACATTGACCCCTAATTATACTTTTTCACTAGTTATAATATAGGTACCTTTATATCATGCACTGTTTTATGTAATCTACTAGTTGTTTTGTTTATCTGTTTAGTAACTCTGTTTAAGGCCTTTTTTTCTGTTAATCTCCTGTCTATTCAATAAATAACTTATAAGAGACCTGATTTGCCATTCCTAAGAACTTGCAAGCCAGAGTGCTTTAGGTGCAGGTCACCAAAGTAGAGCTGCTGCCAAAATCTGAGCCTAAGGCAGGGCTTATATAACACTCTCACCCGATCCGTAACAATACCACCCATTCAATGTGAAAAGGAACTTCCTGATTTTTTTAGTAAATGGGGACTTCAACATATAATCTTTCTTAGTTTATTTTGTTTTACTTTCCCCCTCACTATCAAGAAGGTGCAGCTTGAGAAGTCTTAATTTTCCCCCAGAGTTTTTAAAACCAGTGTATGTTTTTATGAAAATCACCTGCTGTGGCAGAAATTGAGCTGATATGTCTGAATCATGGGTGACATGATGATCAGAAAATTAAAAGAATTCCCTTCTGCATCTAGAGAACAAAACATAAATAAATAAAGAGCAAAATCACGTCCAGTGAATGTAAAGAATTTGCACCAAGAATAAGTGACACCAGGGTATTACCCGGTTATTAATTTAATGCCAAATAACAGTGCTCACAGTCTGAACAACATTTTTCTGATGTTGGTCTAGAAATATTTTGCAAGGATGACCTAAGCATATATCTCATATTTTAGTTGTCAATAAAGGCTTTTTTCCTAATAAAAAAGATAAATCAGTCATCCAGTACTGTTCAAGACAGTCAGCATATCCAAGAATGGCAAAGGCAATCTTGAGTCACTCTTGTGTTGGGATGTCAGAACTGCAGCCTGCACATCTCTTCATCCATGACTCAGTGTTTGGTTTTACAAGGTTCACTGGTGATAAATCAAAAGCCTTCAGAGCTGATCTAAATCTTAGAACATATCTGCTTCTTTATTTCCCATCTGTTGTTTATCTGTTCTTAGATTTTCAGTTATTAGGCTATATCCTTTTGTCTTGGATGTCTGGAAACCTTTCTCTAACCAGGGTAAATCTCAAATCCTATTCAGTATTCTTGACTTATGATCATGATCAGAGAACTATGAATATCATAATAATTTTTAAAATATAAAAGGAAAAGTAGAATCTTAGAATCTTAGAGTAGGATATTTGTGTTTGGGATAAGATATCTCTGGGTTCAAAAGACTGTTCTCAAGACACTTGTAGACATTGTAATGAAAAAAAAAAAAAAAAAAAAAAAAAAAAAACATGTCCCTGCTAAAATATAGGATACAAAATCCCATACTGTTGGAATTACGAAAATTATATTTTACTTCAGTATGTGTATTAGATAATGCTTATTTTTACAGGACTTCTGAAGTTCTACAAAACCACTATGAACTGAAACAGACTTTCAAACCCAACAGAATTAAAAGTTTATAATTTGCATAATGTTTTATATAAAAAACTCTGATGAATAAAAAAAAAGAATTTTCTGACTTTCTGACATATAATACTTAGAGCACATGGAAGGCAGTAACTAAATGTGGTAGTCTGTTATTTTACAGTTTGTTCTTCTGTAGTATGTTTTAATATTCCTTGTTTGTAATAAGTTTGTAATGGTTCATTCTATGTACCCCATTTGGCTTCCCTAATGGTTCAGTCCTGAGTTGTTTACCACAGTTTTCCGCACCAAAATGTATGTCAACCCACATGTCAATCCACCTGTAGACCTCCCTTGTTCCCTTGTCTTAACCCTGTTTGTCAAAGATAGCACACTCCTTTGGTTCTGGCGTGTTCCCTGTCTTTCATCCCTTCCTCGAAGCAGAATTGGATTGTAGGTTTTGCTCCCTCCCCATGTTGGCTTCTACTGGGGAGCCCTTACCCTGCACCCCTCCCCTAATGCCCTCCTATTGCTCAAAGGTTGTGTCCTCCCCGTGTTCCCCCTACCCTTTAAAAGTGGCCCCTTCAGGTTCAGATTTGTCACTTGCTCTGCCCCCCTTCAGGATTAAATCTTTGGAGACTCAGACAAGTGTTCTTCCCTTATTCCTCTGCCTCGGTTTCCGCATCCTCTGTGCCTCTGCTGTGCTACCCACGCCTCAGCAATCACCGCCACCTTCAACAGTCTTGGCAGAGACTCGGGGGCAGCCACACGCGTGTCTGCCCTGGGGCCACAAGCGGGACAGTGAGGGGGCGCCCCTCCATCCCGTGGCTGCTGCGAGCCAGACACAACTAAAATGCATTCTCCCACTGTTACTTTAATATTATAAATACTTGAAGAAGCAATTTTTTTTCCGTCAACTTCCTTTGAATATCCAGCCATAGGAAAAACCAAATAAATAATAACATGTTGCTGGGATTGCTAAGTTGTGACAGGAAAAAATGCCAGGGTGGTTTAAAATATATGCAGGCTAGAAGTACCAGCAAAAATTCGAGTACATTCTTATATGTGCTCTATATAAGTGTGTATATATTTATTTATTTATAACTTTGTATTATGTGGGGCTTTTTTGGAGTGATTGTGGCCTGTCTCCTGCACTCTAATACTGTGTGAAAATAGCATGGGTTCTCTATTCTGCTGTCTGCAGCCCCAAGGGTAAATAAAAAAAAAAAAAAATAAAAAAATAAAAAAAAAAATAAAATAAAAAAAAAAAAACCAAAACGTGGAACTACATGATCTGTGCTTACTTCTAGTCAATAAATGCAATAAATGCAGGAACTGAACCACAGAGAAAAGAAAAAAAATTCCCTGACTTGCTGTTATGGGGCTTCAGATCTTACAACCATTAATGAGTACAGGTTTCTAAGGGAATTCCATAGCAAGACTCTCTTTCACTCTCTTTACCACAGTAACTGAGAGAGATTTCTGGAACTGAAGGTTAGGAGTATTGGTTACAAATTCCTGCAATGTTCATATGCTTGACATTAGGGACTCATCAGACGAGTGTCTGTTCACACACCACAAGGGAACTCCTGAGTGGATCCAGTTCACATGAACAGCTGTGGGGTGGTAAAGCAAATACACTGTGGTAAGAAATTATAAAGCTAAATGCAGATGTGTATAAGGCTGAGGTAAAAGAAGAAATTACCATGAGCCCAGCAAAGAAGTCAGTAGTGATAACTCAATGTAATCCTTCACCATCCTTTTAGAAGGAGACTACAAAGGTCATTCTTAGTAGAGACCCAGAGAAATACTGAGTATAAATACGGGGGAAAAAATTGATAAGTGGAAACTAATTGTGGGGGAGACGGGTGGAAGGACAGACATGACAAAACCAACCAATTAAAAAAAAAAAAAACAAAACCAAACCCAATCAGAAAAACCTCATACACAAGTTTGACTCATTTTAATGAGACTTTTCTAAATTAATCAGGTGATATTGATTATTAGACTACTAAATTATTATCCAGACAAAAAAAATTATGTGTATTCATGTATATATTGTGTTCTCTTTTGTTATAAAATTTGAAAGTTAAACAGTAGACGTCAAGAAATTAGGAGCCCAAAGTTAACATCTCATTGTATTCCTCACAAAGTAGATGAACTTTCATAGAAAATTATTTGATAGAATGGCTGTATATTTTTATACAGCAGAGTTGGAAGGCATTCAGATTTGTGTCTCATCTCTAGCTCAGAATTTTCTTTCTAGAAAAAAAAAAGAACCCCCAGATTTACGCACTTTTTGCAGGCATAGTATTTGTCTTCCTGCTGCATAAATGCTGAATTATTTAATAAGCATTTATATACTTATTATGCATCAACATTTTTTAAAGTTTAATAGTAAGGAAATGATAAATGCTAACCATTAAATGGATACTATTCATTAATGCAAATATTATTCTAATAATATTATTTTGAAAGCTGGGATTAAGATTGCTTTCACAGTTTTACAAATGTCAATAGCTGTAACCTCTATGTTATTACAAGTGAACTTCTAGGAAATTATGACTGTTCTTTGATAAAATGTTTAAAACCTAACTTGGAGGTACCAAGTGGTAGTACTCTCATTGTAATTAAATAGAAATTAACTTGTGGTGTTTAATGACCTCTGGCAAAGCAATCATTTTATTTCTCATTCATAATTATGTCATTAAAACCACAATAAGTTTTTAAAAATTATTTTTATTGCTATTGTTTGGTTTTGCTAATGTTTTAATTGCTATTGTATTTTTATATTTGAAATATTGTTGATTTCAGGAGAAGTTGCACAGAAATATCTCCAAAAATCCCACAATGAATTGTGTTCAGTCTGTGCATTGTGGCACCTAAACGAATTTCTGAGAACATGGACAAAAGAGATACTGAGTTCCAATCTTGTATCTTACAAATATTTGTCATTAGAAATTAATTAGATGAAACGCATGCTTATAATACCAACTGCAGTGAAAAACACACCTTACCCTATTTCTCACTCTAACAACTCATTGGTGTAACAGAAAATCAGATCACAATGTGTTTTTCCTCTCTGTGATCATAGATTAATTTCTGCACAGGAAGTGATTTCTCAGTAAGTGAGAATAAAAGCAAGTAGACTGTGACTCAGAGTTTGACATGAGCTATTGCTCTGGAACATTTGCCTAATGAGTTTAAACTTTTTATATTTATATACTGCATAAGACAGGAAAAGAGAAAAAGGCTTCAAGTTGCACCAGGAGAAGCTTAAACTAGGTAATAGGAAAAACTTCTTCACCTAAAGGGTTATCAGGCAGTGGAACAGGCTGCCCAGGGAAGTGATAGAGCCACCATTCCTGGAGGTGTTTAAAAGATGTGTAGGTGTGGCACTTAGGGACATGGCTAAGTGCTGGACTTATCAGTTCTAGGTTAATGGTTGGACTGACTGTTGGTGATCTTAAACATCTTTTCCAACCTACACAATTCTATGATTACGTGTAAATCATAAGAAGAAGAGCTTTGCACATGGCACCTTCAAGTGCATCAGGTAAAGAGCTTAAATTCAGCAATTTAACGCTGACAGAATGGTTGGGCCTGAGGGTCTGAGCTTTCCTGGGGCACTGACAGACAAATCAAACACTGAGGGTCAAAGAAGTCTCCCCTTTTCACATGACAAAAGTGCATAAAAAGAGTTATGTACTTCAAGAAGAAGCAGGGTTCACTTTATTGTACTCTTTATTCTTGGAGTATTATCCTGACGAAAGTACTGTGCTAATAAAACCAGCAGGTGCCAGACTAGATTGGATCACGTCTGACCAACATGGGACAAAAACTGAGTAAATGTTCCCTCTAGAATCTGTCCCACACTAAAATGTGTCCTCTAGAATGCTATCTAAAGCACATAAAACACATCCATCTATGCTGTATCATAGTTACTAAACATAAGGAAACATACCAAGGAAGATTGCTAAAGATTAGGAATTTACTGGATGAGAAAAAAAATGTTTCTTATAGGAAAAGAAAGAGAAGGAGAGGTTTTGAGTGACAGATGATTATTCACACCTATGATTGAAACTTTTAGTCTGATACGCCAGGTGTATATAGAGTAAGACCTAAATGACTGCAAACCAAGATTTCTTTACACAGGTAAAATTCCCTAACAGACTGTAGAATAAGATAGTCTTCCTGCTTCTTTCAAATAAAGTCTCAGTAAAATAGAGAGAACTCTTCCTAGGGCCTGTGCATTGCCTTCAATCTGATGGGTTAAACTTCCTGCAACAGGAAATAACTGAATGCAGGCTTTGTTTGCTCAGTGAGCTCTGATTACCACATATGCCATATATACATGTAGATATTTTTAAGTGATAACCTTCTCTGTATTTCACAGGGATCTTGATAAGGCTTCTCACAGGACTTAGGTAGAAGCATAATTGTTTCATAAATTGAATATAGCTTAGCATTAGGATCCTTAGGCCTGTTAAAACTGCTCAAAGGTCAAATTATAATAAGCAGATATCTGCTGGAGAAGAAGACAGAAAACTGAACTTTGAGATATACAAATAAATGTCACTTATGTCCCACTTCAAATACCTCTGTTCCCACTGGATCCTGCCCCAAGGCATATAATTACCTATTCCCTGATGTCAAAGTTTCCATTCAGATTTCTGCAATTCTATTTTCTTTTTGCTTTAATTGCTTTAAACATGGCAAAACCACTTCAGGGATGTTAGCAAAATAATGGATATGAAATCAATTGGCAAAAGACAGGGAAATGATGACACATTTCTCAGAGGGGCTGAAGGTTAAGAGCTAAATTAAACTTTTCTTTTTTTCCTCTTGTTGTGGTAACAGTGGGAAGGGAAGGCAGTGCCAACAACTGGATCAGAATCAACAGCAGCATCTGTTACTGAGCTAGCCAGAAGCTTCCCTACATTTTTATTTTTATTCAAAAAGAGGAGTAGACATTTATTCTGTAAGCTGTGGGAGATTTAAAATATTCTTAGTGCTCTGATATGACATCATAATTATGCCTGACAATTAATTTCTCATCCATGACAGATAAAGTTCTTATTGAAAGACAGAAGGAAATGCAAGGGAAGAGATGTTTATTTATGACAATATGAGAGAAGATGACTCTTACTCATGCTTATCTTGATTTCAGTTTGTGTTCCTCCACTGGTTTTGACTGGAACAGAATTTATTTTCTTCATAAAACCCCATATATTAACTGTGTTTTGGATTTGTGAGTAAAAGAGTATTGATAACAGGGAAGTTTTAGTTACTGCTAAGTAATGCTTACACAGCCTCAAGGCCTTTCCTGCTCCTCACCCCACCCCATGAGCTAAAAAGCTGAGAGTAAACAAGAATTTGAGAGGGGACACAACCAGGACAGCTGATCCCAGCTAATCAAAAGGATATCCTACACCATATGGTGTCATGCTCAGCATATAAATCTGGGGGAAGATGAAGAACAGGGAGGATTTTTGCGCTGATGGCATTTGTATACCCAAGTCACTGTTATGCCTGATGGAGCCCTATTTTCCTGGAGATGGCTGCACACCTGCTTGCCAATGGGAAGTGGTGAATGAATTTCTTGCTTTACTTTGCTTGTGTGTGCAGCTTTTGCTTTACCTATTAAACTGTCTTTATTTCAACTCCCTTTTTTATCACTTTTAGCCTCTCAGTTCTCTCTCCACCTCACTGTGGAGTGTTGTATTGTGTTTGGTTATGCCTATGTTTTATGAATAGTTTATCCCTGTGCCCCCTCTTTACCCCTATGGTTCCACCCATGTCAATCCTCCCCAAGCTTGCCCCCTGACTCAGCTTAACTGCTGAGTCATTCTTGTGTCCCCTCCCTGGTGCCTTGTCCATCACCTGGCGTCCCATCCCAACAGTCTGTAAGCTTCCATCAAGGGCGTCGAGTGATTGGACGAGGATCAGGAGTCCCTCCCCTGGTCGTCCCTAATATGTTGTTACCCACATCAATTATCCCAGGAACCACTATTCAAGTGGTTTACCCTATTGGTTGTTAAGATTCCCCTTCCCCTTTCCACTTCCATTTATAAACTGTTGTCGAGGCCCCCTTGGGGCCCTTGCTGGTTGGTGTTACTGGAAGTAGTTTGGGCTTGTAAGAGTTCTAAATAAACCTCTGGACTTTTACCCCTGACAAGAGTCAGCCTCTTTCCTTCTGTGGACCCGTTGTCTGCCACTCCTCCAGAGACACTCCTGGAAAACCTGAGGGATCCCAAGGGAGTTCCCTCTGCAGCTGTTGTGCCTGTCTAGCCAGGTCACTCAGGTGGACACTGAGTGGACACGACAACAGTGGAGGAATGAGTGAGCAGCTGTATGGAGCTGAGCTGTCTGCTGAGGCTACACCCTGACAGGCTGCTGTGATAGCTGCAGTACAGTGGTGTTTGTGAAAAACAGCAGTGAACCTATAGCCTGTTCTATGTAGGTACCAGCCTGAGAACACTGCCTTCAGATAGCAAAGAACACCTGCATGTTCCAAAAACCCTATTTCTTGCAATTGAAACTGCAGGTTTTACCAAAAGTAGTTGGAAATAGCATATACTATTTATTAATTGATTTTTTTAAAAAGCGTGAAATTGTTCTAATTCATAATATTTAAACTGTGAAAATAATTTCATACTCATATATATAGGAGAGAATTGGCCAAAGCTCTTGAATGAAACATGTTTTAAAAATTGTTATTACAAAAAGAATTAATTAGAATAATTGTATAAGTTTTAGTGGAATTTAAGCAGAATCCTGTGAACTCTGTAATCTAAAACAGTGCATTGTGCATTTACAACGATGACAGTCAACTGCATACTGGGCCACTTTTGCAAGGATGTTGTACAGCCATTAAATCAGGGAAAGTGGAATGCCCTTCATTCTGTTACTTACGAGGCTGGAAAACTGCAATGTGATAGGAAAGTGGTATCCCATATTTGATACCTTAGTATAAGACAGATGTTGACAAACTAGAGAATGCAATGAAATGACTAAAGGAGCTGAGTCTGAAGAATAAAAGCATAAAGGAGGGGATTGACTTATAGGTCTGGTTTACACAAATCAGGGCTATAGACAAGAGTTTCTCCTGTGAAGTATCTAGAAAAATAAAACAACTAAATAAATGAAATCGTGGTTGACTTTGAGGAGAAAATTCTTGACAGTGAAAGAAGCTGAGTATTGGAGGTGGTTTCCCAGAAGGGTTGTGAGATCTCCACCCTTTGATATTTTCATAACTCATGTAAAGAAGATATGAGCAATGTGACCTTTCTTTAAAAAAACTTTGCTTTTAACAAGAGGTTTTATTAAATAATCTTCATATGTACCTTGCAATTTTAATTCATCAATAATTCCTTAATTCTAAACAAAATTTATTTCATTGCAAAGTGATGATCTTCCATTTATAGGAAGTGAAGACACCTTATTTTCCTAGATACTTCCTGTAGGAAAAGAATGCTTTCAGTTGCTCTTAATTTTGCCAGTGTTAAACCGTTTAAACTTCAAATTCCCATTCTGGATATTTGCCTAATGATAGAGCAGAGACTGCACTTTTCTTAAATGAAATTTGCGGAAAATATCTCGTTCTGCATATTTGAAGTACAGTCATGCTGGTTGCTTTTTTACATTTGCCATTCTTCTGTTTTAGTAGTATCTTTTAAAGTTTGCTTGATAGCTGAAAAATTGATTGATTGAAAGAAAAAGTGTTCTCATTAATTAATAGGGATCTCTTTATATGAATTGGAGATGTGTGGGCTTGTGTGTGAGGAAAGATCAAGAAAAAAAAAATAAAGACCAGAGAGGGATATTAACTAAGAGGGGAAATGGTAAGAGAGGAACTGATTGTGGAAGAGGATGGTCAGATACAGCAATGAAGGAGAAGTGCAGGGGCCAAATTAGACAATTTGGTCCCTGCACAGGAGATAGTAAATGTGTAGTAGAACCCAGGAAGTGAATGGACAAAACATGGGATTGTTGAACTGGCAATAGAGAGAAAAAGAGGAACAGACACTTAGCATAGAAAGGTAGTGCCAGAAGGAAGTCAAATGACAATAATAAAGAGTGTAGAAGTCTTTCACATCAGACAAACTTCTCTACAGAGTTTTAGTTGAAAACTATTTTTCCTGAATGTAATGTTCCTTTTTAATTTAAAAATATATCTGTCATAGTGTCTCACAACTCCAAATGTCTCCATCCTTCTGTAAAGCTAGGCTAATGGAGAAGTTAACAGCCACCTTAGTGCTATATTTCACTCAATTAATTCACATGATAAGAAAACTGAAATTCTTGTAAAGATCCTGAGCCTGCCAATTACTTCAGGGGGTGACTATTATTTTTCTGTGCTATGACATTTTTCTTTTTGCTGAATAAAATTATACATTGGTGAGTATTAGAGTTACAAAGCAATCAAAAAGTTACGAAAAACATAAATAAATGTTGGCTCTATTATAGCAAAAAAATAACTTCTAATGATACTATTATGCCACATTGCATGATGTTTATCTGCCTGGGGGCTGAATTATATTCGCAGGTGTAACCTTTATTCTCACATTTTGTAGTCACCTTAATGATTCATTTTTCAACTTTCGTATTCTTTTAACTACATACCTATATGGACATATCCATAGCATGCAGATATAAAGGCCATAATTAATTCAGCTTTAGGCTATTTCACATTTCCCATTACAATTATTCATCATTACACCGGTTTTAGAATATTATTGTAATCAGGAACAGTAATACTAGCACATCCTGAATGTAGAGAAAAAGTTATACAGTCACAGCTTATCAGATGTTTTCACAAGGACACTTAAAAATTGTTCCCTATTCTCAGAAAGTCTCTGTTTCTAAGCATATTATGTTTATTCAATGTTTGGGTTTTTTTGTCTTGATTTATAACTAGTATATTTATTTATTACAGATAATGTTGTCATAGTTTGAAATGGGCATATTAAATATTTTCTGTGGAAAAAATCTTAGAATTTTGGTATTTTTCATAACAGTAACAGTAAACACTGTTTGCATGTCAACTAATGAAGAAAAATATGCAATTAAGCAAATAAATCTTTAGTGGCTATATTTTCTTAATTTTGATTGAACATTTTTTTATTAATTTAGACCTTTTTACGTAGTTATTGGTCTTACAGTTTAGTAGAAAAATACTTTAAATATATTTTGTTCTCCAGAGGTCATAAAGCTGAGACGTTTTATATCACTTCTACTTCACAGTCTTAAAATTGAAGCAGCTATTTTTCTGCATATTGTTTCTTATGTAAAACATGACTTCATGTGATTCATCTGAATTCCCGAGCAAATGAAAAACTTTCTTTTTATACTACCTGTAAAGATTTGACGACAGAAGATTGTCTCAGAGAGAAATAGACATATATTCTAACATAAAGAAGAATGTTGCTAATATAAAACATGTACAGCAGTATAATACTGGCAGCTGCTGAAACATATGTAGTTATAAATTATATATGACCTTGCTTGAAGACTTATTTTGGTCCTCATCAATAATGAGTAATTATCCAAAATAATGTGTTTCTCAAATAAATACATTTTATAAAATAAAAAGAAAAAATGTCAATATAAAGATGTTTTTGATAGTTTACTATCTAACAGGTGTCTGCAAATAAAGGAAATAATTATTTCCCTGGAATTTCCTCCTTCCCTAAGGTATCAGAGCTTATGCTACTTTGTTGCTGTTTAACAGGGAGAAATAATCTAATTGTGAATGTATTTATGCTGTCTACACTTTCATTCTCCATGAAGCCATATAGAATAAAATCCAGATTTCTCAAACCCAGTATATTATTTCCATTCACTAGCTTACATGATTCTCAAAGAGCAAGAAAGTAAGTATCACAAGGTGAAATTTTCCTTGTTCTCTTCTTCGAGAGCTTTGGGACAGAGGAGAATGTAAGGTTTTCATTCTGGGAAGTCCATTATATATTAGATTTATCAGGCAACTGTAGAACTCTGATAGTTACAATACAAGGGGTTTTTGGTTTATTTTTTATTTAACCAGTATCTAGCTAATTTATACCTAATCATAATTTAATCTTTTATTCATATGAGCTCACAATATGTGCATCATTAGCATTATACCTATTTCATTAGTCATAGCTTTGCTATTAAAATGATGTTTGGGAGATCATGGTTCAGGTTCTTTTTTGGAAGAATATATACAACTTTCTTAAATGATGTAATGACCAAAGGAAAAAGAATAAAGGAAGAGGGAAGAATGACAGGAGATAACTAATTTTTTTTATTTTTGGAAATTGACTGAGATAAAACCATGGTGCTGGTGATGTTTAAAAATTTTCATAACTACATAGCTTGCTAGTATTTTCATTTACCATTAAAAATTCTTACTAGATATTTGCCTTATGTTCAAATTACTTGGGAAACAACATTGTGTATGTACACAATACAGAATTTTTCTTGTGCAGCTGGCCTCCAAAGACTTCTCCATTATTGAAGAGAGAAAAAACCTCATTCGAGACCTGTTAAAGAATTGTATTTTATATGTTCTGTATGCTTCTTTGGAAGCCTCTTCCAACCATCGAGGAATTTTTATGGGCCAAACCTCCCTAGTTAACATTTGTGACTACTTATGTCTACTCAAGATACAAGAAACAAGTTAAGGGTAGATCTGAAAATGATTTCAACATCTCAGTACTAACTATACTGAAGATTTTAGGGCTCAAATTTCAGTCACCTTTCTACTAAGATCCAGAATATCAAAGCTGAGGCCTGGATTGGTCATAAAATTATCTGTAAATATTTTTTGATAACTACTCAATGGAGCTGTAATTAAAGTTCTTTTCTCATCTTAGCATGTAACTGCTGTGAAAAACCAACTGCAGAATCCGACTTATATTGTCACCCCATTAATTGCTTCTTACAAGATGCAGCACTTTCAGAGGGTGGCGTGATCAATCATATGTGAAACACTTTTTTTAGTAAGAGCTGAAATTAGGATACTGAAATACTGGGCTGAGAGCTCTGACCATTGAACCAAAACTTGAAAGAGATAGGAAAGTGAATTTATATATTTTGTTAAAGATTGTTAAGGGTTCTAGAGAATTTACTGGTGAAGCCTAGAGACCCTACATGTCTTTAAAATTATGTGACTGTTGAACAGATTTTTGAGGGTCTAAATTTTGGTTTACTGGTATATGTGGCATCATTATATATCAGATACAGTAATTTAAACCATTTTATAAATCTCACCCTTAATTATTTTAATTACTCAGGCTGTGACTTGTTCTCAGTAAGATGCAGCTTTCTGCAACCATTTTTTAAAAGCATTCTTTTGGTAAAAAGCAGGTACCTTCCCTATTCACTAAGAGTCTGTACTATCTTTTTTTGTGAAGGATTGCTCCAAAACTAATAGATCTTTTCTTACTATAGAAGAGTCAGTACAACAGGTGCAGCTTACCAGAATGCACAAGCCGGGCCACCTAGAACTGATTGGCCAGAACTGTAGCCATATGACTTTTAAATATCTGCATGGAATTAACCCCACAACCTTCCTGGGCAATCTGTGTCAGTGCTCAGTCACTCTTACAGTGATAAAAGATAATTAGATATTAGGATTCTTATCCTTAGTTTTGGGGGGCTTATTCTAGATATATCACTTAGATTTCATCCATGTGTGGAAAAACATAGCTATAATCAGGGTGATTCATCCAATCCTAGAATAGAACAGACACAAATAACCAAACTCTGGCTAAAGAGTAATACAACAGAGAGTTCTGAACATTATTCTTTATCAGATATTTCACTTTTAATCAGAAAAAAACAGATGAGACAAATTTGAAGTGCAGCTAGTTTTTTTTTTTTTTTTTTGCGCTTTTTTTTTTTTTTTACAGTAAGTACAGAGAAATAAGTTGTGGAGCAATTTGTCTTGTCCAGAAATAAATTATTAAACTATGTGAGATGAACAATGTCACAACAGTATCTATTTCCATAGCCTGAGAGAACTGAGAGTAGAGTCAAAGTTAATTAACTCAGATATAGATTCCATAGACATCTCCATTTTTTCTGTTGTTTGTTCTTCCCTGCATGATTTGTGAACTAGCAACATCTTAGGTTTTAATCTAGCAAAGTTTAGAATGATAATGATAATATTTATGTAAATGCTACCAAGTATTATATAGTTTTTGAAGGTTTACCACACCTGTTGTGTAGCATGATGTTGAGTCTCTATAATTTCTGTCTGTGAAGTTGATTATTTTGTGAAATTACATACAAACCTGACATTTGTGCTGATCATCTCCTCTAAAGGCATTATTTATGTTGATATTTTGAATGAATCAAGTGATCTCCTCCACAGCATAATGAGTTGAGAGTCTTATTTGTTCTGTAATGACAGGATGAAGCAAGATGAGTTCATTAATTGCACATTTATTCAACCTGTTGCTACTGACAAGAAAGATATTGAACCCTGGATTATATGCTTCCATTTTCTCATCTCATAGATTCTGGCTTACATACTATGGCCATCTAATTTACTTTTACTGTACATTTTACTGATACCTTTTGCTGCTCCAGGCTGCCATTATTTGTCTGTTTGTTTATGAAAGTAATGGTAAATTTGTAAAAAGATTTAAATATTAGACTGAACAGTACCACAAAAGATGAAAGGATTGAAAGGAGTCACAGAGACCTTGCAGAGATGAAGTTTTGAACATCTAATTGTGTATACAAGTGGAAGACAATCTGGTATACAATCTGGAAGACCAGATTAAGCATCAGATAGGAATTCTTGAGACAAAGAAAATCTAGAATATTATGATTTCTGTCAACCAGCAAAACAGCCACCTTCTCTTCCCACAGGTATTCATCTCCATAAGTCCTGTGACCTGGTCCCAAAAACGGGGGAAGAAGTTGGTGTCTGACAAGGCATGAGTCACATGAGAACTGGATACTGAAATTAGTTGGAGAAAACAACATCTGACAACCTGCATTTCAGCTCTAGAGATTTGCTGCTTTACTTGGGTGCCCAGAATGGAGATGTTGCAAAGAATCAGCTAGGGTTCATCTGCCTTCATATTATCAGTCACTTTATCTTACTGAGGTAGGAATAACACTGGCTGAGACTTCTGTTGTTACCAAAGCACCTATTTAGCTCTGGGAATAAAAGTGAAGGTGGGCATGGAGGTGCAAGTCATTTCTTCTTCATCTTCTTTGTGAAAGAGCAAGACATGGGGAGGAGCAGATGGATTCTTAGTTGCACAGGTCATGTGATCAGCAGGGATTTAGCACTTGTGATCCTAAAGACCTCTTTGAACATGAAGGAATGGTGGGGAGAGACAAGCACCACCTGATCCATACTTCTAAAGCAGCAGTTCAAATTATGAAGGCCTTTTGTCATTGACATTGACAACCGATTGGCTGAGGGTTAGTGGATCTCAGAATCAGAGGAAAGTAAAAGTTATGTCACAGTTGGGCATTTTCTGCAGATACTTGATTAATGTGCAGATTTTTTGTTAAGTTTTTGAAGAGCCTAATGCATACACATAGGGATGACATGAGAGAAAAAAAGGCTCACTTAGAGCTAAGTATGTGAGAATGTTAAAGTAGCTTATACTGTTACATTATTCAGTAAAGGGCTAAACGAAGAAAATTTGGGCAAGCTACTAAGTTGGAGGCTTATCCAGTGGCAACAAACTCAGGTAAGACTAAGCTTATAGCTGTTCCCTACTGAAGGACATTTAAGAAAAGTACCACTATAGTGTTAAAATGAACAGACCTCAGTTGCAAATCCAATCATTAATAGGCAAAAACCTTCAAAAAATATTTACTAACCAACTTTCAAAAAATGTTCTCTTTAGGGTTTCTTTTAAAATTGCTCTGTAAACTAATCTGAGATAAAGCAAGAATTAATTAAGGAACATCTGCTTTGTGGAAGCACCATGTAAAAGTCAGTATGTAGTTTCCAACAGTCTTGATTAAGAATACAAAGCTACTTTCCCCATCAGTCATTACATGAAAAGTCAAAGAATTAATATGCTGGGTCTCTCCTGGGAATTAAAGTGTGACTGTTGCTTGCTGACACTTACTGACAGCCTGGAGTCTGTTAATTCTCCTTCCCCTGAGCTATATTGTTTCTTTTCTCCTTTTCTCCCCTCCTCAACTTCCCCTTCTCAACTCTTCCTCTCACCTTTCCCATTGTGTGATATTTGTATTTCCAGAAAACAAACAGTAGAAGACCATTTGACAAGAGTCTAACAGACAAACCTGATGTTAAAGATTCCTGCCACAATAAAATGAATACTTTATATTCATAGATTAACACACTTAGTTGCTTCCTACTCTGCAGTCAGATGTGTGACATCTTAATAGAGAAACAGCACAAACTGAAGACCCTAAGTGTGAATCCCAATCAGATGGAGGGGTAAAGAAAACAATGTTGATAAATAATTACTTTCTATGTCTCTAAGACCAAGTACAGTACTTAAAAACAGTAGTAATAAATCAAAATCTGTAAATCAAATACTCTTTCTCTCATTTGTTACTGAAAGATGAAAACCTGACTTTTTAGAACTATTGATGCAATATTCTGTACATGAGTTTTTTTTGGGACGGCAGCTACTGAAAATTTACCAACCTAGTTTTCTTATTTAGCCATGTGCAAACCCTTGCAGTGAGGTTCTTTTTTCTGCATGTAAGTCTTCCTCCTAGAACTCTTTGCTGTACACAGCCATGCAGTTTCATGTAAGGTGGCTGCTAGCATTTGAGATATCCATGCGGGTGTTATGGAAACAATACAGAGTACATTTATGCTCTCTTACAAAGTCAGCTGATGGTCCTGTAGCAATCTGAAACAGCACTAATTAACCCTTAACTAATTAACGTCAACCATTGCACTAATTGATGCAAGCAATAATTTTTCAATGCAAAACTCATTGCAACACATCTCTGTGAAGGTGTATATATATATATATATATGTATGTATGTATGTATATATATACATATATATATATATATAAAATAAAAGTATTGAGAGCATAACATCAGCAAAAAATAGGTAGATACTAGAAAAGTATTTTACATATATTTTAAAGTGTGTTCCCTATTTCCCATAAAAAAGATTATGAGTGCAACAATTTCCTATCATGAAAATATATACAAGCAGTTATATTTAAAAGTGCATAAATTCAGAAAAAAAAATTCATTGATTTCCAAAAAAAGTATCGGTTTTTATTTCTAAGTAAATAAAAATCCATTTGTAATACTTTATGTGGGTTTTTTGAAAGTTGCATTTATTTAATATTTTTAGTGAAGACTTCTCTCTTGAAAAGTGTTCAGCTGTTAACAAATTTCTAACTCATTGATATAGGAACAAAGAGTAGTTATCCACCATTACTTTCTAATATTTGGATGCTTCTCTTAAGAGATGCCATCAGATTTTCAGGAAAAATATGGGCACCAATATTTAAGTCTGAGAGTTCCTTACTTGCTGTATGTGCAACAGGACTCTACTTTGGCTGTGGTCCAAATGAAAATAAGCAGGATGTTCCACCCATAAAAAATCAAACAATTTTCAACAAACTTCAAGAAGTTTTCAAAATATTCTCTAGGGATGTTCCTAACTAGAACCTTTCAATTTTCTCTGAAGACAGAATATGTTTGCCATTTAACTGTGATGTCTGGGGCTTCCCAAAAAAGATGTTGAATAAACAACTTATTCTTAAGCTTCTTAATTTTAAAATCAATCTAACCATCCTGGTAAAACATCCATAATTGCACACTTTTTTGGTACTAAGCAACAGATCAGTAAGAAAAATCACTGTAAGATCTCAGTGAACAAGGACATCTCTGAATAATATATTAGCATAGTGCAAAGAAAGTAAGAGTTTGCGAAGAAAGTTGTTGCTGAACATTGGTTTAAAAATGCTCTTCAGTAAACTGAGGAAAGCAATTTTAAAATTGTTAAAATGTTAAAAGGTGGAAAGTTTGACTATGCCTAAAAATGTTCTTATGTTTTTTGCAAGCCCTCTGACATTTATAAATGAAACCAATTGGAACAATTTTACCATTTACATTTTCCTTCCCTGAATCTCTTTTCTTTCTTTTCTTGCAGAATAGTAACTGTATTTATCATGGAAGAAGACTATTTTGGAGTCCTAATCTCCAAATATCCAAAAATATCTATGACCTTAAGTAATTACTTTACTAGTTTAAAACAATCCTCAAGGTATTCTGTGCAGTTTTTCAGCTGTCGTACAGAAATATATATCAACTAGCACTTACTACAGAAATATTTTGGCTATCACAGCTTTATCCTAACTTAGAACATGATTTAGAAAAGTAAACTCTAACAGAGACAAGCTAGCTTTATTTCACAAGGTGCTCAGTATCCTCAGTTTCCTTTGGTATCTATGGAGTTAACAGTACATATATTTATTCTGAAGAAAGTCATTATATGAATTCTCTGCTTTTTGTGCTTCTATTTTTCCCTCTTACATCAGAGTGCCAATTGTTTTCTTACTTCACTTTTAATTCCTTCCAGTTGTTGTGTGAAAAGTAGATATATACTTACTGTGACCCTCACAATGTGAACAACTTACATAAATTAGACGTCAGATGTGACATATTGATTTTGGATCATGTTGCATTTGAAGAGGTCTTACCTACAAATGTTGCAAAATAGAACTAATTTTGATTATTTGATTATAAAATTCAGTGTCAGTGGTAGAAATTTAAGCATATGTTAACCTTGATCATTAAATTTTTAATATCAGTTTGCATATACACAGCAAATGACACAGATAAATCTATTTCTTCCAAAAAAATAAAATTAGAATAATGAAAAATATTAGATAACTTAATATTCAGGAAGGTGATATAGTTATATTTTATACTGTTCTCAATCTCAATTGCAGTAAGATTGTTTCCTAGTTTCTTGGATGGAGTATTTAGTATTATCCTTTTATATCTGCTGTCATTCATACAGCAGAAATAGAAGTAACTTCCTTACCATAATCAATTTGCATGAACAATCCATTTTGCATGAACAATCAGATTTACTGATTCAGTAGATAGCTCATTAGTGTTTCTTTAGAGCAAAGATGCTCACTAGGGATGCCAGAGACCCACAGATCTCTTCTTGTATATGCACAGGAAATAAATGCTATTAAAGGAATATATATATTTATATTTATCCTAAGAACAGTGCATAGTTGAATACACACAAAGGAATGAAAAATCTATAACCTTGCCTGTCAGGAGTTCTTTTTTTTTTCCAGAATTCCATTTATTATAGAAATAGCAGAATACATTACCAACCTGTAATTTCCAACATCTTCTCCCCAAATTTGACATTTTTAATGATTTAAATGTAGTTAACATCAATATCTTAAAATGGAAGCTCTCTTTGAAATTTAATTAGGAAAGCTCCTCTGTTCTTCTTTGCCGTATAGAAGTTTATGTTTTCACTGTTCTCTGTTGTTTTTTGAGTGAATAATAGAAATACATATTAGAAGTTTCCAGATGGAATTTCTGCTTCTGTGTAGGCCTTATTGAAATTAGTTGCAAAAAATCCCACTGTTTTTTAGTAAAAAAAGAAATATCCTCCTGCATGTCACAGGTAGCAACAACATAATGGGTCAAATATACCTGAAGTCTATTTTGCTAGAATTCAGAAAATAGTGAAGTCCATTTTATATGCCTAGGAGTTTACTAGAGCAGAGAAAATGTAATGTCAATGCATACAGTTATAAGGCAGGCATGCCTACTTTCTCAATACTCAGTATTTTAAGACAAAAGCATTAGTGGCGTTCAGTGGGTTTCCACATGCAAGTAGTTATAAACAAATGAATTTTCACTAAGAATATACTTTCAAGTAATGTCTTCACTTATTGACCCAGTTAGCTTGAAATTGCAGAAGATAACATTCCAGAAAGGAGTAATACAAAGTACATAATATTTACATTTCCATCAGTGAAAAGGCATTACCCTTACCTAGGTTAGGACAGGATAAAAAATACATAGATAGGAGAGGCAATGGGCACAACTGGAAATAAAGAAGGCTTCATTTCATCATCAGGAAACATTTTTTCACTGTGAGGACAGCTGAACTTGGGTTGTTCAGGTAGGGTGTGGTGTCTCCGTCCTTGGAGATATTTACAAGGTGTCTGGACATGGTCCTGGGCTACCAGCTCTAGGTGGCTCTGCTTGAGTAGTATGGCTGGACCAGGTTTACATTCAAAGGTCCCTTCCAGTCTCAGCGATTTTTTGATTTTGTGATTACTGAGACCGAAAAGGTTCTCCCTCCACCTAAGAGAGAAGTGTAGCAAAGTGACAAAGACATAATGTCATTTTGATTTTCTGTTTGTTTTGTGGTTTGGGGTTTTTTCTTTCAATTCAAGACATTGAGAAATTAAAGAAATGTACTGAATAGTTAAAATTTACTACTTTTTGGTGTAAGATTGTATTATTGTAATTAAGGTTTTTTTGCTATTTGTAAAAGAACCACCAGCACATCTGGTACTTGTCTCTCAACCTTAGAGGCAAAGAGAGGGAAAAAAATCTCTGTAAAAACAACAAGAGGCTTAAAAAGAGGGGGAAAAAGCCACACATTAAATAATTTTGTTATTTTTAGATTGTTGGTCATGAGGTGAAATAAAAAATATTGGTGGTCAGTAATGATATCAAAAATAAAGTCATCTTGTCTCATGTGTTCTCCCATCCATTTTTTCCCTTTGAATACCTAGGGAATGTACCATAACGAAGGCCTGAAAAGATGAACAATTGTCTTTTTTTCTTTCAAGCAATGAGCAAAGAGTGCAGCTTGACTATGGCTTTCCACTACAATGTGGAAGAACAGATGCATTCTTTCCCCTGCCACCAGAAGTGATAAATGCTTCTGACATTTTCTTTGGCAGGAATGTACACTCCAAGGTTGCCCTCACAACACATAGTACAATATTAGTTTAAATGAACATTGCTGGTTCTTAAAGAAAAACAGTCTGTGGGGAGACTAAGCGAGGAGTAAGAACTAAGTGTTTAAAATTATGGTGTAGTGGTGCTAGACACCAATTTATTTACCAGTGGACTAATGTCTTGAGAGAGTCAAACTTTACAAATCAAATGCAGGCACCCTCAACAACATATATTGTACACATCAAGATGGAAGTACATCTGAATTCACTGAAAAGAATCTTAGAATGGGTGGGATTTTTAGCTGCTCATAGGTGACAGTGTCTTTGATGCAGCTGAAAGATGGAGCCTTCCATCCTATAACAGGCAATGCCACTCTATTGATCATTTAACTGCTATACTTGGCCAGCAGATTGACAGAGGCTCACTAAAGAGTTGGACTCACTGATCGTTGTGGTTGCTTTCCAGCTCAGTATATTCTGTGATTCTGAAAGTTCAAATCTGTGGTTTGAACTTTCGCAGTATTCGTTGACAAAATCTTCAGCACTTTACTCTGATCTTCTCTCCATTCCTTAGACAGGTAAAAACACTTGGTCCAGCAGAATGACTGTAAAGCTCATGTGTCTCAGAGGGATAGTTCCCGCACACAGTCAAGCAGCAGTATTGGGAATGGTTAGTTGCCATGAACAAACCATGTATTTTAAGATACCCCTACTGACTGAGAGTAGTACTCACTGATCTTTCCTACTGGTATGTTTCTAGATATTTTTTTATTTTTCCTTAGCCATCTAGTGTTGTAATGTAAAGGCAGTAAGAGCAGATAGAAAAATAAAAGTGTCTGTGAAAAGAACAGAAACATGTGTAGTCCTTTTGTGGGGAGATGATGAAAGATCCTCAAGTACAAAGAGACAAGTGGTGAACTCCTGTCACTCATCCAGCTACTGTCCCATTTTACTCTCCCCCAGACACTTTTAAAAAATATTTCTTGGGGATTCAGTTGTAAACCAGAATTTGTCTTGTGGAACAATGTGTCCATATGTTTTATTAAACAGCTGAAGAAAGACAACTCAGAATGTGAAATTCAGTCAACCAGAATTTCAAAGGGGGCTGAAAGCCAAACTCCAGTGTTTGGATGTGCAGTTTTGAGAAGTCACCTGAGCACACAGGATGCTTAATTTGATGAAATTACATTAAGAATCATGAACTTACACATTAACTTGGGTGGAAGAACAACTACATCTTTAATATTTCAGCCGATTTATAGATATAAGATTTTTGTAGCATTTCATAAGTACTTTGCTGAAGTAGATATGTAGAATATTTTAGTTTAGGCTTTCTGTTCAAGGAGTCCAGAATAAATTCACAATCTCAGCAACGCTCTCTCTTGTAAATAGCCTCCAAAGACTGAATTGAAGAGTTCATGCACTAATTCATACTAATTGTCATTAACACATCACATTCATTACACATTAATTATGCTTTAGTCATGTCAAATTAAAACAGGCAAGCTGAGTGTCTGAGGCCCTATTATATATGGTGTATATATAAAGAGGGTTTTGATTGCCTAAACATAAATACTAAGTGCTATTTCAACTAAGTGCTTGAAATATCCACATAAATCTGGCAGGTAAGATGCAGGCTTAACAGCAGACATGCACTGTTGTGGTGTGGTTTTTGCTTTGTGTTTGCCCACTATTCTCCTCCCTAATCTCCTCCCATCCCGAGTTGCCAATCTCCCCAAGCCCTTCCCTAACTTTCTCCCTCCCAAGTTTTCAATCCTCCCTATGCCTACCCCTTTTTCCAGAGTGTTCCTTGTCTATCTTTTAGTATTAGATACCCCATTTGTTACTTTGTATTATCCCCCTCCCCTGCTCTCCCTGATAGGTTTATAGAATGTTAGTCCTGCCCCAGACAGGGCCGGATGGAATGCACTAAGTCATACAATGTTCCACCTGTTCCTATGCTTAAGCAACTGAATTCACACCTGGATGCTCATTGAATACACTGAGAATTTAAAAACACCTTTAACATACTAACTTTTAAATGTAGATGCCAAAATCTACATGTCTACATTCCAGATTTGGACCCAGATTTCCATCTTGGTTGCACAAAAAAAGCATCTGACCTAATTTGAAGTGATCAGATTTCATCTTGCTTTCATTCATACTACTAAAGGAGAGGCAGGGAATCCTTTACATACTCATTTTTGTGCTCATGATTCAAATATCCTAGAATCACAAATTAGGAGGCTATGTTCATGGTACAGTGTACCCTGGAAGTGCAAAGTCCTGCATATGGGGAAGAGCAACTTCAGCACAGTATGTTCAGGGGACAGTCCAGCTGGACAGCAGCTTGGCAGGAAAAAGCATGGCAGTATTAGTGGACAGTAACTTGAACATGTGTCAGCCATGTGCCATTGCCACCAAGGTTAGTGGGCTGCATTAGGAGGAGTGAGACCAGCACGTCAAGGTGGCCTGATCCTTCACCTCTACTCAGTCCATCAGAGGCCATAGCTGGCTGGATTTCTGTGTCCAGTTTTGGGTTCCTTAGTGCAGGTGAAACACCAAAGAGTCACAAGGATGATGAAGTGACTGCAATAACTCTCCTATGAGGAAAGCATGAGAGAACTGTGACTGTTCAGCATAGAGAGGGGAAGGTTCAGGTGGAATATTTTCAATGTGCATAAATACCTGAAGAAAATATTTGTAAAGGACAAAGTCAAGCTCTTTCCAGTAGTGACCAGTGATAGGACAAGAAGTAATGGGTGCAAACTGAAACAAAGAAGGTTACATCTGAATATCAGGAAATACTTTTTCACTGAGTCACTTAGCACAGATTGCCTGGGTCGTGGATTTTTCTTCCACCAAGATATTTGAACAGTGATGAGAAATGATCTTGGGCAGCCAGATTTAGGCAGCCCTACTTGAGAAAGGTGGTGAGACCAGGTATCCTCCAAAGGTTTCTTTCAACTTTGGCTATTCTGTGATTTTTAAAAATTGTGTACAAAAAATATTTCCAACTTTGTTCTGATGGAGGTTGGTAACAAGTGGTATCCCTCAGGGGTCCCTATGGCGATCAGTACTATTTAAAGTTTTTGTCAATGAAAAAGGGATTAAGTGCACCCTCAGAAAGTTTGTAGAGCACAGCAAGCTGTGTGGTGCAGTTGACACGCTGGAAAGAAGGGATGTCATTCAGGGGGACTCTGAAAAGCTTGAGCAGCGAGTTCATGGGAACATCATGAGGTTCAACAAGGCCAACTGTAGGGTTCTACACTTGATTCAGGGCCCCAGGTACCAATTTCAGGGAAACCCCAGGTACCAATTCAGGCTGGGGGATGAATGGACTGAGAGTAGCCCTACCAAGAATGACTTGAGAGTACTTGTCATTGAAAAGCTGGACATGAGCTGGCCATGTGCACTTGCAGCCCAGAAAGCCAACTGTATTCTGGACTGCATCAAAAGAAGAGTGGCCATCAGATTGATAGAAGTGACTCTGCCCTTCTACTTCATTATCATAAGACCCCACATGGAGTATTGCATCCAGGTCTGGGAACCTCAGCATTTAGATGAACTGTTAGAGTGGGTCCAGAGGAAGTCCCTGAAGATGGCTGGAGGGCTGTAGCATTTCTTCGAGGTGTAAAGGCTGAGAGAGTTGTGGTTGTTCACTCTGGAGAAGAGAAAGCTCAAGAGAGACCTCACTGAGGCCTTTTCGTACTTAAAGACTTCTTATATAAAGATGGGAAAAAACTTTGTAGCAGAACCTGTTGCAATAGGACAAGAGGAAATTGTTTTAAACTAAAAGTGGCTCAATTTTGTTTAGATATAAGAAAGAGGTTTTTATAAGTATGGTGAGAAACTGGAACAGGTTGTGCAGAGAGGTTGTGGATGCCCCATCCCTGGAAATATTCAAGGTCATACAGGACGGGGCACTGAGGAACTTGATCAAGTGGAAGATATCACTGCCCATTTAATAGAGATTGGAAAAGTTAACCTTTAAATATTCCTTCCACCCCAAACTATTCTATAGTTCTGTAATTTTTTTGTATATCTATCTGTTAACTCCGTGTTTCTGTGCCCAGGTTTTATTTGCCACTGAGTGAAAATTAACCGAAGACGGACTAGATTCCTCATTTTAGACACAAAACAGTTCAAACAAAAAAGAATTATATCATTCCAATCAAGGAGTAGAAGCCTCATTTATCTATCTCCACTGATCTCAGAGATGTAAAATGTAGGACATGCTCCAAATTCAGGGAGGACATTAGGCATCTAAAAAATAAAAATTACAGACTAAAACATTAAATATAAATCATACATAAATTTTGAGTGTAGAGACTGATTCCTAAAATAACACTTGACATTTCATACTGTCTTTCTAACATTTTTTCCCTCTGGAAACACAGTTGTGCTTGACCTTAATGCAAAAATTGATTAAACTTTATAGAAAATGCAATGAAAATTAGCTGTCTTTTTTTTTTAATTGTTTATAATGAGACTCATTAGTATATAGGTAATTGTGATGAAAAGAAATAATTTTACTGTGCAGGAGGAAATAAAACAATGTATTATATGATCAGCACTCAAATTTTATAGAAAATGCTTTTATGGCCTTGAGAAATAACACAATTTGTTGCTTTTAAGCTGCTGGCAGCAATATTTACATGGCAGCTTGCATTTTGCTTTCCTGGGAGAATGATTTAGAACTCAGTATATATGTTCTTTTTCTACTTAACAAACAATTAATAGGTTAAAAAAGCTGTAATCTTATTTGGAAATCTAATTCATTAAATAATATCACAGTACTCTTGCAGCCATATGCAGGGCAAAAATGTGATTCAAATTCTGCTCACTTTTTCCCATAAGACAACATATCAGAAAATTCTCTTTTCTTATATTACAAATTAACTCACTCACCTAATAACAACATTCATGCACATTATTGATATAGTAAAGAGAAATACTGTGCTACTAATGTGGCCTCTTTGTTGTTCTCTTTCTCTGTGGCCTCTTCTTCCTCTTCCTCTTCCTCTTCCTCTTCCTCTTCCTCTTCCTCTTCCTCTTCCTCGTCTTCTTTTTCTTTTCCATTCTTGTGTGTGATTAATTTTGTGAACCTAGAAATGTCAAGATAAATCTCATCCTCCCTCATCTTTCATGTAAGAAAATCTTGACATAGAGATTAACACCAATGTTCAAAATCTGTCTTCTATGAAGATCAGACAGTAGTCTCACTTCCCTCCTCATGCTCTTTCTTCCACACTTCTCTTGATCTGTTCTTCAGGGTCTATGAGAACAACTGACAAACATTGACTTGGCTTTTGGAGGTCCCCCAGATCAGTTCATAGAATTTGGAGGCAGGGTTGCAAAATTAAACCTGATAAATCCAGTGCTACAGCCACATCTAACTGAGCTCCATGCCTTTCTGAGATCTAATGGCATCTAAATAACATATGAACAGCATGATTTATTAGATTACACAAAGCAAATTTCTGCACTCAAGCCATATATCTGGTGCTCTATCCTTTATTGCCAAGTCATTGACTTTTCTCCCTTAGTTTCCTGTGAAGCTGAGATATACTAAGTACTTAACATTTGTGAAATATAATAGAAATAACACTAGGCACCAAAATTGCACACTGCCTTGCAGTGTAGCTGGTAACCTACAGATTTGATTTGCTTTTCTCTTTCTTTTAGGAAGTTATCCATTCATTTTAGAAAGTACAAGTCAGGTACAGGTATGTGCCTCATTTCCCTATTCACAAGCAGTCTGGTAGAACTGGAACCTGCAATCATGATATTCTCATTATGGAAGCAACACAAAGTTCTCATAAAAGTTGCCAGATCTGAACAAATCAGTGAATTCTTTCCACTGTCAGGCTAGCAGAACACACAGTGCTCTGACTGTAAGATTAGCAGTGAAGTAAGCATTTTGTTTTTCATAACAATTACTCTTCTTGCCTTCTACAATGTTGCCTTCTAACAAATTGTTATAATATGTGTTTAATTATTAGTGCCCAATGTATGTAGCTGAATATCTTTTATGGGGTATAATGTGTTTCAGGTTCTAAAATAGTAGGACTATTGATCTTGATGAAGTTATTCTTCTTCATCTGGGTAAATCAGAAGAAGATAAGTGTCAAAATACATTGACCTTCCATATAAAAAAAAAAAAAGATACTATCTGGAGGAAAAAGAAACAATATGTCCGACCTTTAAACTTACTGAATTAGTGTGGTTTTGTTGAGTTTTGGTTTTGTTTTATTTTGAAAATCAAGTATGAACAATAGCCAGCTGTTTCTAATATCCTCTGACATAGTTTTCCATTGGGATTTGACTTCAAAGAGGCTTATATCTATTCCTTAGAGGAATATATGCTTAGGAAACTGTGTCATAAACCTCAGTCCATTCATTGCTTTACCCATGAGAGCCAGGAACAAATAAAACAAAATCTGCCTTTTCTACTCAAAGAAAAGTTTTTTTTCCTCTCTCCAATGAAAACAGTTGTGCTTATAAAGATGTCAAAAACCAAGGTTATGCTCTGGCTTTCAGGTGTAAGACTGCTCAGTTTCAGACTCAACATAATACATCTCCAAAAAAAGTAAAGGGATGAGATCTCATATTTGAATTATTGAAGGAAAGTAATTTTAAACACCTTGAAAACATTGTTGCAATGTAGAAAAATACTAGTATTTGCTTTCTTACACTGAGCTTTTAACCATAAATAAAACATGATTGTCTTCTACAGACAGACCATTGTACAGAATTTAACATACAGAAAATATGTAATGAGTTTTGTCAAATACATGGTATGATGTGAATTTTCCCCTAACCGCATCAGCTGATAGCTATTAGCTAAGTTGCTTGGTATGATTTTTTAAATAGTAAATGGTAAGTATGTAAACAGTTTATTTTGAAAATCATTTTAATGATGTCTGACCATTTTCAGGACTGATAAGCAGAATTTGCAGAACACATGTTTTTATAATAACATTATCAAAATTCCTTACATAATATTTTTCCATTTTACAATAATTCTTTTTATGTAAAAAAATAATTATGACTTCACAATGTAAATAAAATAATTAAAGTATTGAAGCCAGTACCAGCGCCTGGGCTACAACGTTGGTGACTGGGTTTCAGCTGTTCTTTATACAGCTGATCACAATTTTCTGAGCCTGGAAGTTCTTCTAGTTTTCAGTCCACTTCACTGTCCAGAAAGCCAGTTCACTCAGTGCTTGTGGGTTTCATTAGTCAAATTTGTTTAAATGTTCCCCAAGCCCATCCTCCTACAAAATGGGCAAGTCCCCTTTGTTCCAGACCCTGCTCTTGGCTACAGGGACCTGGGATTCCTGAAAACTGGCTTTACCAGTTAAGACTAACTTGAAGAATGCATTGAGTAGTTGGTTCTTTTCCATTACTTTTGTCACCAGGTCTCCTCTCCCATATCACTATGGATTCATATTTTCCCTAGTCTTTCTTATTGTATTTATATATGAATACATAAATACATATATACTTGGTTATATACTTTAGAATCCTTTCTTGTTGGCCTTCACGTCTCTCATCAGATTCAACTCTAGATGGCCTTTGGTTTTCCTAAAATCATCCCTTGATGTTCACAGTTTTTCTGTTCGTCCTAGGTCATCTGTCCATGCTTTCCTCTCTTGCATGTTTTCTTTCTAGTTCTGAATTTAATCAGAATCTCTCTGTTAATCCATACTGTTGCATCCTGGGTTTGGGTTCAAATTATGGGTTTTTCATTTGTTAGCTTTCCAATTCTCTGTACCCTCGTGCATCCCCCGGGTTTTCCCCTACTCCTGTGGTTTCTGTGCCCGTCTCCCTGTTCTCGCTGTCCCACTCACCCCAAAGTCTTGTGTCCGCCCCTGCCATGTTCCCATTGGTCACTGTAGTACACGTCATCACCGCGATGTCTGTACCCATTGGGCAGGAGGGCTCCCCGTCCGCCCTGTCCCTTCCCTATTTCATCCCACTCCTCGGCATGCTCAAGGCCATTTGTGTCCGTGCAAAGCTGGGAGCGGGCTGCAGCTTTTCCACCGCAGCTCTCGCAGCCAATAAAGCATCCAGCCGCCAAGTGGATGGATTTGGACGAATTCCCTGCCTCTTTGTTTCTTCCCTCGCACCAATGGCAAAGCGTGGCCAACAGCCCACCCCGGAGCGCGGCAGCAATAGCGCCCGGAAACTGCGGCGAGCCCCGGCCCCGATGAAAAGCTGAGATGCCCAAGCCGGGCGTTCGAGAGCTGACCGGGGCCGAGAAAAGTAACGAGCAGCCATGCATACAGGCTTCCTATGGCCATTGCTTATTATTTGCTAAGTTGTTGTATTCTTTATTATAATCATCAATAAAAAGTTCACATTAACTTTGTGTGGTTATAGATAATAAGGTTTCAAAGTTTTTTTTTTTTCAAAATAATATAACTAAAATCAGTTTTTAATTTTTAATAAAGTTTTTTTAAGAGTATCTTTTTGTTATATTCCTTATTCTATTGCAATACAGTTTTTCTCAGAGGAAGGTGTATGTTATACTACTAAATCTAAACAGCATTAAATATAGGTATGGCTTGAACATTGCCTGAAATTCTTCTAAATACTGTTCTGTGTGGTAAGAAAGTAGCTGAAGTTAGGATTTAGGCCAACAGAATAATGTACAAGTTGTATACTGCTAAAAGGTTCAGTCATCTAAATTTATCTCACTGTAGCAATCAATTCAGTTGCACACAAAAATACCATAAAATATCCTAAGTTGGAAGGGACCCTGATTGAGTCCAACTCGTGGCCTGGAATAGGATAACCCCAAGAGTCATACTGTGTGTCTGAGAGCATTGTCTAAATGCTTTTTGAAAACCATGCCTAGTACTTCATGAGATCAGCTAAGGAGACCTCAGCACTCATGAAAGGCATTCCAACACAACTGAGGTTAATGTAATAATCTTGGAGATTCATGTCTTCTCAGCCTGGCAACCAGAAGGCAGGTGGTGGACCTCAGACTGCAGTCTTGAACGATGACATTTACGTATGGTCAAATGACTCAAATCGTTATGCCTCTATGAGAGGCATTTTTCTTGTCTCCTGTTACAGTCAGTGGTGATGTAGTCAACAGAATGATGGGTCAGAAGGTGTGGTTGTCCTTGCAAGACAGCTTCTGCCATTAAATCTGAAGCACCTCCAAGGGTATCCAGCTGCACATACACAGACATCTAATGGCACTTGGAGCAATGTACGACATCTCCGTCGTGCATACACAAATGGCAGCTGTGACGTGGCTATGGATAGCCTGTGCTCTTCTGGAGTGAAGATTGAATGTCAGGCTATATACTGAATCCAATTCACCTGTCCACAGATGACTAAAGACCAGACTGGCTGTGGAACAAGGGTGACAATGTTCCATTGCACTTAAAAGGATGTCAAATACATGTTTTAATTTTTGATATAGTCAGATCACAACATTTACTCTTATAACCTACCTGTGTATGACGTGCATGGTCCTTATGGACTGGCATCTCATTTTTCCATTCTGTGTAGCTGTCTCTGACAAGGTAAAGGTATGACAGTATATATTTTTGTCTAAATTACTGAATCAAGCCTAAAATTTGGACTACTATTTGGAATCACCCTGTATTCATAAAACCATTTTGTTGTGTTAGAAATCTATGGAACTAAGAGGAGCAGAATTAAATGCCAACATTTTTGATCCTTCTGTTAGGAGAACAGAATACTCTCAGACCTTGTGAAAATATTTTCTTTAATTAAAATGAGAAGCACTTTGAAAAACAACATTGATAGAACTAGCTAACAGTAAATTTTGTTTCCTTCAAAATGAAAATGTGCTGCTATGCCTGGTCACCTATTAGCTTGTCATTACATTCTCTGTCTGCAGGTGGATTCAAATACCTATATTTATACACAAAAAATAATAAATTAAACTTTGTGACCATCTAAATGTTCATCAGGAGTAAGTGACACATCTACCAAAGAAATAAAGGCTTCAGACATTCCTTTCCCTTTACTAGAATTAAGCTGCAACAATACCCTTAGGAAAACGCATAATAATTGTTGTGTTTCATCCTTGCCTTCTTCTAAGCAGAATTATGACTGTATCATAAATCATTTGGACTGGTGTTACAATTTTTTAGATAATGACTTCCAGAAGAAATTTAAACCAGCCCCAAGAACCAAAAAAGATTTTGCTGATGTGTTCAGCCTTAAGGATGCATTGGTTTATCTCTCCAGATAAAGATCAAAGATGGAATGGACAGATGAGAACTTTTTTCACTAATTCTTTTAAAAAATTTGCAGATGATAACCTTCTTACAGTAAACCAGAAGTAAAAGTATTCTCCTTTGATCCATAATTATTAGCACAGCCCCTCCTCCCTTACTATTTCTGTAAATAGTATTTGAGGGAAATTTGCTTTTAATTCAAAGCAATGTTTTCTTCATTTTCTAATTTCTCTTCTAAACATACTAGAAGTATGTTATGCAGTAGTATATACATACAAATTTAAGCTTTTTTAATTATTTTTAAGGCCAGATATAATGAATTCCATCATCTTGTTTAACATCCTGAATACCACAAATTTAGAACTGTATCCACTATATTCTGTTATGAGCTCATTAATGTGTGGGATTGATTGGTGAGAGGTGGAAATTGACAAGTATCAGGCAATAAGCGGTAAACTAAAAACAAGTTTTCAATTTCTACATAAGTTATACAAAGTATGAACAACATTTTTAACTGAACATGGGTTTTCAATGTCATCTCAATCTGCCTTGGGGATCAAAAGTTAATTCCATTTAAGCATCGTGCACATCTTGAGTTTTAGAACCTGGTCAGTTGGCAACTTCCAATATTTCTTTTGTAATTTCATCAAGTACAATTACTTACATGGTTAATTGCAATGCTATGAAGAACTTACTAAGCAAATAATTTTACTAGAAAATGGAAAATAAGGTTTGTGAAAGATACAGAAAAGAATAAGGAAGATCTTCAGAGAGGAAATAGCATTAATCCATCCTCCAATGCTTTGGAGGCTACATTAGGATGTTGACTCTGGGAAGATGTCAATGTGAAAGCCTTGCTATATGGTTGCTTTCTATAGAGACTTTGCAAAACAGCTGCAAATAATCACCAAAATGTTAACTTCCTTTGAGATTTCTGTGCTCTGTTATCAGGGTCTCAGATAAATAAGCTATGTTACTGCCAAAAAAGCACTGGGCAATATTAAATCACTGAGAAGGCTGCAGGTGAAATCCTGTCATCTTTGAAGTCAGTGGAGCCAGGATTTTACCTCATAAATCTATTCAAATTATATTGAAATTGAACTTCCATGGGCTTCTCATGAGACCAGGATGTGAAAATGAAAGTCTAAATCCTATTCTCAAAAGCCTTGTAACAATTAAGCAGCTTTATTTGTGCAGAGAATCATGACAAAGTACAAATTACTTAAAAAAAAAATAGGAAATTCAGAAAAATCTGTTCAATAGCTGGTTTCATGATTGCCAAGATATTTGTTATACTTTGAATATTATCAATCTTTAGAAAGTAATGTGGGAAGATTCCCAAGTGCTATATGGTTTTTAAAACACTTCAGTGATAGAATCTATTTCCCAGGCCATATTAGAGTGCTAAGATGTTTAAGTGTATTTGAAGTTGTCAATCTTCTTTTGTGTCCTTCGGGCAGAAAACCTATAATGTTTCCAGAAGAACAGATTTAGCAGGAAAGTCAGTGGCCTGAGGCACAAGTATGGAAATTAAAATATTTTATTAATAAAAAAAAGGTGATTAATGACACAATTTTAAATACAAAAAATGGGTCAACAGAAGAGTAAGCTGATACAAGAGTCACAAGAGTTATCTGTGTGCTCCCTGTATTTCAGGTTGAGGGGTCAGATGTCCAATTTTTCTGCAACTTCATGTATTTAGTATTTATGGGATTTTGTTGTGAGTTTTTTTTTTATTTATTTGGGATGTTCTGGATTTTTTTTTTTAAGACGCATGCAAGTTAACACAACTCAACTTGGTTTGGAAAACCATCATTCATATCCAAGCATTTTGCCTTTCTTTCAATCACTCATTTTTATTTCTTAAAAGTATTAAAGGTTTGATAAGGATATCAACTAAATAAATACAATTGAATTCAATATATAGGAGACAAAGCATGTATTGAATATGACTAATGGATAGATATAATAAGGAAAAATGTAATGTGTTAAATGTATGATTAATGAAACTAAAATAAATGAAATATTTTATAATGAGGTAATTCATTATTTAAACTGATCCTATTTATTGAAGCCAGATGACCTTAACAGAAGAGATATATGCAAATCAACTTTTGGACTCAATTTAAGTATTGGTTGCATATATCCAATTCTATACCATTTACATCTATTTCAACTATCCTCGTTACTGAAGAGACAAACATTGGTCTCATTTTAAATAGCCTAAAAGACATAGAAGAAAGGGTGATGATAATTTAACAGGAAAAAGAGAGGAAGTCTATTCTTTTGTGCTATTTCCCTTCTGTAAAAAAAATGTTATTTTGGGGTGGGTGTTGCAGTAGCTTTTATTATTGAACACATATGTATAGCATTTACTTATATTTTTATGAATTGTATGAAAAAAATCTGGTTCCTTTACTTTTGGTGTCTCTTCATTTGATCCTGCTCAGAATCTGCAGTTTTGTGGCTTTATCTTAATAATCCAGCAGTTGCTTGGGAGATCACTTTTGCTCGTTTCTTTGTTAATGCAAAGAACAAAATTGTTGATATAGAATGAAAATAAAAGAGAGAAAAAAAATACTTCAGGGAAAAGATGAGAGGGGTATGACACAAGCAAAATGATTAAATTCTCTATATGTTGTGGAACAGCTGAATAGTTTCACCCAAAGCTCATAAATAGTCTTTCTGTCTCCTAGCAGTACATCTGAGTAAAGACTGAAATATAACAGGAAAGATATATGTAAACTGTGTATATGTCTCATCTGGAAACAAATGGGCATGACTATAGTTTATTTACCAAGTGGAGTCCCATCTTGGTGCCATGCAATTAGTACAGTAGCGCTGAGAACATCTGAGATATATTGCTAATTAATTGTTAATAACCTGCTGGGAACATAACCAAGACAGACAGTAAATTGCAAAGCTAGTTATCAAGAGAGGCGAAGAAAATGATTTAAACATTTTAATCATAATTCTGCATAGAGCTTTCTTCCTCTCTATGTAACAAAAATCGTTTGATCTCAAAAAATTTGTGATCCTAGTGTGTATTCCATCTGATAAGTTTTATATTTCGAGTTCTGCGGTGCTCAGCACACTTAAGATTATTATAAGTAATCAAGAGAGAAAATTATGTATACATGTAGATAATCAACAATACACTTAAAGTAGAATTTAGGAAGTCAAAAACATTGCCAGAAAGATACTGAAAAATATTTTAATAATATAATAATTAATATTTATATAATTTATAAATTTATTTAGAAATTTAGGGATGTGGGCAGGCTAATAAAATAATTCTTCTCACACATTTGAAGATGCTACTAATCCTTGAACTTTTGCCTTAAAATAATATTTTAATTATTCTAATGCCTTTTATAGTAGAATAAAGTATTTGTAAAGGGCATCAGATATCTATGACTGGAAGTAGATGAAACTTATTGCTTACTTGCAGAAATTATTTTCGTATAATAAGATGATTACAGCTTTTTGAACATGTTAAATTTCAAAATATAAGAACCATCTCTAGGGAGGTGAAGAAATAGTAGAGCTGGCTGGGAACAGTTGAAATTTTTCTTCTGGTCCTGCCAGATCAGAACAAATAATAAAAGTGGGGAAGGGGAGGGAAAGAGAAAAAAAAGAAAGAAAGAAAGTGAGGCAGAGAGGGAAGAAAAGGATCTTTCATACGGCACACCCACTCATGCTGTCACGTATTTGAAGAAATATTGAAAAGTAGAATATCTTTCTTGAAAAGGGAAATTTTAACTAACCTAGCACTGCTAAGCATAGAGGGAGACCCACTTTGAATGCTCTTTATTTCCATTCACATCTATAGTAATTATTTTGAATTAGACAACTCTGGAAACAAATTATTGAGAGGTCTATGTCACTGGCTGATTGAGAAATGGCCAAAGCAAGGAAGCAGAAAACCCAGAAACTAAGACATGTCCAGAAAATTAGAGGTTTTTGGCTGGTTTTTTTTGTTGTTGTGGTTTTGTTTGTTTGTTTGTTTGTTTTGGTTTTTTTTTTGTTTGTTTTTTTTTTTTTTGAGATTATGGGAGGCTTTTGGTTTTTTGGTTTTGTTTGGTTTGATTTGGTTCTTGGGGGGTTGTTTGTTTGCTGTTGCTAATTAACTAGAGAGAAATTAAAGTTGGACAGTCTGGGAATGGCTAATTAAGAGATGCAGATAAATTGTATGAGAAAAAAACCTGGACACTTAAATGAAAGGAATTTATTATTACAAGAATTGAATGAAGGTACTCACAATCTAGAGAGGAGCCAGACAAAAGAGAGCACTGCCCATCCAGCCATGAGATCTCATGAAACTGGATAAAAAGAAGGTCCTAGGAAGAACTTATAGTATCCTCCCAATACCTAAAGGAGGCCTACAAGAGAGTTGGGGAAGGACATTTAGCAAGGGCCTGAAGTAACAGCACAATGGCTTTCAATTTATAATGAACATTTATAAATACTGTTTTTAACGAAATAGCCAAGTCACACAGGAGGGATAGGAATTCTTCTTCCAAAACTGGGGCTGTCCTTTCCCTAAATTTGTGTCATATCCACTGTGAAAATCAAGTTTCTTTTTGCCTCCTTGTCCACTGATAACTAATTCTGAAATTCAGTGGTCCAACATCCACAAGAAAAGAAAGCATTGTTCTTCTTAAACAACTCCATGACAGGTCAAGCAGGAGTTCCATCATGGGCTCATACATCTACAGGGTGTCGGATGCCCATGCTGGATATTCCCCATGATCAGATGCTACTGCTGCTGTATCTTCACTGCAAACTGCTTTTCTAAGTTAGGTGGTTAGATGCAGAAGACCTCATTAATCACATCACTCCAGGTCAACTTATTTGATTTTCTCCAAATCTTAAAAGCCTTTTAGAAGTTGCTTATAAGATTTCTGCTACCCCATGGTCTCCCTCCACAGCTGTGTTACAAGGAAGTAAAGTTGTTAGCAGCTCATCTGTGTTCTGTTTTGCTGCTAATCTTTTATTTCCCCACACATACCTAAGGCATTAATGCAGCACAGACATTGCACACTTAAATGGCAGTGTTTTTTAGTAGGTCTCCTCAGAGGAAGCACTTGTGTTCTGCTTTTCTTCCAGTGCACACTAGAGTTATCTAATGAATTCAGGCTAGGTGGATGTCTACCAGGACTGAATAATTTGATCAGTGTTTCAAGCAGATTTTAAGCTGTGAGCATGTGGCATCTGAATGGTTCTCTGGATGATTATCTGCTTCTGTCATCTAAAGAAACTGCATGATATCAGTTGGTGAATTCAGTAAAATGTCTATAATTCAGCAGAACAAAAATAAATTCATATATGTATGAATATGCCTTGAATCAAACAGGTGAAACCCAAAGAAATACTGTTCTAACATATGCATTTTTGGAATTGCTTTTGAAACATTCTTATTTCTTCCCTCTTGAACCCTGTGTAACTGTGTCTTCCTTCCATGCGTCAGTGAACTCTGTCCAGTATTCCCACATATTATAATAAAACACTGCTGCCCTTCAGTTTTTAATTAGTTTGTATGCACACTGCTATGGGGAACCTACTGCAGTTTATCTATATCTGGGCTATTTTCTTCAACACCAGTTTAAAAAAAAAAAAAATCCTGTGCGTTTAGTTTTCTAGAAATACCTGTTATCTTTAAATAAGTGATGACACTTATTAAAATTCAAACTGACTTAATGTCAGAATATAAGAGAGTTCTGAGAAGACATTTTTCAACCCCTTGAGCTATTTTCTCAACCCCTTTAGCTATTTGCTAAAATAGCTCAAGGGAAGTGAAACAGTCCTAAATCATTTAGTCTTCAGTAATCCAGAGAGACTGGTGGGTAGAGTTACAGTAACTGCAGTTAAAGCACTAAATACTGGCAATCATTATAGAATCATATCTAGCAGTCTCTTGGAAATAATAATGATAAAAAGCATATTGCAACTCTTTGCTGAGATTTAAAAAATAGACAAGAAAATGAAAAAGACATTTTTGGTCTCTGGTAAAAAAGTGATTACTATTTATAATAGGCAATGTGTTGCATGCCGGGTTGGTTCAGTTAGGGATTTCAATAAATGCTAGTTAGGTTGGTTCTATGTACCCTCATTTTCCCCTCAAAATGGTTCGCTCCAAGCTGTCTGCTATAGGAGCTTTCACCTGTCAACCTTGTAACCACTCCCCTTCCCCACAGAAATTTCTGTGTCAATCATCCCACCTCTGGAATCCCATTTGTCCCAGGACGCTGTACCTGCCTCTGTTATGTTCCCATAGATTCCGTAGTCTGTGTCACTCCCCTGCCGTCTATCCTCACTGGGCAAGGGGGGCTTCCGCCCCTATCTGCCTGCCCCCTATTTAACCCCATGTTCCCTGTGTCCAAGCCGCCATTTTGCCCACGCGGGCTTGGGAACAGCTGCTGCATCCACACGGGAAATAAACAGTTCTCAGCAACATGGGGCAGAGTGTGCCTTCTCTCAGCCTTTGTCTCGCCTCAGCGTCTGGCTACGGTACGGCAGACCCACGCGGAGGCTCAGCCCTAGAGCTCCGCACACACACGGCGGCCCTGGTCTCACCGAAGAGCAGTGTGCCAGCCGGGCACCCTCAGCTGCCTGAGACTGGGGCAGAGAAAAGCCAACACTGCAGCAATGATAATCAGTATCCTGTATCTAAAGAAATGAAGTCTCCATACACTTGAGATCTATAGTAGGAAGAAAAAGGAAGTTTAGATTAATATATTTTGGAGAGTATGCTAGAGATTAGAACAATCTCATGGGGCACGTAGCTAAACAAACAACCTCCTCTTGTCACTTAAGTCATAAAGGGCAAATAAATACCTTTAAAAAAATATATATAACTAAAATAATAATGTTATTTAGAAACTAAAAATGTCACTGCTTCAAAGAACCAACCAACTACAAGAACTGTTCCATGAATAGTTATCAAAACCATGACACATACAACAAAATTTATGGAATATATATGGAGTAATGGCAAAGACAGATAAGGAGATTTCATCTCTGTCCATATCTTATTATTTACAGAATATGTGAATGAAAAATCTAAAAAAATATTTGTTTTCCTTTTTTTTTTCCCCTTCAATATCCACTCTTCTTTGGGACCCATCACATACACTGGAATAAATTTTTTATTGTCTGTTTCCATTAGGCAATGTGAATTTGAGACAAAAGGCTGAAGATTAAACAAATTCTGATAAACTGAAGTAGCTTTTGAATTTTTGTAGTTTTTCTCTTCAGAGACCTAGTTTAAGAAGCCTTTTTCTCTCAAATATATAAAAATATGTGTAAGGGATTTTTTTTCCCTAAAAAATCCATATACAGAGAAAGAGAAAAAAGAATATATTTATTTTGGAATTGAACACTTTTTTGTAAAAAATAGACATTAAAGGAGAGAACATGCTAGACAATATGATTTTGCAAGCTAGATGAAGTTGTGTGAGAAATTCATTAAGATAATACTTACAATTGGTGTAGCATTGACTTTATCACCTTCAAAAGTGATTTCCAAGGTTGAAGTGATTTAATTCCTCTATTGCATTTTACCACGTGCAATATATTAGGCCTAAAACCTGTCATATCCAAGGAAATATGTTTCTGACTTGGAAGAAGAAAAAACAAGCTCTTTCTTCAAAGTAAAAATTAAAAAAAAATTATTCTGATTGTTGGCAAAATATTCATGTCATAGGACTTGGGCAAGCCCTGCAAGACTAGAAGAATTCCTGCTGTATCTGAACAGAATAGCAAAATTACTATTGACTTCAGTGGGACCAAAATATTCTCTCCTACTAAGGGGACAACTAGTGGTCCAAGTCTTTCACCACTTAAGTAACATAATTTTAAGTCTAATATGATTATTGCAAGCTATTTTATCACTTGTTTCTAAATAATTTTCTGATTATTCAAGAAAAGAAAAACAGGAGAAAAAAAGAAAAATAATAAAAAATCACATTGTTTTTCAAGCCCTGACATCAGTACAGATGGACACAATGGACAGTTTATTATAGCTGTAGCATACTTATAATAATCCATAATTCTATATATTATAAAATGTAATAATAGTGTCATAGAATGGATTGGGTTGGAAGGGACCTTAAAGATCATCTATCTCCAATATCTGTGCCATAGGCAGGGACAACTTTCATGAGACCAGGCTGCTCAAAGCCCCATCCAACCTGTCCCTCAATACTTTGAGACATGGGGCACAACTTCTATGTGCCCTGTTTTCATCCCACCACTCTCAACAAAAAGAATTTCTTCCTAATATCTAGTCTAAACATAGTCTTGTTCAGTTTAAAGTTATTCCCCCTTGTCCTGTCACTACATGCTTCTGACAAAAGTTCAGGGTTTTTGTAGGCCCTATTTAGGTACTGGAAGGCAGCTTCTCTTCTGGAAGCCTTCTATTCTCCAGGCTGAATAGCCCAACTCTCAGTCCAGCTCTCCTAGGAGAGTTGCTCCATCCCTCTGATCATGTTAGTGGCCCTCCTCTTGCTCCAACAGGTTGATGTTCTTGTGTTGTAGCCAGAGCTGGATGCAGCTCTCCAGGTAGGGTCTCTCCAGAGCAAAGCAGAGGGGCAGTCTCATCTCCCTGCCCCTACTGACCACACCTCTTTGATGCAGCTCAGGATAAAGTTGGATTTTTTGTCTGCAAGTCTGCCTTGCTGGATATCTTGAACTTCTTGTCAATCAACAATTCCTCAGTCTTTTTTCTTAGAGCTGCTCTCAATCCATTCTTCTCCCAGCCTACATTTCTGCTTGGGATTGCCTTTATATGTGCACCTTGAATCAATAAATTGGTGTCATTACTGTGGCATCCAAAGCTATTTGAGTAAAACAAATAAAAATTCAATTCACATATACAAATTAGCTATAATATTGTGTTTCACATTTTATTGGATCCTCAAATTGCCATTTTGATAATAATCAAAATCAGGTGAAATTTTAAACTACTGCATTTAAAATAAGATGCTCTAGCAAACAGCTGATTCTTCCATGAACACTCTCACACACACACATAAAATTCCGTTCCAAGAAGATGACAGAACTGATCTATAGAATAGTAAGAAATTTCTGAAAATAATTAATTATTGCCATTTTTTTACTCAGACTTTTTCAACACTATCTGAGCTGTGAAAAACTGAACAAAAGAAAGACACAAACAATTAAGTGGAATCAGTAAAGAAGATTCAATATTCTGAGACTTTTCATGGCATAATGTCTAAGTTACAAAATATTTTTGTTAAAATAATATTAGTAATATCCATAAATAAGTTATATTTTTCTATAAAACATATAAAAGTATATAGATCATTTAAGTTTATTTTTCTTTTTTCACTCTTCTCCAGTGTTACGTTTTCTTGATTCTCATTCTTACAGGTACTTACTGCTTTAATAACTTCATCTTCCTCTTGCCCTCTCTACTGTGTGATGACAAACGGTAATTAAATATTAAAATATTTGGATTTGGACTTCGTATAGTATGTAAAAAAAAAAGGCAAAACTGTTAACCTCTCAATATTAGGATTGCAAATTCAAGAAATAGAATGACATTTTCAACCCTGGAATTGCCTCTTATTTTTAGGTAATAGATAATGTAGACAATTTTTTAAAGAATTGCTTTGTTTTGGATTTTTAATATGATTATTATTTGTATTACATCTTCTCATATATTCAATTTTGATACATTTTTACTACTACTACTACTACTACTACAGACAGAGGAAATTCATGAAAGTGTGGGGAAATGCTTGCCTTCTCTTTTCAACAGAGAATTCTAGACAGTGAATGAAGACTTCTTACTCAATTTTTTTCTGATTATCTTTCTACTGTTTGAAGACTTTGGCATGTTCATCTGGCCCCTTACTGATTATTATGATGTCTTTTTCCTCAGGGGGAATTTGCTATTCCCCCTGATTTTTAACTCCTGGTATTTGCATTACCTATTTCATTTCAGATGCCATCCACTGGCTTCAAATCTTTTAAATTTTAAAATTTTGCCTGTCTCTCATAGTGCACTGAAAAAGAACTGATTTTGAAGTCTGATATTGAAGATTGCACTTCCAAGTACTGAACTTCTCAGACAGAATTTGGGTGGATTATTGGGAAGCCTCTGCTATTAGACTGAGCTAAATTGAACCAGCACAGTAAATAAGAGCTTTTCCAAATGTCTTAGGAAATAAATGATTACTCAAAATCCAGATGAGACCACGGCTTTATAGTTCTGATTTTGCCCATGAAAAAAATGTAATTTTTTCTTAATTTTCAAGATGCTATTAAAATAATAAAGCTGTTGTTTTCCTTTTTTTTTTTTTTTTATTTCATTGAAAGAAACAGGACTAAATTTTCCCAAATTAGGGTGTGGGGGCATGGGGAAACTACTCTTACCTTGTATTCCTTAAATGGACTTGCCTGCTTTTGTCCTTTAACAGACAAAATAGAATAATTAATAGTTGAGTCTATGGCTTAGACATTTCCTTCTTTAGTACTTATATAAAGCTTTTTAGCAACAAAGATTTTTAAGACAATTGTAATGAATGCTTGTTATATTTTCTCTCTCTTATAATGAGCTCTCATGATTACTGACTGCATATTTAGTTGTTATACTGAATTCCTACAGTGAAAGGGTAAAAGAATGCTTTTTTTTTTTTTTTTTTTTTGCTTTGATCCCATAATTGAAAAGAAGCTAAGAACAGACTAACATACACCTATTGTCTACAAAAAATATCAAAAGTTTTGAATGCTTCTTGAAGCATTTCAAGGAGAAATTTTTCTTATTTTCCTGTCAAGAGTTTAGATTTGCTTTGATTACTAAGAGCATTCTACTATGCTGGGTCAGAGGACAAAACCACTGAAATCTATGTATGATTTGTTGTACCTTTTTTTTCTCTTATCAGGAGAAAACATCTAAACCTATAAAAATATTTACAAGTCTTGCCTGAAGGTCATCTGCTTCAATTTCTCTCTCAGAAGACATTCATTTTTTCTCTTTCTCTTCCAGTGATATTAGACTTGACAAGTTTCACAGGCATTCTGTTTCACTGCTATTCTATCCTGATGATTGCCTTCATATTCTTCTAAAATTAATCCAATGCCTTCATTTCTGCAAGTTGTTGCAGTTCACAACATTATTATTTGTGGAAACCCAGGGCACTGGGAATATTTCTCTCTCTGCTCTGGGGTGTCCTGACCCCCAGGGGAGCACTGACTTTGACCCTCATTCATGGAGAAAACTTCCAAAGCCTCAAGGTAAACTAGAAACCACAAAAGTGTGAAACAGATTGTAGAGATTGTAGAGAGTAGTATGTCACATGGGTGAGAAATTTAGGTTTTAGGATTTTTAGTATGTTATAGATGGGTTTAAGATGAAGGGTATAGGGTATTGTCGTGAGTTTATTTTTCTTCCTTCCACTTCCTTCTTCTTCTTGGGTTTGGGTGGTATCTTTTAATTGGGTAGAAGAATCTGCATTGCAGGTCTTTAGGGGTCAGTTATTGGGTTAGAAAGGAAAACAATATAGGTGTCACTTCTTAATAGGGTACCTCAGTTTTTGATCAGACTTAAAAGGCCTTATAACACGAGATTAATAGCCATTTTTGTGCTTTTTTCCCTGCACACAGAATCTGGTGCAGACAGTGTGCTGAAGTTTTGATAAGATAACAATAAACAGAAGCTAAAGACTGAAAAAGTCCAATGTGTTTCTTGTTCCAGACACAGAACTGCTCCGGGAAGGTCTCCTTTGCCAAGTGAGCCCCCAGGGAATTGCCCAACTTAGGGACTGCCAAATCATATCTGGTGCCCCGTATGAGGATTTGAACCAAGGTTGCTGCAGTTTATTTAATTTCTTTCCTTGTCATGTTTTATCCTACCATGCCTCATCCTTTTCCCTTGTGGAACAGAGAACAAAATACATCCTACCTCTTTACAACCTATTGCATAACTGAAAACTTCTTTCATACTGTCATTCCTTCCTCATTTTCTGTAGACTAATCAACTCATTCAGCTACAGGTAAAAGGTGCTGCCCATTAATCTCTTCTGATGTTCTTTCAGCTGGCTTATACCTTTCCTGAAGCGAGAAGTTGAACAGAAAGAGGACTGATATTGAATCCACAGACTCTGATCTCACTTTTCTGAACCTTTTTCACAGTGTCTTTATTCTTCTGAAAGAGAAATCTCATGACTACCAGTACAGTCATTTTTGTTTATCTCACCAAAAACTTTTTCAAAGCATTAAGCTTCCTGCTTCCCATGGTCTTAGTTGATGCCTCCTGTATATGCTACCAAGGCTAAACCACTATTTATGCCAGCTGGATGCATTCCCACAAATTTTCCTGCATGCTTTTTTCTTTCATTTACTGCTTTAGCTCTTGCTTCTTTCAGAGTTTTCAAATGTGTTTCACAATTGTTCTTCTATCGGTGAAGTATTTAATCTATCTCCTGGTTAATACACCTTTTGATGTATCCACACCATATATAAACTTCAGAATCCAAGGCTTCTAATATGCAGCCTTAATATTTATAGACATTTTCCTGAAAGTTACTGAACAGTCACATTATGATTTATTTCTGTTTCAGTGAGTATTAATGATACACAAAACTGCAGGAGCTACTAAGACTTTTCCAGACTGAGCCAAGTTAATTTTCCTTAAGAAGGGCACAGCTAGTCAGACCTAAAGGGCACTCATAGCTGTGAAATAGTCAAATAATCTTGTTTTTAGTCAAATAACAAAGATATGACAAATAAATAAATTTTACATAGTTTATGAGCAATGAATATTAGTTTTATTCTTATAATTTTATTTAGAAAAACTTTTTATTTTCTGTCATTCAAATCCTTTTAATAGCTTCTTTTTATTACTTGTAGAGGTTTTAACTGGAATGAAACATTTGAAGTAGTATTTTCCCACTCTTGTTTAACTGCAGACTCTCTGACCAAACTTATTTTTTTTTAGCTCATGCATAGTTGACTTGAGTCAGGTACTGAGGTCCTAACTTCTGCATTGTTGGAAGTATAATGCATTAAAAAATAAAAAGAATTTTCAAAACAACCATGAAATTGTCACCCTTTATCTCTTATTTTGAGCACGTCACCAATATTGAGGCCCACAGCCTGAAAATGGCCATTGAACAATGAATTCATTTTACTCAACATTGTGCTTAGGCATTTTTATGATTGAGGGTGAGAAAATCAAAAGTACAAACTATTTGAAAAGCAGTCTTTCCTGCATTATTCCACCCTGTACAATTTCAGACCCAGTGGCCACATGCTGAAACAGCACTCTTAATTGCTATATACTGCCCAAAACATGACATTTATTACAAGTTTTGGTAGGAGAAGAAATGGCAGCTATGTGTTTTCAGTTTTCTACTTATTTCTCAAGGCTGTCAGAAGAAGGACAGGCAGGCATTTACATGTTTCACTTATAGAATAGCTCATACAATCCATTTCTCAAAGCTTTCTGGGAGCCAGAGGTCCTACTCAATTCACTTTGGTAAGATGGTAGAACACCAGATATTTCTAGAAAATTATTTTCTGCCTCTGGCAGAAACCTTTGATAAGCACTTTGATATTGGACTGACCAGTAACATGCCACTTTCAGTAGAAGGTCAGGTCTTGTTTTCGTTTGTTTGAAGAAGCCATGAGAAGTTCAACAGAGAAACTTACAACTCACTCATTAAAAAGGAGGTCAACTCAGGCATACCATGTCTGAAGTGCAACAGAATCTTAGACCTGATAAATGACTTTTGCAGTCAGAAGCTTAGCTGATTGTAGAGGTATTTCCTATCATTTTCTTAAACTGGAGCTGCTCTACACTCTTATGCTTGTCCCAGATGCTACATTTTATCAATAGTCAAATGGAAGAGCTCAGAAGGGGTTGATTCAGGCTGCTAATGGATAGTAAACGAGCTTTGCCATACAGTATAAAGTTATTCTGTACAATACAAAAAAGTAGCTCACTTCAAGCACTGACAATCCAGCCATGATGAATATAAGCCATTGAGTCTCCTTTCATTACAATACAGAGAATAGCACTACAACCTATATTTACCTGCTAAGAAAATACCTACATTCTCCTTTCAGAGGATTAAAATATTCTTGTCGCAAAGGTGGAAGATCATCCAGTTGTGAAATAATATTACAAAATGCACCACTAAAATTTCTCTCTTGAAAATTCTGTGGGGACAGATTTCTCAGTAAGGTGTAATGTACAGATAAACACCCGTACACAGACTATTCATTAGCACCCAATAAAAGGTGCGCTAGAACATTAAAAATTGTACTGCTGGAGAACATTTTCTTAGTGACTGAACTGACACATCTGAAATGGAATTAAACACAAAATTACTTTTCACTTGCAAGAAATAAGACCCCTCATCCCTTATTGATAATCCATGACTATAGATATTTGAAACAAACAAAAGAGTAACCAGAAATAGACCAATTGTTTCTCTAGACTTAAATCAACTTTTTAATAGATTCTTCCCTACTTTTGACCTAAAAATGAAATTGAAATGAAATTTGCATTCAACTTTTAGAAAATTTGCAATAAAATTCTTCTATGTCCAAGAAAATAGAAAGTTTCAGAAATTAAATTTTTACAACCACCAAAAAGACCCAAATTCCTTAGTGAGAAATGCTTTAGGTTTTTTCTCTTTGTTATTTCTCAGGAGAAAATTTTCTTTACAAAATAGTGGTTAGTCTTTATTCTTAACAAAAATAACCCCAACCAACCAGGAAAGCAAAGAGTCTATATTTACATGGCTATGGTAAAGAAATAAAAAGGAGAAGCAGCAGAGTAATCTGCTATACTGTTCAAGGTTTTAGGCTAAGATTGGCTAATACTCGATTGTTTATACAGTATGTTTTTAATAAAATATGTTTTCTTAGAGATAGAAGCTGAACCCAAGAAGGTATCTAACACCTTTTTTTCCAGACTAATAATTATGTTTGTATTTAGCAAGTAGATCTGCTATAGAAATGGAAAGAACTGATTCCACCAATTATTAAAAAAGTTGAACATTTTCAAAGAAAAGTTGGAATGCAGAGAAATGAGGAAATAATAAAGCCAAGTTAGGAATACAGCAATTCAGAGAGATTATCAAATCTTCCTATCCTTACTTATCAAAGTAAGAATAGGAAGAGTAATGTAACGAAGTAAGAGAAAAACCAAAAATGTAAAGACAGCAAATTAAAATATTATATTAAAGATGAAGCTGATGTGAAAGAATAGTTATCTTCCTCTTTATCTAAAATGTGCCTGTTTTCTCACAGGAAGGTCTTTACTCTGAGGACAGTGAGATATTGAAAAATGTTGCCCACAATAGTTGTGGATTTCCCATCCCTGGAGGTGCTCAAGGCTAGGCTGGAGGAAGCTCTGAGCAATCTGGTCTAGTGAAAGATGTCCCTGCCCATGTCAAGGGGTTGGTCCCTCCCATGTCAAGCCATTCATTGATTCTATGATATTCAATGAAAAAAAATCATGGGTAAGTAGATATTACTAAGTATTTATATAATTCTAATGAAATTCAAGCAAACAAGGAAGATTGATCTAGATAAAGGCAAATATCTCCCATATTCATTGAGCTAGTTAGTTTGTTTCTAAAAAATCCAAATCTCTAAAATATTTTCTGAAATTTATTTTGCCCATTTTTTAACATATCTAGTGGTTTAATACAAGCCAATTCTATCCTTGGATGCAACTACCCATATTTTCTTTCGCATGGCTTTATGATGCTGTAGCTCTACAGCTAGAGTTGACTAAAAGATATAAGCTTTATAAAAGGAAAATTACTGTATTGTGAGAAAATCTCATGCCATTTAGAATTTCTGATTTTTGAGTTCTTATCTATACATGCTGCAGGGAACAGGTTATGTGAATCTGATATTCTCAGCAACAGCTTTATCTTGAGTAAAAATACTAGATTGGCTATCTCTTCTTGATTTTGAAAGCAATGAATGGGATTATTGCCATATGTATAATGCTGAAAGATGTCTTTGTTGTCACATTTCCCAAACACATTCCTACAGTTTAACTGAAGCATAAGACTGAACCCTTTTCCTGCATTTCATTTTTAATTTCCTTCAGTTCACATTTGTTATTCTTTTCTTAGGATGATATATCTCCATTCATTTTGCAGAGTTGATTGATAAACTTTCCCAGAAATAAGCTGCATTTTCTTTTGTTAGGAATAGAATATGTTTTACTCTCAGAAACATGTGGTTGAGTTGGACTTCCAATGAGACAAGGAAAGATATTAGAGTCTTTCAAGGAAGTTATTTGTGTCAGGGAGGTGTTGATCAGTTTTGCAATGCTAAATCACCAAGCATGGATTGGAGTTTAGACATTTTCTCCTAGCAACCAAGTGATCAAAACCCTTAGAAATGGTAAAGAGCAATTGTTATTTGAATGCAGTTACCTGTTTCTACCCACCTAAATCAATATTTAATTCATATTCTAAGTATGCCTTTTATTTTATAGATTTTTTTCTCTTTTCAGGAGAACAGTGTATACTAATCAGAAGAGACATCTGTGTTCATCTGTGAGGTGAAATCCTACATCACAGAAAACACTTGAATTCTTCAGCCTGAACCTGCCCTAAGCATATGGCTGTAGGGTGAGTCATGGGAACTCCCTCCTGGATTGAGCTTTTAAAGGCTTTTAAACATCGTATTCTTGGATGTATGTCTGGAAAAAGAGAATGGTAGCTGCAATTTTGCTCATGCTAATGCAGTGTCTTTCATGCCTTAACTTGTCTTGAGAAGAATTTAAAAAAAACCTGTTAAAAAAAATTGTGTAAGCAACATAAACTTACAACTCCCCATCCCCCAATCTGTTTGTAACCCTATCGTAATTTCTGAGCTAGCAGGATGCTTAGTCCCACTTACAGTTAGTAATTGCTATAAGTATTTCTGTCACTTGTTGCAAAATACGCAAAGAAACATCATTGGCAGCTATTAGTGAAAAAAAAAAAAACTTAAAAAAAAGATAATTTATTCTTTTATTGTAATTCTTATGTTGCTTTTCATTGCAATTTCAGTGCTGAATTATTATTATTTCACACACACACACACACACACACACACACACACACAGACACACACACAAAATGCTGATAATGAGGGAGATGCCATGAAGGAACAGTGTTGAAGATTCCTTCTGGTTAACAGAATATGAGCTATTTCTTGCTAGTACACACATACCTGTACTTACTTGAATATTCTAATGTGTGTGCTCTAGCCAGAACAACTTAGGATGAACACAAACATTAACTGAGCAGCATTACCATTGATTAGAAAGGCTCATTTAGCATCAATGTAATTGTTATTCCAATTCACTTGTACTAAAATGTGGTAAGCACTAAAATCCAGCCATAATGTAACTATAAATTGACCCCATATTTGCATTCAGTTTTTTTGTCCTGTTGTTGTTACTACTACTATAATTCTATTACTATTACTATTGTTGTTCAACTGTGGCAATCCAAGTACTGGGTTTTGAGCTACCTAATCTAATTGCAAATGAGGCAGATTATTGCAGAGGGGTTAGACTAAGATGACCTTTGAAAGGAAAGGGATTTTTTAATATGGGTGAATGGTGACAGGAAAAGCAGCAATGGTAATAAACTGGAAGAGAACTGGCTTCAATTAGATGTATTTCTTGCTCAGAGAGGTTGTGGATGACCCATTCTTGGAAGTGTTCAAGGCCAGGCTGAATGAGGCCCTGAGCAATCTAATCCAGTGAGTGGCACCCCTGTCCATGGCAGAGTGGTTGGAACTTTAAGGTCCCTTTCAACCCTAACCATTCTATGATTCTATGAATCCAAGTAACATTACAAAGATTGAATGAATTCCGAGCTGCTGTCTCAGTTGAATGACTTAGCTGCCATACTTCTGTTTCTTTTTAGCCATGCAGACAGAACTAGTTAAGAAAAATATATCACCTTCAATTTGTTTAACAGGCATAGTCGCAAGGTTCTTATCTGTCTTAAGAGTATATTGAATGTCCTCAGGAGAAGTGCAAATTAAAAAAATTAGCTGACCTTAGACTGCCAAATTAAAATATGGAGAGGTGGAAGAGGAATAAAGTCTATATCTAGAAATTATAGTAAGTTAGCAATGGGATAGAATGGAGTGTGCAATAGATGACTAAAAGAATGCAAATTATTACTTATTATTTAAGCCAAGAAAGTTGGGACAAAACTTAATTATCAATTTCAAGATAACTGCTGAAAATATGACAGGTCTATGTTTTTCTTGATACTGAATGTCACTGTTTCTTTCATCTTAGTAGAATGGCTATGATTTATAACAACACTGTCAAAAAAAAAGTGATATTTAAGAGGAAGAAATGACAGAGCCTTGAATGATACTGATTTAATACATCCTTTTGCATTGGTGGTTGTTTTTCTGAATGTTCTTAAGGACACAAATTCTCCCACCACCACTACTGTGAAAATATTGGCAAGGAATTTCATTTCTGAAAATATACTGGCATAGATAAGGTGGTCTACACATTTACAGTGAATGTAATCAAACATTTCACTAAATTTAATTCACTGAGAAATAGCATACATTCTCCATATGTGGGAGTATTTGCAACTGGTCATCTTCCTAAATAGCACCTTGGAGATAATTGAAAATTACTAAGCATGAATTGCAAAGATAAATTCTAAGACTGCACCATATAAGAAGACTATGACTGTAATTTTCCTTGCTAGACAAATAATACAAGAGTAGACCATTATGCATACACCATTTCTATAAAAGTATAACTATAATATTATAATACAAATAGAAGACAACACATCAACAAGATTTGCCAAAGAATTATTATAACTTTGAAGATGAAGAATTAAAAATTCAAAATCCTCCATCTAATGTTTTCAGCTTTATTTCAGATACTTATTATTCTACTTCTTTCACTGTAAACAGCTTGCATATTTAAGCTAAGAGAACATTTTCTATTCATATGGTTTTTTAAAGCCTCGAAAAATACCATGACTTTAAACATGTTTGCAATCATTACAAAAAATTTAACTATCTTGTGATATTGGGAATATATTGAGCACCCATATGTGTTTTTGAAGTGTGTCTTAAAATTTTTTAGGTCATTCACTTTTGAAAACTAATTTATTTCTGTTTTGTTCTTTCCTTGTCTCTCCTTAGAAGTATAATATGCTCTTGTTATAAATTGGGAAGAGGATGGTCTGCAAAGCAGGCATAGAAAGACTCTGTCTTCTGTTGTTGTTAATGTACTCATGCTTGTTGCTATTGAAACCAGTGGATGTTTTGAGAATGACTTTCAAAAGTATAAGAAGAAGAAGAGAAAAAAAGAAAAGGGAGATAGGAAAGGTGGATCCAGATAAATAACACGCCTGTTACTTTTATGTTCTCATCTCCGGTTTAATGATTTCTCTGATACTAAAGTTAAGGTTTTCAGACAAGAACATCTCAAAGCAATCTTGAGGAGACCTTGACTCAGGCTGCAGTATCACATCCATGCTACTGATGTCAAGACTGGCTTACTTGTCAGCACAGTATTTTTGAATGGCTAACCATTACCATTCACATCACCACTGACTTCTGTTAGTGAAATAAAAATGAAATAGGAATAAATATCTCTCTTACTTTTTCAAAGGTAAGCAATTTTCAAATGGTAAACAGTCTATAGCAGTAACATATCAAATCCTTATGAATTTAGGACACAATGAAATGGAATGTCAGGAACTTTCAGAGTGGACATTAGAAAATGGTCTTCACTAAGAGGATGGCCAGTCATTGCAATGGGCTTTTCAGGGAAGTGGTCATGGCACCAAGCATGTCAGAATTCAAGGAGCATCTTGATGACGCTTGTAGTCATACTGTTATTTTTAGGTAGTCCTGGAAGGAACGGGGAGTTTGACTTGATGATTCATATGGGTTCCTTCCAACTTCAGATCTTCTATGTTTCCATGAAATAAAATCAACTATATGCATATTACACTGAATACATGAGGCTTAATACAATAATGAGGCCTAATAAATAAACAAACCATAAATGTATTGCCTTATTCTGAGCATTTTCACATAGATGAAGTTTTCATTGCAATGCCTAGCTCTTAGGAGGATGGTTTGTCACTATAAAACATCAAGTGTCTTGCAATATAATTTACAGAAACAAACACAATGAAGAAAGTAACAGTGAAGTGATAACGTTAAAAAACCCAAGGAGAACATCTAGGGAGATTTGCCTTAAATATATTTTATATTTGGAATTTCACAGTTAAGCTTATCCTAAAGCACTCAAAGTAGATCAGATCTTACTCTCTTACTGAAGGCATTGCACAATCCTTTTTAAATTTCATAAAATTATTTATTTCCTGAGACAATATAAGGTTTCTATATGTTTGATTTTATTTCCTTTATTATCACTCTATAGTCAAATACTGAGCTATGTGGTATTCTGAGTGAAGTCCTGCTGCCGTGTCCACCTGAAGCCCACTGGCTTCACCTGCCCAGCTGTGGCACTGACAGCTGCAGGGGACACTCCCCTGTATCTCCGGGAGAGTCGGGGAGAGGCTTGGACTGAGCGCTTCGCTGTCAGTCCAGTATGGAGGAGACGCAGCGTCCAAAAACATAATAAAGGAGCCGACTCAAGGCTGGGGAAACAGGCTTGGTTTAATCCAGGCTCCGAGGAACTCCAAACACCAGGTGATCCAACAGCTGAGAGCAGCTTTTGCACTCCGGCAACAGTTTCAATACAGGAGCAGTAACAGGGGGAAGGGAACACCCATTAACCAATGAGGGGATTTGGGGGAGTGGAAGGTAAAGGGAGAGTAAGATACAAATACCAATAGGGGAAGTCTAAGGGAGGGGCCCCTGGCCCTCGCCCAACCACTTGACGCCCAAGGTAGAAGATTCTGGAGGAGTGGGATGGGGAGCCGAGTGATGGACAAGGCACCAAGGGGAAAATGAGGTATGACTAAGCATTTTCAGGGAGATTGACATTTAGGGTAAAGGCAGGAAAACTCGGGGCAGAACCATAGGGAGAAAATGGGCAGTAAAGGGGCAAACCATTACAAAATAATTATAAAAACATAAAAACACAATACAACAAAGTCCTCCCAGTCTTTTCTTGCAGAAGCTATTCAGGTTTGCAAAAAATATTTTCATAATTATTGGAGTAGAAACTAAAGTGTAAACATCCCAAATGTGCCTTCAATTCACTACATTATACTTTCCTTGTTAAAAACCTCCCAATAAACCAACTGAAAACGACTCAAAGCAACAAAAACAAGAAAAATAAATTAAAAAGCCCAGTCTTTAATACAGAAACTGTTCTTGAAAAAAAGGATTCAGGCCAGATACATCCATATTCCTTTTCGGTGCACATTCTAAAAATTAAAATACAGAATGTGTATTCCATTCTATTCCATTTAAAACAGTTTCAAATGAAGAAACTGAAAGTAGCCCATATTATTATATTATATGGCTGAATAGATAGAATATTTTTCTGCTTTTCCAAAATCCAAGTTCAAGTCTGCTCAGAACTGGGTAATACAGTTAAGTTTGAGTTCCATACATTTGCTAAACTTTTCATGTAATGTGATTATTGGGGATGGTCCTGTGCAGGACAAGGAGACTCAATGATCCTTGTGGGCTGCTTACAGCTCTGCTTATTCTGTGATTCTGTAATTAGGAAGCATTAGAAAGATGCCATAACTCAACTCTTATTGTCTCAAGGGATATCAAGGATATCAAAGGATAAATGGTCCACCCAATGGCCTACAGGTTGGGTGGAAACTTACTCAATATTTAGTAATTTTTCTGCATTTTCAATATTAGAAAAACAGTTGTACATAAATGTTAAACTGCTCCATACCTCTCTCAAATGGCTAGTAGTTTATTGAATACTAGAAACTACTAAATGTTATAGGCACATGCTTAAATGGATATGTATAAACCTAATTCTACCTTTGGAAATAGCTATTAAATTGTGATGTAACCGTGAGTATACCCCCACCTGCATCCTGTATCACACAACTTCTGCTATGACTATGTCTCTTTCGCCCTCCCTTTATTTCCCTAATATCCCTTCTTCTAATTCTCAAAATGTGTCCTTCTATATCTCTAATATTCATAAAGATTCCTGATAAAATGTCAGTTCTTTATCTCAATTTTTATGTAGATAAATTACCTTTCTCTTTTAGATAGACTGTCATGTAAATTAGATTGTTAAAATGTTATTTCATTACTTAATTGGGAATAGTTTTGGTGCATCTAAAGAAATACAGAAAAGTCAAGTAAAATTACTACTGTATTGATTCAGAAAATAAAACTTTTTGGTAGCTTAACTTGTAAAAACTTAATTCAATTACATGGAACCCCATGAATTCGATTAGCAGTGGCTGTTATTAAGAACTTTAAACATAAACATTTTCAATCACAATAAATTTTCTATATTCTTTACGATACTTCTGTAATTAGAATGCATTTTGACTATTGAAAAAAATACAGAAATACTGAGTTTGTGTGTTTGTGGTACTATTTATACTCCAGTACATGCATATTTAGAACACAGGTCATTCTGAAGGAAATGCATAAATGTGCCCAGTGACCCTTATGCACTGTTGGCAAATAAGGATATAGTAAGAAATAACATTTTAAAATTTACAAAAATGTTACAATAAATCGCTCATTAAATAGACTGCATGGTATAAATTTACAATAAAATACAAATGCACTTGCAAGTGAGAAAAGCCCTAGAATATACACTTAGCTATCAAGTGGCCAATTTTAACTTGAAGAATAGAATTCATAAGAAAGTTTTCACATACTGTTCTTGGCAATTACGGTCTGTACCTCATTTTGGCCAGGTTGCATCTTCTTTTCAGAAACTAGCAAAAATTGACTTTTTTTGAAGAAAAGTTGGGTTGGGGCATAGCATTCAAACTTTCTTTCCTTCCTCACTTTTTTTTTTTAATTCCTTTCAGGAAGAAAATAAAAACAAAACAGTTGGCAATATGCCTATTTTTTCTCTATGTTTCTTCTTTATATAGCATACATTAAGCAGAGAGTATGAATAAAATGCCTATGCTTGGATCCAAACCACTCCAGCACTTAATATTAATTACTTTGACAAAACAAGTGTCAGAAAAGAACAAAACAAAACAAAAACCCCTGACTGAACATCTTTTGTTCAAGTCCCAACTCCACTAAATCTTGCAGACAGAACTTCCTTTGTGGAAATTTTTAATTCCCACTTTTGTCTTTAAAACAGTAGGTGTCCCTTACATGAGCTATAAATTTTGCATAATTGGGCAGCCTAGGAGTCTTTCCAAATTTTCTATGATGGGCATAATTTCTCATCAGCACATCTGTCATAGGTTTACAAAATTCCAGGAACAATTATCCAAAAGAAGTAAATTATGATTTATGCAATGCCTATAAAATGTGATAGAGAAAACCTTGTCTTTTTCTCTCTATTCAGAAAACATTGTTTTGTCAGTTTGCACTTTAAACACCTCCTAATAATATAGAATATAGGCAACAATCTGTTGTTTCCTCATGCACTACTAGTTTATTGAGGCAAATTTGTAGTTTCATATGGAAAACATATGGCTCTTTTGGGAAAAAAAAACACTCTATATTACTCCAAAGAATAATTTATTCTATGAATAAGCTGTTTTTTCCCACACTGGTTTGGCAAGACAAAATGTAGAAATAGATTTTGGTAGCTGCTTTGTTGTTCTTATCTTCAAGTATGATAAAAATGCTCCTCTTGCTTTGGGCTGACATAGAAACTCTGTGTGTTTTCATGGTGACATTTTGGTTCAGATTTCAGAAAATAAGTAGGTACTATAAGGTGTTATTCTATTACCTGTACTACCTCAAAGAAACCTCAGTTACTAGTTTGGCTTTTGAATCTCCAGAACTGAAGAAAGCAAGAAGTTATCTAAGTAGAACTGAGAGGCAAATGAAAAGAGAAACACTTTGGACACTGACAAAATTAGTTAGTCAACATCTTACCCATCTTTGTTTGAGATTGTGATCTTTTTCCTTGTATTAGGTCCCTGATTTGATATGAGAAAATAAGGTTAGTGGTTGTTTCTCTACTGTGAAGAAAATGCTTCCTGCTCCAATTGAAGATTCATGTATATTGATTAATATAAAATAGTCTGCAATAAATGTTGCATTCTTTATTTTATATTGAGTTTTTTTCAATCAAATGTACTACAAGACTGAGGACTGTTCTTCTGGGGTGCTTGCATTAAAATTAAACACACTGGCTGGGGAAGGGTGCCCTATCCTGACAAGGAGGTAGAAGATGGAAAATTTAGACACCCTGGGACATGAGTGAGTGGCTTCACTGAAGACTACAGCTGACAACCAGGTTAAACTTTAACAGTGAGATCTATTCAATCCCTGTCATGGTTTAAGCCCAGCTGGCAAATAAGCACCACACAGCAGCTCACTCAATATTTCCCCCTCCCCTGTGGAATGGGGAGGAGAATCAAAGGCAAAACTTGTGGGTTGTTATAAGAACAGTTTAATATTTGAAAAAAAAAAGGAAAAAATAAAACATTTAAAGTAAATAAGAATAAGAAGAAGGAAAAGGAAAAAAACCCCGAACAAACAAGTGATGCACAATACAACTGGTCACCACCCACTGAATAGTGTCAGACTCACCCTTTCTAAACCCAGATCAGCTACCCTGCTGGGTTAATCATTCCAGTTCATGTACTGGGCATGACATTCTGTGGTGTGGAATATCCCTGTGGTCAGTTTGGATCACCTGTCCCAGTTGTGCTCCCTCCCAGCTTCTTTTGTGTTCCTTCTCAGCAGCAGAGCATGAGATTTGGTAGGGGGCAAAAGTCTTTGATAGGATAAACAAGACTTAGCAAAAAACCAAACCATCAGTGTGTTATCAACACCAGTCTCACTCTGAATCCAAAATACAGCACTGTAACAGCCACTGAAAAGAAATTAATTATATTCCAGATGAAACCAGGACAACCACTCTCTGATTAAGGTCAATCAATAACTTGACAGATGGTACAATAACCAAAGACAGGGGAAGACTTAGATGCTGATGAGATCAAAGATACAAACCCTTACTAAAGAAAGAATCCAAATCATCAGACTGTTAGATGAGTTAATGCTGTCAGAGTTCAAATTTTGCCTTAAGATTTGGTATATTTTATTTAATAAAATATATTTTCTTCTAGCACAACATAGAAAGGGAAAAATAATAGTTGAGATGCTTGATGTTTTCCCTAAAGGGAGACCTGGGTAGAATTGAAGTATCTAGTGACAAGAAAAATTATCAGAAAGCAAACATTTCACCAGTCACCACCTTTGAGTCTCATATATCAGTGTATGGCTGACATTCTGAATCAGTACCTTCAGCATCTACATTTCTACATTGAAACATAATACAGACTGAGGAACTACATGACATCAGAGGGACCAGATTTTGTTATGATATATTTAACAGTGAATATACTTTAGGAAAGGTACCTAAGTTTCCACCAATATACTGTGCATTTGTGATCTCTCAAGAGCTCTCTCTGGCCGTGAATACTTCAGTTAACTTCTCTATGCCTTGATTTGCCTGCCAGTTGAAAAGAGAAATATAAAACCTTAATAAAAGCCATAATACCTTACATAAAATGTATCAATATTTTTAATCAATTTTCTGTCCATGGAAATAGGGAATTTAAGCTGAAGGAATAAGAAATTTCTTTGGTATTTTTCCAGAAAATATTTCTTGCTTAATTTTCCGGAAAAAATACTTTGCCCTAGTTGAAGTCGACCGTAATTTTTATGACAAATAAATTAAGTCTCATCATGATTATATTTTACTGTTCAGAGAGTTCCCTGCAGACTGGCTACAAGTTGTTCATCATTTAGCAGAGCTTATTTGACATCAGTCTGAATTCCATAACAGCCAGTATGTCATTTAAACCACTCTTGACCAGAATGATTTAAAGTATCTTCAACCTGAATGAATTCAGAGGTATAACACATTAATTCTAAGTCTGTTTTCTGGAGCAAATAAAATTAGTAATAATTAACTAAACAAAAGTTACTCAACTAGCTTAATTCATTAGGAAAATATCTAGGGTAAAATTAAAAAAAAAATTAAGAAAAATAGAATGTTCTGCATCAAACTTCTTTTAGTACTACAAGTACGTCTGAAGACTCTGGATTTTGTTTTGCTTCTTTTTCTAGGGCATTGTATTAAAAAAAATCTTCCCAACTAATATGTGCTAATTGATATATGTATTTGTATATGGCATCCTAAAGGAGATAATTTTAGTTTGGAATAATTTTCCACTAGTTCTAACACAAAAGTGAAAAAAAAGTCTGCCATGAATAGATGTTTAGCAGATGTAAAACTGTCATATATAATCTATAAAACATTATATCAGCGACAGGGCCCTTGTTGATAAAATGAACAGCGTCTGCCTGGGCTTTAGCTAACTGTCCCAGTTCTGCCAATTATGAAGCAACAAAGTTAGTTCCCTTAAAGTCAGTGCTCTGAAATACATTACCGTGATACCATTAAAACCCATTCAACTCCACATTCCCTGGAAGAAGGCAGAATTGCAATTGGTTTTCCATGTCAAGGACTGGATTTTGGCATGAATCTAAAATGCCCTATGGAAATTTGAAAACTGATTGAACATGACATGTCGCCTTATTAGAAAATGCCACCCTTTCTAGATTCCTTTAAAAACAATTGATAGAACACCATATGTTGACCCACAAACTGAAGTGGTTTTATGATGTCAGGATGCAAACTAAGATTCTTGAAGATATATATCTCAAAGAAATTGCTAAAAAAAGCATTGAAACAATTAAATCTTCAATTCCATGTAGGTTCCCATAAACCTACTGTTTCAAGTTTCTGCAAATTAGTGAATAAAATGCCTACCATTAGCCTCAGCTGTCCTAGATGTCTTAGTCAATACCATGCTGATACACAGTTCTCTGAATTTCAAAGAAAGAAGAAATGTTAAGGATTTGGTGGAGTAGACTGAATATCACTTCTACACAGAATTTTTCTTTCTTAGGTACATGGATCCCTTGGTCAACCTTTGGACTAAACCACTTAGTTTTTCTAGATGTAAAGTGGAAGAAGTGATCACAAGGGTCAGGGTGGATAAAGAGCAGTAAGAAATCTAATGCAGGAAGGCAAAGTGTGAGATCACAGGAATGAGAACAGACTTGTGGTGAAGAAAACAAGGATTAAGAAGGGGATCATTTTGGCTGTAATGAGATAATGACAAAAGACAAAATTCACCAGTGTAAATTTTACTTTTTGCAACCAGATCAGCAAAATGAATGTAAGAAGCAAGAAGGCTGGGGATAAAAAAAGTAAAACAGAAAAAATGATCCAGATGAATGTAAGCAAAATTTGGGCTTTACAACAAACTAAATGTTGGTTTTTTTTTTTTTTTTTCTATAGATGTTAAAGAATGAGGGAAACTACTGTGATTACTTGCAAAAATATTAATTTTTAGGAAGGACAAAGAAATAAAGTTCGCCCCTGTTGATTTCAGTGTTGCATACATGATTATGGTTTGAATAGGTGGGAAAAAAGTTCCCCTTATAACTAATTATGCATGCATTTTGCCATGTGTGCAGATATCTAGATAAGTATGGATGAAAAGTAATTGACGAACTTATTGATGAAGAGAACTAACAATACTTTGCAGAAGTACAAGTTGTTCACTATATATATGCTTACACATACATTCCACAAAAAGTCAAAATCTATATTATTCCAAGTAGTTAGGAAGCAAAATTAGCATTCAAATGTGATCAACTATACAACAGAACCTAGAGGCACTGAGAAACTAAAGACTAGATGTGCCAATAAGCCAGATGCTGCCTTTGGAATAATATTTTTTCAGGTCTTGGCATCAAAAATCTGTGATGCCATCCAAATAATTCCCACACCCTATAAAATTTGTTTTTTTCAAAAAACGTATTAGCTGTATTAACTATCCATCTATAGAATAAAAGTAGATGAGGGTTAAGAACTAAGCAATCTATGTGAAATTATATTACAAATAAGGAAATTTACACATTTATAATACCTTAAAATATTTTTGATATGGCACTTAAGTCAAGAAGATGGATATGAGAAAGTTAGAAAACAAGCATTATTCTCTGTGCTCCCTGAGTCTTATTTTCTCTTTCTAATATATTGCAATTAGTTTCACCCTGTAATGTTAATAATAAAAGGAATCTAAGACAACAATCATAAATAACTCTTATGAATTATTAGTCAAGCTAATTACATATAATCATTCTTTTATGGTATTTCCATTATTAAAGACCAGCTTTTTACTACAGGAATTTTTGTTCTAGAGATAGCTACTGAGGTAATAGGAGCTGTGCTCTTGGTTCAAGAGTCTTGAGATTGTGTCATAAAGCTCTCACTGTAAGATTTTGCTGGACTTGAGTTTAGTACACTTTTATGATCTTTACTGAATATCTTCTACACAGCTCACAGCTCTTAAGTGCTAGCAAATCTTATTGGAAATTCTAGAATAAAGAAGGAATCAGAGTGTCAAAGAGGTAAGACTGGTCCAGCAGCAGCTGTGTGAATGGAAGAAGCTTGTTACTCTCCTTTCCTTCCCTGGCAGATCAGCTCTGGTCCCCAAGATCACTCATCATCTTTCCGATTTCCTAGCTGTGTGGTAGCTCCCTAAACAATTTCATTTCAGTTGTCAAATACTTGCTGTTCAAACTGCTTATATTAACTTTGGCTTGTTTCTCCTGAAAAGGGTCAGAAAGAGCTTACACAAGGAGATTTATGAGCAGCTCTGACTCAGAGTAGTGATGAAAAACTGGGGCAAAATGAAGGTTCAGGGTAGCTATTGTTTTTCCTGAAAGAAGTATAGGTGGAAGATCTATAGAATGAGACGTTATGCTCAACCATTCCAGATGGATAACAAGAGTTGGATAGGAAAAGAAAAAAAAAGTTTCCAAAGAATTGGTAAAATTCAGTACAAAAGTATTTTAACAGAACTGATTAATCCAATTATCTTTCTTTTGTGTTGATTGCAGAATCACAGAGTCAGTTAGGTTGGAAATTACTCCTGAGATCATCAAGTCCAACCTATTTTTTACAGTCAACTCTGTTTCTCCTTTGTTTTCAGGGAATACACCAAAAGGCTATATCTATGAATTTGTATACCAATTTTTTTAAAAATCAAGTGGGAGTGTACTAAGAAAGATTTGCATTAATACTACTTAAGCAAGAATATTGTATTGTGTTGTATTGTCTTGTACAGTATTACTGCCTGTAAGGATACACTACAACAGCATTTGTCATCAAAATCAGCATTTACTGATATTAAGTGGAACTGCCTTTCTCACTATAAAATAAGTCCTGTCATCTGCAGAATCTGCAGTCCATTTGCACAGTTCCCCACAGGGAAGTTTACTTCTGGAAATAATCAACAACAGGATAGTAATTTTTAGTTAAAAGAGTTGATTTTCGTATGGAATGTCAGCGCAAAAGAGACAACTATATCATATTACCAGAGTTCTCCATTTTCAGGATGATTTCTCCCACTTCTCTTATGTGTTCTGACAGGAAGTGGTCTGGCTCCATCTGTTCTATAGGATTTCCATAGATAGCTGAAAATAACAGTAAGATCTCCCTTTAGAGTTATTTTCTAGGACCGATCACACACAGATTCTACTTGTGCTGCATGTACTCCAGGGCCCTGTCTCAGTGGCTGCTGTTGTGCACACTCTGTGTATCCATCTGTCTTGTATTGGTGAGCCCAAACATGGATCCAGAGCTCCAGGGGTAGGTTCACAAATGCTGCATCTAAGGTAAGGCACTCCTTGAACTCCTTGGATCTGCTGACTACTCTTCACAACATGATATATTATATGGTTGGTCACATAAGGTCAATAAATAAATCTCCCAAAGCTTTTATTTTCTGACTTGAGAACTCAGAGACATGTTTTGTGGTAAGGGTAAGACTAGAGCTTGAACCCAAACAGTTCAAAGGTATTATTTTGCGCAGAAAGATGAAATAGATGTAAAACTCTTTTTTGAGGTCTCAATATGTCCATTCACCACCTGTAAAATAGTATCAATCCACCTCTCAAGGATGCTGCAAAAATAAATTAATTAATGTTTATGATACACTCACATTCCCCAGAGGAAAAGCTCACAAAAAAAAAAAAAAAATCTGTCTTTGAAAAAACGTATGTCCAGAAGTGAAAAATTTTGAAAATATATAAAACATATTGTATAACCTGCTTGGTAACTCAACACCATACATCTTGGGTACTGAATAAGGAAATGAAAAGTATGTGGTTTTACTATATTTCTATGAAATATTCTCTTTTATTTAGAATCCATTACACCTTGTCCTGTCACTATGTGGTCTTGTAAAAACTCTATCTCTATGTTTCTTCTGGCTCTCTTCAGGCACTGGAAAGCCAAAATTAGGTCAACCCTAAGCCTTCTCTTTTCCAGGCTGAGCAATCACAATTCTCTTATCCTTTCCTCATAGGAGAGATGCTCCATTCCTCTAATCAACTAAGCAGCCTCCTCTGGACTTTCTCCAACAGGTCAATATTTTTCCAGCAACCGAACTGGATGCAGCTCCCCAGGTGAGGTCTCAGGAGCAGAGCAGAGGGGCAGAATCCTCTCCCTCACCCTGCTGGCCACACTGCTTTGGATGCAGCTTATCGTGCTGGAATACAATTGGCTTTCTGGGCTGTGAGTGCACATTGCTGGGTCATGCCTAGTCTCTCATCCCCAGTTTCTTCTCAGCAGGGCTGCTCTTAGTCTGTTCATCCCCCAGGGCCTGCCGTGACCTGGGAGCAGAACCTTGTGCTTGGTCTTATTAAACCTCAGGATATTCCTATGCACCCACTTCTCAAGTTTGCCCAAGTGCCTCTGGATAGCATCTGATTCTTCAGGTGTGTCAACAGGACCACTCAGCTTGATGTCATCAGCAGAATTGCTGAGGATGCACTCAATTCGTTCATCTGGGTCATTAATGAAGATATTAGATAACACTGATTCCAATAAAGGCCCCTGAGGGACACCACTTGTCACTGATATCTATTGGGACTCTGAGCCATCAGTCACTACTCTCTAGGAAAAGGACTCTGGTTCTTGAAGGACTCAAGCTATTAATTGAGAATAAAATTTAAAAATTCTAATTGCTTACCTTTCAATTGCAAATCTTCAGAAAATATTATATACTAGTAGGTATTTGTCGCCCTATTCTTTTAAAAGTTTTCTTTACCTTCTGATGTTTACATATTTCTACTAGAGTTCTCACACACTGTTAATGTAAATAATGATTGTTTTACATTCTACTTTGTGGTTGGAGAGGTGACAATTTCTTCCCCCAATCCACTATCACTTTTATAACTCTGTGTATTGCAAGGTCAGAAATAAATCTTCCTCTTTTCCTCCTTTCTTTCATTTTACTCTTTTGATCTTAGTGTGAGTGCGTGAGATATTTTGTGTCATAGTACAACAGGCATTGTTCTTTTTTCAGAAAGAAAATCCATTAATTAAGTGTTAGTTTCAGCATATCAAGTTGTTAACATGGCACTGAATAATTTTTCTAGCGCAGTAAACTTTATAAACACACACCTTTATGTAATCATGCACAACAATAATAATTAAATTTTTGTACTTCTGCCAACACTGAATTAGAAAATTTTGTCCAAAGCATCATTTTTCTTGCAAATAGCTGTATTGCTATGTTGAAACACTAGTTCATTAATATCCTCAAAGTTTTTAGTAACTTAGACAATAAAGATTACGATAAATAAATACTGTGCTGCATAATCAGTGAATCAGAGATAATAAAATATGAAGATATCTGTTTCAAATGTCTTACACTCTGAGACCTCTAACAAAGAGTCTCTAAATCACATTACTGACAGTACAATAGGGAACATTCTCATAGAATGGTGCTTGTTTAGGCTGGGGTGGAGTTAATTTTCTTCCCAGTGGCTGGTATGGGGCTGTGTTTTGGATTTGTGCTGAGCATAGGGTTGATAATAGAGAGATGTGTTTTTTTTTTATTGCTGAGCAATGCTCACATAGAGCCAAGTCTTTTTGTGCTTCAACTCGTGCCATATTGGTAAGGGGGTTTGGGTTATATGGGAATTTGGAAGCATACAAAGATGGGAAAACTTCCCCAGCTGATTAAAGGGATATTCCATATCCTATGACATCATGTTCAGTACGTAAAGAGGAAGCAGGGTGGTGAGGGGGAAGAAGGAGGAAGCAGGGGATGTTTGGAGTGATGGTGCTGACCATCCCAAGTCACTGTAAAAAATTATAGAGCTCTGCTGCCCTGGATATAGCTGAACACCTGGTTGCAGCTGGAAGTGGTGAATTAATTCCTTGTTTTGCTCAAGTGCATGGGTTTTACTTTACAAATTAAACTGTCTTTATCTCAACCCATGAGTTTTCTCACTTTTACTCTTCTGGTACTCTTTCCCATGCCAATAGTGGGGGAGTGAACACACAGTTGTGTAGGGCTGGTTTCTTGGTGGGTTTAAAGCACAAAAATAGAAACTAGACTATTTTATACAAATAGAAAGTTTCAGTTCTAGATCTCTTTTAATAAGCCTGAAAAGTACACCATGTGAAAAATATGGTGCCGGCACATTTCAGTGCTTTTGTTTGGATTTGTTTGCCTTGCTTTTGTTACTGAGAACTTGGCTAGGAATGAAGGCCAGGAAATGGACTGATTCTGGTCTGCCCTTCCAGAGAACTTCACGCAAAGCCACTGTTAGCTACAGGACCATTGTAGCTTGCCATCATATTGCCCAACCAAGTTGCATAAAGGCAGATATAGCTTGGGTTGCTTATTATTATCCACATTAACATGCTGTGGAAGAAGGAAAGATGCTAATAATATGCATGGATGAGGAGACTGTGCCAAAATATTTGGCCAAAGCACTTTCATTTGCTCCACAGAATCACTTAAAACACAATAACTGTCTGTAACTTGCAAGCCTGACATGGCAAAGAAGGCTGAATCTGGGCTTAAACAAGAGCTGTTGTTCACATTTAAGGTACAGTAAAGTCACATCCATGATTATACTTAGAATTTTTTGCTTAAAGATTCATAAGCTTGTGATTAGTAAAAGTTTGGATTTTAGCTTGTGATTCCTGTATGCCTTAATAATATTTGTGCTCTATTTCTAATGATGAAAATGTGGTAAATTGGTCTCAAAATATAGCTTCATTATAAAGGGTACATCAGTAGTCAGTGTAAAGTACAGCAGCGTCAATATATACAACAAGAAGCAGGGATCCATGAAATCATGATTGCTGTTTATTTCTTTTAAACTCCATATCATCTCCATATCAGTATATGATGCTGCTTGAGCTTAGTCATATTAAGTCTAGCTCTATCTGCTTACCTGTTTGTCACCTGGAAAGTGCCTGGTTGGCAGTGTCCCTTGGGAGGAAATGCTTGAAAGGCAAAGGAGTCCAGGAAAGATGGATATTTTTCAAGAAGAGCATGTTAAAGACATACAAGTGGGCCATTCCTGCATGCTGAAATATAAGCTGGTGGGGAAGACTGGTTTGGCTAAAGGGAGATTTTCTGTTGAAACTCAGAAAAAAAACTAGTTCGTGTCTTTGAAAGAAGAGGCAGGCAATTCAAGAGGACTACAAGGATGTTGTGGGGATATTCAGGAAGAACATTATAAGAGCCAAAATCCAACTGCAGCTTAATCAGCTGCTGCTGTAGAATACAATAAAAAATGTTTATATAAATGCATATCGAACAAAAGGGGAGATAAGAAGAATCTCCATCCTTTAATGGATTCAACAAAGGATGAGGGAAAAGGCTGAGTTACTTAAGTCTTTCTTTGGCTCAGTCATTATTAGTAATAACAGTTGTCCTCCTTTTTACTATTAAACATATATTTATTCATATTGTTATTTTGTTGTTTTGGTCTTTTTTAAATTTAATAATTGATTTTACAAGTACTCATCATCAGTATGTCAGTAGTATTTCATACTGAAATATGAAATATTCAATTCAAAAGTATTCAAAAAGCTTACATTGTTGCCCTAGGACCTTGCTGTGGTACAGTCCTGTGCTCACCTCAGAAAACTACTGCATCAGCTGTTGTAAAAGTCAACTGACTTCTAAACAGCAGCAGTATAAATAGAATGTTAAACAACAGAATCATGCAAATTAACAAGACTGGGAAAAATCTTACCGATATATCTAATCTAAACTTATAAATCTAAAATTTAAAAAATGTAAAACTTATTTATGATTGCACAATCATTTCTTAAAACATATTTAATAGCATGTCAGGAGACATTCTTCCGATTTATCCTTCTGTACAAAACTTCAACTGCTTTAAAGCAAAGAATCATTAAGGTATCTTCTGATCTGTAACAATGTTAAGAAAAATCTTTCCTGAATGCACAATCCATATATATTCTTGCCAGTCCATACAGCTTTTGAGCATGTCATTACTGGAAATACTATTTAATAAACTATAGGTCAAATAAGGGATAATGTTACAGATAATTTATCCCACTTCTTTGATTTATTAGTACTGTTGATATGAGCAGAAAATTATCAAAGACTATTCAGAAAATAGAATGCTCATTGTCCATTTTATTTTTTTTTTCAGTTATGGCATTAATGTGTCACCTAAGAATATGAAGTTAGTAGTCATTGCGAGCATAGACCTGGTGGGACACAAAAAAAGAATGAAAGTGTTTTCTGTGTTCTCTAAGAGCACAAAATTTGAGTAACTAGGAGACTCATTACAGACCCAAACTCATACTGTGCTTGACTCAGATCACATATTTGGATTTCTTAGGTCTTGGGAGAGAATCATAACCAATGAATATACAGTAATGTGAAATTATTTTCTTTCAGTCTTATGTGCTAACAGTATTTCAATTTCCACACAATATTTAAATAAATGGAAGTGTGTTTCAAGAAGTATCAGAGGGATTCTGAAGTTTAGTAAGTAGGTGATTTGCGATATCCTTGGTCAATAGTGATTCATAACATACTGAATATATTTCCTTCCTCTTATTCTTCCTGAAAGGAAAAATTTTAGTTGTCTTAAGAAATTCTACCTGGAATATGACTGTCATTCTGAACAATGCATTATTTATTTCTAATCCTGGTTGAAAACCTAACTGTTTGGAAGGGTTCCAACACAACACTTCACATTTGAACACTGATTATAACTGAAAACTATATAATAGCTAGTTGCCTGTCATTGATATCTATGAATCATTCTTATACACATCAGTCTTGCCTTGCATTTAGTACATAATGCTAGCCTGTATCTTGGTTATCTAACCTAGGTGAGGTGACACCTAAGAGTTGAATGCCCCAGTCTTGAGTCCATCTCATCTTTGGCATTATATACATTAGATATTAGGTATTAGAATTTGATACTCATATCTATTTTTTTGTTTTGTGTTTTTCTGCTTCACATGTATCTTCTCACATTTTTTTTCCTTTCCCCCCCTCACTTTAAAGGATTACATTGAAGTTACAGAGTTGAGTCTCCTTTTTTAGAATTATAATTTTTTCTCTGTGGAAGAAACTGTACTCTGAGGTAAGCCAAAATTCTGCTTGTCCAATCTTGGAGAAAATTTGAGCTATGAAAACACGACTGTTTCATTCTGTTTCCAATAGCTTGAGGCTTTCAGTCACACACCCTTTTCTCAGCCATTCCATTGACCTGCTCTGTATGTCCTTATATTCCCTGTTGGCAGTGTTTGCTATATTTGCAGGCATTTTATATCACCCAAATGCATATAGAAGCTCAAGGGAACTGAAAAATCATGTCCTGAGGGGTTACTGTATTTCTGCGTAAAAAGACAGCAGGATTTCTCCTAGGCGAAGAAGATTATTCATCTTCTAGAATGAATTTGAAAAGTAAGTCTGCAGAAACTGAATGTTAGTCTTTTGACTAAAATTCAGTTGAATACTCATTATGAGCCCCAGAGTCTGACTACAGGCAGAGAATGAAAGAATATTCATAGGACACTTAAGCTTAAATACATGCAAACATCCTCTGTTACTTAGGATCTATTTAAGGAGATTTTGCATTAATAACAAAAGCATAAGCGTATTTTAGCAGCAAAGATTTACCTGCCCTGATTTTGATGAGCCAACCACCCATTTAGGAAACAGTTCCTCATGGGACAAATGTAGGCATATGTTCTATAGGACAATGAGCCTTCTGTTCTGAAATTCATAGCACACTAAAATGAATGATGAATCCACAGTCTCTGGTCTCTGAAATTTTTATTTTCTGACATCTTTAGTATTTCCTGTGGCTTAATGTTATATCAAAATTATTATATCTAGAAATAATGTGACTTTACAGCAGACTCCAAAATATTCCTTTGGCAGCATCAATTGGCCTTGCATACGCTGAACTTGTGAGCATTTGTTCAAGGACCTTCTTCTCAAATAAGGAACAAACCCCTCCAGCTGCAGGTCACTCAAAGCTAAAAAAAGATCCCAGAGAAAAGGCAAGCCAGCAGGCTTATCAGCAATTTAATTCCCCAAGAGGGCACCAGGGGCCATTACAGGACCATTAGCATAGCCAGCACTGGAGTCACAGACAGAACAGAGGCAGCCAAGCAGCCAGCCAAGAAATCAGCCAAGGGCTTTGCAACAGACACAGATGTTGCTGCTAAAAAATTTATTTTAGACCTTGGCATCTGAGTCCTTTATCTGTCAATTCTGTGTCCTGGATGAGGCCCCAGCTGTTAAGTTTGTTGATGAAAGGAGACGAAGGGAAAAATCTGAGCTGCATTTAGATGACCAACAATTTCATTCTATCTAAAGTATTTCTTTTAAAGGGTTGATGTCTCTTTTAATAGACATCTTCTAATCTTTTCCTGTAAAATTTTCAAAAATTTCCTGCAAGTTAGTTGTTAAGGTTCTTACTTTGAACCTTAACATCTAACTTGCGTTTCTTGCTGGGTTCAAAAATTGTCAATGGCAAGCTGTTCTCTCACACAGAAGGTTGGTCCTATAGAGAAGAGAACCCACAATGGAATGGGCATCATGGATTAATGGCCTTTAAATTTTGTTGTCTCACAAATTATACTAGAATACTTTCATCTGCAAGGATGAAAGTAGTTTTTTTTTTATTTTTGCCCTTCAGATATTCCATATTTTGATAAATTATCTAGTGTGAGTTGGCGGGCCCCAAGTTGGGCAACTCCCTGGGGGCTCACTTGGCAGGGGAGACCTTCCTGGAGTAGTTCTGTGTCAGGAACGAGAGACACATTGGACTTTTTCGGTCTTCAGCTTCTGTTTATGGTTATCTTTATCTAAACTTCAGCACACTGTCTGCACCAGATTCTGTGTGCAGGAAAAACAGCACAAAAATGGCTAATAATCTCGTGCTATAAGGCCTTTTAAGTCTAATCAAAAACTAAACTATCCTGTTAAGAAGTGACACCTAAATTATTTTCCTTTCTAACCCAATAACTGACCTCCTAAGACCCACAATGCGGATTTTTCTACCCAATTACAAGATACCACCCAGACCCAAGAAGAAGAAGGAAGGAAAAAGAAAGAAACTCAAGACAACACCCTGTACCCTCCATCTTGTACCCATCTATAACGTACTAAAAATCCTAAAACCTAAATTTCTCACCCATGTGACATACTATTCTCTACAATCTGTTTCACACTTTTGTGGTTTCTAGTTTACCTTGAGGCTTTGGAAGTTTTCTCCATGAATGAGGGTCAAAGTCAGTGCTCCCCTGGGGGTCAGGACACCCCAGAGCAGACAGAGAAATATTCCCAGTGCCCTGGGTTTCCACAATCTAGTATCCTCAAGGAGATTGCCAGTTTTACTAATTTTCTCTGCATTTCTTTTAATTTTCAAAGACCCGCTATTTTAGCTACAGTCAAGATCTGTTTGATTTGAAAGCTCTGGTACGTATTCATGCCTTAGTTTTCTTTCCCTACAACACTTCATTCAGTGAACTCTTGTTCTCATACCATATGTAATAATCAATATTTTATTTGAAAAATACATTATATTGATATTTTTTACCAGATAATGAAAAAAATATCAATAACACATATCTATTATTTTAATTACTGTTTATATTATCATATAAGAATACAGGCAAATAGTAACAGATAAAATTGTGTGTTGTATTATGATGGGACAACGCAGGCAAGACAAATTGTTTTGAGACAAAATATAATTGTTTGTATCCACCTACATTAAAAAATTATCTGTTCAGAAATGTTATGAGCAGGGTTTGGGGTTTTTCCTTTCTTCCACCAGCTTCTGTTTTGCAAACATTAACCAGAATTTCCAGTTTAAATTATTTTTTTACCTTAACCATCATTTTCCATTAAAATATTTTTTTCCTTTCTTAGCTGTGCTATCAATATAGTTAGAGCAAATGTCTTCACTTTCATTAACAAACAACTTAGTGCACTTTGTTCCTTTTTAGGCTGTATCTAACTGTTCTTTCTTATCTTTAAGAGACAAACCCTGAGGGCTTGAGGCCAGCTGCTCCATTCTGCTTAGGTTAATGCTGTTGTCATAAAATCCTGCACTGCTTCTTTACTTAGTCTGCTCTTAATCGAGCTTGAGACTGTATTGGGTACCCAGAAAGCATATGACATAGTGTAACACAACAAACCTCTAGGCAGTTATAATGATTTGAAGGAGTAAATTCAAGAGCAGACAGCAATTTCTTTTCCATATGAGATTAAACCCCTGATTTCTTGAGATTAAATAACTACAGTCCTCTTCCTTTTAAAACAAGTAAGAGACTAGTTATTATTACTCACCAAAACCCTAGGAATTTTTTCAGGTGAATGCCTTTGTCATCACCCTGATATTTTTAGCAGAATCCTTCCTTCCTCCCTCCCTCCCTCCCTTCCTTCCTTCCTTCCTTCCTTCCTTCCTTCCTTCCTTCCTTCCTTCCTTCCTTCCTTCCTTCCTTCCTTCCTTCCTTCCTTCCTTCCTTCCTTCCTTCCTTCCTTCCTTCCTTCCTTCCTTCCTTCCTTCCTTCCTTCCTTCCTTCCTTCCTTCCTTCCTTCCCCCCTTCCCCCCTTCCCCCCTTCCCCTCTTCCTTCCTTCCCCCCTTCCCCCCTTCCCCCTTTCCCCCCTTCCCCCCTTCCCTCCTTCCCCTCTTCCTTCCTTCCTTCCTTCCCCCCTTCCTTCCTTCCTTCCCCCCTTCCTTCCCCCCTTCCTTCCTCCCTTCCCCCCTTCCTTCCTTCCTAAAGCTCCTTATTCACTTTTACAGAAATGGGACTCTAAAATAACTTATCTGTGTTTCACTCAGAAACAACGACACTCTCCTCCCCTGTCCCTGCCTCCCTAACCACCCCCCCCAAAAAAAAAACCAAACCAAACCCTAAAGGCTATACGATCTGTTGAAACAACTGCATCCTTTATTTATTGTGTTAGGTTTTGCAGTTGCCATTTTTTATGCCAGTTCTGATATTTGGGCACTGACTAGCTGTGCTCACACTATAGGGCGTTGGCTCTGCTGTGTGCTCACTCAACCCTGCTAAGTACAGATCCTAGATGTGCCCCAGTTATGGGACAGGTGTACCACATTGTTGCCTGCAGCACTTGTCTTCAGACATTCAGAGAGGAATTTACTAGAATGGCAACTTTTTATAGGCCAGGATTTCTTTGTTTCCATCTCAAATAAGGGCACCTGAAGAGGAATAGGCAAGAAACCGATTCTGACACAGCTCAGCTGTGAATTCACTCACATCCAGGGAAGCAAACATGAAAAGCATCTGTCAGCACTGTAAACATGAAGGACCAACACAGAAACTGTCTGCCTCCAAATTTCACTGGAGGAAAATCAATCAATATGAAAACTGGAGAACTGGATAAATAGGCTAGTGACCAGGAAAGCAGTAATGCATAAGAAACTGAATTGTCACTGCACCAGATTTGCATTTAGACCTTTCAGATCCTGAGCAATTTGTCCCTGTGAAGAAGAGGAAATACAACAATGTGAATCACTTGTGCTTCTTTGGAAAGCATAACGTTTGTCTCTTCAGAAAAATTTTCTGGCTTCTTTTACTAATGTTTAACACCAGAGAGCAATAGTGGGAGAGTCAGTGACTCCTCAGGTCTGTGAGCAATACATTTACAGTGAGCATCTCTCCCATGAGAGTTTAAAAAAAGAGGAAACAGATTTGATGAGAAGAAGATTCTTAGATCAATTCTACAGTACAACCAGCTACAAGGCAATATGAATAGGAAACATTTTTTACAATTTCAACTGTCAGAGAAGAAAAATTATTCTGTTCAAGTAGAGAAATGTAGGCAAGACAAACAACTGTTTGCTAGTGTGAACAGACCATCCACATACAAAAAGGACAGTGATAAATCAATTTAAAGATTATTCAGATTTAAAGATTTCAAAGATTTTAATTTCCTTACCTGAAGTAGGGTAAATATGCTGAAATGAAACCTCAATCTATAAACTCCAGCAAGCAGATCAGGGACAAGCCTAACTAGCATCTGAATAAAGCAATTTAAAAAAATTCTGAATACTTTAATAAGTGATGCTGATGAGTCAGAAAATTGTACTGTCCTCTTTTAAGTCTTCGTACAATACATTTGAGTAAGTTATCCATTTTAAAAATGTGTATATTCCTACTTCTACTAAGAAAAGCTTGATCCTTGTCAACATTCCTTCTTTGAGTCAATTGCATGTTTGAGTGCTTTACCATAAGTCAAACTTCATATGAATACCTGTATGGTATGAGCCAACAAATCCACATACTGATACTAAGCCACTGAAAATAACAAATCTTCAATAAAAACAGGTGCAGCTACAAAAAGCCACACTGTATTTTTTGTAGGTCTAAGAATATAGCCCCTTATAATCTGGAAGCTAATAGCTGCTTCCTTAATTTTGATTTGAATTTCTGCCATGTCTTGCATTCAACCAATAACTCGTTTCATTGTGGAAATATAACATTTGAAGGAAATAATTCTGAAATTAAATTTCCTCAATATTTCCATTTGCAGAAGATTTTGACAAATAAATTCATTTATTATAATGGGACAATAAGTATACAATGAAAGAAATATGTATGTATATATAGGTAGATCAAATGTATAGGCTAAATCTGTATTACTATTTCCCAGTCTCTTGAAACCAATTCTCTATAATGTTCAATTGCAAGGATAGCCCCTGGCCTATGCCTTTTGCCTGGACTCAGGGTGAGGTATTCAGCCTGGCTGGACACCAGATGTAAACCAAAGTCTCCCCCTCCTCAACTCAACAGGGGAGAAAAATTACAGTGAAAGACTTGTGGATTGAGACAAGGACAGAGAGAGATCACTCACCAATTACTGCCTTGCCTGGGCTTAAGGAATGTGGGATCCCTGCCACAGGAGACAGTCCTCCACAAATGTCTCCAACATGAATCTTTCCCACAGGCTGCAGTTCTTCTCAAACTCCCATGGGGTGCAGACCTTTAGCAACAGGCTGTTCTAGTATGAATCTTCATGGGGTCACAAGTCTTTCCAGCAAACCTGTTCCAGCATGGCTTTCTCTCTCCAAGGGGCCCCAGGTCCTGCCAGGAGCATTCTCCATTTTTGGCTTCCCATGGGATCACAGACTCCCTTGGGCATCCACCTGCTCCAGCACTGGATCTTCCACAGGCTGCAGATAGATCTCTGCACTTGGACCTCCACAGGGCACAGGGGCCAGCCTGTTTCACCATGGGCTTCACCATGGGCTGCAGGGGAATCTCAGCTCCAGCAAGTGGTCACATCCTCCTCCTCCTTCTCAACTGACCTGGGTGCCTGCAGAGCTGTTTGTCTCGTGAATTCTCACTCCTCTCTCAGGCTGTTTTTTGCTCTTTACCCAGTAACTTTTCCTTCTTCTTAACTCTGATATCCTAGAGACCACTATCACTGATGGGCTCAGCCTTGGCCAGTGGTGGGACCATCATGGCACTGGCTGGCATTGACTCTGTTGAACATGGAGAAATCTTCAGGCAGCTTCTCACAGAAGCCACCCCTGTAGTCCCTTGCCCCCATCAAAACCTTCCCATACAAACCAAATACGCCAAGTAACACTCTTCAGAATTACTTCCAAGTGTGTTCTGGGAGATACTGTAGAAGAAGGAGAATTCTTAATTAGAATGTGGCCATGCTGTTTGGAGAGTAAGAGAATTTAATAATACCAATGCAAGCTGTTCTATGCCAGCTGGCCTCAACAGCAAACAACAGTCCTAGACATATTTAATTTACTAGCCCAAATGTAGTTTTTGTGCTCTTCCACAGTGTTCATGCAGAGTAAATTCCTTAGCAAGGGATATATCCTTTTTTTTAATACAGAAAAAAGCTTCAGTGTTTAATGACAACTGTATAATTTTTCAGAGCAAAGAAATATCAATATACCTTTCCTCAAATAAGATGATTCAACAACCATGAAAATGAATACTAAGTACAGATGTCCAAAGTGAAGACTGGGGTTTTCTTGAGATTTCAACAGGATAATTGCATATTTATTGAAACAGTTATTATTAATTTTTAATGGGAAAATTTGTTCCATCATTTATTCTTAGTCTAATTAAAGTCTTAACAGTCTAATTAAAACACAATAAAAAGCTATTATTGGTCTAATTACAATGAGACTAATGTTCATAAATCATTGACACAGGGAAGATATGGACTTCTTAACCAGTTTTTTTCTGAGGTTAGGCTCATTACTGGTGTGCCTCTGAGTCACAGCACCTTCAAGTTCATTCCTACCAAAGTACAGGGTTAGGTAAAGAGGAGTCATCAGCTTCATTAGATTTTTGCCAGGAGGAATATGAAAATTCCACTATTTATAGTGGAAGTTTACCTATTTTGGTTCCACTTGGGGCTCTTTTTATGGAGTTTTCTATCACAGTTTTCTTACCCATTCTTTTTTTTTTTTCCCTTGATTTCCATAAAGAATTTGTCTGTTTGCACTACTTAGCTGTTATTTATAGCAGCATAATACTTTGCCAAAATAAAGGGCTATTTTTTTTTTAATTATTATTATTTTAGTTTTTTGTTTATTTGCGGGGAGTTGCTTGTTTGGTTTGCTTTGGGGTTTTTTGTTGTTGTTCAGGGGGTTATTTTTGTCATAGTGTAGGATTTTCAGACCTTTACTGTAGAGGATAATCTCAGAGTTAAGCCAAAACAAGCTGGGAAATAGTCACATTCTCCCAGATAATTGCTATATAAGTTAAAAGTAGCAGCTCAAGCTCAGACATGCCAGAAAAGTTTTGAGGGCCTTCTTTGTCTGGTCAATAACATGACTGCAGCAGGAATAACAACGTCATATTTCTTAGCCCCTCAAAATAGGAAAAAAAAAAACCTTCTGTGTACTTTGGGGGCAGGAGTTCAAACCACAATGCTGAAGAGAAAAGTAAGTATCCTGTGGGGTCCAGGGAAAAAGAACAATATAAAAATATTTTTTACTTTTATTATTTCTGTTTGCTTTTTCCTCAGTGTCTACAATGTAAAAGGAATATGAAAAATTTACATAAAAATACAGCTGAAACTGTCTGATCTTAAATGCAGGGAAATCAATAGCTGATTTTTCATTTACCTTCAAGTGCTTTAAATACAGAGCTGCGCTAACAACAAATAAGACTGCAACATTGTTTGTGTGATTAACTATAGGTCCAAAAATGAGATTGTATTCTCAAACCTCAGAATGATGAGCCTATGTGAATTAATAAGCTGTGTGTGAGTATATACTTTCTTTCTGTTCATAATTAATTTTAAACTTTCTTACTTCTAAACTCTTTTTGCATTTCCAGGACATCTGGTGCCTAAAAATCACAGCATAACAGCTCCAGACTTTCTTATTTTGTAATTAAAGAAAGCCTGGATTTTTAGGTCTTGCTGTGAAGATCACAGTATGTGTATTTATGAGTCTGGCATATCCCTCTCACTTACTAGCCTGGTTGCAATTTTTTTATCTTCTCATAAGCTCAGAGCTGATAATTCACAGACTGTTTGTGATGCTGTGAAGGGACCTAGTTCCTTAAAAAGCTGACCTTGGAATCAGTTTTGAGGGACAAGATCTAGAGACAGAGGGAAGACAGATTGTGAATCTCAGCAAGATACAGCACATAGATTATCCCAACAATCCACATTGGATCTAAAGTATAGACACCTATGACATCTGAGTTAGATTTCCTTTATGGCCAATAGCAAGAATTACACTTTTTACACCAAATTAAGATACTGTAGATACCAGCTTGTATGTATATTAAATTATATCTAAAACAGATTGCAAGAATAATGACTGAAAATTTTGTTTGTCTTTGTTGAATGTTAAGATCATCTAAAGTTACTGATGAGAGATAGATGTTTCTTCTATGGACCACCAGATTCTTGCCAGACTCTGGTATGGCCAAGGATCCCTGAATCCCTATTTTGTGTAAGTACGGCATTGCTAAATTATTTGAGTGACACAAACTGCATTACATGATAGTTTCCCAGATATTTCAGTGAATGTAGTGTGTTTTCTGGGCAGTTTAACCCAATTTCCTATTCCTCGTGCCATTTTCTCTTTTGTAAAAGATAAAATTACTTTTTACCTGTAAAACCAGAAGAAAAATTCAAGTTAATTTAGATATTTTCATTCCTTGTCAATTGCTCAAAAGCCTTAAAGTGGTTAATGTTTTTCCTTCCACACTCTCTTTTAAATGTTCCTCTGATTTATTAAAAAAAACCCCAATCAATCATCACCCCCACATCAATTCCCCCACTAGAATGTAAGAACTAAGAATATGTAGCAAAAAAAAAAAAGAGTTTGAATTCAAATTTTTAAACTTTTTCCATAATTATATAATCAAAATCTAAGAGGAACTTTAAAAAGCCAATTTAATTATATTCTCTTCGGAATCATTTTAAGAATTGGTAGTGTTTGCCATTAACATTCAAAACTATGTTTGATTTAGGTTGTCAAAACAATGACAACAGTGACAGAATCTTCAATTTATCTTTCATAAAACTTTTTAAAGTACCCTCTGGAGATTTACAAATGCATTTCGAAACAAAAGTAAGATAGGATTTAGCAAGAACCATTAATGTTAATTTTGTCAGTTAAACAACTCAGCTACTGAGTCGATAGATAAGTGTTTCAGCTTTATAGATGGTGATCATGCTCATCCTGTAGATATGGGAAATAAGGTAATATTATCTGTTTGTTATCTGCTGCACTCTAGCAACAATCTCCAAGATGTTAATTCCTAGGAAACCTTTTCAGCAAAGCCCCATTCATTGTCATAAACTACCACATTCAAAAGTAGGAACAATTCCTTATAGTTCACCCCAAATAAAGTTTCTTCAGCAGAACTGCTTTTATGTCATTACACAACAGCAAGAAAAGGTGCCCTGCTCCCTTGCTATGCTGACAACAAAATAAATTTCCTGTAGGAAAATAATTTCTTAGCAATAAGTGAATATATTTTGAAGGGGGTAAGCATCTGACTTTTTAAAAGTTAATATTTTTTGATCGATCAAGCCCAAATAATTGCAAACATATTTAAATCAAGTTAATCCACACAAGTTCCTTCCTTTCCTTATAGAGGTTGCTTTTCCTCAGCTTTTTATTTTTTTTTAGAAGTTCAGTTTTATTAAAGTCAGAGCTCATGAATAGCAGTATGTAACACCCACCCAACAGGCACCATCATTGCTGGCTTAACGATTTGTGAGGAATTAAAGAGATAGATAGAGTTGTCTGTCTTAAACACTGTCAGGCCCACAGAAGGAACTGCAGCAAGATAAGGCACCACAATAGGAAATTGAGATAAGCACAGAAGGAAGAACTTTGGGACAGGAAGGAGCTAATTCCAGGCCTGGCAGAGATGAAATCTGGTTAGCACATCCTGGTTAATGCATCCAGACAAAAATTCCCATTGTGGCAAATTGCAGGAAAGGAAGGAACTTCTCATACACATACTACCTCAAGTTTTGGGAATGGTGTCTGTGACTGTTGGGGATGCCTGAAATTTGGACTGTATAAAGGTGTCACCCCCCAGAAGAATGACTCCAGAACCTCGACCACCAAGAAGCCCAGAGTGAAGAAGGACCAGTGGGACCAACTGTATCCATGAGTGGTGATAAATAAAATCCATGTTATTGACTTCATCATACAGTCTCATTTGCAGCTTAATGCAGACAGAGGAATCTCTCACTAATTGGATCACAATGCCATTATTGCAGTAATAGCCTTAAACTGTTTCAAAGTGTCAGGAAATAAAAATAAAATTGTAGACCACTGTTTTTTGTTTTTTTTTTTTTTTTTTTGACACAGTAAGTATTTTGGAGGGCTGGGGACTGCATAAAGTAAGTCATGCCCAAGCTTTTCATATCTTCTAGACAATATTAATGCAAATAACTGCGAGTTTTGTGCTATGGTCTCCCTCTATCGTATTGCTAAGTAATAAGAGAAATACAATGTATTTCTAGCTGATTTTGATATGTGCAGTATTTTTTTCTACCAGCATGATTTACTTATCCTTAGCATCACTATTCTTCCTATCTAAATATTTTTTCCTACGCTGTAATTGATAGGGGTAGGAAATAAACATTGTTAAGGGATTTAAAGAAAGTCAGTCCTCTGTGATCCTTTAGAATTTACCAAGAATACAGCTGATTTCAATCCCCAGTTTGTTTTTGTAGGGCTTTCAAACTAATGCAGTTACAGGAACTGCTACTTTTTAATTATATTCAGAATTCATATGTGAGACAGGGAATCCAACAGCAACATTGGCACCAAAATAGTGTAAATTATTTCCTCTGAGTCTTGTGAGAGAACTACTGTTCAGAATTAGGTATTAAACCTGAGGGGCTTTGTGTGCAAGATATTTCATAAAACAATTACAGCAATATAAGGAATTTTTTTTGCAAACAAAGCAAATTTTATTATCCTACACTTCCATTACAGTTGTGGCCAAAAATATTTTCATGTGTTTTAAACTTCTCATAGAATTTAATCTCTTCCCTTATAGAAACAAGTTGTCCTTTAAGCATGGAAGAAAACTAGAAAAGAGAATTAAACCAGACATCTAACTTTATGCATTTGAATATAGGTGAAATAAATGGTATTTGAAATGACTTAAGAATATAGTGTAGATTATTTAGTAGATGTAGAGATACTGAGAATTATCAGTCATTAATTCTGAGTTGTCATAATTCAGATTACTGTTCAGTACTGATCTACAAAGTAATTTGTAGAATCATAGAATCATTAAGGTTGGAAAAGACTTTCAAGATCATTGAGTCTAACTTTTTGAGGCTTATTAGCTTGGAGATGTGGCACTAAGGGAGATGACTTACTGGTGGACTTGGATAATGTCAGATTTCCAGTTAGACTTTATGATCTCAAAGGTCTTTTCCAACCTAAATGGTTCTATGATTCCAAACCCAAACAAGGTTAATTCCAACATTCATCTTACATCACTCCCAGTAGTTTCCGAGGTTAGGTTGAATGGGGGTCTAAGAAATCTTGTCTAGTGAAAGATGTCCCTTCACATAGCAGAGGGATTGGAATTAGAGGATCTTTAAGATCCATTCTAACCCAAACCAATCTATGATTCTGTGATCACATTCATTCATCAAGATATACTTTCCCCACCTTGGGAAAGTTATAACAAATTTGAGGAAGGTAATAGTGTAGAGATATTTCTAAATTACAAGATGCTACGTTTCTGATTGATTTTTGTAGCTGAGCATTTTTTGTTATCTCCTCCTCCTTGTGGAAGGAGAATGGAGTATAACATAAGCATGCAGTAGAAACAGAAGAATGACCTGGAGACATTTGACATGTGTAGCTATTAGAAAATGATGAGTTTTGTATTTGTTTTGGTTCAGGGCAAATTTGGGAGAGAACCCCCAAAGGGGTTCCTTTAGAAGGCAGATTTAATTGGCCCCTCCCCCTAACCAGCTCAGGAAAAAATACTTCCTTGGAGAAAAGTGGAAAAAACTGTTTATTAAACAATAAAACTTAAACAATATTAAACAATGAAACTTCTTTCCACTTTAAAAGAGGGACAAACTCAGAAAAATCTCCCCCTCCCCAGGCTGCAGCTCGGCTCACTCAATCTCTTATCAGTCCCTCTGGCGCTGGAAATGCCACGGCCCAGGCCTGGCCCGCTGGGCCACAGGTGCGAGCTGCTGGTGCTTTTCTGGGTGTTCAGTCCAGAGCAGGTTTGAGCAGGTCCAAAGAAAAGGAAAAAGCCACAGTCCAGGGAACTTCTTTGCCTCAGTTAGCTAAAACTAGCTAAAAAGCAGAGGAGAGCTCTGTCTCGCTGTCTGTCCGTCCACAGACAACACAGTCCAGGAGAAGGAATGTGGAGGAGTGAGTGCAGTTTCTGAAAACAAACTCCGCACTTTTTCTCCCCCACTTCACTCCTGGAACAAGTCTTAAAGGTGCAAAACTTATTATTCAGCATAAACAGAACAGACGATTGGGGATAAAAGAATTATACAGTCAACCTAGAACAGTTTGCAGGCAGAGCACAGATGAATATTGAAACAATGAGATGAATTATCATAACTGACCACATATGTGTGGTGAATTCTCCTCAAGAGTAAAGTTTAATGCAATAATAAAAATCTTGGTTATGATTGCTAAGCCTGTACACGTATTCTTGTTTCTGACTAGGGAATGGAGAGAGCAGGGTGAAATTACCTACCACCCACTACGGTTTTTCTTCTGTTTAAGGCAAGCAAAATAATTGTATTAGGTAAGCCTTAAGGCCCTTGGGAAGATAAACATTAAAAGGAGAGTCAAAAGAAAAGTAGTAAAAAACAAATAAAAAACATCTTCACAGCTGAGGACGCCAAGATGACCATTAGTATCACCATATCTTTGCTTATATATTCTACTCTGTTCCAGGAAACTTTTAGAGACAGTAAATATGTACAGGTTATTTTAGTGTTATTGTTTCCAAATATCATCCAGCAATGCCTCTGGGCATTGGAAAAATCATAAAAATAAAAATGCATGAGTTTGTGGGAAGACAAACCTCCATGGAACATGTTTCTGAAATTATTCTAGAGGAATGATAATTTTAAATTTTATTGCTCCTTGACTGACCTAACTGTGGAAAGTTCAAATAAAATGTAACAGTAACCTCCAATTGAAGTAGAAGGAGAATGTCAGTTATCAATCAAAAAAAAAAAAAAACAATCAAAAAGAACAACAGAAGTCTAGGGAATAAGTGTGCCAATAGTTCAGACAGTAATATTTGATTTAATAAGTGCAGGAAGATATCTTACAGCATATAGCAAACAGAGATGATATATGGTGCACCCAAAGCCTTGGAAAGTCAACATGGTCTATATGACTGTCATTTTTTTCTATTCATATAAAAGAGACAAACAAAACTACTATCTGTCTACTTATCTATACACATTGGTGTAATTTAAAGGGATGTTTTTAGTTTTTCCTCTAATTCCTGGTATATGTTTTGTATATAATTTTTTGGTTTTTTGTTTGTTTATTTTTTTTTATAATGTGCATCTTATATCCTGAAAGATGACAAAATAATACAGAAGATATTTATTCCTGACATCTGGGTCATTTTTACCTGAAAACTAATGCTACCACTAAAATAAAAGCAAATGCAGTGTTGCATCTCTATTCCCTCAGCTTTTCCCTTCCAAGTCTTCTTTTAAAATGGCACATAAGAGCTTCTATACACAGAACTGCTTTCAATATATATAAATTCAGTAAATTTTATTAAATCTTCAAATCTGAAAGAACCATGCTATATATATCTGTTAGATTGAGTTAGTTTTCAAATGCACTCTTATCTTTCATTTTTACTTTAATCTTAAAACAGCTGACTATTTCCCAATTACTCTGAATGCATTCTCCTGCTACCAGAGAGGCCTGTGATTACAAGGTATATATCTCCGTATAGGAATCCTGACATTTTGCTTTAGTCTGCAAAACCCCTCACTTCAAAACATTACCTAATTTGAAACACTACGTAATTTGAGATATTTCAGTAATAGCAAAACACTTTGCCTGCAGTATTTTGCATTATTTTTTTTTCTATTCTTTCAGTAAGGAATCCTGTGATTCCTGGGTTTTTGAGGAGGATTTTTGGAGGTTTTTTGTTTGTTTGGGGTTGGTTATTTGTTTGTTTTTGTTTTATTTTCTGAAGCCTGTAAATTTATACAATTCTTTAAAATTAAATATCAATTTCAGCTCTTTTTTTTTTGTACTTGTGCTCTGATATCTATTTTTGAATGTGAAAAATATTTTATTTCAGGAGGTTGTCTTCACCAAAATTTATGTCAAAGAAATTGCCATAAAATATAGTAGGATTTTTTTTTTTAACTGAAGACAAATAGATCATGAAAGTTAATATAAGAAAACATAAAATCTTTTTTCATTTTTTCTTAGAAAACATTTACAAACGTTTTGGTGACCAAGTCATTAATTTTTCCATTGTATATGTACACTTGAATCTTTAGACTAGTCTCGATATTCTGTGGATGAATGAAGTATTATCAGAATTAAGGCATATCAAACAATCTGATGGAGAGTAGGTGAGACTGTTATTTTGACAGTTCGACTATTTATGTGTGTGCTGCACTTGTAACCTTCTGCCTCAGCCAGCTGAAGAGGAGGAGGGGACATGTCCATCCATGCCTGTGTCTGGTGTCAGTCCAAATGTGGTGGCTGCTGGGGGCAGAGCCTTGTCTGAGGTTGTCTGTGTGACACATTGTTTGTTTGTGTGTCTGTGTGTGTGTTTCTGCATGTACGTCTGCATGCTGACACATGTACGTTTGTGCCTGTGTGTGTGTGTGCACCAGGCTGTGTTCCAGCAGCATGCCAGAATAGATTCCAGAATGGAGGAACCAGAGAAGGTGGCTGCTCTTGACATCACTTAACTATCTCAAATTCATTTCTGAATTTTCTAAGTGAAAGCTCTAGAAAAAGAGGAAAGCTATTTGATGTATTGTTAATTCAAACAGAATCAGGAATATTTCAAATATAAAAGAGAATAGTGATTTCAGAGAAAGATCTGATGTACTTCATCACCTAGTTTAAGTTTGAGCTTTAGATTTAGTAAAATGGATCAAGAATATGCCAAGACTGAACACACCTGTTTTTAGCTACTGAAGAGTACAGTGCTGCAGTCTCATCAACATCCCTTCTAAAAGTCTGCAAGAAGCTTAGATTTTAAAAATAGAAATAAGTTAAATCTTCAGTTGTCTGCACACAGTTAATCAACGACAATTCTTTCTGCAGTCAATACACCACCAGTGAACAATTTACCCTGTTTTAAGGTAGGCATCTAATTTAGGTAGAATGAAAGGCCCACTGAGGTGCCTATTTCTCTCCAGACAATACAGAAAATGAGAAAAAAACAGCATAAGTTAGGTATCCAAGCAGCCACCTAAGCTGTAATACAATCTAGTTGCATAAGGTAAATTGGCTCCTACCTTCAAGTTTTATTCCTTTAGATTTCTGTAAGTAGAAGAAACACAAAGAATATTAATATATCCCCAAAGCCTCATCCAATCACAATATTTTTGCTAGTTTCTAACCCAGAGTTTAACTTACTGCTAGTTCTAGCAGAACTGTGGGGCTGTGAGAATATCACAGCCTGAATGGGAAATTGCCATGCATTTTGAAGACATTGATTACCCCTTAAACTATCACCTACTTTGGTATCCTCTTTTGCTACAGATGCTCTTTAGTTTTCTAACAGTAATTAATTCCAGTTTAATTACACTAACAAGAAAACAAACAAATAAATCATTTTGGCATGAAAAGGTAAAAAAAAAACAATCAACAAGCAAACACCCTTTCCCCCTGCCATGACTCAGGGATGTAAGCTAAAAATTAAATATTAAAATTCTCATTTAAAAAAGAAACCAACATATTATGAATGTATTTCCATCAGGGAATTAGAAAAAGTTGTCACCAGAATGAAATATTGTCACTTGTTCATGGTTTCATGTTCTTCTCCAAATGGTGTATAATATATTCAGTTCTCAAGCAGAAAACATAGAGTGTATGGCAATGTTCTATCAAATTGCTCTTTTTCTTCATTGCACAAAATGCTTTAAAATTGTACTTAATTGCTTTAAGTCCTAATATTCATTTTGTAAAAGTTGCTCATTGCTATAGCTTAATATGAGATTTACATGTTTTTATAAAAATTAGTCCTTCATATGTCAGACTATTCTATTGTGAAAAATAAAATTAATTACTTAATTACTGCTTGCTTTTGCTATAGTTGTCTCATTATAAGGACTACCGATTCTGGTGGCAAATATAAGGAAGAGTTCAAAGCAGTTACTACCAAATGTTCAAATTTCTCTTTTTTTCTACTGTGTTCTGGTAATCATACACTGAGTAATCCAATAGTGTCCTAGGCAAACATATAAAATTTATAGTTTTCATTTTTTTCTCAAAAATAAGACATACATAATCTTTTTGGATAGTTGAAGAATACTTTTCTGTTAAAAGAAAGGTCCTGACAAAAATTTTTGACAAGCTCTACTTAATAACATTTCAGAAAATGTCCTTAATTCCAGAAGAGAATAAAATATTAGTCCCAAAAACAGATTTGCACAATAAAGAAATATAATGATATAGAGCAGCTACCTACAAACCAGGCTGGATTATGCCTCATGCCACTGTCCCAGCAAAGCTTTGTGTGACAATCAGAATATGTACCATACATGAGTGATGTCCTGATCTGATAATGTCTTAATATATTATTGGTTCTTTGACAAGTCAGTAATAGAAGAGACAGGTGCCGCCATGCCTGCCTGAAGCTCCCTGGCTTCGCCTGCCCAGCCAAGGCACGGTCAGCTGCAGGGGACACTCCTCTGTTTCTCTATGAGATTAGGGGAGTGGCTAAGAGAGAGCGTGACGCTGTCTGCCTTGTATGGAGGAGAGGCAGCGTTCGAGGAGGTAATAAGGGAGTCAACTCAAGGCCGGGTAAAACGTCTCAGGTTTAATCCGAGCTCCGTGGAGCTCCGAATACCATTGTATCCGACAGCCGAAAGTGCCCTCGAGGCTTTCACAATCACCTTAAGTACTGGGGCGGTAACAAGAGAGAAGGGACGCCCACCACCCAGTGGGGGGATTTGGGGGAGTGGAAAGCGGAGGGACAGACAGACACACAAACCGATGGGGGAAGTTCAAGGGAGGGACCCCTGGCCCTCATCCACTCACTTGATGCCCAAGGTGGAAGATTCTGGGAGAGTGGGATGGGGAGCTGATTGATGGACAGAGTACCAGGGAAGGGACAGGGGAATGACTGAGCATTTTCAGGGAGATTGGCATTGAGGGAAAGGTGGGAAAACTTGGGGTGGAACCACTGGGAGAAAATGGGGGGTGAAGGGGCAAACCATTATGGAACTGTTACAGAGATATAAAAACACAATACAACAGACAGGAACAAAGATCTATGTTTTTCTACCAGCTAGCACTTCTCCTTTGATATGGAGGTTAGTATTAATTATAGAATGATTGAATCGTTTATGTTGCAAAAAACCTTTAAGATCATTGAGTCTGCCCACAAACCTATCACTGCTATGTCCATGGCTAAACTTTGCCGGTAAGCACTATTCAATTACACATCTTTTAATGCCTGCAGAGAGATGATGGCTTGCCTGCTTCCTTGGGCAGCCTATTCCAGTCTTGACAAGTCTTTTGGAGTAGAAAAAATTCCTACGCCTTATCCTTCAGGATAAACAAGAACAGCTGCCTTAGCCTCTCCTCATAAGACCTGTATGCTGGACCCTACACCAGTTCTGTTGTCCTTCTCTTGACACATTTCAGCACCTCAATGTCTTGTAGTGAGGGGGCTCAAAACAGAACACAAGATATGAGATGTGGCCACACCAGTGCAGCAGGATCTGGTGCTTTGCCTTATTGAATTTCACACCATTGGGCTCAGCATACCAGCCTGTTCACCTTTCATTACTGCCAAGGTGACTGAGCACTGGCACAAGCTGTCCATGGATGATGTAGAGTTTTCCTCCTTAGATGTATTCAAAAGTCACCTGGGCACATTTCTGCACAACTGGCTCCAGGTGACCCTACCTGAGTATGGTTTTGCATCCGACAATCTCCAGAGGTTCCTTCAAACTTCTGTTGTTTTGAGATAGCGATGTGTAGATCTATCCACACAAATATTAAACTGTTTTTATGTTAGGTGATACCTAAAGTCATATGATATGAATCTATTTTTACTGACTGTGCTATTTTTCCATAAAATTGCATTCTGTGTCGTACTATGGTAGAGATTCACATGAATATTTAGGTAAGATCAAATTCTGTGTCATTGTTACTACCACCTCGATGAAAATAATATATTTAACAATTACATAATTCTTAATAGAAGAATGTGTACAACACCTATAGTGAAATAAAGGAAAACTTATACAGAAATATAAATTCCAGTATGACTTTTAAATATGAAGTAACTCAATATGATTTTTAATGGACTATGGACCCTGACGATGGCCACTGTAATTCCACTTTGCTCAGGTTGAAGTGAGTCATATTTAACAGAGTTCACTTTATAGAAACCATGGATTCCACAGGACTGGAATACAGCAGGCAGAATCAGACAGTGATAAGACTAATAGCAGATCCTACTGAAGAAAGAGGTGAAGAGCAAGGCAAGCGATAAATGGAGTAGCCAGTAACTGAAGAGTTATATATTAAATCGTAGTGAAAAGAAATTTCAAAAATAGTGATTTCATATATTTAATAGCACACATTGTGGTTCTAGGATGTCTTGCACAGGGCTAGGAGTTTGATTCAATTATTCTGATGGGTCTCTTTCAACCCAGCACATTTCATGATTCTATGGCAATGTCAGAATAAGGCACAGTCCATAGACATTTCAGAGATAATGAAGTAGGAGTATTTTTTTCTGCATACCCTTTAATATTCAGATTTTTTTTCCAGAAAAAAGACATTACATTGTTACCCTGACACATTAGTGAGTGAGCTGAAGCAGTTTCACACATAAAATGAGTGAATTTATAAATAAATTATTTAATTTATTCACACATAAAATGAGTGAAGAAAACATGAAACATTACAGCAGACTGCTAAATAATAAATAATTGGTGAAACCACTGATTGGTGTGTTAATATCCATTTTGGCAGTAAAGAAAAACAAATATTGCAATGCATAGACAGAACCCCAAATCTGTCAGAGTTCAAAGAGCATCTGGACAATGCTCTTAGTAATAGAATTTAGTTTTAGGTAGTTCTGCAAGGAGCAGGGAGTTGGACTCAATATTTATGGTTCCTTTCCAACTTGATATATTCCAGGATTCTATGATTCTAATTTAATTAAAGCATCTTTAATCTCACCATCAGCAATATTTGATTTCTCTGGGCATATTTTTTAAAGTAGGCAAGAAAGTTCTTTTCACAGTAGATTTAATACACTATACAGTTACTGTTGCCTCTCTCTGGAAAGTGGGAGACACCAGGTGCGGCATTGTGTTCTTTTCCCACGGTCCCTGGGCAGCTCCAGTGCCTGGAGCAGCACCGCCTCTCTCCTGGACCCGGGTGTCATGGTTTGACACTGGCGCGATGCCAGCGCCCCCATGAAAATATACTTTTTAAAATAATTGCTGTGAGATATGATCAGGAACAGAGCAGAGCAGGCCCAAACTTAGTAACTAAGGAAAGAACTTTATTAAACTACTACTACTAGGAAAACTACAAACACTAAATCCTGGATGAAGACTTTCCAAAACACCCCTCCTCCTCCCACCTAATTTCTAAACAAACCTAACAGTGAGACACCACCCCGGATCCTGATCAAGTTGCTCCCCTTCAGATATTCAAATACTCAGTCCTTCAAGGGAGACAGGAGTCTCTCCTGTGCCACAGACCCCCCCAGGAAACACAATTGCCACCCTTGTGTTTCCATGTCACACATGGCAACTGCCCGGAGGAAATTTGCCATGGTGACACTCTCCTTTCCATGTCACAGTGCTCTCACCACCGTGCATGGACAGACTGCTCATAGGGCTCCTTTAAGGATGCTTTGCCATGAACCAAAAGAGACAACAGTTCAGTTTCTCATTTTGGGACTACAGTCCCCCCCATTTTCCCCTGGGGCTGAGGGTCCAAGAGCAGAGGTCTTCTTCTCCTCTTCTTCTTCCTTGAAGATAGAGGGCTTCTCCACACCTTCTCTCTACTCCTCTGCTGGTAATCACTGAAACAGGTCTCCTGGCACACCAACGCACCACCCTAAGTGCAGCTTCTGTTAGGAGAATTTGGTTCAGTCTATGGCTAACAAGAGAAGTCCAGCCACAAGCCACTCCATCATCTCCTTCCAACTCAAGAATTTCTTCTTCCATCATTTCGGATCCCAGACTGTCTCTCTTCTACTTCAAATCAAGGAGGAGTAATATTTCACAAAGCCTTCATTTCTCAGGAAAGGGTTAAAAGCTCAGACTCCCTGGACGGCTGATATCTCTGCCCAGCAGCCGACTCCCAAGGCCAAGGCTGGGCGCCTTCCCCCCCCCCTTCCTTCTCCTCCGCGCCGGCAAAGTTACATGTACCGTCCGGACTCTCTATCTCTTCCCTCTGGGGGGGGGGGAATGACAAAGACATCTCCGCTTCTCTCCACCCTTCCGTCCACAGGAGCTGGCTCGGTTCCAGTCCTTCTACCCCTCGGCTCACCTCGACCAGGCCTCATGGCTTCCCCTCCCCCACCCAGCCCCATGGCTGGGCAGGGGAGGTCTGCACAGCACCTTGACCGGAACCAAAGAGAGCGAGCTCTTGGGAGTTCTTGCTTTTAACCCCCTGTGTTCTCAGAGGCGTATCCCTATCTTCAGTGGTCACTTCAGGTGCCAATATCCAAACTTGACCACTGATTGGTTTGACCCAACTTCCTGAAGAAAAAAAAATAATCACTTCCATGTCAAACCACGACACCGGGTTTCACCGCTTTTCCCAGACGTGGCTCCGTTCTGCAGTCCAGGTGGGGCTGGCTGCGGTTTCTGCCGCCGTGAGCGAGGGACTTTGGCAAAGAAATGAAGGAATTGTCCAATTCACCCACGAGAGAGGCTGAAAGTCTTTTAATGGCTGAGGGAGCTGTGGTGGAGAGGTCACGACCCACCTCCAGCGCCCACGTGGGGGAATGTGGCCCTGATTTTCAGGAGGCGTAGGATTTTATCAGGGGCGGGATGAGGAGAGCAGAAGTCCTCCTGCCCAATGGGGACAGGTGCCGTGGCAATGACGAGGACCGTGGCGACCAATGGGGACACGACAGGGGTGAACCCCGGGCTCTGGGGCAAAGGGGCTTGTGGGATCAGGATGACAGACACTGAAGTCTCCGGATGGGATGGGGAGTGGTTACAGGAGTGACGGGCTGAAGCTCCAACAGTGAGAGACTCGGAGCGAACTTCTGCAGGGGGAGAACCTCGGGGGGTGCGTGGGGGTACACAGAGTTCGGCTAGCTAACACAGATCAGAACCCCTAATCTACACCCAAACCCAGGATGCCACAACCAGGAATCTGAAACTATAAATAAAATAAAATTATACTTGGATACATTTTTATACATCAAAATTTTTTAATGGTTGAATGATTAATTTCAGGCATTTATACGCCAATTATTATACTGTTAGTTTTGCTTAGACATTTCAATCTAACTTTTTAAAAACCCAAACATTTATTATTTAAGAGTCTAATACTTTACAATACATTGAGTGCCCTAACATGGAATATGGAAAAATGATAGTTATCTTAAAGCTGTATCTGGGAAAAGCTAGCTTTTCAATTTCTTCTATTATAGTCTAAAATGATTCACATATTTAGTTTGAAACTTTTAGAAGTTTGCCTAGCCTGAGGCCCAGTAGATGCAAGGTTTGACTGTTTTTACAGGTGTCACCAAAAACAAGGCAGAGCATGTGTTCCTGGTAGATGTGTCCATACTGATAGACACAGTGGACATCCACATCTGGCCACACACAGGCAGCAGATATTACCTTACAAGCACCGACACAATTACCAACAGCACTTGCATGTATGTGAGTGGCACTGATGCTCTGTCCTGTTCCTTGTCTCTAGCTGATCAGGAGTGAAATCTGCTAGTGGAACTTATGTAAGCATGTACAAGCAAAATATGAATTGCACCAGTAACTGGCCAGTAGCTAGCCTCAGACCCCCAGCCTCTCCAGCCACCGGCACCTGGATGTACTCTTCAGCTTAGGGTACTCACTTCTTATTTCCTGCAGAACCACAGAATAGCATATCTACCAGCTGGTCTGGATCTACAGTGCCCCAAGCAGCCAATTCTCGGATCCCAATCTCTACAGTACTTGGTTTAGACCTATGGTCCCTACAGTAGCTGACTGTCAGGCTCCTGATTCTCTAGTGTCTAGACCCAAAACAGTGGTATCACCATTGACAGCTTGCAGATATGCTACTTAACCTGTGGCTTTCAGTTTGCAAGTGATACACACACAGAGTAAGTGCATCTTCACTCAGGAAACCCTATCAGATGCTGACAGATATATATATATGCGCCTCTCCTTAGGGTCATGGCTTCTTACAGCCTCTGTGTCACGTGTGCCAGACTTATCATATAAATGTCTTAAACCCTCTAAAATACTGCAATGTGTAGGCAATTGAATCCCACAAAAACTCTCAAATGACTGTTAGGGGTGTGGGATCCCATTATAGTTAATGAAGTCACAACATGCAGCGTTGACTAGAAAGATTCATTTTAGCCTTAGTTGTCTTCATTCATTGAGTTGATTTGTTATCCAACTCCATTTTCTAAGACTGTGGAGGGTACCCTAAATTTACACAACTTAATGTGCTCATTACAGTTTAGCCCTACATCCTTATTGTCAGTTATGGGATATGTAGTTCACATATGGATACCTACATTTTTTTCCTTTTCTTTTTCTGTTTACATTTCATAACAGAATTCTAGGCACAAGGCCAATCTGCATCCTGCCTCCATCTTTCACAAAATCCATTCAGCAATGTGTGCATAGCATCACCTGATACTCATCAATCAGTAAATCAGCAGATCACACCCTTTACATGTCCTCTTGCTAATGGCATCTAGAGTTAGAAGAAAATTGTCCACTTAAATAAAGCCTATATGTACATTTCGCAGTGATACATGAGAGTTTGTACCCAGACCACAGGTAAAAATTGTTATTCAGGCACCTCATAACTCAGTGTTCTGCCAAGTTGTTCCCACTTGATCCTTGTCATTTACTTAGAATCACATCTGACCTAGCAGAAATAGTGGCAGATAGTGCATTACACTTATTTTCAGTATATATAAACAGACCTTAAAAGTAGAGCTCACAGGCACAGGTTGGATCTATGCCTCAAAAAACATTATGAAAGCAGCAGATTTTGACAATGTCATCCTGATTACACAGCCTAAACTGTAGACCTAAATATCCCCCATGCTCTATTTAGCCATTTCCTTCCTTCTTCTTGAAAAACTACTCTGCTTTGTGCTATTCTATACTTCAGGGTGCTTGTAAACCTCTACATTCTTCTTTATTATTCTGAAGAGACAGTGTCTCCCACCTTCTTGTCTGCAGTAAATATTTAGTAAATGTTCTCCTAATTTTTGGAGTTGTATTAGTCATTAAATATTGTTTTGCAAGACCAGGCTATAGTTGTTCTCCTGCCTGTTCCTTCCTCTCATAATACTCCATTTCCTTACCATTTTAAAATATCTTTTAATTTTGGTGTTATTTACCAGATGCATTCAATAAGTGATTCTGACACACTGAGTCAAGCTTGTCATGGTTTGGACTAAGTCCTAAATACCTCACTAAAATGGAAACTCTTCTCATTTGATGTGTCTTTTTCTCTGTAGATATAATTTCTGGGCCACAGTTAATTTCTTTCAATTTCCTCTTCTTTTGTCTTCCTTACCTAGTGGAGGTTTCATTTTGTTTACTAAGGAACAAAATTTTTTACTTATAGCATGTTTTTTTATAGAGGCAGAGAAACCACAGTAGAATGAAAGACACTGGCTCAAATTATTCTAAGATTTTCTATATTTCATCAGAACTAATATCTGTGCAGAGAAATATATTTTAGCAGCAAAACCTACAACTTGTGTAAACAAGTCCTACACATGAGGGTGTCTACAGCTTGTACTATGAAATGTACATATACAAGGGATTTTTCCTTTGTTTTTCTTCTATATATGCAAGGGTTTTTTTTATTAATTTTGTTGTAGTTGTTGCTTGTTTGTTTTTTCAAGGAAAAGAATTTATGTCCTAAACGGTTGCTAACAGAGCTCTTTAATTTGTGCTTCCATATCATGATTTTCAGTAGTTTATAGGATGCTCAGGGAAACTGAGAACAAATGTATACAAGTAACTTCTAAAGTCAGAAAACCAAAAAAATAATAAGATGCCCCAAAATCCATCAATATGATCTCCCTCTTGGATGTATTCCACCCTATTATGTCTTTTATTTATTATCTTTAGACAAGATTGGTCATTTATTTTCCATTTAATCTCCTGACATCATTGATAACGCACAGAAACACAGAACTCTTGAAAGTGAAGCTATTCAGGCTTCTCAATCCCTGATCCAAAAGCTATTGTTACCAAAGCTAAGATTTCCAATAATTTCAAAAGATTTCCAACTTCAGATCGAACACTCATTTTGGGTTTAGGAAACTAAATTTAGGCATCATTTATCCTCAGATAAAATTCCTAATTAAGACTGGAAAAAGACATTAGATTTGTGTCTGTTGACCTTCAGGCAGTAATAATAATAAAAAAAAAAAAACCTCAAACGCTTCAGAAGTGAAACTGTAAAATCCCAGTATCATGAGCCAATATTTTTCCACTTTAAAAAAGGCTGAAAGTTTGGAAATAGTTTACAAGATCCTTATTTAGACCACATACCCAGTATAGATGTAATGGTGATTAAACTAGGAAGTTTTTGATGGGAGTGGGTGGTAACACAGATATACATCATAGCTTTGACATTCATTCAAGGTTAAAATAATAAAAAAGAAAAATATAATTATAACCCCTGCATGTAGGTGGACAGAGAAATATCTGCCTATTTATTTGTACACAAAGAGTAAACAGGTTTTCAGAATATCAATCTTTGTTCATGTTTAGATGTTTAATAAATTATGAGGATAACACAACAGAAGTAAATACCAATACAATTTTTCTGATATATATCAATATCAGAAGATATAATTATTTTTGAAACTGTATCAAAAGAAATTGTTCTGCAGAATATCACAATGGACTTTATAAATTGTTGCAGTTATAAATCACAGTCTTCATCAATGTCACAAAAAAGAAAGATGAGACATTACCAGTATTTTCTGTCTTGCATAGTGTGTTTGATTTTCCGTTTAAGTTTAATGTATTCAGATCTACCTGGTTTATTCTAAATATCCAGTTCTAGGAAAGTAATTGTATTCAGTAAGTTATTTATAGACCTATTAAATAAACCAAGACAAAAATTCCAGAGTAAATTACTTTATTCTTCAATATTTTTTTCATATTTAGATGAACTTGCCTGTTAATATAGATAGTTTTTTTAACGCTTACTATATGGGTAAATGAGAGTGTCTATTTCTTATTTAGAGGCTTTTATTGTATATTGCTAAAGTTGAGAGAAATTAACTAAACCTTGAGTTTTGCTATTTTGTTATTTAGATGAAAACTAATCTCTTATAGTTGTTTTCCACACTTCGAATTTACACTGCACACCAACTAAGGCATACCAATCAGGTTAATAGACTGAATGAATATTTTCACTTTGTTACGCAGTTGCTGAGCTTTGCAACCAAAGGCGATGAGCAAAGGAATCTCTGTACTGCCCCACGCTCATCAGAACACCTCAAACTACAGGCAGAACAACACTCTATGACAATTGTCATGCAGTTCTTGAACCTACTAAAATAGCAACCACAGGAAATTTTAAATAATTTAATATTTCGTGTACTGCAAGAAAGTACCCTTTTAAGGTTCTAGAAATTGACGGTTAAGGGGAGATCTAGCAACTATCCAGAGCTACTTTTTTGGAGAAGACTAGAAGAATAGTGAAGACTTAGCTGAATTCTTTTCAAAGGTGCACTGTGGGAGCAGCAATAGAAAAGAGGCTAAACACAGAAGTTTCTGAGTTGAGGATTTTTATTTTTAACTTATAATAACTGTTTTTGTTAAATTTTAATTCTTTTAAATTTCTTTTTTAATCGTTTTACTGAAAGCATGTGATATAGTGGAACAGGTTGCTCAGAGAGTTTGTGGGATCTTCATTCCTGCAGCTTTTCCAAATTTAGGTGGTCAAGTTGTCAAGCAGCCTCATATAACTGGATATTTTCCAAATCAAATTATTCTATGATTATATGTAGTAATAAAGAGATATACATACACATACAATCGTATTAATCACACACATATATATACATATATTTATATATTTGTATATATGAGAGATTTTATAAGGATGGCTGAGTCACCTGATTTGTTACTTGCACTTCCATCACTCTCCCATGACTCTGAAGAAACAATGGATTACATATTTCTTTGATTTAGTCAGAGGTTTTATCATATCCACTATGAATGAGGTTTTACAATTGCATCTCATTTATATAATCAATGAAATAGAATAGCGGCAAATAAAATATAATGCTGGTTTTACCTTTCTGTTATGATTTACAGCTAGCTAACCAGGCTATTATGAAGCTGTTTGTAGTTTGCTATGCCTGGCAGAGTTGTCTTCATTTTCCAAATAAAATGTATGTTGCTAATGCTCACTGAAACTTATTTAATGGATCAAAAAAATTAAGCAATCACCATTTAACGCTAATTTCATCTGTCCAAACATAGGGTATGTTGTACCATTTATGATACCTCAGGGTATTCAAGATATTCATATAAACTTATCAGCTATGACACAGGATTTATGGACAATCTGAATTGTTCTGTATCACCAGCTGGGGGTCAAGGAAGAGAGACTATGTCATTTAAAAAGGTATTTAACAGCTATGTCTGGGTAATTGAACTGAGCCATTTAAGGAGAAATTAACCTCACCTGAGTTTAAAATATCTTAATTTATAACTAGTCATCTTACATTCCTTTAATAAACAGCAGAGAAAAATCAGGAACTTTTATACTGAGTTTAATCTGCCTAAAAGCAGGTAACCATTCATAATGGGATGAATCCTGTCTTGGAAGATCATAACATGATCAGGTTTTCATGACTAGGTGCAGTGTAGCTGTATACATTTGTATGTGATCTGACAGATGTATTTGGAGACTATTTTTAAGCTATTTCTAGTCTCTGAGATTTAAATACATTAAATTATTCAATCAGATAAACATGAAACAGTTTGCTAAAGACTTTTCTTAGTTCTGTAACTGTTTTCTGAATGCTATCAATTTTCTGCTCTTCACTGATATGGACAAAATTTTCATTAGCAGACTGAAGTGGCCTACAGCAGAGAGAAAGGGATAAGAGGAATATGAACCAAACTTGTGTTTCTGGGGCCCCAGGAGATTTCCTCCTTCCAGTTAGGGAAAAACATAAGCAAGAACATAACTTGTCTCACAGTCTCAAACAATCTTTAAAGCCCATCTCAAAGGAAAAATGTGTATATATATATATATGTGTGTGTGTGTGTATATATATGTTTAAGAAAGTTTTTGAAGTTGAGATGATGACACCAGACTATCACTGTCATGCATACCATTACTTAACCAATGGGAACTTTAGTATTAGCCTTAGTGTTTTAAATATATCCATCTACTAGAATTTGAGACCACAACTACAGTCAGTAGAGAATTTTTTCAAAATACTGCACTTCACTGAAATTTTGTCACTTTCCTATTGATTTTAACAGTGTCAGACTATTGTATATAACATTTGTTTAAATTTTCCTTTCAAATTTACCAGCTGAGGAATTACATGGAGTTGGAGCAGTTAAATACTTCTTGCTAGCATAATTAAGACTGTTAAATGACCTTGTCAGGAACATGATTGCTACAATGTAAGATCTAAAATGTGTTATAAGATGTAAAACAATGCAGCAAAATAAAATTTAATTTTCATATATCTTACCTTTCTTTCTTGGAAATCAGATCCAAAGCCATATGATAAAGACCACACCATGTTATATATGATCTTCAGTGATGAAAGTAATACCCTGGAAACCAGACCTTATGTGTCTAGGAATATGTTAAAATAATAGTTCAACACAGCTTTGGAGAAGTGCCCATTCTATATGATTCTGTTCTAGAAAACTTACAGTATCTTGTGTGTTAGGGAACGCAGAGCTGAATTCTAAAAAAGAAAGCTGCTTCACAGTGTGGCCACACAACCTAAATAGAAACTAATCCTGTGTTTCATTTTGACAGTATAATCCCAGGGAAAAATCCTTTCCATTTCAATATATTTTTGGTAGACATTTCTTGCAGTTACATAAAAGTAGAAGGCTTTTGTCTGTATTTATTGAAAACAGCACTAACACAATTAAATCAAATTCACAAATACTCAGCTTGAGTTATTGAAATTTAATTAGAAGTGACAGCTGTGTCTGGTCTTCGGACAAAAATATGCATGGAGTTTTGAGTAAGAATTAGAAAGGAGGAAGTGAGAGAAAACTGCATGACTATGCTTCAAGAAAGGGATTCGGGAGCAATTGTGTCTTTTTAACTCAACAACCTCCTCTAGATTTCCCTGCCCCAATTTCTATGTTCATATCTTTGGAATAAAACCTTAAGTGATAAGGTTAACACATACATACTAATGTCCTCCATGTTATACAATATCAAGTCACCATATCTAATCTTCATAAGATATAGAATCAATATATGTAAAAATTCCTTTATAGTTAATTTAGATAAATGCAATAGATACCATGAGGGATCTTTGCTCTTTTTCTGGATTTTTGCTACGTTAAAAAAAAAAAAAAGAAATTTATATCCTACATCTTAAACAATTAACATGGGTTATATTCAGGTCAGGTCGATATTGAATCAAACTTGTGTTTCTGGAAATATAGAATGTGAATACTTTTAATAAGCTTTCAGTCATAGAATGATAAATTCATTGTGACAAAAGGCACATGCTAGCCTGTGGTGGATAAGCTAATGTCATTAATTTTGCAAATGGATGGTATGCAAGAAATCCAGAGTGTAATTTTTATTTTATTTGGAAAGTTATTAAAATGACTGTCAGTGTTAAAAATAATAAGCAATCAACTTCTCTAGGTTTCCTTTGAGTTGTAGAGCAGGTAGTTAAACAACATGATCCTAGTCACAAAATTATCTTTCCTAAGAAAATATCTGAGTGTGCATTTAATGAAAGTGATCCATACTTGTACATAAACATCAGAGTATGCAAAGCTTACTGCTAGCTTCTAGCTAATTTATTAATTATTTATACACTGCTATTTTAAAATTATGATGGGACAGCCATTTTTATATATCCTGTCTATCATGTAGTCATTTTTGTCTTGAAGTCAGTCAGACACACAAGCCATTCAGCAGGTCTGACACTCTGACAATGTTGTGACCGTCATTACTGGGAAAGTGCCACTTACAACTTTGTCACACGCAGGAGCAGCACATCTGTTTAAATTCCTGATATCCTCCACTTTCTCTGGTCTATATTCTCCTTTGTCTTTTGCATACAGAGCAGATTGTCTTTATTTAATTGGATGACCTACCCAATCACTTAATGAGTTTTTGTGATTTTTTTTATGGTGGTGCATACTTTCACATGGTGTTCCTCATTTGTTTCTTCCTCTCATTCATAGAGGGAGACTATGTTCCTATTCTCTGAAGAAGTGGCTCTAATGTCTTGTCACTTCTGGTGGAAGCTCACAGAAAGGACTATGTGGGAAGAATAATCTTTCAATCTTTCAACACTACATCTCTAATATAGTGTAGAGACAATCTTTAATTGTATCTGAAGCAAATTTTCCATTACCTCTGCCTCACTCTCTAGACACAATGGAAACAGAATCATTGTATCATAGAATAGTTTGAGTTAGAATAGATCTTCAAAGATCATCTAGTCCCAATCCTCCTGCAATGGGCAGGGATATCTTTTACTAAAGCAAGTTGTTCTAAGCCCCTGTCTAACCTTACTTTGAACACTACCAAGAATGGGGCATCTACAACTTCTGTGGGTACCCTGCTTCAATGTCTCACCACAGTTTCAGCTGAATCAGGCACTCTTTCACTGAAATTATCAGTGTGTAAGAACTGGGATGCTGGGAGAGGCAAGAGCTAAAATCAAAATCACAATCCCTTTAAAGTGACATTCAAATGTATCTTTCCTCTTGCCCATGTGACCCCTTGCTTGAGACACCATGAAGTTCTAATGTCAGAGTTGGACCACTAGGTGGAGAAGGCTTTTAAAAGCTTGTTGTGCCTTCACCACTGAATGTTAGAAGAAAATATGCAGCAATCTGAGGCACAGTGTGAGTCATAAGCCTGAGGGCCAGCTTCTAAGATGAAGTTGCAGAGTACCTAAGATCATACTTATACCACCCCTGTGCTGCATGCAGGTACCATTGAGAAGTGCTGTGGGTCACTGGTTTTCAAATCTGCTTGCAGCTGATAGAAGGTCAATTGCAGGCAGTACCACGGCAATGGTCAGCAATCCACCTGTAAGGCTGTGGAAGTTATTGGAGCTGGTGTAGAGCAGTGCAGAAATAGCCAATTTCCTGTGAGCATTAGGTAGAATACTGGTGTTCTACATGTTATTATTTTAATTTTCAGGAAAAGGAAGAGGTTTTGGTTAATTTGTTAGCTCCTGTGGATTTAGCTATATTAAAGATAACTAAGCTTGCTAGCTCTGTTCTTTACAGCCTCTACTAAGACATTGTTTCAGAAGATGTCCATCTATTAACTATAAAAGAAGACAATTTTACAAACTCACATGGGGCTAACTTTTAAGCTTTTTGAATCTTGTAGCATAAATCCAGTATCTTATGTCAAAAGATAGTGTAAGTCTGCAGATTGGCTAGAATAACTTTCTCTTATTAAGAAAGGTTCGCATTGTCTTTCTAACCTTGTAAATTATTCAGTATTTTAAAAAATCTACAAATAATTTTCTTCACTTTTTCTAGCTAAGTTGCTTTGAAACAGTTTTTTCTATATTTCAGAAAAAAGAAACAATGAGCTAGCATAAACCAGTATCATCAATATGAAATTGAGAACCATTTTTTTGTCAAGATGCATCTGGCTTGAAATATGCCATGAACAGTGCACTTCAGAGGGTGACTGGCTTATTTATATCTCAAGAAATACAAAATATATGTAAAGAAAGAATTTTTGGTGTAGTCTAATGCTTTCAGCTAATGGGCTTATTAAATTGAGTTAAATTTAATATTTATTATTAAATACTGAGACTCCTGTCCTTATTTAAAAGTTTGCTTGAACATGGTTTTTACTCTTGTTTTAAATAATGGTACTACAATTCACATTTCAATAACTTAATACCTGTCAGAGAATTATTTCTAACTAATGATAACAAAGATTACATTCCAACTAGTCTCGTTTCCTGTGTTTTTCTGCCTGAATTTGTATTTTTTTTTCTACATATCATGCTTGTTCTGGCAAAGATTTGAAATTATTTTATTGGACAAATGGAATGTCTCATTTGCTTATTTTTTAATGTCATGGTGAACCTCTGATTTTAACTAAAAAATATGTGGTTAGACTGAACAGAAGGTTAGAAATTATTACTGACTTCAGCAATCATTGGAGAATCTGGGCCAGGCTAGCGGATTTGTAAAGTATATTAAATCTAATCCTAATTCAGTAAAATCAAAGTTCTATTGACTTCAATGAGATTTGGATCAAGCTCCTGGGAAATGTTCTGTTTTGATGTGGTAATAGTGCCATGTGTTAGAGAAGACACCTAAGGAGGATTCTGTTAAATAGGTTAATACATATAGAAAAGGTAAATTTTATGCATATTCTAGAGGTTAACACAATGTTAGATATCAATATTTTCATTCATGTTATATGGTAGCTTACTGCTCATACAACTCCTCTTAAGAGTCACAGAGTAGCATAAATGCACCTGTTTCAGCATCTAAGATAAGCCTGAATGTTGATATTCAATGGAATTTTCCAATAATACACGAATTGAAATTATTAATGAAGGACTCATCTATAACTTACTAGTTGACCTTGCAAACTAAAGAGCCTGCTAGGCTGGGTACCCTCTGAATACCCTGAATATTACATAAAGTATCCATAGTCATTTTCTTGAAAGAAAAAGAAGACACCCCCATCCCCCAAACCACACTCACACACACAAAAACACCTAGAGAAAGGAAGAGTTGCAGAACTTCCTCCTACCTTCTAAACAGTACTTTTGTGGTTTAAGCCCTGAAAAAAAGTAACTAGTTTGACTTTGCCCTTCAGACAGAAAAGGACTCAGATGTTTCATCTTACATTTCAATCTGCTCTGCACTACTGTCATTCAGTAGCTTAAATTTTTAAATTGACTGCTGGAAATAGTAGATATGGATTTCTTGTCACTCTTCAATCTTCCCTGTTTCAATAGCAGATAAGTTTGGTAATTATTAAATAATGGGTGATATATGCTCGTTTTTAGAGGATGTGGTAAGGTTTGTAAAGGGATTTGGGGATTTGGGGGGCTGGGTTTGTTGGGGTTATTTTCTTCCAGTTTCATTTCCCATTTAAGTATTAAGTTGTTTTTCAGATAAATCAGTTAATTCTCTTCAGTGTTATCAGTTGTAGTAGAATACATATTTTTATAATCAAGCTAGTCTTTACAAAATAATGACCCATATGCTTAAATGTACAACAGATAAAACTTGCTTGGTCTGACTTCCCTATATTTGGGGCAGTGATGTCTAGAGGCAATATATCATTTCAGAAACAATGTCGGTGTTAAAAAAAAGACCCATAATAGATGCTCTTTCTGTGTTAGCCTTTTTGTGTTTCTGTAAGACAATAATTTGTTTAACCAAGCTGGTTGCATTTTTCAGCTGAAAGCTTTACTAAATATTTTAAACAAATACTGAACTAGAGATTTTGTTTCTTTGAAAACCATTCTTATACTTAATTGACTTGCAATCAGTCATAGTTAAAGTATTTTTAAGCTACACAAAAAAAGAGTAAATATCTTAATGTGCTGCATATTACAAAGTTATTAGAGTAACTATTGAAACATTAAGGTAAAATCAAACGTTCAGACTGTATATATCTATAATGTATCCTATTATATTAATAAAGTATACATTTTGATTATCAATTTACATAACTTCAAGATAGTATAATCACTTTAATTAAAAGTGATATTTTTTCCTGAAGGTTCCTCCTTTTATGTGGCTTCTCTCAAGGCAGATATACATGCAGAACAAACACGCTTTATTTCCAGCTGACATTTAAGACACACTTTTGCCTTCTCTGTTTTTCTGCTTGAATAAAAGTTACCCAATAACATAACAGAATTTTTTCAATCTCAGTCTTGCTGTGTTTCTTTAGAACTATAACTGAAACTGTCAGAAAAATGAAAGTAAGAAAAATAGCAGACTACAGATTGCAAAATAATTGGTGTTGGGAAAAAAGTAGAGAATGAAATATTTTAAAATACCTGGCTTTTAAAAAAATATATATATCTGAAGTGTTAGTCTGTGTCTTTCTTATAAAAAAAAGTGATAGAAAAAAATTTAAAAATCAAAACTACTGAGAATTTTGCGAGTTATACCATAATGCTATTTTTAAAGACACAGAGCCTTATCATGCTGTGAAGTTAATTGCAAAATCCTTTTGACATTCATGAGAACAGATATAGTCCTTGCTACGCTCTGAATGACATAGTATACTGAAATCAGCAACCACTGATTTTGACAATCCCTTTTCTACATTTATCAAGAACAGAAATCTAATTTTAAGATGTACTCAGGATTAGCCAAGTAGTATTTGTCCTCCCTTCTCTAACTTCAATACTTTTCTGAAAGTCCATGCTTTAACTGATTAACAATATTTATGTCACTATATGAAGTTATTTACATCAAGATAAGACATTATCTGCACACACTTAAATAAATCAAGACAGCTGATCCATCTGTTTATGCAATGTCAACTCTTTCCTAGAAGACACTTTTTTAAAAAGTTCAGTCTCCTCTCCTCTCCTCTCCTCTCCTCTCCTCTCCTCTCCTCTCCTCTCCTCTCCTCTCCTCTCCTCTCCTCTCCTCTCCTCTCCTCTCCTCTCCTCTCCTCTCCTCTCCTCTCCTCTCCTCTCCTCTCCTCTCCTCTCCTCTCCTCTCCTCTCCTCTCCTCTCCTCTCCTCTCCTCTCCTCTCCTCTCCTCATTCCTGTTCAGAGCTTCTGAAATCTTTCCAATAGTACATTAAGTCAAATGACTCCCATCTGTCTGTGCGCTTGTTTCTTTCACTCTTCTGAATTTTTAATACCCACTGAGTTGTGAAAGTTAAAAGATCATATTGGTGATATGAATGTTTGAGTCTATGGTACTCCCTTCTGCAAAAAGTCTGTTTTTCCACTGATTCAAATTTAAGCTTCTTCTTGGCTTAAGAAAAATGCACATTTATTATCTGATTTTCACAAAATTTCTTGTCTCTTGATGCATCCTTAGCTGTTGCTCTGGAAAATTTATACTACAATTTACACATACTATTTAAGTATCACTTAATTCAGAAATACAAATGTGCAAGCATTTTTCTGGTTTATTTTTGTTCCCCCCTCCCCCTGAGTGAACTATTGATAACATAAAATTATGACTAGTAAACCTTAAAAATTAGAAATTATTTTATTGCTCTCCCAGTAATACCTCTGTTCTTCATTAGTGCTTTATCACTTAAATATTGCAATAAAGCCTGTATTACTGACTGGTAATACAGAGCAGATGAAGAACCTGTAACATTATTTCTGAAAAACATATTTGTGTATGTGTATGTTGGGGAGCAAACATCTGCAAACCTGCAAATGTAAAAAATCTGAAAATGTACAGTACTAAGCATCAATTACTGATGCAATACTATTCCTCAAATTTTGAGATGACTATATGGCATTTCCATTTTCAATTAACCTTTTAAATAAAATAATTTATGACATTAAAATAATAAAGAGTAAGAGAATTAAGAATAATTAAGCTAGATTTCCTAGTAGAGGGTAAAGCTTTCTGTTACTTAGACAAAAGATGACATTTTATTGAAACTGAGCATAACAGCAATGACAGACTCACTGCTTTTTTTCACACAACTCAGTCTCTATTTATTCCTCAATAATACATGAAATAACAAAAACAGGCCACTACATCCAAAGACTGAAAAGTTTAAAAGTTTTGTTATGATTTGTTGGTTTTGTTTGTATATTTGTTTTTGTTATTTTTTGAAATGTCTAAAATATTATCATGATGGGTTAAAATACAAAATTGCAATAACTTATTGTTTATCTAATTTTCTTTAACAGTATTTTTAAAAAATATTATTGGAGCTAACCCTCCCAAATAGCCTAATTAAAGAGTTACTTATGGTTTTAGAATGTCTTAACTTAATCTGTAAAACAGAAGAAATGTGGAACACTTACATTTTCAAATAGATGGTCTTTTCATCAAAGTTATTCCAGTAATTAAACAGTCATATAAGAGAGAAATATTTTATTTGATAAGAAAACAGAGAAGATTTTTCATCAACGGGAAAAGTAAAAAACCCTTTTCCATCATAAGGATCAAGATTTAACATAGTTATCTGTAGTGTCCAAAGAGGAAACAATGAATGCCACAAATGAATGTGGCATTTATATATTCAGCTTCTTTAAACCTCAGGGAGGAGAGAGCAAAAGTATGAGTAGGCATACTAAGACAAACCAGAAGGTAACTTGTTTTAAAGGAATTTCTGTGCTGACAGATGCTAAGGAATTTGTGGAAGCAATATCAGGCTTATTATGTACAGGATAATATCCAGACAAGAAAGCATTTACATTTATGTGAAGAAAGAAATTCATCTTACAGATTTAAAAACATGAAATATTTGTAAAAGACATGTTGGGAATTGGACCACTAGTAATAGGGAATAGGGTATAGTCAAATAATGTGAGGTATACTATTTATAAGATAGTGTTATGTTGATTCCTAAAAGCTTCATTTATTGAACTAAGAGCAAGAGTATGAAGACGCAAGGTAATGAAATTACACAACCTTGTTCTATTGCAGAGAGAAAAAACGTCAAGAACCCCTATATAGACTTTTACTTACATATGTACAAATCACTTTCAAAGAAATGAAAAAGTGTCGTACTTCAAAACTAGTGGCAATATTTTTTTTGGTTACTGTCTCCTGGAGTGACTAGAGCATGAACCATAGAGTTCATTCAAAGATAAAATTTGGTCAATCATGAGATGGGAATATTATTTTGAGATACATATTTTATTGAAGAACTTGGAAGTGATCAACAAAAAACAAAACAAAACTCTCTTTCAGAGTTTAAGACACTAAGAATCTTGTTGGTTATGGTTTTGGGTGTTTTTTTTGTTTTTGTTTTTGTTTATTTTTTTAATTTTCCTGAATGTCATCATTGGATTTTTCCAAATCACAGTGGAAATAATTTGATACTGAACACTGGTCACTTCAGTGTATTATCAGGTATTCAACTAAGAAGATCTAATATGGTATCAACATATGTGCTTGGAGGCAATTATCTGAAGAAAAGGTAAAGCATGCACCATGATTATGAACATTCTTTTGTTTCTTATTTCCTTGGCAGAGCAAACTTTTTTGTAAGTGGATGGTGTAAATGCTGTTAATCAACAACTGAAAATCTGGTGGGTTGTTGGTTGTTTTTGGTGGGATTTTTTTGTGACCTATCAGATATCACAGCTTACTCTCTTATTTTCTTTTCAAGAAATCTTTGATCCAAAACTAGATTTCTAAATTCAATACTAAAAGATATCTTTTTAGTGAATACTTAACATCAGTCAGCTGCTATTAATTCTTGCCTGGCAAACAAATCTGGAAAATGCACTTTTGTGATTAATCATGTTAAATAGATTAATTTTAGACAATTTAATAGATCTGTTTAAATCTTCTTTACTATGTTTCAGTATGACAAAAATAATAGCAAGAATACCAAAAGTTGCTTTTTTTTATCAAGTCTAATATCAATTGTTGGTTTTTGATTTGTGTCTGGTTTCCAATAACTATTTCATTTTTAGTAATGAATACATCTCAATAAATGATAACTTGGATTTTTAAAAGTTTTTTTTCCTGACATATATCTTTGTTAAGCAAACTTGTGACACTGTACTTTTTGCATTTCTGATAAAATTACAGTTTAATAACAAATTATTTGTTGTTGTGATATTTATTAGACTTTTCTTAGAATATTGTATTGGGCTCTGACCTTTAGTCTTTTGTGTACAATATCAATTTGCTTTTACACCTCAATTACTCTGTTAAAATTAGACATTCACAGAAGCAATTTTGAGGCTACTCCTTGCACATATCAATATCAGACATTACAGGAGATAATTTTGTTTTGGTTTGTCAACTATAAAGTTCAGGTATCGTCAAGTAAACTTGACAAACTACTGCACCTCTGTGATGAAAATTCAGAATGTGTTTTTGAAATAAAATTCTAAATATTGAATGTGACATCTATCTATTTTAATCAGATCTCTTCCTTCCCTTAATGTGTTTTCCTTCACTTCAGTTCATGTCAGATCCTATGCAATGACAATCTGTTAATCTGTGGAAAGTAAGGACAGCAAAACTGACCAATCAAATTCATATTCATTTACTAATACATATGGTTAAGGAAAGCTTTGTTTCAAATGCATTAAAGTGGAACATTAAATGATATGTAAATCAGAACATTAAAGGACAATTGATTCCTCAGCTTAAACACTTGACAACTTAAAGAATAGCACTAAACACTCTTGGATGTAAAGGAAGTTTTTAGAATGAAAAATATGCTAGAAGTTAACGAAATATAAGGACTGAAATATGGAATAATATATTGTGACAGTAGGATTTCAGACCTTCAATATGTGTCCATTTTTCAACCAAGCAATCTAACTGAATTCATTGTTTCTGCTCATGATAGTAAATAATTTCTTCTCTCAGTAAAAATTTATATGCTCATATCACATATTGAAATTAGGTATACAGAAATAATGAGTATTGTATAAATGTTTATACAATAAATTTTATTTCTAGATTTCATTTTTACTTTACTCATGTGAGTTTTGAGCAAGATATGCTGTATTTTTATTTTGTGGATGATATAAAGCCTATAAATAGTACTGATTAGATATTCTGATGTCAGAAACTGTTGCAGAAATGCTCATTGAGACTATATTTAAACAAAGCTAACTCAGAGTAACTCAAAGTAACTCAAAGTAACTCAAAGTTGCTTATTACTGCATAGTTTTTTCTCTAGTTCAGGTCTAAATAATCCAAATTAGAAAAGGTTTTGAGTAAAACTTTTATTTGTGCTACAACTTTCTCCCTTTCAATGAATTTCAATGATGCATGTATTTGTGAATGTCTTCAGAATTTTGTTGGACAAAAGGATAAAAATAATTTAAAAAACCCCTACTTAACACTCAGTTTATAAAATGAAGTTAATCTCACCTAACAGTTCATTGTTGTCCTCACCTACTAATGGTGAAGGACCTACTTTCACAATGATTCATCTGACTTAAAAAGTGTTAGGATAGCTGCCTGTATGAATTATTTCTCGATTGGACAGAGGAACTTAGATGACTACCTTAACCTGCATGTTAGAAAAAAAAACAAAACCAAAAAGAAACAACCCTCCTCCATAATAATACATTAAAAATATCCTTGTTATCTGCTACTGAATTCCTGTCAAGTTAAAAAATAGTTATATTCTAAGACTGATAAAAAATAATCATTAATTATTTCAGTTGGTGTTTTGGGGCCAAGATTTATATCCTGCATAGGATTATCAATACACTCTCACTACAAAAGAAAGAACTGAAACTAGCCTGGCCAAACGAATATTTTTTGTTTGGGAAATATAGCATAAGAATATAAAGCCATAGACTATAGAAAGCTAAGAAAATAACCATCAGCTTTCTGTCCTGAAAGCTTTTTTTGCATTTTTCATGCTGTATGATAGATATTCACATGACTTTCTGCAGCACCTCTCTGTGTTTTCCTGGTCCCTGGGCAGCTTCGGCGCCTAGAGCGGTACCGCCGCCTCCATCCAGGACCCGGGATTGCCGTGTTTTTCCAGGCTCGGCTCCGTGCTGCAGTCCGGGCGGGGGTGTCAGCGGATTCCTCACCACTGCGAGTGAGAGACACCAGTAAAGAGTGAAGTAAAGTCCGAATTCCCCACACGTGGAAGACTGAAAGTCCTTTATTGCTGTGGGGAGCCGTGCAGAGGCGCCGCGACCCGCTCCCAGCTTGCATGTGGGGAAACACGGCATCAGGCACTCCGAGGCGCGGGATTATATCGGGGAGAGAGCGAGGAGAGCAGGGACCCTCTCGCCCAATGGGGGCAGGCACCGTGACGATGACGAGGACCACGGCACCCAACAGGGACAAGACCGGGGCAGACCCCGGGCTCTGGGGTGGACGGCGGATGGGAATTCAGAGTGAGGGGCACTGAACCGTCCGGTCAGGACGGGGAGTGGTCACAGAAGTGGTTCTAACAGCCAGGGACCCAGAGTGAACCGCCGCAGGGGGAAACAGACACAGGGGTGCGCGGGGGGACAGAGAACACAGCTAGCTAATAGATCAGAACCCCTAACCTAAACCCCAAAGCATGATGCAACAACTTTCAGTTCTTATAAAGTCTTTAGAATATTGAGATTTTCTTTCTCTAGATTATTTCTGGTTTAGTGAAGGTGATTAGAATGTTAGAATGTGCCTGATTTTGCTGCAAATTTAGAAGCTGTTTCTGTATAAAAGGATACATTTACATAAAAAATAGAAAAGGTCTATGATGAATTTTTTTTTGATGGTAACATCATTTTGCTTTCTTATGTTTTATTCAGAGTATTAAAATAATTTCCCATTGTTGAAGTTTATGATAGCTCTCTGCCCAGTTCTCCAGCCCATCAAGATCCAGGTCATGTGAAATTATTAGATGGACTATTTATTACAGATATGAATTGCTTTAGTAATAGATATGCTTGACTTTTAGGATCTGAAAGGGCTGCATACAGACCTAATTTTTACTTTAACCTGTGATCATCGCTTATCATTATTTGTTTGAAAATTTTAAAATATGCAGAGCACAGAATGGGAAGAAATTCATAACTGGTCAAGAAAGATGTGTAAATATGCTTGTAATTGATCATACTGTACTTCACTCAGATAGGCTAGCAGTCATAAATTGGTCTATTTTTCTGAAGTTTCTGCCTCCACAAACCATTTACTTGACAACCTTTGAATGTTTTTCTTATTTACTTTGTATCGATTTTCCAATAGAGTTGTCAGTCTAACTGATTAATCTGTGTAGGTATATGCAGCACAGATGTTCTCTTTCTTTTTTTTTTTTTTTTTTTTTTTTAGGTTAAATCTCATAGAGTTTTGCTCCTTGCCTGAAACAATGAGGAAGCAAGCTAAAAATTACTCTGAAAGGAAGGCACAAATAACCAAAGAAAATATGAGTGAACAAAGGTTTAAGAGTAATGAATGTGGAAGGATGCAGGCAAGTAAGTTTCACCTTGATGCAGCATAGATATTTTGGTATTAGGTTTCACTATCTTCTGCTGTTAACACTTACATAAGTTACTGAATTTTCTGGGGTTATAAAAATCTATTTGTTCTGAGTTTGTGTGTCTATTTGAAAGTATCATATTTTGATATTTTATTAGTCTGTTCTTGTCTCCTAAAGACAATTATGAACTTTATGTCAATGTCAACTAACTACAATGAAGTCTAAAGAATGTATGAAACTGCATCCAGATCTATCTAATGGAATTTTTTTTTCCCCCTGAAGTATGATTTTTCTTATAGAATCAGAAAATAATTTGAGTTGGAAACAACCCATAAGTATCATTGAGTCCAACTCCCTGCTCCTTGCATGACTACTTAAATTTGTTGTGACTTCAGTCTGGGATTGGAAATGAGGCGGAACTCAAGTGAAAGATTACATTTTTCCTGTTCAAATGCTAGTGCTAGGTCTTCTTAGCTGCTTTGTTTTATAATGTGCAAAGTAGAGTACACCCACAAGGAAAGGATATGTGGGAGATCCTCTGCAATCATAGATGTAAGATCAGGAGACTAGAGGCTCCAGTTCCACAGCATAAGGCTGAAGGATAGACAGTGAAAATTTTAATAATCCCATCAGATTCCTATTCTTTTATGTCATCCACAAAGAAGTTTTCAAGATGGTCTTTGGTCTTCAAAACTGAAAACTGGCTAAATCCTCACTTGGTTCACAAATTAACATACTTACAGAAATGTATTATGTGGTAATAGAAGGTTTTGCTCAGGCTATACAAAGAGCTATCCTTTGAGATCCACCCACAGCAAAAATTTCAAAAGGGGAAAATAAATTTTAATTCTAAATTACTTTCAAACCACTATGTTGCAGCATCTATCTATGAATAAAGATCCTTGTGTCTGGTAAACCTCATATTTCTGTTAAGGGGGTTGCTTACACTTGAAAAATTCTCTTACATAATAATCTGTTCATGAATTTACCTTCTTAAAACACTTGCTCTTTACCCTAATAAACAAATAAGTAAGTAATCAAAAAACATAATAGAGTATTCATCATTCCCTCTACTTACTCTTACAAATACATACACAAGCATACACAGACATATAAATTTTATTTGTGAAGCCATGCTGTTTCTGGTACTGAATAAAGTGTTACAAATCTCTGAAGTAATGAATTAGAACTCTTTTAAAGTGAGTTACAACCTACTGAACTCTACACACTTCTTTCAGGATCTTTGGTGGAAATTAGTGGAAATGTGTTAACTTTCATTTGAAACATACTTTTGTTTTCAAAGTTTATAAGAAAACAGTCCCTTTCTTTGCTGATTTTTGTGCCAGCTTTTTTTATCTTGGTAGCTCTAGTTCTCATTACCTGCTACTTTTTAATCTAAATTCGCTACTAAATATCAGTGTAACAATCTCTACAAGTAACATTAAAAGACATCATAGGAATGTTTTTAACTATTTCCACTTTCTATTTCTAATAGTTGCTTGATCTCCAAGTAAACTAAGACATCTAGAGATAGGTTTATAGATTTTTCAATATAACCATATTTGAATAGCAAACATTACTTTATGGTACGTGTACTTGACTGTGTTTATCTTGGTTTGCATGTCTTTTGCCTTTGAAAATAACATTTATGCCCAACTTTTACATATTAAAAGACGTAAAATGTGTTTTCTCATATGCAAAGTCAGATGTATGGTAGAAAATCATTTTTGCTACATCAAATTTAAAATAAAATTACTTAGGCAATGGCAAATATATCTACTGTCTCATTCAATGCTTCATTTCATTCATCTGTGCTTCAAGCAATATATTCAAGCTATATAATATTCCTCTTCCGTGTCTTCTCCAGAAACCTAGCTTTGAATTTCTACCTATGGTAAGATAGGCTAGACCTGAAGCTCAGATATCACTATCAAGATGGAAATTTATCTGCTTCTTTTCTGCTCAAGTACAAATTTCTCCCTGCTATTTTGCATGGTTACTTCAGATGGTCAGCAGGAAATGTTGTCACTTTTTGTCTCAGTGGGAGGGAACAGTTTCAGAACAAGCTAGAAGAAAACTCTTTTCTGTTTATTTTTCTCATGTCTGAAACTAATTAAGTTGACATTAACTATAAATGTGCATTACCATTAAGAATTAGAAACTTAATGTAAAAATAGGTTCTGCCATGTTGAGACATAATAATATTCCAATAAAAGGCAAAAATAAGACACCTTTTTTCACATTATCACCTTCTCACATGAGTGATCTAATGTTTGTTAATAGGCCTGCTCAAAACCCCCTGCAATGTGAGTACAGAAAGTCCAATTATGCTCCAAAATCACAAGGTGTAAACAGCAATAGAAGCAGAAGAGCTGGCTACACATTTCACAAGGAAAGGCAATTTACCAACCAAGACATTATTGTCAAGAGACTCTATCTGAGTGTATGAATAAAGCAAATGAGGCTGGCTTTTGATGACTTCCTCTCTTCACCTACAGACTCCTCTCCTGCAGGTGGTTCTGAGTTTGCTCTCAGGCAGCTGCTGCTAGGACATTAAGTGTAATTCAGTAGGAAAACAAACTATTCTGCAATTTCCTGGTAGGGAAACAGGGAAAAAGGGAAAGGTGGGTGGAGAGGAATATATGGAATCACCAGAAAAGATATTTCTCTGACAAAAATGCACATAAGGGTTTTTTTTTAATAAATTAGTAAGCCTGACATTACACGTATGACAGTGGCATGAAAGATAGCTAGAATAGTAATGAGCAAAACTTCTAAAACATAAGTAAACTGTCTCATTAAAGAGTAGGTTACTACAGTAAATTATTTCTTTCTTAATGAGTTAGCCCGACAAGGGCAGGCATACCCACGTTCCTGTGTCTGTAATGACTCAGGCCGTTTATCTTTACAGACTCATGCTGTTTTCATTGAAAATGAAGTACCGGATGAGTACAGTGTAAGGGAGCTACTTAACTTCATGCTGCTGTATCTTTTTTCCCACTTTATATAATTCTGCAGGTGCTCTCAATTTGTAGCTGTTTTGGCTTGTTTGTTTTGTGGTTTGCTTTTTTTCCCCCCTAAATTGAAGAATTATCAAAATATGGTCTTGCTAATATGTTGGCACTGTATGTGAGAAGAGATTTCTCTGGTGCTTTAAGGAAGGAGAGGGAAAACAGCCATTCTTCTTCCAATGAAAATCTTCATTATTACATGCAAAAATAAAGACCATGTTTGTAGGATTAAGTAGCATACTGATTTTCAAATGGTAGCAAAAATTATTTTGTTCTCAGTTCAATAATATTTATAATTAAACTAGAAAAATATTAGATACCAAGTATTACAACTAATGGCATTTTTTGCCAATATTACAAATTTTCAAGTACAGAGTATGCTGTAAACACTACTTACTCAAAATTTTAAGGTGTTCATCTTATTGAAAAGTAATTTAAATAATTACTTATAATTATTAAAAGTAGTAACAATACATATAATAATTATTAATATTATAATAATTTTAGGTGTGCTTTATTTAAAGGAATAATTTAAAACCCTTTAAAATCTCTGCATTTTTAACCTTATGTATCATGTCATGTTGTATCACTTCAGTCTGATTGCATTCATTTTCAAATACATGATGTTACACACTGTAACATGATTCCCATTTCAGAGGATTTAAGGGCCCGTACTGTAATTGTGAAAATCGTAAAGAAAGAAAAAGATTGTCCATGCTTTAGAAATTTATTATAAATTTCTATAAAATTATTATAGCAATTGCATACTCATTTTTGAGGAAAAAAATACTTTTAGTAAATAATATGGTTAGTGAAGCATGGACTCTCGTAATTTTTTAAGTAATGGATTTCCTAAGTCTTTTGGTGACTACTGATACCAATTAGATTGGATATGTATCAATACTACATTTCTACAACTTGTAATGTATTTTCAGGCAGTAAAAGGTACAAATAACTGTGAAATAAATTTACTTGTCGATGTCTTGGATGCAGTGCATTAAATAAACATAATGTTCCTAGATGTTATAGTAGTTGCTCATTTTATAAAAACATAAAATTGCTGCTCAGTATTTAGTAATAAGGTGAAGTAATATAAAAATTAATACACGTGCCAGATACTTTGAAGGGCAAAGACACATTTTGAAACATGAATCATATGATTCATCAAACTATTTCAGGACCCTATTTTCATGCAACTTAAGAAACTTTCTCAAACTAATGTTAACATTTTGAATTTAGTCTTTGCCACCTACTGTATTTTTTGATCTGATGAAAACTGCTTTATAATATGTTTCAGCAGAGAAAATAGTAGTAAGTTTAAAAGCTTTACTTTATCACTATAATTATAGATATCACTATAATAATGGATTTTTATTTATGTAACATTTGTTATTTCAATGTAATAGCCAATGGCTCTTTCTTAAATGCATTAGTAAATATGAGATAAGGATAGATCACAGAGTAATTTGAGGTGTTTTGTGTTGAAATGCATCATGTGAATGCATTTATATGCATCATAGTATTTATTAGCAAAATATTATAGATTGACAAATGCATATAATTTGTCATTTGAATGGGGACGCTATCTGGGATAATGCTGAAAACTTCCAATGTCCTTAAGTTTTATCATAGAGTAAGAATGAAGAAAATCTTATAATGAGCCATAGAGGAAAATAATTTATAGCAAAAATAATCTTTATCTGCTCTAAAATAATTTCATGGATGGCTAAGGAAGGAAGGCTAAATTCTACTCACCAGTTAATTTCAATTGACAAAGTCAATGCAATGATGATATCTCATGCATCAACCCTGTAAAACCATCACACCTAAGATCTTATGAGCTATAGGATCTCTTGTTTCAATTTATCCATCATCACAGAACATCTTAATAAATTCCTATTAGCTACATCTGAGCAAAGTAATGTAAGGGACCATAGCTATCACTAGCATCCCAGTTAGAGGAAGAGGGGTTGCAGGATGAGGTGTACTTGAGATACAAGGAGGGAGGTAGAGTAAGTAAAAGAAAAGAAACCAAACAACCAAAAAACCACCAACCAATCAACCAACCAACCAACCAACCAATCAAAAAAATTATCTAGTTTTCCAGAACTACCAGTTTGAAAATAAAGCTTTCATTTGTAAATCCAGCACGGGAATTTGCCATAGACATGAGAAACAGAAAAAAATAAAGTATTTCTGCACTGTTTTCAGAGGAGGAGTTCATTTTCAAATTAAGTCCCACTATCAGTCATAACGCACTGAGCCTTCCTGTATTATACCAGACAAATCCATTATATCTCTGCCTTCTGGTAGTGTTCCTTCGGTTACAAACAGGCTCACAAATTCAAGCACCAAATTACACTGTTATGTGTAATATTTGAAAATGTATTTCAGGATATGACACACATGGAAGCAAAATACACTCCAAGAATTCGAAGAAAGATGACTGAGGCAGAGAGAGCTTGCAAAAATATGACAGGTATAGCACGTTACTATGAAAATTGCAGAAAACCTTGCTTTCTTGCTGCTGCCTTTTAGTATATGTTCTTCAGTGTAGATGAATAATGAAGACATGCAATTTAAATAAAATTCTGACTCTTTCCAATGTCAGAGTGGAACATGTCTCATTGTGTTAAAATCATGGAGGAAAAGCCATTAGCTCTTCACAGGACAGGTCCTAAAATATCCCTAACATTTCAACCTGATTTAATAGAAAGTTCTCTGAATGTGTGTGTGTGTATTGTGAAGAAAGTTTTGTTTTTATTTTCTTAAAAAAAAATCACAAAAGTTATTGCATGCATTTATCAGCTTCATACTTTTTTTCCTCTGAAATCTATAGACAACTTTTTGTGTCATGATGTACTTTGTAAGTGCATTTAGGAGACAAATATAATTATTTTATTCTGTAGAGAAAAATACTTGAAAAATTAGCAGAAAGAAAACATGTGGCTCATCTGCTTATACATTTCATATATTTTTATAGTGTACTACACTGACCATCCTTTTTAAGCTGATTTGCTGTCATTAGTCACTGAAATTCAGTGACAGACAGAGAATTACTGTGGCAGAGACTGGGCAAATATGGACATTCATTTGCTCACTTTCTCCTACATTGATATTCTTGGACCCATAATAAGAATTTTGGCAAACTAATTTTTTTTTTCTATGCATGCTGCGGTAATCACCTAGAATCTACACCTAAATTTTAGCTTAAATACAGGGCCAAATCAAGATCTGAACAAGAGTCTAGAAAAATGACAGTTCCTAGAAATTATGATACCAGCTGTAGAATTTGGGCTAGGACTAAAATGGATGAGTCTTTCTCTAAGTAGATTTCTCTACATTCATGTCTACTTGTTGTGCACATGATTAACGTACCGGGATGCACCATAAAGAGGAAAGACTTCATTCAAATTCCCAGTCATAGATGCCTAATGACATCTGAGATATTGCAGTGTATCTGCAGTGACTTTAAACTGCCTATTCAGAAAGATATGTGTGTCCCATTTATCCTGTGCCATAACTTCTAGGTGCAGATGCATAGCATAGAAACCCAATTGCTTTTATAGTTAAAGACTTTTGTTTCAATCTTAGGCAGTAGAGAACATTTTCATCATTTATTTCCACTGCTCTGGACCTTTACTTCCTCTCTCTCATGTAAATAAAGGGTTACCTACAGCCAATACTATTGAATGATTAAAGAGCAATCTGAAGTATAAAGGAATTGTGTCTGTTTATTACCAGAAAATGTTAATCTATCAATATCTTCACATTGTTTTTTCTGTTCATTATCCTTACTGAATCCAGATTATGCTTAGTTTTTTTACAATGTCTAGCTTTTTTACAGGTCTAGTTATATTTCATGGTATACGGCATATTTTTTTACATGTGTCTGTGAATTCTCCTTCAAAAATTCCACATTTTTGCCAGATATTTTATAATAAGTCTAGTATCTTACCCTACATTGCATGCCACTATATGATTAAAACATAAAAAAGAGAATACATTTCTTTATCTTTGCTTTTTTTTTTTAATTTATTGTATGTGGTTTTAAGCATATACTTGAGGAAAAAGAGCAAGAATATGTCACATTTTCTCTGCAGAATTCAAAAGCAAGAAATTAATAATAGGATGTTTTGACAAAAAGGCAACAAAGCATTAATATTTCATCTTTTCTCTCTTTTATAATGTATTTCACTTTTTTGAACAGACAATCAAAATGCTCTCTTTTTTTTGAGTTTTTGCAAAGTATAAAAGCATTGTGCCTCTGTTATTTTAAAGATTATATTTTTCCTTCAGAAAAAAATCAGGCTACCACTCAGAAATGTAGAGTGTCTTCCTTGTATCTTTTTTGATCTTATGCTCATGTACAAACCAGATAAAAAAAACACCCCTGCTTGCAAAATTATTTTAAATTGAATTACAACTCATTTTCTAAAATACAGGATATATTATATACTCAGGTGTAAGTGCCTATGTACTGGGTCAAGGAATTTACTTATATACAGATTACTTCTGCCTTTTTATGTAGGATCAGAATCTCAAGTATTCATGTATTTATTACTTTAAAAGTGAAATCCCCTTAACTTACTAATTCTGAAGACTCTGATTGTTCATTATCACGTTTTTAATGACAATAAAGGACAATGGAATCTTCACAATTCAAAACTTTAATTTAAAAATTGTAATAACACAAGTGTAACTCGCTGTTTCATTTAAATTGCAGCCAAGTGATTGTCAATATTTTACACTAGTTATTAATTTTCTGAGGGATGATCTGAAACAAAGAAAGGAAAATGGAGGCAGAGGGACAGAAACAAAATCAGTGTTTAGTCATTCAGGGACCAGGAGATAAGGCTGTCACCTCAGGTTTGACTGAAGGTAGCAGTTTAAAGGCTGGAGCACAGGAGATGTACTTCTTATGCCACCAAATGGATATTCTGATTTTAATGGTAATTTGTTTTCAATAAGTGTTTTTTCATCCAATGTCAATGTCTCTTGCCTGAGGTAGATTCATCAGTCCTGCTCCAGACAGCAACATATATCAGACTCCTTACTCCATAAACTACTGAAACTTCCATCATTCTTTCTGCTGTTTCAACTAATTCTTTCATGTGAACTTGTTTCCTCATTTAAATGAAACCTGATACTCTTTTTCACTGCTGTGCTTTTAGCTACAATTATGTCCTTCAAGTCCAGCCTAGTTTCACTTTGCTTCCCTCTTTTTTCACACCCACACAGTCTGATTTCCTCATGCTGATGAATATTTGGTGTCCATCCAGACTGATTTAGTTTTCTCTCTTCTCTGCCTTATGTACTTCAGACAATATTTTTTATTTTTCCCTTTTTGTTCAATCTCAGTTTATTTGGAAATTAGGGGTTGTCAGGAAGTGAGTGTACTTCAAAAACAGAGTAGTTTCCTATAATTTCATTAGCTTAACCCCTGATTCTCTTTTGAACAATTAAATTTAGCTCTTGCTACAGCAATTTCTGGGTAATTTTCTGGTATTTACTCCTAAAGCTACTTCCAAAAAGAAAGTGTTATAGATGAAACCGCATCAGATTCAGTTTCTTCCATTTTATACTGTCTTCCAGAACTATCCCTGAGGACTCCTAACCTTCAAAAAACTACATTTTCTCATACCATGTCCCGGAATATTCAACTCACACCTACAGTTCCATGCAATAAAAACCTTTTCATGTTCCAAAAATGCTACTAAGACAAAAAAGTTATTGATGAAAGAGTAATAAAACCTTCTAAAGATGTCCCACATAATTCGTAAGAAAATTAGTTGTATCACCTTTTGTGTTTATCTCTTTAAGTTAAAAAAAAATAGTGTACAGTAATGGAAAAGGGAAGTCACTAGCCCTGCTATTGGATGGGTTAAAGAATTTAATACTTTCCCAAGAAAACCTGGCAGTCAGAATCACTGTGCATCCCAAGCTGAGTAAAACTTAATAATTTTGCTGTGAGGATTGTTGCAAATATTTACTGGGAAACACTGTTTTATCTGTAACCTAAGTAGATTTGAAAGAGTAATACTGGAGTGCAAGGCTAAGATCACAATTCATAATACCACTTCCAAATTCCCCTTTTTCCCACCTTAATAGTAACCAATATAAGGTATAATTATTAATCTCAGATAATTGAATGTGGTTTCATTTAAAATCTTGCTTTCTTCTCATCATAACCCAGGCATGCATGTATTGTCATGTTTCCCTGCATTAATTTGACAGTTTCATATATAAAAGTAGGTACTGGTTAATACTCTAATTATTATATTGCACCTTTGTTGATCTAGCTGTTGAATTTTATAAAGGTATTTTAGAATATTTCCATATTTTAGAAATGCTGATGAAGTCCCATGTTACACATTAAAGTTCAGAACTTTAAAGGCTTGAGAAGGTTTACGGCCAATTTTGAATACAGGTGTCTTCTATATGTCTGATGATGTCTGATTTTGGATTTATTCAGCACATGTACTTAGTATATCAGAGATACTTTTGTGTACTCCTGTGAGCTAAAGTTATTTAAAAAAAAATACCATGTCTTCAAGTTAGAAGAGTTGGCTGCAGTCATACCTGTAGTTACATAGTGGGGAAAAATGAGTAGAAAAAAAGCATGGATTAAATGTACTATACCTCAGGTAATCTTGTCTGGCATCTGACCCATTATGAATTATAGGAGTTCATGTGAGATAAGAGAGTTTCCAATCTTTTACCTGTACTGGGGATCATTGTCCTAAGAAATCAGGGCCCCACAACTGATTTCATGACAGCACCTTCCACTGCTTTATTAGAGGGAAACTTTGGATAATGGGAGAGAGGAGATTTTTGCTATAACTCTGTCCATGGCAGTTTAACCTCCAGGTCTTTTCTGTAAGCTGGGTATTTTTTATCTTGTTATGCATATATAGCAATATTTATGTTTTTTCATCTTTGTATAAGGCCTTAACTAATCACCCTGACTACACGAGATGCTGAAATAATGCCGAATCTGGGTTCTATTATTAAATTCTAGTGATTGCTTCTCTAGTTTCCACATGTGTTCCAGCATGTTAAATAAAAGGCAAAAACTATCTGTTTCCTGACGTCCACAGTGCTCTGCATGGTTTATTTGCATTTGTAGACATGGCTTACAAAGGTGGTGAGTGTTGAAGAGGTAACCTGCTTAGGATCTGAGCAGCAGAGCAAAACAAATTTATATTATTCAAGCAGCAGTTCCTCATACTGATCAAAGAGTAGCTTTAGTAGGCTCTGAAGGGGCTCATCCTTTAATTCTTGCCCACCAGAGGCACTATGGCTGTGTCCCAGGTTTCAGGAGCTTTATAGTGCAGTGTAGTAGATCTGAATGGTAGACCATTATGATTAGTATGTTGTCCCTGTGGGAGGATTCAAAAATAAATGGTAGTCCAGTTGAGTAACTGAGAAATTTACCAAAAGAAAATTCTTCCATAATCTCAGATGCAATACTCCTATATTCTGTGAAGCATTATTACTCTTTTAGTGTTGTTGTTAGACTGGAGAAACAAGAAGATCTAAGTTATATCCTAAATTGGAAGTTATATCCTAAATAGCTACAGGACATCCCTTACTCCATGGAGACTGATACATAAGAGAGACTGGGGAGTGAAAAATCTTTGTCCTCCAAAATTTGAGCAACCTTTTTCTTTGAGAACTCAGCTGTTAATCAGGTATTATTTATCATATTCATTATCCTGTCATGAACCCAAGACATTACAGTAGAGGACTTAAAGAAGTAGCTCATACTGTTGACAATATATCTATTACCCATCATGTTAGCAATTTATAAAAGATTGTCAAATAGTCTATTCAAAAGGCAATTGTACTTAGCTGTTTAAAAACCAACCTGTATATTTGTGGGGTTTGTGTTTGGTTTTTTCCATGTTAATATATACTTCTGTTTTCCTTCTTTTCCCATGTATTTCAGGTGAAATTGGCATCTGGTGTTTTCATATTTTCTTTTTCTATTCCAAATTATTTTCTACCAAGCACCAAAATTTCAATCTGCCTGTGAAAAGTCCTACATAAAAAACATAAATTTTAATTTACATCTACTTACAAGTATCTTTCTTTTTCAAAAAGAATTTCAGCTGTGCTGGACACCTTAAACATTGACACTATGCTTTATTTGCTTCTTATCTGACATAAACATCTTTATCTCAGTGACTAAGTCTATGTCCTGTATTTGAATGCTTCTTAATACCAGATCTGAAGAGTATTTGTATAAAACATCTGTTTTATACAAATGCAATAAATTTGATAGAAAATATACTTTTAACTTGTGTCTTGTTTTCTAGGCACATTGGTCATCAAAAAAGAAATGCTGTAAGAATGCATGTTTTCTTACTGATCCAACTGATTTAATGAAAATACAATTAAAATCCTATTGGGATAGAGCATTTATTGTCATTATATGCATGGTTGATAAAGCAACATGAGACACTGAATATTTTCCAGGGAATAGAACCAATATTAAAAAAAGGTAGTTGGATACTGCAAAAAATATTATTGATGTCAAGAACATAACATATGCTCTTGTGCAAAAGAAAATCAGTAAAGTTAAAAAGACAAAGAAATATTTCTCTATGACAATCAATGTAAAAAATATGAACAATATGCTCTACAAATTTTAATATTTACTCTTATATATAACTCTCAAATTTATAAATCTATGTCAGTATTTAACTGATACCTCAGGCATAAAATTTACACTGGACTATTTTGACCATGTTGGAAAAAGTTGCCCCTAAATAAGTCTGCCAGTATATTACCAACAGTAAATTCTGTTTTTCTTCTATATTTTTGTCTAAGAGATTTTTTCTCCGCATTATTGTTTCATTCACCCAGAATTCTTTCAAAATTATTGTCGTGGTTTGACATGGAAGTGAATTCTTTCAGGAAGTTGGGTCAAACCAATCAGTAGTCAAGTACTGGCACCTAAAGTGACCACTGAAGATAGGCATATGCCTCTGAGAACACAGGGGGTTAAAAGCAAGAACTCCCAAGAGCTCGGTCTCTTTGGTTCCGGTCAAGGTGCTGTGCAGACCTCCCCTGCCCAGCCATGGGGCTGGGTGGGGGAGGGGGAGCCATGAGGCCTGGTCGAGGTGAGCTGAGGGGTAGAAGGACTAGAACCGAGCCAGCTCCTGTGGACGGAAGGGTGGAGAGAAGCGGAGATGTCTTTGTCATCCCCCCTCCAAGGGAAGAGACAGAGAGTCCGGACAGCACCTGTAACTTTGCCGGCGTGGAGGAGAAGGAGGTGGGGGGAAGGTGCCCAGCCTTGGCCTTGGGAATCGGCTGCTGGGCAGAGATTTCAGCCGTCCAGGGAGTCTGAACTTTTAACCCTTTCCTGAGAAATGAAGGCTTTGTAAAATATTACTCCTCCTTGATTTGAAGTAGAAGAGAGACAGTCTGGGATCTGAGATGATGGAAGAAGAAATTCTTGAGTTGGAAGGAGATGATGGAATGGCTTGTGGCTGGACTTTTCTTGTTAGACATAGACTGAACCAAATTCTCCAGACAGAAGCTGCACTTAGGGGGGTGCGTTGGTGAGCCAAGAGACCTGTTTCAGTGATTACCAGCAGAGGAGTACAGAGAACAGAGGAGAGTTGAAGAAGGTGTGTAGAAGCCCTCTGTCTTCGAGGAAGAAGAAGAGGAGAAGAAGACCTCTGTTCTTGGACCCTCAGCCCCAGGGGAAAATGGGGGGGGGACTGTAGTCCCAAGATGAGAAACTGAACTGTTGTCTCTTTTAGTCTGTGGTAAAGCATCCTTAAAGGAGCCCTATGAGCAGTCTGTCCAAGCACAGTGGTGAGAGCACTGTGACATGGAAAGGAGAGTGTCACACTGGCAGATTTTCCCCGGGTGGTTGCCATGTGTGACATGGAAACACAAGGGTGGCAATTGTGTTTCCTGGGGGGGTCTGTGGCACAGGAGAGACTCCTGTCTCCCTTGAAGGACTGAGTATTTGATTATCTGAAGGGTGGCAACTTGATCAGGATCCTGGGTGGTGTCTCACTGTGGGTTTGTTTGGAAATTAGGTGGGAGGAGGAGGGGTGTTTTGGAAAGTCTTCATCCAGGATTTAGCATTTGTAGTTTTATAGCAGTAGTAGATTAATAAAGTTCTTTTCTTTGTTATTAAGCTTGGGCCTGCTCTGCTCTGTTGCTGATCACATCTCACAGCAATTATTTAGGAAGGTGTATTGTTTCATGGGAGCGCTGGCATTGCACCAGTGGCAAACCATGACAATTAACAATGTATAAAAAAGGTTTTATTTTAATTGACAAATCTTACATGTCTTAACTTACATTTGAATCTCATTTCTGTATTATATGTAGAAATATCTCATGTCCTTTCCAAGGACATTAAATATAATTCAATCTCCTTTCCTGGAAATTAAATCAAAGTGGTCCAGCATCTCTTACTATCTATATTATTTCTTTGCATCAGCCATGGTTTACACATATTCATGGTATGTTTTCCATGAGACTCTCAGGAAGTGAAGTATTAATGGAGTCATCCAATTAAATAATTTTCTTTTTCCTGTTTGATGGCTAATTATGTTTTATACTTGCATATGCAGGTGACTTTGGAGCAACTGTATACTGAAATAAAACAACCTTTTAACAAAAAGATGGCTTTTCTATCTTAGAAAAAACAAAATTATGGAAAGCCTGAGAAAATAAAAATCAATCTAAACTCAATAGACATGATAGAGAAAGACAAGGACTGTTTTTATCATTCTCTACAGACATTCAAATGAAATCAACTTTCAACTGGTTAAGAGCCTGTAACTAACTGTCCCTCTGCTCATTTGACAGGCATTTCACACAGAGAGAGAAACCAGTGGCAGAATGTTAATATATTCAGGTACCTGACCACAGACAATGATGCTTGCATGGGGAAGCAGAAAGCACTATTTACTGCTTTTTTTTTTTTTTTTGTTGTGGTGGGTTTTATGCTTTTTTCTGTTTATAGACAAAACTTCTGGATGACATAGTAGGTGATTTATTGTTTTGCTATCCGTGTCATGGCAAAATTGGAAAAATAATACTGAATAAGCTCATAACCATCTATAACATCAAGATCAGCCTAGAAATAAGTATTTATTGCTCTTAACTTCCATCATGCTTATTCATAAAAAATGTCTTTAAAAATATCATTCCATTCTAAATGCACACAAATTATTACTCTAGTGACTGCAAAAATAATTGCCAAACCATTTGAATGCCAATAGTGCCAAAGATGAGTGTGAACAGTCAAAATTATTAGCAAATAAATTTGAAGTAATATCTTTCAATTAAATATATAATAAAAATCCTTTGAGTGAAACCAGTTCAAAAAAACTAGATGAGAAAATTGTTGTTTTGTTTGTTTTTCACAAGGAAACAATAGTACATTCTCTAGAGATTCACAGTATTATTCAGGGCAGGTAACTAAAGTCAGCAGATTTCAACTATGCCCAGATGACCAAACAGCACTAGGTCTGTGATATGACTGTACTTCAAAATGCAAACCAAAAATATTCTGCCATGGCTATATAAAAAAATTTTAAAAGGTAATGCTTTAAGCTTATGCAACTGTTAGTTAAATTATCTAATCAGGAAGTTAACCTAAAGAAAGAGGATAAATGACAAATATTTTGAGTAATAATTTCTTTCTGAGAACAGTTACTAAGAACTGTAGAGTGTTACCTTGCTAAGACTAGATATTACCCAGTAAATTTTAATATATTAAAATAAGGGAAAATGCTGTAGTGTATGAAAGCCTGTATTAGTACACGTGTACACTGTAGAATAAATCACATTATTGTTCTCTGCATATGTTGTAAAAAATAATTGAGCAGAAAATCATTAATTACACTTTAGGCGTATATAAAGTTAATGTGGATAGAATTCTGAAATACACTGGAAAGAATCAAAAAAAAATTAGAGAACTGGAAAATATTATTTAATCAGAAATAGATTGCAAATTTGTTAGAATAAGGACATGGAAGCCTTGAAAATTATTACGTTATGGTAGAAATGGGATTATTGAGACAGTGGTTATAATCATGTCACAACAGCTGAGAATTGCAAATTAAGAACCAATTCCCAACTAAATTTTCAGTCAAGCTACTGAGTGACATAAGTCTCATTTTTTAAATTCCTTGGCTTTTAAATTTTTTACTGGCACAACAAAGAGCATACTTCATAAGCTTAAACATTTTCTACTCATTGAAAAAACAAATACAACTGAAGAAGTTTTAAAATTTTATTTTATTGAGTTGTAAAGTGACCATCAAACAAATAGATAAAATCTTTGACAAAAATAAAAAAAAATCAATTGTGGCACAGATTTTTCACTTTAAAACATCGTGGGAAAATTCAGTAAAATTTTTATGTACTGACAATTTATCTTTTTTTTTCTATAGCTAAAGAGAATGCTGGGACAATTATAAACCAAGAATACAGTAATCAGCATACAATATTGCAAATTGAACCCAAATGCTGAAATAGTGTAACTTGCCATAGTATATAAATACTTTGTAACACTCTGATGGCATAACCAGACAGAAATTATTTTAAATAAATGTTTGAGCAATGTGACAGTTCAAGGGGTAAAGAAAGACTGGATTTGCTGCATCATTAGGCATCCAAGTGATAGAATAAAAAAATTACAAGGGAACTAGAACATCAAACAGGCAATGCAGCCTCCTGCATATACAAGAGACATAACTGGAAACAAAAAAATAAGCTGGATCAGTAGCAGATGAGGCACCTCACTTATTAGACGGGGTCATGAACAACCTGTTAGGCATAAGTGAGGCAAATCAGCAAAGAAAGAAGTCAAACTCACTTCAGTGTAGTCTTTTTATTTTGCCCAGAGTTCTTATATCCAAGCACTCTGATATTGGTTACATGGAGCCACCAAGAACCAGAACCATCAGTGATAACTGTATGATTTGAGCTCCCTGTAAATTCACAACTACTATAGGCTTTAGGTAATAAGAGTGAGCAGCCTTAAATAGTAATGAGTAACAATGTGCCAAAATGAACAACTGAAACCAAATCTTTTGTTCATAACTGAATTTAATAGTGTTTATTTAATTGGTTTAGATTTTAGTTTAAAACTGCCTTAAATTGTCACTATTCTAAATACTCACACCACAACAATTTTTTAACTCTGACTCATAAATATCAGCAGACCAGTAGGTTTGTCTAAAATACTGCTACAGCCAGCATTACAGAAGCTGTGGCAAAGTTGATGCCTGGGCAAAAGGAAGAGGTATAAAGAGTGTGCTGGGACCTCCCTTTTCAACAGAAATGCACAAATTAGTTTAAGACAGCTGTGAAATCATACTTTTTTTGTTACTCTCAATGTACCTATTTACGTAAAGACAATCAATATTTTTATTTTTGTCATATATTGTCAACTTAATTAATTTTTTATCTTAGAAGATATGTTCACTTGGGTACATCTCCACATTAGACAGAGGAATTCATTAGTTCATGGGTTTTTTAATTTTCAGTATAATCTGATAACAGGATATTTCAAACATAGGAAAAGTGTGAATAGAGTATATAGAGAGGATTTACCTATATATATAAATTATTAGGTATAACAAAACTGGGATAAATATTCTGAGAGTGACTAATTGCTTATAAAAAGTTGGTACAATATTGACTCTTGCACTATTCAATTCCTTAAATATTTTACTGTCTTCTTTTCCATGTAAGAATTACTCCTTTCAAGAATTCCCAAGAGCTTTTCCTATTTTCTTATTCTCTTCTGTATTGTAAAACCAGAAGTATAACTAAATGGTTTAGATTTTTTCGTGTGCAATTTGTCTTTTGAACATGTTTGTTTAAAGGATATTTGATTTCTTCTGAGAAGTTACAACATATAAAAAGCAAAAGGCAAAACATAATCCTTTGCTTAGCTTTTTTTCTTTGTACAAACACAAAGACAGCATAAATGGAGTATTATTTATCAACATTACTGTTTAAGATTTGCTTTGACTTATAAGAAAGTTGACTTCATCTTTGAAGTCAGAAAGATAAAAAAGAACCATTTTCCTTTCCTTCTGTTTTTATTTCTTATGAAATACTTGTTAAGAAAGTGATATTAAATGTGGATTATAACATTAATAGGCTTTTATGAAAACAGTTTCTAGGAGAAAAGCAAACAAGGGAATAATTCTGTGTCAAAATCTAGATATGTTCTGTCTTTGAGAATTTCCTTAGTAAATTGGATTAGTCCCTTAAAATTTGTGCTTATATTAGTAACAAATGAATGAGAGAGAACAAATTGGAGAACTGACTGATAATGATGCAAACCCATCAAAACCATCCATCTTTCATCATCTTTGAAAGACTGAGACAGTCAGGCAAGGTTTCAAGTGACTCAAAAAAAGCAGAGGTCACACTCACCTTCAAGATGGGCAAGAAAGAAAGATTCAGGGAGGTGTAGACCTTACTCAGCTGAAGATTGGAACCCACATCCAGGCACACGTAGGACGAGAAGACAACTGAGAACAGTCATTTAGTGAGGGTGAACTGATGCCTCACCAAAATGATTGCTTTCTCTAACAGGAAGATCAGCTTGGTGGTCAAGGGAAGAGAAGTGACTGCCCTAATGTTACCAAGATCTCTTACATAGTGTCCCATAGCACAACTTCTTGTAGCTGCACTGGAAAAAATGGTCTGGATACATAGAATGACATGCTGGGTGAAAAATTGACTAAATTGCTGTGCTGAAAGAACAATTGTCAGCACTTCAAAACCCAGCTTTAGCCAGATATTATATGTCAGCCTGAGTTACTCTTCAGAGTTGATACTAAGGTCAATATTGTTCAACATCCTCATTAGTGGTCTGCATGATGAAGGAAAATACACTTTCAGCATGTCCCTAGATGGAGGACAGCTTTTACATTGAAGAACTGTCTGCCACTGAAAAGTTTTTCAACTGACTAGAAGAATGGGTGGGCAAAAATAACTTCCATTTCAATAGCCCTGTACATTGGACAAAATAACATAATTCAACAGTACAGGCTGGAAGCTGACTGCCAAAACAGAAAAGAGACAAATCTTTTTTTTGAGACAACAAGTTAAATAGAAATCAGCAGTGTGCTTCTGCAACAATGAAAGCTAAGTGCCTGCTGGTCTGTATTAAGACGACAATGAGAAAGTGTTAGGAAGAAATATCATACACTTGCTGTGTTCTGAGCATTCCTTAGGTATTTGTTTAAGGCCATTTTAGGAGAAAAAAAATCTGATCTGATTCAGTGTGGTCACCCTCATGTTCTAAAAACGATGAATGGGTAAATTCCCTGTATAAGTTAGAGAAAACACAGTTACCTGTAGAATAGTTTTTCAACAGCTATCTTCAAGGAATGCAGTGTAATGAATGGCTGGGACAGTCTTTGAATGTATCTAATACTAAGAGGAAGAATCATAGAATTTCCTGAGGTGGAAGGGACCCACAAGGATCATTGAGGCTGACTCCTGGCACTGTACAGGACCACCCCAAAAATCAAACCATCTGTCTGAGCACATTCTCTAACATCTTCTTGAACTCTGCTAGGCTTGGTGGTCCACTTGGTGGACCACTTCCTTGGGGAGCCTCCTCCAGTGCCCAACCACCTTCTGATTGAAGAACCTTTTCTTAATATCCAGCCTAAATCTCCCCTGACACAGCTTCAGGTCATTTCCTCAGGCCCTGTCAATGGTCACTAGAGAGAAGAGATCAGTGTCTGCCCCTCTGCTTCACCTGGTGAGGAAGCTGTAGATGAGATTTCCCCTTGATCTCTCATTTTGTCTAGGCTGTACAAGCCAAGTGACTTCAGCTACTCCTTGTACAGCTTCCCCTCTAGAACCTTCACCATCTTCATTTCCTTTGGACACACCCTAATAGCTTTATATTGTTCTTATAATTTGATGCCCAAAACTCTACACAGGATTCAAAATGAGGCTGCACCAGTGGAGAGCAGAAGACAATCAACCCCATCTATGGCTGCAGATGCTGTGCCTGATGTCCTCCAGGACACAGTAGGCCCTTTTGGCTTCCAGGGCACTGCTGACTCATATTGAACTTGACATTGAACATGACCCCCAGGTTGCTCTCTGTGGTACTGCTCTTCAGTCTCTCATTCCCCAGTCTGTAGGTATATCCAGGATTGACCCATCCCAGATTCAGAATCCAGCACTTGCCCTTGTTAAACTTTACAAGGTTAGTGATTGTCCAGACCTCTAATCATGAAGAATAAACTTCTAAGTTTTCCTCTTAGGGAGGCAAGAGCTACTAATTTCATTAGGCAGAAGTGGCTCTTAGTAGGTAAACTGAAGTAACTTGTTTTTCAGATAGGAGTAAGGTTAAATCACTAAGAGAACTACTTGGAAAAAGAGCCACATTAGCAGATGGGAATTTCAGTACTCCTTGGATTTACCATTTAAAAAGAATTTATGTCTTGGAGCAGAAAGAATTCAGAAGGCAATCCCTGGGTTGTCAAGGTCAGTGCACAGCAGAATGTGAAGCCAGCAACACAAGGGAGTGCAATACTATTGTCATTATAATTACATTTGGAGTTTTTTTTCAGTCTTTTCTCACCTATAGATATATAAAGTAGGCACAGTTTTGGCCCAAATCTAGAAGATTAAATTCACAAAGGTAGATATGTAGCAAGATGCTCTAAGTGCTAATACATCTGCAATCCTTGCAAGTTCTGTTTTTATGCTTTAGAATTTGCTTTTTTCAGATTAGACATTTATATAGACATTAAATTTGCCACTGAGATATGGCAGAGCAAATCTATGACATCAATCATGCAGAAAATAACTGATTGCTTTTAATTATACTGTAATAGGATGCCACTACTTCAAGGATTTAATCCAGGGGTGAATTTTTATTATTAAATTTTGTAAAAAAAATTAATGGAACAGTGAAAAGCCTTAGCTGATATCTACTACAGTGCATCATCTCCTTCTTTTTATGACTGTTAATTTATGGTTCTATTGTAAAGAAAAAAATTGCTCATGCTTGATGAATTGCTCAGCGACAAAAAGTAAGTTGTACTAAGTCTTGCTCAAGCATACCAATATTCCCAATAATGCCCTTTGGCTAGCTTTATGTTTGACTGTTTACATTCCACAAAGCCTTCTCTCACTTACTGATTTTGCAGCTCAGATACAGTCCTTTTCACAGAAAAGAAACCCTGGATATAACAGTGATTATGCCCTCAGGTATTCTTGTCATGCCACGCTTGCTGTGCATTCTACAGTACAATTGCAGAAAAGAGAATGGGACACTAATGTCTCTATGAGTGTAGATATATACATATGCTTGCAAAATCTTCCCTCCCTGCCCATCCGTGTTTGAAACAGAGTGCAACTTGCCTGAATATTGTCTACTTTATTTCCACATAGTATTTCAATATCTGAAAATATTTTAGCCTTAGAAGATTTAAACAAACTAACTGCTGTCATAGAAATCTATTTAAAAACCTTACACAACAGAAAAAAACACCTGATAGTCATAGAGTTTTTATACCTGAGACTAATATATTTTTCTGTTTTAGACTAAAATTTTATCTAGACTTTTTGAACACTGGGGACACCATAGTTTTCATTTTTTAAAAGAGGAAATAATGTTTGTCAATAACAGAAAATACCATTTCTGATTTTGGACTACATCACATCTTTCATATTTATAAATGCAGTTGTGAATGGGATTCTGTGATTTTGATTTTAACAACTCTTTTAAATGGTCTTTTGTACCAAATTTGACATATATAAATAATAGGATCCTGAGTTTTACATAAGTCTTTATGCTTATGGAATGGGATGTAGTATTTCTATTGTATGTTTAATGTCATATTATATAAGCAGATAATCTGATTGTCCCTTTTAACCTTGAATACTGAAACCACGCAGCTCAAATCAAGCCAGAAACACATTCAGTGCTTATTGCACACCCCTCAATATGATAGCAGCTGAAATGGCTTTGGGAGCAAAATAAAAACCAACCCCAAAACACTAACTGTTAATAGCTTAAAGAAAGAAAAAATTTAATGTCTTAAAGAAGGAAAAAAAAAAAAAGTAGAAATTTGGCATATGAATGTGGATCACTAAGCTATCTGCCTGGTCTTTGCTTGCAAAATTAAGCCTTCATTCTGCTGCTGGAAGTTATCAATATTTAACTGCCCCTGATAAGACAAAGGCACATAGTATGAACCAAGAATTATTACTGTGGATACATAAGTCTTTACCTGAAGTGTTTTTATATCAATAATTGATTTTCAGTATGTAATGATACAGAGTTTGGATCTCATTAACGAATTGGGACATAATTATCAAATATTCTTTGATATAATAACTAGCCTAGCAGGTAACGTTGAAACAGTGAAATAATTATGTACTTATTTTAAAAAGTTTGGGAAGTGTTTAAGATGACATTCTTAAAATTAAAGCAGAGAATTATGACGAGATTAAATGTTCCGGGTTAGATAAAAAACTGATTGAGAATGTCACAGAATGAATAGATGCCAACTTTTTGCTTGGTTAGTATGTGAGGTTTCTGGTCTGGTCACAGTTTTGTTCAATAATTTTATTGAGTTAACCAGTGGAATACAAAGCATGTTCTAAAATTTGCTGATGACATCAACAAATCTGACTAAATCAAATTAGAGTGGTTTCAAATAGATTAAATTATTGGACTTTAAAGTCTGAAAAATAAAGATGATTTGAAATCAGCAAGAATAACAGTGCACAGCAGTAGTACAGTGTTACAGTTCAGTTTTGTGAAATTCACTGAAGAAATAGAGACTACAGTTAAAAGACTACTGCTTAAAAGATGGACGTTCACAGAAGTACATAAATTAAACATTGGTGATGGGGAAAAAAGTATTTTCTGTATGAAAAAGGCAAATGTCATCTAGGAAGCAATATGATTTTTCTGTCCTAAGTTTCAGTCTTATCTTGACCCACTCAGAAAGAAATACGTAGTCAAAGTAGAAGACAGCAAGCAAAAATAGCATGAAAAGTTGAAAGCATAGCTAAGGAGGAAAGGTCAAAGACAATGGTTTTGTTTTATTTAACAAACAAAAAGACTGCCATGAAAAGAATCAAAACCAGATGTCCTCATTCTGTTTGCAAAATAAAAGGTTTATGTTAAATAAAAAGATAATTTTTCTTTATAATAAAAGCAGTGAACTGTGATTATAGACTGCATATTGAAGAACTGAATAGATATTTATCTGTGACTATATTTATAATCAAGTAATGTTTTATCCTTCTTCAGTAAAGGAGAACTGAGTGACCTTTTGCAATAACATCCAGCCTACTACTTACATGACTTTTTTATTGTATAATAATAAAGAATTGGAAAAAATGTTCAAATGTCTTGAGCTATGAAATATGCCAAATTTATTAAGATATGTGCCTTAATTACATTATAAGATATAAATAGTGCATGCTTTCATAATTTATCTAGATATCAAGAAGAAAAGGAAAGGAAATTTTCACTTCTTTACTTCTGCTGCAAATCTTCATGGATCAATATTTCAATATCATTGATGAGATATGGACATCTAATGTATATGACTCACCAAATACTGTCATGGGCAATACAGATTTGAATTAGAACTATTAATAAAATATATTGCTAAAAAAATCAGAGCAGGATGATGCGAAGTAGATTAAGACCTTGAAAATACCTGCCCCCTATCCCTCCCTCCTTCTGAGCTCTGCCTCCTCCCTGCAGTGGTGCGGGGAGACAGGGAATGGGGGTTATTGTCAATTCATCACAATTTGTTTCTGCTGTTTGGGGAGAAAAATCCTCCACCTACACCAGTGTAAGGTCTCTCCATGCGAGACAGTTTTCCATTAACTTCTCCAGCCTGAGTCCATCCCACGAGCAACAGTCCTTCCCAAAATGCTACAATATGGGTCACTCTTCCATAGGGTGCAGTCCCTCAAGGACAGGCTGTGCCAGGTCCTAGCAGAAAACCTCTTCCAGCATGGGATCTTCTCTCCACAGGTCTACAGGTCCCTGCCAGCAGTTTGCTCCAGCACAGGGAGCTCACAGGTTCCTCTCAGGCATCCACCTGATCCAGCATGTGTCCCCTCCATAAGCTTCAGGAGGCTCTCTGCACCCCTGTGGTTCTCCATGGGCTGCAGGGGCACAGCTGCCTCATCATGATCTTTACCATGAGCTACCGGGGAATCTCAGCTCCAGCGCCTGGTGTGTCTCCTCCCCCTCCTTCTCCACTGACCTTGGTGTCTGCAGAATTTCTCTTCTCGTGTTCTCCCCCTGCTCTCCTCTGGCTCTAAATAAAACTACACAATAACCTTTTTTTTTTTTTTTTCTCTTCTTAAATATATTACCACAGAGGCATTACCACTATTTCTGATAGGTCAGCAACATGTCCATCTTGGAGCTGGCTGGCATTGTCTCTGCTGGACATGGTGGAATCTTCTACTAGCCTCTCGCAGAAGCCTCCCCTGTAGCCCCCTGATACCAAAACCTGGCCATAAAACCCAATATAACCTTGGAAAAAAAATTAAATTCATGGAGATAGAACAGGGATATCATAGCTAATGCTGATTTATAAAAATTTCTGATGAGAGAGAAAAGAGTTTGAGTGCTGACACAACAGAGTAACACTGAGCATCATACAGTTTAACTGATATTCAGCAAAAAATATAATTGCATTTGTTTTAAAAGCAAACTTAAAAGTATATATAAACCCATAACTATTCTAAAACTACAGATGGCATCTTTTTTCTTAAAACATATTTTCTATATGATACTGCTGACATGAAAAGAATTAATTTTTTAAATATTTATATACTGAAAAAGCACAATAGCAGAGATAATTGAATCCTTTAAAGTTAAAACTAATTTTTTACCAAATTTGTGTAGCCAGCTCAATACATAATTTGTTTTTTGAATATTTTATGTATATTTTATTGATGACAGTGCTTAAAAATGTATAACATATTTAAAACAACCACTAAATGTTAGGAGATAAAGAAGTGGGAAATATACTACAGAAATGAGAAGAATTTGGATTGTCATCTAGCTGGCTTCCATGGATTGTCTGTTTTCGGAACGTTTGCAAAAACATATGGGTGCATTCCTAGCCTAGATAGAAAACCCATCTTGTTGTTTTTCAAACATGTTAAATACATCTCAGTAAACAAGCAATATAAAAAAACATATAGCTTCATAGAGAACAATAGTATTTTGGACCTGCAAGCAACATTTTCCCCTGTCTGATGTCACTACTATTTAGCCACCTTAGGTTAGTACTTATTGATTCTGCTTTTACTTTGATTGGATCTTACCTACTTCAGTGCTTCAGTAAATTGAAACCTTCTCCAGTTCATGGAAGAAATCTGAGAGCAGGGCAGTGAGAAAATGTACACTGACCTCAATTTGTTTCAGATGGTATTGGTAAAAACATTGTCATCAGGTTGCAGAAATGACCTCAGCTAGCAAGAGATAAAAATAAAACCTCATATTCTCAACAAGCCTTTAACAGAAGGAGATTTATTTATTCCCAAAGTACAAATCACAGCACTATTTTTGTATATTCTGTAAATATGAGAATCTCTATTATCCTAATGATTTTAAAGGTCAGCATCCAAATGCATTCCTCACTGAATAAACCGGCTTTATGCCCGTGCAAGATTTGTTTCATATCTACAGCATTATTATCCATATTATATATTTTACTGTTTATATGTATTTGTCTAAGTACTACATAGATATTATAATATGATATCTATAATATAATATAGTATAATATAATAAATTTAGAATAGAATAGAATAGAATAGAATAGAATAGAAAAGACTATTTATAAGAGACAAATCCTCATGCCATGGACCTATGAATAGAATATAGACAAAAAGAAAGTTGTGAAACTAATCTTCTCAATTTGAAAATTGTATTTGCTAAGGCTAACTCAATCTGTGTTGAGTTAACCTTAGCAAACAGCCAAATTCACATCTAGCTGCTCACTCACTTTCCTTCCCTAGTGAAACGGGGGAGAAAATGGGATGAGAAAGTTCATGGTTCAAGACAAAAACAGGAAGATGACTTACCAGTTACCATTGTAGGCAACAAAGACTGAACTTGTAAAAAAGTAACTTAATTTATTTGCAATAAGAATAAAATTTAATTACTGATTTGGGTAGTGAAAAAAATACAGACAAACTTTACAATAGCTTTCCTTCCCCCACTTTCCTGGATAAGATTCACTCCCTGTAAACAGCACAGGTTGAGGATGTGGGGTTATGGTCAGCAATTATACGGGGTTCTTTGCTGATCCTTCCTTCTCACACTTCCCCTGTATGATGGCACATGGTTGCCAAGGAGTTCATCTGTCTCAGGAATATCCACCTGCTCTGATAAGGATCCTTCACAGGCTACAGTTATTCCCTGCTCCAACATCATAGAGCACCAGACAATTTTTTTAGGCCTGGAATAATTTCTGATTTCTAAATTTCAATATCTCTATTGCAAGTAAACACATAAAAGAAAAGGTAGCTCAGTGAGGTAAAGTTCAAGGAAATTAAAGTGTCCAGGTTTCTTAGAAATGCATTCTTAAGTTCCAGCAGCAACTATGGAATCATCTGATAAAGAACTTCTTGAAACCATATCAGTAAAGTTTATTCAGCACAAATTTGAAACACTGAGTATTCCAGAAACTTTTTATGATAAAAAATTTAATTCAGCACATGTCACTCTTGGAAGGAAAGCTGTAGATATTGCTACAGATGGAGGATAGTGAATGTAAATTCATTCACAGGAAATCATTCACACGAATTCAAGTGAATTCACATACATATGAAGCAAAATCTGCTATAAACCAGTTTGCTTGTTTGCTTGCTTTTTTTTCCAGAAATCAGATATCAACTGGGTAAATTAATAAATAAATACCTACCCTTATAAGTGCTCCATAGGAAGGTGGAGCTTTTTTGTGTGGCTCGGGTTTATTTGTAGAAATCAGAATTTTTGTCTTTTAGTCCACCTTTTTCATTAAAAACCATATATGTAATGGCAGAGAATACATTTGGATTCATAAGAGCTTGTGCTGTACACTTCAGTACTCTATCTGCCCAGTCTTCACAAGCAAAAGGGCAAATGCCTCCTCATTCTCCATTTCAGATTGTTCTATCAGTCTTTACAAATGAATTATCAACCCAAAGTCTTAAGTTTCCATCTCTGTGCTGAGTTACAGTACTGGTTAAATTCATAATGCCAGAGACTCTGATTTGCTTACCAAAATACAACAAGTAGTTAAAATGCAAGTATTTCAAATCTAAGAACCTTACTTGTCTTTAAAAATTACTTCTGTTCTTCTAAAAGATTTTAATACAGAATACTTTTTTTTTTGTTTGCTATTTTTTGCAATTTGACCTTCAATGTCTCATGGTGGTATGTCAAATGAAGCAATTCTGATCATGAGAAATTGGATCATGTCTCACATACATCAACAGGATTGATTAAACCTGACAAGATATATCAAAATGCGACACATATGCCTCAAAAATGGACATAATGTTGTCTTCTGAAAACAATACTGTTTCTTAATAATTTCTGAAAGATATATTTTCCTTTGGGAATAAAAAACCCCACATATCAACAAGGCAAATGTTTTCACTGGAACTTGAACATCATAATTAAAGAGGCCAGAGAGAAATAGATCCTTTTGCTGCCTTTCAGGAAATTCATTGGTAAGTAATCAATATTACTTTCCAATCTAATTTCCATTTAAGATAAAATTTGTAAATACCATTTTGTTACAAAAAAAGTAAAAAGGAAATTAATTAGATGCAGAAGTAGTCATGAGACAGAAAATACACTGTGTCTCTTTGAGTCCTGTCTTAGACATAAACTTTTATGGCTGTACCACCTAGCACCATGTTAATGGGCTTCTCATGGTCTAGATGCAGTCCAGTAGACTCATGGTAATTCACAAAATTTACAAAAATGTTCATACTGGAGATGAGAAAGCAAATTTCTGCTTAACAAAGAAGAAAATTTATTAGATTCAAATTTAATCTAATAAAAATCAGAACGATTTTCTTATAATGTAAATTTTTATAGAAATTACTATGAGCTCATTTTATCATATTAATTTCAACTGAGTTATGAATTAGACATAAAAATCCAAGAGATAACTTAGGAAATAATGTATTTCAATAAAACAGAATCTGGATTCAAAATACTTAAATACTTTATTCTCTTTTAGGATTTATTTACATGCTCCCTTCCCCCACCCCTCCCCACCCTTTTCTTTTACCTGAGTGGTCCTCTGTAATTCAGAATCACAACAGCTTACAGTAAAATTAGAAATATGGAAGTTACTTGTTTACAAACAATGCAAAACCAATAAACATTGTTTCCCTGAACCCAAAAGAAATAAATCAGCTGATCATCTCCATGCTCAAGACTTAACCCAGACAGTCTTTCAGCAAAGACTTTTTTAGTACCCATTTTAGCAGGCTGTATGTGTGGCCCAGCAGCTTTTTTCTGTCTCTTTCCACTGTGCATTTTGTATTTTTAATGCATACACATAAGCACATGTTCATTTATATGTTTGGGTTGCAAACCCTTGATATTCTGCAGTGTGATATCATACATGCATCATGGGGCTCTTTCACCCCTCTTAAATGAAAGCAATGGTTAAACCTCCAGCTTCAGTGGTGCAAAACCAGACCGGCAACACAATGCACTAAGTGATTTTATAGTGTTCTCACTACGTCTTTCTGTCAAGTCCCTTATTTCTGTGGAAGTCTGAAAAGACATCAATATAAATTCAATTCACATTAAAGCTTTTAATAGTAACGTATTGAGAATAAAGTTTCATATGGTTTGCTGTATGAATATTTTTTTTTATATAGTCAGAGATTGAGGACCTCAAAAAAGTTACAGTCCTGAAGTCCTGTTCTATTTTTATGTACTACTTTTCCTTGATGCAGCAATTATCAGATATGTAGATGATTTTGAAATGGGTTGTCTGCTGACAGAAATTACAATCCAAAGAGGCAGCAGTAAAATTTGGCAGGAATGTTATCTTTGACACTGGGTAAAGAGAAAAAAGAGGAAGACAAAAAAAATGTTATTGAAGGCTGAGGAAAACAGAGCTTTTCTGTCAAGTTTTTTTTTCATCTCTAAGTATCTACCCTAGAGCATTTCACTCTTACTGTACTTCATTATTTCAGTTGCTTATGTTTCACAGTACAGATTTTACTCATCCAAATCTAACAGCCAAACTGTTATTTTTAAACATTATTTCCCAGTGTTGTTAGCTATTGTCGTAATTATTTCAGACCTATCAGCACAAATGAGGTCTGACCTTAGTGCTGACCTTAGTCCTAGTTCTTCCACTGTGCAGGTAAACATACAACTCAGGAAGTGGACAAGCTGGAAAACATAAAGCAGTTTTGCATGCAGGTGCCCATTTGTCAGCAGTGGGGTTTTTTAGGTCAGCGTCTGTGACATAGCCAGTCTCAGTTGACTCCAGCCAACTCATCTTTCTAATATTCATGTAGATGCACATATTAAAAACGGGATTTTTTTCTACTTCCAGCAGGAGTTAAAACCACTATTTGAGACTTAAGGGTTAAAAGCAAGTGATACCCAAAGACAAGAATACCTGTACAGAAATTGATACTTCAGAGAGCAAAAAGCAGCCAAAAGGGAGAGGGAATTAATGTAGTCAGAGGGTTAGAGAAAATCAGATGAGCTACAACAGATTCTGATAAGAGCATAGTACAAAGATTAGTCCAATTACTAAATGAGAAAAGGATTAAATTAATGATGGTTTAAATTGCTGAATTACTTTAAATCAACTTGTCAGTAAGAGACAAAATAGTCAACAGCAGTTTTGGCAATTAGAAAGTAATGAAGATCTTGTAAAGTCATCTATTGAAAAAAAAAGTCAGAAAAAAGAACTCAAATAATTGAAATGCATGCAAATGAACTAGTCAGATAAAGGTTTCATTCAGTAATAACACCATGTACCTACTTCTAAACAAGTGAATGCTTTAATGGATGACAACAGCATAACAATACTTGTGTGATTAAACTAAGCAGTCATCTAATTACCTGCTGAATTACAGCTTATATAAAGTCAGAACAAGACTTCCAGGCTTACAATGCACCTATATTATCTCCTGGAAATATATTTATTGATTTTACCTCTCATTTAGTTCAGACTGAGTTGGACACCACATGCGCAGGTCCAGAAGAGAAGGCCACAACATGGATGACTGACTGTAACTTTGGATTCAGGACCCTGTGTCTGAGATTTAGTTTCTTGCTCTGTGTAAGTGTCTCATAATACAAGGTCGTTGATTAAAAACATCAAAGACGGTGCTGATGATTCCATCGTCCTTAGGTGGAAGATGCCTGTCTTTCTCATTGTGGCTCTATCAAGTCTCATTCTGGCATCTAATAGTCTTGTTCTGAGTTTGCTGTGTCTATACAATGGCTCACAATTCTGGTCAGGGACAGAATGTGTATTAGTGTCAGAAGGTGAGTATTTAGTGAACATTTGTAGGATGATGAAATTGTTATTTCAAATCAAATTAGAATGAGAGAAGTGCCACGAATTTGTTTATTTCTGGGCTGAGTATCCTAACTGCTGAAGTATTACATAATAAGCAAGGCTGACACCGCATCACAGAATCCAATTGAATTTGTCAGGTTCACATCATACCTGATAAATCAATCTTTTTAGGATGATTAAATGTCCAAAAGTCTGTTTTGTACATTGCACATGTCCTTAGGTAAAGATAGGTGCTCATTTGCCAGTTATGAGCATTCATAATACCAAATAATATAAAGTTTTCCAAACACTTTTGCTCTTATGTTGATATTTCAGACCTGGTAATACATCAAAATTGTAATCTTGGACAACTGACTTTATCTTTGTAAGATTTTTTTCCTCTTTTTCCCTAATGCTCAAAAGTCATTCTAATGCTATAGAGAGCAGTTTAACAATTAATCCCCGTTGCTGCATTTGGACATATTCTGTAATGAACTAATTAGAATGCAGCTGTAGCATGACTTTTGGAGATAGATCTGAATGACATCTTTTGCATAACATTATTAACTGCTAATGCATACAAATTATTTTTTCCTTAAAAGCACTTCATACTTTGATGCTCAAATGGATGATAACATGAAAAAAAAAAATTACAGTTTTATGTATAACTAACCTTTTTAACCATCCTCATGCTAATTTCATAGGCTTACTATCTATATGTTTTCTGCAAACAGGACTACATATGGGACTACAGATATTTATCATCATGTGAATCATATTCTTGGAAGAGAAACAAACAGGCTTTCAAGATATGAACACCCTCTAAGTAACTTCCATGTCATCCTATTTGGCAGGACCAGACTCGACACAGAATTGTTGTTTTTCTTTACTCTTAAATCTTTTCCTACATGTAGTCTTTGTTTCACCTTGAGGGGAAATTTCTTGCTCCTGCTAGAATAATTTTCTTTACACTTGAGGACCAGATATCTTTATAAGGGATTAATCCTCAAACCCCTGTGGGCTAAGTACATGTAAATGTATTGCTCTATTAGTCATGCTTGGCAAATCTGAAGAAAAAAAGCAATCCTTGTAAGGGTTTTTTGGAAGCACTAGGTTATAACTTGTACGGCAGCAAGGGAATCAGCAGGAAACACCAAATACTCAAGAGTTTCCTCTTCCCTAGGGTGTCTTCTTCAGAAAAGTAACAGAGTTAACAGAGTTAATCCCCTTCTGACTTTGTCTCAAAGAACTGATTCTTTTGGAACAGAACAGGAAAAGTGGGATCTCCAGATGTATATGAAATTATACCTAAGGCCTAGAATTTCCCTTAACTTCCATGGCACTATTTTACATTTTTTTGTTGGCAGCAGCTCAGACTTGACATAATTTATTTTCCCTGAACTATGCTAAATATTCATAAGACTTGGTACTCCATCCTTTACTATAACATACTTCTAAGAAATATAATTGAAAACAGAATCCATATAAATATTATCAGTGACGCTTTATGTCATTTTTTGTTTGTGTCTGCAGTGGTTAGAAGACTTTGTTGTCATCACTGTGTGGGTAAGCAGCAATAATTTTCCAATAAGGCAAAGAGAAATGATAAGGTGTTAGCTGAAAAAGGGCAGTAAGCATTATTTGACAATTTTCTTGAAAATAAAGGGAAAAGTAAGTAGACAAGCAATCTCAGAATTTTACTTTTTTTTTCTCACTTTTTTTTTTAATATATGTATGGTTACCATTGAAATATTTCTGAGATTTGGCTGTCTTTCCCAGTTCCAGACTTAAAAAGGTGAAGGGTGACAGATTTATTGTTTATTAATTAATTTGTTATCACAAATAGTGCTTGTCAGCTGCTACATAGAAAAGTCTTAATTTATGTTCTGTTCAAATAGAAATTTATAAGAAAACTCTCGAATCTTCTGATGAAACAAAAGACAAGCTTTGAACTCCTAACACCTTTGTGAGCCATAAATATTTCTTATGTTCTTTGGTCTTACACTAGTAGGTCTAATATATCCAAGTTAACTCTCCAGGAATGGGTAATTGAGATCAATTATTGAAAATTGTTAAATTACTACTGTCCAATATGATTCATCCCTCCTGAAAAGTGTGGGCATTTAAAATATGTTTTATATTTCATGCTTTATGACAAATAAGGATGAATACTTGAGACTTGTGCACCAGCACAGCACCTTCTGATAGCCAACAACTAGTGTTTGTATCAAAATGAGGGGAATCCTTCTGCTGTCATTTTTTAGACCAGGGAAAGACCATAGGTGTATGCCAAATCTCTCTTTCCCTGATATTTCAATCAGTTGTGAAGCCATTTTCATTTGGATTCACTGATCACTACTTACCATTAAATGTAGCTGTTTTTAAAGAACCATAACTAACAGAATTCCTGTGGCAGTTGTTTTATCTAACTGTTGACGAAAAAGTTAACTGCTTATATCTATGGAAAAGGTTGTGCACAAAGTGCTCTTGGTTCTGATTTGTCTTTAGCAAGGCCTTTTACATATACTCCTTAAAGCCAAATTGACAAGAGATGGACTGGATAAGCACATGAAAAGGTGAGTAGAAAATTAGCTTGACTGTCAGTCTGAATTAGTAGTGACCAGCAGCACAAAATTTTACTGGTAGTCCGTTAGTCATCCCTCAAGGATCTATACTGAGGCCAATAGAGTTTATAAATTCATAATGAGTAATGCAATAGAGTGGATAGAGTACATCCTCCATGAATCTCATGGAAGATAAATTGAGAGGAGAAATTGGCACACTGAACAGTAGAGCTGCTCTGTGAAGGGGCATCAATAAGCTGGAAAATTGAGCTCAAAAAACTTCATGAACTCCAGCAAAATTAAATACAAATTTGTCTTCCAGAGAAACATCCTTGTTATCCTGTTGGGCAAATAACTGTAACCAGCTATGGGTTGCAGCACAAGAAGGACATGGACCTGTTGGGCTGAATACAGAAGAGGGACACCAAGAGATTAGAAGGATGGAGCACCTCTGCTGTGAGGAAAGATTTTGAGAAATGGGTTTGTTCAGCCTTGAAAAGAGAAAGGTTTGACGTGACCTAATTGCAGCCTTCTATAGAGGATCAGACCTAAGCATGTTTTGTGTCAAACATTCTTGCTGTTATGACAGGAAGTACGTGGTCAGAGGTGAGGGTCTCACAGAGGTGCCCCAAGCCAACTTTCGTGCTCTATCTTGAGACTTATGCTCAGACCCTAGTCTCTGTGCCCCTCCTACTCACTTCCTGGGGAAGAACTGGCTGTGCATATGTAAACAAAACAGCATGAAAAATCTAGTGGCATGCAGCAAGTGAACTATAATGGAGGGTGGAATGGGCCCCCCCTGCCTCCTTTCTCTGGCTCTTTTTGTCTTCTATTTCTTCTCTCTTTTTCATCTGCTTTCTTTGTCTTGAAATCCCAGCTCCAGACAATCCACATGGCAGGATGGTCAATGCAGGATCTAAGGACTGGTGATATTTGCCTTCTGCCGTTGTTTTATCTGAGTAAAACACAGCTATCTCAGTGTGAGAGACCGGAAGGATTGTTGGTTCCAAACATTTCAGGGGGGTGTGTGTGGTAGAAGGGACAGGTCAGGCTTTGCTCTGGTGAGGTGATACCCTGTTCTGCATTCCCCATTCCCCCTGGGCCTGTATCCCACCCTGCAGGAGCTGCTCCAAACTTTTGCCAAAGTTCACTGATTTTCCGCAGTTGCCAGTGAAATCTGGGACTCCACTTGGAATACTGCATCAGGTTTTGGGCTCCTATATCCCAGAGAGAGTGGATATACTGAAGCAAGTCCATCAAGGGACACACAGAAAGCTGGAAGGAAGCTGGAACATGACATATCAGGGGAAGCAGAGATAGCTGAGCATGTTCAATGGTGAGAAGAATGAGCCAAGGAGACACTGCTGTCTATAATGGCAAAGAAAAAGACAAAGCCAGGCACCTTGTAAACTGGGAGCAGGGGTAAATGATGAGTTGGAATATGAGTTGCAATATGAAACTTTTCAACTCAGCATAAGGAAATTAAATTTTGTCATGAAGATGGTCAAACACTGAAACAGGTTGCCTATGTCTCCATCATTGTAGAGATGCTGTGTGAGGGGACATCAATAAGCTTTATCAATACAACCCTGGTATTTCTTCTGAGCAGAAGCCTAGACAATATTACCTCTGGGGGTCCCTTCCAAGCTACATTGTTCTGTATGTCTATGACCTACCTGAATAATTGACAGAAAAAACTGCCAGTGAAATGCAGCAGACTGATGTTCAGAAAAGACCAAACAAGGCCCCATAATATGAATGTGTATTTTTCATGCATAGTATCAGTTCCTAGGCCATACACAAAGAAAAGCCAAAGAAAAAGTGAGTCTGGAGGGCTACTTTTTCCAAAAAAGGCTTGTTTACCTTTTGAGTGGATATATCATTGGGCGAGGAACAGGGAAAACAACCAAAAACCCCCCAACCCTCATTATTAATTCCAGCTGTGTCATTGGATGAGTTACCCTTCTACCTAAAGGGATGATACAAAAATCTTTGGTAAAATCTTTAATGTCTTAACAAAAGGCTTGACACTAGCAGTGTTGACAATAGAGGTGAGTACTGTCTTGTCTGGATAGTGTATATGGACTCCTTCCTAGCTTTAACGTTGGAGTTACCTCCATTCTTTTTCCGTATCCACTGAATTTTGCTTATTCTGAATCAAACATTACATCTGTTGTTCATCAGTGACTCTGAATCACTTTCTACATCCAACATTAGCATATAATTCTCCATCCATTTGCAACATTTTTGGCTTAATCAAAATATTTTCCCATATCCAGGAAATCTTCCATTCCCTGATTTGACATTAAATAAACTATGAGAGAAAGGCTGCTGCCAAGAAAAGGGAATAGAAAATTCAAACCAGGCAAATGTTTTCTGTCTTTTCCAGACCCATTTGAACCAAAGAGTACTTTTTTTTAGTATAGCAGCGAATCTGACACAAAATGACAAGACTGAGTTGCAAACACTTTTGATTTGAAGATAAGTTTATCTTAATGCCCTCCAATCTGTAAGTAAAAAAACCTCAAGATTTTGGAGGCTTTTTTAGTGAATGAACATCTATAGAACTGTGACTATAACTTGGCTAAACAAGAGCAGTAGATTGGCAGCTGATAAGCCAGTTAATTTAACCTTGCTACATTCCGTGAATATTGCAGTGTGCTCAAAATGGTAGGAGAAAAAATTATCAACTGTTAATTTATGGAATCTTTTCCCCATATAGCAATGTGACTTTCTCATTAGCATTGCAATTCTGTTTCCTAATCAGATGAACTTTTCCCTAATGTAAGTTGTGGATGACCCATCCCTAGATGTGTTTAAAGCCAGGATGGATGGGGCTTTGAGCAGTCTGGTTAACTGGAAGATGTCCCTGCCCAGACCAGAGGGCTGGAACTAGATGATCTTTAAAATCCCTTTCAACACAAGCCAGTCCATGATTCTAGCACAATCTGTCACTTCTCCAAGTGGAGAGGAGCTGGTGAGGAGAGATGCTATGCTAGACCTTGCTCTCACCAGCCAGGAAGAAGTGGTGAGTAATGTGAAGCTCAGTGTAAAGCTCATCTGCGGTGACCCAGAAATGATGGAGTTTGATATCCTCAGGGCAATGAGGATGGTCTACAGGAAGCTCAGTACCTGGGACTTTGAGAAAGCAGATCTTGGGCTCTTTAGGGACCTGCTTGGTTGAGTATTATGAAAGAAATCCCTGGAGGGAGGAGGGGACAAAGAAAGCTGGTTGATAATCAACTACCGCTTTCTCCAGTATCAGCAGGGATAAAGGGTAAATTGGGAAAAAAAGTTCCAGGAGGCCTGCATGGATGAACTAGGATCACCTGGACAAGTCAAACACAAAAAGGAAGCCTACAGATGTAGAAGCAAGGACAGGTAGCCTGTGAGGAATACAAAGAGCTTAGCCCTGTAAATATTATGTTTGGTAAGAGCTCTAGCAAGAATATGCAGTCACTGAGTAATAGGCACCAGCCCTTTATGTAATTCGGGTTTGTGTTTGGATAGGAGAAATGGTTTTATAGCTGTAATTAATACATATAACAGTTTTGATCAGACCAGTTGCAGTAAATTTAACACTCAAATTTGTAAAGTAAGACAAGATGGACAATGCCCTCATTATTATTATTACAAAAATTAAAAAAGTTTTCTTTGGTGTTCTATTCACCCTTCTAATCTATATGTTTCTGGGACTCCAGATAAATAGTAACAGGTTTTCTCAGATGAGATGGTAGGTTAGCAATCAGCATCCTAAGGTCTGTGCCAGGATGACTGCAAAAGTAGTGGTATATGTGCTTTATGGCTAGCTGAACTGCCAGAAATAATTTTTTTTGTCTTTTTTTTTTTTTTTTCCTATCCTGACTATCTATGAATACTCTTCAGGGCAAAGAAATCAGAACACTGATAGCTTACAAAAACCTCCCTATCTTCTGCTTGAGGGAGAAAGTAGTTATGGACCTTAAGAGAAGGCATAAAAGAGTGAATATAATGCCAAAGAAAAGGAATGCATACCAAAATGTTTAGTACAGCAGTCTTATCTCTGTTAACCATGCTTTTCTGTAATGATTAGATAATTTACACTTTTATAACTCCACTAATAACAATAATTGTTTTGTTTGAATTAGGTAATTACTCTTCCAATTACATTAATATTAAGCTCTTGCATTTTGTATGTCCTTGCACCCGTAGTAAGATATTTGGTGTAAGATTTACTGGATGTGTTTAAAGACAGGATGTTTCTCAAGGCATATGAATGCCAGTTTCTCATCTCTATCCCTTGTATGCAAATGGCACCAAAATGCTCATGTGTACTTTAGGTCAGACTTTGTCTGAGACAAGTATATCCAGTTCATCCACACTAGTACTGTAATGTACTTTTATGATATGTTCAACTTTGAATACAATATTCCAAATGTGTTTTGTCCACTCTCAATAGGACAGTCTACACCTTATTTTCTCTCACAGGGAAATGAATTTATTCCCATGTTTTCTAATAGTTTGAGCTAAAATATTCACAAGGGTAATAAAATTCAAGCATTAGCTAAAACTATGGAAAAGAAAACCATAAGAGTATGGTGGTTTCATGAAGTGATTGGATTCCTCTCTTCTGAATCTCTAACTAATTCCAGAAGGTATCTAATATCAATAGGGCATGGTATAAAAGACAGATGTCTCTAGATACCTGGCTTGAATTACTCTAGTCTCAAGAAACAGATGCACATTTTACAGTCAGACTGCCGTTGGATAAAAAAGAAGATACCCAGGGAACAGTGATAGGAACTACAACCTTCTCTTCTCTCACATAAGCAACTTAAAAATTATTCTAGGAGGAAAACTCTACATTGGGTCCCATCAACTAATCCACAGTTCATCACCCTCTGCAGTAGGTGGGAACAAATGCTGTGGGGAAAGTGTGTGGAACAGAAACATTATAGGATGATCTCAATGGTACAGTCACTAAGTAGTCAAGAAGCTTCCAGAACCTTATGCTGCTCCTGAATGATCATGAGAGTTTCCTTACACATTTGCTTCCTTGCCTGTGTAAGAGGCTAGCTTCAAAAGAATGTATGGAGTTCCATCATTTGAGATATTGTGAAGAGTTCTATTATGTGAGAAAGAGAGCTATTTATTACTCTTTGGGTAAAGGTGGGTTAATCCTTTGGTTATTTTGACAAAGAATAAGTTCTTGTCCAGTCTTTAAAAACAGCCTTTTGTTCTGAACACTTACTGGGTGGGTGCACCAACGGTGAAACATGAGGGGAAATCCCATTCAGAGACACAGCTCACTGACAAAAGACACTCAAATAACAATAATATGATTCAGATGAGGTGTTTTTAAAGATCACTGTTTTAAGGCAGGTTGCTATTTAAGATTCCCTTTGTCATCCTCTGTATGTTACTAAAAATACTTGGCTCTCTTCTGAGAAGTACTATTGAAACAATCTTAGTCACAAATAGAAGGTAAAGAAGTCACAAATAGAAGGTAAAAAATATTTAATTTTAAAAAGGCTTTTTTTGCACATCTGTGTATCAAATTGATATGAATACCTATGAAATATTTACTAAGAAGAATACTTTTTGTTAGAAAATATTTAAATACAGAAATGATTGCTTCAGAAGCTGATCTGACAATTGATCTGGTCTAAATTCTTACGAATGAAGGTCTCCTTTTAAGATGGAGGCATATATTAAACTTTAATAATTCTATTTTGGCTTTTAGATTTTCAGGAAATAAAAACTTTACATTTTGAATACTTAAAAGTTAATCTGTCTGATTAAAAAAAAATAAAGGAGCAAAAGGAAGCAATTAAAATTTTAAAAGTAACATGAGCTATAAAACATAATGAAAAGCAGCCATAAGGTGAAACAGTAGTACATAGCATAACAATATGAGGTCAATGAGACTTTGCATATTTCAGAAATTAATTGATGCTACAGACATTCCCAGTTATTAGAACTTATTCATCCAGCTTTGATGGTCTTAGGAGCAGTTGATTTTGATTATCTGGGCTCCCCACATTGTAATTGTTTCTCTGATCACCGCGTGGTCATTGGGTTTTTGTTTGTTTGTTTGAATTTTCACTAGCTAGGCAAACTAATAGTAACCTTTAAAGTTAGATGTTGGCTAAATCCTGACAATGAAATGTAAAACAAACATCCAGACTAAATACTTTTCCCTGCCTGTCATAGGGCCCAACTACTTATGTTAATAATGTTTTCTGTAATACAGGTCTGAATACTCTTGGTAATATAAAGGCAGAAGTGAATACCCAGTTACTTCGTTAAAACTAATACTAAGACTTAGATTAAACAACAAAGGATATACATTGTCTTTATTACATCCCTAAATATTATAGGTAGGGAAACACAATGAAAAAATTATAATTTTTGGATTAATAATTCTTTTATTAAAACACTGGAGGATAATAAAATCTCATGAGTATAAATTATTAAGATCACTTCCTTTCTGTAACTACTTTCAAGGTTTGTCTTCCCTGTTGAGAAAATAAATTGTTAATTTGAATGGTCTGTGAACACAAACCAGACTGTAGGTAAATACATAAGATACCCACTTCAAATAAACATGGAGTTCCAACAGAATTGACTTACATTTCTAATTGTACTTTAATGAGAAAAAAAAATAAATCATAACTGCATTTCTAAAGAAAAAGCCAAACCCAATCCCATCAAATACTTTTTACAATGTAGATGGATTTTCTCATGATCATGACATTTTTTTTCCCAATTTTAACTCAGTCTTATTCTGCGTTATTTTTTCATTCTGCAGTTTAAATCTTTCTGATATACAGAAGCTACAAATGAAAAAAAAAACCACATTTGTGTCTCTCTTTGGTATAAGACTTCAAAATTGTTCTTGAGAATCGATTCACTTTATTTCTGAAATTCCATGGAATGACCTTTCCCTGTGAGAAACAATTCTCCACCTTTGGCTAATCAAACATGATGACTATGATGGTGGGAAAAAAAAATACTGTGTGCCTGCTGGAAAACCCTAAACAACAACCTAAATTACTAGCACAGCTCTGTTTTGGCAATGTTTGCATCGTTTTTTTTGGTTTTGTTTTTTTTTTTTTTTTTTTCTTGCTGTATTAGCTTACCCATTAGTGTTCTGTTCTCCCACTTCAGTGAACAGTCTCTACAGAATTGCTTAATATTAAATAATCCAAGTACATAAATTTCTGGACTTATTTATGCAATTAATTTTTAAAAAAATAATCACAAATCTACATTATCTCTCAAGAAGACTCCACAGTAATTGTATTTTTCATTACAGGAATACTTTGTTTTGTTACCTCTGTACTTTAGCGCACTTAAATACTTCCCACTACTTCAAATTTAAATATGTAGAATCACATAGTGGGATTTGCGAGTCACTAGACACTATTCATCATCTGATATTATTTATCGGCAAAGTTTAAAAACAGTGAGAAAAAATAGAAAAGGATACTTCAAGGCTGTTGTTTCTGTTGGCTATGGAGAGTTAACTTTTAGGAAACTCAGTTTCACAATAATGCACAGGACATGCTTATGCATTCAGGATCACATCTCCTCTGGTGAGTAATGCTCTCTGCACAAAGCCTATTTGCAGTGCTAATTTACAGGTCTGCTGGTTGTAAAGACTGAATCATGCAAACTCTTTATGAGGATGTTTTCAGTACCTTCCTCAAACAGTGAAACAACCATTAACCCTTGACAGCATAAGAACATTGGTGAAATAGACTTGGGGAACAGTGCAAAGCTTTGTATCGATATTTCTTTCCAAGACGGTAAAATGGTACTAGTCACACAATAAACTTAAAAGTCAATTTAGAATGCAACATTTTGTCTTTTAACTTTCTTTTATACTTTTGAAGAAGAAAGAGGCCAGATCTAGGTATCTTAATCAGGTGAAGAGTTTCTCCTCAACAGTTGATTAACAAATGTAGCCAGAATGACATAAGGTTTACTCTATGAAACAATTTTTTTTCATTCTGTTAACTGGTTTAAAAAAACCTTTAATAGCCTATAATTTTAAAAAGAAAATGTGATTTGAAAATTTGTTCTCTATCAGAGCATTAGCATGCTCTTATACATTGTTTGAAAGATGGAAAAAAGCAGACAACAGACATAAGACAATTATATTTCTATAAATATAGGAAGAATAAACTTGAACATTGAAGTTACTGAATAAAAACACAGAAATAGAAATTCAAATCTGAAATTTTCAAATCACTGTAATGTTCCAAACTTTTATTGACTTTCTATTTGACGTATTTTTTCTGCTGTTTCTTCTGTAGCCTCAGCTATGTTTTGCAAAACTTTGTAAACACCCTCATCTTCAACTGAGTGCAGTCAGAATTTTATATGAAGCCTTGAAAAACAGATTTCTTTCACAAGTGTTCCATGAAACCCTTAAATTGCATAAAATTGGGGGTATGGTCCATAAATTATAGGCTGTTAATGACCTTAGTCTCTCCTTATTTCCGTGTGCTGGATATTGATTCTGTAGCCTGTGATCACTTTATTCTGTGTGTTAAGGTTATTGTATGGTGCTGAAAGCCTTGATGGATTAAAAGTATGAGGAGGAAAATAGTAAATGTTAAGTGATCTTTGTGATCTGTTGCACAAATATATGTTATACATGACTGTACTGCATATCAATGTAAAGTATGGATCCATTCTGTCAGTTATGGGAGAGTAAAATCTAGAAACTGTATCTTTTTAACTTATTAATAACAGCTGTTTCTCCTTGGTTTACTTGTTTTCCTTCCCAGTAAAAAACTAGCTCACATTTTGAATTTTTAAGATCTAATTCAAGTATTGGAAATCTTCTGAACTCCATTTGTTCATAGGTGATGAAAGTGCAAAAAGGAGGTACAAGAAAGACAAATACCTGGAGTGTCAGAATAGCAGCTGAATAAAAAATACGCTGTGTACAGTGAGCCAGGACAAGGCTCTAACATGATAATCAGACTGAATAAGGCCAGCTTAAACCAGTAACAGAGTAAATGGTGTGTTAGGATAATAGGGTGCTGACAGGATGGATGCCCTGCAGCTGAATCTCTCTCTTCTTCCTAGAAGATTTTGTAATGGAGCATTAAGCATTGTCTACCTCAGGCTTACTCAGTCAGAATGTATTTCTGCAGATGAAGATGCTGATATGACAAGTAAAGGCACAGGGATAAGTCTTATAAAGCCTTAGTGCTTGCAGGCATGAGTCCCTGCACGTTGAGCAGGCGAGGTCAGTGCTGTATCCTCTAGACAGTAACAAATAGAAAAGGCTGTGTAGGTATAGAACAATAGTTGATAGAAAAATAAATCAAGCATTATACTGTAGGGTCTGTTGTTACTATGGAGAAATGAGTCCCTTAGGGGTCTGCAAGGAAGAGCTTTGATATGCAAACCTGTTAAGTCTTTGGAAAGCATGATGCATTGAAAAAATGTACACACAAAAAAGGTCTGGTAGGTTCATTACTATACAAGAGCTCACTCACTAATAACAGGTTTAACAATAAGCAGAACACAAGTAAATAACAAATAGGAAAAAACTGCAAAGTTTCTAAACACATCTTCTAAAATTTTCTCTGTATTTCACACAGAGAAGCCAAAAATTGCCCTCTGAAAACAACATGTATTTTAAAGTTTAACAGAAGAATATGCCTTTATAAACACACTTCTATTGCAAAACAGGTAGAATTCTGTAATTCATCCAACCTTAAAGATGAACTTTCTCTGTGTGCCAGTTGACTAACTGGAAAATTAAAGGCGTTTAATAAAAAAAGATAGTGAAATAAACAATATGAACATTATTTTACACTAATGCATCTTTATTTCTAGGTAGAAGTAAGCTTACGTTTTTCTTAACCAAGCAGTTCTATAAATACTGGAACTAATGATGTGTGAATTTATGGATTAGCAATTAGCTGGTGATTAGCTTTGTGTCTGAGAAGGTGAAAATTACAATCAAGAGACAAGAACTTTTCCTTAATATTAGGGTAATTTTAAAAGGTCTCTCTGTTGGTTCTTTGTTGTCCAGTAATGCTTCTGCTTACACTGTTTTCTTTACCATACTCAGAGCATACTTGCAGTATCTTTACTTGGTCTGTACCATTCAGGAAAATATGTAAAATTACAATTATAATGCAGAATATAATTTTTTATGTGATTTTATGAAATTGATGGCAGTTTGGAAGTTAAATGCTATCTCCCTTTCTCACATGCAAAGCATAAACTTCAGCTAGAGGCCTTTTATTTTTTCTTAAGACTAATGTATTGTGCATGGCCTTCTTTTACTTTAAAGGGTCTTCACAGAATTTCCACATGCCATATAAACCAGCTAATGACATATTTAGAGAATTTATACATTCTTTTTTAATAAAAAAATTCTACATTCTAACAATTACACTTTATGATTCTCTAATGATTTTCTGTGGGGTCTTGTTTTTCTATGATATTAAGAAGGATAGTAACCAGAGAAGTGTTCAGTCATCTCCAGGAAAACAGAGCCTCATCATACATAATGATAATTTGGGAAGAAAAATGCCATCACTCCAAGTGACCTTCCTTCCTTCTTCCTCCCCCAGCTTCTCTTGCTGGGCACCACATCATATGCCATGGGACATCCCTTTGGTCAGTTGAGGTCAGCTGTCCTGGCTGTGTAGACTCTTGTGTATCCCCCACAGTCCCTGCTGGTGTGGCAGTGTGGGGAAACAAGAAAAGCCTTGCCACTCTATAAGCACTGTCCAGAAATAGCTAAAATATTCCCATGTTATTATCACTGTTTCAGTCACTGATCCAAAAGAACACCATAGGAACTCCTATGAATAAAGTTAACTCTATCACAAGCAAAACCAGAATTCCAGCCCTTGTTAATATTATTGTAATTTGAGACAGGATTTCTATTATGGTGTGTTTTGTTTAGGGATTTAGATTATAAGTCTTTCTTTTTGTTTATGGTTAAAACACTTCTGTATTAGAATGAGATGCCTTTTGTTTACTAGTCTACTTATACCCATGTTATGAAGTGAGTATAAATCCAGCCACTTCAAGTGGTCTCTTCACTATCCTATTTTGCTTTTACCAAAATTGGAAGCAGTAGCATGGAAAATACCTCATTTTTCTAAATTATTTGCTAGAATCTTCTTAGTAAGCTATTCTCCTGAAATATCTGGGAGAACTTTATGTCATCTCTGTTCAGATGCTGGGGGTGGATCTACTTTAATTTATTATGAATTCTACAGAAAATATCTCATATGTTGTCCAGAAAGATCAAACTCAGCATATATTTTTAATTTCTTTTTCTGGATTTTTTTAATAGATCCTGGGTTTTACTGGAAAGTAGAGGTTTTTTTTTGTTTTTTTTTTTTGTTTTTTTTTTTTTTTTTTTTGTGTTTACAAATGTTAAGTAGTATTGTTATTTTTCTATGTGGAAGATTACAACTGTTTCAAATGTGCCAGAATTTTTTGTAAACCAGAACTTTTATGGGGATCTACCCAGATCTTTTCTTGTCAGTTAATGAATCTTAATGAAGGCATAGGCTGTTTTTGTTGTAGTATATACATGATCTAAATAAATTTCAAAGTGTTTAGATATGACTTCATCAACATTAAAATATGTTCCTTAATAACTTTTTTATTTGGAGATATTGGCTTTCTTTCTTTACACAAACAGGAGACTCTGCATTTCTTGTCTCTCCCTTTCCTTCTTGTAAAAAAAATTCCTTTAAAATTGTAAAAATGTATTATTTAAATATATCGATTTGTATGTAATTTGAATAAAGTATATTATTTCTATGACACTGTGATTGCATGCAAAAATTTGAACTTGTTTACTATGGTATTCTTCACATTGCCTCTTTTTTACAATTCTTGCTTTCTACATGAGAATTATGCTAAAAATATGAATAATATATGAAATCTAATAGCATCTTCTATGCTAAATTGTCACTGCCTCCAACTATGTTACCTTCAGAATGTGTAAAACTCAATACGGCTGTCCTCCACAGTTCATTTTAATGAGATGCAACATGGACAAAAATGTTGGTTGTGATTACTGTGCACAGTTTTTGGTCTGAAACAGGTATGTCTCAGGCATGTTTCTGAGCATATTTTATTTTACATTTCCTCTTAACAGTACAAAAAATGTTCTCAGAAACAACGAGAACAATGTTTCTTGTTCTCAGAAACAATGATCTTTATGCATGGAAAAAAGTTTTTAATCAGAGAAGAATAGTGCTTTCTCAAAGTTGGGTTAAATAAAGGTCATAACAGATTTTATTGTGGGTTGGTATTTTTTTTCTTGTGGTAAAGATTTTTCACTATAACTTTTTATTACCAGAGACAGAGGGTATCACAACAGTATTTTTGGACTTCAAAAAGACCTCTTCACTTTAATTTAATTCTTAGTTATGAAGATGAAAAAAATCAGTTCTACAGAGATTTTTTTTCTAAATATTGAGAAAAAAATAAATACTTATATTTTCCTATACTTTCTACATGTTTGGGGATTTTTCTTAAGAGATTGTGCTAAATTAATTCCAGCATTTTTACTCTATTATTATGTGTCCATACATAAGCCCCATATATTGGGCTTCTTGCATGTAGTTTAATAAAGTTGGTAAAAGAAGCTTGGGGGTTTTTTTTGACACTGCAATACAAGCTGCTAACAAAGCAAAGATGTGAGATTCATGCTGCAGTAAAAAAAAAAAAACAACATCATGCATAACTCAAAATTATTTGCTCTATGAATTATCAGGATATCAAAAAATTTCTGATTGCTCTGGAGTAAGAGAAATCAATATTTTTGGCTGATATTTTGTCAAGAGGGTCAATGTCTAAGATAAAAAGTAAAGCAGAAATATGTGTATTTTGAGAGTAAATTTAGGCAGAAGCCCGTGTATTTACATTGGTCCTCTTACAATCCCTGGGTCACATTCTCCTTTGATTTTTCACAAATTCTAGAGAAATAATTATTACTGACGATCATAACCATTTCTAATGGTGCATTCAGATATTTTCCTGAAGTATCAGGAATGGTGTGACCAAGGATGCTATGAGATAAAAATGAAACTTTAAAGTGCACACAAGAGACAGAAGTATAAGAAATTGCAGGCAATTTTCACTTGCATTAATCTAAGATGACATCTCCTATTACTGCTGCAGCTCTGCTGTTGGCTGATAAGAGGGTTGCTGTGACTTTATGAGCTAAAGTACACAAGTCAAATTGGAGCATGTATATTGAATATTTTTCAAGTAGTGGTTACTAAAACTTATATACAGAGAAATTGTATTAGTGTTAGAGAATCTATAAACATCTTTGTAGTAAAAATGATTTCTAATGGTCAGTGATGTTTCATTTCAGTGCTTTTGGGTACTTTACACCTTGCTTCAAGTTGTGGGATTTTTTGTTGCATGTGAGTGATGGGGTTTTTTTGCTTTTGTGTTTGGCTTTTTTTTTTTTTTTTTTGCTTGTTTTTTTGGGGGTTTTTGGGGGTTTTGGGGGGTTTTTTTTGTTTTTTTTTTTTTTTTTTTGTTGGTTGGTTGGTTTTGTCTTGTTGCTGCTGGATTCAGGGTTTTTTTTTATCTGAAAGGCAATTTCCTATTATGAGCCTTGTCCCTCTAGTATGCATATGAAATTATTCACCTTTTTCCCCTTTAGAGTGTAATTGCCACAGATAAACATTAACAATGAGTTAGCCATCTATTTGAAATTTTTATTTTCAGAATTTCTCAGGTGCTCCTCATGTTTCTTTCTAGAGACGGTGCCTATTTCTGTCTTAGAAAAGAGAGGCACTGCTTTCAACCAGCTGAGAAGCTAGTGCTTTGTATGTGGAGTTTTTTCTTTATTTCCTTAAGATGATATATTTATCTATATCTATGTCTATATCTAGTTTATAGTCCCTATATTATAGTCTCTATGAATATCTATATTTATATCTGTTTGCAACCACATATTGATGTCTGCATAGATGCGTGCATGAAAAGACACAAACCAAAATTGTGTTTCTATGAAATTATAGCATTTAATCCTGAAATTGTATTGTTATGGCACTGTTGTATACGTAAATATATTAAATCAATCTCTGTACATTCATTATTTTCGTTCCAATCATGAATAACCTCAAAATGTGTGGGTAAACCTCCAAGCCTTATCTCTGAACAAGGAGCAAAATCCATACAATTTTTGCAGAGAAATGTCAAAGATCAAAATTCGGTTACCTGATCATAGCCATTTCTTCAGTGAGAATATTTGCATTTATTTGACTTGTTCCTCAAATGATGAGCAAAAATCATAGTTAAGCAGATAGTGTGCATAGACTAGCAGTTTGTTGATTTAGAATATACTTTATTGCTTTTGAGGCATCTTTTACTTTCCACTTGCCAAGTCCCCTCTGAAACTGGGCCATGGTGTGAGACAGTGCAGTTAGTTTTGACATGCCTGTTCACCACTAGTAACTCTGGATGGACTGAATGCATACTTGAGGAAAGAAAAGGGTATTGATACCACACAGACTTCAAACATGGGCTGGATGACACGCTGCTTAGGTAGATGCTTTTTTTTTTTAATTATCTGGCTAGGCTAGAGCTACAAATATAACATGGAGGAAGTTGACTGTACAAGCTGTCCTTTGCCTTCAGACAAGGTGAACTAAAGAAGTTTTCATTCCTTGCAAAACATTTGTATATTTCTTATTCCTCTAGTATTTTTTTTTTAATTTGTAAATGTCTGTAAAAAATGTCTTTATTTCTCACCAGTCATCCATGGGCAAATTGCATGTGCAGAGCTGGAATGCTGATGTCAGAAAAAAGGTTTAAAAAGATACATTTAAGCATATAAAACCTTTTTACTGTCAGTTTTAAATCTTTAAAATAATATTTGCGCATGGACGGCTATCTAGAGAATCAGAAACAGATTCACCTCTCAAAACTCAGCATTTCATGAAACTGACAGAAGCTTTTTGCAAGATAAATCACCTTTCAATTATTGTACAGAAAAAAAATTATTCTCAATTAATTGAGGTGGCATACCAGTTTTGGAAACTGAACCACTTTTTAATGTGAGGAAAAAATTAGCTGATGCTTTGAAACAGGATCAAGTATCTGAAGATGGTATTGGACCTTAGGGCATTCCAGAAATTCTCTACTAAGACAGCACACAGCTGCCTACATGAAAATAATGAAAAAACAGGCAAAAGGTTAGTAGAAAAAAGAAAAAGTTTATGGTTAGGCTGGCATGAAACTGGACATTTTGACATCACCAACATAGGAGAGACACATAAGATATAAAAATAATTTGCAGGTTTAAAAGGGATTCTATTCCATTCTCAAACATCTATATCTCACAGTTTTCTAAAGTTTGTCACTTCATTCTACAACATTTCTGTTATCACCCTAATTTAGTTCTCAAGCAAGGGACTCAGGAATGTGATCTTTAAGTAAAAGCATTTAATGCATAATTGAAAATCTCCAACTCTTTGGAAAGCTTCTTTTTCTTTCAGGGTCATGTCAGGAGGAACTCTCCACCTGCCCCTGAACTGAGAGTTAGTCCTAAAAAGTAAGTCAAACTGTAAAGCAGATCCTGGAATAGAAAATAATTTCAGCCTCTTCCCCTTCAAATAAATTAAAAAGGATTTTTTCTGCAGCTGAAAATGTCATTATCATCAAAGTCTTATTCTGACACAGCAGAACAAGATCAATTTCTCAGAGACACTGCAGTAGGTTGGCTGCCGTATGTGATTCTCCTTTCCCCCAAAGCTGCAAGCAACCCTTGACAAATTCACTTTGCTTGCTTGCAAAGGGAGGGAGAATGGTATTGCAGAGCAATATTTAAATGTATTGCTAAAACAGACCCTCAAATAAAAAAAAGGAGCCCTTCTCTAGCAATCACTGAGAATGAGGAAAAAGAACCTAACTCCCAAAGGCGTAAGGAACAAAAAAAAAAGCAGAAGGCTGTAAGAGAGGAGAAAGTAGAGCAACTACATTTCTTCACAAATATGAGTGTATGTCTGAGTGCATGAACACAAATTCAGATTTCTGTTTGGAGAGTTGGGGGGTGAAATTAAAAAAAACCCACTTTTTAAAATATATCAATACTTTCAAATATTTCATCATCTTTAAAATATTTGCCTCATATTCTGGAAACTAAATTTTTTGCAAGACGTCTGAAAGATTTCCGAAGGGAATTATTTTCACCAAATCATTGTGTTTTATTACATTCCATTAAAAGATTTCATGTGAAAGATTTTTTTTTAATATTGAAAATATTTTTGACATTTTAGTCTGCATCGTTTGTATATTTAAACTTAGATTTTCAGTAGGACCTGGTACCTAAAGTACTTAGTTCTTTCTCTGATTTTTGGTTTAAATTTCTTAGTATGTCCAAAGAAAAGATGGCAATCCTTCCTAAAGTCATGTCTGGTAGATGAAAATATAAGGTTTGAAGTTTATTTGGAAATGTTTATATCTCAAAAGCTGAGGCTGGGAGTATTTCTGGAAGAAACTCAGAGATAGAAAAATGGCTCCCTAGAACATGTGTAAATCTGTGGTGACACAGGGCGCATATCTGGTTTCCTGACCTGAATACATCAGTCTCAACAGTCCTTCCTGTTTAACTTTCTCTTACAGTAAGAGCATAAGCCATAATGAGTCATGCAGTACAATGTTTAACATCCTTGGTCTAATGATCTGCGAATATAAATCTCTTTTTTTGGCAAACACTACGTCAATTAAGAGCCAATTAAGTCAACTGGTAGACTATGGGATGCTGTAATTATGTGTTCATCGTTGAAGGCTGGAAAATTGCCCAAAACCTATTCTAGTTATTCAGACTTTACATAGATGCATTTGTTGAAAGCTTTGTTGAAATTACACATATCAAATTTGAGGTGATGAGCTTGGATTATATAATATGAACTTATTTTTGAAAAGAACTTTTATTTTTCCCCGTCAAAGTTGTGTGAGGTAAATAAAGCACACTGTGTGGCATTGTAGCATGACTTTTTTTTTTTTTTTTTTTTTTGTAGATGTAAGCAGTGCTGATAGTTCACTAGCTACTGTTGTATGATGTTGGTCTATTCGATGACATGATTTATCTAAGGTGGAACTCCTTAGCAAAACAAATATTATTGAAGTAGTTCATTGGTTTATAAACATGCAATGAATTGGTAATTAATTAACTACATGATTGGGACAAATATCAGCAATTGATCAGCTAAACCAAATATTAATAAAAGCTGAAAAATGCCTGTGCATATTTTATGAATAGTTCAAAAATGTTACTATTTTCTCCCACCAACACACCCACACCCACGACCACACCCACACACCCAATTTACATGCATATCCCCTTTCTCAAAGGTCTTGTAGGTTACCAACAACCTCCTTTCCTGGGATTGCAAGGTACACACACACCTTCTGGTGAAGATGAGGGTATTTGAGCTTTGCCTGTACCTGCACTGCTCCCTACGGCCTACAAGTGCAAATGCTGGACATGAAGTGTCCTGTGAGGCAAGACACACATCTGATGTGCTGTGTTGCATCCTAAAGTGCTGCCCAACTTGATGGAGTGCAGTAGCTCAAGGCAGCCTTTGGGGAGGCTTCTGTGCCCAGACAGGCTGTAGTTGTGATGTCTTTAGTGTCAAACAAGGTCTGACTGCTGTTGCTTCCACTACAAGGTTTCTCCTTTGCCCTCTGTGGAGTAGCTTCATGTTTTCATTAGGATTCTCTTCCAGCTATTACCTTCTTTGCTTCAAAAGTCTCTTTGTCTCTCATTGGTTACTGTTTAATCCCAATGAGGGCTGGCTTCCTCTTTAACATGATCAGTTTGGGGTAAACATTCTTTCATATATTCAATTCAAATGCTCGCTCTCAGTTTATACTCACTTAACTGGTGCTGTCCAAGATGTTTGCTAAGGGTGGGATGTGCAATCGTAAGACTTAATAGAATTAAGGGTGAACTTGACCCTTATGAATGATACATACCAGAGATTTCATCATGATTAGCTTGACATTTTTGTTTAATTGTTTGGACTTTGTTCTACTAATGTAGATTGTTGAGAAGTGTTAATAGATTTTAAAAATAGGCAAATAATGTTTGCACAAAAAATGGTAAGTCATTCATATGCTACAGAATAATTAAAGAGAATTTTATTACTCAGAGGTAAGGTGCTAATCCTAAGAATAGAAATACTTAGAAATACATTGGTCATGTTTTCAGAAACGCAATTTCATCATTTGGCAGGATACTTGATTTACCCCACTTACAAATTCTGCTGCGTTGACTGTAATTTCTCATATCCAATCTGTTTTAAATTATTAAAATAATATTACACTCTTGGTAGTGACAGTTACACTTTATTATATCCTGGGCTTTTGATTGTTTGATATTGCAATATGTAATTAAGTCTGAAGAATGCATATTGGTTTAATGACATTTATAGCTGCTAAATCAAACTTCCATGTAATTTTCTCACTGATAAAACCTACTTAGCAAAGAATTTTAAAAAGAATTTCACTAATTCTTTAATGAGATTTTATCTGAATGAAGACTGCATTTTTAATTTATCAAAAATTAAAGTGATTATTAACAATCAGGGATTTTTTGTCTATTTTTCCTGTCTGAAACTGCATTATTCTCCATAGTCTTTTATTCTCAGCAGGACTTATTAACTCAAACACAGAACTGTGTTTCTTCACATAGCTTCAAGTAGACAGCTGGACAGCTGTAAACAGACTTCCTGCCTGGACAGAATAACTGAGGGAGAACTTATTTGCATCAGGCTGAATAACAATGAAATAAGAAGACACCAGTCTTTGATCAGCAGTGACCCTGAACATGTTACTATTTCTGAAACTGGAAGACGACAGTTTTTCATTATTTTATAGTATTTTTATGTTTGTATCAAGTCTTTTTTATGTTGTTTCCTGCTTGATTACAAGAATAAAATGATTATGCAATGTCATGTTGAGAGAGTTGACATTTTAAAACATTTTTTTCTGGGAAAGTAAATGTGAGCAGAAATGTTATTTGTAGATCATAAAACCAGATTTTGTGACCTTCCAGTGTTGAAAGTGCATTCATTGTTGGCAAATACATAAGCTACAAGTTGATTAATTTCAACCGATGCATGGGAGTTATTTTTCTTGAAACTACATTGAAAAGAAACAGGGTAGTGGGTGTACCAAGGCTTCAGTGGTATATGTTAGAAATGTTAGAGCTGAGAAAAGACTGTAATTCAGTAAATAACTGGAATAAGCATCCTATTATTGCCCAAGAAAGTTATAACTATGGAGTGTACTTTGATGGATACTGCAATTATTTCAATAAATATTTATATATTGAAAATATTTATACCTCCTGTTAAGTTTACCAAACTGTTGCAAGTCAGTTTCATATTTCTGCATTAGGATATTTGTACCATATATATGCATATATGTATTCACCCATACACACACACATGCAAATATATGTTCTTACTTTAAAAATTTAGAAATGCTTTGGAAAGGTGAACATATTTACAGTAAAATGCTTTGTGTTCCAGTCCAGTTCTTGATTTCACAGTTCTACTGTGATGCAGAGACATGATGCAGTCTCCAAGTTACTGTATTGACTTACTCATAAAACAGTGATGTTCTTTTTCACTCTAGACAACTCACATATCTATGTATTGATAACACATAAGGGATGATGCAGAATAAAGTGAAAGTTTTAGCAAATAGACAGGAGATAGTTTGTGGTTTTCACGTCTAAACCATGAGACATTTTGACTGCTGAATACAATGCATTACCCAAAAATTATTAAAAAATAATAAATTATTAATGGTTCTATGCCACCTGTTAAACTACCGTTTTGAAATATTTATACAAAGGCTACTCTTTTGTAAAAAAAAGTTGATTTTTAAACACACTGTTTCTGCTAAAAAGAGAAACTGGTTATAGTTATTCTGTACTATCAGTGACTGTTTTGTAGTATGAACTAATTTAGTCATTAAAAATAGTTTGTTTAAATATTTAAAGTCCAATTTGAGACAAATATTTTTCTTTCTGCTGCACAGTCTAAAAATGAATCCTGACAGAGAACATGAAATCTATAAATAGTTATAATTATACTGTATATCACTGATATGTTTGTAATTCCTGTTCTAGAAGAGATACAGATTTGTCATTACAACTTGTGGGGAATGGTATTGTTAGATGCTTTCTCAGGCTGTATTTCTCATCAGTCTTTATGCAGGTGGCCAGAGGCCCAGATGTCAACTAATCAGGGGTTAGCAATTGACCTTGTGTGTACACAATAATGTTGTGGATATGAAGTTAAACGGTCAGATGACTATGTTTCTCTGCTGCTTAGAATTACCCCTTCTAACTTTTCAATATTTAAATTTCTTCAAACATCTAACTTATAAAAGCTCTTATTCTTCTTGACAATATTTTCTATTTTCACATTATCTTTTCAGAAATAATTAGAAGAAAGACAGTCATAATATTTAATAATCTACCTGGAAAGGCATGTTTGTATATTATATTTTGCTGTATTTTTTTCCTACTTACATTCAATATTTCTTCATGCAGGAAATATCTCACAGTGTCTTTAATATGGAGACACAGACATTTTATTTCACAATGCAAACTTAGTTAGCTCTTTTGTAAATAGAAGATTTATCTTCTTATTAAAAATGTTGCTAATTATTTATTTAATTGCAATGTAGAAAATAATTTCACAAATAAAGTGATTTAAAGGATTTAAATTGGTTTTGTAATACTGTCAAATTATAGACAGGTTTTAAAAATATATTGTTGCAGGGATAAATTTCTTGTTTCTGTTAAAAAGTTATAGAAATACCATCAAGGGAGGAAATAAAATCAGGTTTCTTTACAAAGAAGTTGGACAGCAACCTTGCAACACTGTCTGTGAATATACTGCAATGAGTTTCTGTAGTAAAGCTTTCTTCCTGGCTCCTCCCATGCAGATTTTCCTTTCAGAATTCTTTCATTTTTTATAGAATTCATACAGAATTATAGGTTGAAAAATGGATTGTTTAAAAAAATTAATTAACATATTTTTCCCTCCTTATAAATTATTGCTCAAAATCTGTGAAAGAATTTCTCATCTTCCTTTAGTTTACTTTCTATTTACCGTATAGATATACATTTGCACATATATATATGTATATATATATTTAATCAGAGCTACTGTTTTTCTCTTTTTGTTTTGGTTTGGTATTTTTGGTAGAATAATGCAGAAGTAGAACCATGTGAACCTATGATCAGATCAGACATCAGGTAAATCTGTCTAGACACAGACACTGGGTGGCTTATTTACAGAATATACAAGAATGTCGGTGCTGAGTTAAATCACATTTATGTGTGTTTAACGGTAACATTACTGGTTATATGGTGCTTGCCTCACATGCTCTGGGATATTGACATTTATTGGTGGACTGACAGTAAATAGTAAGTCCCCAAGTTGCTTTTTGAAGTTCATGATGTAAGAAATAAACTTACAAGTTAGGACTCTCTTGGTGGGGCCTGAACTCAGCTGATGGATACAGCAGCATCCAACAACAGCATTAAGGAATGTAATAAATTGCATTGAATATTAACGGTGAAAAACATGAATAACAATTAGCAGTTAGTATTTGCAGTAGATATTACATCCATGTGACACTTCAGAGACTTTAAAAGTCAATCTGTATTTCACACTAGATGAATTATATTTTTATTCCAAGCAATGACATTATTATGCCTGCAGGCAGCCATCAATCATCTTTTGACCTAAAAGCCATGGATCACTGCTATTAGGATTTTATTAAATTGGTAAAGAGAAACTTTGAACTTTGAAGGAGATGACATTTTACATGGAGAAGGATAATACAATAAAAAAATCATTGTTGTCATCAACAATAAATGAACAGTGAATATATATTTTAAGCAAAAATCAGGCAAAACTGATGTAAATAATACAGACTACTGGCTGCTTTTTCTAATTTATTTTAAGTTTAATTTAATTTTCCATTAAACTTAAAAGCTTAACACAAAGCTTTCAAGGATTTAAACATCCTTTAATGGGATGTTTAAACCATCTATTCTTTTTTATCTTTCATTATAAGTGAACTAGCAGTATCTCTTCAGACAATTAAAAGCAATAGAAGCTCAAATAATTTTGTTGCTTTTTGCAAAAAATGTTTAAATTTTTTGCTAGCTAAATGTTTGTAAACTAAGTTATAACTATATTAATATCATATTCTTTCATTATTTTTCACTCAAAAAAGTGTTTTGATAAAATGTGCATCTAAGTAAGAGGTTTAGTACTAGGGTTCTATGGCATGTTTTGCATTTAAAAGAAATTATTAGTATTCCCCTATTGTATAACTCAGAACTAATTAATTTGTATAAGAAAATAATGTCTTCCTCCTCTTTCCTTGCAACACAACTTTCCAGTAAGGAAAAACCCCAGATATTTTAAAAAGATGCTTTGGAAGGATTGGAATGAGCCATCAAAACAAGATCAGTGAGGTGCAGTGAGGGAGGGGAGGGAAATTAACACATTTTCTACTCTTTTAATTTAAGAAGTCTATCACTGATTTCAATGAGGTCAAAATCAAAGGAAGGATGACATTAAAAATTCAAGTGATTCAATACAAAGTTATTTTTTCCTGCAATCTACATTAAATTTTGCCTATTTAATTAAACTCATAATTTTTTTTTTCTTAACTAGACTTTCCTCTGAAATTCTGTATTTGTTCTATTCCTCTCTTGTACCAAGAGTGATGATGTTCTTTGAACTCTTGGTTGTGACATAATACATTTTTCTTATTCTCTCCTTTCTCAGAAGTATCTGAGTTGGTGGAAAGCAGTCATGAGAAGTAAATGAAAGCATGAAGGAAAGAAGAAGAAGAAAAGGGACCTGGAGACCACATATCCCTGTTGTTTTGAACACAAGTACAATGTATTAATGAAAAGAGTCAAATGTGCTTTGCTCTTATATTAGCACAGACTTCCTCTATGGCCTGCCCATGGGAAAAAAAAATTAGTTTTATAGAAAATTCTGTTGTATGGCATTAAGACAGCCATATGGCTTCAACTATAAAATAACTATGCATTTAGATGTTTAAATACCTTCTTTATGCATTTAGAAGTTTAAATAACTTCAGTTTTAAATACTGATTCACTCCAGTTATCTTCAAATCTTCTTCTATTTCATAAAATGTATCACTTCAGCTATATAGTCAATCATGAAGCCTGTGCATCAGTAAATGCTTAACAGCCACGAAATATTTACCAGCAGAACTGTTTTTACAACAGGAGTTCTTAATGAGATTCTGCTGATGTGAGAATAGATGTCTACCACATGAACACCTTCATGTGAACAACTCACTCTCAGCTCCTTCTATAAATGCCAGAGAGAAAGAAAAATTTCTTGGACATGATCCCAAAGACATCTAAAGTAGGTCAGAGAATCCATGTCCTTATATCCTTTTTCTTATATATTGACTATAAATAGACCCTGAAATAACTAATTTAAATATTTATATCCATGTTTATTTGGATTGATCCCACATTGACCTTATTCTTTGCTGGCCATTTTTTGCTTTACTTCTGCGATAGTGACAGTAGTAGATAGTCTTCAGACAGAAAATGCCATTTATTTTATTAGCCTAGATCAGTTAAAGGAAGTATCTATTTCTGCACTATGAAAACTTGAATTCTGAAAAAGTGATTTCTTTTAAAAATCTTACATCCATTGATGACTGTCTTGAGGGTAGACACCACTTTTTCTAAGAATGTGGGGAAATGAAGTTGGATTGAAGGTTGACAGAGTGTTTAGCTCTTGAAAAAATTCAAGAGAGTTTCCCAGAATTCTATTTTAATTTTTTTGTTATCTTTTGGAAAAAAAAAGGTTAAATTTCCACAGAATAAAGGGTTCTTCTATAAATATAGAATATGTTTTCAAGCAAAAGATATAGCTGCAATTTTCCTGTATAGAATTTGGTATAAATGTTGTCTGAGGAAGAAATATTTGCTTTAAATAGGAAAACACCAGTGTATAAAAACCCTGCTAAACAAAGCAATGCAAAACAAGCAACCTCCTCCTCCATTGTTATGAAGGTAAGAACTCCAAAATAACTATACTAAGGATTTGACATTCAACATCAGTTTGCAGCAATAGGCTAGCTGGATAGCTAGCCATCCACAGCAAATGAATCCTAGGAAGCTAGCAGTGCTTCATTCATAGACAGCCTTGGATAGTAAATGATCAGGAGCATCTCTATTTTGCAAAACTCTGAGATCATCCCTTGCTGTTGCACAAATGTGTATTTGAGCACTGAATTCTCCATAATGAGGTTGAACTTTGGTATATCTAGACCTTAGAAAGCACTTTTTGCCTATTTTTAAGAAATTGGTTTGATCTGAGTATCCATAGGTGGAAATGGTAAATACTGAAAACAAAACACTGCAGGATTCCACTGACTTAAAAAAGAAGGCAGTTTGGAATTGTTACATCTTTTTCAGATTAATAATGTTGACATTACATATCTTAAAAATGTTAACGAGTTTTGTGAGATTTTGTGCAATAGGCATGATTTACAAAAAATGCAAAAAAGTGAAAACAAATATTTATTTTCACATTTGCACCATCCCCTCAGCACATACTCCCTTTTTTTCCTTTCTCTAAGTTAAAACTCTGTTATAGGTCTGTATAGTTTATGTGATCACATATTTCAAAGAGGTATACAGCTATAATAATGCTAATACAAGTGGAGAGAAGTGTAATAGGAACAAAAAAAGAAAAAATCAGAACATGTACTATGGTCTACATATAATTATCCATACTGAGTATCATTAACTTGATATTATATAATATATCAATTAGATAGGAGATATCAATTGCATTTTAGAATCATGCTATATTTTCAATATAAATACATATTTCATGAAGTAGTAGTAGTTGCTGTTGAAAGTGACCTATTAATGAAATAATTTGCAAATATTTGAAGTTTGTCTATTTTTGAGGAAAATGCTTTGAATTTGTATGTTTTGATTTTAAACCACTAGTAACTATGAGAAAGGTTGTAAAAAGTTTGTGAGCTTTCGATTTTCTTTTTTTTTTTAGAATTTAGGCAGCAGAGAAATATTTTAGATGAGCCTTTTGTTTACATCGTAAAAGTGATCAAAATGATGAGACCCAAAAGAGAGATAATTTCAGCATGCTTCATGCCTTTTTGTGAAATAACCTCCCTCTTGTAAAATTAAGGTGAATTTAGTTCTAATATATATCATAAAAAGGAGATTCTAGGGAGTCTCAATCAAACCACATCTTGTTTTAGCACTCTGTTCAAGATGATTAAATTTCCCATTTTCTGTTCCTAATGGGAGTTGAAAAGGGAAGTTATTTTTATTCCTGGTTCTATCCTCTGCTCATAAAATTATAGATTGCAGATTTTCAAAGAAAGTAAGAAGTCAACTCCCAGATGCATGCTCTTCTCAGGAAAGAAAAAAAGTCATTAAAAATGTTGGTGCTGTCTTCTTTCAATTGTAAGGATCCAGAGGAAAGAAAAAGAAGTGGTCTAAGATCAGCAAAAATTCTGCTAGGACCATTCTTATAATATGTTACAGTGGAAAATCTATTGATACACAGTAAAAACCAATGCAAAAAAATTCTACGAAAAAAAATAGCATTTTGGCAGCTTTTCTAGACTAAAACTGGCAGTTCAGGACACTGGTAAATCTTTCACAGTGAATAAAAAGATATATTTCAAATCATATAACTGACATCTGTAACAAGCCACAATAGTTAAAAAGCTTAGATAACACTCAGTATTTAGTTCAAATTATAGAATTTTAGGGAAAGAGGAAACTTCTGGCCTTTTCTTGACAGTCACATTGACAACCAGTCAAAACAAGCTAAACAATAAAAGTCTGACACATAAGTTTATTTATTCAAGGGAAGGAGGATGAGAAGACTGGTCATGACTTTATTTCTGAGTAGCCTTATTACTTGAAAATCTGTCCATTTCAAATTTAGCCATCTTTCAGTGGCATAGCTGCCATTTCTTCTTTTCTCGTTGTACTTCAGTATATATTCATGAAGGTATGAGGCATTATATAACTCACCATGAAGACTTTTTTCTGTCTGCATGTTTAAAACTTTATTTAAGATACTGATAAAGGTAATTACATACATTCAGTACAAATTATAAACAAGAAAAAGGAAACAAAAAAAAGTATTTAATTCCTTATTTTATTTTTAGGAATGTAGTATCTAGAAAGTTGATACATAATACAAAATGAATAGGTAGCCAGATAGATAAAACATTTGGGTCAAACTTGAATAAAGTTCAGAATTGTCTGAATGAGGTTTGGGATACAAAAAGGGAAAGATATTTTATAATCAGTACTGAATGATAGTATTTGCCTATGCAAAACATAATATTTTAAAATTATTGAAATAAAGAAGAAAGTATAGTTATAGGAAACTTATCTGGAAATATTTGGTTTAGGGTGATTTATATTTAGGGTTTTTCCCCAAGAAATAAACAAACAAACAAACAAAACCAACAAAGGAGTCAACAAAAAGACTTTTAATCTCAGAAAGATTAAAAACATTTTAATTTCAAAAGCAATATGCAATAGCATGTTCCACTGATTGGAATTCAACAAATGTTTTACTAATCGTGCGCTTTCATTTTTTTGCCAGCAGCAGATGCAGTTAAACAAACTGTGACTTCAGACTATTATTACAACATTGGATAGCAGCAGATTCGATTCCAATGCAGCCATTTTTTGTATATTTATTGGTTTTTGCTGATTGTCTGAAATTAGGAGTATTGAATAATTTCAAAGTTTTAAAATAACTGTATACTGTCTTATTCTTGCATAATTATATTGACTTAACTTTTGATTACCAAACTTCATTGAATAAATAATTATATGTCTAACTAGATTGAGACAGAATTTAATATTAAACTAAGTACTCAACTCTTCATAGCAAATCAATTCAACATTTTGAATTAGTTTTGATATTAAATACTGGGCTTTTTCACACCCTGGTCTATAGTCTCAATTACATTTAGCATTCACAATATCCCAGTAAAATATATGAATGTTAGAGAGAAGGACAGTCATCTCATTGGGAATATGTAGTGGAGTTTGGTGGACTTGAATTAGATAGCAGTGCTTATAATTTGTTTCCTGAAACTTCTGAATAGCCTATAGCTCTTTTGTTGTTGTTGTTGTTGTTGTGGTTGCTTGGTTATGGTGGTTGCTTGGGGTTTTTTTTCCATTCTTCATTCTGATAAAATTTTAATTTATTGTACTTATTAAACAAAATTATTTGGTCTCATCTTTGTTTGGCTATCTGAAATGTACTTTTTTTTTCTGAAAACCATCTGATTATTTCAATGATCTGCATTTATGTATGAGGAGATTTAGGCATTCATGAGTTGTGAGTCCATCCATTCTAAAATAAACCTCTAAGACAGATGGATTGACTTTCATTTTAGGGTATCTATCTCTGCACCAAAACCAGGCAGAAAACAGCTGCTTCCAGAAAACAACTTGCCATTTATTGTCACTGTAACAGAAGTCATGCTCTCTTCCTTTATCTTGTATAACAAAATCAAATGTTTCACAAATATTTTTGCTAGTATAGAAATGTTTACATATTATGGAAAAAGGACCATGAAAGATTCTAGAATATGATTACACTGATGTCTAAAGCCCAAGAAAACTACTTAACGTGAGTACTGTTATTATATATGGAATTACTGAGTCATAATATTCCTTGCTGCTCCAGGTAAACCACCAGAAATCTGGCTTATATTGGATTTCTTGTTGCTAATAGTTTTCAGTGCTGTATTTTCTTAATTTATCAGTTAGGATTTAATTGATTCTTTGAAACGAGAGAATTAACAGAAAGTATCATTCCATTTTGTGAATAGGAATGCCATGTAATATTCCACGTAAATAGGAGATTTATCAGATTTATCCTATTACACATGAAAAATATGAGATAAATCTATGTGAACAGAATAGGGATGGAACTGCAATCAAGAGACTAAAAAACACAACTTAATTTCCCTCTCCGTCAAAGACAAAAATTATCTTATTTTTTTTACCCTCAAATTTAGAATTAGCAGCCAACTAAGGGAATTATTAGCATACAGCTCAGGGTCCCACAACTGATCACTGGATCACTTAAATGGCTATTTTTTCCATCTCTGATTTTCTCTTTCTATTGTTTTAAATTGAATTTATTTCTCTTTCTCACGGCCAGAATCATGTCTCTGACCTGTAAAACATTAATTAAAACCAATGGTCTTCTTTCTCTTTGAAGGGTACATTATCTTTTTGATTCACACAGATTAGCTCCATTAATTACAGCATATATTATGGGCAAGAGTATATGTTATATGATACTTACAAAATAACAGTGCTGTCAATATTAAACTAAGCTTGACTTTCCTGATAAGTCATGAGGAAAGATGTCGTTTATCTCTCAATAAGATTCAGGAGAAGTTATATGCATTTTGTTAGGGTAAGTGAGCACACAAAAGCTTTTGCAGTTTATATGTGTGTATATATATGCGTATATATATATATACACACACACATATATATATATTCTAATTTTATATGTGTTTGCAATCATGCACCACTCATATAGTTTCAGAGGTGATTGATTTTGATCAGCAGAGGACTCAGTGTTTGCAGACTTAGAAATTATTGTAGAAGAAGACTGGAAAATAAATTTGCTTTTTAACATTAAAGTCACATAACCTTTCTAAGAGTGAAATCATATTTTAGGATTCCTCAAAAAGTAAAGCAGGAGACTTCTCTGTACACTCTTTTAGCTGTATCACAGAAAATACAAATGTGTTTTCATTTTATCTTGGGAGGTTGGTATTAGTGGCTTGCAATGTATTTGTGTCTGGTCACTGGACACTTACTTTGAAAAAAGTTTTTAGAGAAAATTTAATGAACCTGTAAATTCTGTCACTAATAGAATCCATTTACTTTGTTTTTAAACTGATAAAATGCCTTGATCCAAATAGTTTGAATGATGATAAAATGGTTAGTAACATTAGCATTCATCGTGATAGACAGTCACCTTTATCATTGTGGAAGATCCTGGATGCGAATTGAGCTAAAAAATTTAAGTGCTGCGTATTGTTTACACTTATGATCCCATCCTAGTGCATTCATCTGGGAATAGCTTCCTGTGTTCATAGTCTGTTTAGGTAACCACTGAATAAAATTAGATAGAATGCAAAGAAGCAAGAATCAGAACCAAGGGTATCCACATTTACAGCATTAGGACCTTCATTCTTTCCAGTATCCTAATCCTAAATGCTTTACTGCAGTCTGTCTTGGCTCCAGCAGGTTCACAGGGCAACGTTTGTTTCTGAAACTTCATTCCACATCTAAGAGTTTAATAACTATTGAGCATTCAACTTACTACAAAATTCGAAGTCATAGGTTCAGGAAACTGGATGTGTAGTCTTAAGACAGATGCTAAAAGCCGTGCAGGAGATGGAGCTCTGGTCAGTACGTTAGTTGTTACAGATCTCAAAGGTAGAATTCACAGAATGTTTTAGGCTGAAAAAGACCTCCAAGATAATCGAGTCCAACCTTTGAGCAACCTCCACCTTGTCAACTAGAACATAGCAGTAAGTGCCACACCCAGATGTCCAATAATTTCTTGTGCACCTCGAGGGATACCGACTCCAACATCTCTAATGCTTGACAGCCTTGTCCTGTCTTTCCCTTCTTTCAGGAAGCACACTGTGTGATATTAGGAACATAAATTGACCTTGGATTAAATCCCTCTTCAAGAGCTTCACTCCTAAATTTTGGGTTAAAAACTGCCAACTATTCTTTGATGTTTCTAACATTTTTTAAATTCAAGTGCATCAAAGGCAAAAAATACCTTAAGACGGACTGTAAATAATTAGCTGATAAGCACTTTGCAAAAAAAATGGGGGGGGGGAAAGAACAAGTGTTCTCAGTCCTGTTTGAGTGAGTACAAGATTACCTCAGCAGACTATATAGACATAGATGTTATGAATATTGACAAAAATACTAACATGGATATTGATGTTCTTATAGATACAGATAGGAATAGAGAGAAAACTTAGCTTTATACATGCCAATCTTAAATCTTAATTAAGTAAAAACAATAAGGTACATGACTAAATAAAATTTAAATAATGAGACTGCTATCTGTAAAAAATTTAAACCTTTTGCAACTCTTTCTGCACTCAGTAATAAGTGTAGATGAATTATAGCTTGAACTATAAATAGTTACAGGCAATCAGACATTAGCAAGGCACCTGATATTGCTAACTATTAAAAAATCTCAACATTTTATTACTACAAAAGAATACCAAGAATCACCTGAGAGATTGGTGGTATTCTGATAATATTGTGAAGGAATGGACAACTAACAGTTTGAGTAAAGTATGTCTAAATCTCACTTTATTATTATATATTAAATCATTTCACATTGAACATCAAAACAGTACAGTTTCTATGAAATTTAATTCTGATTTGTAATTATGGTGGCTGCTTTTCTTTTTTTAGAATTAGTTTTTGAAGACTAATGGCTTCATTAAGTCTATCTGCAGTATGACTGTTCCAATTTTTCAGTATCACAATAAGGCTTAAGCTTTGATCGTTTTTCTTAATTTCTTCTTATTTTTTAACATTTACAGTACTTTTTATTAGCTTATCTATTATTATTGTTCATAATACTGTCTCTATTTTCATATTGCTTCTGTTTACAGAGATGAAATGCACTTAACCAATGTAAAATTTGAATTGCTTTCTTTGTTTTCACAGGCCAGTAAGCAACTGCAATTTATTAGAAACCTAGAACACTTAATTAAAGAATATAACTTCTGCCTTATGTTGGAATTTTAGAAACTTAATGTTCATAAAGTTTATCCACCAGCTGAAGAGGGAAAATGCCTTTCAATATCTCCATAAAACAAACAAACAAGCAAAACAAAAATCAAAACAAACAAACAAACAAACAACAAAAAACACAAAAAAATCACCCCACCAAAAACCAACAAAATACAAACCAACCAACCAACCAACAAAAAAGGTGTTTGTTTTAATGTAGCATCTGATATGTTTGTTTAAATTTAGCAGATTAGGTCCTTGAGTGGAGGAAGGGGGAGAATAAAAAGTTTGATAATTATGTGTAAACTGTGTTGACAATAAGATGTCAACTCTGTTGAGCATGGAAATGTATGGTACCCATAAAAATCTTACTAATTTATATAACTATTACAAGGTAAGTAAAATATTCAAAGAACCAAGGCTTTGAAGAAGATCACCCTAAATAAGAGAGAGTCTTATCATAAATTTCATTGCGTTGTGAATCAGGCTGCTATTATGTTTTATTTAGACCTGGCTAAACAAATCCATGGAAGTATTTGAATTTTCACTAGCCAAAATTAAATGCACTCAAACCTAGTGGAAAAGTGAAAAGAACCACAAAAATTGAGCCACCTAAAATCATTAGAAGCAATTAAAATGAATAATGTGATTCAAACGAACATTTTGGGTTTTGATCCTGATTCTGATCAGCTGCTATGTAAAGAATAGGTGTATGTTTGTGTTATCTCATACCAGTTGTTCTGCATTTTACTTTTATTTAGTTACATTGCTTGTGGCATTATATCATCAGGTTCCAATATCTCACGGGTTGCAGTCAGCTGTGTTTCTTGATTAAAGCCAAAGGATAAAGTCATTTATTAAGGTTGACAAAAAAGCTGTCAAAGTTGTAAATCTTCTTTGACTTACTGCTTGTTTGTTTGCCTGCTTGTTTTAATCCTGTGTCTGTACACTACTGACATTCAAGGACTTTCCTATTTGTTCTCCAGCCCTGATCATGTAATCCCAGTTATTTGGGTTTTCTCGTTAGAAAATGAAAGCGTAAATAGTTTTAATTTTCTTCTGGCCTTGTTTAAACTGGGATAGAGTTAATTTTCTTCTTAGTAGCCAGTACAGTGCTGGTTTGGATTCAGTATGAGAATAATGTTGATAACACAGAGATGTTTTGGTTGTTGCTAAGTCTTGCTTACCCTAAGACATGGAATTTTCAGGTTCCCATGCTCTGTCAGTGCGCAGGGCCAGAAGAGAAGCTGTGGTGGGGAGCATGGCCAGAAAAGTTGACCTGAAGTGGCCAGAGGGGTATTTATCATGTCTTGCTTCAAGTAAAAACAGCAGTAATTTCTGTCCCAAACATCATACTAGAAAATACTGTCATACTATTCTTGGAATAATTTATGCACTTTTGAAAAGCAGAGGTTAATAAGGTTAGAGTAAATTAAAATTCTAATTATTTTTCATTCAATCATTTTCCATGACACCAGGAATTTGTTTCAGAGACAGCTATTCAGGAAGGCTTTAAAGCTTAACTATAACCTCAGATATCTAGAATCAAATCGTAAAACTTTAGCTAGTGACCAATATTGAGAGTACTTGGGTTTTAGTAATAGCAGGTCCCTGGACTGAGTGCTAAGAATCTAGAGGCATGATTACTTGAAAGGAAGTTTGACCATTTAAAAATGGTAATTTAAATTCCTTCTGTAGTCATCAGGGGCCAAGAAAAGAGAAGAATTCAAGTTGTAAAGGTGTCAGTTTTGATATATATTTGAAGGTGCCATTTCTATTAATTTTGAAGTTTATATATTTTTTTTTTTGGCACTGAAAATAAAGAGAACTGATGTAATGTTGAAAGCAGGATGCATCCCACTTCTTTTGCTCAGAATTCCCTCCAGCACATACATACAAAGATCAATAATGTATTGAAAACAAAATGCAGGTTGAAAAAAACACCAAACAGAGCAATTTTCCCTTTTTTCTCTAGGTATCCTATAGATTACTTAACAGATTTACTGAGAAATCTTTTTACTTCTTGAATGCTTTTTAATATTTTTTCCTCCCTAGGGCAGCTCATTCATCATTACCTTTCATTGCTATGGGGCTTTCAGGCTGACCAATAAAAAACATTCAGCTAAAAGAAATCAGAGCATCATAGAATCTTAGGTTTGGATTGTAAGGGACTTTAAATATCATCTAGTTCCAATCCCCCTGCCATGGGCAGGAACACCTTCCACTAGACCTGGATATTCAAAGTCCCATCCAACCTGGCCTTGAAAACTTCTGAGGATGATGCATCCACAACCTCTCTGGACAGCCTGTTCCAACATAACAACACTCAAAGTAAAAAAAAAATCCTTCATAATATTGAATCCAAATAATTAAACATTTTTTTTATGTTTCTTACAACATTTAGTCAGCAAAATATTTTTTTGTTTACATATTATGAGATTGTGGAAACCCTGTATTTGTTTAGGGAAGTTATAGAAAAGGTAATCTGTCTTTCCTAATTCATTTGAAAATTTAAATTTTCCAAAATCTAAGAACAATTTACCACACGAGTGGTCTTTTTAATTCTATTTTACCTGGCCAGTAAAAGATCTCTTAATGCATACTTTTTTTCTTTTTTATCACCTGGACATTTTTTATGAGTGCCCATAGTGAATCCTGAATGTCAACACTGTCATATCTTCAATATCCACTACCAGAATCTTTCTACACCATCAAAAATTTTCTACATTACTTCTTTTTGTCATACGTGGCTTTAAGAAAATGGAAGAGACACAACAGAAACTGGAGGACAGCACAGTGATGTTCATCTGATCTACCCTAAACGAACTGATGTCCTCTCTTTCTTTTCCACATTCACAAATGTTACCTGAACACAAGCCTGATTACAGGTTGGTGTATCTCAGCATGGGCACAAGATAAACTCACAAACAAGTACATGTACTTCTCAGAACTCCCTTCAACTTTCAGGCATATGGACTGCCTTTGCTTTTCTTCATTTGTTTTTCATTTATTTTGTGTGGTCATAAATTTTCATTTAATTTTTTTTTTCTTTTTCCTTTCTAATGGATCATCACAAGTATAAGCTGCAACCTTAAATCAAATATTATGTTTATTGTCCGCTCATGAGTACAAAGAAATACTATTATAAAGCTAAAAGCAGAGTCTAGCTAAAGACTAAGGATAAAAAAAACCCGAACTAACCAGACAGCATTTGAAAGTGTGTTTAAAAGTATTAGATATTAAATTCTCATAATAATATGAGATATAATAGCTCAGTCAAAAGATTCAGTATGAACAGCAGAAAGGATTATTTTTCTTCAAAATACAGGTCAATAGTGCTGTTCTATAGCATGGGGTTAAAACATTTATATAATAAAAAATTCATGCATGTTAATATATGATTATTGCAATTAAGCTTAGCATTGTAGAATAACAATAAAATTGTTGAATCACTGAATGAATCAGTCCACAAAGACGTATCAGTCAGCAATGCTTTGGAGATAAATGATGATTACTGGATGCAGTATTTCTTGAATGAAGAATTTAGCCACTAATGGTCATTACAATGCATTTGGAACTATATACACCACTTCAAATACCCAACAGATAAACTGATTAAATATGACATTTTTAAAAACCCACTACTTTTTCTAAATTCAGCATAGATTTTTTTCCCCATGGGAAATGATTAAATTACATTTTTGACAGACAAAACTGTCCTCCCTCTGATTTAGAAAGCCGATGAAGACAACTTAAATATGAATATTCCCCAGCCAAGGAGGAAAAAAAACCACAATATTATTAGTACTGTAAATATATCTGCATTTACAAGCAACTTGTGCATATACCAGCAAGCAATATCCTCTAGTAATTTTTTCAAAAAGACCTAAAATAAATGTACTGGGTGTTACTAACATTTTTCCAGATCAAATGAATTAGTACTGTACACACCTGATTAGAGTATGTATACATACTTAGAAAAACTTAATGAAAAATTATTTTCCCTCTTTTATTCTTTGGATTGTTAACTTTTGGCTAAACAAGATGTAATGCCTGATTTTTCATAAAATTTAATCTTAATAAATTATTTTGATCTTCTCATTAAAATAAGGTGATGACCTAGACCCTAAGAGTGGGTTGTCACACATAAAGTTAAGAGAAATAGATAAGGTACAGCTAAACACTGATTTTCCAAGTTGTCTATTTGGAATTACTTCCTGAAGTGTGAAGATTTCCTGTGAAACAGAAATCATAGTAACTGTCTTCTAAGCCTGAGAAATTAGAGTGAGCTAGTCTCCTCCTTTGGTGCTAAATATGAATTTAAGAAGAGAAAGCTTTTCATCCAGGTGGAAATCTTCTTTGCTGATTGTTTTGTTGCTGTGTACTTAATTCTTTGAAGGTATTTATTTTATGTTTCCTTTAATTTCTTTGAGTTTTGTTCTCTATAAAATAACATCTATTCAGGGTACAGACAAAACATTATTACAATAAAATAATTATAAATAAATTTCTAAATGTATAACTCTTAAATTTTTCATTCAAAGTCAGATTATTTCAAGTTAAATGCCACTTCTAATGTCAGGGAATCATGTAACTTCACCTATACTTTTTGGTTATTAAAACATAAGCTTCTCAAGAATTATTTCAAATGAAAGACAATACTTTATTATAATATTACAGAAACAAAATCATCAGTACAAAAAATCTAGTACAGCTTTAATAATGTTTAGTTATATTAGCTTCATGTAAAATGTATTACATTTATGACAAAGAAATTTCTTAGTGTTCCTGGTCAGCTGCATTCTGTTAATATTTCAAGGGGATGCACATGTACCACTTTTAGAGCCATTATACTTCCTAAAATTTTAATAAAATCCACATAAGCAGCAGCCAAGTTTTTACTTTGAAAACAGAATAGAATACACTCAAGCATCATAGATAAAGCATAGATACTTCCTACAAGAACTACTGACTTGGCTGTTCTGTTTGGATTTTTTTTTAAAGGTGGAAGAATGTATTGTCAATTATACTATGAAATCAATTATGTTATGGAAATAAAAATGAGTGCAAAAAACCTAATTTTTGCTCTACCATTTAGCTTAGAGAACTTGCCCGTGATCTATTCAAAAAGATCAGAAGGTAATTTCTAGCTCACAAGAAAGCTCTCTAACCTCCAGACAGCAGGGAGTATGGGAGAAAGAAGGAGAAGCAGTACATTTCACCTGACTGTTATACAGATGATCAAAAACTTAGTAACATTCACAGAAACAGAATAGATTTGAAAAAGAGGTTATTTTCTCTTTTAGTGGTGATCAACTTATGGAGAAGAATTTCATACTTATATGACATTTTGTTTATTTTAATTTTGGTAGAGAGCAAACAAATCAAATCAAATCATCCCCACACCCCCTGCCCTCTCACCCTCCAAGCCCTTAGCCAGCCTTAAGTAAGTGACAGAAATGTTACTATAAAGCTCTCTATACTAGGATGAAACATGCAGGGGCAAGAACAGTGCTGCAACAAAAGGAAGTATTTTGTAACACTGGGTCAGATACAGAAATTTTACAACTGAGAGCTAAATTTTCTGAAATCATGGCAATTTCGATGTGTGCAGGACATCGCTTCAGCTGACTTCATGGGTCATCCTAAACCTTGCAAAATCAATGGTTTTTCAGCTGAGTTCAAAGACCTTAGGATATCTTCTTGGAACTTCAAAGACGATGATGTGTCATAGCCCCAAGCAAAGAAATATTAATAAGAAATATTAATAGTGTGATTGTATATATAAAACACTGTGTCATGTTAGTACACTTAAAACATAGTGGATAAGGTACCGCTGCTATTTCACCCATATTGTAAGCAAACTGACAAGGAACCAGAGCACTTTTTCTGGATCAGGAAAATCACCAGAAAACTGATTAGATCATCACAGGCTTTGGAATGTTACCAACTTCTACTGTTTTATATAGGTACCAAAATCATTGCAAGAGGAAGTCCAAGGTCACTCAAGAGAAATTTTAGAACCCTGTGAAGAATTTTTTTTTTAATAATCAATTTAAATAATTGTGAGTTGTTAATGACGTAAGAAAAATGCTGACAAGTGTAGCCCCTGCAAGTATCTAAACATCTGGATAGTTAGGATTTTGTAATTAAATAGATTTTTTATTTACCTTCCCTTTGTTCTTAATGGCATGGAACATGAAAATTAAAGTAGTCATGTTTTATAGATTCACATAACTTTTATAACATTTCATATCTGTAATTTCTTGAATTCTGCTTGCTTCTGTTTTCAAATGGACACATTCTATCTCTCAAACTCTTTTTTCAGTTGAAATAATTTTAATTTTGTTGCAGATATCAGATGTCTGCATTATTAATTAAGAAAATAATTAATAATTTAGCTTGTAAGTTGCAGGGGAAAAAAAAAAAGCTAAATTCACTTGGCTTGAAAGAAATCAGGCTAGAAGTAGTCTATCAATTTATTAACAATATGCAATTAACCAGCAGTCACTGAACTACACATTCAGGATCCATACCCTAAAAACCTTTCCACGAGTCATTGTAGAATTTCTAATCCCCAACCCAGAATCACACAACAAACCCACTTTTTCCTGGAGTAGATGTGAGTGCTGGTTTTTTGTGAATCCCTGATGATCTCTGCCCCTCTATTAATGTACTCACCAGTGTGATAGAAACCCATGGTGCCAGACACGTACACCTGAAATGTGGGACCCCATGTAACACCTGTAGCTGAAGTGCAACTGCATCTTTCAGGAAGGTTGCTGTGCCCAACCTGGACAGGAGTTGAAGTGTCACAGGATGATTTCTGGCAGCATCAAAACAGGTTTGACTGCTGCTCAGACACCCTCTTCTCTGATGGTCTCCTGTGTACTTCAGAAATAAAGCTTGAAAGTATGTGGAAAATACTGGGATCTCTAAGTGACTCTAGTAACCTCTGTTTTGGCAGCTATTTTGTCCCTCAAGTCCTTATTTCTCCTCATTGATTGTTAGAGAATTCTGGTTGATTAGCACTACTTTTGATCAAAGAAATCCTACTAGCATAAATTTTCCTAAAGTGTTATGTTTTTGTGCTTTAGAAGGACAAGACTTTGAAGTTTCAGATCTCTTCTAAATACCCAGCCAGAGTGGGAATAGAAACAATACCTCATGGAGGACTGTGTGTTGCACTGTACGTAGAGGAGAGAGATTTATAATCATTTTGTTTCTGTTGTGATGAAAAAATCTTTGTCACTTTGTAAATATAATAAAATAATGCTTATATTTGCAAACCTTTTCTCGTTCATCTGGCTATTCAGAATTTTCATTTAAAGACATAAAGTTCTTTGGTTAATAAGATCAAATTTACACCCTAATTCTGAAAGATACATTTTATCATTGAATTTTATCACTTTTTCTTCCCTGGAAAAACAAAGGCATGATGCAAAGTTTGAGCAATACTGGCTACATTTGTGCCTGTGAGAGTGATTCCTTTTCCCCAGGTGAAATGGTACAGAGGGCCTACATTCCATAGAGTGTAGATCTTACGAACTATGAAATCAGCTTATCACTATGACACATAAATTAAAGTGAGTTCTCTGGTATCCTAAAAAATAAATCTTTATTTTATGTGAGGCTATGCATTTTAACTGTTCATGAGCTGTTAGAGTATGTGTATTTAATAGAGCCAGGACAGTTCTGGACTGACTATGTAGGGTGCATAAGGAACTGATCCCTATAGAGCCCTGCTTATACACTGACTTGAATCCTGACAGGGATCTTACATATACCTTGGACCCTGTACACATTGGGCTGACAACCAGCCAGCTGCTGACTGAACCTACTTACTAGCACCAGGCCTGCTCTGCTTTTGTTGCTCAGGAAGATCTGTGGATCTGTGTCTGTCCCTGAGGGCACTGCCTTGCCCTTGGCCCCCAGCTCTCCATCCCTTCAGGAGCAGCCCACTATTTCTACTCCTTGACTATCTGCCACAAAAGGTAAGTGTGAAGGTTGCACTGTGAAGACAGATCACAGACATTGTTTACTGGAACATCTTATAATAATTAAGCTGTTATTCTTTTTATTGAGCTGCTGTTGTTTATGGAAACAACTTTACACAGTAACTCTGACTACTTCACAGCTCAGACCCCTCTCAGTCATAGAAATGTGTCTGGATCATCATCTGAAAACTCTACCCCAAAAGTTTACTCAGGTGCCAAGAGTCACAAAGATGTACCACAAGTTTCTTACCAAGTGGTTGGAAAATACCTCTGTGAGCCTTATGTTTTACCAGACATATATATACATACATATGGGAACCTGAAATCTCTCTCTGCAGAGGCAACATGTAGAGCTGCTGCCTCTTGGATGTGGTTAGAACTATAGAATATTTTACTGAAGTAGATATTAGTGGCCTTGAACACATTCAGGTGCTTCTGCCACTCTGACTTTGTCAGTTCTTGCAGCTTCAAAAAGACTGACAGTTTTGGAAGCTATTGAGTTCCTGGGAGATATTCAGAAATTATCCCTCAGCACTTTTTGGTTTTTTTTCAGTCTGCTCTTTTTTGGTAACTGTTTCTCTGTATGCATACAGAAACACACAGTTTTTCATCTAATGGACCTAACTAAGAAAAGTTTTATTTGGTATGTGGACACATGACACCAGTGCCTGTGCAACAGACACCCAATATAATGAAAAAAAAAAAAAAAAAAAAAGAAAAAGAAAGAAAAGCTAAAGATCTTGGACATGTCTGATGATCAGAGAAAACATCTCTGTATCTAGCACACTGCTGCTTTTTTTTTTTTTTTTCAGGCACTTGAATTAAAAGAGAATATTATTCTTATAAAGCTTGAAAGGTCAGAGAGAGACTTGATGCTTCAATGCTTCTCTGACAAATATGACCTCCTCAGGGCAGGGTTTAACTTTTGGAAAATACTTGCATTTTTTTGTTAGTAAAATCATAATTCTTTTTACAGTGTGTTTGTGGTCCACCCCTTTCATCTCACTGTTGGTTGATTTCTTTTCCTAAGCTGCTCTGATATTCCCCATTTCCTGCCCAGCCATGAGAAAAATAGATTAGACAAAGCTTTCAGTGTAGAACCTTGAATATTTTTTTTTATTCCCAAGTGTGTTATCATGCCTAGCTGAGCTACTGTTTCAGCATCATTAGTACTGAATGTAAATGGATATATGACACAGTAATGAACAAATGAAATGTTTCTTCCTGGGAGGTGTTAAACTTTATCATATAATATATTTTGGAAGTATCTGCATTACTTAAGACATGCTCTTCCATTACACATTTATAGAAGTAGAATTTATTGAAGACAGAGTATCTGCTGGATCTAAATCAAAATTCAATAAACCCCTTCAAAAATTAATTAACAGACTGGGCAAATGTCCCTCCACCCCCTGAAAAGAAAGGGAGTTTTTTGGTGTTGTTTTAACTTTGATGCTCATATTATTACCTTTCTGTTTTCTTGTGTGTATCATGAGGAGGATCATGTGAATAAGGTAAGACAAGTGTCAGAAATATTATTTTGTTCCTGCAGACTATATAGTGAGCATACAGAAAATAGAACTACTGTTAAAAATACTATTCCATTAAATTAATGGAATTAATTTTAAAATTAATTACTTTTTTTTTCCCACTTTATTCTTTCCACAGGTGAGGGTCAGACCCTTCTATTACTTTGCAATGCCCAGAAATAATACTTTAATTGCAACAATTTTCCTGATAGACAGTTAAACATTTTCCATACTGTTTTTCTTCCTGGATAATTTGATCACTGTAAGACATGTTGTGCATAATTTTACAAGAATGGAACACAGAAATTTACATGACAGAAAATAATTTTGATTGAAAAACTATTAAGAAATAAGACACAGTAAAAAACATTCCCTGCTTTTTTATCAAAGGACAGTGAAGTAAATTGAAAAGGAACGATTTATGCACTTTGGTGCATATTCCTTCCTTGGATACTTTTGGTCACACTGAGGTGAGACTGAATCAGTGCCCACAGCTTATTCAGTTTTGTGTGGCAGGTAGAACATAGCAGGGGGTGAAATAAATTCATCTTTCTGTCTTCAAGTGAGCTAAAAGCAATTTTATTCTTCCCATGTGGTCACTTGAGGTGCTTGTCATGTTCAAGTTAATGGTATCAGGCACCCTCAGGTTGTTTGAGTATTCATGAAGTAATTAAATCCTCATTAACATATAAATAAAAGAAAACTGAAAACAAGTTTAGGAGGCACCTAACATCTGTTCTAATGCTTTTAAGTACTAAAATGTGCCACATACAGAAGGAAAAGTGCATTTTGTCCAGGCAAGTATCTTGCATAGATCATTTATAGAAACTGTAATTAAACTGATTTGGCATATTAAGTAAAATTAACAGCAAAGCATTATTTAGGAAGTTCAGTGTCTCAGAAACTTAAATAATAAATTAAAAATAGGAAAGAGAGAAATAAAATTAATTTTTATTTGTTCTGAGATCCAGATAAAATTACAAGAAAAATTGAAAACTTATTCCTTTAGAATTAGAGAAACATAAAATCTCACACTGCAGGCATAATTCCAGCTGTTCTTTCAAAATACATTGATTTTTAATAATACAATGCTACTGACATTTGAAAAAAAACCAACAATTCCACAAAATTACTTATAAGTTTACCACTAGGTTTCTTTACATTGAATTTAATGCACAATTTTGTCATACAACTTGAGACTTCAGTTCAGACACAACCTTATCCTCTAAAATGAATTTTTCCTTCTAACATTAAGCAGTTTACTTATTTAGATATTTTTTCCCAAGAAACTATATAAAAAAAAATGTTTTACCTTTTTAAGAAATGTGTGCCCTGTGTTCTATACCATATCACTGCAGTTTTCAGTATGATAGAAATAGCTAATAAAATTAAATAATCTTGAAGCATAGTTTGAGATTGATAAGCTGAAAAACAGCAAAAGAGATAGAAAAATATGATAGGAGAATCTTCAGAATTTGTTAAAATAACCATTTCATCAAACAGAGATAGCTCTGGAAGAATGCATTTCTGAGAAGTAAATCTTTCAAATATATCTTTCAATGGAAATATACTGAATTGATTGTGTTCTTTTCTGTTTGCAACAACCTCTGTCTAGTTTTTTATCATAATCTATATTTAAAATGTATTCTGTACCTAATTTCATTGTGGTCTTATTGACTGAGCACAAAGTACATAAGATACACACTTATATTGTCTTTAGTTTTAACAGAGTGGAATGTATAACAAGAGAAATTTAATATTTTTTTACCATTTATGTTATATTGTTCATTTCAAAAAGCAGTATTTCATGCCTTATTCCTTGCCTTATTTCATGCCTTTCTCCTTGCTGTGATGCCTACAGAAGGAAATGTATGCCAGTTATGCAATGTGTTTGGTGCATGCTGAAAAGGATATATTGCAAAAAAGGGCACATAGACCTTCCTGAAATAAAAAGATAAACCTACTTTTTTCCTGGTTTTAACTGTGGCAGACAAAATCCAAGTAATTTAAAAATAGCTGCCATGAGTTATCATTATAGACACAAACACCTATTATTCTTTTTATAAAGAGTGCTATTCATTACCATTTAAACATTTACAAGCAACACATGAAAATATTCTCCTCTTTGTTTGGTTCAAAACCAGTTATGAACTCATATCAGTACCTGTCAGCTGTTATGATTAGCAGAGAAAAATATTTTCTTAGGCGTCATAGCAGTGAAAGGAAACTATGTAGTATTACAACCTAGAAAGAAAAAAAAAAAAGAAAAAATAAAATTGGTCCAAAACCCATACAGCAATGAAGACACAAGCTGAAGCCTGGATAATTGCAATCTTACACTGGTAAAAGCTCATGAAAATTTAATTTGGTAACTCATGAAACAGGAACCGAGACTTGGTTCTTACATGCCTACAGGACAAGGAAATTAAACATTACAAGGCTTGCTTGAGAGAATGTCTGCCCCAGAGCAATTATCTGTGCTTACCTTGGAATCCCAACTGATCTTAGATTATCTCACAAAACACATGAGAGAAATACGCCAAAACAAACTCTAATCTTTTTATGAACCTGAAATAGGGAGCAAACTCTTGAAGTCTGTATGAATATAAAGCATCAATATTTGTATAATCTCTTTAATGTGGGGATGGGTAGTGAACATGCACTTTCCTGCAGTACTGGTTCTAAATAAGAGCCTGTCTTTTATTGCTATTAGTCAAAGCACTATTTTAGAAAACTTCATGAAGAAACTTTAATTCAAGACTAAGCAGTTCTGGATCCAGGGTTGACTTGTGATGGAGAAAAGATGGTAGAATCAATAGTTGTTGACCATGTTGGGTATATTTCATAAAAATGCTACCAATATCCATAAATAAAGACATACTAGTACATATAAAACATGGTTTAGCCATACTGCTGTCAGGAAACAAAACCGAGCCTAGAGAATTTACAGCTCTCTCTGGAAAAGGATGTTCTCAGTTGTTTCCTATTAAACACTCATCTGTCTCTTTAGTGCATCTTCTGCTGCCAGCCACAGTTACATTGAACATTTCACTGACCAAAAGTGTAGTCATGAGTAGATCAAACTGATTTTTCTATTTCACATGTACTTTGCTAAATTAGAAAACACAGATCTCAAAGACTCGGTTGATCATCTACACTGTACTTGTACGCTCACACACTGGCTGTATTCCTGACAACTGCAAATTTCTCTGAGGTACATAATTTCCAGTGAAATAGCTTTATGAATGTGAATGAATCTACTCCCCCCCAATTCTCCATGGTCATGACTTAATATTTTTTATTGCTGAAATTATGCATTTGCTGTATTCCAAACTGGAACAAGGTGTCAGAGTATAGAAAACTTAAAACATTTCTCTGTAAGAGAGAACTTTGGACAAATTTTAAGGATATTATGTTCACATAAACAGTAGTCTTCATTTTTTCAAGCAGAAATCATGCAGATATCAAATGCTGAAATAACTTTGAGTATAGGAGTTCAACTCAATGAGTTAAGATGTCAAAACCAAGGCAGAGTTAGAGCTCATTTTTCTGGAATGCTGCTATGATCCTGGTGAAATTAAATTTTTGTGTTTCCTTTTGATTGCAATTGAAGAACCTTTTTCCAGTGCACCTTGTTGATTCCTTATCAGTGAGATCACTGCTTTACCCATCTGGTTTCATTTCTGACTCTCATCTCGCCTCCCTTCATGGAACAGGCTGCCCTTGCTGCTCCTTCATGAGACTACTTTTCTCACTGTGCTCAATTTGTAACAAGGGTCACTGTTTTGCCCAGTTTGTTGTAGGGAACACATATTTTCTTTTCACTACACCAGAGAATCTTATTCTTTTTACTTTCTTATCATGGCTTTAGTAGTCCCATGTAATTCACAGCAGAGTGCCCAAACCAAGTCCCTGATGCTGGGATTAAATGGATGAAAACTTATACATGAAGAAAATTTACTATATTCATTACTTAGAATTTTGGAGATATAGTACTTTTAAAATGAAACAAACCTGTAAACAAGATTATTTTTACTGAAAGAAATCACTTTTCACTTATAGAATGTATAAGTTAATCAATCAAAGGCAAAACATGTAGGTCATGTTGTTGTCCACATTAGTGATATAAACAAAAGTTAACAGTCAAAATAAATGTGAAATAATAGAAATCAGTAGAACAGATTTACAAAAAAGTGTTTTAAGTAACAATTTTTCACTGCTTGCCAGAGGGAAATCCAGTATTGAAATCTTCAAGTCAAGACTGGGTGCATTTTTGAAAGGGATTTTTAACTCAAATACAAAGTGTGAAGACAAATATTAGAGTGATTCTATGACCTACACTATATGGGCAGTCAGAATAAATGATTTAATATTCCCTTCTGGCCTTAGAAGTGGTTCATTTGTCATAATCTGCAAAGACCCATCCACTCATAAATTATTTTTGAATTTTAAGAAAGTACTAGATAATTAAATCAGTGCATAGGATAATTGAACAGTATCAGGTAATCTGATCAAGTTTTCTCTCCATTCTGCTTACAAAGATCTAGGATATTAAACTTTCTCACAATTTCAAATATACTGTTGGTATTTCTCTGATCATGAAAGAAAGGAAAAAGATCATACAATCAATATTTTTTCAAGTGACTAATGGATTTCACTATTGGAACGCTTCTCATAAATGTTCATCTTCATTAACCTAATAAGTCACTGCAGAATAAAAGAAGCCAATTACAATTTTTTTTTCATACTTAGAGATGCTTGCTTAATTTCTCCAGTTTCTCCCAGGCTCTAGAAAATATTACAGTATATGATCAGTCAGACAGCTATTGTATATCAAGGGGTCCTATAAGATTAATAACCAGAATAGCCCACAAAGCATAGCATAAATTCAAAGAAATTTAACAATAAAATTAGCAAACCTTAGAGAAACTGTACTTTGGATTTTTTAGGTTGTTACTTTTATCAGAAGAGAAGAAGCAAAAAAAAAAAACAAACAGAATCAGTAAGAACAAAAATATCTTTATATTTTTTTATATTTCTTTGGAACATTGTATGAAAAGATTTATTAACATTCAATCCCAAGTCTCTAGCATAACACAGACTAGTCCTAAAGAGTGAGGTACATAAAAGTAAGGTAAGCATGAGAGAAGCATCTTTATGATGTATATAATTCTCAAAGAAACCAACAAAAAATAAAAGACAAGAGTGGTACTACAGAATTGGACAGAAATTCATACATCCTGTTCACTCTTACCAATGGAATTGATAGAAAATCTAGTTTACATCTTAAGCACATAAATGAAGGAGAAAAGAACTACATGAAAAATTTTGTTTAGTTAAGGACACAGCAGCAAAATCATCTTTAGAATATGTGCTTCTTCTTGTTGATTACTTCCAGTGTGGCAAAAGAGTGGCAATAACTTTTCTACCAAGCATTTGTCAATTTCTACTTTTTTATCTTTAGTCACTGCTTGTGATCTTTATTATTCCTTTTTCTTGCCTAGTTGAATAGTGTGTTATTTTCTTTTTCAATTTTTTTAGTTATTTATTTGTAAAAAACCTAATTTAGGATAGTCTAGAAATATTCTTTTAACAATTTAAACAAACAATTTCTTGTTACATTGTGCCTAAGTATCCAAAAAAAAAAAAAAAATAGAAGTTTTAGGATATTTTAAGGGAAAAAATCATTTGAGTATACATTATATTTGTTAAAGACCAAACATCAATTTTCTTAGGATAAAAAGGATGGTCATTGTTTAATTGACAACCTTTCATATCACAAAAGACCCCACTTTCTATGGAGAACACAGTCAAAGGGACAGCACAGGGACAACACATACTGTCATTGCAGTTTGCTCAGATTAGGGGTTTAAAAAAGTACAAAGAGTCTGCTAAAAGCAAACAAAATCATTCTAGGACTATTCAATGCTTTGAGGCTTCTGGGTGATTCTGGGAGGTAGTATGGGTTTTATGACTGTTAAACAGACTGTTTTTATATATGACATTGATCTATATTCCCTAATATGGATTTTAGAGACAGGTGAATAGACCTTCTTTTTTAAGGATGACTTTGGTATACCTGTATTATGCTATTTTATTTACACTTTGTATTATTATTTTCATATTAATACTTTGGCTATATTAGATTTGTGCTACAAGGATATACATTTTCATCTAACAATCTACTAGAACACATCATTGATTCTTGTAAAGAGATTTTTAGCTCCCAAATGTGACAAGAGTGATTTCACTATTTACCTGTTTTTTAGGCCAGACCACTAATTAGAGTTAGAAATCCCACATTTTTTTGGTACAAATAATTCCTTTTCTATAGACACTTACTTTCTAAACTTGTTACCAAAATTAATTCTTGGGAATTAGAAAATTACTGAAGGTATGGATACATAGATTCAACTGTCTATTAAAAAAAAAAAAAGATTTCTTGAAAACACTGACACAAACAGCTACTGAGTGCTCTGACAGTAACAGAAGAAGAAGTATAAAACTAATTTTCCCATTCTGTTGGAGGATATTTTTAGTTACACTAACAAGCACCTTTACTGTCAGCCTCAGCTACAGAGTTAGAACAAAATGTTAGTATGCATTTATCAATCACAGATTTGATGCATTTCTAGTGGACCAAAGTAAAGATGAAAAGGAGACTGAAGGGTAGTTTTTTTCACATAAGGAAAGAATTGGGTCATTTTCCCAACAAGGTACTCTGAAATAAAGGTTTCAGAAAATGTGTGTCAACATAAAATTCACTGCAGTCATAACTGGTATGTTTATTTTAGGAATTGTGAATGGGAAAGACCACAATATCTGTTCACTCACTTAAAAGAAAAAGTAATTTACAAACCTCACCTTTTAACTTCTACTTCTATTTATACCATTCCCAGGACTTCATTCTACCAGTAAGTCAGAAGCAGTCAATTGTCTCTAGATTTTATTACTTCAATATACCACATACATCTTGGATGTTTGATTCTTTTCTTCTTCTTACTTCTGGATGGATAAATTTGTAATCAAATGCTGCAGTTGTTTATTAATGTGGTATTCACATTCTCTGAACAGAGAGATACATGATTCTCTCTCCCAGGATTTTTCGTGGGAAGTTGTTAGACACAGTGAGAAAGCTCAGAGAAAGAGGAAAATAATTCTTATCGCTATTTGCTATGCCTGTTGTTTGGCACATGTGGAATGTGTTATGGAGATTGTTTACTGAAGAGTGATTTGTTAATTGGACACCGGTGATGGTTGTTTGGATTGATTGGCCAATTGGGTCAAAGCTGTGCCTTGACTGTCTGGAGACAGTCAGGTGTTTTTCTTTAGTATATTTTTAGTATGAAATAGTTCTAGTATAGTATAGTATTAATGTAATATAATTTAGCTTAATAAAAGCAATTTATTCAGCCTTCTACAACATGGAGTCAGAGCGCGTTATTCCCTGCGCAGAGGGGTTGCACTGCTTCACTATATTCCTAATATAATTTAGCTATTTGTAGTTTGTTCCTTCAATTTCACTTCACTTGCTGTATACCATCAATTAAAGCAAACATTACAGAACACAGAAGATGTATAATCTAGTATTTAAATAATATTTTTAGGCAGATAAATGATGTGAGTTTAAATTAGCTTGGAATAAAGAGTTTAGAATGAAGAAGCGCTGCAACCTGGGTGTATATACTACTTCTGGCAAATATTCAGTAGCACAGAAGGGCCATTTATAAAATTAACACTAATGGTAGTAGGTAAATTCTTTGAAAAACAAATTTTTTGTTTTTCTTTAGGAAAAAAAATAGGTTATATACTACAACAACAAAGGATATTTGTCTCCTATTCTGATAATAATACATTCTCCTTCACCGATAGTTTATGCTAGTATTCTTACATCTTTTATGCTTTGCACAGAACACAGCACATATTTACTGAAATAAATGAAGCTATATTTTCATGGCATGACTCTTACCTGGCATTCTGGAGAGGAAAAAGTCAACGATGTACGATAAAATTAATGATTTAACAAAGAGAGTTTTAAATGAATAGAGTAGATATAACTATTTCTATAACTAATAAAATGCTGTTTTTTAATAAGTTCATTTTTGGAGAAGGGTGTAACAATCCCCATATTGACCTTGCTTTATATGCAGTCTTTAAAAGGGCTTCTATGTTTCTTTCCTTATCTTTCTCCAAGAAAATTTAAAATGTCTTATATTTGCAGAAGTTTATGAGTATTACATAAATTTAAACTCCTCAGGCTGTAGGAATATTTTATTTTCCCTGTGAAATATCATTCTTATTTTGTGGAAATATAAAACATGAAGAAAACTTGAGACACTAACCATATGATAATCTTGTTTAATCACATTAGTAAAATATGAAAAAAGTGTCAACTAATTGTCACTTAAGTTCCTCAAGAAAACAATTGCCAGATATGGTGGCAGGAATGTCAGCTTCTAAACCAGGTTGCTCAGGGCCCCACCCAACCTGGCCTTGAACACCTCCAGGCTTGGAGCATCCACAACTTCTCTGAGAAACCTGCTTCCTTCTTCTTAATTTAAAAGCGTTCCCCCTTGCCCAATCACTGTCTGCCCATACAAAAAGTCACTCTTTGTCTTTTTGCTATAAGCTCTTTTTAGGTATTGGAAGGCTGCTATAAGGTCTCTCCAAAGCCTTCTATTGTCCAGGCTGAATAACCCCAGCTTTCTCAGCCTATCATCACAGGAGAGGTGCTTCAGCTTTCTGATCATCTTCATGGCTTTTCTCTGGACCCACTCCAGCAGGTCCATGTCCTTTTGATACTAGAGGTCCCAGAGCTGGATGCAGAACTCCGCAGCATCTCTCTGTGTTTTCCTGGTCCCCAGGCAGCTCCGGCACCAAGAGCGGTACCGCCTCCCTCCGGGACCCGGGATTGACACATGTTTACGGACTCAGCTCCGTGCCGCAGTCCGGGCGGGGGTGCCAGCAGATTCTCACCACTGCGAGCAAGAGACACCAGTAAAGAGTGAAGGAACATCCATATTTTCCACACATGGAAGGCTGAAAGTCCTTTATTGCCACGGGGAGCTGTACAGAGGTGCCGCGACCCACTCCCAGCTAGCGCGTGTGGAAACATGGCCTTGGGCACTCTGAGGCGCAGGATGATATTGGGGAGAGAGCAAAGAGAGCAGGGACCCTCCTGCCCAATGGGGGCAGGTGCCGTGGCGATGACGTGGACCACAGCACCCAACGGAGACACGGCCGGGGCGGACCCCGGGCTCTGGGGTGGACAGGGGATTGGGAATTTGGAGTGACTCTAACAGCCAGGGACCCGGAGTGAACAGCTATGGGGGGGAACAGACACAGGGGGTGCGCAGGGGTACACAGAACACGGCTAGCTAACAGATCAGAACCCCTAACCTAAACCCCAAACTGCAATGCAACATATCACTCTTTTTCATGCAACGGAACTCCAATTGGTGTCTCACGAGAGCAGAGAGGCAGAATCATCTCTCTTAACTGTTGTCCACCCCTCTTGTGATGCTGCCCAGGACATGATTGGCAGATTTGTTTCTTTCTTTGTTTCCTTCTTTCCCTTTAAAACTTTCAAAGAAGAATGAAGAGAAGAGAAAGCAAAAGGGATGTAGGAAAGGAGGAAGAGAGGCAGGAAAGGAGGGAAACTGACAAGAAGTCAGGCAGAGGAGAACCTAGTATAATCAGAATTTCCTGATGGATTGGACAAATTCTGTATTTATCTTAGTGTCCTACTGCATGTATTTATCAGTAGGATTTTCTGAACATTATGCTAGCAGTGTGAAATCTTCTGTTCATACACTTAGTGACACATTAATTTTTTCCTTGCCCTTTTTTTTAATTTTGGGTGAATGGTTGGGAGGAGGAATATATATTTTGAAAAAAGAGGAGGAAAGTTAATACAAGATAGTGTATTTGTGGAGGCTTCTCTTGCCACACAAACATGAGCCTTCCAGGCATTTGCATTTAAAATACATAGGAAACCAGTGTCTGATTATCTGTGCATATGTAGTAAGCATTTCACATTATCTCCCTTTCTGACTTTTCAGAAATGAACAACACCTGGAAAGAAATACTGAATTATAAATCAGTAATTTCAGCAGACTCCTAATCAGATCCTCATTTTATAAGTTATAAAATTTTTCATTTTGTATTTCTTAAAAAATTAGCTTTTTACATTTTTTTCCATTTCCACATAAGACAGTAGAACATTATTCATTGTATAGAAATGAAAGCTGCAAAGAAATAGCAAGCCAAGTGCACAGAAGCCAAAAAGTCATTTCCCTGGCAAGGGAGATCATTCAAGAACATTTGGAACAGCTCCTTTTTCCTGCTCGTGTTTCTTTTTTTTTTCTTGTTTAATGGTTTTACAGTCAAAGAACAGAATGATAAGTAGCTGGCTTGATTTTTTTTTAAGAGCTCTATGACAGCAATGGTGAAAGCTTTATTGCTGTGTGGCCACAATCACGAAAAATCCTTCAGTGTTTGGACTGTGATAGAAATAGTTATTGCTACAAGATATTTTAAACCCAGCATTATTAAGTATGCAGAAATTTTAGAAACTTTAGCGGAAGAAATACCAGAGGATTGGACTCAGAGTCTGGATTTCTGGCATTGAAACAAACTGGCAGGGGCTGTGCTGTTCTACTTTCATACTGCTTTTACCAAAGCTGTCTGAGCATTTTGCATGTCCCTGTAATTTACAAAGATATAAATAGCCAAATCCAGCAAGGGATTTAAACTTTTTTTTCCTAGGTCCAATGTTGTGATCTAAATTCCCTATGTCACTCACTACTGAATACTAGGGGTACTAACATTCCTTTTTACTACCTGTGATGGAATTAAACTTTTTCACATGTCCACAGTAGAGTTTAGTCTTAATAGGCATCAAACTGCTTAAGATCTGTCATGAAGCTGAACCCGATGAGGACCAAAATTATCAAAAGAGTCCATTTCACAAAAATGTTATAGAATATGGAATGGTTTTGGCTGGAAAGGACCTTCAAAGACCATCTTGTTGCCCCCTCTTTGCCATAGGGACATTTTTCACTATATTATGTATCTCAAACACCCAATGTGGTCTGAAATACTTGCATGGTGGTGGAATCAACAGATTCTCTGGGTAATCTGTCCCAGTGTCTCCCCATGCTTATTGTAATTAATTTATTTTTGAAAAACAAGGGTGCAATCAAAATCTAACCTCTTTCATTTTTAAACCCTTCCCTATTGTTCTGTCGATACAGGCCCTGGTAAAATGTCCCTATACAATTTTCCTACAGGCCCCTTTAGGAACTAGAAAGCTGCTGTAAGGTCTCCCTGGAGCCTTTTCTTCTCCAGACTGAACAGCCCCACCACTCATCTTGTTTTCCTATGAGAGGTGCTTCAGTCCTCTGATCATTTTTGTGGCCCTTCTCTGGAGGGAGAAAATCACCTCCCTCAGCCTTCTGGCCATGCTTCTTCTGATGCAGCCCAGGACACAGGTGGCTTCCTGGGTTGCAGGAACACATGTACAACTCTTCATCCACCAGTATCCCTAAGTGCTTCTCCGGGGTGTTTTCAACTCATGCATGTCTCAATCTGGATTGATATTGAGGATTTCACTGAAGAAATTTTCATTTGGCCTTTTTAAGCTTCATGAAGTTTGCATAGGCCCACTTCTCAAGCCAGTCAAGGATGGCATTACTTGCCTCCAGTGTGCTGACTGCACTACACAACTTGGTGTTGTCAGCACACTTGCTGAGGAGCAAGACACTCTGTCTTACTGATGAATATGTTAAATAATATTTGTGCTGCTGCACAAGTAGCAGCAGCACAAGTATTAGGAAACCTAATTTTAGGTTTCCTGTAGGAAACCTATAGGAAACCTCTCATTACTAGTTTCCACTTGGACATTGAGCCATTGACTGTAACTATTTGGATGCAAAAATCCAGCCAATTCCATATTTGTCTATTAGTTTATCCATCAAATCCATATGCCTCTGATTTAGAGGCAGATTTATTGGGGGAGGCCTTATCAAAGGGTATTTATTAGTCCTGGTAAATAATATCTGTAGCTATTTCTACTGATGCAGTCACTCTATTTTTTGTAGAAGGCAACTAAATGTATTAGGTAAAATTTACTCCTGAAGAAGTCATCTTGACTGTCTCTGATCACTTCCCTGTCTTCCCTTGACATACTCTATTATCTTAATGGGCACTGAGGTGAGTCTGACTGGATGGTACTTCCCAGGAGCCTCCTTATTACCCTTTTTAAAGATGAATATTAGTAGTCCCTTTTTTCCAGTCAATTTGGACTTCTGTGTGAAAATCTCATTGACATGGAATGCATATTGACCAAAAGTTAGCTCAAATAATGGACTTAGGATTTTCTTATATTGATGGGTGAATCTAAATGTAATTCATGTCCAAGCTGAGCACTTGGACTTTTTGACTTAGAGGCTTTTTTCACCAGTTTATCCTGAGCAGAACAAGATAGGAAGGGTTCTGTGTCTACCATATGCATTTTATATTTGAATCTTCAGGAACTGAAGAATCTGCCTATTACTGAAGAATCTGACTAAAGATATTGCTTACCTTCTGAGGCCTTTACCTTGCTGTTTGCAGTCTTATTCTGCTCAACTGTAATTTAGAGTCAAAAAGTTAACTTAAACCACAGGTGTTATAAGATAGTGTAGATAAAGAACTTTGATACAGATGGCCTAGATTTCAGCATAAGTGTACATGAAAGAAGTGTCTTGATAACTCAGTACTCTTCACAAACCTTGTACAGTGGTGTACACTCAGTACTTCTGGGAACATTAAGGTGCTTCACAAAGAGGATCTAAAATGGTAATAAAGTTCTAGAGTAATTCAAAATAAAATGTTAAGGACACATCTTAATTTTAATCTTTAACACTTCATTGCTCAAATTTCAGATTCAGCATGTCATCTCTCCTTACTGAAAACTAGTTTTTCAAACAGAAATGCTAATACTTAGAAAGAAGATTAAAGATATTTCTCTCTTAGAAACAGTCTTCCCAACCCTTCAGGTATATTTTGTTGGCAAAACACAGTGTGACCCCCCCCCGCCAATTTTTATCTTACCTTGACAGAAGTTTTCTCCCATTTCTGTTTTTTCAAGAACATTGTATCTGCCCTTTGCCATAGTACTTTAGCCTAGGATGGATCAGACATACTCAAAAATCATGTCTGCTAAAGGTATGTGTCTACAAGAAAGAACAATTCAGGTTTTATTTTTCCAGGAAGAAAAAAATCTTAATTACAGATTCTCCGTGCATAGGAGAGACAAGTATTCAGTTCCAGCCTAGAAACCTGAAGTGTATTTGTATTTTATTCAGTGACTGTGTGATGCAGAATGCATAGACTTGGATTGAAGTGTCTGCCCTTCAGATGAATAGTTTCTTTACCTTTCTCTTTTTCCAATCCTGGATGAGTCTTGTTTCATTTTATTTGTCCCCATGGCAAGGCTTCAAGAAGAGAGATAAAGAACAGCTGTAAATGGTTACTGACATAACCTGAAATATAGTTGTTAAAACATGTTATTGTGAGGTTGAAAATAGAATTTTAAACTTTTCAGATAGCAACCTTATATCCGGGGTGAATGAACTAAACACTAGAACCCATCATTCTTATCTTAAAAGGAACATGAAGACTGTATTTAGGATAGCACTTGAAGCTGTTAAGGCCAGTTGACTGGAGTTAGAACCTCAAGATGAGTCAATATAGAAAGTGACACTTCTTGCTTTACAGTTGTGGGTGAGTTTCTGTTCACTGTATCACTTTCTGAAATCTCAGAATGCTGAGCTGTTGTGTTTACTTCTTACCAGATGTAATATACACCTATATGTAGATGTAGTATACACCTATCACAGGGCTCTATGATCCATTTAGAGGGGTAAGCATTAAAAAGTTACATGCTTTTAATCTCAGCATGTGGGGCCTCTCATTTTCTAGTAGGCCTAGTCTAAAGTAATTTACTTCCTCTGAACAAGAAGGCTTTTGCTTATGCTTTTGCCTTTTGTCTGTCTAATCATAGGCAAATTTTTCTTTGATCCAGGCACCTCATGTTCAGTGTGGTAAGGATAATTATCCTGCAATTATTTCAGGTAGACAGAGACTAACCACCCTATCTACAATTGTAGAACCAGTTTGCAGAAATAGAGAAAGAGGCCATTCAAGGCAGAGAAGAAAAATATCTTTCTGGGGCACGCTGTTAGGTTAAAAGTGCTGTACTCTCTATGGTAGGCAGACACCTTGATGTTTATTTTCCTGTTGCTTTTTTCTTGGATTTTATATAAGGTATGCTTGAAGAAAATACCTTTTAGAATATATATTTCTCAAAGGACAAGGACCAGAAGAATTAATAACTGCACTTTTAGGTGCAGTCCATGTTGATGAATATTTAAGGAAACTCAAGGTGGACAATTAATAAAGAGACCTAAGTCACTGGTAGTGAGTAACATATCTGAATAAAGCATAGGAATTTGCTGAGGGGTCTTGCTTATGCTGTTGGTGTGTGCTCTGAATAAGTCAGTCAGACTGCACTCTGATCCAGCAAGGCTGAGCAGTGAAGGGTCCCCAGCCTGGCTGGGCACAATGGTCTTGTCTTTCCTGGGGTAAGGACAGACAAACCAAACTGTAAGGATCATGTAAATTTCTTCTCTTTCATGTACAGATGAACCTCTCTTTGGAGAAAAATTTTCACACTCAAAGACTTACGGTCAATGGCCTGATGCCCAAGTGGAGACCAGTGAGGGATTTTTCAGGGGTTTTATTGGAACCAGTTATGTTTTAGACCATTCTCAGTTACACGAACAGTGGGATCAAGAGCACCCTCAGCAAGTTTGCTGACAATACCAAGTGTGTGCTGCAGCTGATGTGCTGGAGGGAAGGGATTCCATCCAAGGAGGCCATGACAGACTTGAGAGGTGGACCCATGGGAACCTCATGAAATTCAACAAGGCTAAGTGCAATGTCCTACATCTGCATCAGGGAAATCCCTCATATCAATAAAAATTGAGAGATGAATGGACTGGGAGAAACCCTGGGGAGAAACCCTTGGGGATACTGGTGGATGAAGAGTTGGACATGAGACAGGAATGTGTGCCTGCAGCCCAGAAAGCCAACTGTGTCCTGGGCTGCATTAAAAGAAAGGTGGCACTCAGGTCAAGGTGATTCGTCCCCTTTATTCTGCTCAGGGAGACACCAGCTGCAGTCCTGCATCCAGGGTTGGATCCTCCAACATGGAGGACATGGACCCCTTGAAGTGCGTCCAGAGAAGGGCCATGAAAATGAACAGAGGGCTGGAACACCTCTCCTGTGAAGGCAGGCTGAAAGAGCTGGGGTTGTTCAGCCTGGAGAAAAGAAGGCTTTTGGGAACCCTTTCCAGTTCCTAAAGGGACCTAGAGGAAAACTGGAGAGAGACTTTATACCAGGGCATTTTTTCCAGGACAAGGGGGAAAGGATTTAACCTAAATGAGAGTAAGTTTATATCAGATGGAAGGAGGAAGTTCTTTACTGTGAGGGTGGTTAAACACTGGACCAGGTTGCCAGAGAAGTTGTGGATGTCCCATCCCTGGAGAAGTGCTCAAGGCTATGTTGGATGGGGTTTTGACCAACTTTGTGTAATGGAAGTTGTCCCTGCCCATGGCAGAAGCGGGGAAAATAGGTGATCTTATATGTGCCTTCCAACCAAAATGTTTTATAAATTATCTATTAAGTTTCCTAAGGAATTAAAAAAAAAAAAGAAAACCAACCTTTTTTTTTAAACAAACTGGATCCACTGCTCTGTGAAGTGCAAGCAGGAATTATATGGCAGAGAAATTATTTCAATTTTTTTTAAACTCCTCTCAATTTTTAAAATCTTATAATGATCCTACTTTTTTTATGAATGCACAGGTAGTATTAAGCTTCTTTATTTTTCCATACTCTGGCAATATGGGACCTCATAGAACTATTTATCAATACTGTTGAGAAAGAGCCTGTATCATAATATTCTTTAATCTTATCCATTTGGGTGATTGTAATTGTCTTTTAAGCTAGACTTCAAATTTATTTTTGATGCAACCCTGGAATAAAATAAGTCTGCCATTTAAAAAATATATATATTGAGTGAATAATCACATAAAATAAAATACAAAATAATGATACAATACTGATATGATATTAAGCACATAGTCTATTACTTTCTTATTGCCAACCTGTTTTTATTAAACTTAATTACCAAGTCAAAGCTACTACTCCACAGGAGTTGAAGTGGTGCTGCACACAGGCTTTTGAAAACACACACATCTCATCAGGTAGAAAATAGTATGGATTTGGATATGTTTAAAGTTCCACATGTCCAGAACCAGAGCCTCTGAATTTATAAAAAATAAATTCAAGCCTCATGTTCTGCTTCTTTTTTTTTTAAGAAACAGAAAGTAATTGAAATTTATTTTAAAGTGGAGCTGGAGGTGAAGCTCCATTTCTGTATCCAGGTAAGGCTCACATCCAAGACATATAGCATATTGTCACTGCTGCATTCTGGTCTAGAGTCATCCCTGACTAAGAATTGGGATGAAGGTACTTTTAACATATCCTGTTTAAGATCTCCCATCAGAAAGAACATAGAATTATTATTTTTCAGATGTATTTGAAGGACATATTAACCCATCTTTGCCTGGAGAATAGACAGTAGAAAATTTGAATCTGTCTCTGAAGCGCTGAACCTCACCTCCCCCAGTGCTCCAACCAGTAGTCTATTTACAGGGCAGTTGTAATAAATAGATGATGTATAAACTCAGAAGCAACTACCTCCATATTCTCAAACAATATTAAAAGGAAAGGTGCTATAGCTGAATTCATGAGGGTTTGATTCAATATTCTGTTCATGAGCATTGAAGATGCTTTGCATCTAATAGACTTTATACCCCATAGACAGTTAGCATTACACCATATAATTTCTAGACCTTAGGAGAACTTGAGCACATGATTCTGAGCAGCTGATTGTAAGAAAAAAAAAAAAGAGGTGAAATCAGATTTTCTTGAATTTATGGAAAATACACATTTTTGTTCAGTCCAAAGAAATTTAGTGTTTTCGTTGTCAGCAAACTCTGAACAGTTTCTTGGTTTCAATTCTATTATTTCTATATTACATTTCTAGGAAAAAAAACAAAGATAAAAGGACAAAATATGACACCAGCAGAGAAGGGCATCTAGCACCACAGGGTGAAGTATGGACCAGATAAATGGACAGAAAGGTGGACTTAAAACTGGTTGAACTTTCAGACTTGCAAGAATTATAATGAGCACCATGAAGTTCAGCTGGATTTCAGACACTAGCAGTGTGCCATAGGGGTAAATACTAGCTCCAAATGAATGGATGAAGGACCAAGCTACAAGAATGAAGCACCAAGCTTCATAAATTACCTCAATGACTGAGAAGAGCACAGTCTCAGAAAGTTTACAGACAATACAACACTAGAAGAAGTTAATGACTAATCAGGTGGTTGTTCTGTCATTTAGAGGAATCCTGACACACTGAAGAAATGGCCAGAGAATTATATCATCAAGTTCAACAAAGGGAAATCACAGGAGATTGTCAAGATGCCATTAGACAGACAGGTAGATAATGTCATCAAGGCCATCCTTCCCACAAAAGATTGGACCAGATGATCTTTCAAGATCCTGGGCCATTTTATGATTTGATGGCATGCAACGTCATGTAACTGATCAGAAATGCTGTCATGCACATATTTTTTGTTAGTCACTAAATTATCCATGAGCCACCTGTTTGCTCTCGTATCACAGTAGGCAAACATCTGCATCAGCAGAAATGTTGCCAGCACCTTAAGGGAGGTGATCCCTTCTCTGCTCAGCACTGGTGAGACACCAGTCTGGATTGTTGGGTGCAGTTCTGAGCTTCCCAGTGCAAAAGACATATGGACTTACAGAACAAATTAATGACGAGCCACAAATATGATTAAGGTTTTGGAGTGTGTGACATACAAGGGAAAGGTAAGAAAACTGGATTGTTTCAGCCTTGGGAAGATGAGGTTTAGGGATATCTTATCAAATTTTATAAATAGCTCTTGATTAGGAATAAACATGAGGAAATCAAACTTGCTTGAGTGATACTTATTGAGAAGACAAAGACAATACGTACAAATGGAAATACAGGAAATTCCACTTCTATGAAACAAAGTATTTCTGCAAAGATGATAACATACTGGAACAGCTTGCTCAGAGAAGTTGTGGAGTCTACATTCGTGGAGATGTGGACATTCTAACTGGACACAGACGTAAACCATCTACTCTAGAGGATCCTGCTTCAAGGGCAGGTGTTAGACTAGGTGATCTTCAGAGGTGTCTTCCAACCTGAAAGATTCTGTGAAAATATAGTATTCTGACATCAGATTTTACCTTAGTTCCACATTCTACAACGTCCCTAACTTGTTTCAGTAATTCTGCTCAACTCTATTTACAAGTGGACAGCTATTTATAAGGGACAGGATGACTTTTCAATATTTATTTTCCAGAAAATTAAATTTTGCAGGTGTTTTGCTTCCCCATACTATTTTTTTCAACTGTGAAATCTAGCCCAGAATACCTACCTCAATTACTAGACTTCATTCCTCATGAAGCTCACTAATTCTTTATGGAGTGCAACACCATCACCTCTTGATCATATTGTAGTAACTGAAGTCTAACAAATGAGCAGGAAAACTCAGAGTGTAAAGATTATTTTATGTTAAAGACAAAAATGGCTGCACGTCTCACCCACCAAAACTATGCTTTTAATACATTTTTTAAAGTGTTGTGCCATAACCCAAATGGTTACATGAAGTGTTACATTCATAGAATATTGTAAAAATATTGTATAGGAAAAACAGTGGAATATAGTATATATAAAATCCCACATGTAACCTGTGTGCATTCTGATGGCCTGTTCTTGTAAAGTGTACAGCAGAAGTTGTTACTATATGTAACGGATTAGTACTTCCAGTTTTCTGCACATAATAAAAACTTGTTTAATGTGGCATGACGGCTGAGCTTTCTTGCAAGTATATTTTGAAGAATAAGATATACTCTGTGCTCCTTTGCCCCTCATTTTGAATTGGTCCCAAATTCAACTTCTCTTCAGGAATAAGAACTAATTACTATGCTGGTATTTTTTCAGTTTCCTGAGCATCTGTCTGGTTCTCTTAAAATATCCCAATAGTATTTACCACTTCCAGATTTTGCATCATTTCCTCAATTCCTGGCAGGACTTTCTTTAAAACTTAGCCCCTGAACACTACTTGGTAATGTTTCATGAGTTTTTCATTCACTCTTTGGCATGTGAAAATCTTAATTATATCCCTATGAACTTCTGGCATAGGTGCAGATGCTGAGAAAAGAAACAGCAAGCTCACCTAAACACTTCTATTTGAGAAGCAGCAGTATGAAAAGAGGCAACTAGCTTTTGTCTAGTAATTCTCTCTTAGGAAGCTGTAGTGAAGTGAATTCTGCTTACAGTTATGACATTGTCACCCTAATAATAAATGAATTTGGTCTAACAATATTTGGATCAGTAAGGTTATGTTTACAGTCTTGTCAACTGGTGCAAAATATGACAGAGTGATAACTGGTAAATACGATGACCTTAAAACGTGCAGGAGTCATATATTTTTCTCATATATCTAAAAAATAAATTTTACCTGGTTACTGTGTGAATGTACAGGAAAAAAATGAGCTTGAGATACCAGGGTTTATAATTAAAACTATATTAGTTGTGCACATGGGTTCTTGTTCAGCTTTAATTTATATTGCCATCTGCAAAAATGGAAGACAAAGAAGGTGCAAAAACACATTTCCTTTCTTGGCTCTGTGGACAGGTGTTCACTTTGAAGGGAGAAAATCAGCAAATTTTAAAGTGGCATGGGCTACAATAATTTTGTTGATGTGACTTTATGTGGGTCAACCTGCTGTGGATCTCCTTGGGCCACAGGAAGACAAACTGTGTCTCTGCTGTTTTCATCATAGGCTGTAACAGAATCTCAGCTCCAGTGCCTCCTCTTCCTGGTTTTCTGGGTGTCTGCAGGGTTGTTTCTCTCATATTTTCTCACTTTTCTCCAACAGCTTCTGTGGAGTGTTTTTTTTTGCCTTTTCTTAGTTAAGTTATCACAGACATGTTACCAGTGTCTTTGATGGGCTCAGCTTTGGTCAGTGGTGGGTCCTTAAAGCTGGCTGGAACTGCTCTGTCCACCATGGGGGGCAGCTTCTGGTATCTTATCCTAGAAACAACTTCTGCACCCCACCCACTACCAAAACCTTGGCAAAACAGTCCTGTATAGGATATTTCAAATTTCACTCAGAAACAGAGAGACTTTACTGATAAGAGCTATAATCTGAATTCTCCATTATAATAAACTGATGCAAAAATCAGTTTCCATATCATTATTTTTCATCTGCAGGTCTACCTTTAGCTCAAAAGCACTAGAAATACAGAAGTAGGTATCACAACACTATACTGGGACTTCTCATTTTTCATAAACATTGGTCTGGGAAAAGTTAAGTTTCAGGCTATTATAAAAAAAAAGTTATAGTTTTTACTGCAACATTCAAGCACCATCACAATAGTTTTGCTGCCAAACTGCCATAGAGAAGGCTACAGCTGTTATGTCTAACAATAATTATATGAATATTACATATTATGCATTTCCACATAATTTTATGAAAATTGACCTAGATAAAAATCACATAGGATTTGGTGTAAGGCTATACTGAGCATCTTTACATACTAAATAAAACTATTTGTGAAAGCAGACATTAAATCCTGTCCCACATCTATCCCACAATAAATTGATAATTTATACAATTTTATTCATGAAATACAGCATATTTGTAAAAATTTATTTCTTAAAAAAAAAGTAAAATTTCCACTGGCAATGAATATTTTGTTTCTTCTTGGGAAATTCCTACACACACTCAGATGATCTCATAGCAGTGAACAAATTAGGAAAAAAAGTGAGGCACACCATTGTTGAAGGCAGCATTCAGTATGATTTCCTACATCTCTTGCGTGTTAGTGACAGCTGTGTGAATACCATGCAGAACAAAAAGAAATTCCTTCAGATGAATATTAATATTAACCTGCTATCACACATAAATACAGAAAATAAAACCAACTCTATTAATTTTTAGTACTACTATTAGACTGAAAATGTTACTGAAGATGATATAACAAATAATCACCTCAACATTTTTGTCTATTAAACATATTCTAAAATTCTGTTATTTCCTAAGCATTTAATTATGCCAGTCTATCAGCAGTTGGATTGGACTATTGCTGCTTTGATATATGTAAAAGAAAGATGCTTCTACCTGAGATATTATCTTAAGTCTCTTCACAGTAAATTAAGAGAAAAAAAAAAGTCTTTTAGGGCACATATTACTTATTTGAAACCTCTACCTTAGAATAAACTTTTATTCAAATTCCAGGTTTTGAAAATTATGTCAGAGAAGTAGTACATAAACTATAACAGTAATTCTCTGCACTCATGATTGCAAACACATCCTTGGGTTTCAGCTTAAATAAAAACCAAAGAAACAATAAATTTATATCAAACAGTTATGCTTCCATAAACATGTATAATTCCATCAATTAAAGACAGAGGGTGATATTTTAAAGCAGGCTAGAGCTATATATCTTGGACATGGAATACCTATTTCAACCGATTCTTCCAGGGCATTAGTCAGTCACTAACTTAGTAAGCAAAAGAACTAAGTGATTGTTGAATGTGGAAAGACCTTTATCCCAAAGATAGTTCATGTTAATAATCTTCCGCCTTGTTCCCATTAGAATTCATGAGCTCAAGTGTAGTTGGAGAGATTTGGATGTCTGAGGTCAGCATGAAATGAAGCCAGAAAACTCCAGAAAGTATCCTAGCTTTTAGAAATCTATAGGAAAATCTGTAGGTGTTTTTCAAATAGAAATTAAAATTAGGTGACTAAGACTTTGAAAAAAGGTACTCTGATTAACACTGTGCAGTTTCATCAAGTTAGACTTTTCACTCTGGTAAGCCATTTGCTGCCACATATTTTAGCTGAAAGTACAGTTGTTTACATGCTAATGTAGGCAAAGCAATGGAAGTCTCTGAAAGCCTATTAGTGACATAAGGGTTCTGAACAGATATCACAAAACCTGGTATTAGCTTCTACAGAAGAACTACTTAAGTCCTGACCCACATTTATCTCAGAAGATACAGGTAGAGAAGCAAAATATGCCCCTCTTAATCAGATGTGTAGGGCACAAATATGTATGTAGATGAACTTCGTTTGCAACATCATTCTACTATCGACATATTAAAGCTATATTTCCTCCACAATAAGAAATTTACTAGTCAAAAAATAAAGTCCACTTTGGAGAAGTCTGAAGGGTGTGAAGATGTGTATACTATCTATTTTCCTGAAATTGCTTTGCATTATCATTATATTCTTCTGAGCAAAAATTAGATTTCTTATCTGTGAATGCATGGCCAAACAATTAGGGTAGAATCATTCTTATGCTTTTCCTCTCTCCATTACATTTCTTTGCCTAGTCAAAACTTAATTATTCATGCAAATAGAAAGAATGAATATTTTCTAACACATAATTATCGCTGTTTTCACTGCAAAAATTTCTGAGATCATTTTTGATGTGCATTGCAAAAAAAGAAACAAAACAGTCAAGATTTATGCTAAGTGCACTTCTTTAAATATTTAGATGAACATTCCTAGAGATTGCTTTGCAAGGGATTCTCTAGAGAAGCTGATTTCAAAGCACATTGAGCTCAATAGAAAAAAAAAAACAAAAAAACAGCTATTTGGATCAGGCCCTACATTCTCTATTTTTTCATAATGCATTGTTCTGCTTACCACCAAAAAAAGTCACAGGGCAGAACAAGCTTGGAACCCTGCAGTCTGTTCCCTGACAGGATTTGTATTAACAGATGCTACCAGCAAGGAGAAGCTAAAAGAAGAATTAGGGCAGGTTAACATTTAATGCTCTGGAACAATATAACAAGCTAAGGAAGATTTTCTTTCATCCTACTCTTCTTCTATTTTATTGAAATATGCAAGTGAAGTGTCAAAAGAGTCCTAAAAAAGATTATGTTTAATTGCATGAATATGCAACCGTACTTGGAAAAGTGTCACATTCATTTTCCTCAGCTGTCCATCCTAAAAGCACATGACAGTGTGCTCTTGAAATCTCAGGTTGAGAAGTGTTTGAGTTATGAGCTCAGACTATTAGCTGAAATCTTCTGGTTTAAACATTCAAAGTATGAATTAAAGAGGACTTCCAAAAAAAAATTTAAAAATCTGGGGATGTCTGCAATTCATAAAGGATTTCCCTGTTTCTCTGTCCCATCCTGAATTGTTAAGGTGAACACTAAATTGTAGAGCCATTTTTATTAGCCTCCCTGGAATTTAGCCAAAGTGCACATATTGGTTTTGCTTTGTACTCACACCCAAAATATCTTGCAAAGTCTGGAGAGATCCCAAGAATAGCATGCAGCTGTCACTATAAGATTTGTTCTTTGTGTTTTTGACAAAGAACATCTATATATGTTCACAATATCATGTTTCTTTTCATGAACATCAAACAAAATATTCTTTTTCTACCAAATTTATGCTAAAATTATTTTTGAAAAAGTTAGTGTGCATTGCAATAAAGACATGCAAATGTTAGTGTACCATTCTTTCCAGAAGATGTGCTATTCCTGTGACAACTCTTGGAAAAAAAAAAAGTGAGTTTACTTTCTTGTGCCTATTAGTTAAGTTTTATGTGGTTTCTTCAATATTTGCCTCTAGTTACTTCTTCCTTTTCTCTTGGTAACTTCACTGCAAGTTAAAGAAGGGGAGGTGATTGAGAGATGGGTCTGAAAGAAAAGTTACAAATAAATATCTGTTTTCTGGTGACTGAAAAAGGACCCAAAATCCTCCACATGTGGTGAAGACAATAGGTTTCTCATTTCATTCTTGAATTATTTCTCATTTCATTATTGAACAGGATGTTTAGCCTCATATTTTAAGCTGTCAAAAGCTTTTTTAAAATTTGTACTCATCTACTACTCTCTCAGAAGCTTATATTAGACAGCTTACAGTGTCTATTTATTTTTCCATAAAGGGATGTTACAAATATGCTTGTTGAAAGACTGGAGAACAAAGGACTGAGATCCGTGACATTGCATTCTTTTCCCTGGTCCTGTGCAGCTCCAGAGAGCTTGGAGTGGCACTGCTTCTTGGCAGGACTCGGGGACGTTGCTTGGTTCCAGGTGCTTTTGCGTTTGCGCACCAGGGGTAGGCTGGCCACGTTCTGCTGCCGGGCGCGAGGGGCAAGGCAAAGAAGTAAGGAATTGTCCACTCTGTCTGCGTGAATGGCTAGAGAGTTTTTATTGGCACGTGGAGCTGCAATGGAGCAGCGCTGTTGCTCTCCAGCTCCGCGTGGACAAAATGGCGGCAGGCATAGAACGGAGTGGGGTTTTACAGGGGGTGGGCCGAGGGAGGCGCAAGCCCCCCTAGCCCAATGAGGGCAGGCTACGAGGGTGTGACGTGGACTGGGATGGCCAACGGGGACACAACAGGGGCGGACACTGGCTCCAGGGCGAATGCGGTTGCGGGGACGGGGTAACCGACAGGGAAACCTCAGGAAATGGCAGGGGGTGGTTGCTGGAATTGATCTTGAGCTGGACACCACAGGGGGAACAGGGGTGTACAGAGGGATACACAAGACCGGCAGAGTAAGACATATCAAACCCCCTAATCTGCCCAAAATCCGGGATGCAACAGAGATCAGCCACACAATTGAAATCATCTGGCAGAAAAGAGAATCTACAGTGGATGAACTATGACCAGGTAGCTTCCATCTGTGGTGCTTAATAAAGGTAGAGGGCAATCAAGAGTCATCCTTGTGGTGTTGCACTTATTATTTGGACAAAGGATAAAAAATAATATGGATTCAGGTATAGAAAAACAAAATATGCTAATATTGCTAACCATGTCTTTATCTTATTTTATTTTTAATTTGGTGTAGCAGTAAAGAGTATTCTATTAGTAGAACTGATCATGGACACGTTTCTTGATTAATTTCTTTAGTCAAATGAATATGCTTATAAATCTATAAACGTTCTTTGGATTCGGGTTACATAATACCCACAGAAATATGCCATGGTATCTCTAAGGCTTTTTATAAGGAATTTAAAATACCTATAACATACTCAAAAATTGTTGATCTACATAGCAGTCTAATTCTACTGGAAAAGTGCTCGTTACCACCCAAAACCTTTTCCAGACTTTTAATATTATATACTTGTAGTCATTACAAACCTTATGGATTGCCTGTTAATAAGCTCAGTGATACAGCAGTTTAGCACAAACAAATGCATTTTTTCAATTGTTTTTCATTTAAAAACAAATATACAGGAAAAGGAATACATATGCATTAATGTATGGGGAGAACAACAAATATTTCATATAGTAGGGCTGAATGAAAAAAGTTTCTCCAGTTTACTTCTGACAAGAATGTAGCCCAATAATTTCTACAAAAATGGAGGTTGTCTTTCTATGGCACTTGTTTGTGACTCCTATTTAATAAAGCACAGGATTAACTTTCCCATGAGCAGAATCACCTGGCAAAACATGCCTCATGGCCTACAGTAAGTACAGTAAAAACCTTTTCACAATAATTTTTTTGGTTCTAGATGTTTTGTCATACTTATGATTTGTATAATTTTATAATTTTTATAATTCTTTAACTAATAGAGGTACACATAGCACCATCTAGAGATATAAAAGCAAATTTTTTAGATGAATCACTATCAGACAAGCAGCATACAAGATGACTTCACAATTTATAACTACTAGTCATACTGTATTTTCAGATGACAAGCTGAAAGAAAATCACACTTTGCTTAAGAAATGCAAACACTTCTCTAATGCGGATTCCCTGCATGACTTTTCCAGAAATACACTGACTGAGCAGCTTCTGATTAATTTGTGTTCTATGGTAAATTACTAAGATAATGAGTAGATTATGCAGTATTTAATGACATTCTTAAAAGCCCCTCATGCTGAGTAGAAATATTAAATATCTCTTAAATAATATGTAGGATAAACACAGAAAATCAGACTGACAATAATTATTATGTAGTGTTGTTCCACTTAAGAAAGCAATCACTTAAACTCTGCTTTAAGATATATGAATATGCAGCCAGGCACAGAGAAAAAAAAGATGTGGCTGAAGGCTAGCCAACTTGCACTACAAGCAATATTCAGCCATCTAATTTTGTTCAGTGAAGGAATTAATCACTTGCATCTTTATGAAACATGTCTAAATCTATAATACAATAACAGTAATTTTGTCTCTTGAAGAAGACTATTTGCTTTATCTTTTACTACGGTTAGTGGATTGAAGCAAATGCTAAAGATGAGAAAAGAGGTTTTTCAAGACATTATGTCTGTGAAAGAATGAAGACAAACAAAGAGTCTCTTACTTTCTTTTCATCTTTTTAACTGCTAATTTTCTTATGTGAATAGTTACTTTAGCCAGGATATTTCAGAACAACCCTTCAAATGAAAAAAAACTAAAACCTTTTATAATAAAACCAAAAAATCCCACAATGTTATATATATAATTATCAAATTTTACCTTTAGGCTAAGGCGCTATTTTAAATCCTACTGCTGTGACAAGATGTTTCAAGCTGTGTTAAATCAAAAAGCAAATGTAGAATGAATTTATTTTTAATATCATATTACAATAGTATCCAAGTCCTTTTGTACTGGTATACAAACAAAAGTAAATGTAATTAAATTAGTGACATTGTATGACTGTAAAATGAGCACACTAGAATCAGCATTAGACCCTAGAGTATTTACAGGGAGAAAACCGATATTGAAACTTCAATTTTAATAAAACTATTACATTTTTTTCAATATATTGTAAGAATAATGATAAGAGTTAATGACAGTATTTGTCTAAGACTACAACTATCTCCTGTAAGCAAGTGATAACAAAAGAAATTTGCCAGAGGAGCTGAAAAGTGATAGTTGAAGTGTATATGAAGGGCAGATACAGATTACAAATGTTTTAAAAATTATTACTTCAAGACTCTCCTTTTTGTGAAATATGATGGTCTTAGTAATATGTTATTGACACAGAATCACACATCACAGCACTGGCAATTGGTGAGGAGCAGTGCTTTGGAAGGAAAGTTGTTATCCTCTTTACTTCATTACTTGCAATATTTTTTCAGGCTATATACCTGAAAATAATTTACTTTCCAATATTTTAACCTTTAACCCTAATTTAATGAGATTACTTGGATTCTCATGGATAGCTTGCAGTCATTAGTAGGATCATGGAACTGATTTAGAAAAGATTGGGAATCAGTAAAGGCAAAATTTTATTTATCTAGAACTAGATATTCTGATTGGTTCAAGTAGTTTGGGACATACCTCTGAGGAGAAAAAATACTAAAATTGATGTAAAAAACAGCAACATAATCTTTACGATGCAAAAAACAGCAACATAAGTTTACGATATTGGTTATTCACATAGGCTTTTATTCTAGGAGAAAAACAACTCCAAAGAGCAATTCAGGTATTCTTTTAAACTGGGAAGGATAAATAATCTTCTAGAAGAGTCAGTTCCTCTGTCTGTAACATTTCCACTGCTCTCATCTCTCTATCAAGGAGTGCAGATCAACTGTTTATATTGCACACCTTGAGTGCAGTCAAGTCAATTGCACTTATAAGACTCATTATTTTTCATCACCTTGTTTTTCATGAAGGCACTAAAACATGAAGTTGTACTAAATTAGCCTCCACTAGATCTAATGAACATTATCTGTTGTTTTCACTAAGAAAAAATACAGAATCCTGAAGGGTGGAGGTTTGCAACTGTCATGGTTTGACACTGGCGCGATGCCAGCGCCCCCATGAAAATATACTTTTCTAAATAATTGCTGTGAGATGTGATCAGGAACAGAGCAGAGCAGGCCCATCTTAGTAACAAAGGAAAGAACTTTATTAAACTACTACTACTAGAAAAACTACAAACACTAAATCCTGGATGAAGACTTTCTAAAACACCCCTCCTCCTCCCACCTAATTTCTAAACAAACTTAACAGTGAGACACCACCCAGGATCCTGATCAAGTTGCCACCCTTCAGATATTCAAATACTCAATCTTTCAAGGGAGACAGGAGTCTCTCCTGTGCCACAGACCCCCCCCAGGAAACACAATTGCCACCCTTGTGTTTCCATGTCACACATGGCGACCGCCCGGAGAAAATCTGCCATGGTGACACTCTCCTTTCCATGTCACAGTGCTCTCACCACCGGGCGTGGACAGACTGCTCACAGGGCTCTTTTAAGGATGCTTTGCCATGGACCAAAAGAGACAACAGTTCAGTTTCTCATTTTGGGACTACAGTCCCCCCCATTTTCCCTTGTGGCTGAGGGTTGAAGAACAGAGGTCTTCTTCTCCTCTTCTTCTTCCTTGAAGATAGAGGGCTTCTCCACACCTTCTCTCTACTCCTCTGCTGGTAATCACTGAAACAGGTCTCCTGGCACACCAATGCACCACCCTAATTGCAGCTTCTGTCTGGAGAATTTGGTTCAGTCTATGGCTAACAAGAGAAGTCCAGCCACAAGCCACTCCATCATCTCCTTCCAACTCGAGAATTTCTTCTTCCATCATCTCGGATCCCAGACTGTCTCTCTTCTACTTCAATTCAAGGGGGAGTAATATTTTACAAAGCCTTCATTTCTCAGGAAAGGGTTAAAAGTTCAGACTCCCTGGATGGCTGAAATCTCTGCCCAGCAGCCGATTCCCAAGGCCAAGGCTGGGCGCCTTCCCCCCCCCTCCTTCTCCTCTGCGCCGGCAAAGTTAAAGGTGCCGTCCGGACTCTCTATCTCTTCCCTCTTGTGGGGGGGAATGACAAAGACATCTCCGCTTCTCTCCACCCTTCCGTCCACAGGAGCTGGCTCGGTTCCAGTCCTTCTACCCCTCAGCTCACCTCGACCAGGCCTCATGGCTCCCCCTCCCCCACCCAGCCCCATGGCTGGGCAGGGGAGGTCTGCACAGCACCTTGACCGGAACCAAAGAGAGTGAGCTCTTGGGAGTTCTTGCTTTTAACCCCCTGTGTTCTCAGAGGCGTATCCCTATCTTCAGTGGTCACTTCAGGTGCCAATATCCAAACCTGACCACTGATTGGTTTGACCCAACTTCCTGAAAAAAAAAATCACTTCCATGTCAAACCACGACAGAAACAAAAGGGCCTTGAGGCAAAAAAAAAAAAAAAAACTGCTACTATATTAAGTATGTATTTTTCTTTAAAATTTGTAAGCTAAAAGCACTAAGGTATTAGTTTTCCTAAATGACAAATGCAAGCATAGCAAAAACATCTTAACATCTTTAGCTTCTTTAGCTTTTTCTTTAAGTGAATTTTAAATAGAAGAAAAAAAACCCATTTTGGAATAGTATTATTACTTTTTTTAAAAAATGCAAGTTAGAGAACACTGAAATATGGACTGTATAATTTTTAAGCTGTATGGGTTGATCACATGCAGTAAATACTAGCAAATCTAATTAAAAGGTGCAAAAAAGTGTTTCTTCTAATAATCTGTCTTACGATTTTCAACGATCAAATACAACAAAGAATATAAATAAAAGTTACTCTTTGACCTCCCTTTGGAGAGCGGAAGTGTTGTGTACAGAACATATCAGTATGCAGCTACAGCAGGCCTCATTAGTTTGCCATCTGCCATGGTGGATAAATGCTAAAATGTTGTTATTGCAAGGTTCATTGAGCAGTAAAATTATAATATTTTTTTAAAATGTATTTTAAGTAAAAATCCATTGAAAGAAAACAGCTGCTGAATGATGACTGAGGCTGTGATCCCATTAAAATAAAAGACATCAAACAAATAGAAGACATTTTAAAACAGTTATATCAGCCTTAGTTCCTTCATCCTGTAAGAATAAATGAGAGAACCTTTTCAATATGGTCATATGTGTTCCACAAAGCAATATTTAAATGGCACATGAGATACTATGTTTTATACTAGTTATTTCATTTCCAGCATGTCTTCAGTGGCTCCTCCCATTTCAGACTAATATTTAGTTCCCTACAATTTTTTGTCAAAATAAAATATAATCATGCTAAAAAAAAATAAAAATATCTGAATATTATAGAGTTAACATAGCTGCTTTTAATACTTTTTTCATATATTGTATCTTTAGTAAACTGCTCTTGCCAAATTATAAAGATCAATGTTATTATGTAATAAGCTTTAAGTAAAAATAGTAAAAATATACTTTCTTGTCTGTCTCCTTCTGTATCTTTACAGAAAAGAAAAAAGACTACTTTTCCTAAAAAACCAAATAGAAATAGTATTCAAATCTCTGCTGGACTTTTTTCTTTTTCTTGTAGTTAACATGCACTCTTCTCTACTCTGCTATCATAGAATCACAGGGTCACAGAATATGTCCCCTGAGCTGGAAGGGACCTGCAAAGATTGAGTCCAGCTCCTGGCCCTGCACAGAATACCTCAAGAATCATACCATGTGTTGGAGAGTATTGTCCAAATGCTTGAACTCCCTCCGTCAGGCTTGGTGTGCTGACCACATCAAGGAACAAGTAATAATTTCTGCAATGAAACCAAATTACAGTCTTACAATGTCAAGCAATGGCTAGGTCAGCCACACCATTCCCCTCCTGCACTAAAATGTCATTCAGAGTCTAGGAATGGCAGATCTTTCTCTGTAACAAAGCTGAATGAAAGCTGTGGCTGGTCTTGTGGGGCAAGTTTCTTCCCTATTGCTAGACACTGCTGCTAGCCACGTTTCACTGTTTGACAACTATTCCTCACTCCTTTATCATCCACAAACTCCTGATAACATTCTCCACAGTGACACAATTGCTTTGCTAGGCATTTCTCACATGTTGCTGTTACTAGGAGCTTTACTAGACTGTCATGCTCTACTGCCAGTTCTGACCAACACCTCCAATATCTCCAATTGAGAGCCCTTCTTAATCTGTGGAATGGGCATCATTTGCAATATTAGGATTTCTTGAACCAACACAGATGAATTGATTTGTAATGGCTCAAACAAGTTCAGAAATGAGTCTGAAAACTGAAATGGAAACTGTAGAATAATACAGTATTCTATTATCACTTCTAATGTTGAGAATATAATTATAGGCAAGATTTACAAAAATATAGTACCATTTATTAACCTTCATAGAACAAAATACATCGAATTGCTGTAAAGAAAAGAGGGTCCTATAAAAATGGAGAAAGAAGAATATTGTTATTGACTTCAGTGAGACTAGTTCTTATCACCAGTCTTACATATTAGCTAAAAAGACTAATGCATTTCTATAGACACTCATCACCGAACAAGATGGGCTTAGGGGTTCTAACAGAACTCAGTACTAAGAAAGAAAATTGAACATGAGTATGATGTGACCTGTGAATTGATCTATTAATGATTTTCCAGATACTTTATTTCATTTTTATCATCTGGAAATGGATGAAATAATAAGTTTTTATGATGTCTTATATGGAAACTGCTAACCATAGTTTCATGTGACATAATTGTAATTTATTAGCTAGGTAATTTACAAGTCAATACAATCTTAGTAGCTTAGATCTTATGAGTTACTGTGACAATGTGCCATTATTTACACCAGAAGTAGTGACTTGATGTGCTTACACACACTGTAACTGTTTATGGATAAGAGCATAAATTCTTTTAAAAGTATAATAAATAACAAGAATCGTCAAAGTGTAATTCATACTTTTAATGCAGCAGTACCTTAGAAATTTAACTGTTTAAGTTAGACAGTGTGTGAAACATAAAACTGAAATGAAATACACAGCAAGTTAAAATATGCAATAACTTAATTAAAAATATTAATATCCTATAGTGCAACCCTGATCACAATTATGTAGTCAACATAATGCCACCATAGCATTCAAAGAAAAAAGTTCTATCCTAAATGTTATAATGTGATACAGACTAGGAATAGAAAACGTTTTAGGAATTATTTAATGTACAATTTCAGTACGTTCTAAAAAAAGGTATGACACTGTTATTTTAGACACTTAGAAAATCTTAACAAATACAGAATGAATTATGGTAACTGTCTTAAAAAGCTTACTTTCTAATTTAAAATTAATATTTAAGAAGCATGTTCAAGAGATGAAAGACTGAGAAGGAAAAATGACAGAGCCAAAGCAGAGCAACTGCTTGATTGACTGTCTTTAGTGCCATGAATTGCCATTAAGTTCGGAATAGAAGTTAACTATGATAAAACTATGGTAACTGCCAAGTCTATGTGTACATTTTTCATTATCATTTATTTTCAGATATTTTTCAAGGTAAAGTCCTTTTGTCATCATGCTGAAGTTTTGTTGCCAGGTGAATCTGTCCATAGTGAGCTGGTGTTGCTCAGGGGGAGTAGGACCAAACAAGGTTAAAGCAGTATTTAGCAAATCTGATCCATCTTGTAAGTAGCCGGAATCCAAGAAAGGCAATCACTGCAGCTTTGTAAACAATGTATGTTCATGAGAGCAGCATGGATGTACTTGATGACTTCCTATATTGGTGCTGATCACTTGCCACTGTCAGAGGTTCACAGAGGAGCAGTCTCTATTTTCACAGTGTAAAATAATTCAGCCATAGCCCTAAGATACAGGATGTAAACATATATGTACATGAAAAGCACATTCTCAAACTGCTACTTAAGGATATTGGCTTTTTAAAAACGTGTGTCCATCCTCTTTGCAATCCATCATATTTGCACTAATACTGTTGAATACTGATTACACTTGACTACAGCAAACACAAGCTATAGTATGAACTCTCCATAGTTACAAAAGCATGCAGAAGAAAATATATATATGGCCATACTTGAACAAACCTATATTCTCCATAAAGTTGTTTTGTCATTAATGATGAAAAAGTAATAAGACAGGTAACACCTATAGAAAACTATTTTCTTGCATGTATATTTGCTCAGTTTAGTTTCTCCATAAATATCCTCAGGCGTTTTAATATGAGGTTGTCCTGTTCAATTTTTAAGCCTTTACACTTGCTTTGACATCTTTCTGCTTACCTGGAAGATAAGTTTCAGATGGATATAGTTGCTCCATATTTTCAAGCTTGCAAAGGAAGAGAGCCTCTATAATTTAGTCTGTAAATTATGTTACTTACCATAAATTACCCTGTCAATTACCTTACTTATTGTAAAGTAAATATACTTTTGTTGGGTGGCAGGCAAGGACAAGAAAAAAAGGGATAAGGAATGAGTCGGAAGCTTCTTAATTGCAAACTGCCAAGAAATATTTTATCTTTGAATGAATGGAAAATGTGTATTACTAGTATGGCAAAGTTTTAAAAGAAAGGTCATATCTTTCCTACAGCTAGGCTTCCCAGGCTACTAGCTCTTCCAAGTTTGATAAAAAGGCCAGAGTCTTTAAACTAAATACTGGGAGGGAAAAGCCAACCTGTATATTATTATTATCTTTCTGATTCATGGAGCTATATGAAATATTCCTTTTATGCCTCAGCAGTTTTTAATTTTGGTCTTTCAATTTCCTAAATTGTATTTAATATCACTTTGTTCTGTGTTGTTTACTGTGCATATTTCCCCTGTTAACTATTCAGGTTTGCAATTTGTTGTTTTTTATTTGGCTTATGGCAACCTTGGAAAAGTCATGGCAGTTACCGAGATTCTGTCACTGTCAGTATAGGGTTGTTTTTGTCATTAGCACTTCTGAAATTTAGAGGTGACATTGAAATGCCTGGTGTTGTGTTTATGTTGGATATTTTAATCAAGGTATGTTACATATCATCTATATCTATCTATATCATTTCCCGATGATATTCTTCATTAAAAATCTAATTTATGAGAGGTATATCCCAAGGATAACACTAGGTGAGTATAGTAATTCAAATCCAGACTTAGAGATTTCTGTCACAGCCAGTACAATTCATGAGTTGAGTCTGTTACAAAATGCTATTGTGTTACTAGGCCATATTCCTAAACTTTTAGATTCCAGAAATAATTTTGTTCTGAATGTGTCTAGCATTCCCATTTTACATCTCTGATCTTTTTCTTTCCTTTTTTTTTACACAATTTGGGGAGGGGGATATGTTTATCAAAGAAAATATATTTTTTGTAAAAGACAAAAAAAATAGTTTGATAGCTGTGTTTTCCATTAAGCAATACATGTGCTACATGAGAATAAAACAATGAGTTCCCAGAATTAAATTCAGATTTCGATCTAAATATAAAGAAGAAGAGGAATAGATAAGGTAATCTTTGTTTCTGACATAATTTTATCAAAGTAACTCAGTCCTGGTAGATTGAGTTGAAAAATTTTTATCAGTGTTGATCCTTAAAAAATAGAATTTATGGGCAAGTAAGACAATGTGAATTAACCAAAGTGATCTATAAAGTGCACAAAGAAAAAGAACATCTCAGACACTTCTGCCCACTTGTTTAATGGTGGCCACTGTAGAGTCATAAATGGTTGAATCACGGTTAAAAAGTTAACTTACAGAATCCCATTGCAGCAGAAAATAAATACATCTGTATGCTATAAAACATAGGGAAAAAAATTAGAAGATACTCAAACTCAAAAAATGCCACCAAGCAAATTATTTCGGTCTAATTAGAGGTAATATACTACCTCTAATTAGGAAGTATACTATAACAGTCAACTACCAGTGGTACATACATATTTTGTAATACTCTGAATGGCACAGGCAGACAATATAAATATATTTTACAGAGGAAGTGAGATGTAAAAAAACACATGCAGCTCTAGCAGGTATCCAGGTGACAGAAAAGCAATAAGCTGCCAGACAAAAGGCAAGATAAGTGCAGGGCAATGTCAGTAGGCAGAACTTACACTTATACCCAAAGTAAAGGGTATCAGGACCAGAGAGGAATCCTTCTTTTTGGGAGAGGGACAAGAAGATAAAAAACCCAAGCACCACCCAAAAAGAGAATTGGAAAAGAAATATGGCAAGCTTGCTTTAATTTCCACTTCTTGTATCATAGAGCTTTCAAGCCTGATCACCTGGATCTTGCAACTAAAAATCACCATGGACCAGAGCCATTGCAGATTACTATACAGCTATAGAGAAGTGAGATGCTAATGAATAAATTCAGTGAATTTTTTGTATTCTGCAGTGTTATGCTTTTGCAACTGTATGTCATATGTAACCTATTAAAATAGTTATGTTCTTGACTTATCATAAGAGGCAGACATAAAAATGCTTGTATAGCTTATGAAGCTGGTAAATCAGAGTAGGAAACAACAGATATTCTTTTCACAAAGACTCAGGATCCCTTTTTTCTATGACATGTAAAGAACGATTCAATCCACAAACAGATCAAAGGTCATATTTAGCAGAACTGCTTATTAGAAAGAGGCTGGTAAAGTGTTTTTTTAAAAATGTTTTGTTCATTGACACTTTACTCTTCTTGTGTCAATTAAGGGAAGTTAAGATGGGTAACTGTTTAAAATAATAGCTATTCATTACTCTATCAAAGCATGCACTATTTTAAAGAAAAGTTGAAAAGTCCACTTAGTGATGAAGCTGAAGACTTTCATGTATGCTGAACAGAAAAGAGAGTATCTCACCTTTCAAAAGCTAAATAAATATTTAAAACAGATAAATATTCAGAGGAAAGCAACCTCTTCAGTCATTATTTTAAACAAATATCACATTCAAATAAGTATACCTCTCTCTTTTTTACTTTTCATGTGAACTGATGCATTTTACCAGTTAATACTTACTTTTTAGTTTTAACCTGTATTCTTGTTTTTGTTAGCTTGAAAAGTCCAGGGACTGTTAATATATACACTCAGACATTTTAAAATTTAAAGCTTTATCATTTTTACCTTGTTTTATTGCTGCTTAGCCATATTGAATTGTGTCTTAGGCATCCCCTTTGTGACATAACCATGAGGTTTTTGCCTCTCCTAAAACTCTGTTGTTTGTAGCAGACTGAATAACTCATTGATACGAGAGGCTTCAGATGTTCCTATTCAGACTTTTTTCATAATTGTTCCAAATCCATGCCAAAGCCAGTACCTATGTTACATTCAGTTCACTGCCAACTTCATGAAATTACCTGGAAAAGTACTTAGCTATTAATAGCAAGTGGCTTAAGGAAACTCAGTATTTCCTTCTTTAATACTTGAAATATGTTTATTTGTCACTTGGTTCACATGAATATTCCACAAATTAAACAAATGAAAAATAAAAAATGAATCTGTCTGTAGGTAGAAGTTCTACAATATGCAGAGATGGGAATTTTTTGCAACTTCAACATTGTATTACAAGGACAAGAGAAGTCAGGATAAAAAGTTATAAAAAAATAATATGGGTAAGCAAACCTCATAGTAATATACTTTGTGATAGATAAGGAAACAAAAACAATTATTTAGATACTTTGGAGAAAAAGGGAAGATAAAAAGAAAGGTAAAGGGTCTAATTATCAGAAAGGAAATACACTGGAGGGGATAAAAACGAGAATTTGTAAGTACTTGCTCTGCTTCAGTTCACTCAAAAGGACTCTAGTGTAAAATGATTAATTATGCTGGGAGTAGATGAACAACATAAGAGAACAGATATAACACTGTTAAAGAGCAAATGAGAAAATACCTGGACCAAATTAATGTTTTGACTCTGTAGGGTCAGATTAAATCCATCGGAGCAGGCTAAAGAAATTAGTCAATGAACTTTCATAGCCAATGGCAAGTGCTTTTACAAAACTCCAAGGAGATCCTAGAACTGCAGATTAGTAACTTCACATCAATTATGGGAAAAATATCAGCTAAACAGAGATGCAACATGAATAAAAGTAAATCTTATAAGTGCTGGAATGATGTTTAAGGCACAGAGCAAAACAAATGTTAGATTTTAAAATGAGCTAATAAAATAGGTAGAAGAAAATTCGTATGATTTCTCCTGCCTAATAAATTTATTTCCTACAAATGTATAGACAATCTAGGTTGCTTTACCCTGCCTTTTTTCTGACTCAGCTCTTTATAGATTAGCACTTTACACTCATCAGCTTTTGCCTAATCTGTGTTTATCACTATTATAAAATTCATCATGAAGCAATACAAAAAAAAATCAAAGACTTACATGGGTTTGTGGATGAACAGATAGATGAAAAGCAGGTTCCATTTTTTTCTCAACAATATTAGAAGTTTTAGAAGACTTGAGCATTGAAGTAGTATTGTGTAGTTGAATTACTGAATCACTGAGAACAAAACCTGTAGAGAATTTTCAGCTTTTAGTACCATGCACTGGGAAAGCCAAATGGTAGTTTTCTCTGGCCAGCAAGATCCAAACTCTCTAATACCTGAAAATGAAAAATTTGGTTTAGTCACTGCTCATGCTTCTTACGTAAGTCAATCACAAGACAGCTTCTAGACTAAATATTATTGATTAGAATTTGGAGATTTTTCAGGGACTTTATCTTTTAAACAGTTTATTTATTGGTATATTGATTTTAAAACATACATGAGACATTTGCTTCGATGGCATCTATGAAGGGCATAGACAGAATCTGTACTGTCTGTCACAGAATAAAGTATGTCAGAAAAAGAAGAATGAAAGAGCAGGTAGGAGTATTTTAATGCAAATAAGAAGGTGGAAGATTACCTATAAAAAAAAAATGTTGCACTGGATATTTAGGACTGATAGTAGAGAGCAGATGGGTTTTGAAAAAGGAGCAGACGGATTTTTCGTTGACATGAGAGAAGAGCTGTCAAAGTACCAGCTGTGGTTGAGAAGGAAGGACAACCAATTAATTGTCTGTGCCCTTTTTTGGTGCATGTCAATTTCTGCTTTTTTATTTACAGAGGCTCAATTCCTTGATAATTCACAGAGGAAGGCAGTCTAAAAAAATTAGGGTATTCTACATCTGGTACAACAATAAAGCAGTTTTCTTACCCACATAGGTAGAGACAAATAGAGAGTGAATGGTAAGCTGGACTATTTGAACCTTTGCTGGGTATTTCCCACAGGACATCTTATAATTAAACTGAGGTTTAATTAAGCTACATTCTTCATATCATGCCTTTCTTTCTGATTTTGCAGGGTGTGCATGTTTTCTACTAGACCATGAAACAAAATACTAGCTGGCACTTTTCTAACAAAACACACACACTGTGTCATTATTGTCTGGAAACTACTACATAAATTGTCAATATATTAGAACCATCATCCTTAAGGCTACAAATTATTTCAGCATGATGACTCCCCACACAATGTAGTTCAGGACAATAGACACTGGTTTTCTTGGAAAGGTGGTGCTTATGAGTGGAAAAGTTGAATGGAATAATATAAAATGTGAAGTGCAATAGAATTATATCATGTTTTCACCTTTCCAGAGCCAATTATATAGTTCAGTGAAGCAAATATTAAATAACTAAGAATCTATTGAGGAAAATACTAGTGCAGAAAGGTGGTAACTAAAGTCTCATGTAAAGGCCTAACACTACTATGAATATGAGCCAAAGTCCTCTCAAAATTCCTTATTCCTTCTATGCAGAACTACTATAAAAATAAGATAGAGTGCTACAATTGTAAATATACTTCTAAGACCATTTTGAGCAGAACATGAAGCCTAAACAGTGTTTTATTTCAGATAAGGAGTGTATTTTTTAAGAAAATGTGACAGAAGACCTCCTGTATGAAACACTAAATAATATTTGTATTCTCAAATAGAGTGGGACACCCAGGAATCTGTATGCAAAGCAGAGTAGTTGCAGCATTGATGGCTCAAATTAAAAACATTATGGTCATATACTTTTAGTGCACTTCAGTCTGCAACAATGGGCAATGTTAGAGTACATGACATGAATTTGTTTTCAATTAAACTAAACTGAAGGTGTACAGCAGCCTACTGCATGCACTCCAGCTGCAAATAGGTAATCAATCCATATGACAAAAATAGAGCAATATCCAAAGTAAAAAATAAATCAAAACAAAGAAAAGCCTAGACTTATGACTATATCATGAATATCAATCCTTGGCCCTAACGTCTCACTTTGCTGAAATCCTGTATAATTATTCCTCAGCACTTGCTGGAGTAAGGATGTTTTCCCAACCTATAAACAATATCTTGTAAAATACACAAAGATATTTCAAAAAAATATCCTACCATAAGCACCAGATAAGAGTAATCCTCAAACCATGTAAAAAAAAAAAACTTTTTTTTTTTTTTGTCACCATGTTTTCAGTGTGACAGGCAGTAGGATGATTTAAGGTTCAGGAAAACAGCACACACTACTTTGCCTTTACTGATAAACAAAGGTGCACTAGGGATATCTCCCTGGCTCCAGAAGCAGATGACACTGGCTTGTGCAGAAATCACTTACAACTAGGCTCCTTTCTGACATGTTGCCTTCTCCACAGGTGTTTGAAGTCAAGATATAATACAAGCCAGATGACACTTCAGAAAAATTGATGACTGTGTTCAGCTGTATAGTTTTACTTTAAGGAAGAGATACTGAAATTTAATTCCAAGACCTCTTTTGATTGTAGCCAAACAACAGTGGTTTTTTTTTATTAATTATTAGTAAAAGGCCATGAGCTTTGTACTAACCTAATGGTGCAAATTCTTCTCTGGACTTGCTTGACTTTTGTTGATTTTAGCTTGTTTTAATCATTCCTTAGGCATGAAGTCACTGTTGTCTATTTGTTTTACATTAACATCTGCAAATGCCATCTATATTGAAGGCCTGACAAACTGAAAGAAACATTTAACAGCAGACAACAGCCCTTTCCATCAACTAAGTTTGGGAAACATTGTTGTACTGGTTTCAATTTTTATCTGTGAGAAAATGAGAAGGAAAGTATGTGTGACATGAAAAAATTGCCCTGAAAAAGAGATGTTATTCTTGTTTAATGAAAAAGGAGGAAGAAGTGCTAGTCACCACAGGGTAGATGAAACTACTTCTCAAATTCTTTTGTAATTCTGGATTGGAAACAATTCTTACTCTTATCCTGTTTAATAGAAAGGTCTGAGCACTCTAAAAAAAAGTACATATAGAAATTACAATAAGCAATGAATGACTAGGGATTTAACCTTTTATCAGTAGAAAAAAATACCTTTTTTGTCAAAAAAAGGGAAAGAATATGATGTTCTGTGCTTTAAAGGAAAGTACATCTATAACTAAATTTTAAAGCAATATATGTTAAATGCATTTAATTGTGATTTTTAAATTAATGTAAACACATAGATATTTTTCTGGCATGTGACCCAACAGCAACTTTAGGTATGTAAACTCAGACAATGTTTTCTCTAGGAAGAGCTGCATAAAATAAAAGTAATTAAAACAAAAGCTCCATTACTTTTCTTTTCAGACTTACAGTTCTAAAAAGACTAGGTTAATGCTGGCTTATGCCTACAATGCATGCCAGTATGTAATTTAAACCAGGAGGAGAATCTTTATTCATATATAACTTTAACCCACATTTTTTCTCAAAAATTCTCAGCAGGATAAGAGAATGGGTAAGAAGCACAACTAGAGATTTGAACAGGTCCAAATACTGGTGAATGGTTTAATCATCTAACTTAGAGAAATCTCTGATCATTGCATGCTGTTAATAATTCTGTCCTGAGTCTTATATTTACCCTCATCCATTGCACTAATGAAATGAAAATTTTAGTACTGAATGTAAGGTTCCACTTAGGAGGAGCAAATTCAGTAACTACAGCATCTGGAATGCAGCTAAGCACCAGGATGCAAGACTAGATTCAATCAGAAGGTATTCTAAACAGCTAAAAAACCCACTGACAGATGAATGTAGAAATTGAAAAGGGAATCTATCTAGCTAGGGATGAAACTGAAATATTTCTTCTCTTTGATGATGAAGTAATGAAGCAGTTTGTACAGTTCTTTGGAAAACTTGTTCTATTGTTCTTATTTTTTTTTCTTTGTGTTTCTGGTACAAGACTGTCATGACTGAAACAGAATAATTTTGAATTTCTTATAGTTGTGCATGGTTGAAATGCCTTTTTAAGTTATTTTGTTGTTATTGTTTCTTTTAGAATCTTTTAAATTTGTGAGATAACTGGTCTATGCTTTTCCATTCTTTGTATTGCATTCTGATGACTACACTGCTACCAGATAAAACAGGATGTTTCAGCATATTGAAGGCACTATTTGCTTCATCACTACAGATCTAAGGATGTAAATTGTTAAAATTTAAAGCAATTTGTTTATATAAAAATGATTTTTCCTACCTAATATAACACTATATAGGCTCAATTTTTGACTGTAATAAAATTAAAGAAAAATGCTTGTGGCTCTTGTTTCTGATGCGTAGTAATTTTTTTCACATACCTAACTTCTCCCAAAAGAACTTTGTTAGGTTACATACCTGTGCACACTAAAAAGGAGCACAAGGACACAATAGAAGATGGAGAAATCCAAGAACAGCATCAGGAAAAGGATGCTCAGGAGAACCTTAGCCCTGGTGTCCAGAGGCTAGTCTCATGTCCTGAGCCAATAGGAATGGTTCTCCCATCATTTTACAGAATGAGTGGGAGCTACTAACTTGGGGATTTGGGACACTTGTAGGGATAGAACATTTGAGGAATATACTACAATTATTATGGGATGTTTAGAGAAAGGTAAAAAAGGAAGGGAAAGGGAGGTCTCTCAGGGCTTTGGGAAAGAACAAACATGGGAAAAGAGAGGACCAAGGGCATAAAAGGGGGCGACTGAAGTAAGCAGATTGCTGATCAGTACACTTGTCTGGCCACATTCCATGCCTGAGCAGCAGTATGCTCCAACAAGTCATTAAATTCCATATCTAGGTATTTTCCTGGTCAAAAGCCTCTCTCATCCGTGTGCAAATGTATGTATGGAGCACCTGGAGTTAGACCAGTGGCCAAAGGCTTGGGTGTTGGTGGTGCCAGCACCTGGAATGAGTGCAGGTGTACAGCTAAGCATGTGGACACAGGCAAAGATCAGGCTGGGCTAGCCAGGAAGTAGTTAGGAAGGCCTGGGAGCCAGGGAAAATTGTTTTGTTTTTTTTTTTTTTTTCAAGGCTGATACTACAGATGAGGCTGTGTATGGTGTATGTGTGTGCTCAGCCTTGCTACTGTTTGGACCTGTGCACCTGGAGCTGCAGGAACTTCACCTCTGTCAGATGGCTGGATTTGATCTCTCACTAACAAACACGTTTTGCTAACACCAGATGTGGTCCAGGATTTGCAAGAAGAGGGAAATGGACAACAATCCGCCATGGATAACTGACTTTTCAAACGTAGTGCCTTTACAATTTACCAATTGTCCTTAATGAAATTGTGATTTTTGCAAATTGTTGTTATATTTCAAAAATATTTAAACTTTAAAATGAACACAGTTCAGATTTTGAAGTTGACAGTTTAAAGTAATTCCTTTGAGTTTTTGTTATTTGGCTTTTTTTCTTTAATTTCTTGAGAATATAAATAAATGTTTTTACATTGCTAACTTAGATCAAATTATTTTTTTAATATTTTTTGAGCCATTTGTCTAGATCTAACAAATTGACCAAAGCAAACATATGATATGTCAGATTCATTATATAAGACTTGCTAAATTTTTATCTGCTTCTTCATAGCATAACATGGTGTTCAAAGACTGTCACTGAACTCCCTTAAAATGAAATTAATTTTGTCACAGATATATTTTGTTGCATCACAAAATAAGTCTGAGAACATGAAATTAATTTTCTACCAAGATTCACACCATCAAAATATTTTCCTAAATGAGAATAAAATTAGATAGTGTGGATACAGTCAAATAGAATTAATACGTGATTAAACTGTGACAGCACTTTAAGCATATTTTTCTCTCTACTCACTCAGATATGATTACTATATTACTTACTGTGAAAATCATATTTCATTTTATTTTCATGCTTTAAAGACTATTGTTCTGATTGTATATGACTTCTGAGTGAACCCAGCGGTAAGACTCATATTTAAAGCATATTTTTTGTTATGTTCTTGGGAGCATAAAATACTATCAGTTCTACCACAGTTAAATTTTCTACCTGAGCAAATCTACTGAGGGAGTGGGATGATTTTACTGAAGCTATTCCACAGTAGCTGAAGTCTGCTCCAGAACTAAAACTGGATCCATCACTAGAATTAATGTGGTGCATATTTTCACTGAATAGTATTTAGAAGTTCCATTCCAATCCAATTTACTCCTTTGTTTAAAACATCATTTTTAACTCTTGATGTTAAACATAAAGAGCACAACACACCACAAAACACAATAAAACACACAGAAAAAAATTCCCCACCCCAAACCCCCCCAACCTAAGCAAACAAACACAACAAACAAACAAGCAAACCCAAACAACAAAATCCCTAGACCCCATTTTGCACATCCCAACACCAGGGTTGGCTGCTAGGGTCACAACCAAAATACTAGTTGGGTTTCTTTAGTCATTTACATCACATTGTCTGAATGATAATGTGATACCTGTGATACCTGATTATCTGAATGAACGAGATACAACCTTTTGTCCAAAGTCACCAGAATTTTCACAGTATTCATATTATTGTGAGGAAAGCAAAGGAATAGTTATTCTTTTAGTTCACGTGACATTCCCAGGGAGAAGCAGGAGTGGATTGCTCTGGAAAGGCTTGGCATCAGAAGCCAAGAGTGACAGCAAGGCAAGCAGGGCTGTGCCCTCAGCAACAGCAACACAGACCCACAACAGTGAACAAGAGCCAAGCATGTCTGATGATGTCAGTCAGGTTCAACCACCAGCTCTCTGATTGCAAGACAAGACTGCAGCAATGAGGCACAAGGCCAACACAGGTAGTCATGCCGAAAGTCAGGATCACCATTCAGGCTCAAGTGCAACTCCAGAGCATAGGGAGGAGGGAGACCAGATCCACACAAGGCTTCTCACAGCTCATTCTCACTCTTTATACATAAATCTGATCCATGGTGACATAGGAGTGTCATATTATAGCTATACTTGAACACCAGCATCTAAATCCCTGTGGGAGAGGAGACTACGAATGAGGCTGTTGTTGCACTCAAGGCCATGGCAGACATTTTGAAAAGAAAATAAGATTAAATGGAATATCAGCATCCAGCCAGAAGCTGTCATAAAAGAAAATACAACCCCAAAGAAACCTAGGAACTCATCACTTCTGCTCTCACAAATTCTGGGGATCATTAGATGATGTGATACAGTAACGTTCCAAAAGCTGTTGTTGAGAGGAAATGTACTGCAGGTTCTGCTACAAATACTAGAATACTTCATTTGCATTGGAAACAAATCAAAGGGCCTCTAGATATCCCTTGGATAGCTGTAATGAGAGTTGCCCTCACCAGGAGTTTCAACAAAATATTGTTGCTGATTTCCCTAGATCCACTGGGAAAAATCTTGCCTTCGCATCAGCATAACTTGGAGATAGAAGAAAGACTTCTGGGAAGGCGAGAAAGATTGATGCAGAAATATTCATGTAGAAATATTATTATTGCATTTTTCTTATTAACTTCCTTAGAAAGAAATTTTTAAATAAAACTTAATCTATTCTTTTGGTATTTTCACCCTAAAACCACTGCATTTGAGTCCAGCTAACTTAAAAAATGTGTATCTTTGGAGTCATATTTTTTAGTAGGCAAAAAAGATTCATCCATCATCTGGTTCAGATTTAGGGAAGTGAAGAGCTGAGGTATCAAGAAGCCTTGTGCTCATGAAGTGGTGTATTACTTGGGAATTACTTAACATGTAGCATCTTTTCTCAAGAAAAAAATTCTCATTAGGTACTATGGGAGAAGGAAGTAAAGAGACAACTCATATCTCTGAACAATCCCCAATTTTTTTTTCAGACATTATTTATTACGTGTAAAAAAGAGAAAATTCACCACTCATGGTTAATTCTTTTGTTTAAACTACCATTTAAAAATGTATACTGAGACCAGTAATACACATTAATACACCAGTAAATCACATATTTGAAAAGGGAAAGAAACAGACTGAAAATAAAAGCTATTTATGAAATCTTTATTTACTTGCTTTAGCACAATTTAACTTATATTCTGCTTCATTTAATTTAATGTATTATTATTACTATTTATTAGGAGGAAGATGTTGCATCCTGGATTTGGGTTCAAATTATGGGTTTTTTCTTTGTTAGTTTTCCGGTTCTCTGTACCCCCGTGCACCTCCCGGGTTCTCCCCTACTCCTGAGGTTTCTGTGCCCGTCTCCCCGTTCTTGCAGTCCCACTTGCCCCAAAGCCCCGTGTCCACCCCTGCCGTGTTCCCATTGGTCGCTGTAGTACACGTCATCACCATGATGTCTGTACCCATTGGGCGGAAGGACTCCCAGTCTGCCCTGTCCCACCCTTATTTCATCCCACTCCTCGGCATGCTCGAGGCCATTTGCGTCCGTGCGAAGCTGGGAGCGGCTGCAGCTTTTCCACCGCAGCTCTCACAGCCAATAAAGCATCCAGCCACCACGCGGAAGGATTTGGATGAATTCCCTGCCTCTTTGTTTCTTCCCTCCCGCCAACGGCGAAGCACGGCCAGCAGCCCACCCCGGAGCGCGGCAGCAAAAGCGCCCAGGAACTGCGACGAGCCCCGGCCCCGACGAAAAGCTGAGACACCCAAGCCGGGCGCTTGAGAGCTGACCGGGGCTGAGAAAAGTAACACAAAGCCACGGGAAGATATTATGAATGGAAATTTGCCTGCAAATAAACGAATGCCTATTATGGCAATGTACAATTGAATCAGTTCTAACTGGCTTGCATTTATTATGTCTCATAATTTTTTAGAAATAGAATAGAATAAATAGAATGGAAATATAAATAAATTGTATTTTTCAAGTTTTTAAGCTTTAAAAAGAATAAAGTATTTATGCAAAGATTGTCTTAGTATTTAACAACATCCAGCACAAGCTTCAACAAGCTGACAAAACTAGAACTAGAAGCACTGTGAAGGCATGGTTATGGTCTGGGTTCTTATATCCTCCTAGATAAACAAAATCCTGCCCCTTTAATCTATTGCTGCATGCTTCTCAAATAAATACTTGCATAAAATGATAAACTTTATAAACTCTTTGAAGCAATAACCAAGTATTTTAAATACAATTCTACTACAATTCTGCTATTAACATATTAATCTATTAAAAAACTCCACACCAGATTCTATGGTATGAACTATATATCAAACCAGAAATGTAAATACTATGAAAGAATAGGTTTGCTTTTTAGTTATGTTCTTTATAGCAATTCAAACAGGAATTAGGCAAATCCACCACAAGAGAAATATATTTTCATAAAAATGCAGAGTTAAAATTATGAATTAGATTCTTATTGTTTCCTGTTATAAAATGAAACATGAGAAAGTTATATGTATACTACTACCACTACTAATAATAATGTCAACTCCCCAATAATTTTTCTAATAATACAGGTTAAATACTTATTGTTCCCAAGAAATAAGGAAATATAGAAAAAAGCATCATAAAACTTCCAATGTCAAGATATATGATTGCAAAAACCATTATTAGATGTATTAAGAGGTCTGCATCTTTTTTAATTTGATGGATATTTTATTTCTTTATCTTCCCAGTCGCTTTGTTTGCAATAGTAATTGAATGAAATATTTGAAGCAAATATCTAGTCGTTTTGCTGTAAATTACTGTCTTTATTAACCATTATATTTTAATCTGTTTTGTTATTCTGTGTATAACATCCTCTGAGTAACTTCTTATTATACAAAACAAATGGTTTTGCATATAAAAACTCATTAACATGAAAGTGTCTGTGGAAGAGTTTGTTATGAACATTAAGAGTGTAATGGTATATCCTAAGAAACTCATAATAGGTAATGAAGGATGGATGTAGTCAAGAAATAAGTAATTTTCGCATATTGATTTTATACATGTCTTTAAATAAAATAGTAAAATATGAGAGAGGAGCAAACAGTTTAGTTCTCAGGACTGACACACTATTTCTGCTATAACATTACATGAAGCTGCATGAAGATTTTAAAAACTAATTAAATTTAACTATTTAATTTAGATAAAATGTTTATTGTACACTTAATGCATAACCTTTTAATTAATTTAATAAAGTTTAAAAGTAATAACAACCTAATCTATTTTCTTCGTAAATAACCCAACCATGCCAGCAATAAATGTGTGCCTTTGCTCTGTAATTGATAAATTAAACCTGTAAAGACTTTTAGGATTTAACTGTTGTTTAACAAAATAACTGTTGTGGGTCGATTTGGTATCAATAATTGCCAAAAAATAATTACCATGTTAATTGGCATTTATTTTAGTATAGTGGAAGTTATCTAGTCAATTGCTAATTAAAATACTTAAACCATTCCTTCCAATTTATATGAATGAGATTATACTTTTATTACCTACTTAATTTTTTAGATAATGATAGGGCAAGTAAATTTATGTCTCTTATTTATTGAACTTCAGTAATAACAACTGATATTTTATTAGCAGTGAGACATCCTTTTATCAAGAGTACATCAATGATGTGAGTTTGATAACATGTACTTTAAAACTGAGGTCTGCATTTGTACATAGTGGTGGTAACTGATACCTCCTCTTTATCTTGCTCTCTTCTCTTCTCTTCTCTTCTCTTCTCTTCTCTTCTCTTCTCTTTTCTCTTCTCTCTCTTCCTTCCATAAAATGATTGCTTTTCTTTTCTAGAAAAGATGGCAGCATGCACGTTACAGCAGGATGTCACAACCTATGCATACATCATCACAATACATATATGCCATGGGGGAAGGCAGGGGCAGCAGCTAGACCTCCCCAATCCCTGGGATTGCAGTCAGCTCCCCCAGACCTGCCCCTGGCCCTGTCATTACAGACTGTATCTTTTTACTTGACTGACTGGAAGCTGGACAGAAAAAAACAGCCAAGCTTTTGAGCATCCAAGCCCTTCTTCACGTCTGAAATAGAAGCAGTAAGTTTAAGGCAACAGCTCAGAGTCTAAATAGATATGCATCAGTTAGGCAATTTTTGAAAGAAAAGACTGCTCATGTTGAAAAGAGATGAGAGAACACAAAAAGAAAAAGGAAGTAGAGGAAGCGCAATAATCTTGGACAGAGGAGAGTTTGAAAGAGAGGTTGTTTGAAACACTGACAGATTAGGGATAAAGGAAAAGTTAATAAATAATCAATTGTAAAACAAATCACTAGCAGCTTTCTGTATTTTGTACTCAAAAATATAACTCTGAGGAGGAGATAACTTTTTTTTCTCTTCTAAAACTGAGTGTTCAGAAGTGGCTTGACTATTTATTTGAGAAGTATGTATGTTTTGACAGCAGACTTTCATAAACAGCAAAAACATTTGAAGTACTGAAACTGCTGTTGAAGTGGTCTGAGGTTCCTTTAAATTGTGGCATACAGAAGTCATTTATGACATGGTCATACTTTACAATGTATGACAATAGAAACTAAAGGTTAGAAGACACTGGCAGCACTTTTAATCAATGTATATAGGATCCAGGCTTCAACTTTGATTATATGGACATAAATATCCATCATAACAGCTGGTTCTAAATAAGTGCATAGAAAAATGTCACATAAGTAAATGGGGAAGGGGTTAGGGTGATTAAAATGTTAATTTTATTATTTTTTCTGTTGTGCAGATTGCTAATCATGTATGAAAAAAACTCTTAAAAGAGTGTAATACATTCTCAAAGAGCATCTTTGTGTAAAAACACATAATAATAAGGAATTTAAAATGAAGCAATTATGTTATCCTGACTAACAAGGACAAATTGGTGATCTGGAGATCTGCTGATCAATAGGCTAATTATTTGAATAGAGATAGTATTAGCTGCTCAGATCTCATATCTGTTGTGGTAAACATACCTCTCTCTTGACAGACAAACTGTAATATATTTCTTGGGGGCAGCAGAAGTTGTAGGGTCTTTTCTTTGTTTGGGGTGTGTTGGATAGAAAGGTCATCTCAGAAGTTCCAGCTGAAGACAACAAGAACAAAAACATAACGAGAGATGAGGCAGCAGGAAAAATAAATTCACTTGGGAAAAATTAAAGCCTCTTTCTTTGGGGATATTTTAGGATTTCTTTGAGTAGAGACAGATTAATAATTTAAGATTATGGCTAAGTAAAAAATATAAAACTATTTTCCATTAGTCTTATGTATATTGGTATTACTTGTAGAAGGTATGCATATATACATATGTCCTCTCATCTTACCAACTGAAGAAATTGAAAAGATATAAAAATATAGCATAATTTTTGCTTACTTCATGTATAAAGATAATAACATTAATAAGTAAGAAAAACATTTTCATGAAACTGTGTTTGTCATATAATATGAAAAAAATAGATGGATTATGTTCTTTTTACTTTTAAGACAGTGTAGGGAATTTTCCATGAGGTTTATTTTTTTCGTGTGTTGAGTCTTGATAACATTAGAGTAACGATTACAAGATTTAGCACAAAGGATGTGCATTGCAGAATATTGTGGTCTAATTTTCAGCATGCATATGTAAATATATCTTGTGAACAGGAAACTGTAATTTGACATGGCGTACATTATACGCATGTTGAAAATGTATATGAATAGTTAAATAGAAAATTCAAAGCAGATCATGGGAAAATTATTTAGCTGAATGTTGTATAAATAATATTGCTATAATCTTTTATGTCCTTTTCTGCATTTGAAGTGGATCCACAGTCTTTGTTTATACACCCCTTTGCGAGATGCATCATCTTGGGAAGAAAGATTTTCACTGCTTAGTCAAGTACCATTGTCAGCAAAGGGCTGACAAATAGTATAGTGGTTTGTGGATTACTCAGGTTCTCTTTTAGTAAGTGTCAGTAATTGAACAGCTGTTTCCTATGCATACTAAAGTTCAACCAAAGGATTTGTCAAGCAAATCAGCCAACAGAATATTTCCATAGCAGAGTTCTCAAGGCAAGAAAATCTCAAGTGAACTGTGCTGAATGCTAAAGGTTGAGAAAAACATTGGAATAATCTAATCATTATTATACAAATTGGAGGGGGGAAAAAACCCTGGTACTGTAAATAGACAAATTATGAATGAAGGTGAAGTGGCTTCTTTTTTCTGTCAAGCTTTTTCAGCATGGATTTAATGGCTTTCAAGAAAAATATGTAAATTTTTAACATACAGTAAAAAATACTTTTAAGCTGTTGAAGAGGCAATAATACCAATTCACAAAAATCTTTATTTACCTAGAAGTGTATTTCTTTGTTCATAGTTTTATGTCCAGTAAATAAGGCCCACTTCTGTAACACAACAATCAAGGTATGTAACTGAATTTACAGTGCAATAACTTTTTTAATATCTATGACTGTTCCAAAATATGAAAGATGCATCTCAATTATTTATAGTTATCAACCAATCAAATGGAGCACAATCAATTTAAAATATGTTAGAAATTAAAGGTCTAATACCAAATTACTTACAGGATGAAAAATCAAGGTGGACCATGGATAGAGGGAATTTAGCAATGGTAAAACCAGCAGAGTCAATAGTTAAATAAAACGGATGTGAAAGTGAAGGCACAGATTCATCCCAGCCTTACATAATGCATGTTAAGTCTGTGGAGTGGTAAAATAAAATTGCAAATTTTATTTGGTACGTTCATACTAAGAGGCTTGGCTATGAATCTGAGAAAATTAACTTCGAGTGAAATAGCTGTCAAGCTATGCTGCAAAGGAAAATAGAGATGTATTTTTTACAGAAAGTGCATGTAATTATTATTTATGTGACATCACAGAAATGCAGTAGTTAGAACAGATGCCAGATGAAGTCCCCATATCAAATAAGGAAGCTAATTTGTAATCCAAGATTTACTTCCAGTAAAAAGAGTTGCAGGAAAAAAATGTCTGTTCTACCAGAAGGTCAAGGGAGAAATAAACTGAGTTAGTTTTATTGTCTATGGGTAGTTTTGGAATTTTTTAATCCTTTTGTTTGTTTGTTTGTTTTGTTGTTGGCTGTTTTGTCTTCAGATTCCTATTCGCTTTATTCTGAGGGAGGGGTTTTTGGTTGGTTAGGATTTTTTAATGTTTTTATTCATGTTTGCCAAGACATATTCATTTGAACAGAGCTCTCTCTTCCATGCCCGAAATGTTTATTTTTACTCCATTTTTTGACTGATAGCTGCATCTGTATTATTCAAAATTAATGCAGTCAATGCATTAAACAACACTTCCTGTGTAAAAAGTTCCTGACAATAAATTATTATCTTCTTGTATGTTTTAAATACTCACAAGTTCATCAGATTAAACATATCTGCTTTTTTGAGACAAAAACAAATAAAAAATGATATGGCTACTAATTAAGCCCATGCATTTAAAAATTCAAACAAATAATTATTTTTCTTTGACTTAAAAGCAGGTGTTTTGCTATTAAAAAAATCCATTAATTATTATAAAATACTCTAGGCCAAATTAATGTATTAAATAACTTGTAATTTATGAAATTATAATTCAGAAGTAACACTTTAGAAATAACTCTGGAAAAGTTATAGTTCTACAGTCACAGAAAAATGAAATGCAGAACTGATCAAAGCATCATTAAATATAAATAATAAAAAAGTCGTGGTAGTAAAGGTTGTTTTTTAGAATTTTAGTATTGTGTTGTACCTCACTTTAAACACCTACAGAAACAGTTCCCTTAGCAGTGACTTTAAACAGCATTTGTTGTTCTGAAATTGGATTTATTTTGTATTTTCAAATTGTGTCTACAGTCACCAAACTCAGTCCTGTCATCAAACACATAAGTACCTATATCATGAGAAACCTTAAATATCTTGATCCATGACTAGTTGATAAAAAGACCTCCCAAGAGACTGAGGCATGTTTGGAATAACAGACAAAGCAAGATAATGTAGCTTATCTTGAATAGTGCTCTACATGTAAATATTCTACAGAGAGGAAGTAATTTAAGCTATGTAAATTTTTTTCATATATTGAAAAAAATTAGGAAATTCTCTTATACAACCAACACTCACAATTAAAATATTCAGCATTTCTGGACCCTTTGGCAAGATTTTTATTTTTAGAAATGAAAAGTACTTTCAGCAAGTACTTAGCTTTCAGTACCCTCACTATGACCTTCCTATGGACATCCTTTTATTATTTTTTTTTTTCCTTTTGTGGTTGTGTTTGAATACTTGAGTTTAAATAAATGCATTGCAAACTTGACTGGAATAAGGAGAATGAAGAGGTCATAGTGAGGGATAAGTATATGAAGTTGTTTGTAAATATTTGCAGTGTGTGCATTTAGAAAACAATCTCAAAGTAGATCCTAGAGTCATAATTAAGAAAATGGGATAAAAATGATCAGTGAAAAAAAAGTGAATATTAAGTTAAATTCTCCAAGAAAACTGTGTTCTATTACTCTGTTGAACAACAGAATAAATTCTCTAGAAATGGAGGAATTTTGCAGCACTTGAGTCAGTTAAAGTGAGATTGGACAAAATAATTGTGTGATAATTTGGTGAAGAAACGTACTAGGTGACCTAATGATTCTTTCCCCTTTTCTAATATTGGTCTCTATGGAAGGATAATCATTATGAATTCCTATGTATAATTTTTATTATATTGCTCTAAATTAATGTGAGTGTATTATTGACGACATACATATTTTATTTATTCCATTAAATAATACCAATTTATCTTAAGTGTGAAGTATTTTTTTCTAACAATGTCAGCAATATTCTGTTGCATCTGCATTTGTGTTCTATTTGATTATGCAAAATGGAGGGACTTCTTGACCCAAGAAAGTTAAGACATTAATAACAAGGGCATATGCATCAATCAACACTGTATGGGAATTAAATATTCTGCTAGTCAGTAAGACAAACACTATGAAGTACTTTAGGATTAAACAACTATTATTTTTCTGCTCAGCTTCTTCATTATTATAATGTGAAAAGCAGATAAAGCTGTGCCAATTAATACATCTAGAACAATATTTTATAACTATGTTTAATAGATATGCATATATATTATAGTTTGCAAAACTGGTGCATGCATATGTGTGCCCAGTACCAGTTTGGAATACACAGGTAAATGTTTCTATAGTCTCTTTTCAGTACTAATGAGATTGCGTGTTTCCATCTTGTCAGAATTAATTTTTAAGGCCTTAAAAAAAGTGCTGTGAAGCACAATGGCATGGAGCTAAACAAGCCATTCTTTAAAATGGCTATTCTGAAATAGCTGTGAAGTACATAATACAACATGTGGTACCTCACACTCAAGACTATATGAGATTTACCTGCTTTTCTAGCACAATGCCATTTTATAGACAGCTTTTTTAAAAGAAAAGCAATAAAAGTGTGGGTTTATTTCTTTTTTTATTTCTTTTTTTATTTATTTTTTCCTTTAAGCCTAACATTTCTATCTAGTTATGATCTGGAAAATAGTCTGAAATATCATAGCACATGATTTTGATTGATCAGGTTGTTTATCTTAGCTATTTTTAATGACTGGACTGCAAACTGGGTTTTACTGCAATTCATTGTTATTGGCTCGAGTGTTTCTGTAAGAGTGTAGTAGGTCTCTTGAGATTAAGAACAGTATAGAACTGGGAGTGAAGGATAGCCTACATTTATACTAGTCTTTGTGGGTGTTGCAGCTTAATGATCCTGCTCTTTACCAACAACTTGTATTAATGAAGTGAAGAGCAAGGTTCCCACTGCCTTTGTAAGTCAGGGTATTTATGAGGCTCTGAACATTTAGAGCGTAATACCTCTCTAAGCACAGGGTTTACTTCAGCCTCTGTGGTTTGTGGTAAGCAGTGTCGTGGTTTGACATGGAAGTGATTTTTTTTTTCTTCAGGAAGTTGGGTCAAACCAATCAGTGGTCAAGTTTGGATATTGGCACCTGAAATGACCACTGAAGATAGGGATACGCCTCTGAGAACACAGGGGGTTAAAAGCAAGAACTCCCAAGAGCTCGCTCTCTTTGGTTCCGGTCAGAGGTGCTGTGCAGACCTCCCCTGCCCAGCCATGGGGGGCTGGAGGGGAGGGGGAAGCCATGCGGCCTGGTCGAGGTGAGCTGAGGGGTAGAAGGACTGGAACCGAGCCAGCTCCTGTGGACGGAAGGGTGGAAAGAAGCGGAGATGTCTTTGTCATTTCCCCCCAGAGGGAAGAGATAGAGAGTCCGGACGGCACCTGTAACTTTGCCGGCGCGGAGGAGAAGGGGGGGGGGGGAAGGCGCCCCAGCCTTGGCCTTGGGAGTCGGCTGCTGGCAGCAGAGATTTCAGCCGTCCAGGGAGTCTGAGCTTTTAACCCTTTCCTGAGAAACGAAGGCTTTGTAAAATATTACTCCTCCTTGATTTGAAGTAGAAGAGAGACAGTCTGGGATCCGAGATGATGGAAAAAGAAATTCTCGAGTTTGGAAGGAGATGATGGAGTGGCTTGTGGCTGGACTTCTCCTTGTTAGCCATAGACTGAACCAAATTCTCCAGACAGAAGCTGCACTTAGGGTGGTGCGTTGGTGTGCCAGGAGACCTGTTTCAGTGATCACCAGCAGAGGAGTAAAGAGAAGGTGTGGAGAAGCCCTCTATCTTCAAGGAAGAAGAAGAGGAGAAGAAGACCTCTGTTTCTTGGACCCTCAGCCCCAGGGGAAAATGGAGGGGACTGTAGTCGCCAAAATGAGAAACTGAACTGTTGTCTCTTTTGGTTCATGGCAAAGCATCCTTAAAGGAGCCCTATGAGCAGTCTGTCCATGCCCGGTGGTGAGAGCACTGTGACATGGAAAGGAGAGTGTCACCATGGCAGATTTCTCTGGGCAGTCGCCATGTGTGGACATGGAAACACAAGGGTGGCAATTGTGTTTCCTGGGGGGGGGGGGGGTCTGTGGCACAGGAGAGACTCCTGTCTCCCTTGAAAGATTGAGTGTTTGAATATCTGAAGGGTGGCAACTTGATCAGGGTCCTGGGTGGTGTCTCACGGTTAAGTTTGTTTAGAAATTAAGTGGGAGGAGGAGGGGTGTTTTGGGAAGTCTTCATCCAGGATTTAGTGTTTGTAGTTTTCCTAGTAGAAGTAGTTTAATAAAGTTCTTTCCTTAGTTACTAAGTTTGGGCCTGCTCTGCTCTGTTCCTGATCACATCTCACAGCAATTATTTTAAAAAGTATATTCTCATGGGGGCGCTGGCATCGCGCCAGTGTCAAACCATGACAGCAGTCATATGCTAACTACCTTTTGGCTTTCAAAACTTTACTGAGTAGTGAATAGACTACTACTACTCATCCTGCTCAAGTAGGGCCATCTAGAGTCAGTTGCCCAGGACCATGTCCCATATAGGTTTTGAATGTTTCCACAGATGGAGTTCTCACAGTTTTTCTGGACAACCTGTGCCAACATTTAGTCATCCTCAAATTTAAAAAAAAAAATGTTTACTGATGTTCTTATGGAAACCTCCTGTGTTTCAGCTTGTGCCCATTGCCTCTGATCATGTCACTTGAGACCACTGGACACATCTTCTCTTCATCCTTCATTCAGGTGTTTATACGCATTCATAAGATACCCTGTGAGTGTTCACTTCTCTAGGCTGAACAGTCCAAGCTCTCTCAGACTTCCCTTCCATGTGAGGTGCTTCAGTCCCTTAATCATCCTTGCCAATCCTTTCTTGGACTGTTTCCAGTATGTGCATGTGTCTTTTGTGCTGAGGAGCCCAGAACAGCTAGGTCACACGCAACACAGTCAGGTGTGAACTCATCAGCGCTGAATAAAAAAAAGAAGGAACACACAACCTCCACAGCAGGCAGTACTTTTCTAAAGTAGCCAAGAGTAACATTAGCCTTCCTTCTGGCAAGGGCATAGTGCTGGCTCAGGTGGAACTTTGTGTCTACCAGGATCACCGTATCACTTTGGATGGCCCCTAGCATATATTAGTACATGGCATTGCTCTCATGTGCATGACTTTTTATTTCTTCTTGTTGAACTTCATGAAATTCCTTTTGGAACACACTTATTCCCTCTGGTTATTCTTTTTTCTCCTTTCTCATACTTCTCTTTTTATATTGTTACAAGTCCTGCACAAGAGCAAAAGATAAAAAACAAGCAAACAGTAGTGGAAAATTATAATTTAAGATATATCAGAAGGAACCCAGATAATAACTTGATACAGACTGTATGTAAAGACAAAGCATGATGCTATTGAAAACCCTTAGAGAGGTCTGAAAATGGAAAGAACCAGTAAAAGTTGTACTGAAATTCTATGGAAGAGATGAAGGAAGTTAATAACTGGGTAATGATCTGTTGGAGAAGAACACAGTGTACTCTGAATGTTTAGTAAATGACAGCTTGCTCCATCTCCCTTTATCAGTAGTACTAGTTGTTTTC